>NC_053443.1:50670761-52119842 GCF_007990345.1 Gossypium hirsutum
CCATCATCATGGCCTCGAGAGCATCATTCCTTTTCGACAGCTTATCCCTGTGTGAATTAAACAACTCGTTTACCTTGTCCATGGTGGAATCAAGAGACATCTTTACATAGTCTTTGGACTGCTCCTTCCAGTTTGCTATGTGATCCTCGACCCCGTCGAGTGCCTCCTTTACATCCTCCATGGATCCCTCGAGTTTACCCACACGTTCCTCTACTGCCGATATTGTCTCCCTCAAAGACTTTCTCGCTCACCTTTGTTCGAACTCTTCTCTCGACATCCCAACGGTGCCTTCAAACCAACTCGAATACTTGGCTCAAAACCTGGCTCTGATACCACTTGTCACGGACTTGGAGTTTTCCCACACATCCGTGTGGCCTTAGGCAGTTTCTTGGCTTAAAAACGCCTAAGTCAGCCTAACTTCCACCGATAAAGGATTCAACCGTAAAAATGCCTAAGTCAGCTCAACTCGCAACAATAAAGGATTCAACAGAATTCCCTTAAAGTTTCCACGAAGAACAGCGGAAGAACGAATTAAGAACAATCTTTGAAAGATGAACAAAAGCAAAAACGCTTGAGAGAAAAGTTTGAGTAAATGCTCTCCATTCTTATTCACAAAGAATAATGAAACAATTCAGGAGTGAGTACAAATGAGGGGGAGGCTCTCTATTTATATTTGAGCTCCCCCAAAACCGATGGCTACAATTAAAAGCTGTATTCAATTAGGACTCTAAGTTTACAGAATTAGAAGCTGTGTACAATTAGAACTTCTAAGACTACATAGTCCTATCTTCATTATCGGGCCAATCAGGCTTTAATGTGACAGGCCTGTCCAACAGCTCTTTGAATCGGGCCAGTTCTCGTAGGCCAAATGATCCCCATCTGAGCAACAGACCTCCATTGGATGCATTTGGTGCACTGGTCACGGGCTTTGAACTACGGCCCGTGACACATGCGTGTGCATACTTTTCAACAAAACAAAAACATATCATCAAGCTCATTCTTTCTTCATAACAGAGGCACATAATCTTCAAGCATCACACTTGTATATTTTACAGTTTCATACTTTTTCTTTTCATAGTAGAGGCACATTGTCATTTAGGCATCAAACCACACATGCAAGCTTATCAAATACACATTTTCACAGAATTGGCATATTAGATTTGTATGCCTTTGTTTTTCATTTCACAAAACAATAATTAACATAGAGAGATTAACGTATAAATATACAAACATACATTTATACACAAAGAGATCAGTTAGAGGTTCGTAAGGTACTCACAGAACCCTTACGATATCCTTACATAATCCTCACCTTTTGTAGCTTCAACATCAGATCTGGGTTTCCTTCGAGTAGATTAATAACCCCTAAACGTTAAACCACAGAAAACTCATCAAGATCTATCATGTGACTTAGTTTTCCTTCCACTTCGAACACTAAAATCACATACCAAAGCTCTACCAAGCATGCTCTATCAAGTTAAACAGATTTACTCTCTGGTAGCTTAGCATGCAAGGTTGGGAAACTTACCTTACAAGGGGTATCTCAGAACCGATCCTCCCATTCCCGAATCATCCTAGACGATGAGAGGTTTTTCCCCCCTCAATTCATCATTATATAGATGGAGAATACTTCCTGAGGAAGTAATGAACAGTTCAATCAATGTAGTCACCAGTTAGACGCACGATAGCTGTAAATATTACGTATGAAAACACACACAAGGCTTACCATTGGCTCTCAACTCGTCCCTTATCCATAGTCATTTCATCAGAGCGTATCTAATGGCATAATAATTCACGCTTTGGTGCATCACGCCTTCTTGGAGGCGACTCCATTATTTGAGTCTTCTCAATGCCTCACTAGGCATTCTCTTCTATATCAATTATGTGTCTACATATACACTAAGATCTTTAGTGGGGCAGATAACATCTTATTACTTAGGGTTTGTCCATACGCCTGGCATCACCCTACCTCTAACTTGCCTATTTGTTGGGCCTTAGATTTATTTCAAAGTTTTCTCATCTTCACTAGGCCTTATTCCACCGATGAAAGGAAGAGACAGAAGAAATTTCTTCGTATATTAGCTTTTAAATGCGAATTTGAAAGGGACTCTTATATTAGCCAATAAATATATCAAAACTCTTACTTTACTATTTCATTTTCTCACCCACGCATACTTCTTTCGTTTCTCTAATTTTTTACTCGTAGTATAAATATCTTATTTCTCTTCCTCACTCATACCTTTACTACACCAAAACGAGGCTTATATTTGTAGCCTCTTTAACTGACTTCATATCTTCCTTCTCTTCCTCAGTCCAGCAATTTATTGTTGTCCCCTCTCTCCATTTTTATTTATATTTTATTTCTTTGTCAATAAGTCTTCAATTAGTTTCTTGTCACCTTGTTTTTTCAATTTACAAACAACCTTGTAGAGCCCTATAGAAAACTTAAATTGCCGCCAATACTTAGCCAACTTACAAAGTTGGTTTGACTCTAACAATGAATCGCTTAAGACATTGTAGTAAAGAATTGTTGCGAATTGGCCAACCATGCAACAACTCTTCATCTTGCGAGCTGTACAAAGTGTGAGCAGACTTGCGGACAACAATGGTGCGAGCTATCACGCAAACAGACCAAAAGCGAGCAGACTCGCGGACAGCAATGGCACGAGTTGTCATGCGAACAGCCACGGTGCTGGCAGACTCGCGGACAACAATGGTGCAGGCTGTCATGCGGACAGACCATTTGCGAGCAAACTCTCGGACGAAAAAAGGTGCGAGCTATCTTGGGAACTGGCAAGCAGCGAGCTGTCTTACGAAGTTTGAGGTGCTAGCTGATTTTGTGGAGAAATAAGCTGTGAGCTATGGACTGCAAGATGATGTTTTGGTGCATGCTGACTCAGACGTGTTGCGTGCTAATTTGTTTAGTTCTGTTGTTTGTTTTTATTGTATTTGGTTGATAACGATCTTGGTAAGATTTCCGATGTGTTTAGGTGCTGAATAACATGTTTAGTTTATTCATTTTGTGTACAATTTATGTTTTTAAAGTTTCAAGATAACTTAGTGGGATTAGTTATGTATTTGTTGAAGCAAATGATATATATTGTAATTGCTTTCAATTAAAATATAGTAGATCTGTTTTGCTGCTTCTCTAACTCGTTTTTCTTCTCTGTTTTACTTTCTTTCTTTGTCACAAGAATATTCAAATATTTTAATGAGAATAATAGAAAGAAAGTTGCATATTATCTTAATTGGAGCATTCCATAAGGTTATATACTTTGGTTTAAGGTAACACATGACCGTGTTTCATATCTCTTTCTTGGGGCTTGCTACTTTCTTTTTCTAACTTGGACCTTCATCGCTTTGCAAAGAGTGAAGGATAACCTGAATTCCATGTTGCGGGACGAGTAAAAAATTTATAACCGGCGAATGAACATAAGTTGGGGAGAAGGTGAATCTGTAACGTTGCAGTATCATGATAAGAACAATCTTTGCTCCCACAGTTGCAAAGTTGAAACCTACACAGGTCCGAGGACCAATCCCAAAGGGAAAATATGCGGCTACATTGTTGCTTGTAGCTTTAGCCACTCCTCCTGAAAATCTCTCTGGTTTAAACAAGTGAGCATCGTCACCCCAAATTCCAGGGTCACGATGAACTACCAAATTTGAAATGAACAACTGGATGTTAGCTGGCAAAATGAATTTCCCCAGTCTAACTTCTCTTTCACTTCTCCTGATAAAGGCGACTGTAGGAGGATATAGTCTTAAGGCCTCATTGATTATCATGCTTATCTGCAATGGTGAGGAAAATGATAAGGCGTTTGGATTATATACAATCAATGATTAGTGACTAAATTTCTTACAGTGTGTAGTTTAGATAAGTCATTTGGATGAGGATTTTGATGACCAAACAACTCGATCACTTCTTCTCTTGCTTTGTCTTGCCAATCTGTATGGATTGCTAGCAACAAGACAGTCCATGAAAGCAAGGAATTGATGGTTTCTTGTCCAGCAATGTAAAATGTCTTGCACTCGTCAATTAAATCTTGTACAAGGATTCTCTTGTTTTCATCAACATCGTGATATGCTTTTAAAAGTAATCCAAGAAAATCAGTACCATAGCAATCTATATCTCCAAGTTTCACCTTTTCTTCTCTTTTCTTGATGATTTCCATCACGGAGTTGTGCATTACACCTAAAAGCTTGTCCCCTTCAATCTCGTCAGAGGTTTTCCAAATTTTACTGCAAGTGAGAGAGAGATGACATTAAGGAACTCGGGGAATTAATGTGCACCAGTCCAAGATTAGGCTAAGGTGGAAAGTACCTGAGGCCTGGAAACCTTGGTTTAAAAATATTCCTTCGTATAATGTTGGAATATTTTGTCATCATATCGAAAATTGTTTTCCCTTCTAAGTAATTGCTACCAAAAGCTGTCCTTGATATAATATCTGAAGTCAATAACCTAAATTCTTCAGACACCTCAATCTCTTTCGCTTGATATTTTTTCCAAGATTGTAGCATCAATTCAACACTAACAATCATTCCAGGAATCATTTTCTGTCAAAAGTCAGCTTTGATGAGTTTTAGGGTTCATTTAGATGTACAGTGAGATTAATTCTAATAAAATTAAAAATAGTAGTAAAGGTAAGATTAATTATTGTAATGTGGTGAAATTAGATAAAGTGAAATTAAAAAAAATATTTATTTAGATTTAAACATAATAACCACAATGAAGTGAAAATAGAATTAAAAATATTAGAGTAAGCATATGAGGAGACTCGGAAAAAAAATTAATGATAAATATTTATGGTTGGAACTAGGAAGCTTACTCCAAGGTTTTCCCCTTGAAAAGTAGGGTTTATCAATTTGCGGTGCTTTACCCACTGTTCACCTTCTGATGTCGCCAATCCATTGCCCATTAGCTTCATGGAATAGAACGGGAGTGACGCTTTTAGATATGATCCGTCTCTGTTATTTAACACCTCTTTGATTAGCTCTGGTTCTGTTATAAGTAATTGAGGTTCGCCACCTCTCCAACTAAGGTGATTCTTCCCTATTCCAAAAAAGGAAATGAATACGATTAAGGATTTAAATTATGGTCATGGATGATTTTTAAGGATGGGTATTATATGTTTTGGAACTGGAAATCAGGCAGAAATAAAGATCGAAGCAAGTCATACCATAATTATTCATCCATGTATAAACGTGAGGCAGTACCCTGGGAAATATATCATCTAATAAACCCAAGGGTTTGCTTAAGGCTTCGTTTCTCATTTTCAACATTTCTTTGGTGTTTCCATGGATGAACTTGTAAGAAGGACCTTTAATTCCTTGTGAACCTAGTCGATACTGTATGTAAACTGGAGTCCACCAAAATCTGTGCAAGAATCTGAAGAGAACTAAAAGCAGGCAGAGGCAAACAAAGCTTGAGAGAATCAATATTGGATCTCCCATATTTCGCTTGATTTTCTCTTACGAACTCTCTTAATTGAAAATTTATGGAAGGTTAGTATTGCTTTGTTAATTTGATTGTATATTGGCCATTCTTTTATGGGTTGAAAGGTGAAGAGCAAACAAAAGTAGCTGCTGTTTGCCTGAGGTTTTGGCTTAATTTGAATTATTATTGTGAATATTTTATCACATTCTTTCGGTTTCAGTTAACTACTTTTTTCATTAAACATATTAATAATGTCAACCTCATAACATCACACCGTTTATCTATTATTAATTTCTTCATCTTCCTAACGCCCCATATTTTATTTCCATTGTACTTTTTTATTGTGTTGATGACTATTTTGACCCTCTAACTTTATAAAATAATTGTTTTAACCTTTCGTTTAATTATTTATCTCTTCTAGCTCATAAAATTTGACTTGTTTGTCAAATTACTCCAAAATAGATAGAAAAGTTAACGTTTGTTAACTTTATTGACATGGCATACACAGATTGTCACGTTAGAAATTATTTTTTAAAAAATTATAAAAATTAAAAATACTTTTTTTATAATTTTAATAATTTTAATTTTTAAAGAATTTTTGTAATTTTTGTAATTTTTTAAAATTTTAAAATTAATTAATTATTTAGATAGCATAAATATGGATTGTCATGTGGATATAACCTCAGTAAAGTTAACATTTTTTAAATTTTTCTTATATTTTAGGGTGATTTGAAAAATAACGCAATTTTATGAATAAAAATGAAAACTTAAATTGAAGGTTAAAATGATTTTTTATATAAAATTAAAGGAAGAAATATGTCATAATGCATTTTTTTATATTTTTTGTTATAGAATTCATAATATATTATTTCTAAGTACGTGGCTTGGCAATTAATTTTGATAGTTAATTTTTCAACATTCTAATTTGATTTAACTTTCTCAATTCGATCCGATTTGGTTCTCAAAAAAAATTTCTACAAGTGATATAATTTTAATTGGTGGATTAGATAAAATTCTCAATATCAACGCAATTCAAAAATTTGATTCGATAAATTTCAACTCACCTAAATATAAAAACAGACCAATCGTTTCATATTTTTCAATACTTTTGTAAAAATATACTTTAACCTAAACCTGAAAGGTGATGCTAGAGTATTTCCTTGCGTGAATTTTGTTAGGTTGTTGTGCAGTTAGTGAGCTGCTCATAAGTTGTCAGCAGTAGTTATTCCTATGCATTCTTGTATATAAACACACTTGATCTACTAAATCAACATATGAGGAATAATAATAATTCATTTTCTCAAAAGAATTCATTCTTTATTTCTGTTAAAGAATTTTTTTTACACATACTTACATGGTATCAGTCTCCTAAGTCTTGGGGACTTGCTTCTATTGTGTGTTGATGGCAACCACTGCTGATTCTGCTTCTGCTTCTCATGGTGCTATTTCCGTCACAGGTTCTTGGTTAGTTCAGTCATTTCCTAGGCATGATTCTGTCAAGTTAGATGAAACTAATTTTTTTTCAATGGAATCAACTATACGTTTGATTGTTAAAGGTTATGAGTTGACCAGTTTTACCAAAGGTATATTACCTACTTCACTGCAGTTTGTGCTGTCTCTAGAAGATCCTTTGGTTCCGAATCTAGAGGCTTCGCTATTTCTTCAGCAAGATAAGTTACTTGCATCTTGGTTGTCCACGATTAGTGTCTTATTTTATCTTGTTTTATAGATGCCAAGACAGCGTGTGATGTCTGAAGCACCGCAACTCGTCTGTTCGCCCCTGTCTCGGAGCCAATTTGGCTCGCATAAGACATGAGTTACACTCCGTCAAGAAAGGACATATGACGATTAAAGAATATGTGGCTAAGATTTAGAATACCCGTGCCTTGATTGAAGCATCTGGATCTTGGATCTCGGAGGTTGAGAAAGTGAAAATTATTCTGGCAGGTTTAAGTCGAAGTACGATACCGTGCTCACACTCAAGTCATTTTCGTCTAAACTGCTTCTGATGTAAAGACTCGTCGATATACTGTTGGAGTATGAAAGTTGTCTGACTCGTGTGGTGCAGGAGGTGCCAATTCATGCTCATCTGGTGGAGACTGCTTTGGCACCGACGATGGTGGAACCTATGCGTGGTGGCCGCCCTCCCACTGGTAGTTGTAGGAAGGGCTTTCGCTCTCGCATTCAGTGCTAGATCTATGGCTGATTTTGGCACTTGGCTCAATGCTGCTTTTACTGGTTCAATCGAGACTTTGATGGGTCTGCTCCAATAACAGCAGCTTGAGCTCAGGTTTTTGGTGATGAACGGGGCTTAAATGGGGGACTTGGTTTGAATGTGGTGAGTCACCACGAGAGTTCTAGTGTTTTCTCTTTTCCTTCAATTGTTCTTGGCCAGTTCGAGCCTTATTTGATGATGGCGTTACTAGTTTTTGGTCACGGTTGTGACTGGAAAGGTTTCTCTCCTAATGTGGTTATTCCACAAATGCCACACCCTAGGGTTTCCTCTAACTATGTTGCTATTTTGGGTACTAGTACGGACCCAAATTTTGGGTCATTTGGCGGCCTTCTTAGGCCAAACGGGGCAGGCCTTAATTTTGGGCCATGCGATGGCAGTCCCAGGCCGATTGCACTAGGCCTAAATTTTGGGAAATCTAAAACAAACCAGTGTTTTGGGCCATCTAATGGCCTTGCTGGGCAAACTAGTACAGGCCACAATTTTGGGCTAGCTGGGCTGGCTGCAAATTGTGTTGCTTTTGAGGTTTCAACTGGTCATGGACAAGGTCTTGGGCCAACCAATAGTGGTAGTAATGGGCCAAATAGTGGGTCCAGGTTACTGTGGTTAATGAAGCCAAGGGGACGTGTTTTTTTTGGGTCGGTTCTTAGTGTTTTTGATTCCTCGCCCTGTACTAAGTTGCCCCAAATTCCTGATTTGCAAGCACCCGATTTCTCCAACACTAGTGGGTCTAATGTGAATACGGCCTAATATAGGTCTAATTTTGATAGTAGTGACTATTACATTCCTATACTTGTAGGGATTTCATCCTGGTATCCTGATTCAGGAGCTACGCATCATGTTTGCAAGGAGACTTCCAGTTTGAATGAGTCAATGCCATAATCAGGTACACCTCTTCTTTTAATGGGCGATAGAACTCTTGTAAAAATTTCGTGTGTTGGAGTTTCTGTCTTGCCAACGAGAAATAAATTGCTACATCTGTCTAATGTGTTGTGTGCCGAATATACAGAAGAATCTATTGTTTATTTCTCAGTTTTCTAAAGAAAATAACGTATTTTTTTAAATTTCATCTGACTTACTGTGTTATTAAGGACATCCAAACTCTGGAAATTTTACTGTGGAGCCATACTCGTGATAGACTCTATCATTTTTCTCCTGTCACTACTGTTTCAGCAACTGCGGTTCCTTTTGTTCACAACACTAGGCTTTAGTCTCGCTCTGACAATTGTGATGTTTTCACGTTATGGCACTGCCGGCTTGGTCATCCCTCCGCTACTATTGTTAAATCCATTTTAGATAAATGTCAAATTGTGTCAAATAAAACTTCTTTTGATAATATGTTTGTTGCCTGCAAAAAGGGTAAATTTCATAAATTTCCTTTTTCAAAATCTACTACTGAATATACTTATCCGTTTGCCTTGGTTGTCTTCGACTTATGGGGACCTGCGTCTGTTGTTTGTGGGAATAATTGGTACTATGTTTCATTTGTTGACATGTGTAGTCACTTTACTTGGATATATCTCGTTCGTCATAAATCTCAGGCTATTGGCTGCTTTGTTCAGTTTCAGAAGATGGTCAAAACTCAGTTCGAAAAAGATATTAAAAAATTTTAGAGTGATTGGGGTGGTAAGGTTCGTGCTTTCATGGCAGTTCTAGTGCACCATGGGATCATTCATAGGCTCTCCTGCCCGCATACATTCGAACAAAATGGCATTGTCGAACGAAAACACAGACGCATTGTTGAGGTGGGCCCTACTCTTTTGGCTTAAGCGAATTTACCTATGGAATTTTAGGGTTACGCTTTCTACTGTGCTGTTCATCTAATAAATAGACTACCTATGTAAGTGTTGAAAGGTCAGTCTCCTTATATCGTTCTTCATAGGTAGGACCCAACGTATGATCACTTGCGAGTGTTTAGCTGTTGGTGTTTTCCATATCTGCGTCCATTTAATAATCACAAACGAGATTTTCGTTCTTAGTCGTGTACATTTTTAGGGTATAATTCTCAACATAAAGGGTATTATTGTCTTATACCATCTGGTAAAGTGGTTGTCTCTTGTCATGTTGTGTTTGATAAATGTCGTTTTCTATTTTCTATGACTAATGTGGCTTTTCTTCAGTCTGGTGGGTGCATCTCCACTTATGTTCCTATCGTTCAGCCTCTCTCTGATGAGACAGCTGAGTCTTCACCTTTCAGATTTTTGTTTCGTAATGTGTCTGATAACACTGGTTCTCATCTCGCTGTAGCAATTGACTCAGAGGTTGAATTGGGTGTTGATCGTGAGCAAAACAGTTTGTCCCCATCGTCTGCTGAACCCAGTCCTCCTCTCTGACCACCATCACTCTAACTGCATCGTGTTTTCCTCCAGATGTGGGTAATACTCATCCCATGGTTACTCAATCCAAAGCAAGAGTTTTTAAACCCAAAACTTTCCTGGTTCAAGTTGGTGATTATGAGCCACGCATGATTATTGAGGAATTTACTAATAAAGAGTGGCAGCTGGCGGTACAGGCTAAGTATGATGCCTTGATAAAAAATTCCACTTGGGAACTTGTTCCCTTACCAACTGGTCAGAAGGCAATTGGATGTAAGTGGTTGTTCAAAGTAAAGATAAAACCTGATGGTACTATAGCTTGTCGTAAGGATCGTTTAGTGGCAAAAGGTTACTCTCAGGTGCCCAGGTGCGATTTTAAAGAAATATTTTGTCAGTGGTTAAACTTGCTACTATTCGAACTATCTTGTCAATTGCTATCTCCAAAGGCTGGTAGCTACATTAGGTTGATGTCAACAATGCTTTTCTGGATGGTGATCTTACTAAAGAGGTGTACATGCACCAGCCTGCAAGGTTTGTTCAATATGGTCCGAGTGGAGAACATTTGGTGTGTCATCTGGCAAAAGCCTTATATGGTCTACGCTAAGCTTCACGAGCGTGGTTTGATAAATTAAAACACTTTCTTGTTTCTGCAGGTTTTATTTTGTCCAAATCTGATGCTTCTTTGTTTGTTCGGGTTACAAATAACTCAAGTATGGATGGGTTGGTTTATGTAGATGATATTATCGTTACTGGAAGTGCCTTTAGTAGTATTGATGATTTTGTTCAATAGTTACATAATGAGTTTGTTCTTAAGGACATGGGAGATCTACATTATTTTTTGGGCATTGAGGTTACTCTATCATTTGCTGGGTGTATTCATCTTTGCCAAAGTAAGTACATTTTGAATCTGTTTGACATAAGCTCGTTAGCTAATGCTAAAAGTGTTCACACACCAATGACCAGTTCTTCTATGCTGTCTAAAGATGAGGGAGATTGTTTGGGTGATCCTACGAAATATAGAAGTCTTGCTGGTGCCTTACAATATGAGGTAATTACTCGGCCTGACATTGCATATGCGATAAATCAAATATATCAATTCATGCATGCACCTACCAGTGTTCATTTAGTTGCGTTAAAATGAATCATACGGTACTTACGTGGCACTATTGATTATGGATTAGTTTTTCGCCCGTCGGACAGACTATCTTTGATTGGCTATGCCGATGCTAACTGAGGTTTGGGTTTTGATGATAGATGCTCGACAACTGGCTACTGTGTCTATTTTGGAAACACACCTATCTCTTAGTGTTCTAAAAAGCAACAACTAGTATCTTGTTCTACGGCTGAGGCAGGGTATAGGAGTCTGGTTGAGGCAACTAGTGATATCACATAGTTAGTTTCTTTGCTAAGAGAGTTGCAACTTAGCTCTGATGATACTCCTACTATCTGGTGTGAAAACTCCAGTGCTGTTGCAGTAGCTGCTAATCTCGTTTTACATTCTAAATTCAAGCATGTTGATCTTGACTTATTTTTCGTTCATGACAAAGGGGCTGGTCATTCTTTCATTATTAGCGAGGTGCCGACGTGTGATCAAGTTGCTGACATCCTCACAAAGCCTCTGTCGGCTTCTGTATTTTCTTGATTTCGTAGTCTTCTTCGGGTCCTACCTCTCAGGAAGATGGGTGAATGCTAAAGTATATCCTTAAGTGAATTCTGTTAGGTTGTTGTGCAATTAGTGAGCTGCTCATAAGTTGTTAGCAGCAGTTATTCCTATGCATTCTTGTATATAAACACACTTGATCTACTAAATCAACAAATGAGGAATAATAAGAATTTATTTTCTCAAAAGAATTCATTAATAATTAATTTTCTCAAAAGAATTCATTCTTTATTTATGTTAAAGCATTTTTTTACACATACTTAACATTCTTGGTTTCTCTCATTTTCAGCTCGTTGCTTCTAATTTCCACTTAATTTCTATATCTTAGTTTTCATTTGGTACATTCGTTAGTGTTCGCCTTTGAGTATCAATTAGTGAAATAGTAGACCATTTCTGGAATTAAAAGTATTCCGATTATGATGAAAATTATGTAGAACACTCAGTCATAGCATTGTTCAACCAATATTTAATCCCACCTTCTAATACTTTAAAATAAGAAAATAAAGGAGGAATTTAAAATAATGATATAAAAAATTAATATTTGATTTTAGTGCAAATAAGTTTATAAGTTTTTACATTGACACAAGATCCTATTGCTTTTTATTTTTCTAAACAATATAAGATATAGGTTCTGTAACACCCCAAACCCGGTCTAAACGTTATGACCGAATCTAGCGATGTCACATTATAACACCCCTTACCCGTATTTGACGCCGGAATAGGGTACTAGGCATTACTAGAAGACATACATTTGCATACGTATTAAACCGAGTTACAAAATTTCATCCGAATTAAAACTTTTAAATTATTAACGTGCTTTTATAATTCTTTATAAAATATCCTCGAAATATTATATTCATAACAAATAAGGCCTACGAGACCTGATATTTACTCATGTAATTCAAAGCTTCATCTCCATTTCATTCAATTCACAATTTCTCATGTTCACAATTCAAATCAATTTCTCAATCCAATATATATATATTTCAATCATCTATGAATATAATTCAAGTTACACGAACTTACTAGGGTAAATTGTAGAAATACCAAAATTTAGGGACATTTTGGTAATTTTTATTTTCCTCGAATTTCCACCCAATCTTGATATAAATTAATATTTCATTCAATTTATTAATTTAAATAATAAAACAATTCATTTCATGCAATTTGGTCACTTTTTGACATTTTTACCAATTTAATCTTAAAATATTACATTTATTCAATTTAGTCCTTGAACATAAAACATGCAAATTGGTCATTTTTAATGAGAACTCATGCTAGTTGAATAATCATTTATTTTCCTCCCCCTCTCCATTCCACATCCTTAAGGTATAATATGCTTATATGTAACATTATCTATAATTCCACCATTTATTTATATATTAATTCAAAGCTGTCCACTTGAGTCATAGTCACTAAATTATTTATATCTTGAGCCACAGAACTCCAAATTAAGATATGCTAAGTTTCTATGAAACTAGACTCACATATATTTTTACCAAAAGATTTTTAGAATATTTGGTTTAGACAATAAGTACAATTTATTCTTTAAAGTTTCCCCTGTTTCATTATTTGACAGTTTTCGACCCGTCTTCACTAAAAATTAATTATCATTGTACAAAATTCGAATGATATTTCCATTTATTTCCTTCGGAAAAAAACTCAATAAGGATTCTAAGCATATAAATTATAACTTATAATTATTTTTATTCAATTTTTGATGATTTTCCAAAGTCAGAATAGGGGAACACTAATTCATTCTAACCTTGTCTCACAAAATTTATTATATCTCATGATTTACAATTCCATTACTTACACCATTTCTTCTATGAGAAACTAGACTTAATAAGCTTTAATTCCATTTTTTCATCCTTTAATTTGATTTCCACAATTTATGGTGATTTTTCAAAATTAACCTACTGCTGCTGTCTAAAACTGTTTTAGTGCAAGATGTTGATTACTAAGTTTATAACTCCCTAATTCCCTTTCTCTATAATATTTCTCATCATTTTCACTTATTTCCCTTCACTAATATATTAAGAATATAAGACTTTATTTAAGAAAAGTCTACTATAACATCATTTCCATGTTTTTTTCAACAATATCAAACTTAAAAATATATTGAAATCTTGATGTTCTTACCTTGTGCTATTGATTTCAATCTTTAACTTGATTTTCTCTCTCCTCCAGCTTCTATTTCTTAAATCTAACTTGACATTCTAGCTCCCCATTGTCTCCTTATTAATTTTCTCTCTTGGAAGCTATGGAAATTCTTTTGATTTCTAGGTGAAAATAGTGAATTTTTGGTGAAAGGACCAAATTGTAAAGAAAACAAAAATTTCTTCTTCTCTTCTCTTCTAACGTTGGTTGCATGGAAAGATGATAATTTTTTCATCATCTTTCCTCCCTTTAATATTGATAATTGAATAATACAATAATACTAAAAATCTTAATAAAATATTAATTAAATAACATTTATCTAATTAATTAATTAAAAATATCACAAACATGATCATTGCCTTCTAGAATTCTCTCTCTTTCTCTATTTGACCATTTTGCCCTTTATAATCTTTTGAAATTCCATCATTGAGTCATCACTTAATTTGGTAAAATTACAATTTAGTCCCCCTAAAATTCTCCACCTTTTTAATTTGGTCCTAATTCATCCCTTTTCCTTAGTTTCTAAATTATTAAACCCTTAAAATATTTACACTATTGGTCCTTCAAATTTTTCATATTTACTTTAACCCCTAAAATTTTGAGTATTTACTCTTGGGCAACAAAACTTTTCTCAGTTTTGCAATTTAATCATTTTCTTGAATTAATATGTCATAATATACTTCCCAATGTTGACATAACTCAATATTACCCTTTTTATCACTTTATTTCCTTATTTTACTATATTAAGGATATTATCTTACTTTCTTACTGTAGTAATTTTCGAGGTATTATATTTCTCTCCCCCTTAAAATAAATTTCGTCCTCGAAATTTCCTTATTTTATTTTGATCATGAAGTTCATCATTTCTATATTCTTTCAATTATCATTTTCTATCCATTCTTATCACTAACATTTCTAATTTTTATATCATTTTGTACTTCCTTTTCAATAATATTATTCTTTTTACTTAGTCAAGTTCTTATTTCCTCTCTTTTTTCATAACCAGAAGTCCTTTCTTCATTTAGTTTTCTTAAAGTCATCTCTATCATTCTATAGTTCCCTTCTGTACATATGTACCTAGCTTAGTATTTGTATTCATTTTCTATCCTTTCATTTCACAATTTATTTTTAATTTAATATTTCAAACATGAATAAGAGGTAAATATTTACCTTGTAATGAAAATTATTTATCTTTTTTTAGCAGAGGCCCAATAGATTAAATAGAATACTTAGGATATACGGAATCGATACAGAGGTGCATTATTATGCACTATTAAACAGAAAGCACTAAAGTATTATACAGAGAACATGAATGTGCTAATAATCAGAGAGCACACTAAACTCCCTTAATATCCTAATAGTTCTAATCTCGTCTACTTGGGCAAGTTATTTCATGCATGCATATCACTTTTACACTTTTCTCATAATGCTTTTACATGCTTTACAATTTAATTCTTGTATCAATAATCCGTATATTTATATCTTCTCTACATTTAATACATGTATTATATTTCAAAATTCATTATTCATCCGTAATTTACTAATAATCCATATCATGTACTTCACATATCACATTTACATGTTTTGCAAATTAGTCATCATCACAATATTTCTTATAGCAAAAAAATACACTTTCTAAATATGCATGCAAATCAGAACAATAACCGGTCATAAACCAACCAGACCAACAGGCGTTTCATCTAACATTAAAATTAGGTAACATTCTCACAACATAAGAACTCTATCAGAACTGAACAATTACACATACATATCTCTGAGAATAAAATAATATATATAATATCTAGAAAAGATCATCATGTTCATTTCGACTATAATCTTCACACACATACATCTTTACCACTTAATTATAATTTCTCTGACTAATTCTGTTATCACGAACCTCACTTTATTCCATTCATTAAAAAAAAACTTCCAATTAATACATACATTCTTTTAGTTATCATACTTGAATATTTTGTCTCATCAAATTTAACTTCTTCTTTATTTACTCTCTTACTTGTTTACTTACTTGCTTGCTTAAACAACTCATGATTATAACTTACTCTTTCCTTATTGAAATTCTTTTCTCAAGTGATAACTAAAATATTTTTAATCCTTATACTCACCCGAATCTATTTATCATACTTTTACCTGAACTTTCATGTAACATAATTTCTTTACTAGCCCGTTGAATTACTTGGAATACTAAGGATACTCAGGTCTCTTATCTAAATATAACATGCCAAAGCTATGTCCCAGTCATAGTCTTACATGGGATGTTTCTTGTACTACCAATGCCATATCCCAGATATGGTCTTACATGAGAGTTCTCATATCGATGCCCATGCCCTGTCCCAGACATGGTCTTACGGGGGACCTCTCATCTCGGTGCCAATGCCATGTCCCAGACATGGTCTTACATGAGACCTCTCATCTCGGTGCCAACGTCATGTCCCAAACATGGTCTTACATGGGACCTCTCATAATTTCAATAATGCCAATGCCATGTCCCAGACATGGTCTTACACTGGCTCACATATCGATGTCGATGCCATGTCCTAGACATGTTCTTATACGAGATCGCACGCCGATGCCATATCCCAGATATGGTCTTATACAGAAATCACATATCACATGTTGCAACGGTCCAACTATTGTCTTTTCCGTCAATTCATCACATATCATTAAACGAAAATACTCATTCCTGTGTTCTACTCAATTTGATCTTTCAATTCAATTTTCATACTATTATAATATTCATGGTTTAATAGCAAAGACATAAACAAAATCATATTATTTCTAATTTAACAATTAAACATAAGATTCTATCATATAAACATATTGATTACACTTATTCAAGCAAGTGTACATAAACATACATTCCATCTATTTGTGTGTATTTACTTACCATATTTACTTAATCAAAAATATGTTGAGCACATAACATCATATGCGCGCCAAGCAAACGCGGATGAGCATATCACCATATAAACTTTCATTTTATTCTACGTTTCTACATTTCTCAACTCATGGTTGTCTTACATCATATGTTAACACATACTTATCATGAATTTTCTATTCATACATTTCTAAATTTCGTTTCATCATAAACACATTTCAATCACCTCAACATAAATTTTTTTTTAGCATTATTGGAAACAACTCGGTTAGAAGTCATCACTGTATTACAAAACAATTTCATTGGAGTCGGAAGATATTACATTATCACGAGTAATAATATGACATGTATAGTTAAACTCACATACGCTATGTTAGTCCGAGAACCGACTAAACCATAGCTCTGATACCACTAAATGTAACACCCCAAACTCGGTCTAAACATTATGACCGAATCTGGCGATGTCACATTGTAACACCCCTTACCCGTATTCGACGCTAGAATAGGGTACTAGGCATTACTAGAAGACATACATTTGCATACGTATTAAATTGAGTTACAAAATTTCATCCAAAGTAAAACTTTTAAACTATTAACTTACTTTTATAATTCTTTACAACATATCCTCGAAATATTATATTCATAACAAATAGGGCCTACAAGACCCGATATTTACTCATGTAATTCAAAGCTTCATTTCTATTTCATTCAAGTCACAATTTCTCATGTTCACAATTTAAATCAATTTCTCAATCCAATATATATATTTCAATCATCTATGAATATAATTCAAGTTACACGAACTTACCAAGCTATGTTGTAGAAATACCAAAATTTAGGGGCATTTTGATAATTTTCTATTTTTCTCGAATTTCCACCAAATCTTGATATAAATTAATATTTCATTCAATTTATTAATTTAAATAATAAAACAATTCATTTCATGCAATTTGGTCACTTTTTGACATTTTTACCAATTTACCCTTAAAATATTACTTTTATTCAATTTAGTCATTGAACCTAAAATATGCAAATTGGTCATTTTTAATGAGATCACATGCTAGTTGAATAATCATTTATTTTCCTCCTCTCCATTCCAGATCCTTAATGTATAATATGCTTATATGTAACATTATCTATAATTCCACCATTTATTTATATATTAATTCAAAGCTATCCACTTGAGTCATAGTCACTAAATTATTTATATCTTGAGCTACAGAACTCCAAATTAAGATCCGATAAATTCCTATGAAACTAGACTCGCATATATTCTTATCATAAGATTTTTAGAGTTTTTAGTTTAGCCAATAAGTACAGTTTATTCTTTAAAATTTCTCCTGTTTCACTGTTTGAGAGTTCAAAGTCCTCTTCACTAAAAATTAATTATCTCATTGTACAGAATTTGGATATTTCCGTTTGTTTCCTTTGAAAATAGACTCAATAAGGATTCTAAGCATATAAAGTGTAACTCATAATTATTTTTATTCAATTTTTGATGATTTTCCAAAATCAGAATAGGGGAACCCGAATTCATTCTGACCTTGTCTCACAAAATTTATTATATCTCATGATTTACAATTCCATTACTTAGACCGTTTCTTCTATGAGAAACTAGACTTAATAAGCTTGAATTCCATTTTTTCATCCTCTAATTCGATTTCCACAATTTATGGTGATTTTTCAAAATTAACCAACTGCTGTTGTCTAAAACTGTTTTAGTGCAAGATGTTGATTACTAAGTTTATAACTCCCTAATTCCCTTTCTCTATAATATTTCCCATCATTTTCACTTATTTCCCTTCGCTAATATATCAAGAACGTAATACTTTATTTAAGAAAACTCTACTATAACATCATTTCCATGCTTTTTTCAACAATATCAAACTTAAAAATATATTGAAATCTTGATGTTCTTACCTTGTGCTATTGATTTCAATCTTTAACTTGATTTTCTCTCTCCTCCAGCTTCTATTTCTTAAATCTAACTTGACATTCTAGCTCCCCATTGTCTCCTTATTAATTTTCTCTCTTGGAAGCTATGGAAATTCTTTTGATTTCTAGGTGAAAATAGTGAATTTTTGGTGAAATGACCAAATTGTAAAGAAAACAAAAATTTCTTCTTCTCTTCTCTTCTAACATTGGTTGCATGGAAAGATGATAATTTTTTCATCATCTTTCCTCCCTTTTATATTAATAATTGAATAATACAATAATACTAAAAATCTTAATAAAATATTAATTAAATAACATTTATCTAATTAATTAATTAAAAATATCACAAACATGATCATTGCCTTCTAGAATTCTCTCTCTTTCTCTATTTGACCATTTTGCCCTTTATAATCTTTTGAAATTCCATCATTGAGTCATCACTTAATTTGGTAAAATTACAATTTAGTCCCCTTAAAATTCTCCACCTTTTCAATTTGGTCCTAATTCATCCATTTTCCTTAGTTTCTAAATTATTACACCCTTAAAATATTTACACTATTGGTACTTCAAAATTTTCATATTTACACTTTAACCCCTAAAACTTTAAGTATTTACTCTTGGGCAACAAAACTTTTCTCAGTTTTGCAATTTAATCATTTTCTTGAATTAATATTTCATAATATACTTCCCAATGTTGACATAACTCAATATTACCCCTTTTTATCACTTTATTTCCTTATTTTACTATATCAAGGATATTATCTTACTTTCGTACTGTAGTAATTTTCGGGGTATTACATTTTTTTAAATAAACTCCTAATCCCTTGCTTTTCTTCTTATGTAATGTGAAATTCCTTACATTTTTAAATAACATAACAAAAATTAAATTTAATTCTCGAAGATTAAATATAAGCAAGTTATAGGAGCCATATAGCCTGAACATACAACCGTTTGAGCCACACGAGCTACCACATGGCCATGTGGCAGGCCATGTTGATTTCACGAATTGCACTCCAAATAATGGGAAAACGAGATTTTTAGGGTTTTTGGGCATTTTGAGATCTATATATGACAAAAATAAGAAGATAGAAGTGAGTCGTCATAGAATACTCAAGAAAACAACTCGAAAAACACCATTGAAGCCAATTTTGAAGCATATTTCCATCAAGACTAAAGATTCCCTTTTGATTCCTTTAGGGATTATTTTGAGTTTCTTTATTTCTTGTGGTTATACTATATCCTGAATATTTTTATTTTCAAGTAGAAACTAATTTTCTAAATACCTAGGGAGATGAATCCTATGGTAGATTTTTTTTTGATTTTTATTTTACGCAATAAAGACTTAGTTTCTTGTTCTTAACTACGTGTGCTTAATTCTTGGTTTGATATTTATAGATTATTAATCCATGTTTGATGTGCTTAAATCAAAGGAGGAATAGACCCTATTTAAGAGTAGATCTAGTGTAATTGAGCGGAGTTGCATGCAATCCTAGAAATAAGATGACATAAATCTATCATATTAGAGTCAAATCTAACAGGGGAATTCATAGATTGAGTTAATGCGATAATAGGGGTTTTAATTATAAAAAAATTTCGTTTAATCAACTTAGAGTCAGTTGCTCTTATTGTTGAAGAGAGATATTAGCATAATTTAGGGATTTCTACGGATGAAGATACTAAGTGAAGAAATTGCGTAATTTAGATTGATAATGACAGATGAAATCTGGGTGAATTCTTTCATGTGTGTTGTTTCACTTCTTGGTTGTTTGCTCTATTATTTTCCTAATTTTTTCTTTGTCACGTTCGTAGTTAATTAACTTAATGGATTTTAGTTATCAATCAATCGCTCCAATTATTCATTTAAATAATAGAAAGACATCAATTACTAGTCCTTTTAGTTTTCGTGGGAATGATATATTTGCTCCTCGTAGGTATACTATTAATTGATAGGTGCTCTTGCCTTTGTCAAATATATAGTTGGTTTTATGGACATCAAGTTTTTGGAGTCGTTCCTAGGGACTAAAGTATTAGGAAAATTTTATTTATATTAATTTAGCCATTTTTATTTTAATTTTAATATTTTTTAATTTAACTTTTACATTATAATTTTTTGTTTGTTTGATTTGACAGGTTCTTTTGGTTTATGACTAGAGGAAACTCGTTGGAACCATTAGTGTTTAATAGTGAAATTGAAAAGTCTACTCGCAGAAATTGTAGAGAGGTTAGAGAAGCAAATCAAGTTCAACCGATTTTAATAGATGATCAAGAGGAAAAGGATATTACTGTAGAGATAGATGACAATCAAAATAATCAGCAGCCTCCTACACCTCCTGCTCCTCGTACTATGTTTGATTATGCTAAGCCTACTCTGATTGGGGTTGAATCGAGTATCGTTAGACTGACTATTGCTGTAAATAATTTTGAGCTCAAGCTGAACACAATTCAAATGGTACAACAATATGTTCAATTTGATGGGCTGGAAGATAAAGATCCGAATGCTCATTTGGCTAACTTTCTAGAGAATTGTGACACATTCAAGATTAATGGCATTTTTTATGATGCCATACGCTTATGGTTGTTCCCATTCTCTTTAAGGAGCAAGACAATATAGTGGTTGAATTCACTTCCATGGGGTTCTATCATGACATGGGATTAGATGACTAAATAGTTTCTGTTGAAGTACTTCCCATAAGCTAAAACAGGTAAGTTGAGGAAAGACATCTCTTCTATTTCTCAAATTGATTTGGAGACATTATATGATGTATGAGAGAGATTTAATGATCTTTTGACAAGGTGCCCTCATCAAGGGTTACTGACCGCCTCTGGACGTACTAATGTCCAGAGTGTGAATACTACACTAATATATATAATTATAAGTCGATATCCATAAGTATACAGGTCTAGTTGTAATGTAGTTTTACAACAGAGTGGGTGGGTACTCCGAAAATCGTACCAAGGGAGGCGAGCGCTAGATCAATTCTAACCTAAACATTGAAATGTCTAATTAGTACTTTCCATTCAGTTATAGTACAAAAAATATAAAAAAATATAAAAAGATAAGATTCAGGAGATTAAAAAGGAAGAATAAATCAAATGTGATTATGGGTGATTAGCTCACTTTGGTAATCTCCACCAACTATCGTCTGGGGTTCCTCGTCAATCAACTAGTCATTACCCTAGCAGGATCTTCCAATCTTCCACTAACATAATGAGTTAGCAAGAACTAATTATCTCCTGACCTCACGGTCCAGACTAGTTTAGGAGTAAGGTGTTCACAGATGAGCACCAATTTTGGGTTAATTCCCACCTTGATGACTTCCCGAGGTTGTCAAGCCTAGGGTTTGTTTCACTTTCTCCCTTTCCCAAACAGTTGATCCGTTGAGTAACCCTACAAAATAGTTAACAAATCATACCTCCACTCGCTAATCCCTCATAGAATGATTAGTTCCTCATGGCATTCCTAAACAATATATAATCGATGTAAAGAGAAAGCAGTCTAATTAAATCGATAAGATAGAGCAAATGGATGAGCCTGATTGTATTGATATTAAGAGTAAATCCACAAAGTTGAATGGTTCCACAATCTAGATCTCTTGAAAGAAAACAACGAACAAATAAACTAAACTCTAGAAACCTAAGAAAGACAAATCTAAATCTAAAGAAAGAAACTAGGTTAATGAAATGTGTCTTTAACATGTGCCAAAAGGAGCCTATTTATAGCCTTTAGGTGGTTGTCGTCCTTAACCGTAGGTCATCTAATGTTCCCGAGCTTTAAGTTCAATTATGCAGATAAAATGCCCTTATTTTGTGTTTAATTTCTGTCCCATAGTCGATGTCGCGACACACCAGGACCTGTGTCACGATATAGCAACCATTATGCTCCTTTATAGCCATCTGCAGGAGTATGTCATGACATCAAAGGAAGACTTGATTTTTCTTCATTTTGTTCCCTTTGTTGTGACATCAGACATATCATGTTGCGACATAACATCTAGTATCAACCTAAAATGCCTTATAATGGTCTCCTGGATAGTTACAAAGTACGTTAGCTCTCCTTTAGGCCTCATTTGGCCCTTAAAGTCAATAAAAGACTCAATTTGCACATTTTATTGGATGTAAATAAAACTAAAGAAACTTAACTAAAATGTAATGAAAATGCTTGTATTTAGGCTTCTTAAGTGTGAAAACTAGTTTAATCTACTACACCGAATTACGGTAGATCAAAATCCCCCACACTTAAGTCATTGCTTGTCCTCAAGCAACATAAAGAAAGATGGAAAATAAACATGACAACCCTTGATCAAATATGTTACAAATATTGACTTCAGAGTATATGACTTAGGCATTTCATGCTTACTAACAACTTCAACATGATGAATAGTTCACTTACCACCTTTGAATTCAAACATCTAAGTTCAGTATGTTACAAAATATACAAGTATTAATAGTCTCATCTATAGAAATCCATTAACAAATCATACAAGTACTTTGATTATCTAAGCAGAATACAAATAGTCATTTATGCGCATATCTAATATGATGTCCATTCATGTATAAGGATATTTAGGTCACAAGACTTTTTGGCTTGTAATGTTCTGAAGCTTAGGATAAGTAATCAATTAAAAATAGTAAGCATAAAAAAGGGTTTCAAACACGAAAATAGTTTGGCACATTATATTGATCCCTATTTCTTCCCCCTTAATGACCCTTTCTCACTCACCGCCTTATTTCTACTTCTTTCACCTTTCTCATCTTTCCACATAAGAAATAATAGCATAACATAGTAACTATGACTAGTTTAAGATTTTTTTGTGCACTAATGAATGAGTTTTTTTCTATTATTGTGCACTTTAAGGTTAACAAATAATTCTCATATCACATTAATCTTCACTATTTCACTTTATTTTTACAAGCTTGCCATGATTTATCTACTAAACCTTCAATACGTATGCCCAAACATCTATAATCATGTAGTGCAGGACCAAAGAACAAGGGTAAATACAAATTGATGTGTTTAGGCTCAAGGCTTGTAATGTTGTTCATCAAGAAGTGACAGCAGGCTCAAAAATTGGTACCAAAGGTGAAATATAATTAGGGCAGGTTTTTGGTTCTGGATGTGTTCCAAACAATTTCTTAGGTCATCCCTAAATATCTCAACATGCACAAATTTAATCAACCAAACAAATACAAATTCAACTATTTATCATTCGTACTAGCATGCTCATTTCCTTGTATTTTCTATATCACTGGGTACAGTTGATTCCTTATTACCTATTTATAGTGTGAAATATAGAACTTAGTAGTCTAATGGTCAAAATTTTAAAATCACCTTTCCTTATGCAAACTTTATTCATAAACACAGAAAACTATGTAAATTCTGCTCACCAATCACTTGTATTTCTACAAGCCCAAGCACACGAAAGGCAACAAAAATAAAAAAAATGTAAAAATTTGAAGCAAATTTTCTATGTTACCCCCCACACTTTAGTTGAAACATTTTCATCAATGTGTAGCCCATAAATAGATAAGGAAGGAAGTTACCCGATTGATTATGGTCACTCTGATTACTAATGGTAGGTGCTTCCTTTTTTGATCGTGTTAGCTTGAATTGCTTGTCCCTTTCGTGTTGGGTTCTTATATAGAAAATTTAACAAAGTGCAACAAAACAAAAAATTTCTTTTTTATTCCTACTTCAACAAAGTCTAAATTAAAATCATCCAAATATTAATACAAGTAATTTAAAAACGAGAAAAAGAAATGTTCAATCCTCCTCCGAATCATCAAGGGGATGAGAATGTCTCTTCTCCATAGGGGCTTTGCCCTTTCCTTTGACATATATTTTGTGGGAGCTCCCACCCATTGAAGGCACATGGTGTGTTGGGCTTCATATGGCAGGCACTTTTGGTGTAGAAAATTGCGGCTGAAATGCCGCTTCATACTCGTCCTCTGTTCCAGGGTATCCCTGAACATAACCTATCTCTTCAAGATTAACCCCTTTATCCAGATGAGTCAAAGTCAGCCTGAACATATATAGGTGATAAATTAGAGTGCGTAAACTGTCCATCCTTGTGAATTCTTGAATTATTGGTCCTTTTTCCTGCATCCATTGAATCATTCCGTCAAGTTTTGCATCTATGTCTTCGTGAGCTCCCTTTCTAACCTTTAGGTGATCTTTCTATTTGAGTGATGCTGGTATGTCCATTTTTATCCTCCTTTTATTCCATTCAGTTATTTGCTTCCGCTGAAGGTCGACATATTGGGTATATAATGTATCTCCGACGATACTCCTCATTGGTTTCATAAATTGATTGTTTTCGCTCATTAGCACCTCAGCTTGGCGCATAGAGTTGTTACAATTTGAGGGAAGAAGAGTCTAGCTTTTTTGCTTTGTACACACCATTTTATTTCTCAAAAGATTGAGTGCCTTACATAAATTTGTTTTCACTGTAGGATACCATATAACAAGACATCTCGAAACACGTTAACATTAGAAACATTCAATGTGGGTGCAATTCTAGTGCAAATGAATTACATCCATATTTTAGTAACAGGAAACATAATAGCTTGATTAAAATTCGTGGGAAGCTCAGTGTCTAGCCTGTGGTTTCAACTACCCTTGCCTTGTGTTATATATTTTATAACATCTTCCATGTCAATGTTTTGAAATCCTATTAGATTCGCATTATTAATAAAATATTTTTCATAAAATGGGATGTTATAAAATTCACAAATATCATTAGGAGAAATTGCAACGTCTTCTCCACGCACTTTAGCATTAGTTATTTCGTTTAAGTGACACAAAACTGCTCCAATTGAGGATAAAAGACCAAAGTCTAGATTTCTTTGCAGTGGATCATTGAGGGTTCAAACCCTCGTTCCTGAACTAGTGGTCTCCGTTGTGACTCTAAAAAATATTTCTTCATATTGGTATTATGCAATCGAATAGCGTTAGAAACAAGTGGGGTTTCCGGAATAAGAGTTCTTTTGTTCTTACACGAGGGCACCTTTCTAGATTCTATCAGCAAAATAATAAAGATATTTGATAGAACAGCAAGAGAAGGTTGAGAATTCTTAAACATTAAATTTTGTTAAACTCGTTTGTGTTTCCTCTTGGTGTTTTTTGATGTTGATTTCCTCCAATGTAGTTTCTCAAATTTGGAATGAGGGATTAGGAACTTAGGTTTTTTAGGAGAAGATGGGTTTTTGAGAGGTTTTAGAGGAGTAAATGTTTAGAATAAAGTTAGATTAAGTCAGAAGGGTATTTTTATGTTTAAAAGGTGTTTCTAAGGTTAAAAATTGGGTAAAATAAGGATTATTTTGTTGGGTTACACAATCAGGTCGCGTCAACCCTGTAAAAAATTACAGCAATGTCGTGACACAGGGGTTCTGTGTCACAACATTCCTGATAGACTACCTATGTCACGACATCAGGGTTTGATGTCGTGACACACCCTGCAGCTTTAGAATTTAGAGTAATTGTCTTCAATGTCGCGACACAGGTTAGTGATGTCACGAAATTAGGTCAAATTTTGAACTTCTTTGTTACTGCCCTTGCTGTTGCGACATAGAATTATCTTTGTGATGATAGTGACATTATTTTTTTGAATTTTTGATCACTGAAATTTTTAAAGTGCTTGTTAAACCTATCTTTGACCTATATTAATAACTAGGTTTGCGGGATATACCATAAGTACAATTAGTAATATTCAAATAAGAAGAAAGTGTTAGGTCTTGCTGTCGGACTCATCCGTCAGCTCAGTCAATATGCACCGATGGGCTCCCTGTAATTTTTTATATCTATATTATGCCAACACCGATTGTAACGTGGTTTGTTCAAGTGTACACAATTGTTCAAGTAATAAGTAAGTAAAATGAGTTATCGTCTCCATCGGGACTGTATATGCTTAACTGATTAATTGGAAAATTATAATTAACAATTTGATGTAAAAACTCAATAATTTGGATGGTGATTATTAAACTAAGTAAAATTAATTAGATGCAAAGATTGATCCCTATGCAATTTAGCTAAATGTATGAATGAATGGTTTTAGCAACAAAAACAATTAACTTTAAATGGGCTAGGATAATTAAATTAATCAATTCAATTTACTTTATCATGGTTAACAATGTTTGGAAATACTTCCACGGTAACTCATTCTTTCATGAGTTTGGAAACAAAATTAAGTCCTTTCGAAGTCTTTTACTAAGTTAAATATGCATTTTACTAATCATATTAACTAAAGATTTCTTAGTATTTATGTAGGGTCATAGGAACATTTACGTTTGCAACAGTTTAATTACACAAATCTAAAATCTACGCAAGATAATAGAGATAACTAAAGATATTATGAACCTTAACTTAGTCAGGTTTAAGGATCTAAATTAAGCATTTTACTTTTCAATTATGTGTCTACTAGTCGTCGTCTGGTTAGGATTGCTTAGCTAATTTGAGTGCACCCAATCACGTATGAGTGAAATGCATCATGATATTAATTGAAAACATGATTGACTGAGGCCTAACCATGTTAAACATGAATAAAATAAATCTTATTCAATTAACATAAATATCCTAGAAAATAAGATTTAAAATATCATCGTTGATGTCAAAAAAAAACTCAAAGCAAAAATGATTAAAATAAATAACAGGAGGCAAGAGTAAACTCTATTTAGTGCAATAGCCTTTTAAATTTATTCTGACTGATTCACTTCAGTAGCCTTTCAAGGCCTCCATTTTTCTCAATGATTCTTTTCTAAGGAGTTCCTAATATGGCCGACCAAAGAATGCTTTTGACAAAGCTTTTATGGTAAAGGATGAAAAGGAGATGGGCGTCTATGCAATAGAAGGAAAAGGGAAATAGAATGTATAGAAAATGCTAATGAGAAAAGAGAAATGAGTGTTGAGAGATGAGGGATTAAGGAATTGACGCATGCTATTTATAAGTGAAGGTAAGGGTTAGAGTTTGCTAAAAATAAAATTCAAATTCCTTTCTTTTCTCTCACATATGGTTGACCGCAATTCATAGAAAAGGGGATGACTTAGTCTCCTTATTTTAAATTCAAACCAAGGCTATTAATAGTCATAGGGTGGACAGTTTCAACAGCAAAGTTGTTGGGCTGATTTCTGATTATTTTCCAACTATAAGGACCTTCAATTAAATACCCGAAGCTTGCTTTTGGGTAGCCATCTACTTGTGCTGAAACTTAGCTTTAATTCCCCCTTGTTGGATGGTTTCTCAGTCTAATAATTTAGCAAACATGTCTATCTTTTAGCACATCTTTTACTAGGTCAAATTATCAATGCCATGATCCAAGTTGCATGGCCTTGCCATCCACATGAATTGATTTGTTCATGTCCATGTTTCATTCATATTAATCACATGTTCAATAGTCCTCCTACATAGTGAAAATTCACGTATTAATAAATTAACATGAAATAATATAAAATATGTTCAAAAACTAATGTAATTAAGCACAGGTTCACATACTTTATAAATTCATGCCCAATATTACTAATTAAGTAAAATTCACTTATTTTAATAACAATTACTCAAGATAAAGATATTTATTAAGTAAAAAAGGTGGTAAAAATATGTAGAAAAACCCTATATTATTTCAAGGTTACACACCCCCAAACTTAAACCATTGCTCATCCCGAGTAATGTTCATACACAACACAACTTATGCTCAGGCAATTTTGCAAAATGATAAAGTAGCATCAATCCTCGCACATAATTATGCATCAACAAAATCATGCTCAAAAATACTTTTTTATTGATAAGTAGCTAGATGGAAAATATTATTTCCAACTTTATACTGAGTATATCATAATGTCAACATGAATCATAGTTTACATGCATTTTCAAAGTCATACATAACATTCACCAATCAATATGATTTCTTTATCAACTAAACATAGTAATCCCAAGGTTTAATTAGTGGTCTTCATAATTTGAGCTTGAAAGGGTTAATTTTATAAGGTTGGCTTGAAATGCTCAAATGATCCAAATAAAGTGTACATATATCATATTAGATTTTTATACCTCCTAGGATTTTGCCTCAAGAAAGTTACTAAGTCAATTCTAAAGACTTAAACCTTCATACATGTCCATTTCTAAAGAAATCAAATTTTCATGGCAAATACTACATAAGACTAAAGATCATACAAGCATTCCATCACTCAAAATAACATACGAATATGTTAGATAAATCATAAATCATGCTTGCATTTGAACATACTTATGAACAAAAATTCTTTCTGAACATTCATTTATTTCAGCATACTTAAGTAAAAAGATTGAAACATACTTTAAAATTCATGCGAAATGCCTTATTCAAATTTCATGTGAAATGCCTTACCCCTTTTTAAAAAGAAACAATGTCCTCATTATGAAAACAAAGTAATGAATGAAAACTAAATATCAGGTAGAGTTGCAAGAAAAGAGAGGTGAGTCATAAAGACTGCTTAAGTACCAAGTCTTTCTCTAGAATCCAATCCTAGGCATGTTCATTCCCATTACTAGATCACTTTATTTTCATTTTATTTAAGAGGAATTGAGCTTATATTATTCATGCTTTCTATTTTATTATGCGAAAGTAAAATTCTAACTAAGAAATAAAAAAAAACCTAAAAAGAAATAAAAACTAAATACAACAAATTCCTCCATTTTATTTATTTGGCTTATCCACCTCACCTTCCTCCTTTAATGTTTCATCCTCACTTGCATTTTTATCTTCCTTCCATGACTCGAAGGTGAAATCTGGAAACTCTGGAACAAAATTGTTAGAGATATTTTTAAAACTATTTCTTACAAAATCGTCTCTAACTTTTGCACATTTATAATAAGCATGCTTTTGGTTATGCATAAATTTCATAATATCCATCATAATTGAAAATTCTAATTTCTTCAAAGTATTTTAAGAAGTGGGCCTAGGAATAGCCAACTCAGGATCAATACTTGGTTCAACTGGCTCATCAGCATTTAGCTCATCTTTTGGTTCAGAGACTTCTGATTCCTTTATCAGTTTAGGATTATTCGGTTCTTCCTCAAATTCTACTTCTTTTGTCTCAATAACTGAGTTAGCTTCCGTTTCAGACTTGTTCAATAACTTATAGTTTTTGGTTCTGTTGGTTCACTGAGTTTTGTTGGGTTTAGCTCATGGACATTCTCCACTAACCTTTCAAGATCATGGGCTGTGATGCTATCTTAAACATACGAGCCCTTCAGGTTTGCATTTTTTTTAGCATGGGCCCTTAAGTAAAGTGAATAAAAATGATGGAAAATAAGCACTTCCGATCTTCTTTCTAGGACAATCATGGATCTCCTTAAGAATAATCTTCCTTCTCCTAAAGAATAATCTTCCTAACACTGATAGACCTTTCTGTCATAATTCTATCAATATGGTAGAACTGTGTGAGATAGGCATGAAACTATATTGAAGAAAGTAAAATCATACCATATCTAACGGGTTTAAATATTCCCTTTGACAAGAATTACTACCATACTTTCTTATAATCTATGGGGATCCCAGATTTGTCACAACATTAAACACTTGTTGAAGAAAACCCCAATCTATGTTTGTCATGGCCAAATATTCATCTTTTTTAATATCAGGTAGGTTAAGCAAATCATTAATGGGCTTAGAAGTTAGGGATATCTTCTTCTTGCAAACAAGAACTTTAGTAGCATTTGGCTTAGCCAAAGTGGCATTGAAATCTTGAACTAACTCCTCATCAGGTAATGATCGTGCATCACAAAAATCATTCCAATTGAGGGCATCAATTGTCTTCCGAATTGGCGAAGGCACAACCATCTTATTATTACTTTCCAAGTTGAAACTTTTTTCTGTCATCATAGGTTGATTCTTGAAGATTGAATCAAACCTTTCTTTTACCTCCTCATCTTGAATCACAATGGGATTTTCGGCAGAGGTATTAGAATATCTAGTTCTTTTTGAGAAATGGTGGTTTTTCCCAAAAATAGACAGAATTTTAGCAAAAGGAAGGGAGAAGAATAAAAAATGGATGAAGAAAGGGATTTGTGGTGGTGATCGGCTTGCGGCAGCAACGGGTTTGTAGAGGCGGTAGGCATGCGTTGGTGTAATAGCCCGATTTTAGGCCTAGTCAGAATAGTGGTTTTGGGGCCAGTAATTCATGAGGAAAAAATTAATATTCTTATATTTTTATGATCTACAGATGTACAAAATGATTTTATGAAAATTTCGTTCAAAAATTTTGACGTTTGGGCACTCAATTTAGTTGAAAGGATTAAATTGTAAAAAAGTGAAAAACTTGAGTTCTAGAAGGTAGAGGTGTCTAATTGCTATGAAATTTTAAATTGGAGGTCCTTAAAAGGTAATTAGACCATTTTTTAATTTTTTTTGACAAAAATAGACATGAAATAGGTGAAATAGAATATTTCTAAGTTAAGGGCATTTTAGTAATTTGGTGATTAAATGAATTAAAAAGCCAAATTAAAAGCCAATTTTGCACATCTTCAACCCCTTGGCTGAATTTCACATGAAGAAGACATAGCTGGGGTTTTTCAAGCTTTCAAGCTCGATTTTAAGTCTATTTTAGCCCCGTTTTTAATGTTCTTTACATTTTTGAGATCCTCGTAGCTCGGTTTAGCTATTTCTACCATTATTTTGAGCTAGGGTTTGTGTTTAAAAATTTACCCATGGATGACTTGCATGTGTTTTGATGTTTTATGGTAGAATATGAAAGTTTAAAGTGTAACAAACAACTTTTACTAAGTGATTTTTTAGTGAAATTGCATAAAAGGACTTATTTGTAAAAGTTGTAAAATATGTGTAAAAAAATGTGATTTAGTGAAAATTGTGGGATGCTATAAGAGGCAATATGCTATAATGAGAAAAATGAGTACTTTTCATTTTATGAGCCTAAGGGCAAAATTATAAATATGTGAAAAGTTAGGGGCAAAAATGTAATTTTTGCCATAAGGTGCTTTTGGGGCTGAATTGAAATTGTGTGTATTAAATGAGTTAAATGTGTTATTATAGATCAAAAAACATGAGAAATTGACCTTAACCGGGGAAAAGGCAAGGTTGTGGACTAAGACGTAAACATTTGATATTTTGGATCGAGGTAAGTTTGTATGTAAATAATGCATCGTTTTTACTTATGCTTTCATATTTTGATATATTTTGTGAAATGTGGCTGAATATTTGATGTATTTGACAAAATATCGACTAGTAAGAAATTTCTCGGTTGAACCTTAAGAATAGAATAGGATACAAGTGACATGTCATTAGGAACCTGTGTGAAAATCATGTGAAATTGTGACTAAGTGAATTCGGGTACTGGTCTTATAAGTTCTACCAGTGACTGGGTAATCCAGTATGTGTTGCGGATACCTAACAGCTTGTGTGAGCAGACCCATGAATGTAAATAGCTCGAGAACGAGCTTATGTTTGATAAGTGATGTGAAGTAGCTTTAGGTACAAATGTGGCATTATGTGTAATATGTAACACCCCTAACCCGTATCCGTCGCCGAATTAAGGTTACGAGGCATTACCGAACAAAACACAACTAACTCAAAAACAATACATATATATTATATATATTATTGTTATATAATAAAATTAGTCTAATATAAAACAAAATGCAAAATATTAAACTTCTCTTCTAACCATTTTTAATAAACAAAGACATTAAAATCTAACTAATAGAGACATTACAAACTAGCAAATCCATAAGGAAATAAACCATTTTAGTATGGCTATTATAATCATATACAATACAACAAAGTACAATCTTCAAAACATTTATCTAGTCTATACATGCCATAGTTAGAATTTAAATGTTTTAAATGCCGAGATAATAGATAGGGTGATGAACTTGCTGACAATCCCCGAGCTTGAAGCTTGATCTTTAAGTCTATAAAATAGAAAGACATAAGTAAACAAAGTAAGCTTTTATAGCTTAGTAAGTCTATAGCATAAAAACAAATATATTTATAAAAATTATAAAATTTCTTGGTACATTTAATGAATTCACAAACATTGTATATATTAACAAATACTTATAAATAAATGCATGCATATTTATCAACAATTAAAACCAAGTGTATATACACTTTAATGTAAATAGCCGATTGCATATATATACATATGTTTAACACATTTTATAACCAAATGTGTATACATCTTTATTACCTGCATACACCCGAATGCACATATGTACTTATCATAGGTATATAATTGATCATACACATATATACCAATCACATTTTATATTTGGTGTATATATATACACATATTCTTCATATACATATAAATGAGAACATTTATATATATATCTCAAATGTATACATAAATAATTATCAAACACATAGGCTTAACATATATATATTTAAGAACCGCATATCACCATATGCATTTATAAATTCAACAATCGCATATACCTAATGTACATATGCCTTTATTAGTTGTATATACCGAATGCATTCAATTATATTTAACCAATGAAAAAACCGAATATAGGTGTATACTCACCAAGCATGTAAAAAAAACCGAATGTTTATGTATTCATCAATTTCATATAAGCAAAATCATAGATATATCAATTGCATATTCTCACATAATTCAAACAGATTCACCGGCACTTAGCCTGCTAAGTTTTAAAACCTGATTCGGTACACTGGCCTTTAGCCTGCTAGACCTATAGTCTGAAATGTATCACCGGCATTAAGCCTGCTAGACGTAAAGTCTGAATTATTTCATCGGCATCAAGCCTACTAGATGTAAAGTCTGCATTACATTCGATCGCTTTATAATGATCTAAACTAATAATTTCATATCTTCACTTCCATTCAAGAACTTTTACATGAATATACATACATAATCGAAACTTTCACATACATATATAAATTTCATACTTAAATTCATTACAAAAACATATACACATAATCAAACCTCATATATAAATGTTATACGTACCTTTGATTTATACCAAGAATTTATACATATACAACATTTGTACTTTAACTAAACTCAAAACTTATATATATACATATATATATTTGAGTATTATACATACATATATATATACATATCTTTGACTAAATTCAAGACTTGTTCATGTATTCACATATATATATTTGATCTATCGTATGTATATATATTTATATAACTTTCCTACCTAATTTCAAGAAAAGAAATTCACATATATATATTCATGCTTATTTGAACATCACCTATTCTTGATTACGTTTCATATCTTCATTTCAAACCATGAATTTATACAAGATCATACTTGTATATTCGAACATGTTATATATATCCACACTTCAAAATTTATTCAACTAATATACTTTAAATTATAGTTCAACATAAAATACAATTAGTATGCATGTATAAATATTAACTTAATAACTTTTAGTTGCTAATAGACTTACCTCGGATGGTGAAAAGTCGAAACCAGACGATAAATCGACGACTTTAGTTTTTCCCTGATCCAACTCTGATTTCTTCGGTTCTCGATCTAATTATATTCAAAATAAGCTAGTCTAAATATAATTACATTCAATTTAATCCAAGAAAAAACACATAAATGGGTAAATTACCATTTTGTCCCTAACATTTACACTTTTTACAATTTAGTCCCTATTGGATAAAATACAAAATACACAAAATTTGTTCACAATATACAAGGGCCGAATGTACCTATTGTTCATACAAGTCCTCACATTTCATTTATTTCACATTTTTGTCCCTCAAAAATTTAATTTCACTATTTAACTCTAATTACTCAATTTCACCGAAATCTCCAATACAAAACATATTAATCTAAAATATATCTTTCATTATTCATCATCAAACATCACATAACACAAATGTTCATCAATGGCCCAACTCAAAATATTCATCAAAATTAAAAATTCAAACATGGGTCGGATAGTATTCGAAATAATGATCTCAAAAACATAAAAATTATTAAAAACCAAAGTAAAACATACCTTGAATTAAGCTTGATAATGACCGAATATCTCAAAGCTTTTAAACCCTATTTGTTTTTCTAAGTTTCGGCAATGAAGAATGAAAATAATGGCTTCAATTTTATTTACTATATTATATGTTTATTTAATTATTAGTTTACTATATTAACCTTTATTACAAAATATATAAACCTTATAATATAATGTCATTTTTTACCATTATCACCCACTCACATAAAAATGGGCTTTTTACCTATTAAGAACTCCATATTAACAAGACATTAGCAAATTAACACTTTACACAATAACTAGCCAATTTTTCTTTTTACGCAATTAAGTCATTTTTCTTTAATCGATCACTCAAACAACAAAATTAAAACACGAAAATTTCACACAATTAAATTCACACATAAGAAACACACAAAATAATATTAAAATATTTTTTTGACTCGGACTTGTGGTCCCGAAACCACTATGTCCGATTAGAGTCGAAATCGAGCTATTACATAATATTTCGATGTATCTGTTAATATTCTGATGTGTTCAACAGGAAATGACTAAGTGTAAATGATTGTGATTATGTAATGATTGAGTGCAGGTACATGTGTATATATATATTCATGAGCAAAGTGCTCGATATGTGATCGAATTTTGGTAAGGTTGATGTTGAGTAAGTATGACTATGAAGACCTGTAAATATTTGATAATGACTAGCTATTAGAATCGTTAGCTATGGACATGCTTGGTGTTATGTGTGTGTAAATGAAAGTTAATACAAAGAAAACATGAAAGAGTAAAATTAGTAATAAAACAATTTTGGACAACAACCGTTGTATAATTTTGAAAAATCACTAAAAATTGTGAAAATCGAATTAGAGGTTGATTAAGATATGAAATTAAATATTATTGAGTCTAGTTTTACATAGAAGAAACAGTGTAAGCAAGAGAATTTTATATTATGAGATATTTGAATTTTTATTAGATAGGGTTAGAGTGATTTCAGAATCCCCTATTCAGGCTTTGGAAAATCATTAAAAATTGTATAAAAATAATTATGGGTTGGATTTTATATGTTTAAAATTCTTAACAAGTATTTTTCAATAGAAATAAATAGAAACATCTTCTGAATCCCGTAGAAGGAGATAATTAATTTTTAGTGAAGAAGGGTCAAAACTATCAGACAGCAGAACAGGGATGATTTTAAAGAATAAACTATACTTATTGGCTAAACCATAAATTGTGAAACTTTTATCGTAAGAAGATATGTGAGTCTAGTTTCAGAAAAATTTAGCGGATCTTAATTCGGAGTTCCGTAGCTCAAGATATAAATAATTTGTTGACTATGACTCGTGTCAACAACTTGATATGAACATGAGTGAATAGTGAAACTATGTGCAAATATGATTGTATTATCTTGAGAACACATTATGAGGATTGATAAAAGCATGTTCATAAATTGTTTATTATTTACATACCCACTTACTAAGCTATATGTTTACTCCTTTTTCTTTCCCTTGTCTTATAGTGTTACCAAGCTAACTCGGGGTACAGAGATCGTCGGAGATCCATCCACACTATCAACACTCTTTTGGTATTTTGAAAGCAATATTATGAATTATGGCATGTATAGAGGACTTTTGAAGAGTTACAGAGAAGTAATGAGTTAGTATTAGCAATGTATTCTGAATAAATATGTAAAGTTGAAAGTTCAAAAGAAGTTGTTATCTATGTATGTGTTCCTTCTTGATTTGTGATGAGGTGATGGCTCAAAGTTTGAAGGATGTAAGTGATGTATCAAAGACATTGAAGAAAAGGAAATAGTTTTAGAGGAAAGTATAGTAACGAATGAGTATAAAAGAGTGGAACTTGAGGAAGTATTCGAGTAGAGACAAAGTTGAGGGTTAAGAACGATGAGATTGTCAATCTAAATTACCAGATGCTATATGCAAATATGACTTAGGTAAAGGACGTTTTCCTCATTAAGTGCTTATAGACTTACCTGGGTGTGTTATGTTACACGTGAGTTGATATAGGTGTGCACCAAGAAGGGCGATGCGAGGACTACGCCAAGAAGTGGCGTATCAGGTTATTATGCATACAGAGAGACTTTGTTGGTGTGTTTATGGTTTGAGTTTTTCCTTAGAAGTCTATATTTTGAGGCACTTGAAATGGATTAGGATATCAATTTATATATCATTAAAATTTAATTACCACCTATTGTAGTTGCATTTACTTATTGTAAATAGAATCATGTATTTTACTTTGAAATTTTGTAATTTTGTAAGTAGTAATTTTTTGTAATTTGAATAAGTAGATTAAATATTTCTCTGTATTAGTGTGGTAATACTCAGGATTCAAATCTGGTCAATTGGATTAGGTTTAGGGTGTTACAAGTTGGTATTAGAGCCAAGTTTAGTAGGTTCTCGGATAGCTTGTGGAAGGAACTCTATATTAATAATATGTCGAGCCTGGCTTAATCTTTTAGGTATGTGAAACTAATTTGTTTGAGAGATAGTCATTGCAAAGTACAGTCATAAAAAATGATAGTAAAGAAAGGTAAAAGATTGATTCATTAGAGAAATTAACAATGACGTTACATGATAGTGAGAGTAGTAAAACGAAAGATAGAAGGAAAAACAAAATACATAACTGAACTAAGAAAAATTTTAGTTTCCTCCGTCATTTGGTTGATTAGTTGCGTAAGTGGAACCTCTTCTATAAGAAGGAAATTTTTAGGATTCTGATCCCCTGCTGTTGAACCATTTTCATTTTCTTTAGCGTTGGGTGTATCGAGAATGAATAAATATCCTAACTATTTCCATTCCCTTTGGAAAGTTTCCCATTCTTCACCCTCTCAATGGTAAATGTTAAAACTATGAGACTCTAAAGAAATGTCACCAAGACAGCTAAAATCTAAAGGACTAAGATCGAAAGGACCTACGACCACTTGGGTGTGTAGAAGTAGGTTTGATTTCCACTTTGTTAGAGCATCATTGATGTTCTTTATGGTATCCTCTTGATATTTCATGAAGGTCTCCTTATGAGAACGATGTAGACTTTCCAATTTTGCTCTGTGACTCTCTTCTACAGCTTTAAGCTTCTCTTCTAAAATAGATTTCTCACCTTTCAATTAATTCACCTCCTTTTTTGACTATTCATTTTCATTTTGAGCATGTCTACGCTTACCTTGTAGAGTTGTGACTTGTGCATACAATCTTTAAGTTAGATTGCTAGAATCGTGATATATTTTGGCAAAGTTCAACGAAAGAATCTTTGTCAGATTTTACAATTTTCTCTAAAGCGAAAATTTTACTTTCGTAATGTTCACCGGTATCTTGGAGGGCCCTACTCTAAAGGCTATGTTCAATAAACAGGACTTCTGAAACTTGAGCCATGAATGACAGAGGGCAACCAATAGTAATAGATGAAAGGTAAGAGGACAAAGCCTCTATTAATTATTGAGGTAGTAAATTATGTTGTTGCTGAGAGATGGAGTTGTGAGAGATTGAAGTTGGAATTGACTAGAAAAGGTCTCGCCAAGGAAAGATTCTTTCCATTTCAGTGAAATGAGCATTTTGCAGTGGAAGACTGGAGGGATCAGTAGATTAAATCATAGGTACTGTTTTTCTCCAATTCCTAGACAATGAAGGATCAGAGAATCATATGTGAGAACCTGTTTAAAGGGTGGAGTAATCAAGTAACAATGAAATCTCAGAAAGAGTATGAGTAGAAGGTGAGTGAGTAACTGCAGTGGCAGGCCCCCTATTTGGTTTCTGTACTGTTAATGGAGGGCATTCACTCTTATCAGACCCTTGAGTGCTATCTTCTAATCTAAAACTTTTCTTCATCTTCTGTGATGTTGTCCTCCTAGGGTAGCAGCGGTAGTCCATCCCTGGGTACAAGTTCCCTTAAGAATCTTGTGACTGCCTCCGGACATATTAAAGCCTAGAGTGTGAATACTATAGTGAAAGATATATTAATGAGGTGATATCCACAGGTATACAGGTCAAGTTGTAATATAGTTACAACGGAGTGTGTGAGTACTCCAGGGATCATACCCAAGGGAGGCTAATACTAGGTCAATTTTAACCTAAACACCGAAAGATCTAATTAGTACTTTAATTTAGTTATAGTACGATAATAAAATAAAGCGGAATTTTTAAGATTTTTATGATAATAAAATATTATAAGGAAATAAAATTTTAAGAGATAAAAATATAGAATAAATAAGATCTGATTATGGATAATTAGCTTGCTTTGGTGATCCCCATTAAATGTTGCTTCGAGTTCCTCATTAATCAACTAGTCGCTATCCTAGCAGGATCTTCCGATCTTCCACTCAAATAACGAGTCAGTAACGACTATTTATCCTCCGACCTCACAGTCCAAACCGACTTAGGGTGAAGGTGTTCATGAATAGGCCATATCAATTTTGGTTTAATTCCCACCTTGATGACTTCCTAAGGTTTTCAAGCCTAAGGTTTCAAGATCTTCCTTTCCCAAACAATTGATCCGTTGAGTAACCCTACAAGACAGTTAATAGATCATACCTCCACTAACTAATCCTCCATAGAAGAATTAGTTCTTCATGACTTCCATTAAAAATATGGAATTGATAAAAAGAGAAAAATGATAAATGAATTAAAGTGTAGAGTTTAAGAAAATGCCTAATTTGTATTAAAGATAAAAATGAATCAATAGAGTTTTATTATCTCCACAAATCATATCTCTCTAGAAAAAAACAAGAACAAACTAAAAATAAACCTAAAACCTATGTAGAAAGAAAACTAGGCTGAAATTTAAAAACAAAATTCTAAACTAAGTAATTGGTGCCCATAACATGTGACAAAGGAGTCTATTTATAGATTTCAAGTGGTCGTCGTCCTTAACCATAGGTTAGCTGATGTTCCCAAGCTTTACGTTTGATTGTGCAGACCAAAACGCCCCTGGCTTGTGTTTAATTCCCATCCAGAATTGATGTCTCAACACACCAGAACCTGTGTTGCAACATAGCATGCAGTGTACTCCTCTTAAAATATCTTTAGGGGTATGTTACAAAATCCTTAGCCTGTGTTGCGACATCAAAGGCAGTTTCATAATTTCTCCATCCTGCTCCCTATGTTGCAATATTGCGCATTTTGTGTTGTGACATAGTGACCAGTATCTATTTAATATGCCTTCTAATGGTCTCCAGCACCCTTATGAAATTCATTACCTCACCTTAGGCCTCATTCGGCCCCTAAGGTCAATAAAAGACTCAAATTGCACATTTTATAAATTTAACAAAACTTACTAAAACATAATTAAATTTTAATGATAATGCTTAATTTCGAGCTCCTAAAGTGCGAAAATTAGTTTAATCTGCAACACCAAATTATGGCTGATCAAACTCCCCCACACTAAAGTCATTGCTTGTCCTCAAACAACATGAACAAATATAAGAAATAAAAGACATCCCTTAAGTAGATACTATACAAGTATTGACTTTGGAGCACATGACTAGGTATTTCATATTCACGAATAACTTTAACATGATGAATAATTGACTTTCCACTTTTGACCACAAACATCTAAGCTCAGTATATTACAAAGTAGACAAAAATTAAGGGTCTCACTTGTAGGGATCCATCAATAAATCATACAAGTAATTTGAATATCCGATCAGAATAAAAATAGTGTTTATGTGATTTTTTTAATAAAATGTCCATTCACGCATAAGGGTATTTAGGTCACATAGGACTTTTCGGCTTGTAACATTTTGAGGCTTAGAACAAGTATAAACTTCAAAAATAGTAAGTATCAAAAGGGTTACAAACACGAAAATAGTTTGTCACATCGTATCGATCCTTATTCTTCCCCCTTAGTGACCCTTACCCGCTCACCACCTTATTTCTCCTTCTCTCACCTTCCTTGTTTCTCCAAATAGGAAATCATAGCATAACATAGTAACTACTGTAACAACCTGTTTTCAATGAAACCGAAACAATGATTTTGGGACCACAAATTTGAATTAAAAAAATATTTATTTTATAAATATTTTAATGTCTACAGCATGTTAGTATTATCGTATAAAAATTTCGTTAATAAATTTTACCGTTTCCATGCTTAATTTGATGAAAAAGACTAAATCCCATACGGTGCAAAGTTTGAGTTCTATAGTTAAAGGTATCAAATAACTATGAAATTAATTAGTTAAAGGGTTTATGTGGTAATTATACAATTTTTATATTGAGTGGACAAATATGGACATTAGTTATGAAATTTCAAAGGTTATATGTTAAGGTTAAATTAGTAAATTAGTTAATAAGTGAATTAAAACAAAAGAAATAATGTATCATCTTCTTTAATTTGTTAAACACCATCGAAAATTGAACGAAAAGAAACCATAGAAGCTTGAACATTTGGCCATCCTTATTTTGCTTGCATGTGAGTATTTTTCATCCTATTTTTAATGATTTCTATGTTTTAGGATCGTTGTAGCTTAATCTAGCAAGCTCGGGGACTAATTTGCAAACCTGTTAATAAGTTAGTAAATTAGTTAATAAGTGAATTAAAATAAAATAAATAATGTATCATCTTTTTTAATTTGTTAAACACCACCGAAAGTTGAAGGAAAAGAAACTAAAAAGCTTCAACATTCGACCATCCTTATTTTGCTTGCATGTGAGTATTTTTTGTCCTGGTTTTAATGATTTCTATGTTTTTAGAATCGTTGTAGCTTAATCTAGCTAGCTTGGGGACTAATTTGCAAACCTGTTAAAAGGTTAGGGTTTTGCCATGAATGTATATATGTGGTTTTTGATGTTTGATAGAAGAAAATGGATTGTTGTTGATAGATAAAAAACTTTTATTAAGTGATTTTTGATGAATTTGTCAATTAGTGATTAAATAGATAAACAGAAAATATTCATGGTAAAATTGTAAAAAAAATGAAATGTATGGCTTGCTAGGGACGTATATGAAATTCAGCTATAGTAGGTTAATGGGACATTGCATGAATTTTCATTTTATGAGCTAGGGAAAAATGTAATTTTGATAAAATATGAATTTTGATTGAATTGAATAGAATAATTATTGAATTGAATTGAATTTGTTCATTTAGATCAAGATAAACCTCGTACGGCTTTAGATTGCGGCAAAGATAAAGTTTCAGATTAATTGACTTCGTATCTACGTTTTATCGTTGAGGAAAGTTCATGTAATTAAATAGTGTTTATGTGCTTTTATTTAAAAAATTATGTGTTGTGGACTGCCATGAAATTAATTGTCGCATATCCAATGATGTTACTTAGACTATCTAGCCCCGTTTGAACCATAGGAATTCGTAGGATACAAATAACATGTCATTAGTGTTTACATGTTTTGGGTGCTGGTCTTGAATATCCTACTGATGGCTTAGGTCTAGCATGTGTTACGGATACTCCACAGCTCGTGTGAGCAGCATCTTGTAGCTTTGTTTTGACACACAGCTCGTGTGAGCAGGCCCATTTTCATAGCTCGTGTGAGCATATATGTATAGGAATTGACGGATTACGATCATATGTGTTAGCAGACTACATGTGAGTTATCCCAGGTATCCAACGATTTTTTAAACGGTTCAACGGGCATTATTCGAAAAGGAAATGGTAAGAGAATGATATTAATTAAGACATGTACATATATGAATTTCTTTGATGTGGTGATACATGGAAATTATGTAAGTTAAAATGGGGGACAAACTTAAATGATATATGTTAAGATTAACGGCTATCCATGTCATTGTGCCTATGACTTTATTATGTATGCTAACATGTTTGGTGTGGATGCTTAGCCTTTGGCCAAGCTTTGGTTGGATTATGCCTTGCTAAAATTTAAAAGTTATGTAATGAAATGGTAAGTTAAGTTTTACATTATACAAACTTACTAAGCATTCATGCTTACTTTTTGTTATTTCCATGTTATAGTGACTCGGAAGCTCGTTCGGGTTGAAAGCTTGTCAGGGACCTATCACACTATTTATCGGCTAAATCGTTAGATTTTGATGTTTCTAAGTCATGGTTATGGCATGTAGAGGTGTTTTTGTTTGCTGATATAGTTGCTATGAATAGTGTTGTGAATTAAATGTACTTAAATTTTGATAGTTTTGAATCGTAAACTCTAGTAATGCTCCGTAACCCTATTTTGACAACGGATATAGGTTAGGGGTGTTACAACTATGGCTAGCCTATGAGTTTTTGTGCATTAATGAATGATTTTTTCTCATTCTAGTGACTTTTTCACTTTTCTTTTTCATTCATCTAATTCACAAATGTTTTTTTGCTTTTCAAGAACTTTTCCTACTCGTGTAGATTTTCTTTTTGAATTTTTCTTTTTGTTTGCACTTCTAGTCTACCCTATAGTTCCCATATCACACCAATCTTTCCTATTTCACTATGTTTTTACAAAATTTGTTGTGATGATTTATTTAACCCTCAATACATATGGCCAGAAGTTTATAATCATGCAGTGTATGACCAAAAAAAAATGGAAAATGCAAATTAACATTTTCAAGCTTGGGTCTTGTAATAAGGTTTATTATAAAGTGTTAACAGGCTCAAAAATCGGTACTAGAGGTAAATAAAGTCATCTTTTTGGCTCTAGGTATGGTCCAAACAATGTCTTAGGTCATCCCTTAAACATCTCAGTATGCACAAATTTAAACAATCAAACAAACTCAAATTCAACCATTTATCATTCATACTAGCATGTCGTTCCCCTGTATTTTCTATATCATTTGGTATAGTCGATTGATTAATGCCTATTTAAAGTGTAACATATAGAACTTAGTAGTCTAACAATAAAAAATTTAAAATCACCTATCATCATGCCAAATTTATTTCTAAATGCAGGCAACCTATATACATGCTCCTAACCAATCACTTGTATTTCTACAAGCTCAAGCACACAAAAGACAAGAAAATCTAAGAAAAATATATAAAGTTAAAACAAATTTTTCTATGCTACCCCCAAACTTTAGTTAACACATTGTCCTCTATGTTTAGCCCATAAAAATATAACAAAATAAATTACCTGATTGGTCGTGGTCACTCCAATTGCTAATGGTGGGTGCTTCATCCTTTGATCGTGTAAAGCTCAGATTGTTTGTGTCTCCTTTGTGTTGGGCTTCTACATAGAAAAGTTTGAACATACTACAAAACAATGGAAAGGTTTATATTCATTTCTAATCCTAAAAACAAATTTAAATCATCCTTAAAGAGATTAATAAAATCCACAAAAGAAATATTCAATTCAACCATTAAAAAATACAAATACCTAATAATAAGAAACACATTTAAGTTTCCTAAATTCATATACTCCTAAAATATTAAAATCCTAGTATATCAACTCTAAATATTACTCATCATCTTCTTGAAATCCTCTTTTTCTCCTTTCCTCTTTTTGTTTTGTTTGCAGAAGAATAAATTGCTTGAATATGTCATCATCGAGTAATTTTCTTGGGGTATTCATGGTTTTATCCATTCGCTTGATAGGGACTCTTGCTTTTTTCCATAATTTTATGATGAAATTAGGGAAAAATATTCCCTTTCCTAAATTGCTGGTGTAATCAACCATATTTTTGTATATACAAGTACCAATACATATTTGCTTTTTTTAAAGGATCTCACATGTTATGATAGCTTGATTTGGGCCAATCTCGGACATCTCTATTGTAGGCCATATTCTCGAATAGACAAACTTCACCCACATATTGGCTTTTGGTGTCATTAGCTCTTGATTGAATATTTTAGGTCTTGTTCCTGTCCGATATGTCCACATCTCTTTCCTTTCTATTAAAATCTCAATATTTCCTTTGTATCTATATTTTTGAATTCCTTCAAATCTATTTTATAGAGGTCATCACAATAATAGTAAGGTGTGTCATAAACTTGGCAAGTACTCATCTCAATTACCAAAACATTAACCTCTCTAATCTTCACAAAAGAAGGTTTCTCGTAGAATGGTCTAATTACTTCCCTTTGTTTTAATGCTAGATAAAATTCTTCTATCATAGGGAATATTGTAGGCTCTTCGGATGGCAAACAAAATATTTTCCATTCTCTTTCTATTGTATTCTCCTATATCCCTTTGCAATTCCTCATTAAGGGATCGAATCCTTGCTATTGGATGAAGGTATAGGGCTGAAGTTGTTGCAAGTATTTATCCATGTCACCTTCTTGGAACTCTACAACTGGGCTTGAAGTGCTTATACTAAAACTCGCCATCAGATAATCTATTTTTATTGAAATTTTCTGCACAATCTAGTATGTCTGCAAATTGATTTCTTTTTTTTTTGTGGGTGATAAATAAAAGGATCAATGTGACCTATTTATAAATTATAAGAAAAGAATAAAGTATTTAACAATTATAGTTTATTTCTACTAAACGAGAGGTTAAAGAATAAGAATCCTATAATTGAACTATAAAAACATCAACAATTAATGTTAGCTTGGAAAACAAAGTTCACAAAGTGGTGTTGCGACATTCCTTAGTGATGTCACGACATCAAGAGCAGGTTCCATGATTTTAGTGTTTTTCGTTATCTCGACATTCAAAAGCGGTGTCACAACATGTAAACCAGATTTTCCTATAGTTTGTAGGCTTGACACTTTGGTCGTCTTCATCATCATCACTCTTTCTATTTGTTGATTCCCTTTTAATTTCTTATAAATCCCATAGAGTGCTATAGTGAAAAATTTGTTCATCAACTACTTTGTTGATTTTGCCTCCAAAATAATGTTTTACTCTTTAGCCATTAACAAGAAAAAGTTGTCCCCCTTTTCTGATCAACTCTATTATTCCATGAGGAGTTACCTAGTGTATGGTATAAAGACCTATCTATCTAAATTTAAGATTTCCAGGGAAGAATTTTAGTCTCAATTGGAATAGTAAAACTTTCTGTCTAGGTAAAATTTCACGCTTTCTAATCTTCACATCATGTTGAAGTCTACTCCTCTGCTTGTACATTTTAATATTTTCGTAGGCTATCGAACAAAATTCTTCCAATTCCTAGAGTTGAAATAATCTCTCTCTATTCGCTAATTTTGGGTCCAGATTTAACTATTTAATTGACTAATATACCTTCTGTCCAATTCAATTGATCAGTGGCAGTTCTTACTATAAACTAGCTTATATAGAGACATACTTAAAGGAGTCTTATATGTTGTTCTGTAGACCCATAATGCATCATCTAGCTTTGTTTCCTAATCCTTTCAACTTGGGTTTTCTGTTTTCTTTAGAATCTGTTTTATTTCACAATTAGACACTTTTGCTTGCCCATTAGATTGTGGGTGATAGGTTGTTGTCATTTGGTGTCTTATGTTGTATTTATCCAGAGCTACTTCAAACTACTTGCTACAAAAATGAGATCCATCGTCACTGGCAAATTCACGTGGTGTACCAAAATTCACATGGTGTACCAAACCTAGCAAATATGTCTTTTCTTAGGAATCTCACTACTGATTTTGTATCATTGGTAGGTAAAGCGACTGCTTCGGCAAATTTTGGAACACAATCAACGACCAGGAGAATATATTGATTCTCGAAAGAACTAGGAAAAGGTCTCATGAAATTAATTCCCCAAACATCAAATACTTCAACATCAATTACCCCTATTTGTGACATTTCGCCCCTTTTTGATATATTCCTAGTTCGCTGACATCTATCACACCATTTTACAAATTCATAGACATTTCTATTCATAGTTGGCCAATAAAATCCTGATTGTAGCACTTTTTGGGCTATCCTTTTTCCAACGAAATGCCCTTCACATGGGGATGTATGGCATCCATGTAAAATTTCATATTATCTCTTCCTCCACTACACACCTTTAGATCAATTGATCTGCACATTATTGAAACACGTACGGTTCCTCCCAAACATAATTTTTTTGATTCGTGGGCTATCCTCTTTTTCTTTTGCCAGGATACCTGTACAAGAAAGACCCCTCTCACAATATAATTGACATAATCTAAATACCACGGTGTTATATGCTTTCCCAATCTAGTCTGATAGATGTCTACTCTAAATAATTTCTCATCTGCAAAAGTCTCTTTAATTTCTTCAATATTCTTTGCTTTTAAATTATTCTCGATTCTGAATAAATGGTCTTCAATTTGATTCTCAATCCCTTTCCTATCCATTATCCATAAATCAAATTCTTAAAGTAGTAAAACGCATCTCATTAGTCTGGCTTTTGTCTCTTTTTTCTTCATTACATATTTTAACACAGAATGGTCAACATACACATATACTTTGTTTGCCATCAAGTAGGGTTGAAATTTTTCACAAGCTAACACTACTGCTAGCATCTCTTTTTTAGTTGAAGTGTAGTTACATTGTTTCGGATTTAGCATTTTGCTAGCATAGTGAATAGCCCCGAAGATGTTATTCCACTTTTGCCTTTAGAATGCATCTACTGCATAATCACTAGCATCACACATCTCAGTTTTGGAAGAAGTTACATGAGGCTCTCTATTTGTTTCTGTCCCTATTTTTCATTAAATCATGGCTGCAACTTGTTTGTTGGTTTCCACTTTAATGGTTATGACTTAATTTTGTTATGCTAGAATATTTATGGGTCCTTAGTATGAAACTATTGATGCTTTGCTAATAATGTTTTGTGTAATTGGCTGTTTATTCTTTCGAGTGGTTTTCACATTTAACACTTGCTAAAGCGTACCTTATATTAGTAAGTAATTGAGTTAATTATTACATTTGAGAATATGGTAATCAATCTATTTGAAAAAAATTACAAGTGCACGTTGACAAAAATACTACACTTAGGGCACCATATCCACAAAGCTACTTTAGGAAATAGAGTGTTGGCTGCGACACCCAAGCCCAAATTAGATATCCCAAAACCAAAAGAGTTCAATGAGACAAGGTCTACAAACGGTGTGAACAACTTCTTGTGAGGAATGGAGTAAAACTTCCATGCCAAAAGCATCATGGACGATGCTACCAAGGTAAATACTACAGCCATGTATTTTACTAATCTCACTTTGTTGTTATGGCATCGTAAGTCCCAAGATGAGAGACAAGATGGTAATGGTATTGGGACTTAGGATGAGTTCTAGAGTGAATTTAAGGGGCAGTTTTACTTAGAGTATGCTGAGGATGAGGCTCAGGCTAAGTTGCGTTGGCTTATGCAACAACGCACAATGAGGGAGTATACGAAGGAGTTCAATGAGTTGATGCACCAAATTTTTTATTTGGGTGAGAATGAGCATTTTTCTTATTTATGGATGGGCGAAAGGCATCGCTAAAGAAAGAGTTACAACACCAAGGAGTCAAGGAACATTCCAAAATAATGAATGTAGTGGAGTCTTTAATCAACCTTCTTCCAACGAAATACAAGTTTGAGTCTTCCACGCCCAAATTGTTAGAGTATGGCCTACGGCCAATAATGAGATAATTATAATTACATAATTGTTTTACCTTGTTTGTTTATATAAGGCATTACCATTGTTATTTCAGTTTCTTTTTCTGTGTTTACAAATAAACTGATTAATAATAAAGTCATGAGGATTATATAATTATTCTTAAAAGGTTCTTAGTTAAGTATTAATGTGGGTTTGGACAACAATAGTGCATTGAGACTAATTGTAGTTGATTGATGACAAAGTGTTGTCATTGACATAGGGATGTCAAAATCAATACATGAGTATGTGTCAGAGAAAAACATATTGGACTGACCCTCCATGAGGATGTTTCCTAGATTATTATGTAATAGTCACAAACATTACCCATAGTGATAACTATGTATGTGATCCTCAAACTTGAGATCATCATTGTCTCAACATCGTGAGTTGTATATTTTGATACAGTTAAATGTCTACCGTAACAGGTTGTACTATAAAGACTAATATTCAATATACCACAATCCATGTAGTGGAATATGATTAATCAAGACTAGAAATGCATGGACATGCTCAAATAAGTTGATATGAGATATCACACGTATTTGTTTAACATAGCCTGCTAAGAATATTAAGAAATATGATATTGGACTTTACAGCTGTGACTATGCCATGACTTGTGTCCAACGTAGATATAAAGGATAAAGGGATATGATACATGAAAAGGTTATCAAAGAAAACTTATTTTGAGTCACGAACTTGTAACTTCGATAGCAATGATGCATTTCTAGATGCCACACATTGCTAGTAACATTAGAAATATTCTAGTATTACTACCAATGTTATAATTAACCTACAGGGTGACGCCCTATGGTTAAACCGAACAGACTTCACGCCAATAGAATGGGTGTATACCCTCTTACATACAGGTATGGCAAATTCTTAACATTGGCGGATAAGTGTCACTTGACGGACAGCATCACCTAGAAAACAGTATCGTCTGGTGGACAGTATTACTTGGTAGATACAATTCATAACTTTTTCCCAAAGTTAATATATACAGAAGTTTGTAATATTTAGGAAAGAACATAATTTCAATATATTCCATAATTTTCTCTAAAAATTAAAAGAGGAATTATTCCATTTTTAATATACATGATATTAATAAAAGGAATACAATCCTGGATTATGAAAGAGGGTGTTAAGAAAATAAAAATTAGGTCTAGCAGCCAAAAATTTTGAGGCTCTCTAAAAAGTTCATAGAGTTCTCTTGTTCGTGCTTGACTAGGTGGACTGCGTAGATGCCAAGACATTTTTGTCATAGCTTGGATTGACATCGTTCAAAGGGATCAGACCAATAACGTTATTCATCGATTTTCATATTGTTAAAGGTATATTACCAACCATATTTCAACCTGACTTGTTCCTCGTACATAGATCCGTGGTTGATGATCACCAGAATAATTTTTTCGGTGTGTCGCGTACCGATGATCCAACAGTGCTATCAGAACCACTTGTACGTTATGGATTCGGGATTAAATTTATTGGTTGATGCAATTGTATGAGATACATGTTGTCTGATTTGTTTTAAACAATTTATTTTATGTATATATGATACATGCGGTCTGTTTAATAAATCATGTATGATTAATTTGTTAAACCTATGTGATTATATGTTCATCCGAATTATTAATTAAAATTTAATCATTAATTTTGAAGCCTACTAAGTTTTATATATAATTTGTTAAGTGTTAACAGATCCATCTTAGAGCAAAGGGTTTTATGTTATTCAAAGTTAAAAGTTAACTTGCAGGTAACATACGAAAATTAGGAATAAAAGTTGTTCTAGTTTGAAAGTTATTGTAAAGAATTTTTGGAGAGGTTTCTTTTTAAAGTAATCAAGGAGAAGAGTTATTGTGAAGGCTAGTTTTTGGAGAAGCTAGTTTTTTTGGAGATTAATCAAAAATCAAAGCAAAAGAGGTTTCTTTGTCTATTCTCATTTTAAGTTCTTTGTTTACTTATTGTTTTCCTTTCAATCTTATTTTGTTTCTTTTATACGAAAGTAAAAAAATAAAAGGAGGAAGCTTACCCATTTTTACCGAAAAAGTTTTTTGAGGTCCGGCTGCCGTGTACAGTGGCGCCGGCTGCAGTCCGGCGACCGGACGATGGCCGGCCTTGTGGCCGAAAATCACCCACCCTCTCCCTCTTTTTTTTTGTTATTATTATATTTCTTAATATTATAGTATATATATTCTTTTAATATATTAGGTATATTTTAAATTTTATATTACGTATATATATTTTATACTATTTTATGTATATATCTTTAATATTATATTATTTATATATATATTTTTACATGTTATCTTATGTATATATCTTAACTATATTATGTATGTATTTTTAACACTATATTATGTACATATTTTTAATATTATCACGTATTTATTTTTTTATATATGTACATATTGATGTAGTATTATTAATAGTATTGATTTTAAACATCATTATTATTTCTAATATATATATTATGTACATTTTTTTATTTCTATTTTATTTTTTATTTGTCAATATTAATTATCATTATTCTAATATTTTGATATTTTAATATTTTATATTTTATATATTTTATTATTCACATCATTATTCGTATTTTTTTGACAATAATATTCTTGGATTTTTTTTACTATCATTTTAAAAACTTTTTACATTTTAATTTTAAGAATAAGGCAATGTACCGATTTTAACATTAAGTCATCGATTTCATCGCTATGTTGGGTGAAATTAATCGGCTCGTGTTAAAAACGGGACGTCCTTCTAAAAAACAAAAAACTTGCAACTTCTCATTTCCTTCAATCGGATCACACTTAAATGTCAAATTGAATTCGTATTTTTGAAAATCAAGACAACATGTATTTAATAAGATACCAATTTTGGGCGTCGCGAGGGTGCTAATACCTTCCTCGCGCGTAACCGACTCCCGAACCCTAAATTTTCTCTGAATTTTAACGTAGACCTAAACTCAGCCTTTTATTTGTTTTAATAAAAGATCTAATAGGTGTCTGATCACACCTAGGAAAAAGGATCGGTGGCGACTCCCTATTTATTTCAAAAATCAAACGTCAAATTTCAAAAAAAAATTCAATAAATCGCCACAATTAGCGACCAAGCTAAGCTAAAATTTTTACGGCGCTACAGCTGGCGACTCCGCTGGGGACCAAACTTGCGAGTCGAGTCGAATTAAACTTGCGTTCTCAAAAATTTCAAATTCCTTGTTCAAATTAACATTTAGTCGTGATCCTCAAATTTTTTGTTTTCAAAAAAATCATGCATTTGCATCGTGTTGTATATATTCTAACTTGTTTTATCCGGTTGTTTTTCAACTTTAAATTTTTGTGATTTTAGTTTTGGTTTAGTTTTTTAAGTAAAACGTAAAGGTTTATGAGTTTTTCCCCACACACCGTGCACTTGCATTTTCGCATAACATGAGCTCTCTACCCGGGCTCCGTCCGTTTAAGTGAAAGTAAACGCTATGCCTTCGTGAGTTAACTCGTCCCTCCGCACAGGCTAGTGAATACTTTCGGGTTACATATGACTTATGCTTTCATGAGTTAACTTGTCCCTCCGCATAGGCATAAGTAAATGTAATCTCTCGAATTGAACTCGTGAGCCTGTGATGGGTTATGACCGAGGCTTCGTGCTAATCTTAGCAGATGATAGTACGAGCAATTCGAGTACCTGTCTAGAACCAAAACCGCATATAGTGAACCATACGAGCCACCCAACTAGAGCCATGCTGAAACTCCACTCGTTTAGTAGTCACCGAAATAAGTACACGGGAAAAGCACATCTTACCTTCTATTTCTTTTACATTTGTGCTTTCTAAGCAAGGGAATCGAGTCCACTGGACCAAGTAGCTTAATTTGTTAGATTTTCCACAGTTTTTCTCTGTTTATATGTGTTGCGCTAACCAAGGTCGTTTGTCTGTATTTTTATTTTTCATCATGCATCGAAGGCATCTTGTTAGGAAGGTGTTGATTAGAGATTGGTTGCCAAAAACGGGTTTCTAATGGAGGAGTCAATTATACGAGTGACCGAAACGTTGTGTAATAGACTCTTTTGATTAAGGAAATGCCTAATAGGGGCTATCTTGAAATCAACACCAATTTTTTGCATTCCTTGCATAACTAACATTTTGACATTCATGCATTCATTCATGCATTCATTCATACATTGCATATCCCATACTCGGTCGCTGAAGATAAAATATATAATTCGCAGTTGTAATACCACAAGACTGGAACCACCATCCGTATAAAACGCGCCGACAAGCTAGAGTAATGTAGGCTGAATTCAATGAGAGAATTGAAAGGATGGAAAGGGCTCAAAAGGAATTACAAGAGCAACTGGCCAAATCGCAACAAGAAACGAGAGACCTAATGGTGAGATCTCGAGAGGAATCACTCGAGCAAAGAGATCAGATGGCCAAAATGATAGAGATGATGACAACTTTGGTCAAAGGAAAAGGACCCGTGCAGAACCCCGATGTTATGGAACCTCAGTCAAGAATTCACCACGATCAGGATCCACTCTATCCCCCGGGATTCACTCCACCACCCGCATATACAGCACAAAGAGGGTATACTCAAGGGGAACCCACAGTCTTGGAACAACAACCTATGCCACCTGCTCCACCCACTAATCTGGGGCAAGGAATATTCGTGTTGAACCCAGGGGCAAGCCCTGCTGATCCACTAGTTCCAGATCTGGACGACCCAGCAGAGGTAGCCAAGTTGAAATTGGATAATCATGATGCAAAATATAGAAGTCTAGAGGAAAGACTCAAAGCAATAGAAGCCACTGAAGTCTTCTCCGCACTAGGTGCCAAAGAACTCAGTTTGGTACCTGATCTAATCTTGCCTCCGAAATTCAAGGCGCCTGATTTTGAAAAGTATGATGGTACAAGGTGCCCAAAAGCACATCTCATCATGTTCTGTCGAAAAATGACCGGTTATGTGAACGAGGATAAGCTACTTATACATTGCCTTCAAGATAGTCTAACAGGGTCAGCTCTTCGGTGGTACAACCAACTCAGTAGAGAAAAGATTCGATCCTAGAAGGACTTGGCGTCAGCATTTTGCGAGCAGTACAAGCATGTGTCGGATATGGTGCCAGACCGGATGACCTTGCAAATGATGGAGAAAAAGCCATCAGAAACCTTCAGACGGTATGCGCAGAGATGGAGAGACGTCTCGGCCCAAGTGGAACCCCCACTAACAAAAACGGAGATAATCGTTCTCTTTATCAACACCTTAAAGGCGCCATTTTATGACAAATTAGTGGGAAGTGCCACGAAAGAGTTTGCGGATATTGTAATATCTGGTGAGCTCATAGAGAATGCCGTCAAGAGCGGTAGAATGGAAGGCTCAGAAGGTTCAAAAAGGGCAGCACCTATGAAGAAGAAAGAACCAGAAGCCCACATGGTGGGAATGGGAAGCCGTTATGCCTCTAATCCATATCCGAACCAACCCCGACCTCGAAATTATCCACCTCCAAATTTCTATTATCCCCCTCAAAACCCTTACTACCAAGCACCACCTCCTTCCTATCCCGTTTATGCCACGAACAACCAAAGACCCATCACTTCATTCCCATAAATCACTATACCCGCTCAAAGCCAACCCAGAAATGAACCAAGACCAGCAAGGCCCAATCCCGAGAGATAGTAATTCACCCCTATTCCTGTGTCGTACGGGGAACTGTACCCAAAACTTCTAGAGAAGCAATTAATATCTCCCCATTACATGGCACCCCTTAAACCTCCATACCCGAAATGGTACGATCCAAATGCTAGTTGTGCATACCATGCCGGGAACCAGGGGTACTCTACGAAAAACTGTCTGGCCTTCAAAAGGAGAGTTCAAGGACTTATTGATGTGGGTATTCTGTGATTTGATGGCACTAGCGGTACATCCGGGAACCCATTCCCAAACCACGCCGAAAGAAATGTGAGCGCAGTAGGAAAGGAGGACAAACGACAAAGTAGAAGACGGGTTTCTGAAATAAGAACACCTCTACAGAAAATCTGGGAGGTGCTAGTTGAAAAGGGTTCGCTTTGTCAACTTTACAGAGTATTCGAGGGAAGGAATACAAAATATCCAAGTTTTTGTGAATTCCATAGTATTGAGGGGCACGATATTCAATCCTGCGAAGAGTTCAGGAGATTACTGCAAAATATGATGGACAATAAGGAGATTGGGATTTTTTATAAAGGCGAAGAGGCCAATGAGAAAGAAGTATGTACCTCCGACAATCAATCGTCAGATTGTCCGTATAGCGCCGACCGACCCTTAATAATTTATTATGACACGAAGAAGGAACCAGTGAAACTAAAAGTGATAATCGAGGTACCATCTCATTTCCCCTACAAGGACAATAAAGCAGTACCATGGAAATATGACGTTAATATCATCACACCTGAAGATGAAAAACCCAAAGCCATGACTGGAAGCGTTGGGGAAGTAGGTCATTTCACTCGTAGAGGAAGATGTTATTCAAAAGAGGTCGAATCAGTAAAGAACAGTAACTTGAAACAGAAAGGAAAAGCACTGATGCATGTGACTGAAGATGAGTATGAAACTGTGCCTGAACAAGAAGCTAAAAAGCCTGTGGACGAGGAAGAAGCACAGGAATTTTTAAAATTTATCAAGCACAGTGAGTACAACGTGGTAGAACAATTGAGTAAGTAGCCAGCGCGAATCTCGGTATTATCTTTGCTGTTGAATTCAGAACCACACCGGAACGCTCTACTGAAAGTGTTAAATCAAGCTTATGTGGCAAATAATGTATCCGTTGAAAAACTGGATGGGTGGGTGAACAACTTGAATGCGGATAATTTTATTTCTTTTAATGATGATGAAATACCGCCCCATGGTAAAGGTTCAGTGAAAGCATTGCATATCACAACCCGTTGTAAGAGCTATATAATACCGAATGTGCTCATCGACAATGGATCGGCACTCAATGTCATACCTTTACCCACACTTTCCAGGATTCCGATGGATTTGTCCTATCTAAGGCCTTGCCATTCTATAGTAAGATATTCGATGGAACAAGACGTGAAGTCATGGGAAAGATCGAAATCCCTTTGGAAGTGGGCCCTTACATTTATGATGTCGAGTTCTAAGTCATGGACATTACACCCTCTTATAACTGCCTTTTGGGAAGACCCTGGATCCATTCTGCTGGAGTAGTCCCATCATCCCTCCATCAAAAGGTGAAATTTATCATGGACGGTTGTTTGGTCACTGTCGAGGGAGAAGAAGACATTGTCGCATCTGTCTCTACCGATGCACCGTACTTGGAAGTGAACAAAGACGCATTGGAATGTTCCTTCCAATCCCTTGAATTCGTCAATGCCACTTTTGTTGTTGAGGGAAAAAGAATTTCAGTGCCAAAACTGTCGAGAAATACTAGAATGGGTGTCAAATTGACCGTAGGAAAGGGAGCTCGAGCGAGAAGAGGTTTAGGGAGATATCTGCAAGGAATAGTCAGGGCTTTAAAGCCAGTGCGCCACAAAGCTCGATACGGTTTGGGGTCCCAGCCAGACATGCGTCAAAGAAGAAGACAGTGGAAGAAAGATCAAGAAAGAAGGATCGCGAGAACCTTAGGCCGAGAACCAGAATGGGAGCCTATGGAATTCCCTCATTTGTCAAGAACATTTACGTCTGCAGGAATGATATACCCGAGGCAGGACAATGCACAAGGCACAATGTTAATGATCGAAAAGGGTTTTCAGAACATCAGTATAAATGTCATTGACAGAGGAGCTGACACAAGTAAAGATGTCTCAAGGATACGCCTTTGTCCCCCTGGTTTCATGTTGAACAATTGGACTGCCAGGACCTTCTTGTAGTTTATAAGTCTTCAGAGTAATGCTCAAACATTAACCCTCTATTGTGTCCTTAGATATAATAGAACTCTTTTGTAAGAGCTTGCATTCACTCTTTATCATTTAAATGAATATCAATGAAGATGCATTTTATCACAATCTTTCGCATTATCACTAATTTCATAATCAACTCCTCATTTCATAGCCTATCTGTACATTTGCCTCATACCATGCCAAAACATTTCGTTTGTTGGTTCCAATACTTGGATGCCCCTCTATAGCTTCCTTTTCCATTCAACTTTCAGGTGCTCAGATATTGACGACATGAATAAGCCCGTTACGAATCTTGAAATTGATTTTGAGAAGGCTGTTTGCTTAGGAGAATTTGAAGCCAAAGAAAATGCTGAAGATTATGTCTCGTCTCCTGAATTGTTAAGAATGGTGGAACAAGAGGATAAATAGATTTTGCCTCATCAAGAATCTGTTGAAACAATAAATCTGGGAACTGAAGAAAGGAATCAAGAAGTGAAGATTGGGACTTCTATTTCAGGGGGCACCAGGCATAATTTGATTGCTTTGCTCCGCGAGTACAAAGATGTATTCGCATGGTCATATCAGGACATGCCAGGATTAGATGAAGATGTAGCGGTCCATAAGCTTCCATTAAAGCCAGAATGCAAGCCCATTCAACAAAAGCTAAGACGGATGAGGCCTGAGATGTTGTTGAAGATAAAAGAGGAAGTTAAGAAGCAATTTGATGCTGGTTTCCTACAAGCCTCCGAATATCCAGAATGGGTGGCTAACATAGTCCCGGTGCCAAAGAAAGACGGTAAAGGACGAATGTGCATGGATTATCGTGACCTAAATCGAGCAAGTCCTAAAGATAATTTTCCTTTACCACACATTAATACGTTGGTGGATAACACAGCAAAACATTCATTATTTTCTTTCATGGATGGATTCTCGGGGTATAATCAGATTAAGATGGCCCCTGAGGATATGGAGAAAACTACCTTCGTAACAATGTGTGGAACATTCTGCTACAAGGTGATGCCATTTAGGTTAAAGAATGCTGGAGCAACATATCAGAGGGCTATGGTGACATTATTCCATGACATGATGCATAAAGAAATAGAGGTCTACGTCGATGACATGATTGCTAAATCCCGAGGGGAAGAAGAGCATGTAGTGAACCTCAAGAAGTTGTTCGAAAGGCTGAGAAAGTTTCAGCTAAAGCTTAATCCAGCCAAATGTACATTTAGGGCTACCTCAGGAAAGTTGCTAGGCTTCATTGTCAGTGAAAGAGGTATCGAAGTTGATCCAGATAAAATAAAAGCCATCCAAGAATTACCACCTCCGCGCACGCAAAAGGAAGTTAGAGGATTTTTAGGGAGATTAAACTACACTGCCCGATTTATCGCTCAACTTACCAACCAATGCGACCCAATCTTTCGGCTTCTTCGAAAACATAACCCGGGAGAATAGAACGAGGAATGCCAGGTGGCCTTTGATAAGATAAAACAATATTTATCCAGTCCTCCAGTGCTAATACCGCCAACTCCTGGAAGACCATTGATATTGTAATGGGTTGCGTACTGGGGCAACACGACGAGTCAGGAAAGAAAGAAAAAGTGATCTACTACCTCAGCAAAAAGTTCACTGAATATGAGGCAAAATATTCGTCCATGGAGAAATATTGTTGCGCTCTAGTTTGGGTAGCTCGGAGACTCAGAAAATATATGTTGTATCACACGACATGGCTAATTTCAAAGCTCGACCCAATAAAATACATGATGGAATCGCTGACACTATCAGGAAGAATGGCACGATGGCAGATCCTCCTTTCAGAATATGACATTGCCTATGTATGTCAGAAGTCGATAAAAGGGAGCGCAATAGCTGACTTCTTAGCAACTCGAACGACAGAGGAATATGAGCCTTTAAGATTCGATTTCCCAGACGAAGACTTAATGTGCATTACAAAAATAGAATCCGAGTCATCAAAAGAGAAGTCATGGAAGATGTGCTTTGATGGTGCGTCAAATGCTTTAGGGCATGGAATTGGAGCAATCCTGGTATCACCAGATGGGAATCATTATCCGTTCACTGCAAGACTGAACTTCTTCTATACCAATAATATCGCAGAATATGAGGCCTGTATCATGGGGCTTCGTGCAGCTATCGAACGAAACATCGAGATCTTGGAGGTGTACGGGGACTCAGCCCTAGTGATTTACCAAATCCGTGGAGAATGGGAAGTGAGGGACTCAAAATTGATTAAGTACAACAATTTAGTGGCTGGATTGATCAAGGAATTCAAAGAAATAACTTTTCATTACTTCCCACAAGAAGAGAACCAACTGGTTGATGCCCTAGCCACTTTGGCTTCAATGTTCAAAGCAAGTAGAGAAGCAGAAATAATGCCCCTCAAAATGAGCATATACGAGGTCCCTGCACACTGTTGTAGCATTGAGAAAGAAGTAGACGGACGGCCTTGGTTCCATGATATCTTAGAATATATCAAGAATCAAAGGTATCCCGAACAAGTGAATGAGAACGATAAAAGAAAAATTAGAAGAATGGCAGCGGGATTTGTTCTTGATGGGGATATCCTGTATAAAAGAGGAAAGGATCAAATGCTTTTGAGATGTGTGGATGATGTTGAAGCCAGAAAAATACTTGAAGAGGTCCATGAGGGAATTTGCGGAACGCATGCCAATGGTTTCAATATGGCCAGAAAGATCATGAGACTCGGTTATTATTGGCTGACAATGGAAAGTGACTGCATCAATTTTGCCAGAAAATGCCACAAATGTCAAATCTACGGGGATAAAATTCATGTAGCCCCTTCACCCGTTCATGTCATGACTTCTCCGTGGCCTTTTTCTATGTGGGGCATGGATGTCATAGGGCCAATTTCTCCAAAAGCTTCAAATGGACATCGATTAATTTTTGTGGTTATCAATTACTTCACAAAATGGATTGAAGCCGCTTCGTTTGCCAATGTGACGAGGACTGCAGTTTGCAGGTTTTTGAAAAAGGAAATCATTTGCCGATATGGTTTGCCTCAAAGAATCATTTCAGATAATACCATGAATCTGAACAATAAGATGATGGAAGAAGTGTGCGAGCAATTCCAAATAAAGCATCATAACTCCTCGCCCCATCGCCCAAAGATGAACGGGGCTGTTGAAGCAGCTAACAAGAACATTAAGAGGATCATTGGGAAAATGACTGAGACATATAAAGATTGGCACGAGAAACTTCCATTTGCTTTGTTTGCATATCGCACATCTGTACGAACATCTACGGGAGCAACTCCTTTCTCTCTAGTCTATGGAATGGAAGCTGTGCTACCTATCGAGGTTGAGATCCCCTCTCTGCGAGTATTGATGGAATCAAAGTTAGAAGAAGCAGAATGGGTTCGAGCTCGATATGATCAGTTAAACCTCATTGAAGAAAAACGTCTAAGGGCAATTTGTCATGGGCAAATGTACCAAAAGAGAATGATCGTAGCCCATGACAAGAAGGTACGACCAACAGAGTTCCATGAAGGAGAACTCATTCTGAGAAAGATTCACCCAATACAAAAAGACCTGCGAGGAAAATGGGCACCAAATTGGGAAGGACCATACGTTGTAAAAAAGGCATTATCAGGAGGAGCTTTAATCCTTACCGAGATGGATGGGAAGGAGTTACCGAATCCGGTGAATTCAGATGCGGTGAAGAAATATTATGCTTAAGATGAAAACCCGAAAAGGGCATCTTAAAAAAAAAGGGATCAGGGCGAAAACCCAAAAAGGGCGTCTTGATTAGTACAAAAAGATTAGGATGAAAACCCGAGAGGGCGTCCTAATGAAACAAACCTGGCGGTCGAACGATAGGTCAAGTAGTGAGACTACAGTATTTGAAGCACTTCTGAAAGCTCGAAATTTTCTACGCAAGAAGCCATGCTCGAAAAGATTATTGATTGAGGAACGTGGAAGAGTTCATGTGTTGAATATCTAGAGCATTTGTATCCGTTGAATACGACCTTTTCTTTCTTTTTGACATTTTTACTCTCATTGGTTAACTTTCTTTGTTTGCCACATTTGAAATAAAGGAATATGAGATATCCTTTTTATCCCTACCTGACCATTTTCATGCATCTCATTATGTGTTTATTTAATGATAAATAGTGAAATGACATACTCTAAACAAAAGAAATGTCAAGCATTACCCGGATAAGAATTCGATAAGTGCAAGATCTTCAAAGCAAGAACAAAGTTTAACCAAGGGCAAAAGGGTGATATCTGAGAAACGTCGATTACTCGTAAAGCTCGAAGACAGGTATGAGGCCTGAAAAGAAGGTCGAGAATCAAAGCAATGAACGCAGATCCTCAACAATCATGGCGAAAATAACATACGACCAATATGCTTAAGGAGCACTGCATAATCATGTAGGCATAAAGGCATTTAAGACAAACATGTGCATATCAGGATGACATCATGCATGGCATATACAGGTAATCCAGTAAAGCAAGAAATCTTGAATGAGAGTCGCACTGAATCAAAGGAAAAGATACCCGAGTTCTACCAAAGGACTGGTTTTGGTATTTTGATGTTTAATATTCATGCTTTCCAAGGAAAATCAACACATATTGCGAGAGATGAGTTGAGCCTCAAGACACGTTGAGGTATTTTTAATTTTTTTTCAAAATCAACTCATATTGCGAGAAGTGAGTTGAGCCTCGGGGCACGCCGAGGTATTTTTAGTTTATGTTTTAAATTGACTCATATTGCGAGAGGTGAGTTAAGCCTTTTAATTTTTGTTTTTCAAAATCAACTCATATTGCTAGAGGTGAGTTGAGCCTCAGGACACGCTGAGGTAATTTCAATTTCTGTTGTTAAAAAAAAATCAACTCATATTGCGAGAAATGAGTTGAGCCTCAGGACACGCTGAGGTAATTTCAATTTCTGTTTTCAAAATTCAACTTATATTGCGAGAAATGAGTTGAGCCTCAAGACACGTTGAGGTATTTTCAATTTCTATTTTCAAAAAAAAAATCAACTTATATTGCGAGAGATGAGTTGAGCCTCGGTTCACATGCTGAGGTATTTTCAATTTCTGTTTTTAAAAAAAATCAACTCATATTGCGAGAGGTGAGTTGAGCTTCAGATTACACACTGTGGTATTTTTTTCAACTCATATTGCTAGAGGTGAGTTGAGCCTCAGGACACGCTGAGGTAATTTCAATTTCTGTTGTTAAAAAAAAATCAACTCATATTGCGAGAAATGAGTTGAGCCTCAGGACACGCTGAGGTAATTTCAATTTCTGTTTTCAAAATTCAACTTATATTGCGAGAAATGAGTTGAGCCTCAAGACACGTTGAGGTATTTTCAATTTCTGTTTCCAAAAAAAATCAACTTATATTGCGAGAGGTGAGTTGAGCCTCGGTTCACACGCTGAGGTAATTTCAATTTCTGTTTGTCAAAAATTAACTCATATTGCGAGAGGTGAGTTGAGCCTCGACTCACATGCTGAGGTCTTTTCAATTTCTGTTCTTCAATTTCTGTTCGTAAAAAAAAATCAACTCATATTGCGAGAGGTGAGTTGAGCCTCAGGACACGCTGAGGTAATTTCAATTTCTGTTTTCAAAATTCAACTTATATTGCGAGAAATGAGTTAAGCCTCAAGACACGTTGAGGTATTTTCAATTTCTGTTTTCAAAAAAAACATAACTTATATTGCGAGAGGTGAGTTGAGCCTCGGTTCACATGCTGAGGTATTTTCAATTTCTGTTTTTTAAAAAAAATCAACTCATATTGCGAGAGGTGAGTTGAGCTTCAGATTACACACTGTGGTATTTTTTCAATTCATATTGCGAGAGGTAAGTTGAGCCTCAGGACACGATGAGGTAATTTCAATTTCTGTTTGTCAAGAATCAACTCATATTGCGAGAGGTGGGTTGAACCTTTTAATTTCTACTTTTTCAAAATCAGCTCATATTGCGAGAGGTGAGTTGAGCCTCAGGTCACGCCGAGGTATTTTCAATTTTTGTTTTCATTATTATGTTTTTGAAAGAATCAACTCGTATTGAGAGAGGCGAGTTGAGCCTCAAGTCACACGCCGAGGTATTTTCAATTTCTGTTTTTCAATTTTTGTCTTTCAAAAAAAAATCAACTCATATTGCGAGAGGTGAGTTGAGCCTCAGGACACGCTGAGGTAATTTCAATTTCTGTTGTCAAAAAAATCAACTCATATTGCGAGAGGTGAGTTGAGCCTCAAGACACGCTGAGGTAATTTCAATTTCTGTTTGTCAAAAATCAACTCATATTGCGAGAGGTGAGTTGAGCCTCGGCTCACATGCTGAGGTCTTTTCAATTTCTATTTTTCAATTTCTGTTCGTAAAAAAAAATCAACCCATTTTGCGAGAGGTGAGTTGAGCCTCAGGACAGCTGAGGTATTTTTAAATTTCTGTTTTTCAAAAATCGACTCATATTGCGAGAGGTGAGTTGAGCCTCGGGACACGCTGAGGTAATTTCAATTTCTATTTGTCAAAAATTAACTCATATTGCGAGAGGTGAGTTGAGTCTCGGCTCACATGCTGAGGTCTTTTTAATTTCTACTTTTCAATTTCTGTTTTTTCAATTTATATTTTTCAAAAATCAACTCATATTGCGAGAAGTGAGTTGAGCCTCGGGGCATGCCGAGGTATTTTTAGTTTATGTTTTAAATTGACTCATATTGCGAGAGGTGAGTTAAGCCTTTTAATTTTTGTTTTTCAAAATCGACTCATATTGCTAGAGGTGAGTTGAGCCTCAGGACACGCTGAGGTAATTTCAATTTCTGTTGTTAAAAAAAATCAACTCATATTGCGAGAAATGAGTTGAGCCTCAGGACACGCTGAGGTAATTTCAATTTCTGTTTTCAAAATTCAACTTATATTGCGAGAAATGAGTTGAGCCTCAAGACACGTTGAGGTATTTTCAATTTCTGTTTTCAAAAAAAAAAATCAACTTATATTGCGAGAGGTGAGTTGAGCCTCGGTTCACATGCTAAAGGTATTTTCAATTTCTATTTTTTAAAAAAAATCAACTCATATTGCGAGAGGTGAGTTGAGCTTCAGATTACACACTGTGGTATTTTTTTCAACTCATATTGCTAGAGGTGAGTTGAGCCTCAGGACACGCTGAGGTAATTTCAATTTCTGTTTTCAAAATTCAACTTATATTGCGAGAAATGAGTTGAGCATCAAGCCACGTTGAGGTATTTTCAATTTCTGTTTTCAAAAAAAAATCAACTTATATTGTGAGAGGTGAGTTAAGCCTCGGTTCACACGCTGAGGTAATTTCAATTTCTGTTTTTCAAATATTAACTCATATTGCGAGAGGTGAGTTGAGCCTCGACTCACATGCTGAGGTCTTTTCAATTTCTGTTCGTAAAAAAAAAATCAACTCATATTGCGAGAGGTGAGTTGAGCCTCAGGACACGCTGAGGTAATTTCAATTTCTATTTTCAAAATTCAACTTATATTGCGAGAAATGAGTTGAGCCTCAAGACACGTTGAGGTATTTTCAATTTCTGTTTTCAAAAAAAAATCAACTTATATTGCGAGAGGTGAGTTGAGCCTCGGTTCACATGCTGAGGTATTTTCAATTTCTGTTTTTTTAAAAAAAATCAACTCATATTGCGAGAGGTGAGTTGAGCTTCAGATTACACACTGTGGTATTTTTTCAATTCATATTGCGAGAGGTGAGTTGAGCCTCAGGACACGATGAGGTAATTTCAATTTCTGTTTGTCAAGAATCAACTCATATTGCGAGAGGTGGGTTGAACCTTTTAATTTCTACTTTTTCAAAATCAGCTCATATTGCGAGAGGTGAGTTGAGCCTCAGGTCACGCCGAGATATTTTCAATTTTTGTTTTCATTATTATGTTTTTGAAAGAATCAACTCGTATTGTGAGAGGCGATTTGAGCCTCAAGTCACACGCCGAGGTATTTTCAATTTCTGTTTTTCAATTTCTGTCTTTCAAAAAAAAATCAACTCATATTGCGAGAGGTGAGTTGAGCCTCAGGACACGCTGAGGTAATTTCAATTTCTGTTGTCAAAAAAATCAACTCATATTGTGAGAGGTGAGTTGAGCCTCAAGACACGCTGAGGTAATTTCAATTTCTGTTTGTCAAAAATTAACTCATATTGCGAGAGGTGAGTTGAGCCTCGGCTCACATGCTGAGGTCTTTTCAATTTCTATTTTTCAATTTCTGTTCGTAAAAAAAAATCAACTCATATTACGAGAGGTGAGTTGAGCCTCAGGACAGCTGAGGTATTTTTAAATTTCTGTTTTTCAAAAATCGACTAATATTGCGAGAGGTGAGTTGAGCCTCGGGACACGCTGAGGTAGTCAAAAATTAACTCATATTGCGAGAGGTGAGTTGAGTCTCGGCTCACATGCTGAGGTCTTTTTAATTTCTACTTTTCAATTTCTGTTTTTTCAATTTATATTTTTCAAAAATCAACTCATATTGCGCGAAGTGAGTTGAGCCTCGGGGCACGCCGAGGTATTTTTAGTTTATGTTTTAAATTGACTCATATTGCGAGAGGTGAGTTAAGCCTTTTAATTTTTGTTTTTCAAAATCAACTCATATTGCTAGAGGTGAGTTGAGCCTCAGGACACGCTGAGGTAATTTCAATTTCTGTTGTTAAAAAAAAATCAACTCATATTGCGAGAAATGAGTTGAGCCTCAGGACACGCTGAGGTAATTTCAATTTCTGTTTTCAAAATTCAACTTATATTGCGAGAAATAAGTTGAGCCTCAAGACACGTTGAGGTATTTTCAATTTCTATTTTCAAAAAAAAATCAACTTATATTGCGAGAGGTGAGTTGAGCCTCGGTTCACATGCTGAGGTATTTTCAATTTCTGTATTTAAAAAAAAATCAACTCATATTGCGAGAGGTGAGTTGAGCTTCAGATTACACACTGTGGTATTTTTTTCAACTCATATTGCTAGAGGTGAGTTGAGCCTCAGGACACGCTGAGGTAATTTCAATTTCTGTTGTTAAAAAAAAATCAACTCATATTGCGAGAAATGAGTTGAGTCTCAGGACACGCTGAGGTAATTTCAATTTCTGTTTTCAAAATTCAACTTATATTGCGAGAAATGAGTTGAGCCTCAAGACACGTTGAGGTATTTTCAATTTCTGTTGTAAAAAAAAAATCAACTTATATTGCGAGAGGTGAGTTGAGCCACGGTTCACACGCTGAGGTAATTTCAATTTCTGTTTGTCAAAAATTAACTCATATTGCGAGAGGTGAGTTGAACCTCGGCTCACATGCTAAGGTCTTTTCAATTTCTGTTCGTAAAAAAAATCAACTCATATTGCGAAAGGTGAGTTAAGCCTCAGGACACGCTGAGGTAATTTCAATTTCTGTTTTCAAAATTCAACTTATATTGCGAGAAATAAGTTGAGGCTCAAGACACGTTGAGGTATTTTCAATTTCTGTTTTCAAAAAAAAAATCAACTTATATTGCGAGAGGTGAGTTGAGCCTCGGTTCACATGCTGAGGTATTTTCAATTTCTGTTTTTTTTAAAAAAAATCAACTCATATTGCGAGAGGTGAGTTGAGCTTCAGATTACACACTGTGGTATTTTTTCAATTCATATTGCGAGAGGTGAGTTGAGCCTCAGGACACAATGAGGTAATTTCAAATTCTGTTTGTCAAGAATCAACTCATATTGCAAGAGGTGGGTTGAACCTTTTAATTTCTACTTTTTCAAAATCAGCTCATATTGCGAGAGGTGAGTTGAGCCTCAGGTCACGCCGAGGTATTTTCAATTTTTGTTTTCATTATTATGTTTTTGAAAGAATCAACTCGTATTGCGAGAGGCGAGTTGAGCCTCAAGTCACACGCCGAGGTATTTTCAATTTCTGTTTTTCAATTTCTGTCTTTCAAAAAAAAATCAACTCATATTGCGAGAGGTGAGTTGAGCCTCAGGACACGCTGAGGTAATTTGAATTTCTGTTGTCAAAAAAATCAACTCATATTGCGAGAGGTGAGTTGAGCCTCAAGACACGCTGAGGTAATTTCAATTTCTGTTTGTCAAAAATCAACTCATATTGCAAGAGGTGAGTTGAGCCTCGGCTCACTTGCTGAGGTCTTTTCAATTTCTGTTTTTCAATTTCTGTTCGTAAAAAAAATCAACTCATATTGCGAGAGGTGAGTTGAGCCTCAGGACAGCTGAGGTATTTTTAAATTTCTGTTTTTCAAAAATCGACTCATATTGCGAGAGGTGAGTTGAGCCTTGGGACACGCTGAGGTAATTTCAATTTCTGTTTGTCAAAAATTAACTCATATTGCGAGAGGTGAGTTAAGCCTCGGCTCACATGCTGAAGTCTTTTCAATTTCTGTTCGTAAAAAAAAATCAACTCATATTGCGAGAGGTGAGTTGAGCCTCAGGACACGCTGAGGTATTTTTAAATTTCTGTTTTTCAAAAATCAACTCATATTGCGAGAGGTGAGTTGAGCCTCAAGACACGTTGAGGTAATTTCAATTTCTGTTTGTCAAAAATCAACTCATATTGCGAGAAGTGAGTTGAGCCTCGGCTCACATGCCGAGGTCTTTTCAATTTCTGTTTTTCAATTTCTGCTCGTAAAAAAAAATCAACTCATATTGCGAGAGGTGAGTTGAGCCTCAGGACAGCTGAGGTATTTTTAAATTTCTGTTTTTCAAAAATCGACTCATATTGCGAGAGGTGAGTTGAGCCTCGGGACACGCTGAGGTAATTTCAATTTCTATTTGTCAAAATTAACTCATATTGCGAGAGGTGAGTTAAGCCTCGGCTCACATGCTGAAGTCTTTTCAATTTCTGTTCGTAAAAAAAATCAACTCATATTGCGAGAGGTGAGTTGAGCCTCAGGACACGCTGAGGTATTTTTAAATTTCTGTTTTTCAAAAATCAACTCATATTGCGAGAGGTGAGTTGAGCCTCGGGACACGCTGAGGTAATTTCAATTTCTGTTTGTCAAAAATTAACTCATATTGCGAGAGCTGAGTTGAGCCTCGGCTCACATGCTGAGGTCTTTTCAATTTCTATTCTTCAATTTCTGTTTTTCAAAAAAATCAACTCATATTGCGAAAGCTGAGTTGAGCCTCGGGACACGCTGAGGTAATTTCAATTTCTGTTTGTCAAAAATTAACTCATATGGCGAGAGGTGAGTTGAGTCTCGGCTCACATGCTGAGGTCTTTTTAATTTCTACTTTTCAATTTCTATTTTTTCAATTTATATTTTTCAAAAATCAACTCATATTGCGAGAAGTGAGTTGAGCCTCGGGGCACGCCGAGGTATTTTTAGTTTATGTTTTAAATTGACTCATATTGCGAGAGGTGAGTTAAGCCTTTTAATTTTTGTTTTTCAAAATCAACTCATATTGCTAGAGGTGAGTTGAGCCTCAGGACACGCTGAGGTAATTTCATTTTCTGTTGTTAAAAAAAAATCAACTCATATTGCGAGAAATGAGTTGAGCCTCAGGACACGCTGAGGTAATTTCAATTTCTGTTTTCAAAATTCAACTTATATTGCGAGAAATGAGTTGAGCCTCAAGACACGTTGAGGTATTTTCAATTTCTGTTTTCAAAAAAAAAATCAACTTATATTGCGAGAGGTGAGTTGAGCCTCGGTTCACATGTTGAGGTATTTTCAATTTCTGTTTTTAAAAAAAAAATCAACTCATATTGCGAGAGGTGAGTTGAGCTTCAGATTACACACTGTGGTATTTTTTTCAATTCATATTGCGAGAGGTGAGTTGAGCCTCAGTACACAATGAGGTAATTTCAATTTCTGTTTGTCAAGAATCAACTCATATTGCGAGAGGTATGTTGAACCTTTTAATTTCTACTTTTTCAAAATCAGCTCATATTGCAAGAGGTGAGTTGAGCCTCGGGGCACGCTGAGGTATTTTCAATTTTTGTGTTTTAATTTCAACTCATATTGCGAGAGGTGAGTTGAGCCTCAGGACACGCTGAGGTATTTTCAATTTTCGTTTTTTTAATTTATGTTTCAAAAAAAATCAACTCATATTGCGAGAAGTGAGTTGAGCCTCAAGACGCTGAGGTAATTTCAATTTTTGTTTGTCAAAAATCAACTCATATTGCGAGAGGTGAGTTGAGCCTCAAGACACGCTGAGATATTTTCAAATTCTATTTTTATCAAAAAAATCAACTCATATTGTGAGAGGTGAGTTGAGCCTCGGGACACGCTGAGGTATTTTCAATTTTTGCTTTTTAAAAGAATCAACTCATATTGCGAGAGGTGAGTTGAGTCTCGGGCCACACGTCGAGGTCCTTTCAAATTCTATTTTTAATTTCTTTTTTTTTTAATTTATGTGTTTCAAAAAAATCAGCTCATATTGCGAGAGGTGAGTTGAACTTCAAGACGCTGAGGTGTTTTCCATTTCTATTTTCAATTTCTGTTTTAATTCAAAAAATCAACTCATATTGTGAGAGGTGAGTTGAACCTCAAGTCACATTGAGGTATTTTCAATTTATCATCAAAAATCAACTCATATTGCGAGAGGTGAGTTGAACCTCAAGACACGTTGAGGTATTTTCAATTTCTGCTCAATTTATGTTTTTCAAAAATCAACTCATGTTGCGAGAGGTGAGTTGAGCCTCACATGCTGAGGTGTTTTCAATTTCTATTTTTCAAAAAATCAACTCATATTGTGAGAGGTGAGTTGAGTCTCAGCTCACATGCTGAGGTCTTTTTAATTTCTGCTTTTCAATTTCTGTTTTTTCAATTTATATTTTTTCAAAAAAATCAACTCATATTGCGAAAGGTGAGTTGAGCCTCGGGACACGCTGAGGTAATTTCAATTTCTGTTTGTCAAAAATTAACTCATATTGCGAGAGGTGAGTTGAGCCTCAGGACACGCTGAGGTATTTTTAAATTTCTGTTTTTCAAAAAAAATCAACTCATATTTCGAAAGGTGAGTTGAGCCTCGGGACACGCTGAGGTAATTTCAATTTCTGTTTGTCAAAAATTAACTCATATTGCGAGAGGTGAGTTGAGTCTCGGCTCACATGCTGAGGTCTTTTTAATTTCTGCTTTTCAATTTCTGTTTTTTCAATTTATATTTTTCAAAAATCAACTCATATTGCGAGATGTGAGTTGAGCCTTGGGTTCACATGTCGAGGTATTTTCAAAATCTACTTTTGCGAGAGGTGAGTTGAGCCTTGGCTCACGTGCTGAGCTATTTTCAATTTCTGTTTTTAATGTCTAGTTTTACAGAGTCAATTCATATTGCGAGAAATGAGTTGAGCTCAGGATCACATGCCGAGTAAAGAATCAATATTAGAGCTGATTGAAGACACCCGATTTTGTCTCCCTGAAGTTGCAGTGGAGTTAATCGAGGATATCAGATCTTGCCTTTCTAAAATGGCAGAAGAGAAGACCCAAAACCTTATCTCACTGAAGCGATAGAAGAGCATATTGAATTACATTGGAACAGATTGAAGCTACAAGGCATATCTCCGAATTTGCAGTGGATTGAACCAAAGCTACAAGATGCGATGGACTGGAAAGAGACTACCTGGATGAGAAGAGCACCAAAGAAGTCCATACTTAGCAAGACCGGGCAAAATTGGCCTTTCTTTATATCTTTGCTCTATTCTCGTTACACGATAATAAGCAAAGAGGGGCAGCTGTTGTAGGCCAATTTTAGCCCATTTACATCAAAACCCAATTTAGCCTTACCTAACCCACCAAAATTAAACCCAAAACCCAAAATCTTAACTATCCAAAGCCCAATTTACATCAAAACCCCAATGGCCCAAACCCTAAGCCCAAATCAAAATAAAAAAACCTAGCCCACAACTTAAACTTTTCTCAACTAGCCACTCCTTTTCCACCACCAACTCCACTAGCCACACCTTTTCCACCACCAACTCCACTAGCCACTCTTTTTCCACCACCAACTCCACTAGCCACACCTTTTCTAGCACCAACTCCACTAGCCACTCTTTTTCCACCACCAACTCCACTAGCCACACCTTCTCCACCACCACTTGTACCTACAAATGAAGACATAAACAATAAAAAAATATTTTGTAAATGGCTATATAAGCCTTCTCATATTTTGTATATGAGGGGGGAAAGATTTTTTTTGAGAGTTTTTGGGAGAGAAAGTTATTGTAAAGGATTTTTGGAGAGGTTGCTTTTTAAAGTAATCAAGGAGAAGAGTTATTGTGAAGGCTAGTTTTTGGAGAAGCTAGTTTTTTTGGAGATTAATCAAAAATCAAAGCAAAAGAGGTTTCTTTGTCTATTCTCATTTTAAGTTCTTTGTTTACTTATTATTTTCCTTTCAATCTTATTTTGTTTCTTTTATACGAAAGTAAAAAAATAAAAGGAGGAAGCTTACCCATTTTTATCGAAAAAGTTTTTTTGAGGTCCGGCTGCCGTGTACGGTGGCGTCGGCGGTAGTCCGGCGACCGGACGATGGCCGGCCTTGTGGCCGAAAATCACCCACCCTCTCCCTCTCTTTTTTTTTTGTTATTATTATATTTCTTAATATTATATTATATATATTCTTTTAATATATTAGGTATATTTTAAATTTTATATTACGTATATATATATTTTATACTATTTTATGTATATATCTTTAATATTATATTATTTATATATATATTTTTACATGTTATCTTATGTATATATCTTAACTATATTATGTATGTATTTTTAACACTATATTATGTACATATTTTTAATATTATCACGTATTTATTTTTATATATATGTACATATTGATGTAGTATTATTAATAGTATTGATTTTAAACATCATTATTATTTCTAATATATATATTATGTACATTTTTTTATTTCTATTTTATTTTTTATTTGTCAATATTAATTATTATTATTCTAATATTTTGATATTTTAATATTTTATATTTTATATATTTTATTATTCACATCATTATTCGTATTTTTTGACAATAATATTCTTGGATTTTTTTTACTATCATTTTAAAAACTTTTTACATTTTAATTTTAAGAATAAGGCAATGTACCGATTTTAACATTAAGTCATCGATTTCATCGCTATGTTGGGTGAAATTAATCGGCTCGTGTTAAAAACGGGACGTCCTTCTAAAAAACAAAAAACTTGCAACTTCTCATTTCCTTCAATCGGATCACACTTAAATGTCAAATTGAATTCGTATTTTTGAAAATCAAGACAACATGTGTTTAATAAGATACCAATTTTGGGCGTCGCGAGGGTGCTAATACCTTCCTCGCGCGTAACCGACTCCCGAACCCTAAATTTTCTCTGAATTTTAACGTAGACCTAAACTCAGCCTTTTATTTGTTTTAATAAAAGATCTAATAGGTGTCCGATCACACCTAGGAAAAAGGATCGGTGGCGACTCCCTATTTATTTCAAAAATCAAACGTCAAATTTCAAAAAAAAATTCAATAAATCGCCACAATTAGCGACCAAGCTAAGCTAAAATTTTTACGTCGCTACAATGGTGAGATGAATTTTATTCAAAAACCCACAATAAAATATTAAGGTAATATTGCCTTCCAATATTTACCCTCATTAAATCCTCAATCGATACAAAGTAGGTTTTGCTAAAGCGAAGTACTTGTATCTATCTTTTTCAAAATCGAAGAATAAGCAAGTGATGTTCATTAGTTATAATATTGGTTAATAACTTAACTAGGTTACTCTAATAGAATTGGAAACCTAGAAATAAGAGATTTGGATGATCATGAGATTATTGGAACAAAAGTTGTTCACCAAATAATGAGTTACATAGGATGTAATTAGCAATTTTTTCTTACCTAAATAACCATAATCTTGAGAGTAAAGCCAAATTTGACTAAAGATATGGTGAAATATGGATCATTAGACACTAGAAAAACTTTAGAAAAAGGATTTTTTGAAATTAATATTTATAGGTTATTAATTTTGAATAAAAAAAAGTGGGAGCATCATTTAATAAAGTTATTTTAATGTTCATAATAAACTTGGTAATTGTACTCATAAGTATGTTTTATTATTGTAGATTTATGACAAACAACATGAACCCTTTATCATTGCAATTTGCCCTTGAGAAAGACAACTAAATGACTTGAACTTCCTTGATTGGTTTCATAACTTGAGGATTGTCGTCAAATAAGAAGGAAAATTGGATGTCATTAAAAAACCTGTTCCTACTGAACTTGCAGGCAATGCCTCTAGGGATGACAATGATGCTTATAAGAAGTGTCATGATGATATGTTAGAGATAGGATGTCTAATGCTTTCCACCATGACTCTTGAGCTTCAAAAGCAACATGAGGATATGGTTGCCTATGATATGATCTAGCACCTCTAAGAACTATATGAGGGGAAATCCCATCAAGAGAGATACGAGACCTCTAAAACTCTATTTCAATGCAAAATAGTGGAGGGGACTCTTGTGGAAACTCACGTTCTCAAGATGATAGGCTATATTGAAAGCCTTGAAAAACCTGGATTCCCTCTAGGTGTGGAATTGGCCACCGATGTCATCCTACAATCATTGTCGAATAGTTTTATCCAATTTGTCTTTAATTTCAACATGCATGAGATTAATAAGACTTTGCCACAGTTACTTAGCATGTTCCAAACTGCTAAAAGTAACATGAAAAGGGATAAACCTAAGCCCATTCTGATTGTCTGCAAGGACAAGAGCAAAGGAAAGCTTAATGCTAAGGCAAAGTCTAAGGACAATGGCAAGGCCAAACCTAACATAGGAAAACTGCATTGAAACCTAAAGGAGGAATTACTAAGGAAGAAAATTGTGTCCATTGCGGTAAGACTACACATTGGAAAAGGAATTACCCTACATACCTTCAAGAGGTCAAGAAGGCAAAGGAAAGCGGAGTGTCCACTTCAGGTATTTATGTTATTGATACCAATTTATCAATGTCTACTTCTTGGGTATTAGATACCGGTTGTGGTTCTCATATTTGAACTTCTGTATAGAGAATGCAAAGGAGTAGGAATTTGGCTAAAGGAGATGTGGACTTGCAAGTTGGAAATAGAGCAAGAGTTGTTGCATTAGCAATAACAACACATGTTTTATCACTACCGAGTTAACTTGATTTATTTTTGGAGGATTTTTATTTTGTGACCAATTTAACTAAAAACATTATGTCAATTTCTTATTTAGAAAAAATTGGTTTTGAGATCATTGTTAAGAATAATTGTTGTTTATTTTATCTCGATAATTTTTTCTATGGTTCGGCACAATTAATAAATGGTCTCTACATTTTAGATCAAGATATGCCCATTTATAACATAAATACCAAAAGATAAAGAGCAAATGAATCTAATCAAACTTATATTTGGCATTATCGTTTGAGCCATATAAGTGATAAGCGCATATCAAAGTTCTATAAAGATGGATTTTTGGATTCTTTGTTTTTAAACAAATTGATATATGCGAGTCTTGCTTGTTAGGTAAAATGATAAAAACTTCTTTTAATAGTAAAAGTGAGCGAGCTAGTGATTTATTGAACTTAATACATAGTGATGTATGTGGACTAATGAATACACAAGCTAAGGGAGGTTTTCAATACTTTATTAGTTTCAATGATGACTTTAGTAGATATTAGTATATTTATCTTATGTGTCATAATTTTGAAGCCTTTGAAAAGTTCAATGAATTTAAATATGAAGTAAAAAAACCAACTAGGCAAAATTATTAAGGCACTTTGATCAAATCAAGGAGGATAATACTTAAGGTTAAAGTTTGATGAGCTTTTAATGGAATGTGGGATTGTCTCACAACTTACACTATAATCCACAATGGAATAAAGGTTTTGAAAGGAGAAACCGAACTTTATTAGACATGGTTCAATCAATGATGAGTTATGTTGATCTTCATACTTCTTTTTAGGGACCTACACTTGAGACAGCTACTTTCACACTAAATTGTGTTCCATCTAAATCGAATCAAAAGACACAATATGAAATGTGGACTGGTAAGCATCCTAGTTTGTTTTTTTTATAAAGATTTTGGGTTGTTAAGATTATGTTAAATGTTAGATGTCTGCAAAGCTTTCAAACCCAAATCTCAAAGTGCATCTTTGTGGGATATCCTAAGGAAACTAAAGGATATTATTTCTTCAATCCTTCTGAGAACAAAATGTTTGTTGCTCAGATGGGAGTCTTACTTGAGAGAATTTTTCTATAAAAAAGGGAGTATTAAAAAAATTAAACTCGGAGAAATTCGAGAACAACAGTAGGTCACTGAACCAGAGATTGAACAACAACTTCCACAAATTTTTCTGAAATAATCAACTATTTTGCAAACGTAACTACCGTGAAGATTTCTAAAAGAACATCATATACCTGAGAGATATGGATTTCTCATTAGAACACATGGTAATATTCTACTTATGGATCAAGCTAAGCCTAGGACTTATTAAGAAGTGGTGGCGAGCCCAAATTTTGAGAAATGGCTTGAGGCCATGAGGCTTGAGATGGATTTCATGTGGAAAAAACTAGGTATAGATCTTGGTTGTCCCGCCTGAAGAGGTTAAACCTATAGGGTGCAAGTAGGTTTTCAAAAAAAATTTTGACATGGATGGTAATGTACAAACATACAAAGGGTGATTAGTCATTAAAGGTTTTCAAAAAATTCATGGTATAGACTATGATGAAAAATTTTCTCCTTTGGCTATGTTTAAATCCATCCGGATCTTACTTGCAATAGTTACATTTCATGATTATGAAATCTGACAGATGGATGTCAAAACAACTTTCCTTAATAGGAAATTGGAAGAGTATGTGTACATGACACAACCTGAAGGTTTTATCGATCTGAAAGATGCTGGAAAGATATGCAAGCTACAAAAATCCATATATGGATTGAAGCAAGCTTCTCGAAGTTGGAATTTTCGTTTTACTGATGCAATCAAAGAGTTTAGTTTTATCAAAAATGAATATGAGCCTTGTGTTTACAAGAAAGATAGTGGGAGCACTATTGCATTCTTGGTACTATGTGTAGATGACATACTTATCATAGGAAATCACATACCTACCCTACAGTTTATTAAGACTTGGTTAGGAAGTTATTTTTCTATGAAGGACTTGGGCGAGGCTACATAAGTATTAAGAGTCAAAATCTATAAAGATAGATCAAGATGACTCATAAGTCTAAACCAAAGTATATATATAGACAAAGTATTGAAAAGGTTCAGCATGAAAGAATCTAGGAGAGGATTCTTACGTATGAGACATGGTATTTCACTCTTGAAGGAAATGTGCCCTTCAACTCAATAAGAGAGAGAACGTATGAGTAAGATTACATATGCTTCGGCCATTAGGACTATCATGTATGCTATGTTATGTACCCATCTAGAAATATCGTATGTTTTAAGCATGACGAGTAGGTACCAAGTAGATCCTGGTGAAGGTCATTAGGTCACAGTTAAAAACATCCTTAAGTATTTGAGAAGAACTAAGGATACATCTCTTACATATGGAGGTGAGGAAGAGCTGAATGTAACAGGTTATACTGATGCTAGCTTCTAAACCAACAAGAATGATTCACGATCGCAATCGGGTTTTGTGTTTTACCTTAATAGTGGTGTCGTGAGCTAGAAAAGTTCAAAGCAAGATGCAGTAGCTAATTCTACAACAAAGGCCGAGTACATTTCAGCCAGTGAGGTTGTAAAATAGGCTATTTGGATCAAGAAGTTCATATCTAAACTAGGGGTTATGCTTAGCATATCATAAGCTATAGAATTTCGTTGTGACAACAACGGAGCTGTTGCACAGGTAAAGGAACCCAAATCTCACTAATGATCCAAACACATACTTAGGTGATTTCATCTCACTCAAGAAATCATTGATCGAGGAGATGTGAAAATATGCAGAGTATCAATAGATGACAACATCACTGATCCACTAATAAAGCCACTGACACAATAGAAGCATGATTGTCACACTAAGTCACTTGCTATTAAACATATGACTAATTGGTATTAAAGCTAGCAGGAGATTGTAAGAGTATGCCCAAAGACCAATCATGAGATGATTGTAATTACATACTCGTTTTACCTTATCTGATAATATAAGGCACTGCCATTATTATTTCAGTTTCTTTTTCTGTGTGTATAAATAAATTGATTAATAATAAAGTCCTGGGAATGATATGATTATTCTTAAAAGGACTTTAGTCAAGTATTATTGCGGGTTTGGACAGCAATAATGCATTAAGACTAAAGTGTAGTTGATTGATGACAAAGTGTCGTCATTGACATAAAAATGTCAAAGTCAATACATGAGTATATGTTAAAGAACAACATATTGGGCTGACCTGCCATAAGGATGTTTCTTGGATTATTATGTAATAGTCATAAACATTACCCATAGTGATAACTATGTATATTGTCCTCAAACTTGAGATCATCATTGTCCCAACATCGTGAGTTGTATGCTCTGATACAGTTAAACATCTATCGTAACATGTTGTACTATAAACACTAATCTTGGATATACCACAATCCATGTAGTGGGATATGATTAATCAAGACAGGATTTATCTCTCCTACATAATGGGAGTAATATCTTGGGCCACTTGACGTAGTAAGACTAGAAATGCATCGGTATGCTCAACTAAGTTTATATGATATATCACACTTATTTGTTTAACATAGTCTACTAAAAATATCAAGAAATATGATATTGGACTTTACAAGTGTGACTATGCCATGACTTGTGTCCAACCTAGCTATAAAGGATAAAGGGATATGATACATGAAAATGTTATCACAGAAAAGTTATGTCGAATCACAAACTTGTAACTTACTTATTACTTATAACATTAGAAATATTCTAGTATTGCTACCAATGTTATAAGAACCTCCAGGGTCAAGCCTATGGTTAAATCGAACAGACTTCACGCCAATAGAATAGGCGTATACCCTCTTACATACAACTATGGTAGATTCTTAACATTGGCGGATAAGTATCACTTGGCGGACAGTTCTGCCTGGGGCACAGTATTGCCCAATAGACAGCATCGCTTGGAGAAAGTATCGCCTAGCGGACAGTATTACCTAGCGAATACAATTCACATCTTTTTTTCCATAGTTAATATATACGAAAGTTAGTATTCTTTAGGAAAGAATATAATTTGAATATATTCCATGATTTTCTTTGAAATGTAAAAGGGGAATTTTTTGTGTTTAATATACATAATATTAATAAAAAGGAACACAATCTTGGATTATGAATGAGGGTGTTACGAAAATAAAAACTAGGTCTAACTTCCAAAAACTTTGAGGCTCTTTGAAAATTTTAAAGAGTTCTAATGTTCGTGTTTGATTGGGTGGACTACGTAGAGGCCGAGACATTTTTGTTGTGGCTTAGATCAGACCAACAACATTATTCGCTATTTTTAGATTGTAAAAGTTATATTTTCAACCCTATTTCAACCTGACTCATTCCTTGTACATGGATCTGTGGTTGATGATCGCCAGAATAATTTTTCCACTGCACCACAGAGCGTACCAATGATCCAACAGAGAAGAGTAATTGTGGGGGAGATGAAGAAGGACAGGTTGAGAATAACAATGACAATAGTGGTAATAGAATACTACATAATTGGAAGTGGAAGCCCAATAATAAACTGAAGAGGCTAGTCAAATGCTTCCTTTGTGACAGCACGCATATGGTAAGGGACAATCCAAAACGAGTAGTGTTGTCTACCATTGAAGGAGATAATGAGCCAAAAAAGGCACTTTTAAATCTTGGTTCAGTAGTGAATGGTGTTGAAGCCAAGAGGGTTAGAGAGAATGAAAATAAGTCAGTGAAATGCTTCTTATGTTATAGTTCACATAGGATGCGAGATTGTCTAAAGTGATTTATGTTGTTTGCAATCAGTAAAGAAGATGAAGTGGAGTGAAGTTTTAGATATTAGATCAATGATATTCAATTCTGTGAAAGCAAAGAGGGGCTACAAACAGAAAGGGTCAATGTTTGTAGAAATCAACATCACAAGCTAAAGGAGTGCTCTTGTTGATATAGGGCCATTAGACTTGTTCATATTAGAGAAAGACCAAGGAAAACTTGGTCTCTCAATTAGTGAATTAACTAAGAAGATCAAGATGGTAAATTCCAAAGAGGTCCCAACTGTGGACTAACACAAGGGGTTAAGCTATAAATTGGTCAGTGGAAAGGCAAGGAAGACTTCGAGGTAATTTACTTGGATGATTAAGACTTTGCTCTTGACTTGAATTTCCTTGACAAGATGAATGCTCTGTTGGTTGCTTTTGTTGATTGTATACGTATCTTGGATACTCAGCAACAACAATGGGTTGTGTTGGTGAGTCGAGATATGAGGGGCAGAACCAAAGTACTGCTTGTAATCTAGGAAACTGATGATGTTCATTGTGGTAAGAACAATGACTTGGTAGATCAAAGTGCTAAGGAGACCTCCTTGGAAATGCTAGAGGTGTGGTGAACCGATATGAAGCCTGTTGAGTTATCAGTAAGGTTACTACCTATGAAAGAGGTGGGTTGTGCATCTTTACTTTGTAGGAAAAGTGGTGATGCAAACTTGGCAGTTGGACAGAGTAAATCCTATGAGTAAAGTACATCTCAAACACATATCTAGTACTTTACATTAATACACAGAAGTCCTTTTAGAGTTTTGAAGCAAGTAAGCCGAGGGGTTTACAAACCAGAGTTAGCAACAATACTCAAGTTTGACTCGATCTTCAATGTGGGGGTGCCTAAGCTTATTTGTGCAGATCAAGGGGATCCTGATTGAGGAAAGTCAGAATGGGCGCAAGTACAAGCATTAGGCTCTTGCAAACGAGATGTATCAAAGAGTGAAATAGTTCAAGTTAGGCGATGGTGGAGACATTAGTCGAGGCCAATGTTTTGAAAGGCAGAACTACTCGACAGAGTGACTAGTCAGGAATCGGCCAAAGTATCAAGACAGTTCAAAGACAAATCAAACTAGTGTCATTTCGAGGACGCAACGAAAGTGTTGCGAGAATGGATGGGGTAGAATATCACGGGCTACGAATCAAAGCCTGTGACAAATGCACATGTAGCACCCTATGGAGGTCAATGGATTAATGGGGCTCATTTGACCCACTTGAACTTGCCCGATTCCTGGAACACATGGAGAAACCCATCTACTTGAAACCTTGGTGACCTAGTGAAACACTCTAGTAAAACTAGAGTTACTAGGGAAATTAATGTAAATCCTAAAAGATAAAAATGTATGAAGTTTAAATCCCTTAGGACTCTCTTCTTATAATAGGCAATAATCTTAATCGTTGATGTAATTCAATTTGTATTATTGGATTTGGGGAAGCTTAACTATAAATAGAGGCCTCCCGTTTCATTTGTAATCATCCCATTGTATTTGATTATTGAGTTAAAGAATAAATTTGAGAGCATATACTCAAATACTTGGTGTGTAAGCTTTCTTGAGGCTCTTTTCAATTCTTTCGTGCCTCATTCATTTTGAGTTGCTTCTGTTTTGTTCTCGGTGCCTTAGAGAATTTTTACGAGAATTTTCAATTTTCGAGAGTAAGGTTGACTTAAACAAATTTAAATCGAAAGAATTACCTAATGTCACGCGGTTTGCGAGACTAAATTTCTAGTCTCGTATAATACTAATAGGTGGAGTTAGTTTAGATCAAAGAAAAGTAGAGACTACAATTTCTAGTCCCAAATTTTAAACCGTAGTTTAAAAAAGAATTCCTTTTCAAATTTTGATTATTTTAGTTTACCCAAATTATAAACGGTAATTACAAAAAAACTTTTTTTCAAATTTTAATATTTTGGTTTGCCCAAATTATAAACCGTAGTTAAAAAAAAACTCTTTCTTCTTTTTCAAATTTTAATTTTTTTCAATCCAACGTCAAACTAGAACCTAAATCTGTTCAAGAATATGAAGAGAATTAAGAGCGTGCTTATTGGAGCTCCCATATTTCACTTGATTTCCTCTGACTATTAATTGAAAATCTATGGAATTTCCTCTGACTATTAATTGAAAATCTATGGAAGATTAATGCTGCACGGCTAATCTGATTGAAAATTAGCCATTTATTTATGGGTTAAAAGCTGAAGTGGAAACAAAATTAGATGCTTTGTTGCCTAAGATTTTTGCTTCAGGAGAATCATAATAGCGATTATTCTAACATTATTTTGATTTCTATTAACCACTTGTTTCATTAACATACTAATAATGTCAACTTCATGACATCACATCCTTAATTTCCATGTCTTTGCATGGTACATATTCCATCTAAAATTATTTCAGATGATATTGAATGAATTATTGTCCTTCAAAAAATTCTTTAAGCTTTGTTTGTATGACAAATAAGGATAAAATATTTGTTTATTAAGTGGTTATATTATATAATCGTTAACCGTTAATCATTAAATTAAAAAAAAAGGTTCATGAGCCTTCAAACCCTAATAAATTTTAGGCGATTAAGTTCCATTGCAAAATCTGATCGATTCATCGAAAATGGACACCATGGGAAAGCTTCTGATCATTTTCACATTTTCTTTGTGCCTCTGCTTCCTCGTAGCTCTGCTCTATGTCTTCTACAAGTATTGGTGGATACCTTATCGTATACAGCTCATCATGAATTCACAAGGAATCAGAGGAATGGAAACAACAAAGAAACTGCGGCAATGTGAAGGGAAGCGTTTATCAAACCTATGGCCTTGACACATGCTATATTTCCTAGAGTGATGCCTCATGTTTATTCCTGGATCAACAAATACGGTGAGAAAATATATTTTTCTATAGGTTTTTCCGATTAACTTCCAGTTTCCATGAACTGATTTTAATGAAATCCTTTTTCATTTTTATCAGGGAAGAGTTATCTTAGTTGGAATGGAGTTCGACCTCAATTGGTAATTACAGACCCAGAAATTGTAAAAGAGGTGCTGAGAAACAGTGAAAAAGCTTTTCCAAAGGGAAAGCCTACAAATTTCTTTGAGAAGATGTTGGATAAAATGACAGCAACAAACAAACAAAACACTAAGAGCATAAGCTCTATGAACAGCAAGCAGCAAAACAGGAAGCAAAAACATAAAGCATCAGGAGCATAAGCTCTTGGTTAGAGAAAAGAAAAGAATGTAACTGAATGAGAATAATTTAATTCTCATTTCATTTCAAAATATAAGTTACAAATTTGGAAATGTCAGTTACCTAATTTTATAACTGCTCCCATCTAATTTAGCAAGTTGACACTAAAGTATTACAAAAGAAAGCTGAACATTTTCAGCCATTACATCCATCAATTCAAATCCTAACTACTCTAAAGTCTAGTTACATTCGGACTTTAGTAACATTACAAAATGAACAAAGTAAACAAAAGAAACAAAATGAAACAAACTGCTCCTAGCTTTGCCCGAGTTCTGGTCTGCTGTAGCTGCTGGTCTGCTCCTTGGCCTATTGTTGCATTGCAGTCCATGTTCAACAGAAGATATTAGGCGACGGGCTTGTTACAACCGAAAGTGAGAAATGGGCAAGGCAAAGGAAGTTGGCCAATTATGCATTTCATGGGAAGAGCTTAAAAGTAAATCACTAGTTGCTAATACAATTATGTAGTACAACGTTTACAAACTGAGATAATGGCCCGTGGTTTCTGCAGAACATGATTCCAGCAGTGGTTGTTAGCGTTGAAACAATGCTTGAGAAATGGAAAGGTCGGGAAGGAAAAGAGATGGAAGTGTTCCAAGAGTTCACATTATTGACTTCAGAGGTGATATCCAGAACAGCTTTTAGTAGCAGTTACTTGGAAGGGGAGAAGATTTTCGATTTGTTGACAAAGTTGTCACTAATTGCAAGCAGAAATGTTTTTAAAACAAGGCTCCCTATCATCAGGTAAGTAAGTTCATCTAAGCCTTACTTTGTTAATCTTAAAGACTTTAGCTTCCAATGGATTAGTTTGCTTTTGCAGCCGGTTCTGGAAATCTTCTGATGAAATTGAATTAGATAAACTTGCGAAAATGATATATGATTCTGTGATGAAGATTGTTAAAAAAAGGGAAGAGATAGTAACCGGAGAAGTTGACAGCTTCGGCAATGACTTTCTAGGATTACTTGTAAATTCCTATCATGATTTGGACGAGAACAAGAAGCTTTCCATACAAGATTTGGTAGATGAGAGTAAAACTTTCTACTTTGCTGGGCAAGAAACAACTAATTCCTTGCTCGCATGGACAATCCTGCTTTTAGCAGTAGACACGGATTGGCAAGAGAAAGCAAGAAGAGAGGTGATTGAGATCATTGGCAAAGGAAACCCAAATTCTGAAGGGATTGCCAAACTAAAAACTGTAAGCAAACCATTCAAATCCTGATCATTTCAATTATTTTAGTTTGATTCCTTTTATTCTTTTTTCTCAAATAGATTACAATGATTATCAATGAAACTTTACGATTCTATCCTCCTGCAACTGGCACGATAAGAAAAGTAGAAAGAGAAGTCCGATTAGGAAAACTCGTCCTGCCTATTGATTTAGAGGTTAACATCCGAATCCATGACCCTGACTTATGGGGAGACGATGTTCATCTTTTTAAACCAGAAAGATTTGCTGAAGGGATTTCTAAAGCTACTAACTACAATGCGGCTGCATTTTTCCCTTTGGATTGGGACCACGATCTTGTGTTGGAATGAGCTTTGCAATCACTGAAACAAAAATTGCCCTCTCCATGATTTTGCAACGATACACGTTCACCCTCTCCCCTACCTATTTTCACTCACCTTTACCACTTATTACACTGAAGCCACAAAATGGGATTCAGTTGTTGTTTCATTCACTACATGATGATGCTTAAAATATAATATTATTACCAATAAAATGTGGGAACAGATCCTTGTAATGTTGATCGAGTTATTGTATTTTACAACTGTATAACTATATATATAGTGTGGGGATTTCATATTGTTTTCATTCACTGTTGGAAAATATTCACACCACGTTTACCATTTTCTAACGTCATTTACTGTTATGTTAGTCTGTTATTGTTGGTTCCTCAGTCAGTCAAAATAAATTGTGCAGTCTTTTGTGGGTTTTCTTCTGTTTTTTAAATAGTCAGTTAGTGGATCTTATGTCCATGTTTTTCCCTTCTATGTAAGCCGCTCAGTTGCTAAAGTTAATTTTATCATTGAATTCCTTCGGTTTAGATCCATCTACTCTGTCTGTTAAGTTCCTTTCTGGCTTCTATCATTCACTTCAAGATGATCTCTTGAAATTCTAGGCTGTTGATCACCAAAAATGGTACAATATGTTTAATAGAATGTGGATGAGAAACAGTTCCCTGTAGCGTTGATCGATACTGTACATTTCAACCATATGATGATATATAGTATTATTATTCTAATTTACTTTAGCAAATTGGAAAATAGCTTGAAGGGAAAAATATTTGAATAATTAAAATTAAATTATAAATTTTTAAAAGGTTAAACTAGAATGTTATCATTTTATTTTATAATTGTTAAAGAGATTGTATTGAAACTTCACCATTTTGAGAGGCAGTGAGCCTTGCCAATCCTTTGGTGCGGCTAGTGGAATGAAATGATGAACTTTTGATATTTTATTGGGATATACCTAAATCTTTATTTAATGTATAATTTAATATATAAACTCTTATTTGATAAAATTATACACATGAAAATTTGATTGGGGTTAAAATATATACATAAAACTTTAATTTTGATTCAATTGTACACATTTAAAAAATTAAATATTTTAATTTATTTTATGTTGGATAAGTACAATCATTTGGGTATGCAGTATGTACAGGTAAAATAATGGTATATCAATAACGATATCAGTTGTTTGTAAAAACTGATCAAATTATTATAAAATAAAGAGAGATGGAGAGCAAAAAAAACAAAGAAATGAAAGCAATAGAAAATGTACTTTATTGATCAAAGGGATGACTTACAATACTTCATCAGAGTCTCTATTTATAGAGATAAGAAGTATAAAAGAAATAGAGATCTAATTCTAATAACTACTAGAATTTAAAATACATCAAAACTTTATCTTGATCATGATGGACATCCACTTAATAAAATATTCATAACACTCCCCCTTGGATGTCCATTGGTAGATAATGTGCCTCGTTAAAACCTTATTAGGAAAAATCCAGTGGGATAAAAAACCTAATGAAGGAAAAAGAGTACACAATATTCTATTACAAGCTGCCTCGCTAAAAACCTCTACTAGGAAAACCCAATCGGACAAAACCTTGGTTAAAGGAAAAGGGTACGTCTTGTTTTTAGACTCCCCCTGATGACAACATTATATTACATATTTGAGTCGACGCATTTCAATCTTGTGTAGTAGTTTTTCAAATGTTGAAGTTGACAATGCCTTAGTAAAGATATCTGTTAAATTATCACTAGAACAAATTTGTTGAACATTTATATCACATCTGTTCTTAAGATCATGGGTGAATAATAAATTTGGTGAAATATGTTTCGTTCTATCACCTTTGATGTAACCACCATTCAATTTAGCTATACATGTTGCATTATCTTCATAGAAGATAGTTGACATCTTTTCTTGTAAAGGCAAATTACATATCTTCTGGATATGTTGGGTAAATAAACTTAGCCAAACACACTCTCAACTTGCCTCATGCATTGCAATTATTTCTGCATGATTAAAGAAGTGGCAAATAATGTTTACTTTGTTGAACACCATGATATGGCAGTACCCCCACATGTAAATAAATATCCTATTTGAGATTGACCTTTATGTGGATCTAATAAGTATTCAGTATCAGCATAGCCAACTAATTTATATTTTAAATCATTTGAATAAAAATAACCCTATATCAATGGTCCCTTTGAATTATCTAAATACATGTTTAATTTCATTCAAATGTCTACATGTTGGAGAAGAACTAAATCTTTCTAACACGTTTACAGTGAAAGCTATATCGGTCTTGTGTTGTTTGCAAGATACATAAATGCCCCTATGGAACTTAGATATGGTACTTCAAGACCAAGAAACTCTTCATCATTTCAGAAGGACGAAATTGATCTTTATTCACATCTAACGATTGTACAACCATTAAAGTACTTAATGGGTGTGCTTTTTCCATGTAAAATTTCTTTAATATATTTTCTATATAAGTTGATTAATGAACATGAATTTCATCTTTTAAATGCTCGATTTGTAATCCAGGATAAAACTTTGTTTTTGCAAGATCTTCCATCTCAAATTCTTTCTTTAAACAATTTATTGTATTTTGAAGCTCTTCAAGAGTTGCAATAATATTTAAATCATCAATATAAACAATAATTATCACAAAATATTATCCATACCTTTTTATAAAGACACATGGACAAATCAGGTCATTTTTGTAACCTTCTTTTAACAAGTATTCATTAATACGATTGTACCACATACAGCTAGATTGTTTTATTCCATATAAACTTTTCTTTAATCTGATCGAGCAATTTTCTCAAGAAACTCTATATCTTTTTGGGATTTTAAATCCTTCAGGGATTTTCATATAAATTTCACTATCAAGTGTACCATATAAATAGGATGTAACAATATCCATTAGATGCATGTCAAGTTTTTCACGTACTACCAAACTAATAAGATATCTAACCGTGATTGTATCCACCACAAGAGAATATGTCTCTTCATAATCAATGCCAGGCCTTTGTGAAAATTCTTGTGCTACAAGACGAGTTTTATATCTTACTACTTCATCAATTTCATTTCGTTTTCACACAAATACCCATTTATTTCCTACCGGCTTTTAAACCTTTAGGTGTTTGGACTATAGGTCCAAAAACTTCACGTTTAGAAAGTGAATTCAATACTTCTTGAATTGCATCTTTCCATTTTGGCCAGTCTTTTCTATTTTTACATTCCTGTGTAGATTTAGGCTCAAGATCCTCATTTTTTTTTATTATTTCAATAGCAATATTATAAGCAAAATTGTTGTCGATAACTACTTTTTTTTCGGTTCCATCTTTTTCTCGTATTGACATAACTTATCGAGATCTCTTTAGTTTCATCATTTCCATTTTCACTTTTAGATACCTAAATCTCTTATTAAGTTTTATAATTAGTTATGTCATGAGTCTCTTCAAGAACCCCTACCTCCACTATATGACCATCTTGAATGTTTGTTGCTTTTCTTTTACGATGATTTTTATCTTTGGAATCGACCCGTCTTCCATGCTTCAGGCATGGATTACTTTCTTATGAACTAATAGTTTGTCCTATTAGGACATCAATTCGTATTGGGGCATTTTTGGCTGGTATGTGAGATTTAATAAATCTGGTAGTTGATTTGTAAAATGAATCATCTATTGAACTTCTGGTTCACATTGCTTTGTACAAGGATCTTAGACATTGATAATTCATTTCAAGTATTTTATTAATCCAGTTTTTTATTCTCTTCCCCTAATGTTGGGAAAACTGACAACTCATGTCATAACTAAATATCTAATTAATAGCTCAAAAATATTATAAGGAGAGTCATATAAATATAGAATCTCAATCTCTTATGATCACCCATCTTTGTGCATTGTGGATGTGCAGTTGGAACATATACCGCAAATCCAAAAATTGTAAGATGGAAAATATTTGGCTTTTGACCAAAAATCAATTGTAATAGAAAGTATTTATAATTTATTGGTTTGATGTGTACAACATGTAAATCAATACATTCTCATGCTGAAATAGAAAGTTTTGTTCTCATAAGTAATGATTTAGCTATTAGTTGGAGGCATTTGATAGACAATTTAGCTAACTCATTTTGTGTGTGAACATGAGCTACAAGATGTTCAAATTTTATCTTAATTTACATGTAATAATCATTGAAAACTTGGGATGTAAACTCACCAACATTAGCAAGATGAATTGTTTTACTTGCATAATCTGAAATTAATCATTTAAACAAGTAATCTCGCAAACAATAGGTTGCGAGTTGATAACGCATGTGATTATTTTGTAGATGCATCTACCAAAATCATATAATATCAAAATCATCTACATGGTGGAAGAATGGACCCATATTCATTTTAGAAATGCAAGATATTAAATCTCAACTTTAGCTAGTGAGTTTCTAACAACCAATTTTTATTGAGAATAAGCAACAAATGATAATTCTTTAAATTAAAGAATCTTCTGGTTCTTTAATGGATGTCCATATGAATTCTCAATTAATTTTCGCAGCATATATGATCCAGGATGATCTAACTAGTCACGCCAAGTAGTAAATGCATTTGTATCAGTAAACTTCTGGTTTACTTTAATATGTGTTTCAATTGTACTAAATTGTAACAAATTGACAATTTTATTATCATTCCTTTTAATTTGTATCCATATATAAGTACTATTGTGACATTTACTATTAGAAATGTCTAAATCAATGTGAAGTCTAAAATGCAACCAAGTCAATAAATATAATTTCCAAATAATTATGCGTAGTATTCACTTTAGGGAATATGCAAAAGTATTCAAATTCCCAAAAAAATATTAATAACAAAATTTGAGAGTGGATCTTATTTTTCAGGTGTACAACAGGTACATAGCCATTGACTTCTCATGCATAAGTTTTCTCTCTTGCAAGTTCTCATCAGTAATATTTTACCACGTAATTTTAATTGAGAACTTATTCTAAATATTGTAGAGTTATACTCATAGTTTTTTTAAAAAAAAAAAACTTGCAACTTTAGGTGCATCCAACCATAATAAGCTTTAGATAGAATTATCAAATTCTATTGCTCATGAGTAGATCTTTCACAGTCAAATATTTTGCTTTGAACCATTTAATAGGGATGATGACAAAAGAATATCACAAAGATTATGAAATAAATATAAATTAATAACCCAATCCCCTTTTTTATTCATATGAAATATAATATTTTGCTCATTCACAATCTCAATATGAGATCTATTACAAATAACTTTTAAAAGTAATGCATTAACCATCACAAATTTTGTGCTTTTTAGATAGTGATATATTAGTTCTTCTAGGGTTTTCAACTAATTTTGTACTATCAAATATTGGAATAATATTTGTTTGTTTCAGTACCAAATAAGATAAATATATTCTATTTATAATGATAGAATTCATTACTACATTTTTATATCATTCCTCAAAAAAGATTAACAGATTCAAAATATTTGGGCATAGGCCTTATATGTGGCCAATAATATTTCATATCACATTGATAACATAAGTTATCTTTACCCTTTGAAAAGTTATCTTGAGAACTCTCATTGTTCTCTTATTTATTACTATATTCCCACTTTTAGTGGTCTATGAGTATATCTTTTATTTTCTTTATGTTTACATTCACTTCAGGGAATGCAACAAATCTAGTAGGACGGACTTATAAGCATCCCAATAGATTCTTTATTTCATAATCACCATCACAAACATGCATGAGATTTCAAATCAAAATATATTTATTCATGTTGTCATGATTAGTCTCTAATTATAATAAACATGATATAATAAATAAAACATAGTAAAATACACCTAAAGATCTTTAACATCATTGTCATCACCTTGACTATTATCACGTGCACTATTGCAAGTAGTAAAACAACTTTGTTTTTGTAATAACATTTATAATCTAACTATAAAAATCATTTAATAAACAATTAAAATTTTTGTGTACGATGCTTGAAAATTATCCGATACACATTGTACCAAATTTCAATATCACATATATATTATAAAATCTTATGTTGCTCTAATAAAATATTTATAAATTCAATTTAAAAGATATCATACAATCATTCAATATTAGCAAGTTAATAAGACTAAATAGATCCTACCAAATTTCCCTTTAATCAACAATGATAGGTTAATAACGCTTTCCACCATAATTAAAATTTCAAGAATATTTAATAACAAGAATTTAATAATCAAAACATCTAAATATTATGCATAATATAACTTAACTAAAAAAACTTCAAAAAGAATGATTTACCAAAAAATAATAATAGATAAAACATACCATATTAATAGCAAACATATCTAATTAACAATTATGTCTTTTACATAAAAAATTTAACCTAGAAAAGAAAAAATCAAATACCATCAAAATGTGAAATTTATGTCCAATAAAAATTAATAGTAGTCATATCTTAATTTAAAAAGAACATGTGGTTGAAATATAAAAGTTTCTTACCAAATCTATATACCAAATCTATATTTTACCCATGCTTGTACAATAAATCAAAGATCCAGATTAAGAACCATAATCCATTCTGAAATTGAATCTTTCAACATCCCAAAGATGAAGTTGTAAGGGTGAAAGTTTAAGGTGAAAAAGAAATTGATTTGTGAGATGACTTCGAAAGATTTTGAAAAAAAATAGAGAATCATCGTGCTGATAACGTGCTATAAAATAAAGAGAGATGGAGAGAATAAAGAACAAAGAAAATATGAAAGCAATAGAGAATGTACTTTATTGATCAAAGGGATGATTTACAATACTTTATCAGAGTCTCTATCTATAGGCATAGGAAGTATAAAAGAAGTAGAGATCTAATTCTAATAACTATTAGAATTTAAAGTGCATCAAATCTTTATCTTGATCATGATGGACATCCACTTAATAAGATATTCATAAAATAAATGAATATTTTATGTATAAAATTGAATAAAATCAAAGTTCATGTGTAGCTTTAAAGTTTATCCCTATTTAAGCCTTTAGTTAGCGGATCTGCAATGTTATCTTTTGATTTTTCAAAATCAATATAGATAACTCCGTTTGAGATCATTTGTTTAAAGGTATTGTGTCGACGATGCATATGTCTCGACTTACCATTATATGTTACGCTAGCAAGACACCCCCACACTTTCAAGTGGTTATAAGATGTTTTTCTACCTTCCCATAACTCATATGGTGTCTTGTCCCTTTTCTTGTGGGGCACCTTATTTAAAAGGTAATTAACTCATAGAAACACTCCCCCCACATTTCATGTGATAACCTATAGCTTTCTAGTAGCGCGTTTATCTTTTCTCTTAGAGTCTGATTTTCTACTCAACTATTCTATTTGAGGAAAGTATGGTGGTGTTATTAAGTTATGTACAGTATTGGAATGATTCAGCATATTCACCACCACGATCATTTAATCTTTTTATTAAGCTGGTTTTCAACTTCTTGCTTATAGAAAATAAATTCTTTTCATCTTAGCGCTAAAGCAAATATACGTAGCAATGAAGATAATAAACATTTTATTCCTTCCTCTCATTTAAACAAGCTTTACAAACATTGCTATGTATTAGATCAAGTGATTTATTGACCTTTGTTAATTTTGCCTCAACATATGTTTCACATTTATAATTATAATTATAATTATTGTGAAACAAAGGAATATGCTCTAAGTTAATTTATGTACGTAAAGTATCATAATTAATATGTCTGAGCCTATTATGCCATAAATTAAATGACTTAAGCATATAAATAGAAAAAGAGCAACAGCCTTATTCATAGTCTTGCTTTTACAGAGATAGCATTTAGTTTAATACATATCACCTTTCCACAAACATTCCCCTTTTAGAAAGAACATTCTTATTCATATTCATAGTTCTTGCGTATGTTACGCACATAATTCCATATCGGACACTTCTTTGGAAATTTCTTCCACAACATTGGCCTCGTTAGCTCTAACTTTTTTTGGGATCCTATAGTCGGATAACTTGTGCCCCATCTTGTTGCAATTGAAGCATTTTCCTTAAAATTTCTGCTTCTTGGAAACACCACATTTTGGTCTCAGTTTAGACCCATTCTGTGGTTGGTTTCCCTTCTTAAAGTCTTTCTTGACTTCTACGACGTTTGCCCTAATAGCATTGTCATTTGTTGCTTTGTTAAGCCTTTTTTCCCTACCTCTATTGTCTTCTTCAATCTAAAGTTTTACAATTAGGTCTTCCACTGACATTTCCTTTCTTTTGTGCTTTAGGTAATTCTTGAAGTCATTCCAAGCAGGAGGCAACTTTTCAATAATGGCCGCCACTTGGAAGGATTCACTTATTCTCATCCCTTCAGTAAGAATTTCGTGAATGATAGTTGAAGTTCCTGCACTTGATTCACAACTAATTTAGAATCAACCATTACAAAATTTAAGAAATTAACAACTAAGAACTTCTTAATTCCAGCATCTTCGGCTTTGTATTTATGGTCCAACGATGTCCATAATTCCTTAGTTGTTTTCTTAACACTATACACTTCGTACAGTGCATCCGACAATCCATTCAAGATGTAGTTTTGGCATAGGAAATCTAAATGTTTCCAAGCTTCAACAGTAGTGAAAGCGGTAACTTTTCGATTCTCCTTTATTTCAACTTTTTATTATGGTTTTATTTGATTTTCTTATTTGATAAATTAATTATAAATCATTCTATTTATATTTTATTTCATATGTGTTTATTTACAATTAATTATATGTTTGTTAACACGTGTTTTGTCCAACAATCTTAAGATAGATTTAGCCGCTCCTACGGTACTTGGAGAAACGTTGGTTGAATGTCACCCAAGATACAACAACAATAGTAATCAAAGTAGTAGCACCTCTACAACGTTCAATGAATGAACTTTACCTTTTTTTATCATTGGAATATTTTAGAAATATGGAGAGGCAAAAAGAAGAATTTTGAAATGAACATAATATAAAACATTGACCAACCAATATATCAATAAACAAATAACATTTGTTTAACTAGTAAAATAATACCCCAAAACAAGCAGAAATCTTTATGGTTACATTGAGCGCCTTTTAGAAGGTAAATAATTTGTCAAGAACTTGCATCAAGTCAATAAAATAAATCCATGATTAAATAAAGTTATATTTGAAATTAGATTATACATCATTTTACTAAGGCATATAACCTCTAAATAGCAAATTTCAAGCTAAAATAGAAATTTGTCAAAAAAAAGGGGGAAAAAAAAGACATGATTTTAAAAAGACTTAAACATTAAGTTCAGTTTGACAAAGTAAAATAGAAATTTATCAATAATAAAATATCAATATGAAAGCTTAAAAGCAAGTTGTTCTTATTTGGATTTGCGTGCTCCCTTTTAAATTGTTCTTGCATGTGCCTAATAAGATCATCACTGTATATACTGGTCTTCGTTAAGAACACCAACAATAAAATAAAACATAACTATAGTTAGATCTAACCAAATAGTGTCAATATAAGAATCTGCCATACACTATACATTTTTTACTTTTATCAATACTAATGCTATAACAAGAAGCAACTCTCAAACAAGAAAAAAGAAGTACAAATTATTACAACAAATAGCAACCTAAATATTATAAAAACTTTTATAATAGAAACTAGAAAGTATCAAGTGGATTTTAGATCTGACATAGAATCACTAATACAGATCAAATATATATACACGTGTGTGTATCAAATTTAACATAGCATCAGCAGAATAGATCAACAAAGATAAATAAATTAATAAAAAGATTGATAAGGTTAAAATTTAAAAATAGTATTAATCCTCAAATTTAACCAAGAAACAGGTCAAATGATAGTTTACCAAAAGATGGAATGAAGTTGCTAGTTTTGCAAGCATATGGAATATGTGACACCTAATATCTGAACCAATTAGAGGATCCTAATATAAAATGCCACATTCAAATGTCGAAATAACCTATTTTACTATTGTACTTTATTGAAATGGTAGTGTAGTGGTAAAATTATTATTTTTTAAATGGGCAGCCTTTCTGTTTATTTTACGTAAAAACCCATGCAAAATTTAGATTTCACAATATATATATCCATATTCAGATCATCTCCCAAATCAAATCGTAACACTTCGATATTCTGAAACATACAACAAACTAAGCATATCACATTAAAATCATTTATTTAATTAATTAATAATATTACAATTATAGAAACCAAAAGTTAATTTTTTTTATGTCACAAATACATATCTATAGCTAAATGACTTTACTAAAAACCGAGTACACACCAACTTGAAACAAAACAAAATATACAAACTTTGTTGAGTCTAGGATTTGTCGATTGGATACTGATGACTCTAAGTACAAAATCTCAAAATACACCTAGCCTGCATATGAAAACAAGACCATTTGGTGAGTATAAATTTCAAATGGTATTACTATAACTTACTCAATATAGCGTGAAATTTAAATAATTGGACTCAATTGATTTGTTTTCTTCCTTAGACCAATTCAAGTATGTTTCATATTAAAGTTTATCCAATACATTAATATACACATGTATTCCAAACAAACCAAATGCGATATTGTAACTGACCAAGCTATTTTAATGAACTTATTAACACTTTATGCTAATGATGCACGCAACCTTATTCGGTTTTGCCTAATTTTGTCTTATTGCATTACATTATCAGTTTGAATCAAACCGTTCTTCATGTTCAATATTGATTTTCACTAATACATAGCTCGGATCTAAACTAATTTATGGATCCTATTAATACTATAATTCGACACCTAGTGCCTCATCCACATGTCCCAAACTAAACAAATTGCACCCAGTGTTCATTTATTAATCCGAAGCAATAATCGTGCCCAACACTCGTCGGTACATTTGATGGTTAGTGCGCCCAATGCTCATCGACCTATAGTCGAAGTAATTTTATATTGGTACATCTGACGTAAACAATTCGCGCCCTGCGCTCATCGACTCAGTCAGAGTAGTAATTGTGAAAGCTACAGTTGGGACGTTTGAAGGAAAATTTGTTTAGTGCTCATCGACTTATAGTCGAAGCAATTATTATTATTTTACTCAATTCTATAACTCATTAATTATTCTCAACTTTACCCAACAATTACTACAACAACCCATGGTCTAATTTCATTTTCAGTTCAGTTTCCATTCCATTAATCTCAATAAAAAACCTTCTATTGAATGTCATTTCATATAAAACATGGCATGATTCATCTCATGTTTAAGCCAAATGTGCAACTTTACTAAATTATACTATTTCAAATTTTATACAATTTAACTCTTTATCACAATAATCAATCTAAATATTGTATTTCTAATCAGCCACTCATGTGTAACTTCCTCCATTTTGCCAACTTACCTAATAATGAAATTAAAAGGAAAAATAAATAAAGGTTGAGTTATGGTGATACTTACAAGGAATTTCGAACTACTCGTCGATGACTTTTGCTTTTTCTTTCGTTTTTGAAGAAACCGAATCGTCAGTAGTTATGAATTAACATATTCACACAATTCACAATCAATTATTATCTCAAAAAAACTTTACATTTCATTCAATTTAAATTCTTAAAATCGAAACAAGCATAACTCTCCGTTCTAAGCGTTGATTAATAATCCGACTTCATTTCCTTTTATTTTAGACCCTCTATTATCGATTTTTAGCAAAATCTCATAACTGTACTTGAAATTCACTTTATTTTTTCAGGTGAAAAATCTAACATCTAACTTCAAAATCTAGTCATTTTTCATGTATATACTAAAAGTCTATCAATTTAACATAAAAAACATAGAAAAATCATTAATGATAATTTTCTAAAACCTTAACAGTTTTATAAATTGATACACAAGTTAGTTAAATTATGATTCCCCGATCTCAAAAACATATAATTTATAAGAAAAGTAAAAAATTACACTCACCAATTTATGGATTAAAGCTTGAAAATCCTAAGCAAATTTCCTTTGTTTCTTTTCTTTCTTTTTCTTTTCTCGTGCGTGGAAGGATGGAGAAGACATATTCTCTCTCCTTCCACTTAAATCATTTCACTTTATTATTATTTTTCTTTTAAAAAAAATAATAATAACATAACAACGTTTTCTTTTTTGCCACAAATTTGGCATGTCTTAATGTCATCTTAATTTTTGGGCTATTAGCTATTTTAGTCCCTTTAACTATTTTCAAATTAAAATTTATAGCGATCTAACTCTATAATTTAATCCTTGGACTAGATTAAATACTCAAATCAACTAAATTACTTATCTTCAATTCAATTCATTTATAACATAGCTTTGTACAAATTTTTATTAATTATTTACAGACTCGATTCATTAAAACAAAACTTGAAACCGTATTTTTCGACACCACTATATCGGGTTGTTACAATTTTCTCCCTATTAAGAAATTTTGTCCTCAAAATTTACCTGGAAAAAAGATAGGGGTATTGGGATTTCATTGTTTCCTCTGATTCTCAGGTCGTTTCTTCTACATTATGATTGCGCCATAGAACTTTTACATGTGGTACACGCTTATTTCTTAGCTCTTTCACTTCTCGAGTTAAGATTTTCATCGGTTCTTCCTCATAATTCAAATTACGTTAAACTTCAATTTCTTATACTAGAATCACATGAGATGAGTCAGAACGGTATCGTCTGAGCATGGACACATGAAATACGTCATGAGTCTTTTGCAATTCCAGTGGTAGGGCTAGATGATAAGCAATTGGTCTCACTCTCTCAATAATTTCATACGATCCTATAAATCTAGGACTCAACTTTCCCTTATAACCAAATTGTAGGACTTTCTTCCACTGGGAAACTTTCAAAAATACTCTTTCTCCCACTGAATACTCAGTATCCCTTCATTTCAAGTTCGCATATAACTTTTGTCTATCGAATGCTGCTTTTAATCTATCTTGTATGATTTTAGCTATATTTTCTATTTCTTGAATCAACTCTAGCTTCATCAGCCTTCTCTCACTCAGCTCAGCCCAATAGACTGGCGTTCTCCATTTTCGGTAAGTACTTTTATTTTAATTAGTATAACTCGTAAAGCTTGAAATAACATCGATTCACATTAATCTTGTAATCTGATTACTCAAACTTTCTCGATTCTTGGCAAATCTTTCGATAACATTGGCAAATCTTGAAAACAAACATTAACTATTGTATAATTTTTGATTGAAGGACCCGTTCTAGGTACCTCGAATCATATTTGAACGCGAGAAACAATGCTTGAGACCCTGGTAATAGATGTGTATTCTTTTATAAGAAAATAGGGGCAAACCATGCCTTAGAATAGGGCTACATGGCTAGCCACACGGGTGTGTGGACCACACGGCCCCTCCCACGACCATGTTCCTTTAAAACCCTAGGATATTTCAATTCTCACATGGCCTAGAACCCTTCACATGGTCGTGTTTACCCTGAAGCCTAATTTTGCATGTTCCATATGGCTTAAGGCATTGCACATAGCTTGACCACACAACCATGTGCCCATGTTTTATAGTTTTACCGAGAATTTTATGTTTTGTTTAGTTTAGTCCCTAAATTGTTCCCGAACTATTTTTCTTAGTGTTTTATTTAATTCGATTGAGCCCTTGATAAAATGAATAATGATAGCATCTATACTCTGATTGACTGAATTATTATTATACCTGCTTGAACTGTGAACACTGTATATATTTGTCTATCGTATATATATTTGTGAGTATATGTACAACATGCCTTATTTGTACCATTAATTCAAATCCTAGTTAAGCATGTTTTTGTTGCTATAATGATTAATTGAGAACATATTTATTGTTGCCATAATGATCTATTATAAGTATATAATTTCATTCTCGTTTTAATCTGTTATAAGCATGTCATATTGCATTACATGAGACGAGACACTTTGAAAAGGAGGAAGTTTTGGCAAATTATTAATTTGCAACTCTGGTGGTTTATCCACATACTTTCTAACAGCTTTTATCTGTATTTATGTTGTGCATTCACAACCATCTGGCAGTGTATTAACCTGTAACTTTTGTGGTTTATCCACAACCCGATGTGTAAGGATGAATGAGTTTTGGGGAACTCTTACTATGGTGTGTAGCGATGGGGTAGGATCTTTTCTGATAAATTTGAAATTGTGTTGCATTCTCTGAGCATATGCAAACAAATCTGGAATGTCTGAGATAATATATATGTATATATGTTGATTGTGTTGAACTGATATTTAGATGCTCCGAAGCTACTATTGAGAATTAATCTATGTGATGTGATTTTGTATACTAATCAGTTGCACTGATTTTCTTGTGATGGAACTCACACTGAGCTTCATAGCTCACCCCTTGAATTTTCATCCTTATAGACAACCCACCAAGTTAGGACTAGGACACAACATCCGGAGGGTCTCGGCTCGGTTTTGTTAAAATATTTTGATTTATTATTTGATACTTTATTATTCAGAGATTGTGTTATTTTATTTTGAACTGTGGCATGAGACATTGGGTTTGTTGTTTTTATTTTACTTATAGCTACATGACATGTCTAATTTTTTAGGATATTTAATTACAATCATTAATTAGCTATGCATGAACCCCAATTTTTATTAAAATCATAAACTTATATCAGTTTTCCGCTGCTAAATTATAATTAAAATTTGAGTGTTAAAGAAATTAGTAATAAATGAGGTTTCCAAAGTAAACATGGTACATAAGATAGTAAATTTAAATCAATCTACTGGAAGTTTTTCTGAAAATAGACTAAATTCTTCTAGAATATACAAATGTTTTAAAATGACTATTTTCAAAACTTCGATAGCTTACTGAATCATTTTGGTGGCTAATGTAATCTTCTAAATTTTGGTCTAACGTCTAGGCCAAATTGGAGAGGATACAAAAATAATAAAAGTAATTTAATATGAATTCAAAATTTTATTAAGTGATAATAATTATTACATTCATAATATAAAAATTTTATTACATGGTACATTCAAAATTTTAAATGTGATAATAAATTTATACATTATAGGTTAAATTACCAATATATTGATATTACTTTTTTTTATACATATCATGTTAATCTCACACATTTAATTTATTAAATATAAAAAAATGATTTTAACATTAGTAATTATTATCACATTTAAAATATATTTAATTAAACAACTTGGTTTTTTATTTTAATTTATTCAACTATATTCCATGATTTTATAGATTTATGATTTTATTAATTAATAATATATTATATTATTTTAAAGTAGAACTTTGAAAAGATATGACCAAATTGATTAATTTCACATTAATATTCAATTAATATTACTTTTATTATTATTATCACATAATAATATTAATAAATTATTATTCTAATGTCAATTTAATAATTTAATTAACAATAAATGGTATTTTCATCAATTCAAAATTTCTTCATACTCATACTTATATATATTTTAGACTATTTTGAATAGATTAAATATATAGATTATAGGTTAAAGTTTTCATTTTTATTAATATCATAAGGTTATGGATGATTTGTAATTTTATATTTAAATCTTTTTTCTTGTTAATGCTTACAATAATGTATTAAAAAGCAAATTAAAAAAATAAGTTAGCAGGTGAGAGATATACTACATTATTGATATTTTGAACTTTGTTAAAATAACTTGATTAGTTTCGAAAATCTATGTGATTGAGTTAATTTCACTTATTAATCAAATTTTAAAAAATTATTAATTTTATAAAGTAAATTATTTTATTACGAGAATGTTTTTATATTTCACTTAAAATTTGATTTGATTTTATATAAATTTTTTTATGAAGTGTAAGTTTTACATCAAATTTTTTGCCCAAAGTACCGTAATTTAATTTTATTTAAAAATGATGTATATATATAACAATTCATTGCAAGAGCAATCAATTTAGGGTTGTCTTTTAAGGGCTCTAAGGCCTTGCAAGCCTATTAAGGATTCAAGTTAAGGCCTGCCTCTACCAACAGCGGGCTTAAGTAAGATTGGGTAAAAATGTGGATTTATCTAATACCATAATCAACTCCCTTACTAAATTTAGTATTACATACCGACTTAATTAGAAAAATAACTTAAAAATCATATTCTAATAAATATTACTATAATAGTATTTTTGTCTTTTATTATTTTTATGCAAAACATTTAAATAAAACAATTAAAATTAATATTTAGAAAAAAATAAATATACCCTAAATCTTAAACCCTAAACTGATTAAATAAACTGATTATTTATAAAAATGATTCAGTGTAAAATTTTGTATGAAAATGATTTGTTTATTAATAAAAAAGAATATTTATTTATAGGATTCACAAACATGGAAGAGATTAAATGTGAGAAAAAAATGTGTGTACAGTATGTTATAATCAATCACTATTAATTTGATGTAGCAAATTTGGCAGCTTCCTTATGCATTTCTGGGCGTTTTCTAATTTCTTAATCAAGATCTGTAATTGTATGCAAATGTTGGAAAAAAAAAGACCCTTTAATTTCTAAGCCATCATCTGCCGACCATTAATTTTTAATTTTTAGTTATAAGCGGAAAATAAATTTAGAAAGAATTTTCTTTTAATTTATGAATTTAAGGTAGATTCGAGTTTTTCTTGCTAGTTAATTAAATTAAAATATTAATTTATTTTTTAAAAAAATTTGGGTTAATTTAATTGGTGAATATTGGATGTGTTATTGAGTTTCATGCATCATCAGTGAATAATAACGCAATATCTCTTCATTAAATAAAATAAAAACAAAAGAAGGATTTATAAATAAATATTGCTAACTTTATTTAAATTTAATTTAAAATAGTTAAAAAACCAATTTTCAAGAATGAAATGATTAGGGTTTGAAGGTTTACTTTTAAGCATTTGTATTAAGTTGTCGTTCTTGACATTTACAAGGGATGGACAGACTTGTTAATATTACTTGTATTCTTGTCCTGCTTACGCTTTTTTTTTAATTAAATATTAGTAAGTTTAATTAAAATTAAATTGAACAATTATTAATTATTATTTTTATATTAAAATTGTATTTAATATATTATGTTTTGTTAATTATTAAATTTAGAAATTAGGTTAAACTATATCATCAATCCATGTATTTTTTAAAAAAATTAGATCTAGTACTTTTCTTAAAATATAAAAAAGTAAATCTTGTTATTTTTTTCGATTTAAAAATCTTAATCTAATTATTAATATATTTAGTATTTTTCATTAGAATTTACCAACTTGATATGTTAATCATATTGCCCTTATATTAATTATTAGCTTTTATATCATCGAAGTAGTGGCAAAGCCAAGGGTTGGCAAGGGCAACGACGTCCCTAAATGGAAAATTTTTACATTTAGGCCCCTTTATAATCTATAAAATTTTAAATTAGCAATGGTAAAATTGCACTTTGATCACCAAAAATGATAAAAAAATTGATTTAATCCTTTAAAAATTATAAAGATATAGGCTATTAAAATGGTGAAATTGTTTTTTTACTATCGTAAAAATATACAATTTAATTCCAGCCCCTCAAAAAATTTATTTGTGGTTTCGCCCCTACATTCAGAAAAAAGTTGACAATTTTTACTGAAAATAGTAATTGTATTAATGACAGGTTGTTATTATTATTTAATAACTGTATTAAGTTGACAATTCTATAGGCACATTATTGTTATTATTATTTAAAAAAAGGTTTTTAATTTTTCTTTAATTTTTGGTTGATAACATACTACCACATGGTAGCTTTTGCTAGCTTGTGTTAATCACGTTAGTACGGTTAACGGTCAAACCGATCAACTAATGATTTCCACTAACAAAATGGATCAATTATTTTTTCCAAGTCACTAACGGCTCAATTAGGTTTTTGATTTTTCACCAAGGACTTTTTTTGGTTCTTTAGCCTCTTTTCTTTTTGTACACTGCAAATTAGCAGAAGAAGATGTCATTGTTAAGACTTAAACCTTCAATCTTCAATGCCAACACTTGATTGATATTTTTTTTTATAATTTGAATCAAAATAAATCATATAAAGTATAAATGAATCAATACAAAGATATATATGTAAAAATAACTAAAATTATAAATATAACATTTATATCAGTAACAGATGATAAGTATACAAAATATTTTGTCACACCTAAAAATATAAGGGGTTAATTGTATGGGTCAACAAAAAAATAAAATAGGCTTGATGGTTAAGTGTCATTCTCCCATCCTAGAGGTCCTAGGTTCAAGCTCCCTATAACAGCTCATTTTCAGTGGTGTTAGAAATAGTGGTTTCAAGACCACAATTCCGACCAGTGAGTTAGTATATTGTTATTTATTTATTATCTATAAAGTTATTAAAGTGTTATATTAAAATTTAGTTTGAAAATTTTAATGTTTAAATAGTTAATTAAGTAAAAATGACTAAATTGTAAAAGCTGCATGTAATATCCCAAAAACTGGGTTAGAAGAAATTGAGTTTTGAAACCAAACATGGTTATTTTTCGATTTTGAGTCTAGATTTTGGAAATTCTTGACAGGTAAATTGATCTGGTTCAGTGGTTAAGTGTTTTGGTTATGTATGCGAGGTTCTGGACTCGAATCCTATCTTTGGAAAATTTTCTATTTTTTATTAAACCCCTATTTTTGGACATGTGGGTTATAAGTTAATTTTGATCAATTGATGACAATGATGAGCTTAGTGGTTCAATGGATAAGCTTTTATGTACTTTTTGGGCTAGTGTTTGAATCCCTAATAAAGCAATAAGAAAAACTTTTCTTTTCTTTTCTTTTATGTTGCCTTAATAAGTTATTTAGTTTATCTTTATAATTTAAAAATAAGTAAACTCATTTTTTAGAAACTCCTCTCTTCTTTGGAACGTCAGTTCTTCTCATTCTTCTGGTTCCTTTTATTTATTTATTTTTTCTTTTTGATAACTCCGCTACTGTTTTTGTTGAAGAGATTGTGTATCTCGTCATTTTCAAAAAAAAAAAAGATTAATAGTGTAAGTTTGTAGTTGAATTTCTGTCAATATTCATTCTTAATCTTTATTTGTTAAAAATGAAATGGTTCTGTTTGTTTTGTTAAATTTCGTTTTTAAAGGTTCAGTTGGTTCTCTTTCTTAGGTGTACTTGTATTGCTGAATATGAGCGGGGGTAAGAGTTTAAGTTTGATTTTAGGTTTATGTCGAAAGTTTTCAACGGAACATTGCTTATAAATATGTTAGTTATTGAAATGGTTTTGGAGATCATTTCATTAAGGTTTAATTATCTTTTTAGGGACGAGAGTTCGTCTGTGTTGCTTCTGTATCGAATCTGTATTAGGTGGGTACGAAAAACCCAAATTTTTGCGATTTACAAACATCAGAAAACATGGCCTTCGATGCCACACGACCGTGTGCCAGGCCGGGTTAATCGTGTGAGGCACTGTTTAGGGCCACACGGGCTAGGGACATGGACGTGTGTCCAGGCCGTGTAACTCATTATTTAGGATTACCTAATCGTGTGTAAGAGAGATATATGGGCGTATGATAGGCCATGTGGGCCACATAGGCCAGACACCTAGGGCATGTGGGTCAAAATTCTAAAAATTTTCCCTAGGACTATGAACATCATTTGGATCAAATGTAGGCCTTCCATAGGGTTTGTACGATCTGTATTCAGCTATAAAACTCAGGAATTGTTGATCTATTAGTGTATAATCTACTATCTGTACGTATGTCTGTTTTGATTTAAGATAAGTAAAAATGATTGCTAATGTATAATGTACCCATGTTTGGATGTGTTGAGGTATGTGAATTATCCAGGTACGATCCATATTCTGCTAAGTTTGATGGTACGCCCCTGTGTTACTCTGTTGATTAAGAATATGTGAGATCCGAATATGTTGAATTGATCGGTATTAATTATGATTTATAACCATGCATATGACTTCATGGTAATTTGATGTGATCTGTTGAGGTTTGATAAATCTGTTTTACCAAGCATGGACTCCCATGCCTATTGATTCTGTTATTGTATGATAGCATGAACTCGCATGCCTATTGATTCTGTTATTGTATTAATTATTGCTCTGACTCTGTATATACATGCCATGACATATTGCATGGGATTTGGGATGATGAGAAAGGAGGAAGTTTTTTACAGTTTAATGATTTGCATTATTTAGTGGTTTATCTACAATTTTGTTCTAGTAGCATTACTGTAATATAGTGGCATGACCACATGTATCTGATCTCGCAATTTTAACTGCAAATTCATGTGGCACTATCCACAGTTATCTATTAGTGTGATTTGGTTGGACGAGTTCTGGGAAACTTTAGTTTGGTGTGTAGAGGAGATGGGTAGGATGTTTTCTGATAAATTTGCACTCTGATTAGTTTTGAAAATACTGCTTCGACATATACATACATTTATTGTTCTTTTCTACTTTGTTCTATTCTATTTTGTTGTACTACCATTGTTAAAATTTCTATGGTACCCTGGATCTGTTTCGTGTGGGTTATATGACATCTATTAAGTTCTCTGCGTTACTACGACTTCCATGTTGTGGTATATTTATTTGTATTTGATTTTGGTTATATATTGTGCTTTTTAGCTCACCCCTTTATCTTATCTTTATCTGTTCAGGTAAACTTCTAACTTAGGACTGGACGGAGTACGAGAGCTCGGATTGTTTTTGCACTGATGTAACTATGATTTGATATTTTGGGTCAGTAATATGTTTTTTAACTCACATTTCTTTTTGCTAATCTCGTCAATAACTGACCATTTCTAACACGAAACTACAAAATCACATAAGTCGACTAAAATGGATTTTTGGTTTTCAAAGTTAAAACTCCGGAAAGTTTTCCACTACAAATCAAGTAAAGTTTTAAGTGTTTTCTGAATTCTTATCGAAACCTATTTTCAATGCATTGATGTAACTCCTCCAAATTTGGCTTAAACTTCTAGGTCGGGTTTGTAGCGTTACACTGTAAAAGTCAATCGCTATTAGTTAAATTGTACTAAATGGCTATGGAATCAGAATTGAGGGTTTTATATAGTAATTAGACCTATTTAGAATGTAATGGACAATTATGTACATGGTGGGGATATTATTATTTATGTTTATAAAGGGATAAATAAGTAATTAAATAAAAATCTAATTAAATATTAAAACATGTAAAAAGATGCTATCATCTTTAGTTGTCTTCTTCTACTGATTTTTGTCCACCATTGTTAAGGGAGAAAAGCTTCAAATATTGAAGACATTCGGCCATTGCATATCAAGAAATGGATTAGTTTGTTGATAAACATGTTGGGAAATCTGTCCATATTGTAGTAAATATGTAACTGTTTTCTATTTATTTGAACGATGAATAAATAAATAAAGCTAATGTCACATTTCAATATTATGTCTTTTAAAATTTCTACCTTTTATATTTTACATGCATAACGAAATTGTGGTAAACAAATATTAGCTTATTGATTGTCTAAAGTTCAAACTGAAGATAAGTGACATTATAAAGAATTTTTAAATTGCGAGAAAGACAACTTACTTCATAATCTAAATAAGTCCATAATCCCATAAAAGAATAAAAGTGAGCATTTGATTCAAATACTAAGAAGGATTATTATGTCGTCTACAATTCCAATTGGGGAGATAGCTAATCTTGGCTATTGAAGCAGATGACTCTACGAGTAGAGACATAGATATATTCATTGGTAGAATGAAACATTGGACTGGACCCAAGATGAATTAATTCTGAATCTGTTTGTGAATTAATTCACTTGTGACGTTCATGGGGTGATTTACCCAAATCCTGAGTTAGTCACTGACCATGCGTATGCAACTCATGTGCTTTGATATAAGTGGAGACTTATGCTCTAAAGATGATCGAGCCCATAGACGGTATATTGGGTACATGACTTGTGTATGGCATGACTTTACTAGCAACAGTGGAATTCAAACCTCAATTAAAGAGTTAATGATATCCTTTAATTGGCATTGTGTGGATTGATAAATATGGAACGTGGCCACTAGTTGTTTGTTCTCGAACAAGTAATTTATCACAGTTATTTGTTAACAATGATCATTTTAATCATTAAGAATACACAATGGCGACAATGGGATAAAATAGGATTATATTGAGTGAATAGATTTAACTAAAAGGAATCAATGATATTATATAAGGGTAACACACACATGACAAGGTCATTGGACAGAACAGTTGGATGAATTGCTTTCATAAAGAGTATACAATAAGGAGTTTTCAATCATGGTACTTCTTGTGGACTGACTCTATGATTAAGTAATTGCGAATTATATAAACAATGCTTCTGGACATAATTGCAATCACTAGAGCCTAATTGTATATGTCCGATTGGTCCCTCCGCTAGCTTAACAAAAGCTCGATTGGACTGCATTTGAATCAGAAGGAAATTCTACGACTTTGGGAATAATTTAATTAAGTCGATTTATTCGATGTGGAATTAAATTAGGTGGTCATAAAAATTGTTTAACTAAAGAATTTGATTAAATAATTTTCTTGAAAATTTAATTTGAAAAATCTACGTAATTTTTGGAAAATTAATTTTGATAAACTAAAATTAAATTAATCAAATCAATTAAAATTAATATGATATTTTTGAAAGTTAATTTTCAAGTCAAACAATTGGCCAAATGGGCAATTAAACTTGAAAATTGGACCTAAGATCGTAAATTGGGCTTGGAAACCCAAAATCGAGACCAAGACCCAAAAACTGGCCGAACCAGGCCCGGTATGTGAAATTGGGCTGACGATCCAACTAGTGGCTATACCAGACTGATCGGGTCATCGTTGACCTGAACCGAACAGGAAGCAGCTGAATCAGCTCGGGGTGCCGTAAAAGTGTCGCACCTATATTATTGGAACGACAGTGTCGGTGGCTGTGATGACAGCATCCTAGTGGCCGGCGGCAGTTGGTTGCCGGTGGTTGAGCAGTGGAAGAGTTACACTCCTACTGAGACTTTACCAGAGAATTTGACTCCGGATTAACTATTCCAAAAATAATATTATTTTAATAGTTTAATATTAAATTAATAAAATACTATTAATTTAATATTAAAGTGATTATCTTAATTTAATATTATTTTAATAAGATTTAATATTAAATTTAATCTAATATTTATTTTGACAAATATTATATTAATTTAATATTAAAGTGATTAAGTTTAATCGTAGTTGAACTCTCTAAAATCTTTCTACATAAGGAAAACCTTGAGTCAGTATTTACACACACTTGATTCAAGAGAAAGTTGTAGAGAGAAAACTCTCTAAAGAGATTATTCTAAAAAATATCTAGAAATATTTTTTTGATTTACAATTTAACTCAAAAGATTAGAGAAATTGTAAAATTATCCCAGTGGTTATTTTTGCGAAAATTTTTCTGATTCAAAGCGAGCCCACACTCGGTAGACGTGAGCTTGAGCATAGTGAAGAAAATTACTCGGTTGAAACACTCATCCTAGATGAATCGAAAATGTAAAATTTTGATTAAGTGTTTATTACTTTAGATATCACAACCAAGATATTGTTTTGGAAAATAATTAAAACTCTGGTTTTTCCCTAAATTTATATTTCGCTGCATTTTCCTAACTCATTTTTCCAACAAAACGAGGGAAGGAAAAAGTCGTCTAGTAACCGTCGTCACATGTCATTAGCTATCGCACTTTGCTAAGTTCGTGTTACATTTTTTTGTATTATTTATATTTAATTTATTACGTGTTTAATAATATGAAATTTTAATGATGTGATGATTTATTGGATGAGTAATGATACGAAAGGATAAAGTCGAGTATGAAATGTATTGGAAAACTAGGATAAGCTCGTGTAAACTTAGTAAATAGTTAGGATTCAAATGACATTCCATTTAGGGCATAACAGGCTTCAAGTCGGTGTATTTAACAGGTACTATGTACCTGTGATGGATACTGTACCAATGGTTTAAGGTCTTGCATATGTTGCAGATTCTTTGAAGCTTGTGTGAACAGCATCGTGTATCAGTTAATGTCCTTACGTTAGCTCGTGTTAGCATTACCTCTCGTGTATCCAACGTTGATTTACTATTGTTCACCAGGCAAAACAATTGTCTATTAAAAGGAAAAATGGAATGAGATCTCACAATGACTTACATATGGATTCATGATTTTTTAACTTTGTGTTTTAATGATATGAATCATCTAGGTTTAACTGTTTCGGGTAGTTGGATTGATGGATTATGATAAAGGAATTATTAGTTGCATTGTTATGTATGATTAATATTTAAATTGTCAAGTATGATATGTTTGATTTTACAAACTTATTAAGTTTATTCGGAAGCTTACTTTCTTTGGATTATTTTTTTATAGATTGTCAACTTTTCATTGTCGATTGGAACGTGTTGGAGATCACACTATCCGTCGACTCATTCGGTAGCTATCTGTTCATTTTGGTCTGGTTATAAGTGGCATGTAAATAAGGTTTTGGTTATATAAGTCTAAAGCATTATGATTATATGATGTGTACTTTGAAGATAATGGTCAATGTGATTATGTAAGTTCTATTTGGTAAATTTGAATGTTTGTGGTTTGAGTTGATGAATGTATGAATGGTTGTATAGATGTTTTTAAATGTTTGTTTTTGGTAGGTTAGGTTAATAGAAACCTTGAAATGCTTATGCTTGAAAAATGACTAATTTGGTTATAGTAAGATATGATCTTATGTTAAGTTAAATGAACATTTTATGGTTTGATTGATGATTGAAAGTTGGAATGTGTTATCTTGCATTTGAAAGATGTTCGAAAGAATTTTACTTATGGTACATGTTATGATTGTATGGTTGTTGTTTATATATTTGAATTATGGTGCCAATGAGGCCATATTGGTTGGGAACCTAGGTTAAGTGTGAATTGGTATGTTTTGACTCTTTTAGGCACATTTTGGACAGGTTTGGTTGTTGGTTATTGCATTGCTTGGAACCCAAGCATTTGAATGTGAGCTAGCTTGATTTTGAAGGAAAATTTGGGCACACACAACCTAAGACACGACCATGTGATTCTTTAATTTTGGTGCACGTTTTTCCTACACAGTCACAAGTTGTTAAACTACCTAATGACACGGCCGTGTGATCCTATTTTGAATTGCACACGGTTTGGCAACACTACCGTGTAACCCTATTTCAAAATGCACACGATAGGGTACGCGATTTCGCGACATGACCGTGTGACCCTATTTTCGAATTGTACACGCGTTGGCCTACACGCGTTGGCCACACGGCTTGGCCATACGATCGTGTGACCCTTGTTTTCAATTTTTTTTTAGATTAGTCCTTAATTGTTTCCAAATTTATTTTTAGGTTCCGTACACTCGATTTAAAGCCCTTTTTTATGAATGCCATGATTGATGATTGGTTATGAATAATTATTATTTAAATTAACATTTTATTAGTTTTTTTATGATGTAATGAGAGTCGTAATGTGTTGTAAAATGTCGTAACCCTAATTTGACAATGAAGACGAGTTAGAGGTGTCACACTCCCTTTCTTCCATTTCTTTTCTTTTAAATTTCAGCAACCTAAGATAAAAGTCACACTAAAATAAATAGTATTTGATTTAAAAATTAAAGAATAAAAGTCACAACATACTTGTTCCCCCCTTGTTTAGCCAAGTTTGAGCCCCCTCCTTCTATTTTAATTTTGAGATTTCAGTAACCACAAAATATATATTGTTGAGATTAAAACCTAGTTTGGAAATGGGAAATAGCCCAAACGGTTAAGAGTTAGCATTCCTCCCTTGTAACAGCCCGATTTAGACCTTAGTCGGATAGTGGTTTCGAAACCACAAATTTGAATCAAAAAAATATTTTAATATTATTTTCTGTGCTTATAGTATGTGAAGTGATATGTGTGAAATTTTCGTGATTTAATTTATCCATTTGTGTGCTTAATTTGTGAAAAGGGCTAAATCGCATAAAAAGTAAAAGTGGCATTCTCATTGTTAATATGCTAATTTGTTATGATTTAATTTATGGGGAGTCCTTAAAAGGTTATTATGCCATTATAAGTTAGTGGACATTTATGTCCATGACTCAAGTGACTTATATTATGATTTAATATAAGGTTAAAATAGTAAAAAGTAAAATAACATATAATAAAAGAAAAGAAAACATGAAAGTGGACATGCATATTCATATTTTTGGCCGAATGTGGAAGAAAGAAATAGCCATTGAAGCATTTTAGGTTTCAGCACATTCATAGTTCAATTAAGGTATGTTTTGAGCTCGATTTTTGATAATTTTTACGTTTTTGAGATCGTTGCTTTGTATATTACTTAGCCCATGTTTTAATTTTTAGAATTGATGATGAATTTGAGAATTGTTATTGTTTATAGCTTGAGATTTTTGTTGTTTGATGATGGAAAATAAATCGTTGATGTTTGATTATCATGTTTAATTAAGTGATTTTTGATAAAAATCTAAATTAGGGATTTATTTGTGAAATTAGAAAATTTTGGGGCTTAAATGTGAAATAAATCAAAATTTTGATGAATTTTGTGAGTTTGTGAAATAGAGAATAAATTATGAAAAATGTGAATTTTAGGGGCTAAAGTGCAAATTACCCAAATTATGTGTTTGTGGTTTAAATTGAATGAAATGCGTTATTAAATAGCTAAATTTGAATTTATTTAGATCAAGAACAAAAGAAAACAGAATTAGAACGGGGAAAGTTGAAAGTGGTTCCGTTTGTCTTCGTCAAAGGTAAGTTCATAGTAATTAATTGTTGTTAAATTCATATAAAAATGTTTTTAATTGTGCCAAATTGAATTATAGTAATTATATATGTATATGTCGAATTGATTTAAGTATGGGAGAAGTGATTATGAGCTTGAATCGATGGATTTACGATGTCCTAAAGCCTTGTACGAGCCATAGGAATAATGGGGATATATATATGTCATGACATAAAATTCTGATATCAGTTATCGTGTAAGACCACGTCTGGGACGTTGGCATCAATTTGGGATTTACATGTAAGGCCTTATCTGGGATAGTGGCATCGATGTTTGATTACATGTAAGACCACGTCTGGGACGTTGGCATTGGACGAGCTTTCCAAGCTATTCGAATATCCTTATTGACTCCGAATGGTTCAACAGGCAATATTGAGAAATGAATGATTATGCAATAAATGTATCTGATTCGGGTACGTTCAGTTTATTAATATAATTCAGAAATGAAAAGTGAGTATGATTTAAATGACTATATTGAATTATATGACAATGAATGATGCCTATGAAGTAAATGAATATATATATGTTTGAAATGGTTGGTATTTGGCCTATTTGAATTGAATTGTTAACAATCTCAAAATGATTAATTTTCCATGACTTACTAAGCTTTTTAAGCTTACTTTGTGTGTTCATTCGGTGTTTTATAGATTTTGAAAGTTAGTTACGAGCTCGGGGATTGGAAAGAAATTCCATCACACTATCGAACACTATTTTTGTATTTTAAAAGCTTGAATTATAAACTCATGGCATGTATAGGCTAGCACTTGTTTTGGTTTATTTGAAAGTGTATATAAATACATAAGCCATGCGAAAATGGCTTTATCTTTGTGATTGAGCTTGGTTATGTTTGAGTATAATTTAAGCTTATTGTGGTAGTGTGTTTCATAACTTGCTTGAATGATAAATTTGGTTACAATTCAGCTAAAAATGTGGTAAAATAAAGACTTTATATTTGTTTGTATTGGATAATTTTGATTCGGTTTGGAAGTAAAAGAGTATGCATATATGTTATATTTGCATGGGTAAATCATTAGGTACGAATCAAATTAGAATAGTACAAAATTTTGGAGGTTAAATTCGATGGTTGTAAGTAAGGTTATTTGTTTTGGTATGTACATGAAAATGATACATGATTGAGGTTAATTATATAAATGCAAAGACTACAAGGTTTACTCAATATCTTCAGCTAATAAAATTATAAAGCATAGTAAAGAGTTATTTTTAGCATAATCATTCGAAAATGTCTAAATTGATGTATATTTATTTTAGAAATAGGTATAGATTTAGTATGTAATGCACATGTAAAATCGGCTGAAGTTAGTAAATTGATTATATATATTATGCACATATGTCTTTGTTGTTAATGTTTGATTTGATAGTTAATATTAGTTGAATGAGTTGTGTATGAATTAAGTATAGTTTTTCTTTTTATATGGTTATTGCTAGCCGAATTTGAAGATAGAATAATTAGTAATGAGTGCATATGATCTTGTTTAAATGGTTTAATTTGATATGGTTCTATGCACATAAACTTGCGACAAGAGAAGATATGTATAATTAGTTGTGAAATGAGGCTTGTCTAGGCGTGTTATATATATATTTGGATATCTACTATGCCATATGATATTGATTATTAAGTTTAATATACAATTATATTGAAGTGAAATGTTGAATATCTAGTTTATGAAATGTATGTTTTATAATATGCTCAAGGTATGTCGAAAAGTATAAGCTTGGAAGTAAATTTTAATATACAAACGATATGATCATAGTAGTATTAAACTTTGAAATTTTGATTAGATGAGTGTATTTTTTAGAGTGATTTACAAAGTAAAAAAATGCTTGTTTTGAGTTGTGTTCTGTTCGGTAATGCCTCCTAACCCTAATTCGGTGACGGATACGGGTTAGAGGTATTACATCCCTATTTCTAGGTTCGAATCATGCCTTTCCCCTCTATTTTCTTTTGAAACTCGACCAATTTTGGGAAAATTGCTAGTGATGCCCCTAGGGTTTACAAACCCTAGGAATTGACCCAATTCTTTCCTAATTAGAATTCAAAACTTGCCCATTCCCTAAATTTCAATAGAATTAGAATTCCACCTTGCTTATCTTTTCAAATCCTAATAGAATTTGCTCTCTATTCTCTATTTATTTTCTTTCCATTTTATTTACACCATATTTTCATTTTAATTGTTGATAATTATTTTACTTTCCTAAATCAAATAATCCTCTATTGAATTGTTCTTTCTATCGGGTTTGAAATTGCCATTGATAGCAACCCTATTCTTGTTAAGAATCGGACTTGATTTAGGTGAATCAGATTAAAATTGAGCTTGAGGAACGCGGATTGGACTCCTGGTGAAACATGTGTGTCTTTTCCTAAGTGAACCAATGGTGATTGTATGTAGGAATAGGGCCACACAGTCTCCCACATGGGCATATGGACCATACGGGTGGACCATACGGCCCTTCACACGACTATGTGCCTTGAAAACCCTAGGCTAGTTCGTGAACCACACGGCTAAGAACCTTTTACACAACCTGCCACACAGTCGTGTCTCCCCTGTATGTTAATTTTTACCTTTACGACACAACCACAGCCTGTTACACAGCCCAAACACACGGCCTAAAGCACCTTACATGGCTATGTGCTCCATGTTTTACAATTTTGTCCAGAAATTTATAATATGTTTAGTTTAATCCCTGTATATTTCATGATTTTCTTTAGATTTTTTATTTTTTTCAATTAAGCCTTTGATATTGTGATACTTTGGAATTTGTGATTTAATGATTAAAGTGTTATGGTTATATTGTATGTGAAGTGTATATTACATGCTACTATCATTGTGAAACAGATAAACTGTTAGTGCTAATATTGTCACAACCTTATTGAATACATGTTAAAGCATGTTCACTACTTGTGTTGAACTGAATACACGTTAAGCATGTTAATTCCTAGTGATCAACTGAATACATGTTACGCATGATTACTGCTAGCATTGATTTATTCTATTACAAAGTATGTCATACTGGATTACATGGGGCTAAGATGATATGTATGGAGGAAGAGTGGAAATTTAATAATTTGCAAATAGTGTGGTTCGATCATGAACCAAGTGGTTGTTCATTTAATTTGTAAATATGTTGTGCACCCACAACAAGTGGCAGTAGCTACAAATATGTGGTTCGATCACAAACCAAGTGGCAGCTTGTCTACAAATGTTTTTAACTAAAAATACTAGTGGTTTACCTACAATTTGTATAAAGCCAATGACACCTTTTATTTGCAATTATGCTGTGTATCCATAACAAGTGAGAGTTTATCTGCAAATCAGCGGTGGTTAATCAACAACCCGAAGTTAAAAAGGTTGTATGCTATGCTTTCTATCCTAAGAATAGTTCAATCAGTACAGACAGTAGACAAATCATACAGAATTTCAACTTATAGAATAAACCACAATTAATTAGCAATATAGAATATTGACAATTCAAATCAACTAATCAACATAATATTTCAGTGTTCATAGCCATGTATATGTCTTATGAATGTAATACAATTTCAATTTATCAGAAAAAGTTCCTACTCTGTCGCTACACGCCACAGTAGGAGTTCACCTGAACTCTTCTACCTTGACATCATGTTGTGGATGAACCACTAATCATTGCAGATGAACTGTTAATGATTAAATATATTAGTGGGTGAACCATCTGTCTTTGTAGATAAAAGCTGCTAATACGTTGTGGATGAACCATTGGTCGAACAGGTGACTGTCGGCTAAAATATAGGTGGATGAACCATCCATTTGTGCAGATAAAAGCTGCTAATATGTTGTGGATGAACTATTGGTTGAGTAGATGATTGCTGACTACAATATGTTGTGGATAAACCACTGGTCTAGCATATGATTGCTAACATGACATGCTTATAACAGATTAATACGGTAACAGTAACATACTTATAACTAGTCGAAACAGTAGAAATTATCATGCTTAATAGATCATTACAGTAGGAATAAACTATACTTAACACATGTTCGATTTAACAGTAATAGTGGCATGTATCTCATGCAATCAATATCATCATGGTTTGAATAACAATATCAGTTCATTAGAAATACAATGACAGTAGACATGTAACAATCACATATCATGCATGCCCAATAATATTTCAGTTAATCAGATCATAGATTTTACCATTATTCATACCACCAGGGACTTAATTGAATGGATTAAGTCACTAAAAATAGTTTTAGGACTAAACTGAACAATTTAGAAAAATTTGAGGAAAACTATAAAATTTGTAAATCAGGGGTCACACAGCCATCTGGAAGTGTTACACAGCCGTGTGAAAATTGTGAAATTAAGCTACAGGGGAGACACAACCGTGTAGCAGGCCATGTGGTTCATGAACTACACTAAGGTTTCCAAGGCACACGTCTATATGGCAGATCGTGTGGCCCTAATCCTAGGAACAGTTTGCCCCGACTCACTTGTAAAAAATACACACCTATCTCTAAGACTTCGATCCACATTCCTCACGATCAAATTTGATCCGGTGCACCTAAAACGGGTCCTTCAAACAATGTTTATACACGAGTTAACATTTGATTTCAAGATTAATCATATTTATTGAAAGATTTAGCAAGAACCAAGAAAGATCGTTTAATCAATCGCAAGATTATCATTAGACAAAAAATTTATAAAGATTCCAGATCGAACATTGGGATAAATACGTACTTACCGATTCTTAGTAAAGATTAAGAATGTTTAATAATGGCAATTATAAATCCGGTATAAAAGTGATTTTATCGGAAAAATATTTTGATTCGGGAAGTAAGAATGATTTTCAACAATGGAATGAAATTATGATGAAAAGAAAAGGGGGAGAAAAGAAAAGATGAAGATATAGGAAAAAGAGAGAGAAATTCTAATTTAGAATGGAAAATAAAAAAAAATCTAATGTAATTAGGAAAAAAGGGACTAAATACCTAGGGTTTTCAAACTTTAGGGGGTTGCATGGTAATTTATCCTTGTTGCCGAATTAAAAAGGAAATGAGGGGGTCACGGCTTGAGTGGCTTGAACATGGGTACACAAGGGGGGAGAAACAAGCTTTAACCATTAAGCCTAAACCTATTACTTGTAAAGTTTTTACTTCGAACAACATATATTTTAGTGTGGTTTTTTATCTTAGTTTGTTGAAATTAAAAAGAAAAGAAATGGGAGAGGAGTGACTTGAACCTATGGCCTCTAGGGAGTGCACTAACTATTTAATCATTAAGCTTAAAGCCTATTTCTTAATTATTTATTTCATTTAACCCTCTATATTTTGAGGCGTGACAGAGTAGGTAGTTGAGGAAGAAAAAATGAAGATGATAGTTGAGGCTTGCAGCGTTGAAATGAAAATGGTTTAGAAAAACCTAAAAATATTATTTACATGGGTTGTGCATATTAAAATTTTTTTTAATGATGAAGGTGTTTCATTAAATTTAGAAAATGCAATGAATGGTTCTTTGTAAACTTGAAATTATATAGGGCTTTTCTATATATTTTTACCACCTTTTTACTTAATAAATATGTTTATCTTGAGTACTTGTTATTAAAATAAGTGAATTTTACTTAATTAGTAATATTGGGCATGAATTTATAAAGTATGTGAAATTGTGCTTAATTACATGATTTTTGTACATTTTATATTATTTCATGTTAATTTATTAATATGTGATTTTTCATTATGTAGGAGAACCATTGAAGATGTGATTAATGTGAATGAAACATGGACATGTATAAATCAATTCATGTGGACGGTAAGATCATGCAACTTGGGTCATGAGGTTGATAGTTTGATCCAATAAAAGAGGTGCTAAAAGATGGATATGTTTGCTACATTATTGGACTGAGAAACCGTCCAACAATGAGGAACTAAAGCCCAGTTTCGACACAAGTAGGTGGCAGCCCAAAAGCAAACATTGCGATATTTAATTGTATGTCCTTACAGTTGAATAATAAACAATTAGCCTAAACACATTGTTGTTGAAACCGTCCACCCTATGGCTATTAATAGCCTTGGTTTGAATTCAAATTTGGGAGACTTAGTTATCACCTTTTCCTTGAAATATGGTCGGCCATGTGTGGTAGAAAAAAAGGAATTAAAATTCTATTTTTAGCTAACTCTACCCCTTACCTTCACCTATAAATACCATGCACCTATCACTTCTCAAAGCATCCCTCATTCATAACACATCTCTCACAACTCATTTCTCTTCTCTCATTAGCATTTTCTCTACATTTTATTTCCCTTATCCTTCCCTTGCATAGCTGCCCATCTCCTTTCCATCCTTTCGCCACAAAAGCTGTGTCAAAAGATTCTTTGGCCGACCACCTTAGGAACTCCTTAGCAAAAGAAGCATCGAGCAGAACAGAGGAACACATCAGTCAAAATAGTTTCAAAAGGCTGTTGAACTGAATCAGTCAGAATAAATCTGAAAGGTTGTTAAACTGAATAGAGTTTACTCTTTCCTCTTATTATTTATTTTAAATTCTTTTTGCTAAGATGATTATGTTAATTCAATAAGATCTAGTTTATTCATGTTTAACATGTTTATGCCTTAGTCAATCATGTTTTTAATTAATATCAAGATGCTTTTCATTCATATGTGGTTGGGTACACTCAGATTAGCTGAGCGATCCTAACTAGACGACGGCTAGTAGACACATAATTGAAAAGTGCAATGCTCAATTTAGATCTTTAAACCCGACTAAGTTGAGGTTCGTTGTAACAACCCGATTTTGACCCTAATCGAAATAGTGGTTTCGGGACCACAAATACGAGTCAAAAAAATATTTTAATATTATTTTTAGTGTCTATTATATGTTAAGTTATAGGTGTGAAAAATTTGTGTGGAAATTTTATCGTTTGAATTTTAATTCGATAAAAAGGGTTTAATTGCGTAAAATGAAAATTTAGGGGTTAAATCTAAAAATACCTAATTGTTGTTGTCTTTTAAAAATGGGGGTCTTAAATGACAATTAGACCATTTAAATGATAGTGGGTGGTTATGGACAACTATATCCTTATGATATATGAAATATAAATTATTTATTAAAGGTTAATAAGGTAAATAAATAAAATACTAATATATGTTAATTAAAAACAAAGTAAAATTCAATTGTTATCATCCTTGTTTAGCCGAAACTAGAGAAAAGAAAGAAGAGAAAAACACAAGCATAGGTTCGGCCATACTCAAGCTTGATTTAAGGTTCGTTTTAGCTCGGTTTTTGATAATTTTTACGTTTTTGAGATCGTTGCTTTGAATATTTCAAAACCCATGTCTTAATTTTGTGAATTGTTGATGATTTTGAAATGTGCCATTGATGAATGCTTGAACTTTGTGATAGTTGATGATGAAAAATGAAAGATATGTGATAGATTAACATGTTTTGTCTTTGAATTTTTAGTGAATTTGAGTAATTAGAGCTAAATTGTGAAAATAAATTTTTGAGGGACTAAAATGTGAAATAAATGAAATGTGTGGACTTGTATGAAGACAAGGAGCATTCGGCCCTAGCTTAGTGTGGGCAAATTTTGTGTATTTTGTGTTTTGTGCAAAAAGGACTAAATTGCAAAAAGTGTAAAATGTCAGGGGCAAAATGGTAATTTGCTCATTTTTGTATTTTTGGATTTAATTGAATGTTTTGATGAATAAAAAGGTTAAATTTGAATTTGTTTAGATCAAGAAACGAAGAAAACGAATTTGGATTGGGGGAAAACGAAAGTAGTTGAATAGTCGATCGTGTCCACTGATATCCGAGGTAAGTTTATTAGCTATTTAATTTTATTAAATCAGTTTATATGTATGAATATCAAATGTATTTTTGTTGAATTAAAATTAAAAGTATATAAATCGAATGAAAAGTATGAAAATTATGTATATATATATGTTAAGTTCGAATGAGTATGAATATACAAATATATATACATCAATGTCCTTGTAAATAATTTAGGTATGGAACAATATGTATGTATATATGTCAATAAAGTTTGAATTTAGTTAATGTTATTTGTTTCATATGTTTACATGATGTTTGAATAAATATATATAAAGATATATATATATATATGTATCAAATATTTGTATAAGTTGGATTGAATAAGCATATATATATATGAATAAATAATTATATTGAGTATAAGTATGAAATTATATTTATATATATGTGTGTTAATTTCGAATATGTATGTGTATAATGTATAAAGGTACGAGTTCTTGTTTCGAAAATAAGTATAGAAATATATATATTTGTTAGATTCGAATAAGTATACGTGTGTATATATATAAGATCTTGTTTTGAAATTAAGTACGAATTTATTTATGTATATTATAAATTCGAATATATTTATATATCTGTACTGGTATAATTTCTTGTGCCGAAGTTAGTTTTGGAGTTATATATGTATATATGAAGTCGAATACGTATGTATATATATGTATAAGATTTGTATTGAATCAAAAGTATGAAATTGTTATCCTAGTTTATATTAATATGTTTGAATGTTAAATGTATATTTTTCAAGTATAAAATAAGTTGAATATTATGATAGTAATATTAGAAATCTATAATATAAATATATATGTATTCGGTTGAATCATTGAATTAGTAAGTTGGAATTGATGATCGAGTTTATTATATATCCATGTGTATCAAAGTAAATGAGTTATAAATTTTAAATAGAATCTTTGTGCAGGAATTTTGTATACATATATAGCTCGAAATTGAATTATATCTTATGCGATCTGAATCAGGTTATAAACCTAGTAGGCTAAGTGCCGGTGATCTAAATCAGGTTATAAACCTAGCAGGCTAACTGCCGGTGATCTGAATCAGGCTATAAGCCTAGCAGGCTAAGTGCCGGTGATCTGAATCAGGCTATAAGCCTAGCAGGCTAAGTGCCGGTGATCTGAATCAGGCTATATGCCTAGCAGGCTAAGTGCTGGTGAATCTGTTAAATTAAGTGATTATATGCATTTGATATATATATATGATTTTGGTTATATGTAATGGATAAGTATATGAACATTTTTTTATATGTATTTGATGAGCATATAAATGTTTGAATCTTTGTTTTAGTGAGTAGGCACATATATTGGTTGTTATGAAATTGTTGGATATATGTATGCTTTCGGCATATGTGGATTATAAGTATAGATGTGCATTTGGCACATGTAGTTGATAAGTAAAAATATATGTTTTTGACATATGTATTTGAAAGATCATAGATATGCATTCGATGAAGTGCAAATGATAAGTATACTAGCAATCAGTTTATGCAATTAATGATTATGTTTGTAACTTGATTATAAGCATATAATGTATATACATATGTTTGTCTATATGTATTAGTTAGATATACATTCTTTTTTATATAAACAAAATGACTTAAGATAGCAATGTATGGAAAGTAATGATATTTGATAATTGTGATCTTAAAAAAAAAATTACTTAAGAAATTATATGATTCTTTTATATATATTTTAGATATGCTATAAACTTACTAAGCTATAAAAGCTTACTTTGATTGTTTTTGTCCATTTGTTTTATAGATAAAAAAAAACCAAGCTGCAGACTCGGGGGTCGTCAGCAAAGATCATCACTCTATCTACTGTCTCGGTATTGAAATGCTTAAATTTTAACTTATGGCATGTATAGGCTAGATAATATTTTGGGAGTTGTACTTTAATGTACTGTATATATATAATTAATAGCCATACGAAAATAGCTTATTTTTCTTATGGTTTAACTGAACTGAAATGCTATGTTTTGTTATAAAAGGTTAAAGTAGAATTTATAATTATATTTACTTAATATTTGACTAATCTTAACGTAGGTGTTAAATACTTGAATTCTACTGAACGTCTATGTTGAGTTGTGTTTTGTCTGGTAACGCATCGTAACCCTAATTTGTCGACGTATACGGGATAGGGGTGTTACATTCGTAATATCTTTAGTTAGCTCTATTGTCTTGCATAGTTTTTAGGTTTATGTAATTAAACTGTTGCAAACGTAAATGTCCCCGTGACCTTACATAAATGCTCAGAAACCCTTAGTTAATATGATCAGTAAAATGCATATTTAACTAAGTAAAAGACTCCGAAAGGACTTAATTTGGTTTCCAAATTCATGAAAGATCAGTTGCCATGAAAGTATTTTCGAATATTGTTAAGCATGATAAAGTAAATTGAATTGATTAATGTAATTATCCTAGCCCATTTAATGTTGATTGTTTTTGTTGCTAAAGTCATTCATTCATACATTTAGGTAAATTGCATCTATACTAGAATTGCATAGGGATCAATCTTTCCATCAAGTTAGTTTTACTTGGTTTAATCATCACCATCCAAATTATTGAATTTTACATCAAATTGTGTGAAGTTATAATTTTACAAATATTTGGTTAAGCTTATACAGTTCTTTTGGAGACGAACACTCATTTAATTACTTATTACTTGAACGACTATATACACTTGGACATATTTCTTGTTACATTCTTGCAGGTAGGGCTGAGAAAAAAATCGGACCAAATCAAGAAACTGAGTCGAATCGGTAATCCAGTACGATTTTGACTAGATGATTTCATTGAACCGCATCAATTTGGTTTGGTTTCAATTTATTGCATTAGACACTGAAATGTCCAAAAAAACCCCGTTTAAAATTTCTAAAAAAACTCAATATTTTTTTGAACATATAAACCAAAAGCAAAATTATAGCTTTTGTTATGCTTTTGCATATTCTATAATCAAATAAAAAATAAAAAAACCTAAATATAATTTAGTGTTAGTCTCCCACGAATTCATTGCTTATTTATTATTGTTGTTAAAACTTTCAAGAATTCAAGTGTTCATCTCTTTTTTGCTTATTGTGTACTGTGTTCTTTTCTCTATTATTATTGTAGTTAATAATTCTAAAATTTTAGCAATGATTATATCATTTCCGAGATGAGTGTTTTTTTTGTTGTCTTACACATTAAGAATTAAAAAATACAAATAATTTAACATTTGATTATGTTTAGTGAAGATTAAGAGTGATCAAACCAAGGTTTAATCACATTTTTAATAAATATTTATAATTATAGATTTTACAAATTATTTTTTAAATAAATATTGTTGACACCATTTTTTAATGAAAACGAGGTCAACTTGGATTTGAAAATGAAAATGAAAAAACGGGAGTCACCACCGATCTTTTTTGATGAGGTATGATCGGATCACCTTGAAAAGTTGTTTTTAATAAACAGTTTAATTTTATTAAAACAACGAGTTTGGTCCACGAAATTCAGAAAACAAGTTTGGGAGTCGGTTACGTACGAGGAAGGATTAGCACCCTCGTAACGACCCAAAATTGGTACCTAGTTGATTAGTTAATGTCTTAATGTCGAAAAAACTGAAAACTTTGAAGAATTTTAAAAATACGATCCTTGTATTAAAATGTTGAAATTTTTTTGGAAAAGGGGCATATTTCACGTTAATCGAGAAAGAAAGCATCATATCCAATAAGTTAGGACACAATGTCTCGAATTCCCGATACGCGAATGAATGCCAAAATTTACTTATTTAAAAGATATTTAGCTATCTCGGATTTTAAAAAAAGGATCACGACCAGTAAATTAGGACACGATCTTTTTTAATTCCCGAGATCATTTAAAACTCGAGTTTGGAAATATTCACGTGTTTAGATTTATTATGATAATCGAAACCCAGTAAGTTAGGGCACGGCTTTCTCAAATCTAAATGTAAAATACTGCCTTTATTATTTTAGAAAAATCTCATCTCGGGAAAACATCGTGTCATATCCAATGCATTAGGACACAACGTATTGAATTCCCGATAATGAGCTTTTATTATTATATATATTTTTAAAAGAGTAATCTCGATTATTTAGATTCAACGAAGAAAATCAGAACCCAATACGTTAGGGTTCGATTCTCTTGAAGATCCCAAATACCGATTATTACTTATATTTTGAAAATTTTCTTTTTTTGACAAATCCGAGTAAAGATGGATGTAAAATAATGATAAAGATGATAATGAGAATAAAATAACATGAGCAAAACAAATTATACACGAACAATAAGACTAATATAAAGAGCAATCGTGCAAGCACAATAACAAATAATAAACAGATAAAAACTAGAGCAGGAAAATAACAGACATATGAATGGACAAAATAAAAAAAATTATATAAAAAAATATAAAAGATACATATACATATATATAATCATGAAAATATGAAAAAATATGTATGTACACATATTTAAAACTATTATACAAGAAAATATATGAAGCATATATGTACGTACATGTGTACGTATAGAACCATCATCAAATATATAAAAGTATATATAAGTAGGTATTTATGAATCATAAAATATAAAGAATATAAACAAAATATATATTGAAAGTATAAGGAATAGGTAAGAATATATATATACATTTATGAAAATAGAATATATAGACACATATGTAGGTATGTATAAATAAAATATAGAAACATATATGTGTACGCATATATATAAAAATATACATGGGTATATATACATATATTATGAAAATAAAGCTAAAATAATAATAATAAAACTAGTTAATGCATTATTAAAATTGTAATGACTAAATACATGGGAAATAAAACTAATAACAATTAATAATAATAATAATAATAATAATATGATAATAACATTAAAATAATAAAATTGCTAAAAAAGACTAAATCAAAGTAAAAATAAAAAACTGGGAGAATTCGAAATAAAAAAGAGACGAAAAGGACTAAATTGTGACACGCGCCGAAAGAGGGGGGACCGAAACAGTAAATAAATCAAAGTCCCAAAACGCAGCGCTTCAGCGCACCAAATTGAAACAAAAATAAAACATTGTGGCTAAATTAAAATAACAGAAAATAACAAAAAAAGTTCCAAATTGCAACGCATTGCAAAGTCGGAGGGACTGCGCGCGTAAATACCCATTTTAAGAAAACACGCGGATCCTCCCCCAAGGTCGGGTCACCGCGCGGGTCAGGGCCAAAACGGCGTCGTTTTGGCACCTGATCCCTAAGGGCAAAACGGCGTCGTTTTAAAAAGTTTATTTAAACTAATTTTTTAACAAAAATTCATTTAGCAACAGGAAATAAAAAAAAATTTGCTTTTCTCTCTGTTTCTCAAAAACCCGATGTCCCCTCCCCCTTTTGAGTCCGGCCACGAAGTCGGTGAACTCGCGCGAAGGCCTCGCCGTAGCCTCGCCGCGGCTTCGCCATGCCGGAAAATTAGAAAGAAAAGATAAAATCAGATCTCCCCTTTTCTTAACCCGTTTCCCCTTTGACGCGGCCTAAACGAAACCGCAAAGGGTTTTTACGGCCTTGGCGCACGGAGGGAAACATCGACGGTGGCGCGCCGTAGGTAAAAAGGTACCCCCTTTTCGATTTTTTTAGATTTTAAAGAAGAGAAATCGAAATAAATAAAAAAACTATGAAAAGTAAAAGAAAATAGAAAAATAAAAGGCAAAATCACCTTCAAAGTTTTTTTTCTTTTTATTTTCTGAGATTGTTTATAGAAAAGGGGAATCGAACCCCTTACAATGATAATCTTTGGCTTTTTATAGCCCTAAATTACATGTTGTTTGCTATTATTTTTCTTTTTCTGGTTGCTGTTGTTTGCGTGCCTTGCAGGTGACGGCGCAAGTGGGCATGGCGGTGAGCAGGTTCGACGGCGGTGGGCAGGTTCGACGACGGTGGCAGTGGCTGTTGGTGATGCGACTAGTGTGCGGCGGCCAGGGCTAGGTGCGGCGCCTAGGGTTTCAGTAGCAGATTTTTTTGAGAAATTGGGCTTTGATTTGGGTTAGGTTTAGTTGGGCCGATCGGGTTTGGGCTGGTTATTTTGTAATTGGGTTGGATGGCTGAGGTTAATGGTAATTGGGCCTGGGTAGGTTATTGGGCTGATCGGGTTAGTGGTTGGGCAAAATATTGGGCTATACAGCTGCCCCTCTTTGCTCGTTGTCGTGTAACGAGAACAGAGCAAAGATCTAGAAAGACCAATATTTTGCCTGGTCTCGTCGATTCTTGACTTCTCTTGACGCTTCTTTTCAAGTAGCTTCACTCCAGTCCATTGTGCCTTGTTGCTTTAATCCACTCTACTGCACTTCAGAAAGATTTGACTTGTAGCTTTAATCTTCTTCGCAGCAACTTCAGGGGAACGAAATTTATGGTTTCAGTCTGTTCCACTGCAACGTCAGGGAGATAAGACTTGTTATGATAGATTTAATCCGACCTACTGCAACTTCAGAGGTATAGGCATTGGCGCTTCGGCTCAGCAACATCGGGGAGATAGAATTACTGGCTTCAATGTACTCCACTGTAACCTTAAGGGGGTAAAATTCGCCATCTTCGATCTACTCCACTACTGCTTAGGGAGATAAGATCTATAATCTTCAATCTATTCCACTACTCCCCAGGGAGATAGAACTACTGGCTTCAATGCACTCCACTGTAACCTTAGGGAGGTAAAATTCACCATCTTCGATCTACTCCACTACTGCTTAGGGAGATAAGATCTGTAATCTTCAATCTATTCCACTACTGCCCAGGGAGATAGAATTACTGGCTTCAATGTACTCCACTGTAACCACAGGGAGGTAAAATCCGCCATCTTCGATCTGCTCCACTACTGCTTAAGGAGATAAGATCTGTAATCTTCAATCTATTCCACTGCTGCCTAGGGAGATAGGATTACTGGCTTCAATGTACCCCACTATAACCACAGGGAGGTAAAATCTGCCATTTTCGATCTGCTCCACTCCTGCTTAGGGAGATAAGATTTGAAATCTTTAATCTATTCCACTGCCAACTAGGGAGATAGAATTATTGACTTCAATGTACTCCACTATAGTCACAGGAGGTAAAATCTGCCATCTTCAATCTGCTCCACTTTGGGAGATAAGATATGAAATCTTCAATCTATTCCACTGCCAACTAGGGAGATAGAATTATCGGCTTCAATGTACTTCACTGTAATCACAGGGAGGTAAAATCTGCCATCTTCAATCCGCTCCACTTTGGGAGATAAGATCTTCAATCTTCAATCTATTCCACTGCCAACCAGGGTGATGAATTATCGGCTTCAATGTACTCCACTGTAATCACAGGGAGGTAAAAATTGTCATCTTCAATCTGCTCCACTTTGGGAGATAAGATCTAAAATCTTCAATCTATTCCACTGCCAACCAGGGAGATAGAATTATCAATCTTCCCCGGTTTGTTCTCTGGGGAACATGACCTGTATAATTCATTTTATGAACCTAATTATGCCTAGTGATTAGGATGTCATGATCAGAATGAGTCAAATGCTCCTAACTAGATATATATGAATGATGTTTGCATGACTGCAGAATGTCATTTTTTTTACAACGAAGTTATCATTAGTCGAAGTTTATTAAGGCTTTATCACTGACGTGCTACAACGCATTCTTGCCTGGCAGGCATCTCCAAAGAAACACTTAATCATATTGCCCCCACCATGAACTTCAAAGTTCAATCCAGTGGGGCGTAAAATTTACACCATCATTCTCTCCCTGTAACCCAAGGGTTGAAAGATATGGCTTTTTCTCAATCTTCTCCTATTGTAATTCAAGGATACAGAATGTGAAGCTTTTTGATCCTTTATGCCATTCTAATGGTGTCATACCAAATGCTCATGCACAAAATGAGGAATTTCTTCTCCGAGGAAACCTCTTCCTATTGCCTAGTGTTTATTGCTTGCTTGTTTATTGAAGCCTTATTACCGATACGACATCTTGTCATTTTGTTCAATCTATGTTTTTGACAACAAAATCCAAAGAGAAAGTCTTAATTTAGACTTTTCTTTCTCAGTTTTCCATCCTTTAAACTTGGTGCGTTCTAAACAATAGTCCTGTTTCAGGTTCCTATATTATTTAGAAACTTTTAGAGTGATATGCAAAACTTCCTTTGTGAAAGTTTTATTAGTCCATTAATCATTATTCCAATGCAACATGCTTGCAAAAAGGGGTCATAACAATGGATAAGAATAAAGTTGGTTCTGAGCATAGCTCGAGAGGAATAAATCATCAAAATAACAAGAATAAAAGGAGAATTAATTGGGAACACGCATCTTGAAAAAGAATGAAGTATTCCAAGAACAAGAAATTCAATATAAATAGTATGAGGACTAGATGCCCCAGATATCGCAGCTTGAACTTCTCTGTACAAACTCTTTGAAAAACCATTCTGAGTTTGACATGTGTTTAGGAGATCTACAGGACTTTGTAGATGCCCCAAGATGTTGCCTACTCTTTCCTATTGATTCAGGTATAGCAAGATTATCCCATGCCCCAATCTGATCAAAATTTGGGCTGCTCTGATCACCATCATGCCCCAATTTGATCCAAAATTTGAGTCGCTCTTTCCGGGTTTTCAACTCAAGTCCACTTTGGTCTCAAGGCGCCCTTTGCGGGTTTTCCCCTTGGCCTCTCCTTTTTCTTTTTCTTTTTTTTCTTTTTCTTTTCCTTTCTTCTTTCTTTTCTTCTTTTCTTTCTTTTTTCTCTTTTCTCTTTTTTTTCTTTTTTTCTTTTTTGAATATGAACTTATAGGATTAGGCATGTCCTTATTATCCTTTTCGATCAAGATCGAAGCTTTTCCAGATAAGGCCTTCCTAGTTTGGCATGAAGTTCTTTTTATATTGGAAGGATCTTCTTCAATACCATATCCCTTCTCATGGAATTCTCTAGGGCGAACCTTTTTTGTGAGCTTGCATCATTTGCTTTTGGCGCATTTGACCATGATGGATAACTTTGAACATTCCTCTTCAATCAGGATTGGATCCAAAAAACTCAAAGAGAAATAATCTTGCCTTCAATAGGCAAAACTGCGATAGGCCCAAGAGAACAGCATTGCCCCGGTAGAGTGTTTTTTTCTTTTTTTTTTTACATTGTTCACTTTGGGGCGACATGGTGTTATTCTTGAACTGACTACAAACTTTTGATATTGTGTCGTTGTTCAAATTTGATGCATTGTCAGATATGATCCTTTTTGACATTCCATACTGACATATGACTTTTCAAGGATTTGCTGACTGTCGACTTCGTGATACTGGCATGTAAAGTGGCTTCTACCCACAAAGATAAATCGATGATGGCCAGAATCTTTTTGGCTAGATTGACTCAATGACCTTCATGGCCCACATAGGGAGAAGTCATGGATTCCAATGATTCTTTGTAGGGTAGGATCTGTTTTTCATCTTATTCTACCATCCTCAATAAGTTTGGAGATAGGCTACAATCTATGTCATCTTCAAAGCCATGAGATCCCTCTAAAAACATGTCTCGCTCAAAAGGAGATTCTGAGTTTGTAGCAGTGTCATTCATGTAGTTGATATTTAGGGACCTATTGTAGGTACAAAAGAATATATAAAGAATGTATGAATTTATGAATAATCATTTGTACAGTATGATTATGAATGAATAAAATAATGATTTGGCAGGAAATCTAAAAGAATGAAAGAATCAACAATAATTATTTGTAAAGAATGAAAGAATATTGGCTCAAAAATGATAGCAAAGATGCATTTCATTAAAATAATGACGTTCAGACATGAGCCTATTTCACAAATGAGTTCTTATTGCCTCCAGGCTGGAAGCAACAAGTGTGTTCTGAATATTACTCTAAGTAAGCTCTAAATACTACAAAGATTTCTTCTGTAGTCCGATTATTTAGAACACTCCCAAGTTTATAAGGGCAGATATCTAACAAGGTCCCTTTTCAGTTGTCTTCATGTATGACATTGATATGAACATTTTTTTGACGCATTCACAGAACTCTATCTTGTTGGACCTTAGCTAACCGCTCTTGTATTTGCAGTTGTAGTTGGTCTTGCTCCCCCTTTGAAGTCGTTCAAGTTTTTTTCAATCTTTGGTCCATATTTTTTTGTTCGGGTACCGTAGGGGTGTTGGCTTTCCAGGTTAACTGAAATAATTTTATTCAATTAGAGTCTTTTAATGGTCCTTAATGCACATGATGTTATGTAATACAAATGCAAGAAATGAATGCAAAAAGAGACGTTGATTCTTGGTTCAATTCTTATTAGAACAACTTTACTAGAAAACAAATCTCTTTAAATAAAGCGGATATATATACGGCCTTGCCCTCATAGGCGGAGACATTCGATCCTCTTCTTCATTCGAGCGTTAAGATGAATCTCACGAACTCTTCAAAAGGGAGTATCTTCTATCTCCTTTTTGCTCGATCCGTGCCGTGACTCGTTGCTCACTCATCCTCGTGATGCTCGTTGACTTCTCTTTAAGAAAGTTCAGCGGCTCTTGAATAATCTTTGTCATCTTGAATTCTTGAGCAATGGAGCAATGGTCGTGTAGTCCTCCATTAAACTATCCTCCTTCTCTTATCACGTTTTCTTAGACCATATTCGGACAACCATATTATTATCCACTTTATCAAGAAACTCATTCCCTTATGACAAGCTCTCTATTTAACAACCGAATGTGAATCAACACCTCTTTTATGATGAAAATGCAATGCAATCATAACAAAAAAGAAAACAGGTTAGTACAAAGCAAAAGCAAGTAAGAATAAATAAAACACCTATTCGGGTGAATACTAGGGGTTCGAAGTGGTTCTACCTAGGGTGGGTTCCTAAGGTTCACTACATGAGGTTTGGCTCTAAAGTAAGGTTACCCGAACAGCAGATTCCTCGATCTTTACCCATTATAGGCTCATATAGACCGATTTCAGTTCAGGGGAATACATTTCCCTATGGCTGCACAGAGATTTGGGTTAGGTTTAGTTGGGCTGATCGGGTTTGGGCTGGTTATTTTGTAATTGGGTTGGGTGGCTGAGGTTAATGGTAATTGGGCCTGGGTAGGTTATTGGGCTGATTGGGTTAGTGGGTTGGGCAAAATATTGGGTTGTACAAATATATTAATTGAGATTTTATTTATAATTGAAAAAAATTAAAATTGTCAAATATAAAATAAAGATAATTTTATCTACATAAAGTCAAAAAGCTCAAGATCCAAAAATAATATGAAAACTGGAATCCGAACCAAACCGATTTAGTACGGTTCGATAATAACTGATTTCATATTTCTTTCAATGTTTCGGTTCTTTTTTCTTTTTTTTCGGAAAGCTTTCCAACATATAAGCAATCAAAATTCTTTTACATTTAGACTCTTTTTGTAATTAATTATTTATATTTAAGCTTTTTTTATAGAATTATGTTTTTTATTTAAATTAATATTTTAATTTTGGCAAAAAAAATATTTTTATTTTCATTTTTCATTAAGCTAGATTTTTTATTGACTTTCACAATGTTTTAAATTATTATTTATTTAAAATAAAAAAATTAATATTTTTATTGCTTATCTTTTCAAATCCTAATAGAATTTGCTCTTTATTCTCTATTTATTTTCTTTCCATTTTATTTACACCATATTTTCATCTTAATTGTTGATAATTATTTTACTTTCCTAAATCAAATAATCCTCTATTGAATTGTTCTTTCTATCGGGTTTGAAATTGCCATTGATAGCATCCCTATTCTTGCTAAGAATCGGACTTGATTTAGGTGAATCAGATTAAAATCGAGCTTACGAACGCCGATTGGACTCCTGGTGAAAGATGTGTTTCTTTTCCTAAGTGAACCAATGGTGATTGTCTGTAGGAATAGGGCCACACAGTCTCCCACATGGGCATATGGACCATACAGGTGGACCATACGGCCCCTCACATGACTATGTACCTTGAAAACCCTAGGCTAGTTCGTGAACCACACGGTTAAGAACCTTTGACACGACCTGCCACACAGTCGTGTCTCCCCTGTAGGTTAATTTTTACCTTTGCCACACAAGCACAGCCTGTTACACAGCCCAACCACACGGCCTATAGAACCATACATGGCTATGCGTTCCATGTTTTACAATTTTGTCCAGAAATTTATAATATGTTTAGTTTAATCCCTGTATATTTCATGAATTTTTTTAGATTTTTTATTTTTTTCAATTAAGCCTTTGATATTGTGATACTTTGGAATTTGTGATTTAATGATTGATGTGTTATGGTTTATACTGTATGTGAAGTGTATATTACATGCTACTGTCATTGTGAAACAGATAAACTGTTAGTGCTAATATTGTCACAACCTTATTGAATACATGTTAAAGCATGTTTACTACTTGTCTTGAACTGAATACACGTTAAGCATGTTAATTCCTAGTGATCAACTGAACAAATGTTAAGCATGATTACTGCTAGCATTGATTTATTCTATTACAAATTATGTCATACTGGATTACATGGGGGTAAGATGATATGTATGGAGGAAGAGTGGAAATTTAATAATTTGCAAATAGTGTGGTTCGATCATGAACCAAGTGGCTGTTCATTTAATTTGTAAATATGTTGTACACCCACACCAAGTGGCAGTAGCTGCAAATATGTGGTTCGATCACAAAACAAGTGGCAGCTTGTCTACAAATGTTTTTAACTAAAAATACTAGTGGTTTACCTACAATTTTTATAAAGCCAATGACATCTTTTATTTGCAATTATGTTGTGTATCCATAACAAGTGACAGTTTATCTGCAAATCAGCGGTGGTTAATCGACTACCCGAAGTTAAAAAAGGTAGTATGCTATGCTTTCTATCCTAAGAATAGTTCAATCATACAGACAGTAGACGAATCATACAGAATATCAACTTATAGAATAAATCACAATTAATTAGCAATATAGAATATTGACAATTCAAATCAACTAATCAACATAATATTTCAGTGTTCATAGCCATGTATATGTCTTATGAATGTAATGCAATTTCAATTTATCAGAAAAAGTTCCTACTCTGTCGCTACACGCCACAGTAGGAGTTCACCAGAACTCTTCTACCTTTACATCATGTTGTGGATGAACCACTGATCATTGCAGATGAACTATTAATGATTAAATATATTAGTGGATGAACCATCTGTCTATGCAGATAAAAGCTGCTAATACGTTATGGATGAACCATTAGTCGAGCAGGTGACTGTTGGCTAAAATATTGGTGGATGAACCATTGGTTGAGTAGATGATTGCTGACTAAAATATGTTGTGGATAAACCACTGGTCTAGCATATGACTGCTAACATGACATGCTTATAACAGATTAATACGGTAACAGTAACATAAATATAACTAGTCGAAACAGTAGCAATTATCATGCTTAATAAATCACTACAGTAGGAATAAGCTATACTTAACACATGTTCGATTTAACAGTAATAGTGGCATGTATCTCATGCAATCAATATCATCATGGTTTGAATAACAATATCAGTTCATTAGAAATACAATGACAGTAGACATGTAACAATCACATATCATGCATGCACAATAATATTTCAGTTAATCAGATCATGGATTTTACCATTATTTATACCACCAGGGACTTAATTGAATGGATTAAGTCACTAAAAATAGTTTTAGGACTAAACTAAAAAATTTACAAAATTTTGAGCAAAACTGTAAAATTTGTAAATCAGGGGTCACACAGCCATGTGGAAGTGTTACACAGCCGTGTAATAGACTGTGACCGTGTGAAAATTGTGAAATTAAGCTACAGGGGAGACACAACTGTGTGGCAGGCCATGAGGTTCGTGAACTACACTAAGGTTTCCAAGGCACATGTTTATGTGCCAGATCGTGTGGCTCTAATCCTAGGAATAATTTGCCCCGACTTGCTTGTAAAAGAATACACACCTATCTCTAAGACTCAGATCCACATTCCTCACGATCAAGTTTGATCCGGTGCACCTAAAACGGGTCCTTCAAACAATGTTTATACACGAGTTAACATTTGATTTCAAGATTAATCATATTTATTGAAGGCTTTAGCAAGAACCGAGAAAGATTGTTTAACCAATCGCAAGATTATCATTAGAAAAATTTTATAAAGATTCCAGATCGAACATTGGGATAAATACGTACTTACCGATTCTTAGTAAAGATTAAGAATGTTTACTAATGGTAACTATGAATCCAGTAGAAAAGTAATTTTAAATCGGAAAAACATTTTGATTCGGGAAGTAAGAATGATTTTCAACAATGGAATGAAATTATGATGAAAAGAAAAGGGGGAGAAAAGAAAAGATGAAGATATAGGAAAAAGAGAGAGAAATTCTAATTTAGAATGGAAAATAAAACAAAATCCTAATGTAATTAGGAAAAAGGGGACTAAATACGTAGGGTTTTCAAACTTTAGAGGGTTGCATGGTAATTTATCCTTGTTGCCGAATTAAAAAGGAAATGATGGGGGTCGCGGCTTGAGTGGCTTGAACATGGGTACACAAGGGGGGAGAAGCAAGCTTTAACCATTAAGCCTAAACCTATTACTTGTCAAGTTTTTACTTCGAACAACATATATTTTAGTGTGGTTTTTATCTTAGTTTGTTGAAATTAAAAAGAAAAGAAATGTGACAGGAGTGACTTGAACCTATGGCCTCTAGGGAGTGCACTAACTATTTAACCATCAAGCTTAAAGCCTATTTCTTAATTATTTATTTCATTTAACCCTTTATATTTTGAGGCGTGATAGAGTAGGTAGTTGAGGAAGAAAAAATGAATATGATAGTTGAGGCTTGCGGCGTGAAAATGAAAATGGTTTAGAAAAACCTAAAAATATTATTTACATGGGTTGTGCATATTAAAACTTTTTCTAATGATGAAGGTGTTTCATTAAATTTAGAAAATGCAATGAATGGTTCTTTGTAAACTCGAAATTATATAGGGCATTTCTATATATTTTTACCACCTTTTTACTTAATAAATATGTTTATCTTGAGTACTTGTTATTAAAATAAGTGAATTTTACTTAATTAGTAATATTGGGCATGAATTTATAAAGTATGTGAAATTGTGCTTAATTACATGATTTTTGTACATTTTATATTATTTCATGTTAATTTATTAATATGCGATTTTTCATTGTGTAGGAGAACCATTGAAGATGTGATTAATGTGAATGAAACATGGACATGTATAAATTAATTCATATGGACGGCAAGATCATGCAACTTGGGTCATGAGGTTGATAGTTTGATCCAATAAAAGAGGTACTAAAAGATGGATATGTTTGCTACATTATTGGACTGAGAAACCGTCCAACAATAAGGAACTAAAGCCCAGTTTCGACACAAGTAGGTGGCAGCCCAAAAGCAAACATTGCGATTTTTAATTGAAGGTCCTTACAGTTGAATAATAAACAATTAGCCTAAATACATTGTTGTTGAAACCGTCCACCCTATGGCTATTAATAGCCTTGGTTTGAATTCAAATTTGGGAGACTTAGTCATCACCTTTTCCTTGAAATATGGTCGGCCATGTGTGGTAGAAAAAGAAGGAATTGAAATTCTATTTTTAGCTAACTCTACCCCTTACCTTCACCTATAAATACCATGCACCTATCACTTCTCAAAGCATCCCTCATTCATAGCACATCTCTTACAACTCAGTTCTCTTCTCTCATTAGCATTTTCTCTACATTTTATTTCCCTTATCCTTCCCTTGCATAGCTGCCCATCTCCTTTCCATCCTTTCGCCACAAAAGCTGTGTCAAAAGCATTCTTTGGCCGACCACCTTAGGAACTCCTTAGCAAAAGAAGCATCGAGCAGAACAGATGAGCACATCAGCTAGAATAGTTCTGAAAGGCTGTTGAACTGAATCAGTCAGAATAAATCTGAAAGGTTGTTAAACTGAATAGAGTTTACTCTTTCCTCTTGTTATTTATTTTAAATTCTATTTGCTAAGATGATTATGTTAATTCAATAAGATCTAGTTTATTCATGATTAACATGTTTATACCTCAGTCAATCATGTTTTTAATTAATATCAAGATGCATTTCATTCATATGTGATTGGGTGCACTCAGATTAGCTGAGCGATCCTAACTAGACGACGGCTAGTAGACACATAATTGAAAAGTGCAATGCTCAATTTAGATCCTTAAACCCGACTAAGTTGAGGTTCGTAATATCTTTAGTTAGCTCTATTGCCTTGCATAGTTTTTAGGTTTATGTAATTAAACTGTTGCAAACGTAAATGTCCCCGTGACCTTACATAAATTCTAAGAAACCCTTAGTTAATATGATCAGTAAAATGCATATTTAACTAAGTAAAAGACTCTGAAAGGACTTAATTTGGTTTCCAAATTCATGAAAGATCGAGTTGCCATGGAAGTATTTTCGAATATTGTTAAGCATGATAAAGTAAATTGAATTGATTAATGTAATTATCCTAGCCCATTTAATGTTGATTGTTTTTGTTGCTAAAGTCATTCATTTATACATTTAGGTAAATTGCATCTATACTAGAATTGCATAGGGATCAATCTTTCCATCAAGTTAGTTTTACTTAGTTTAATCATCACCATCCAAATTATTGAATTTTACATCAAATTGTGTGAAGTTATAATTTTACAAATATTTGGTTAAGCTTATACAGTCCTTTTGGAGACGACCACTCATTTAATTACTTATTACTTGAATGACTATATACACTTGGACATATTTCTTGTTACATTCTTGCAGGTAGGGCTGAGAAAAAAATCGGACCAAATCAAGAAACTGAGTCGAATCGGTAATCCAGTACGATTTTGACTAGATGATTTCATTGAACCGCATCAATTTGGTTTGGTTTCAATTTATTGCATTGGACACTGAAATGTCCAAAAAAACCCCGTTTAAAATTTCTAAAAAAACTCAATATTTTTTTGAACATATAAACCAAAAGCAAAATTATAGCTTTTGTTATGCTTTTGCATATTCTATAATCAAATAAAAAATAAAAAACCTAAATATAATTTAGTGTTAGTCTCCCACGAATTCATTGCTTATTTATTATTGTTGTTAAAACTTTCAAGAATTCAAGTGTTCATCTCTTTTTTGCTTATTGTGTACTGTGTTCTTTTCTCTATTATTATTGTAGTTAATAATTCTAAAATTTTAGCAATGATTATATCATTTCCAGGATGAGTGTTTTTTTTTTTGCTGTCTTACACATTAAGAATTAAAAAATACAAATAATTTAACATTTAATTATGTTTAGTGAAGATTAAGAGTGATCAAACCAAGGTTTAATCACATTTTTAATAAATATTTATAATTATAGATTTTACAAATTCTTTTTTAAATAAATATATTAATTGAGACTTTATTTATAATTGAAAAAAATTAAAATTGTCAAATATAAAATAAAGATAATTTTATCTAAATAAAGTCGAAAAGCTCAAGATCCAAAAATAATATGAAAACTGGAATCCGAACCAAACCGATTTAGTACGGTTCGATAATAACCGATTTCATATTTCTTCCAATGTTTCGGTTCTTTTTTCTTTTTTTTTTTATATTCGGAAAGCTTTCCAACATATAAGCAATCAAAATTCTTTTACATTTAGATTCTTTTTGTAATTAATTATTTATATTTAAGCTTTTTTTATAGAATTCTGTTTTTATTTAAATTAATATTTTAATTTTGGCAAAAAAAATATTTTTATTTTCATTTTTCATTAAGCTAGATTTTTTATTGACTTTCACAATATTTTAAATTAATATTTATTTAAAATAAAAAAATATTCATATTTTCAAACATTCCATATTTAGTGCAATTGATTTGATTTGAATATTAGTTTAAAATCATTGATTCTAAAATAATTTCAAATTAGATCCTCTACATTATTTCAATAATTTAAATATTTTTTAATTATTAATTATTAATTATTAATTATTAATTATTAATTATTAATTATTAATTAATAAATACATTTTTAACATATATTCTAATCTCAGGAATAATTTTGACATTGATTTGAATTTTAAGACGATTAAAATTTCATTACATAATTGGGCTAAATTGAATATTGGGTATTATATTTTAGTTTAATATGTAATATTGAATATTATTAATTTAAATATATGTTTTTTTGTTTTAATTAATATTCTTTTTATATATTCAGAACCCACTACTAATTTTATAATAATCTCAAGTTAAGTTAATTGCTATTCATAATTATTTATTTTTACATAATTATCATAGAAATAGTATATTAATATATATTTGGGCAATCTTTGTTTTAAACAACAAAAAAATCACATTGTAATAATATATACGATTATTTTAAAAAACTGATTTTTTTAGCTAAAAAAATACCTTAAATTCAATTATAGAATTAAAATTAGGGTAAACTATACAAATAGTCACCTAACTATGCCTATGTTTCTGTTTTGGTCACTCAAGTTTAAAATCTTCTATTTAGACACGTTTGAATTTATTCCTGTTTTGGTCACCCACCATTAAATTGATATTTTTAGCTGGTATAATAACACATTTAGTCCTCAATACTTATATATTCTTTCAATTTGATCCTAATTCTAAATAATTCAGTACTTTTAACCCTTCACAGTTACAAATTCTATCAATTTTGATCATTGAACTTTCTAACCAAAACTTTCAGCTTTTAAAATAGAGGCATTCCATATCTATTAAATTTGTAAAACTTGAAAAAGAAAAAAAATATCCCAACTATAAATTTCCGAAACTGCACATCCAAAACGAACAACATTTTAATTATTGAATCAATCATCAAAGAATGCGAATACTAAAGAGACTTTGTTAAACAATGTACTATAAAACTTTTTTTTAATAAAGCAATGGTCACACTTTTCACATCCAATGTATAAAGCTACGGTTGCTGCAAAAACATGCTTGCCTTGTTTGTAAGACTGAGGCAACACCTCGATGGTAGCAGCATCAGCAGCAGCAGCAGCCATGGATGGATTCAATTTAACCCTTTTGTTGGTGGTTTACTTACTGTTAGCACCAAAATACAAAATCAGGATTTCATTTATTTTATTTAGCCTAGAGGGGGGGTCAAACTTCTACTTGATCAGTGTTTATATGAATGAAAATTGAAGCAACTTCCCCCCAAATCAAATATGATTGTTGCTTCCAGTCTCATGCATAAAAACAATGAAAGTGACGTAATAGGAAAATTTAAGTTAAACCTTGAAGAATTGTAGCTTTGAATAATTAATTCCAAAGCATATCTTCCCATGCAACGAAAGTGCACTTGAGTTAAAAGGGTGTCTGTATTTTCTTCTTGGATTTCACTTGTATTGCTTATAAATTAATATTTAAAATATTAAGTTTGAGTATTATAAATTAGAAAAAAAAAAGTTCAATTGGGTTTCTTTGATAGTAATATAGAGCTTCTTACCATTTCTTTTATTGGAGAAGTTTTTTTTTTTGGATTTTACAAATTTATAAAATGGAATGTTTCTATTTTAAAAGTTAAAATCTTTGGTTAAGAAGTTTAAGGATCAAACTGATATGAATTTATAAATGTGAAGGGTTAAATTTATTAAATTATTAAGAATTAGGATCAAATTGATAGAATATGTAAGTATTGAGGATTAAATGTGTTATTATATTAGTTAGAAAAAGGCTTTCCGTTATCAATTTAACAACAGGTGACCAAAACATGAACGAATTCAAACGTTAATACCTAAACTGAAAATTTTTAAAGTTAGATGACAAAAAAAGAACACGAGCATCTTCGGATGACTATTTGTATAGTTTACCCTTAAAATTATTGTAAAACAATCTTAAAAAATAATTTTTTTTTTTGCAACATAATAAAATTTTTAAAAATTTCTTAATATATTGTTATCCTTATAAAAAAATTTTAAAAAAATGTATACACTATTCATATAGTATTTATAAAATTTTATAATGTATAGTATTAAAATATAGTTGTTTTACAATATTTTTACATACGGTAAAAAAATATTATTTTTAAAAAATAAAAACATTTTTATGAAATAATATGTTTAAATCTATTTTCACATTATTAATTAATTTTAAAAATTAATAAATAATTTAATATATTTTAATTGATATATACAATCAGTCCTTGCATCACAATAGTAAAAAAACTAATTAATTAACTATATTAAAAAATAGATTAGAGTTAAATTAATTTCCTCTTAAATTAAATTAGTGATCTATACTAAAAGTTCGATGAAAGTTACACTCTTATTTTAAAGAACACGTTACCATAATCAATAGCTTAGAGAGTGATTATATTTTAAATTATAATTAGATTTTTTTAATAATTTCAGGTTATGATCATATATGCTTTTTTTAAATTATCCATAGCCCCTCCTTAACTTATAAATAGGAGGATAATGCATTTCAGCGTGCTCAAACTCACGTCCTCCTACATTGATGACAATACCTATACCAATCGAGTTAAAACTCAACCAACACTTTATAACTAAACTTGAATAGAAATGATCTATATTAATTGCAACATATATCCCAATTCCCAACTCTCACAATAACAACAAATGAAACCACAATTAGTGTGACAAAATTATTGTTGGTTTGCATTTTAGGTTAGGGTTCTAGTCATGAATCACTTATCTAGGGTGAAGTCAAAAAAATTTTTTAGGGCCGAAATTAAATTAAATTTTTATTAGAGTAAAAATGTAATTTTTAAAGGATTAACTCAAAATTCTATTTTTTTAAGAGGGTCAAAGTTAATTTTACCTTTATTGTTATCATAAAAGAAACTTTGATTTATCTTTATTCTTTCTTCAATTTCATAATAATTAGGCTTCATTTATTTTTTGTTAATTTTTTATTTAAGATTTTTTTTATTCCAATTTGATACTCAAACTTGACATTATTACTAAGTTAGTATCTAAGTTTTTTTTATCAATTTGATACTTGAACTTGACAAAATTTCCTAATTTAGTATCTAAACTTGTCAAATATTATACACATTACTCTAATATAACAATAGTATTTTTTATGTTATTTTTTATGAGATAGAAATAATAATCAATATTCAGTTACTTTTAGTTTTATTTATTTATTTTATTTTTTAAAATTTAATATAATTAATTTAATTTCCATTCATTACACATAACTCAAATCACAATATTTTAACATAAATTTCCTTTTATACTGATGATATTTTTGTGGAATTGAGGGCTTGTGAGGACCAGGCTATACTTTAAGCATGAGGTCCCTCTTGAATTATTCCCTCCATTAATAACCAAAGTAATCTTGGTCCCAAATAAAAAGTGAAATTTCAGCATATTCTTTTGCAAAACAAAGGAAACTTCAAATAATTGTAATCATTCCTACCATTAAATTCCATTTAATCTACCATGTTAGTCGTCCATTAGTTATTTTTTCCTCTCATAAAAAAGAAAAATGCTAGTATTTTGGGATAATTTGTATAATATTTGACAAGTTTAGGTATCAAATTGGGCAAAAAAAAAGGCTTGGGTGTCAAATTAGGAAAAAAAATGTCAAGTTCAAATACCAAATTGGACAAAGTAAAGGGCTTAGGTACCCAATTAGGAAAAAAGTATTTGAGTATCAAATTGGAAAAAAAAACTTAAATGCCAAATTAAAAAAATAACTTCAAAGCACCAAATATTATATTATATTAAGCGTAAAAATTATGAATCAGCATGAAAAACCAGATGATCACTTGCTTAAAATATTTTAGGCATGGATTTTATTAATCTCTTGAGCAAAACTTCCAAAATGTTGATGTAATTATGAAAATTGTGGAAAATTTCCAAGTAAAATATTTCTTCACATCCTTATTTAATTTCTTTGCCAATACCCATTTTTAAAAATCAATACAACGCAAATTCAAGTTTGACTACAAATTTGTTTTTAATGAAAATAAGTGGAATGAAATCCACTTTTAATAAAAAGATAAAGTATAATTATAAATAATAAACATTTCAAGAATGAAATCATTATAATGCAAGTATGGATTCGAAATTAAAATGGATTCAAATCTAAATTAAAATAAATAAATAAATTTAAAGAGAATCCATGCATAAAATAAATTTTAAAATGAGATTTCAAAAAAGGGTAATTACATTAGTAGTAATCCAATGATGTTTTTTTTAGTCATTCAACTAGTTAATTTTGTCTTTTTTTATCACCAAATTATATTGAATTTTTGGGTATTTATAATTTTTATGTTAGTCGGCTGATGAGAAAAAAAGACAAAATTGAATAGTTGGATGATCAAAAAAGAAATATACTAATAGCTAGGTGACCATTTTGTAACTTTTCATTGTTAAGTGGCCAAAAAGGAAAAAGAACATAATTGGGTGACTAATAATGTAATTTTCCCTTTGAGAAATTGTTAATCTGACTTTTTTGACAAATTAAGCAGGAAATGAGGTCCCGTGTGAGATTAGCTTTATGGACTTACATAGTGAATCAACTTCCTTAATTCTAATATGTCAAACTAATTGCTTTTCATGTGATTAAATTAAGCTGCAGTTTTTTCTCTTCCATACTCGGTCAAAAAAATTGTCTCCCACCTGTTAATATAAAATTAATTTAATATTTTATTATTTTTCAAATAGTAAAAAAAATCTTTTGATTAGGCACAAATCATACTTAAGTTGTGTTTTGTTTCCCATTAATTTTTTTTCGATAATTTTTTTTAGTTGGACGATTTTGTTTAAAATATTTTACGTTATTTATTAAATTTTTTAAAAGTCGTTTTTTTATAACATAAATAGAATAAAAATTATATTTGTTACAAAATATTATGTAGACCGAAATTTTTGTGAAGAAGGCATGGAAAATATTAACAGACTGAGTAACTAAATCAGTTGAATTGGTTTTGTGTTAGCTTCATCTTGAATAGTCTCTCATTCGTGTATATATAATCATGGATAGGCTTAATAAAAAGATTTCTATCTATTTATGAGTTGTTTGCTTTTCTGTTAAAATACACTATAAATTGATAGTTTTATGATTTTATGTTGAATTTTAAAAATTTAGAACAGATTGATAGAAGAGACCAAATTTATAATTGTTAATTGTTAAAAAAATTTTAAAAATTAATGTAAAAACACCTTTTTATAATTATCTCTATGTTAAAAAAAAAAACCAATATACATTGAAGCACCTTTCCAAAAGTTGTATAATTATCTCTATGTCTTTAATTTTTATAATTTTTAAACCTAAATTAATAAAATGTACTAATCGAATTTAAATTTTGTAATGTGATTTTTTTTCATAAATGTACTTAATTTCAAACTTCTAAATTTGAAAAACATATATTTTTTAATTATTTTAAAATATTTTTTAATATTTTTTTAAAAAAATAGATAAGTTACTTTTAAATTTGTAAATTATATTGCTCAAGAAGTATAGTAATATAATCATATTTCAAAAAATAGATTAATAAAATTTAAATTGAATTATTTAAAATTTAAATTTGTTGAGCATTTTTGTTGTGTGTCCTCTCGGTGAGGAGAATCGGGTATTGTTCATTGAAATAATGTCCTAAGTAGGCTCCATGCGCACCAACACATATACTGCTCTAGACTTAACATGTGTTTATCGTATCACGCACTTGACTCCGCATCCTTTGCCTGCGAACCCCCAGTAACATGTCTCTACCTTGGGGGTAGGTTCCTCTGCATCTACTCGGGTTGTGGGTCGGTAATTCGAAGTTATGTCAGGATTTCGAGTCGGTAATGGGAAATACCATAACAAAATTAGAATTTTTTTTTTTGAAAAATTTAAACGGTTTCTAAAATCAAAATAATTTCTGATATATTTTTAAAACTTTAATAATTTTAAAGTGCATTTTGAAATAACATATTTATTAAATTAACAAAATTAAAATTTGTAATCGTTAAAATAGATTTACAAAACATATTTTGTAAACAATTTTCAAATAAAAAAGTTGTTTAAATACTTTGTAAAGGTACCAAATTGGTTGTCAACGAATGAGACTGAATCTTTGATTAAAGCAGAAATCATAACTGAGATTAATATTTTGAAATTACCATTTATATTATATTAAATGTTTGTTAATTAAAAAATGTTAAATTTTTTTCATGTTAACATTTTATCATAATATTAACATTTATTTTTTAAAAAAAATTAATATGTGTTTTTTTTATATATAATTTAACCTAATTCAATCCATAGATATAAATATTAATATAATTGAAGTCGATTCATTTTGATGGAAAATAAAATAAGGAAAAAAATGGAGAATAAGTTGCAATTGACTAAACTTATAGAAAGAAAAGGTAAAATTGTCATAAAATCAAGATCGAGAAAGAACTGTATGCCACATTAATAATTTTATCTTGAATTTTAGAATTTTTATTTGGATTTAATTTTTTTTAGGATGGCATTAAATCATTGGAAAAGTGTAAGCTTACCTCTAAATGACCAATCGTAACATTATTTGAGAATATAAAATTATGAGGTGAAAGTAATTTGTGGAATCCAAACTAGAGAATGCTTACATTATTATTGAAAATGTAGAATTTTGTGAATCAAACACCACTTAAGTAATATTACATTCAATAATTTCACGTTTCATGAACCGAATACTAGGATTTCTTGAATGTAATTTTTTTTACAAGAAAAATGAATTTTTCTCTAACAATTAACTTCAGAAGAAGAAGGCGTACATTTTTTAGATAAAATGAAAAATTGTGTCACCAAGTTTTTTTTTCTTTTAAAAAAACTTATGTTTAGCATATTTAAAATTCAAGATTTTAAGGTTTACTTTACTTTTTTTTTTTTTAATTTTAAGTTTTCCCAAATTAGTAGAATTGTCTTTGTTTCTATATTTCACGTCACACATTCAGACGTGTATATTTGCCCACGTTTTGGGGCGAAGACGACGATACCACACGGCGGCTAGCAACAGGCTATTTAGATTGATCATTTCAATAAGTAATGTATTTCATGCGCTAATTTGCTTGTAATCTTACATCAATTCAAACAAAATAAGTTTACCATCTGTCAAATGTGATACACTTCCTCCATCATGTTAGTTTGAAAGAAAAATTGTAGTTGAATATTTCTTTGTAAAAGAGGAATGGGATCCATTTTGAAATATGGCAAGTAGGTGATGGGATAAACAAAAATGAAGATGAGATGAATGAAGTTTCCTTTAGGGTTACTTGATGGTCTACGAGTGGGATTGTGTAAATGAAAGAGGTGAGCAGCTTCCCACACAATAACCAAACTTTGGGAAAACAACAAATCCATGAAAATAGATGGTGGCAGGAACCTTGGTGTGTGTCTTTGGTCAAACTTACTATGACAAAAGAGACTTACAAAATGGGTCCTACCCCACTCTAATGATTAAAAATATAATTAAATTTTATATTTTAAAAAATCAAATCAAATCATGGTAATTAGGTGTTTTAAACTTTGGTATTATAACATTATTAATTTTTATAATTTATCACTTCTATAAAATAAGCATTTAGGGGTGTCAAAACTCTACAACTTGACCGGTTTTGATTTGCGCCGGTTCGATAAAGATGATATTTTTTCTTTTCTAAAATCAGATTTCCGATTAAATCTAATATTTTTGGGGTTTGGTTAAAGTGAAATCGACTCCACCTACAATATATTCATTAACATAATCTTATATTAATTTTATAATTAATATTAATATTATTTTTATTTCATAGTGATGATAGCAACTCAATAAAAATTTTTAAATATTAATATAAATAGGAATAATATTTTATGTGTCGTCGGTGCATAAGTCTCGAGCACCATCAGTTAATAATAACATGACATATCATCATTAAATTAAACAAAAAAACATGAAGAACTCGTAAATAAATATTAATAATTTTATTTAAATATAATTAAACACTAATAATAACTATTATAAATAAATATGATTAAAACCTTAAGGGTTTAGGATCTTGAGACTAGGGTTTAAGGTTTTAACATTTATTTATAATTAATTATTTTTTAATTATATTTAAATAAAATTATCTATATTTATTTATAAGTTCACTATTATTTTTTGGTTTTATTTAATGATAAAATGCCATGATTTATTACTAATGGTATATGAGAAATATACCCCATGTATTAAATATTGTCTCATATAATATATTAAAATTCATTCAAATATGTAATAAATGTAACATAAGTTAGAGAAGGCAAAGGGATAGTCCCATAATAATAATAATAATAAAAGCACTTTCAAGTTCAACCCACAAAATACCATTGGCCCACAAAAATGTTAAGACCCTTCAAACCCATAGCTTCAAACTTCTATAAATACCCCACACCTTTCATCAACTCTGCATCAACAAAATATAAGCTTTCTGCAAAAAGTGAGGCTTTGAGAGATTTTTCAGAAAACAAAGAGTTGTAAGAGAAATGGCAACTTTCCCAGTGATCAACTTAGAGAAGCTTAATGGTGAGGAGAGAGCAACAATCATGGAGCAAATCAAGGATGCGTGTGAGAATTGGGGATTCTTTGAGGTATCCTTCAAAACCAGATTTTGCTAATTTCGAAGTTTTGTTTCTTTTCTTTGTTGTGCTGATAAAACTGTTCTTTTAATGTATTTTCAGCTGCTGAACCATGGGATTCCCCATGAATTTCTGGACACTGTTGAAAGATTGACAAAAGAGCATTACAAGAAATGCATGGAGCAGAGGTTTAAGGAATTGGTAGCAAGCAAGGCCCTGGAAGGTCTCCAGGCCGAGGTTACTGATATGGATTGGGAAAGCACATTCTTCTTACGCCATCTCCCTGAATCAAACATGGCTGAAATCCCAGATCTCGCCCATGAATACAGGTTTACATTTACATATACATACATACACAGACATAAAAGATTGGAAGTTCTTAGCTTGTCTGACACATGGTGGAATTGAAAAACAATGCAGGAAAGTGATGAAAGAGTTCGCACTGAAATTGGAGAAACTAGCAGAGGAGCTTCTCGACTTGTTGTGCGAGAATCTTGGACTGGAAAAAGGGTACTTGAAAAAGGCTTTCCATGGGACAAGAGGTCCAACATTTGGAACCAAAGTTAGCAACTACCCACCATGTCCAAAACCTGATAAAATCAAGGGACTCCGAGCCCACACCGATGCTGGTGGCATCATCTTGCTCTTCCAAGACGCCCAAGTGAGCGGCCTCCAGCTTCTAAAAGACGGCCAGTGGGTGGATGTTCCCCCTATGCGCCACTCCATTGTAATCAACCTTGGAGATCAGCTGGAGGTAATCACCAATGGCAAATACAAGAGCGTGGAGCACCGAGTGATTGCTCAAACCAACGGAGCTCGCATGTCGATAGCTTCATTCTACAACCCTGGAAGTGATGCCATTATCCACCCAGCACCGGCTCTGGTGGAGAACAAACAGTTGTACCCCAAATTTGTGTTTGAAGACTACATGAAGTTATATGCTGGGCTGAAATTCCAGGCCAAGGAACCAAGATTCCAAGCCATGAAAGCCAGGGAAACAACTCTTCCCATTGCAACTGCTTGAAATTCCTAAGCTCCTCTTATCTTTAGTGTGGTGTGTGAACAAAAAATTCCAAACTAGTCAAGAGTTCAGTGTCATTGGTCTGTGTTGATTAATTATTAATGTAAACATCAAGAAAGAAATTCTAATATATTTTATTATTTAGGGTAAACTCGTTACTTGATCACCCAACTTTTAGGCGCTTTTATTTTGATTACTCAAAATAAAATTCTTGCAATTTCGTCACTCAACTTTTAAGGTGCTTTCATTTTAGTCACCCAATTGTTAAATCTTAATGGCGGTTAACAATACATGCCACATCATGTCTTTCATTTTGATCACCCAATTTCTAGGTCGCTTTCATTTTGGTCACCCAAAAAATATCGTTTTTTAAAGTATTAATTGGGATAAATAAAATAAGGACTAAAATGAAAAAAAAAACTGAAATAATGCATTAAAAATTTGTCAAATTGTACTCGTTTATCACATTGCCAAAAAATCTAGTTTTTTTCAATATTGAAAAGTTAAATTTCAAAACATAAAAATCAATTAAATAAATTGTTGAAACTTTTTTATCCCTTAATAATGTTAACTGATTTGTTACTGTAATATTAAAATTAATTAAATTAATCTCCTTCTAAATTTTAAAATTTTATTTTATGTTCCCATATTATTCTTAATGAAATCAACTTGATAACTCATATTTAATAATTGTTTACGAAATTAAATTTCTTTTGATTACATAATCTCGAATCTTTCATACTAAACTAAAACCAAAGAAAAATCATTGCAATTAATTAAATTAATTGCTTGTTCTTCGTTTGGGTAAAGAAGTGGTGAAATTTTTTTGGTTTTGTTTGACATGGAATATAAAATTAATTAATGGTAAGAATTTTTCTTTACTTTTAGTTTAGTATGAAAGACTAGAGATCAGATAAGCAAAAGAAATTTGGGTTTAATGTACTATTAAAGATGATTTATTTGAATTGATTTTAATTTGGAAACATAAAATAAAATTTTAAGATTTAAAAGGAGACTAAATTAATTAATTTAATTAATTTCAATATTATAGTAACAAATCGGTTGACACTATCAATGGATAAGAAATTTTCAACAACTTATTTAATTGATTTTGATGTTTTGAAATTTAAACTTTTAATATTGAAAGGAAAAAGAAATTTAAAATTTTTGGAAAGGGGGTAAACAAGTACAATTTGACAATTTTTAAAGCATTATTTTAGTTTCTACCTATTTTTCACTTTAATCCTTAATTTTTTTACCCCGATCAATGTTAAAAAGAAGATATTTTTTGGCTGACCAAAATGAAAGTAACTTAGAAGTTGGGCAACCAAAATGAAAGTGTGAACAATATGTAGTCTATACAAGTTAATTATTGTTAGAGATTTAACGGTTGGATAACTAAAATAAAAACGCCCTAAAAATTGAGTGACGAAATTGCAAGGATTAATAAAAGTACTCTAAAAGTTGAATGACCAATTAAGTAGTTTATCTTATCATTTAATAAAAAGGATTCTTCTTTTTTGACACAAGAATTAAAAAAAAAAAAGAAAAGAAAAGAAGAATTACTTGAAAAAGAGTCGGTTGCATGATTTAACCAACTGTTTTATGCTTCCATGAAAACGCATTTGGGAAACTAGAAAAAGAAATGAAAATGTAAATAAGAGGAGAAGAAGCGAGAGAGAGAAAGAAAAGGTGGATTGGAGAACAAACATCAGTGACAATGTCGGAGTGCAGTTGTGGTGCATACTGGCGGCAGTGGAGGCTAGGATTGGGGAAGAGAGGAGGAGAATAAGAAGAAAAGAAAAGAAAATTGAAATGGAAAAGAATAAAAGAAATGAGAAAAAAAGGGGAAAAAAGGAAATGTGATGATGTCATTATGCAACACGTCACAATTTTTTCTGCCTAACTGCGTTAAAAAAAAGTATCAAACTAGTTGACGAAAAAAGTTTGGGTATCAACATGAGAGAAGTGGACAAGTTCGGGAACTAATTTCATATTTAACCATTTTTTTGTATATTTAGGTAAAAAAAATCGAGAAAAACATCTAGGCTAGAAGAAAAATAATCTAAGTACAAAATTGCATTAGATATGAAGATTTAGGGTTTTAGGTTGGACAATTAAATTCATGCATAATTAAAATTATTCTTTTTACACAATATTAGGACTAGGGGATAAAGATAATACGTTTGAATTCGTGTCAAATAAGTAGTTGGCAAATATTTGAACTATATCATTTCATTCAGGTTAAGACCATAATCAAAAAATTTTAATTAACCATAATTATTTTTGAAATTGATGCATTTTAATGATATTTAGATTTGAAAGATATATGTTTTAAATAAAAATAAAAATATTTATTTTTAAATCTTTTAATAATTTTTTATATTTATCTTATTATTAATTAATAGTGCATAAAACGATCTCAAATCTCAAACTTATGAAAACAAGACATAATTTGATTAAGTACAATATTCCCCTAGAAGGAAAGAAACAAAATGAGTTCAATTATAATTAATGTGTTCCCAAACGAATCCAAAACAAACCCACATGAAAAAGTGAGCTTCAAATGCAACAATGGGATGGCCAATATGTCCCAATTGTCTGCCACATCCATGGAAGTTTTAACTTTTAGGAGAGATGTCTGTGACCTTATTCCTTTGCTTTTGTGGGGTTGAATCATGATGAAATGAAAACAGTCCACAACCATAATTTTAGGATAAAAGGATTCATCATTTCATCAAAGAGAAATCATGACATTGTAGTTAGAATCCCCATAAGCATTCAAGTGGAAGTAGAAGATCAAACATCTTTTTCACATGAATCCTATATGGAATCGGACTAAAAGCCTCTCTATCCCCTCATCTTTACTTTGTTGCAGAGGGGATATAAAGTGCAATGTAGGGTAGAGTTGCATTTATCTTGTTTTGGAAAAGCAACTATGGTGGATCCTGCATTCTCAAGGGTATATCTTACATAAATTTGGAACAGGTTCAATGCATACATCGCCAACTTTCCTTCCACTCACAAAGGGAACTCCAGGCAACTACATTAACGGATCATATAGTTTGTCGCATATATAACTGGTCAATCATTCTTCTTGAACGGAAGATTTTCTTTTCCCCTTTTGTCTGCCCTATCTTAGAACGTCAACTCACGGTTCCATTTTGAAGTTTAGGCTCCATTCTTTTTCAATGACTTATTTAGCTCTTTCAATTTTATAAAAAAAAATAAATTATGTTATTCCTTTATTTAATTTTTCTTTAAATTTATGTTATTCATCAAATCACCTAAAAATAAATGTAAAAGTTAATGTTTGTTCATTTTGTTGATGTGGCATACATGTCGATTAGCAAAGTGAACAAACATTATCTTTTTTTATCCATTTTAGGATGATTTGAAATGTAGTGCAAGTTCAAGAGCTAAAACAGACGAAAATGTAAATAGAAGGCTAAAATGACTTTCTTTTTTTATATAAAATTTGGACACTTTCTTAGTTTAAACAAAAAAAAATTCTTTTAATAAAACACCATTTTAGGACTTAATAAAACTTCTTTAAAAAGATTTTTAATATTTTAAAAGCTTGAATACATTTTTAAAAAAAATCATTTTGAATAATTTCCCAAACATCAACATATGATATCAAGAAATGTCCAAATTTTAAAACCATTTCAAGTCTTATTTAAACATATTTTCAAATCTCCAACATGAATAATTTCATTTATGAATCAATGACTACATTTGCTTTCAAATAGAATCCAAAGGACACTTAATTTTGCAAGTCAAAATATTTACAAATTCATATAATAGTCTAAGCCTCTATGTAGATGCCAAAATACAAGTAATAATTACAACTTCAAAACCTCAAATGTTGATGCGATGCTCCAAACCGGAATTACAAACTTTTCGTTAAGTCCAACCTTCACATTTAAACAACTAACATGTGAACTTGTTAAGCTATATATATATCTTATACTTTGTCAATGTTGGCCCATCTTAATTATTTCGTATCAGTTCAAGCCACATTTTAGTCCCTAACGGATTCATTTACATTAATTGATTATAGGGCTAAACTTACATTTTCATTAACTTATCACATAATAAAATTACGTTTAAGATTCTCGTGAATGACTCATACAATATTTAAATCCTTTATGCCTTAACTTCCTAACATTTTCATACATGCATACATAAGCTTTCGTACATATTCTTCACACCTTATATATTTCTTTACCATTTCCTTTACTAAGGTATGCTCGGATCATTAATTTATCCATTATCACTTAAGGTAACTTCACTAAACCACACATCTTTAAAGCACATTTTTCATATTAAATTCTCTTTCAACTCATCTATTCGTTTACTATTTCTTTTTTTTTTTGTCTCATTTAGTTTAAAGTCCTTTAGTTCACATCACTTATTTTTTGCTTTTAGTCATCTATATTCACTTTTAAAGTTGATTTCCAATATTTTAATTTATTTTCGCTCATAGTAAATTCTAGTAAAATTTATTCAGATATACGAGACTCCTCCACCATACCAATGAGTACCGATATGCTAAACTGTAAGATAGCGTAACACATCCCTCTACTGCACCAATGAGCTCATGAGAGCATAAACTACACCACACCAAGATACATATAAATGCAAGGCCCGAATGCGATAAAATGTGCAAATAAGTGTGAAACCTCCAACAAAACTTCAAACACACTATAGACCTTAATAGACATGCCAACCGTATCCTAACGTTTTACTAAGTCTAATAGAGCACATTGCAATTATAAATAATATATATCCATCAAGGTAATTAACAAGTACATATAGACATATCATATAAGGACACTTTATGCGCTTTCACATACTTATGATCAAATACATATTAATAAAGGCCCTATGAGCATGTTCATCCTTTTTCTTTCACATGTAGGCATCATAGGTATTTTACATTTCGTTAGGACTTATACACAAGTCCATTTTGTATAATAATTCCCAATAGTAGAAAGTCACGTTTCCATTACTTTTAATTTTTTTTTACCTAACAAATCTTATGTTCTGACATAGTATTAACTTTATCGACTAAAATCATAAATTAACCAATAAATCCTATTCATAGTCATAATAACAATTATTCACAATTTTACATTAATAACATAATTTCACCGTATCCAAACATGCTTACTAATACTTCTATGACAACCAAAGTCTCATAATACCTCATTAATTAAAATGTCATCTCACATTCAAATTTTTAGCAAAACTTAATAATAACTAATTTCTACACCATTGAGCCATGGAATTTGCACATATATATTATAAGTACTTACCAAATTTATAAACTTTAAAATAAAATAGGTAAGAGTATCCGATGTACTTACCTTGGGATGCGATAACACACATAATCAAACCTCCATAAATTTGATTCCATCCTTAATTAGCAAGAAAATCCCATTATTTAACATTCTTCATTTTTTTTCCATATACACAACAATATAACTAAAATTAATAAATATACACAACAATATAACTAAAATTAATAAATATATTTTTTCTAAACTTTCTCATAACATCTAAGTTCAAATATCAAACTACGAGAGTTAAAAAGACATTATTTTTACCTTATTGACCTTTCTCTCTTTAGCAACCATCTTTTCCCTCAAAATCTATAAAACCTTAACTTTGAATGTTGCAATGGATGGAGGAACTAAGTTTGAAAGTTGATTATCTACTTGATTTTAGTGAAAATTCAAAGTTTGGGTTGAGATCTGGCTTAGATTTAAGAAATATATGAGAAAATTGGAAAAGAGAGCAAACCTCCCCTCCTTGATACTGCCATCTAGATAGGGGAGGAAAATGACCTTTTTGAGCTCCCCTCCTTGCGCTAATAACTTACATGAGTTAAATCATTACTTGGGGCTTAAAGTAATTTTTTTCATATTAGGGTTTAAATTTTTTTTATCAAAATTAAGTTCTGAAATTGGGAATTGTTATCACATTGGGGCTTAAACCTTTTTTTTTTGTTTGAGTTAAGCATTGAACTTGAAAATTGTTCTTACATTGGGACTTAAACTTTTTCTTTTATCCAAATTAGACTCTAATGTAGAAACAATTGTCAAGTTTAAAGTCTAACTTGAATAAAAAAAATCCAAATCCCAATATAAAAAGATTTGCGAAGGTCATTCCTCAAAATGTGATTTAACCCGAAATATATATTTACATATATAATGGGCCTATTGGCCTAATTAATGAAGATAGCCAAAATTGGCTTTTAAAACCAAATGCCATCAGGCATCAACCCATTCAACTATCTATCTCTTTATTTTTCTTTTTTTCTTATCTTATATAATAATAAGTTCAAGACACTTTCCTTTTTGACAGGTCCACAATTTATCCTCATTTAAGAATAAATATATATAATCATTTGTAAAAAAATAAAAATAACCTTCCATAAATACACTTTAGTTTTTGTACTTTCCCAATTCCAATTTGATTCATTTTTCATAATTTTGCATTTTCAATCCTTCTCACCCATTCCTTTTTCATTAAATTCAATTCCAATAATTTAATATCACATTAACATTATGTGAAATGATTAAAATGCTCTTAAGTAGTAAATTTATCATTTTGCCCATTTTGCCTCTTTTCCCAATTTCATTCACAATTATTAGTTATTAGTCAACACAGATTCTATAGTTCTCATTTAATACTTAGTAGATATCTTTGAGTACTAAAAACTATACTTTTACCTTTCGAAAATGCTAGAGTTTAATAAGTAGAGAAATCAGAGTTTGAAAATACCTAATGGGTGAAACCAAAACTTTTGGAAGTGAATTTGAGTAAAACCAGAATTTGAAAATACCTATTGGGCGAAACTATAACTTTTAAAAATGAACCTGGAGGAAACCAAAGTTTGAAAATACTTACTAGGCGAAACTAGAACTTGTGACATGAGCCCAGGTGAAACTAAAATTTAATAATAATTTTATTGGGTGGAAATTTGAGCAAAATCGAAATTTTCGGAAATGATGATTGGCTTAACCAAAAAGTTGAATAATATTAAAGCAAGACCAATTTTGGAAAAAAAAAACTCTCAGAAAAAATAAATGCTTCATGAAGTGATGCTTATGATGCCATGATCAAATTGATGTATGTACTTGTGAAAATATGCATACATGATACATGCCATTTTAATGAACATAATGTATAAGCTCATAAATGAGGCAAATATGCTCAATACTCTAAACACTTTTCTCAAATCTTTCTTAAACTTTCTGGTTCACTTGTTTTTCTCTAAATCAAAGTATTTCCTCAAACAGTTGTAGATTAACTTGTACCACTTCTCTTCCAATTCACTATCTTCTTGCCCCCAACAACTTTTCATCCTAAACTTTCATGATTTCTTTTCATGACTTGTCTTCACTCTGTCGTAGAACAACTCTTGTCCCATTTGAAAACCATTTTCTACATTTTTCAAAGATATTCTTATCTGGTGAAAATAATTTGAATCAACAATAGAATTTAAGTCTCTCGAAGACTGAGGAACTTTGACTAGATAACATCTAGTGTTAACTTAGGGCTTGTTTTGAGAAATACTTTTAAAAAGTGCTATAGAAAAGTGATTTGAGAAGTATTTTTGAAAATTTTGGTTTAATATTTAAGTATTTAATATTGTTGTCAAAAAGTAATTTATTATAATTTTTAGTAAGAATATAAAAAAATAATGTTCAAATTAGTTAATATTATGATATTTTAGTAAGAATATAAAAATAATTTATTATAATTTTTTGTTAATATTTTAATATATGAAATATAAATTTTAAATATTTTTAAAGCAATTAATATCAATTATTTATAAAATTTAATTTAAATATATAAACTATATTTTAAATATTAAAATATAACCAATAAAAATTTAAATATATAATATTATATATTTAAAATAAATTTCTGAGTAATTACATACCCAATATAAATATGATATAAAATACTTTATAAGGGTTAAAATTGTCCTTTGTTTCTAAAAACGCTTCTGTCAAATGCAGAAGCTAAAAAAAAACTACTTTTGCTTTTGGGTTTAAAATCACTTCTGAATGCAAAAGTTGTCTGTTTAGGGCTAGTTTGGCAATGCTTTTGAAAAGTGCTTTTGAAAAGTGCTGTGGAAAAGTGCTTTTGAGAACTACTTTTGAAAAATTTGAGTGTTTGGTATTGCTGTCAAAAAGTGCTTTTAAGAAATAAAATTTCATTTTAGACATGATATTATAAAGTAACAAATATGTATTTAAATAATGTTCAAATTAGTTAATATTATGATATTTTAGCAAAAATATAAAAAATAATTTATTATAACTTATTGTTAATATTTTAATATATAATATTAATTTTAAATATTTCTAAGTAATTAATATTAATTATTTATTAAATTTAATTAAAATATATAAACTATATTTAAATATAATAATTAAATATTTGTAATTAGATATTGACACAATTGTATTATTTTAAAAATTATTTTTTATTTTTAATTAATGCTTTTAACACATTTGCATTATTTTATTTTAAAATGTATTTGAATATATAACTCATATTAGATATTAACATAACATAGAAAACATAAACCTAACAAATTAAAATATTACATATATTTGGATTAAAGTTTCAAAAGGGGATAGTATTTATATACCAAATATAAATACTAAAAATTTTACAATAGCATTTACAATTTAAAGTGAATTCATTAAACTAGAAGCTATAACATCTCTTGTTAATTCCATTTCAAAACCACTTGAATTATTTGATTCACCGTCATCATCACCATCATCATCGTCGTCGTCGTCATCATCATCACTTTCTCGACCATGCACATTTCCTGAATCAATAATATTCTCATATGCCCAGTTAATATCTTCGTATTCTATAAAATAAAAACTCTTCAACATTATCACTGCCCTTTGAAGATAGAAATTTCTCACAGGAAAAATCAGAAAAAAGAAATGAGACCCATCTCATTAAAAAAATCAAACAATCAATTTCTGTAAAATTTTTTGTATTAAAATTTCTATAAAATTTCTGTAAAATCAATCAATCAATTTCTGTAAAATTTCTGTAAAAATCAAACAATCAGAAAACAACTAAAAACTAAAGCATAATGAATAATTAAAGAGAAGAAGAAGAAAAGAAACTCACCGGCGGAGGAATTAAAAGAGGAACAAAGAACCAGAGGAAAGAACTTTGAAAGAGAAAATGTAAAAAAAATGGGTATTCTAACGATTTTTGGGAGAAGACAAACTAAGGTTAAAAATGTAAATAGAAGCCAAAAGCACTTTTGGCTGAAGAAAAAGTTAAAATTTTCAATTTTTTTATCTACCAAAAAGTACTTTTAAGTTGAAAATTGTTCTGAAATGATGTCTGTTCCTTAATGTTTTTAAGGAAAAAACACTTTTTATTGCAAAAGCCTATCTGAGAAGCAAAGGAGAACGGGGCCTTAGTGTTGCTTAGGACTCCAAAAGTGTTTTTGACCCCAAAAATGCTTTTAACTAAAAAAAATACTTTTGAGAAGTAATGTTAAATTAAGCCTTAATCATTTAGGGAAAAAATGGCTTGATGGAATTAATACATGAAAGCTTTAGAATGAAAGAAGTATGCCCCGTAACCATAGGCTCACAAACGAAACAATTTGGTGAACATGAACTCCTTTAAAATTAAGCAAATGCAACATTGTTTAGTCCTCTAAAATAATAGCTCTTTGACGTGCGCTAAGAACTACTGTGATGATTGGAAGGTCAATTTTCCAAAAGAAAGATGATAATTTGAGATTCCCTGGTGTTCCCTGGCTTTTTTGAGATGGGTTTTCTTGATCTTGGTAACTTGCTAGCAGCTTTTGAATTCCATTTGGCTCTAGACCGCCTCTTTTTATTGAGGTTTTCACTCTAGAGTTTATTCTTTCTTTTCTTTTTCTCTCTTTTTCTACCATGCATTAGAAGATTCATAATTCTTCTAAAAAGTAAAATAAAAATTCTAATAGATGGGATAAGGTTTGATGACAGACATTCCCACTTAGATATCCATACATGATCAAAATAAACTTAAAAGGCATGTAATATAAGTCAAGATTTAGGGTTTTGAAAGAACGGATATTCTAGTTTAAACAAATATTTAAGGATATTAGAATGAAGAATATTTTTTTAGTGAAGAAATTCATCACTCATTCTTCTAAATTCAATTGTCCTTCCTCATTTGATTTTACAATTTTCTATTTCTCTTCTCATTTTTACTTTTCTTCAATTTTTTCCAAAACAAAATGTGTTAGAATTCCTTTTCAACTTGAATCACATCAAATTTTGCCTCTATTTCAAAAGACACTATTTCCGCAACATATTGGAACCGTCTACTTCTTGTTCAGCAAACAAATTCTTCATGATATTTGCCCCCTAGTGTGGAAGGTGATCCTTGGCTAAGGTTAATTCCAAAGAAAATTCAATCAGGCTCAAAGAGGACAACAAAAGATAATTTCTTAACATGAAAGGATAGTGAAAGAAGGTCATTATCATCTCATGCTTGGATATGTTCATAGAAAAGTTGTTCTTAAAAGGATACATATTTAGAACTATTACTCTACATTTAAAGAATTGGAAATCTCAAATGCATAATGTCATAATATTTTTCATTTTTCTTTCTTTTGTTAATATTCAAAGAAAAATCTCAAATGAAGAACTCTAAAGCTTATGAAGAAAGGTTGATTTCAATTCTAGGTTGCTCAAAATAACATGTCATGATATGAACTTAGTATCAGCCATTTGTCAAAAACTGTACAATTATCAGGTCATAAGTTCCTAGTGAATAGGTCATGGGTGGTGTTTTGGTAAATGAGCGAAGGGTTTATGTTTCATTGTCATGGGTAGGACATAAAGGGTATGACCCTACACACATCAAATCATCATAATTTATATTCTTAAAGAATACTGGATCTATTTGATCCAGGAAGAATTCAAAAGATTTTCAAAAACCTTGTTTCTTTAATCTTAGCCTAGGATTTAAGGTACTTCTCTTGGTTATTCCTTGGTACATTAAGGGTGGGTTTGGATGAACGATTGAGTGCGGTGCGTTTAGTTTACTTTTTGTCTCACGCTACAGTATCGCTACAGTATCTAATATCACCGCCACCGCTGTTTTTACACTAACCGCAGGTAAACGCACCGCCCATCCAAACTTACTCTAAGTTTTGCTCAAGATTGCCAAATTTTGGAACATCATGCCGCCATAAGTAATAGTTCAAGGAATGTAAACAGGAGTAAATTTTTGGAACATCAATATTCTCGAGACTCGATGTTTTTTAAACAAACACAAAGTCATTTTGGAAAAGATTTTATTAACAAAACATGAAATGCACCAACTTGAAATTTGAAAACTTGAAAACAAAAAGACAAGGGTCTTCTTAGACAAATCAACAAAATGTTTCTAAAGAGCAACTACAACTCCATCTTTGCGTACTTCATTTCTTTATTATAGTGTTCACATCTAGTTGTCCACTGTTGATGAGTACGTGAACTTTTCTCTTCAAAAACATGCATTTCTTTGTCGAATGACCTTGAATCCCATCATGGTAATCACAATATGCACTTTCATCATGCCAACTTGGGTACGAAGGTTGAAAGGAAAGAAATTCCTCAAAAGACGAAGCCAACCTTGGGTTTTTAATGCATGTTATGAATGTATGCATGCTTGGAAAAAATGTAGTTAACACAATATCTTTAAGAAAAACTAATGCAATAATTTATTCACAAAGCAACTTGATGATATCACAAGAGTCGACGCAAGCAAGATATATAAAAATTGAAAGGATACATACAAGAATCACAAAATAACAAGTAAAGGGTAAGAAGTGTCCATTCCATGTACTTATCTTGGATGACCACTAACGGATAGAGAATTGACATGGCTCTATTTAGGTGGGTTCCTATGGCTCAATATATATGATCTAATTTGATTCTAAAGGCCCACAAATCATCCCTACTAGCATCTATGCAGATTAGTATGGTACCTTGATCCTTACCCATGAAGGGTTACAAACGGAGAGGATTTGATTCAGTTATGGAGCATTTTTTTGGCTTGCACAAATGTTAGGACCTTAGAAAGCGTACAAACTTTATAACCCTTGGAGTGGATCATAGCCCATGCGAAGGTTAACACCTTACAAGAGCGTAGGTACATTCTCCCACTTAAATGGACAGAGCCTAAGTATAAAGCTCATGTAATGATATGCACATGCAAATGTGCACGGAAAAAATAAAAAAAATCATGTAACATAAAAAAAATCACATAAAATGACACAATTAAAATGTAAAACAAGCAAACAAAAATTTATTTGATAGAATTAATTTTATACACCAAGTTTATTTCACTCAATAAAAAACAAGGTAACATATGATTAAGTAGGCTTGACTCTTAAAGTCTCCAGTGGAATCACCAAGCTGTCGTAACGATTTTTAGGTCTGTTAGATGACATTTTAAAGAAATATGGAGTCACTATCAATATTTTTTAATTAGGTGTGATTGGCCACCTAAAAACATATCCCTTTAATGAAAATTTAAAATTAAATTAAAGTTTATTAAAAGGATAATTTTTTGCCTATGAAATAGAAATTGAGTTCAGTAGTACGATTATATGTAAAAACAATACCATTTAATTAAGTGTTGTCGTTAGTTTTGATGCAATGAATTTAAATTTGATGAAAATATTTTGGTTATAAAATCAACTTATTACGAATGAAACAAATCTATTATTTTTTAAAAACACAAAAATTCTAGGGGCACCTTGGTGGAATCCTTTTATGAGAAACTTTTGAAAAATCGAAAAAGTATATTCTTTTACAATAAATAATTATTAAGTGTCCCGACGCCACCTTGGTGGCAACCCAAAATCATCATATTAGAACATTGTCTTACCTTTAAAGGTGTTTTAAATATTTTTACAGGCAATTAAATCCAAGTAAAAAACTCGATCCATGTGAATAATATGAGTCAATACACAAATATACTACAACGAGAGAAACATACCAGCACACAATGGAGCAAAATGAAAATTTACGTCCAAACCTATTAAGACATCATATGAAATTTCAAAGCAAGTATACACGTACATTAACTCATCACATAATATAATGTACACAATACATGAAAATAAATGTGCATATATTTTATAAATCATATAAATCCGCAGCACCACCTCGAGGGCAAAAAAAAAGTCATTTAAGAAGTCAAATGGAATATATATATATATTTAAAAATGATTCAATCCGCAACAACTTGGGACTCTAGAAAAATCATTTAGAAAATAAAATACAATTTATGTAATTTTTTAAAGACCTTAAAATTACATCTAATAAATCAAGCAAAATTTATGTTTTATGAAAATTTTTAAATCCACGACATCTAGGAGACCTTAAAAAAATCTTGTAGTAACAAAAATGAAGTTGACTGTTAGGAACATTCATGGACAAATTTCAACATAAAAACTAATAAAATGCACAATCGAAAACTTTTAATGCAATCTGGTTACAACTTTGGGATGTAACATGTACATATACACACATTAACCATGATAAACTTTTACCATGGATCAACCACGATCACAAAACTTCATTATGAATTTTTCCTTTTATCAATATGCCTCTCATAAACCTTTTTACCAAAAAGATCCAAATACTATAATATATCTAAGAGCAAACACTAAAAAACAACACCAAAGTTTAGACCTACACAAACAAAATTATTAAATAATAATATATTAAAAGTGTAATAGCCTAATTTTGCCGAGGCCATACTAGCAGGGCAAACCAAAAAAATAAATAAAAATTACAGTCCATTACAAATAATGATGGCCCAACTGGCCCAAAAAAATCAAGCCCGATAAGCCCACAACCTAAACTGGTTTCAGTAAAGAAACCAGAACCCTAACCCTAAGGTGCCGTTTCCCCCTGCTGCCCATGTGCCTCAGCAGCGCATTCGATGCCCGAGGTGGCCTCCATGCGCCTGACACCTCTCTACCATCACCTGCATAAGCAAACAACAAGCATGAAAGAAGAGAGAAACAGTAAAAAAATAATGTGAAATGTAAATCGGCTATAAAAGCCCAAAAACAATGTATTTCTTTGGACACCGATTCTAAATAAAAAAACAAAGAGATCGAAACAGATTCAAAAAAAATCAAGGTGCTTTATTCGATTTGTTTATTTATTTATTTTATTTTTATTTCAAAATAAATAGATAAATAGATAAATAACTAAAAGAAATTTTACCTTCAACGCCGCAGACGGAGGGTCTCTCCGGTCTTGAGGGTGGCTGGGTCACTGGACTCGCCGCAAACCCACCGGCGGCGACGGGAGCCGAAATGCCCCTTTATTTTTCTCTTTCTTTTCTTCAGTTTTTTGGGTCTGGAGTTTTTTTTGGACTATTCAAACCCCAAATCGGTGCTTTGCTCGAAAAAAGGAGCGAAAAGAAGGTTTTTTTAACTTTTTGGCCACCGTGCACGACGGTGCCATCGTCGGTGGCCGGTGGTCGGCGCAACGGTGGTCGGCCGGAACCTTGGGCCGAAAGAGAGAATTTTTGAAGAGAGGGCAGTGTTTTTTCAGTTTTTTTTAAAAGAGGAGAGAAATGAGATTTTTTGGAAAACATTTGGCTTAAATAGCCTATTGATATGATGCCGTTTTGGGCAAGTGCTCCAGGCGCCAAAACGACGCCGTTTTGACTTCCCCACCCCGCGCGCCACTCGACCCGCCAAGGGATCTGTTCGTTTTTGACTTTTGGGTTATTTAGCCATTTAGTCCTTCTGCATTTTTATTTGTTTGCAATCGAGTTTTTTTATCTTTTAATTTTGCCGCATAACTTTAATCCTGTTTCATTTTAGTCCTACGCAAAGTGATGCCTTCTAGAGGGTGGGATATTTACTATTTCAGTCCCTTCATTTCATTCGCGTAGTGTAATTCAGTCATTTGCCTTATTTTATTTCTGATTTATCCCTTGAGATTTTGTTTTATTTTCAATTTAGTCATGTCATTGTTATTTTTATTATTATTAAACTAATCTTATTATTATTATTATTATTATTATTATTATTATTATTATTATTATCACCATCATCATCTTAGTTTTATTGTTACTTTATTGCCATTAACTTTACTATAAAAATGTTATTAATGTTATTACTATTATTTTTTATTATTAATATTATTTCTATTATTGTTATAATTACCATTAATTTCGTATCATTCTTCTTCTTCTTTTTATTATTATATTTCTATTTATATTTACGTATTTAAGTTTAAAGATATTTTGGTTTTATCATTTATTATTATTTGTTTACTTATATCTTGTTATAACGTATAAATTTTAGATTAATTTACTATTCTGCTATTAATAAAATTATTATGATTTATTTACTTATACTTTTTTATTCCAAACATTATTATTGCTACCTTTATTATTATTTTTAGTTGTCTTATACATAATTTGTTTATGTGTTTGTTCACTATCATTTTTAACCTAGTTTTGGTTTCTATTTGTTCTCGTATCTTTTATTTATTCATTTTACTTTCGCTTTTGATTAGTACCATTCGTATTATCGCTGTTATCATTTTATGTATATTAACACCTCGTATTTCATTTCTACTATTTCAAGTTAGATTAATTCATCACAACGCATAAGTTTCGACTTTCAAATAAGCAAAATTTCATGTTTAGATTCGAGAGAAGTCGTACCCTAACTTACTGGGTTTCGATTTTCCTCGACGAGTCTAAAGGACCAATCATTTTAAATCAAAGCAAAAGTTAAATAAAAACTTATCCTCGGGAGTTCAAAAGTGTCATGTCCTAACTCACTGGATGTGACATTTTGTTATCCCAAGGTAAAGATTTCTAAAAACGCAAAGGTAATATTCTGCATGTGGAATTTTGAGAAATCGAGCCCTAACTTACTGGGTTCCGACTTTTTTTGGACCCAAGTGATCGAATATCCTTTTAAAACTAAAATAAATGTTTTAAATAAAGAAAATAAAGGCGAGCTTACTCTAAAAAATACGAGGTGTTGTGTCCTAACTTACGGGATGTAACATTTAGTTTCTTCGAGATAAGGAGGCGTTTTATGTACTACAATTTATTCAATTTTAATTAAATGATATTAACAAGAAAGGATCGTATTTTAAATTCTTTTCGAGTTTTCAACTTTTGACATTAAGACACTAACTAATCAACTAGGTACCAATTTTTGGGCATTACGAGGGTGCTAATCCTTCCTTGTACGTAACCGACTCTCGAACCCATTTTTCTAAATTTTGTGGACCAAAATCATTGTTTTAATAAAATTAAATTGTTTATTAAAAATAACCACTTTTCGAGGTGACCCGATCACACCTCATCAAAAAGGATCGGTGGCGACTCCCATTTTTGTTTTCATTTTCAAAATCCAAGTCGACCCCATTTTTATTAAAAAAAATGGTGTGAACAGCTTGGCGGCTCCACTGGGAACTAAATAACATAGTCAAGCCACAAGTTGATTATTTCTTGTCTTTTGTCAAAAGTCAATAATTTGGTTTAAATTTGCGATCCTTTCGTTGCACTTCATTTCCGTAGTCTGCATCGTTTTGTATGCCTGCTTTATTTTTTTAAGTCTCGATATAGTTTTTGCATATTGCATTTACATAATCGGTCGATCTTACCCTTCTAAGTGGAAGTGAGAAACTATGCATTCGTGAGGTTTTCACCTCCACATGAGATAGTGAATCGCTTTCGAGATACATCCGTACCTATGTTTTTGTGAGGTTTTCATCTTCGCATGGCCATAGGGAAACGTATTCCCCTGAACTGAGCTCGGTGCATATGAGCCTATAATGGGTGAGGATCGAGGAATCTACCGGTTGGGTACCTTTACTTTCGAACCAAACCACATATAATGAGCCCTAAGAGCCTACCCTAGGTAACCACATCGAACCCTAGTGGTTTCCTGAATAGTAGCTTTAATTATTATTTCTTACTTTAGTTTTGTGTTATATTGACTTGCTTTGTTTTTGCTTTGACTGTGATTGCATGGAATTTTCATCATTCAAGAGGTGTTGATTCATGTTCAGTATCTAAATAGAGAGCTTGTCATAAGAAAATGAGTTTCCTGATAAAATGGAAGACCATCTAGTCGCCTGAATATGGTTCTAGAAAACGTAACAAGGTAAGGGTGATAATCTGGTGAATACACGACTTTGCCTCGTTACCCGAAGACTCAAGCTGACGAAGACTATTCAAGAGCCACTAGCGCCAACTTTCTTAAAGAAGCCAATGAGCATCACGAGAATGAGTGAACAATGGGTCGCAGCTCGGATCAAGCAAAAAGGAGATAGAGGAGGTGCCCCTTTGAAGAATTTTCGAGATTCAATCTTAACATACGGATTTGTGGAAAATGATCAATACATTCACTTCGAGTATTAGGACAATGTCGTATATGTAAATATCCATTTTGTGTAAAAAGATTTGTTTTCTAGAAAAGTTGTTCTAATAGAATTGAATCAATATCAACGCCTCTTTTTACATTCATGCACCTGCATTACATTTTATTGCATGCATATTTTTATTCATTAACATTACATTTCATTGCATACAATAAATTTCCTAAAATCTAAAAATGCATGGAGTTCAGAACTCTAGTACAGAGCCAGATAGATGATAAATAATTGGAATTCTTTGAAGATATCGATGGTATAAAAATGAAAGATGTTTGTGCCTTTGAAGAAGGAACTAAAAAACCTATTGGGAATTTGTTTCTACATCCATAGAGGCGTTCTAGACAAGGGACTGTGGAGGAAATTCTTGTAGTTTTTAAGACCATTTTAGAGTAATATTCAAAACACTCTTATTGCTCTAAGCCTAGGAGCGATAAGAATCCTTTTGTGAGATAGGTTTATGTCCAATATCTTTATTTTAATAAAAATGCATCTTTGTTTCTCACTTTGTGTAAATATTCTTTCATTGTTTCCATTTCATTCATAATCATACTGTACAGATAAATATTCTTAGATTCTTTTATTCTTTGGATCTGCCTTCGTCCCTATAACAGGTCTCTAGATATCAATGATATGAGCAACACTGCTATTGACTCAGAATCTTCTTTTAAGCAGGACATGTGTCTAGATGAACCTCAAGACTTTGGAGATAACTGAGATTGTAGCTTATCTCCTGATTTGTTAAGGATGGCAGAACAAGATCCTACCTTACAAAAAATTCAATTGAAGCCATGGCCTTCCTTAATGTGAGGCATGAATGTCATCGAGCTGATTACGCCGAAAAATTCTGGCGGTCATCGATTCATCTTTGTGGCCATCGATTATTTTACTAAGTGGGTAGAAGCCACTTCATATGCCAATATCATAAAGTCAACAGTCAGTAAATTCTTGAAAAAGAGAAATCATATGTCGGTATGGAATGCTAAAAAAAGGATCATATCTGACAATGCACCAAATTTGAACAACAGCACGATATCAGAAGTTTGCAGTCTGTTCAAGATTAACACCATGTCACCCCAAAATGAACGGTACAGTGGAGGAAAAAAAACAAAAAAAACCCGCTACCGGGACAACTCATTTCTCATTGGTATATGGAATAGAGGCAATTTTACCCATCGAAGTTAATATTCCTTCCCTTTGAGTCTTATCAGAGCTGAAGTTGGATGAAGCAGAATGGATCCAAGCCCGATATAATCAGTTAAATTTGATTGAAGAGTAAGGGTTGAAAGCTATCCGTCATGGTCAAATGCATCAAAAACAAATGATGCGAGCTCACAAAAAAAGGTTCGCCCCAGAGAATTCCATGAGGGGAACCCAATATCGAAGAAGATCCTTCCCATACAAAATGACTTCAGAACAAAGTGGATGACCAAAATGGAAAGGACCTTATGTGGAATGCCTTATTTGAAAAAGCGTTGATATTGACCAAGATGGATGGCAAGAACCTACCTAATCTTGAGAATTCTGATTCAAGAAATAAATACTTCAATTGAAAAAAAGAAAGGAAAAGAAAAAGAAAAAGGAGAGGCCAAGATGAAAACCCGCAAATGGCGCATTGAGACCAAAGGGGTTTTGAATTGAAAACCCAGGAATAGGAAGTTCAAATTTTGATTGAAGGTGAGGCATGCGATGGTCTTATCATTTCCAAAATTAGAAAGAAGGTGAGATGCTACCTTTTGGGACATCATCAAAGTCTTCTAAGACTTCTAAACACATATCAAGTTTAAAAGGGTCTTCAAGGGGCTTGGGGCAGAGAAGCTCATGCTACGATATCTGGGGCACCTATTTCTATTTTATTCATTTTTTGTATTTTTTGACAAAATACGCCATCTTGATTAATTTATTCTCATTTTGTATTCTAGTAAAATTTGCTATCTTGATTGATTCATTCATTTCGAGCTTTGCTCTCAACAAAATTTCATCTTGTCCATTTTGATAATCTTTTTCAAGCATTTTTCATTGAAATAACGATTGCTGGACTGATAATATTTCAGCAAAAGAAGTTTTGCATATTACTCTGAAAGCTCCTAAATAGTACGATGGCCTGAAACATGGTTATAATTTAGAACTGACCAACTTAAGGGTTAGAAGCATTAGAGAAAGAATAGTCTAAATTGTGACTATTTCTTTGGTTTTTCTATCAAATATACCAACTGAACAAGAAGACATTAGTGATAGAACCTTGATGAACAGCAAGTAATGACAACCTAAGCATTAAAAATGGATCATTCTCATGACATTCTGTAAATATCATTCATACACATCTAGTTAGGAGCATTTGATTCATTCTAATCATGACATCCTAAATATTAGGCATAAATAGGTCCACAAAATGGATTTTACAAGTCATGTTCCCCAGAGAACAGATCAATAGAGTTACCCATACCCCTGAAGTTACAGTGGGATGGATTGAAGTCATCATATCCAGCCTGACCTCCCTGAGTTTGTAGCGGAGCAGACTGAAGATAGTAGATCTTGTCTTCCTGTACCAGTAACGAAGCAGACCGAAGACACCAGCCTGACTTCCCTAAGTTTGTAGCGGAGTAGACTGAAGATAGCAGATATTATCTTCCTGTATTGTCAGCGAAGCAGATCGAAGACACTAGTCTTGCCTCCCTGAATTTGCAGCGGAGCAGACTGAAGATAACAGATCTTGTCTTTCTGTACCGACAGTGAAGTAGATCGAAGATACCAGCCTGACATCCTTGAGTTTGCAACGGAGTAGACTGAAGATAGCAAATCTTATCTTCCGGTATTGGCAGCGAAGCAGATTGAAGACACCAGCCTCACTTTATTGAGTTTACAGCAGAGCATACTAAAGATAGCAGATTTTGTCTTCCTGTATTGGCAGCAAAACAGATCAAAGACACCAGCCTCGTCTCCCTATATTTGCGGCGGAGCAGACTGAAGATTGTAGATCTTGTATTCCGGTACTAGCAGCAAACCAGATCGAAGACACCAGCCTGACCTCCCTGAATTTGTAGTGAAGTAGACTGAAGATAGTAGATCTTGTATTCTTGTAACGGCAGCGAAGCAGATCGAAGACACTAGCCTGACCTCCTTGAGTTTGCAGTGGAGCAGACTGAAGATAGCACATCTTGTCTTTCTGTACCGACAGTGAAGCAAATCGAAGACACTAGCCTGACCTCCCTGAATTTGCAGTGGAGCAGACTAAAGATAGCAGATCTTGTCTTTCTGTATTGGCAGCGAAGTAGATCGAAGACACCAGCCTTGCCTCCCTGATTTTGCAGCGGAGCAGACTGAAGATTGTATATCTCGTCTTCCTATACTGGCATTGAAGTAGACTAAAGACACCAGTCCTATCTCTTTGGCATTATAGTGGAATAGATTGAAGCTACAATGGCGAATCTTACTTCCCTGACAGTGTAGTGGAACATATTGAAGCTACAACAGCGAATCTTACTTCCTCGACATTGCAATTAAAAAGATTGAAATCACAACGGCGAATCTTACTTTCCTTGCGGTACAGTGGACCAGATTGAAGCTACAATGGCAAATCTTGCTTCCCAAACATTGTAATTAAAAAGATTGAAGGTACAACGGTGAATCTTACTTCCCTGGCGGCACAGTGAAACAGATACAAGCACAACGGTGAATCTTATTTCCCCGACATTGCAATTAAAAAGATTGAAGCCACAACAGCGAATCATACTTCCCTAGTGGTGCAGTGGAGCAGATTGAAGCTACAACGGCGAATCTGGCTCTCCCAACATTGCAATTAAAAAGATTGAAGCCACAACGGCGAATCCTACTTCCCTGGCGGTACAGTGGAACAGATTGAAGCTACAACGGTGAATCTTGTTTCCCCGACATTGCAATTAAAAAGATTGAAGCCACAATGGCAAATCTTACTTCCCTGGCGGTGCCGTGGAACAAATTGAAGCTACAATAGCGAATCTTGCTCCACAACATTGCAAATAAAAAGATTGAAGCCACAACGGTGAACCTTACTTCCCTGTCGCTATAGTGGAGCAGATTGAAGCTACAATGGTGAATCTTGCTTCCCCGACATTGTAATTAAAAAGATTGAAGCCACAACAGTTAATCTTACTTCCCTAGCGGTGCAGTGGAACAGATTGAAGCAACAACGGTGAATTATGTTTCCCCGACATTGCAATTAAAAAGATTGAAGCCACAACAGTGAATCTTACTTCCCTGGCGGTGCAATGGAGCAGATTGAAGCGACAACGGTGAATCTGGCTCCCCTGACATTGCAATTAGAAAGTTTGAAGCCACAACGGCGAATCTTATTTCCCTAACATTGCAATTAAAAAGATTGAAGCCACAATAGCGAATCTTACTTCTCTGGCGGTACAGTGGAATAGATTGAAGCTACAACAGCGAATCTTACTCCACGACATTGTAGTTAAAAAGATTGAAGCCACAACGACGAATCTTACTTCCCTGGCAGTGTAGGGGAGCAGATTGAAGCCACAACGATGAATCTTGTTTCTCGGACATTGCAATTAAAAAGATTAAAGCCACAATGGCGAATCTTACTTCCCTAGCGGTGCAGTGGAACAAATTGAAGCTACAACGGCGAATCTTGCATCCAAAACATTGTAAATAAAAAGATTGAAGCTACAATGGAGAATCTTACTTCCCTAGAGGAGCAGTGGAATAGATTCAAGCTACAACGGTGAATCTTATTTCCCCGACACCGCAATTAAAAAGATTGAAGCCACAATGGCGAATCTTACTTCCCTACCAATGCAGTGGAGTAGATTGAATCTACAATGGCGAATCAGGCTCCCCCGACATTGCAATTAAAAATATTGAAGCCACAACGGCGAATCTTACTTCCCTGGTGGTGCAGTGGAACAGGTTGAAGCTACAATGGGGAATCTTGTTTCCCCGACATTGCAATTAAAAATATTAAGGCCACAATGGCGAATCTTACTTCCCTGGCAGTGCAGTGGCACAAATTGAAGCTACAACAGCGAATCTTACTCCACAATATTGCAATTAAAAAGATTGAAGCCACAATGGCAAATCTTACTTTTCTGTCGGTACAGTGGAGCAGATTGAAGCTATAATGGTGAATCTTGCTTCCCCGACATTGTAATTAAAAAGATTGAAGCCACAACAGCGAATCTTACTTCCCTCGCGGTGCAGTAGAACAGATTGAAGCCACAACGGGGAATCATGTTTCCCCGACATTGCAATTAAAAAGATTGAAGCCACAACAGCAAATCTTACTTCCCTAGCGGTGCAATGGAGCAGATTGAAGCTACAACGGTGAATCTGGCTCCCCCGACATTGCAATTAAAAAGTTTGATGCCACAACGGCGAATCTTACTTCTCTGACAATGCAGTGGAACAAATTGAAGCTACAACGGTGAATCTTATTTCCCTAACATTGCAATTAAAAAGATTGAAGCCACAATGGCGAATCTTCCTGCTCTGGCAGTGCAGTGGAATAGATTGAAGCTACAACAACGAATCTTGCTCCACGACATTGCAATTAAAAAGATTAAAGTCACAACGGCGAATCTTACTTCCCTAGTGGTGTAGTGGAGCAGATTGAAGCTACAACGGTGAATCTTATTTCCCCGACATTACAATTAAAAAGATTGAAGCCACAAAGGTGAATCTTACTTCCCTGGGAGTGTAATGGAACAAATTGAAGCTACAACGGCGAATCTTGCACCCTAAACATTGTAATTTAAAAGATTGAAGTACAACGGTGAATCTTACTTCCCTGGTGGCGCAGTGGAACAGATTCAAGCTACAATAGTGAATCTTATTTCCCAGACATTTCAATTAAAAATATTGAAGCCACAACGGTGAATCTTACTTTTCTAGCGGTGCAGTGGAGCAAATTGAAGCTACAACGGCGAACCTGGCTCCCCTTACATTATAATTAAAAAGATTGAAGCCACAATGGCGAATCTTACTTCCCTGGCGGTGCAGTGGAACAGGTTGAAGCTACAACGATAAACCTTGTTTCCCTGACATTGCAATTAAAAAGATTGAAGCCACAATGGTGAATCTTACTTCCCTGGCGGTACAGTGAAACAAATTGCAACAACAACGGTGAATCAAGTTTCCCCGACATTGCAATTAAAAAGATTGAAGCCACAATAGCGAATCTTACTTCCCTGGCGGTGCAATGGAGCAGATTGAAGCTACAACATTGAATCTAGCTCCCCCGACATTGCAATTAAAAAGTTTGCAGCCACAACAGCGAATCTTACTTCCCTGATGGTGCAGTGAAACAGATTGAAACTACAACGGTGAATCTTATTTCTCTAACATTCCAATTAAAAAGATTGAAGCCACAATAGCGAATCTTACTTCTCTGGCGGTACAGTGGAATAGATTGAAGCTACAACAGCGAATCTTACTCCACGACATTGTAGTTAAAAAGATTGAAGCCACAACGACGAATCTTACTTCCCTGGCGGTGTAGGGGAGCAGATTGAAGCTACAACGATGAATCCTGTTTCTCGGACATTGCAATTAAAAATATTAAAGTCACAATGGCGAATCTTACTTCCCTAGCGGTGCAGTGGAACAAATTGAAGCTACAAAGGTGAATCTTGCATCCAAAACATTGTAATTAAAAAGATTGAAGCTACAATGGAGAATCTTACTTCCCTAGCGGAGCAGTGGAATAGATTCAAGCTACAACGGTGAATCTAATTTCTCCGACACTGCAATTAAAAAGATTGAAGCCACAATAGCGAATCTTACTTCCCTACCAATGCAGTGGAGTAGATTGAATCTACAACAGCGAATCAGGCTCCCCCGACATTGCAATTAAAAAGATTGAAGCCACAACGGCGAATCTTACTTCCCTGGTGGTGCAGTGGAACAGGTTGAAGCTACAATGGGGAATCTTGTTTCCCCGACATTGCAATTAAAAAGATTAAGGCCACAATGGCGAATCTTACTTCCCTGGCAGTGCAGTGGCACAAATTGAAGCTACAACAGCGAATCTTACTCCACAATATTGCAATTAAAAAGATTGAAGCCATAATGGCAAATCTTACTTCTCTGTCGGTACAGTGGAGCAAATTGAAGCTATAATGGTGAATCTTGCTTCCCCGACATTGTAAGTAAAAAGATTGAAGCCACAACAGCGAATCTTACTTCCCTGGTGGTGCAGTAGAACAGATTGACGCCACAATGGGGAATCATGTTTCCCCAACATTGCAATTAAAAAGATTGAAGCCACAACAGCGAATCTTACTTCCCTAGTGGTGCAATGGAGCAGATTGAAGCTACAACGGTGAATCTGGCTCCCCCGACATTGCAATTAAAAAGTTTGATGCCACAACGACGAATCTTACTTCTCTGGCGATGCAGTGGAACAAATTGAAGCTACAACGGTGAATCTTATTTCCCTAAAATTGCAATTAAAAAGATTGAAGCCACAATGGCGAATCTTCCTGCTCTGGCAGTGCAGTGGAATAGATTGAAGCTACAACAACGAATCTTGCTCCACGACATTGCAATTAAAAAGATTAAAGTCACAACGGCGAATCTTACTTCCCTAGTGGTGTAGTGGAGCAGATTGAAGCTACAACAGTGAATCTTATTTCCCCGACATTACAATTAAAAAGATTGAAGCCACAATGGTGAATCTTACTTCCCTTGGAGTGTAATGGAACAAATTGAAGCTACAACGGCGAATCTTGCACCCTAAACATTGTAATTCAAAAAATTGAAGTACAACGGTGAATCTTACTTCCCTGGTGGCGCACTGGAACAGATTCAAGCTACAATAGTGAATCTTATTTCCCAGACATTGCAATTAAAAATATTGAAGCCACAACGGCGAATCTTACTTTTCTAGCGGTGCAGTGGAGCAAATTAAAGCTACAACGGCGAATCTGGCTCCCCCGACATTATAATTAAAAAGATTGAAGCTAGAACGGCGAATCTTACTTCCCTGGCAGTGCAGTGGAACAGGTTGAAGCTACAACGATAAACCTTGTTTCCCTGACATTGCAATTAAAAAGATTGAAGCCACAATGGCGAGTCTTACTTCCCTGGCGGTACAGTGAAACAAATTGAAGCAACAACGGTGAATCAAGTTTCCCCGACATTGCAATTAAAAAGATTGAAGCCACAACAGCGAATCTTACTTCCCTGGCGGTGCAATGGAGCAGATTGAAGCTACAACATTGAATCTGGCTCCCCCTACATTGCAATTAAAAAGTTTGCAGCCACAACAGCGAATCTTACTTCCCTGACGGTGCAGTGGAACAGATTGAAACTACAACGGTAATCTTATTTCTCTAACATTCCAATTAAAAAGATCGAAGCCACAATAGCGAAACTTACTTCTCTGGCGGTGCAGTGGAATAGATTGAAGCTACAACAACGAATCTTACTCCACGACATTGCAGTTAAAAAGATTGAAGCCACAACGACGAATCTTACTTCCCTGGCGGTGTAGTGGAGCAGATTGAAGCTACAACGATGAATCTTGTTTCTCGGATATTGCAATTAAAAAGATTAAAGCCACAATGGCGAATCTTACTTCCCTAGCGGTGCAGTGGAACAAATTGAAGCTACAACGGCGAATCTTGCATCCAAAACATTGTAATTAAAAAGATTGAAGCTACAATGGAGAATCTTACTTCCCTAGCGGCGTAGTGGAATAGATTCAAGCTACAACGGTGAATCTTATTTTCCCGACACTGCAATTAAAAAGATTGAAGCCACAATGGCGAATCTTACTTCCCTACCAATGCAGTGGAGTAGATTGAATCTACAACGGCGAATCTGACTCCCTCGACATTGCAATTAAAAAGATTGAAGCCACAACAGCGAATCTTACTTCCCTGGCGGTGCAGTGGAACAGGTTGAAGCTACAATGGTGAATCTTGTTTCCCCGACATTGCAATTAAAAAGACTAAGGCCACAATCAATTAAAAAGATTAAGGCCATAATGGCGAATCTTACTTCCCTGGCAATACAGTGGCACAAATTGAAGCTACAACAGCGAATCTTGCTCCACAATATTGCAATTAAAAAGATTAAAGCCACAACGGCAAATCTTACTTCCCTGTCGGTACAGTGGAGCAGATTGAAGTTATAATGGTGAATCTTGCTTCCCCGACATTGTAATTAAAAAGATTGAAGCCACAATAGCGAATCTTACTTCCCTGGCAGTGCAGTAGAACAGATTGAAGCTACAACGGGGAATCAAGTTTCCCCGACATTGCAATTAAAAAGATTGAAGCCACAACAGCGAATCTTACTTCCCTAGCGGTGCAATGGAGCAGATTGAAGCTACAACAGTGAATCTGGCTCCCCCGACATTGCAATTAAAAAGTTTGATGCCACAACGGTGAATCTTACTTCTCTGGCGATGCAGTGGAACAAATTGAAGCTACAACGGTGAATCTTATTTCCCTAACATTGCAATTAAAAAGATTGAAGCCACAATGGCGAATCTTCCTGCTCTGGCAGTACAGTGGAATAGATTGAAGCTACAACAACGAATCTTGCTCCACGACATTGCAATTAAAAAGATTAAAGTCACAACGGCGAATCTTACTTCCCTAGTGGTGTAGTGGAGTAGATTGAAGCTACAACGGTGAATCTTATTTCCTCGACATTACAATTAAAAAGATTGAAGCCACAATGGTGAATCTTACTTCCCTGGGAATGTAGTGGAACAAATTGAAGCTACAACGGTGAATCTTGCACCCTAAACATTGTAATTCAAAAGATTGAAGCTACAACGGTGAATCTTACTTCCCTAGCGGCGCAGTGGAACAGATTCAAGCTACAATAGTGAATCTTATTTCCCAGACATTGCAATTAAAAATATTGAAGCCACAACGGCGAATCTTACTTTTCTAGCGGTGCAGCGGAGTAAATTGAAGCTACAACGGCGAATCTGGCTCCCCCGACATTGTAATTAAAAAGATTGAAGCCACAACGGCGAATCTTACTTCCCTGGCGGTGCAGTGGAACAGGTTGAAGCTACAACGGTAAACCTTGTTTCCCTGACATTGCAATTAAAAAGATTGAAGCCACAATGGTGAATCTTACTTCCCTGGCGGTACAGTGAAACAAATTGAAGCAACAACGGTGAATCATGTTTCCCCGACATTGCAATTAAAAAGATTGAAGCCACAACAGCGAATCTTACTTCCCTGGCGGTGCAATGGAGCAGATTGAAGCTACAATAGTGAATCTGGCTCCCCCGACATTGCAATTAAAAAGTTTGCAGCCACAACAGCGAATCTTACTTCCCTGGCGGTGCAGTGGAACAGATTGAAACTACAACGGTGAATCTTATTTCTCTAACATTCCAATTAAAAAGATCGAAGCCATAATTGCGAATCTTACTTCTCTGGCGGTGCAGTGGAATAGATTGAAGCTACAATAGCGAATCTTACTCCACGACATTGCAGTTAAAAATATTGAAGCCACAATGACGAATCTTACTTCCCTGGCGGTGTAGTGGAGCAGATTGAAGCTACAACAATGAATCTTATTTCTCGGACATTGCAATTAAAAATATTAAAGCCACAATGGCGAATCTTACTTCCCTAGCGGTGCAGTGGAACAAATTGAAGCTACAACGGCGAATCTTGTATCCAAAACATTGTAATTAAAAAGATTGAAGCTACAATGGAGAATCTTAGTTCCCTAGCGGCGCAGTGGAATAGATTCAAGCGACAACGGTGAATCTTATTTCCCCGACACTGCAATTAAAAAGATTGAAGCCACAATGGCGAATCTTACTTCCCTACCAATGCAGTGGAGTAGATTGAATCTACGACGACGAATCTGGCTCCCCCGACATTGCAATTAAAAAGATTGAAGCCACAACGGTGAATCTTACTTCCCTGGCGGTGCAGTGGAACAGGTTGAAGCTACAATGGTGAATCTTGTTTCCCCGACATTGCAATTAAAAAGATTAAGGCCACAATGGTGAATCTTACTTCCCTGGCAGTGTAGTGGCACAAATTGAAGCTACAACAGCGAATCTTGCTCCACAATATTGCAATTAAAAAAATTGAAGCCACAACGGCAAATCTTACTTCCCTGTCGGTACAGTGGAGCAGATTGAAGTTATAATGGTGAATCTTGGTTCCCCGACATTGTAATTAAAAAGATTGAAGCCACAACAGCGAATCTTACTTCGCTGGCGGTGCAGTAGAACAGATTGAAGCTACAATGGTGAATCGTGTTTCCCCGACATTGCAATTAAAAAGATTGAAGCCACAACAGCGAATCTTACTTCCCTGGCGGTCCAATGGAGCAGATTGAAGCTACAACGGTGAATCTAGCTCCCCCGACATTGCAATTAAAAAGTTTGAAGCCACAACAGCAAATCGTACTTCCCTGGCGATGAAGTGGAACAAATTGAAGCTACAACGGTGAATCTTATTTCCCTAACATTGCAATTAAAAAGATTGAAGCCACAATAGAGAATCTTACTTCTCTGGCGGTGTAGTGGAATAGATTGAAGCTACAACAATGAATCTTGCTCCACGACATTGCAATTAAAAAGATTAAAGTTACAACGGCGAATCTTACTTCCCTAGTGGTGTAGTGGAGCAGATTGAAGCTACAACGGTGAATCTTATTTCCCCGACATTACAATTAAAAAGATTGAAGCCACAATGGTGAATCTTACTTCCCTGGTAGTGTAGTGGAACAAATTGAAGGTACAACAGCGAATCTTGCACCCTAAATATTTTAATTAAAAAGATTGAAGCTACAACGGTAAATATTGTAATTAAAAAGATTGAAGCCACAACAACGAATCTTACTTCCCTGGCGGTGCAGTGGTATAGATTGAAGCTACAACGGTGAATCTTGTTTCCCTGACATTGCAATTAAAATGATTGAAGCCACAACAGCGAATCTTACTTCTCTGGTGGTGCAATGGAGCTGATTGAAGCTACAACGATGAATCTGGCTCCCCCGACCTTGCAATTAAAAAGATTGAAGCCACAACTGCGAATCTTACTTCCCTGGCGGTACAGTGGAGCAGATTGAAGCTACAACGGTGAATCTTGTTTCCCTGACATTGTAATTAAAAATATTGAAGCCACAAGGGCGAATCTTACTTCTCTGGCGGTGCAGTGGAATAGATTGAACCTACAATGGCAAATCTTGCTCCACGACATTGTAATTAAAAAGATTGAAGACACAACGGCAAATCTTACTTCCCTGGCGGTGTAGTGGAGCAGATTAAAGCTATAACGGCGAATCTGGTTTCCCCGACATTTCAATTAAAAAGATTGAAGCTACAACTGTGAATCTTACTTCCTTAGCGGTGCAGTGGAACAGATTGAAGCTACAATGGTGAATCTTGTTTCCCCAACATTGTAATTAAAAAGATTGAAGCCACAGCGGTGAATCTGGCTCCCCCGACATTGTAATTAAAAAGATTGAAGCCACAACGATGAATCTTACATCTCTGGCGGTGCAGTGGAACAGATTGAAGCTACAACGGTGAATCTTGTTTCCCTGACATTGCAATTAAAAATATTGAAGCCACAATGGTGAAAATTACTTCTCTGGCAGTGCAGTGGAACAGATTGAAGCTACAATGGTGAATCTTGCTTCACGACATTGCAATTAAAAATATTGAAGCCACAACGGCGAATCTTATTTCCCTGGCGGTGTAGTGGAGCAGATTGAAGCTACAACGGTGAATCTTGCTTCCCCAACATTACAATTAAAAAGATTGAAGCCACAATGGTGAATCTTACTTCCTTGGCGGTGCAGTGGAATAGATTGAAACTACAACGGCGAATCTTGCTTCCCAGACATTGCAATTAAAAAGATTAAAGCCACAATGGTGAATCTTACTTCCCTGGCGGTGCAGTGGAATATATTGAAGCTATAACGATGAATCTGGCTTCCCCGACATTACAATTAAAAGATTGAAGCCACAACTGTGAATCTTACTTCCTTGGCGGTGCAGTGGAACAGATTGAAGCTACAATGGTGAATCTTGTTTCGCCGACATTGTAATTAAAAAGATTGAAGCCACAACGGTGAATCTGGCTCCCCCGACATTACAATTAAAAAGATTGAAACCACAACGATGAATCTTACTTCTCTGGTGGTGAAGTGGAACAGATTGAAGTTACAACGGTGAATCTTGTTTCCCTGACATTGCAATTAAAAAGATTGAAGCCACAATGGCGAAAATTACTTCTCTGGTAGTGCAGTGGAATAGATTGAAGCTACAACGGTGAATCTTGCTCCACGACATTGCAATTAAAAATATTGAAGCCACAACGGTGAATCTTACTTCCCTGGCGGTGTAGTGGAGCAGATTGAAGCTACAACGGTGAATCTGGCTTCCCCGACATAGCAATTAAAAAGATTGTAGCCACAATGGTGAATCTTACTTCCTTGGCGGTGCAGTGGAACAAATTGAAGCTACAACGGCGAATCTTGCTTCCTAGACATTGCAATTAAAAAGATTGAAGCCACAACGGCGAATCTTACTTCCCTGGCAGTGCAGTGGAACAAATTGAAGCTATAACGATGAATCTTACTTGCCTGACATTGCAGTTAATTAGATTGAAGATAGCAAATCTTATTTCCCTGAAGTGCCAGTGGAATAGATTAAAGCTATAAATTACCGATCTTATCTCTCTGAAGTTGTAGTAGAGCAGATCGTATTAGGTCTTATCCTCCTGAAGTTGCAGTGGGGTAGACTGAAGATAACGAGTCTTATCTCCCTGAAGTTGCAGTGGTGCGGATTAAAACGATGAATCATATTCCTCTGAAGTTCCAGTGGGTCGAATTAAATCTTATCATATCAAACCTTATCTCCCTGAAGTCGTAGTAGAGCAGGTTGAAGATACAAATCTTATCTCCTTGAAGTTGCAGTGGAGCAAACTAAAACCACCAATCTCGTCCCCCTAAAGTTAGAACAGAGTCGATTGAAGCCACTAGTCGTATCTAAATGTGCAATAGAATGGATCGAAGCAACAAGACACGGTGGACTGGAAGGAGGCTACTTGAAGAAGAGAAGCACCCAAAGAAGTCAAGACTAGGCAAGGCCGGGCCCATATTAGCAGGACAAACCAAAAAAATAAAAATTACAGTCCATTACAAATAATGATGGCCCAACTGGCCCAAAAAAATCAAGCCCGATAAGCCCACAACCTAAACTGGTTTCAGTAAAGAAACCAGAACCCTAACCCTAAGGCGCCGTTTCCCCCTACTGCCCATGTGCCTCAGCAGCACGTTCGACGCCCGAGGCAGCCTCTATGTGCCTGACACCTCTCTGCCATCACCTGCAAAAAGCAAACAACAAGCATGAAAGAAGAGAGAAATAGTAAAAAATAACATGAAATGTAAATCGATTATAAAAGCCCCAAAACAATGTATTTTTTGGGGACACCGATTCTAAATAAAAAAACAAAGAGATCGAACCAGATTAAAAAAAAATCAAGGTGCTTTATTCGATTTGTTTATTTATTTATTTTATTTTCATTTCAAAATAAATAGATAAATATATAAATAACTAAAAGAAATTTTACCTTCAACGCCGCGGACGGAGGGTCTCTCTGGTCTTGAGGGTGGCTGGGTCACTGGACTCATCGCAAACCCACCGGCGGTGACGGGGAGCCGAAAGTCCCCTTTATTTTTCTCTTTCTTTTTTTCAGTTTTTTGGGTCTGGAGTTTTTTTGACAATTCAAACCCCAAATCGGTGCTTTGCTCAAAAAAAAAGGAGCGAAAAGAAAGTTTTTTTTAGCTTTCTGGCCACCGTGCACGACGGTACCATCACCGGTGGCCGGTGGTTGGCGCAATGGCGGTCGGCCGGAACCTTGCGCCGAAAGGGAGAATTTTGAAGAGAGGGGAGTGTTTTTTCAGTTTTTTTTTAAAGAGGAGAGAAATGAGATTTTTTGGAAATAAATTTGGCCTAAATAGCCTATGGATATGGCGCCGTTTTGGGCAAGTGCTCCAGGCGCCAAAACGATGCTGTTTTGGCTTCCCCAACCCGCGCGCGACCCGACCCGCCAGGAGATCCGCACGTTTTCGACTTTTGGGTTATTTACCCTTTGAGTCCTTTCTCATTTTTATTTATTTGCAATCGAGTTTTTTTTTATCTTTTAATTTTACCGCATAACTTTAATCCTGTTTCATTTTAGTCCTACGCAAAGTGATGCGTTTTGGAGGGCGAGATATTTACTATTTCAGTCCCATCATTTCATTCGCATAGTGTAATTCGGTCCTTTGCCTTATTTTATTTCCAATTTATCCCCTGAGATTTTGTTTTATTTTCAATTTAGTCCTGTCATTGTTATTTTTATTATTATTAAACAAATTATTATTATTATTATTATTATTTATCATCATCATCATCATCATCATCATCATCATCATCATCATCATCATCATCATCATCATCATCATCTTAGTTTTATTGTTACTTTATTGCCGTTAACTTTACTATAAAAATGTTATTAATGTTATTACTATTTTTTTTTTATTAATATTATTTCTATTATTGTTATAATTACCATTAATTTCGTATCATTATTATTATTATATTTCTATTTATATTTACGTATTTAAGTTTAAAGATATTTTGGTTTTATCATTTATTATTATTTTTTTACTTATATCTTGTTATAACGTATAAATTTTAGATTAATTTACTATTCTGCTATTAATAATATTATTATGATTTATTTACTTATACTTTTTTATTCCAAACATTATTATTTCTACCTTTATTATTATTTTTAGTTGTCTTATACATAATTTGTTTATGTGTTTGTTCACTATCGTTTTTAACCTAGTTTTGGTTTCTATTTGTTCTCGTATCTTTTATTTATTCATTTTACTTTCGCTTTTGATTAGTACCATTCGTATTATCACAGTTATCATTTTATGTATATTAACACCTCGTGTTTCATTTCTACTATTTCGAGTTAGATTAATTCATCACAACGCATAAGTTTCGACTTTCAAATAAGCAAAATTTCATGTTCAGATTCGAGAGAAATCGTACCCTAACTTACTGGGTTTCGATTTTCCTCTACGAGTCTAAAGGACCAATCATTTTAAATCAAAGCACAAGTTAAATAAAAACTTATCCTCGGGATTTCAAAAGTGTCGTGTTCTAACTCACTTGATGTGACATTTTGTTATCTCAAGGTAAAAATTTCTAAAAACGCAAAGGTAATATTCTGCATGTGGAATTTTGAGAAATCGAGCCCTAACTTACTGGGTTCCGATTTTTTATTTGACCCAAGTGACTGAATATCCTTTTAAAACTAAAATAAATGTTTTAAATAAAGAAAATAAAGGCGAGCTTACTCTAAATAATACGATGTGTTGTGTCCTAACTTACGGGATGTGACATTTGGTTTCTTCGAGATAAGGAGGCGTTTTATGTACTACAATTTATTCAATTTTAATTAAATGATATTAATAAGAAAGGATTGTATTTTAAATTCTTTTCGAGTTTTCAACTTTTGACATTAAGACACTAATTAATCAACTAGGTACTAATTTTTGGGCGTTACGAGGATGCTAATCCTTCCTCGTATGTAACGACTCCCGAACCCGTTTTTCTAAATTTTGTGGATCAAAATCATTGTTTTAATAAAATTAAAATTTTTTATTAAAAACAACCACTTTTCGAGGTGACCTGATCACACCTCATCAAAAAGGATTGGTGGCGACTTCCATTTTCGTTTTCATTTTCAAAATCCAAGTTAACCCCGTTTTTATAAAAAAAATGGTATCAAAAAGGAACAGACAATTATTCAAAACATGAAAAAAAAATAAAAATAAGAAAAATACATGAAACAAGTAAGTACGGAGGAAAACAAATCCATACCAAATGCTCTTCTTGATTTTTCCCTTCTTTCGCACTTTTCAAAAACGTTCTTGTAATTTCTATTGATGATTCCATAATTGCTGAATATGATAATTGTAAGCACTAAATTTTTGTCCGACTAGAATTTGTGTTTAATTTTCAAAATTTCAAAAAAAAAAAATTTAAAAATAAAAATTGCATTTTGACCCCTAAACTTTTCCTAAATTTCATTTTGACCCTTAAACTTTCTTTAAATTTCACTTAGACCCCTAAACTTTCATTAAATTTCATTTTAATCCTAAATTTTCTAAAAATTACATTTAGCCCCAGAAGTTTTGCTGCATTTGTGATTTGGTCCTTCAGACAGGTTACGTGATTTGGGGCACCCACTTCCCAGATTTTCAGGCCACAAACATGGGTGGCTGCTCCTTCTTCACCTACCACCTGCAAAAAGGAAGCAAATATCAACTATAAAATGGGTTAAAAACCCCAAAATCAAACCCACACCCACGAAAAAAATCAAAAAAAACTTGCAAAAAGAGAGATTTTTTCGAAGGAAAAAAGAAGAAAAGAGAAAGAGGAGAAGAAAAGAAAGAGTACCGCGTCGGAGGAGGTAGCGGCGGCGCAACGGTGGTGGAGGCTAGACTTTGAAGAAGAAGAAGGAATAAGAAGGAAGAAGAAAAGAGGAAGAAGAAAGAAAGAAAAAAGAAAAAGAAAAGAAATAATAAAAAATATTATAACAGTCGGGTCAACCCGACCCGACCCACCTACGACCCGATCTGACCCAGCAGCCCAAGAAAAAAAAAGAAACAAGCCCAAAAAAAAACCAAAGCAAAAAAAAAGCAGCAAAAAAGAAGAAGAAAGAAGCAGAAAAAAGAAGAAGAAAGAAGCAGCCCAAATGCAGGCCCAGCGCAGCAGCAGGCCCCAGGCCCAGCGCAGTAGCAGACCACCCACACCAGCAGGCCAGGCCCAAGCCAGCAGCCCAACCGGCCAGCCCAGCAAAAAAAAGAGAAAAAAAGAAAAAGAGAGAAAAAGAAAAAAGAAAAAACAAGAAAAAAGAGGCTCAATTCGTGTAACCCGTTCGACGAAGCTCGTGTTTCGGTAGCTTTTCGGTAATTTCGTTTATTTTATTTTAATGCTCGTATTTTTATGTTATTTCGTTTTAATATTATTAGAATTTTATGCATATTTATATTTATATTTATATTTTTAATTTAATTTGATTTTTATTTTATTTTATTTTAAATAATTTTAATAAATAAGGCAACGAATCGATTTAACATAAAATCGTTGATTTCATCGCTATGTTGGGTGAATATCACCGGTTTGCGTTAAACTCGATACGCCCTTTTAAAAATAAAAAATATTCAAAAAAATTGTAATTTCAATAATCCTCGTGCTTTTAAAAATTCTCATGTTTCAAAAATCTTCGTGTTTTCAAAATTCTAGTGTTTCAAAAATTTTCTTGTTTTCAGAAAAAATTTTCGTGTTTTATAAATTTCCGTATTTTCAAAAAAATCATGTCTTTCAAAAATTTTCGTGTTTTCAAAAAAAATGACCGTGTTTCAAAAATTTCCGTGTTAAAAAAAATCTTCGTATTTTCAAAAAATTTTCGTGTTTCAAAAATCTTCGTGTTTTCAAAAATTTCGGTGTTTCAAAGATTTTCGTGTTTTCAAAAACTCCGGTGATTTTAAAAAAAAATCGTTTTCTAAAAAATTTCCGTGTTTCAAAAATTTTCGTGTTTTAAAAATTTTCGTGTTTTAAAAATTCTCGTATTTTAAATTTTTTTAAGAAAAAAATTGTGTTTCAAAAAATGTCTTGTTTTAAAAATTCTCGTGTTTCAAAAAATGTCGTGTTTTAAAAATTTTCGTGTTTTTGAAATTTCCGTGTTTAAAAATTCTCGTGTTTTAAAAAAAACTTTCATTTTTTTAAAAAAATTTTCGTGCTTCAAAATTCTCGTGTCTTAAAAAAAGTTTTCATATTTCAATCGGATCACGACTAAATATTAAATGGAACTCGTATTTTTGAAAATTAAGACAACATGCGTTTAACGAGATACCAATTTTGGGCGTCGCGAGGGTGCTAATACCTTCCTCGCGCGTAACCGACTCCCGAACTCTAATTTTCTCTGGATCTTCACGTAGACCTAAAATTACCTCTTTTTTAGAAAAGTTTAAAAATAAATTTTTCTTCTAAAAGAGAATTTATTAGGTGTCCGATCACACCTATGAAAAAAGATCGGTGGCGACTCCCTTTTCAAATAGATCGAGATTCTGTTTTCAAATTTTCAATATTTATTTCGATTAGCGCCCGTGCCCAATTTTTAGGTTGCTACAGCTGGCGACTCCACTGGGGAAAGCCTTTTTGAGAGTCGTGTCTGGAATTAAACATGTTTTGTCAAAATTTTCAAATTTCCTTGTTCAAAGTAAATATTTGGTCGTGATCCGAAAATCTCGTTTTCAAAATTCATGCATTTGTATCGTGCTGTAAATATTTCTTCTAACTTGCTTATTTGGTTGTTTTATAGTTTTTAATTTTTATGGTTTTAATTTTGGTTTAGTTTCTTTAAGTGAAACGTAAAGGTTTATGAGTTGTTCCTCACACACCGTGCACTTGTATTTTCGCATAACATGAGCTCTCTACCTGGGCTCCGTCCGTTTAAGTGAAAGTAAACGCTACGCCTTCGTGAGTTAACTCGTCCCTCCGCACAGGCTAGTGAATACTTTCGGGTTACATATGATTTATGCTTTCGTGAGTTAACTTGTCCCTCCGCATAGGCATAAGTAAATGTAACCCCTCGAATTGAACTCGTGAGCCTGTGATAGGCTATGACCGAGGCTCCGTGTTAATCTTAATAGATGATAGTACGGGCAATTCGAGTACCTATCTAGAACCAAAACTGCATATAATGAACCATACGAGCCACCTAACTAGAGCCATGCTGAACCTTCGTCTGTTTAGTAGTCACCAAAATAAGTGCACGGGAGGAACGCCTCTTACCTTTTGCACTTTCGCTTTCTATGCAAGGGAATCAAGTCCATTGGACCAAGTAGCTTAATTTGTTAGATTTTCCACAATTTTTATCTGATCATATGTGTTTTGCTAACCAATGTTGTTTGTCTGTATTTCTATTTTTCATCATGCATCATATACATCTTGTTAGGAAAGGGTTGATTAGAGATTGGTTGCCAAAAAGGGGTTTCTGATAGAGGAGTCAATTACACGAGTGACCGAAACGTTGTGTAATAGACTCTTTTGATTAAAGAAATGCCTAAATAGGGGCTATCTTGAAATTAACACCAATTTCTTGCATTTCTTTCATGACTAACAGTCATTTGACATTCATGCATTCATTCATTCATTGCATATTCCATACTCGTTCGCTGAGGTTAAAACATACAATTCGCTAGTTGTGCATACCATACGGGAAACCAGGGACATTCCACGGAAAATTGCCTAGCCTTTAACAGGAGAGTTCAAGGACTAATTGATGCGGGTATCCTATGATTCGATAGTACCAGTAATGCAACTGGGAACCCGTTCCCTAACCATATTGAAGGGAATGTGAGCACAGTGGGGAAAGAAGATGAATGGCAAGTCAGAAGATGTGTTTCAGAAATAAGGACGCCTCTGCAGAAAATCTGAGAGGCACTGGTTAAGAATAGATTGCTCTGTCGCCCCGGCGATAATCTCAGAAAAGAATGTCAGGTTCTTTATGATTTTCATGGAATTGTAGGGCACGACATTCAATCATGTGAGGAATTTAAAAGGTTACTGCAAGACCGGATAGATAATAAGGAGATTGAGATCATTAATGAAGGAGGGGCCAATGAGAAAGAAGTATGTGCCTCTGACAATCAATCGTCAGGTTGTCCGTATAGCGCCGATCGACCGTTGGTAATTTATTACGACGCGATGAGAGAGCCATTGAAACCACAGATGGTAATTGAAGTACCATCTCCTTTCCCGTATAAGGACAACAAAATAGTACCGTGGAGATATGATGTTAATATCGTTACACCGGAAGTTGAAAAGTCCAAAGCCATAATTGAAGATGTTGGGGAGGTAGGTCATTTTACTCGAAGTGGACGATGCTATTCTAAAGAAGTTGAACCGGTAAAGAAAAGTAGCGACTCGAAGTAAAAAGGGAAAGCAGTGATGCACGAGGTCGAAGTCGAGCAAGAAATTCCACCCGTGCAAGAAACTAAAAAGCCTGTGAATGAGGAAGAAGCTCAAGAATTCTTGAAATTTATTAAGCACAGCGAATATAGTGTGGTGGAACAACTGAGCAAGCAGCCAGCACGAATCTCAGTTCTATCTCTACTGTTAAATTCAGAGCCACACCAGAACGCTTTATTGAAGGTGTTAAATCAAGCTTACGTGGCCAACAACATATCTGTCGAAAAGCTTGATAGGTGGGTAAACAATCTGAATGCGGACAACTTCATCTATTTTAGTGATGATGAGATACCGCTAAATGGTAGAGGTTCGGTGAAAGCGCTGCATATCACGACCCGCTGCAAGGGCTACATAATACCGAATGTACTCATCGATAATGGGTCAGCATTAAATGTTATGCCATTGGCTACACTTTCCAGAATACCGATAGATTTGTCCTACTTAAAGCCCTGTCATTCCACGGTAAGGGCATTCGACGGGACGAGGCGTGAAGTCATGAGAAAGATCGAAATCCCTTTGGAAGTGGGCCCCTACATCTATGAGGTCGAATTCCAAGTCATGGACATTACACCCTCTTATAACTGCCTTTTGGGAAGACCTTGGATTCATTCTGCTGGAGCAGTCCCATCATCCCTCCATCAAAAAGTGAAATTCATCATGGATGGCTATTTGGTCACAGTCGAGGGCGAAAAAGACATCATCGCATCTATCTCTGCTGATGCGCCATACCTGGAAGTAAGCAAGGATGCAGTGGAATGTTCCTTTCGATCCCTTAAATTCATCAATGCCACTTTCGTCGCTGAGGGAAATAGAATTCCGATGCCAAAACTGTCGAGAAATACCAGAATGGGTGTCAAGTTGACCGTAGGAAGGGGAGCTCGTGCGAGAAGAGGTTTAGGGAGACATCTGCAAGGAATAGTGAGGGCTTTAAAGCCAGTGCACCACAAGGCCCGATACGGTTTGGGGTTCCAGCCTGACATGCGCCAAAGAAGAAGACAGTGGAAGAAGGATCAAGAGAGAAGAATTGCAAGAACTTTGGGCCGAGAACCAGAATGGGAACCAATAGAGTACCCTCCTTTGTCAAAAATATTTACATCTGCGGGAATGATTTACCCTGGACAAGAGGATCCACGAAACATGCTGGGATTAATTGAAAAGGATTTTCAGAATGCTAGTATAAATGTCATTGACAAAGAAGCTGGTGCAAGTAAAGATGTCTCGAGGATACGCCCTTGCCCTCCTGGTTTCATGTTGAACAATTGGATTGCTGAAGAGCTTCTTGTAGTTTATAAGCCTTCAGAGTAATGCCAAACATCAACCTTCTATTGTGTCCTTAGATATAATAGAGTTCTTTTGTAAGAGTTTGTATTCGCTCTTTATCATTTAAATGAATTTCAATGAAGATGTATTTTGTCATGATTTTTCGCATTATCACTAATTTCATAATCATTTTCTCATTTCATAGCCTATCCTTACATTTGCCTCATTGCCATGACATAACATTTTGTTTGTTGTTTCCAATACTTGGATGTCCCCCGATAGCTTCCTTTTCCATTCAACTTTCAGGTGCTCAGATATTGACGACATGAATAAGCCCGTTACGAATCTTGAAATTGATGTTGAGAAGGCTGTTTGCTTAGGAGAATTTGAAGCCGAAAAAAATGCTGAAGATTATGTCTCGTCTCCTGAATTGTTAAGAATGGTGGAACAAGAGGATAAACAGGTTCTGCTTCATGAAGAATCTGTAGAAACAATAAATTTGAGCACTGAAGAGAGGAAACAATAAGTGAAGATTGGGACTTCTATTTTAGAAAGTACCAGGCGTAGTTTGATCACTTTACTCCGCGAATACAAAGATGTTTTCGCGTGGTCATACCAGGACATGCTAGGGCTAGATGAAGATTTAGTGGTCCATAAGCTCCCATTAAAGCCAGAATGCAAGCCCATCCAGCAAAAATTAAGACGGATGAGGCCCGAAATGCTGTTGAAAATAAAAGAGGAAGTCAAGAAGCAATTTGACGCTGGCTTCCTACAAGCCTCCAAATATCCAGAATGGGTGGCTAACATAGTCCCGGTACCAAAGAAAGATGGAAAAGTACGAATGTGCGTGGATTATCGTGACCTGAATCGAGCAAGCCCAAAAGATAATTTTCCCTTGCCGCATATTGACACGTTGGTGGACAACACAGCAAAACATTCATTGTTTTCTTTCATGGATGGATTCTCGGGGTATAATCAGATCAAGATGGCTTCTGAGGATATGGAGAAAACTACCTTCATAACAATGTGGGGAACGTTCTGCTACAAGGTGATGCCATTCGGGTTAAAGAATGCTGGGGCAACATATCAGAGGGCTATGGTGACGTTATTCCATGACATGATGCATAAAGAAATAGAGGTCTACGTCGACGATATGATTGCTAAATCTCGAAGAGAAGAAGAGCATGTAATGAACCTCAAGAAGTTGTTCGAAAGGCTGAGAAAGTTTCAGCTAAAGCTTAATCCAGCCAAATGTACATTCGGGGCTACCTCGGAAAAGTTGCTAGGCTTCATTGTCAGTGAAAGAGGTATCGAAGTTGATCCAGATAAAATAAAAGCCATCCAAGAATTACCACCTCCGCGCACGCAAAAGGAAGTTAGAGGATTTTTAGGGAGATTAAATTACATCGCCCGATTTATCGCTCAACTTACCAACCAATGCGACCCAATCTTTCGGCTTCTTCGAAAACATAACCCGGGAGAATGGAACGAGGAATGCCAAGTGACCTTTGATAAGATAAAACAATATTTGTCCAGTCCTCCAGTACTAGTACCGCCAACTCCGGGAAGACCATTAATTTTGTATCTGACAGTGTTCGAAAGTTCAATGGGTTGCGTACTGGGACAACATGACGAGTCAGGAAAGAAAGAAAAGGCGATCTACTACCTCAGCAAAAAGTTCACTGAATATGAGGCAAAATATTCGTCCGTTGAGAAATATTGTTGCGCTCTGGTTTGGGTAGCTCGGAGACTCAGACAATATATGTTGTATCACACGACATGGCTAATTTCAAAGCTGGACCCAATAAAATACATGATGGAATCGCCGGCACTATCAGGAAGAATGGCACGATGGCAGCTCCTCCTTTCGGAATATGGCATTGCCTATGTAAGTCAGAAGTCAATAAAAGGGAGCGCAATAGCTGACTTCTTAGCAACTCGAACGACAGAGGAATATGAGCCTTTAAGATTCGATTTCCCAGACGAAGACTTAATGTGCATCACAGAAATAGAATCCGAGTCATCAAAAGAGAAGTCATGGAAGATGTGCTTTGATGGTGCGTCAAATGCTTTAGGGCATAGAATTGGAGCAATCCTGGTATCACCAGACGGGAATCATTATCCGTTCACTGTAAGACTGAACTTCTTCTGTACCAATAATATCGCAGAATATGAGGCCTGTATCATGGGGCTTCGTGCAACTATCGAACGAAACATCGAGATCTTGGAGGTGTACGAGGACTCAGCCCTAGTGATTTACCAAATCCGTGGAGAATGGGAAGTGAGGGACTCAAAATTGATTAAGTACAGCGATTTAGTGGCTGGATTGATCAAGGAATTCAAAGAAATAACTTTTCATTACTTCCCACGAGAAGAGAACCAACTGGCTGATGCCCTAGCCACTTTGGCTTCAATGTTCAAAGCAAGTAGAGAAGCAGAAATAATGCCCCTCAAAATGAGCATATACGAGGCTCCTGCACACTGTTGTAGCATTGAGAAAGAAGTAGACGGACGGCCTTGGTTCCATGATATATTAGAATATATCAAGAATCAAAGGTATCCCGAACAAGCGAATGAGAACGATAAAAGAACAATTAGAAGAATGGCAACGAGATTTGTTCTTGATGGGGATATCCTGTATAAAAGAGGAAAGGATCAGATGCTTTTGAGATGTGTGGATGATGTTGAAACCAGAAAAATACTTGAAGAGGTCCATGAGGGAATTTGCGGAACGCATGCCAATGGTTTCAATATGGCCAGAAAGATCATGAGACTCGGTTATTATTGGCTGACAATGGAAAGTGACTGCATCAATTTTGCCAGAAAATGCCACAAATGTCAAATCTACGGCGATAAAATTCATGTAGCCCCTTCACCCCTTCATGTCATGACTTCTCCGTGGCCTTTTTCTATATGGGGCATGGATGTCATAGGGCCAATTTCTCCAAAAGCTTCAAATGGACATCGATTCATTTTTGTGGTTATCGATTACTTCACAAAATGGATTGAAGCCGCTTCGTTTGCCAATGTGACGAAGACTGCAGTGTGCAAGTTTTTGAAAAAGGAAATCATTTGCCGATATGGTTTGCCTGAAAGAATCATCTCAGATAATGCCACGAATCTGAACAATAAGATGATGAAAGAAGTGTGCGAGCAGTTCCAAATAAAGCATCATAATTCCTCGCCCTATCGCCCAAAGATGAACGGGGCTGTTGAAGCAGCTAACAAGAACATTAAGAGGATCATTGGGAAAATGACTGAGACATATAAAGATTGACACGAGAAACTTCCATTTGCTTTGTTTGCATATTGCACATCTGTACGAACATCTACGGGAGCAACTCCTTTCTCTCTAGTCTATGGAATGGAAGCTGTGCTACCTATCGAGGTTGAGATCCCCTCTCTGCGAGTATTGATGGAATCAAAGTTAGAAGAAGCAGAATGGATTCGAGCTCGATATGATCAGTTGAACCTCATTGAAGAAAAACGTCTAAGGGCAATTTGTCATGGGAAAATGTACCAAAAGAGAATGATCGCAGCCCATGACAAGAAGGTACGACCAAGAGAGTTCCATGAAGGAGAACTCGTTCTGAGAAAGATTCTCCCAATACAAAAAGACCTGCGAGGAAAATGGGCACCAAATTGGGAAGGACCATACGTTGTAAAAAAGGCATTCTCAGGAAGAGCTTTAATCCTTACCGAGATGGATGGGAAGGAGTTACCGAATCCGGTGAATTCGGATGCGGTGAAGAAATATTATGCTTAAGATGAAAACCCGAAAAGGGCATCTAAAAAAATAAGGGCGAAAACCCGAAAAGGGCGTATTGATTAGTACAAAAAGATTAGGATGAAAACCCGAGAGGGCGTCCTAATGAAACAAACCTGGCGGTCGAACGATAGGTCAAGTAGTGAGACTACAGTATTTGAAGCACTTCTGAAAGCTCGAAATTTTCTACGCAAGAAGCCATGCTCGAAAAGATTATTGATTGAGGAACGTGGAAGAGTTCATGTGTTGAATATCTAGAGCATTTGTATCCGTTGAATACGACCTTTTCTTTCTTTTTAACATTTTTACTCTCATTGTTTAACTTTCTTTGTTTGCCACACTTGAAATAAAGGAATATGAGATATCCTTTGTGTCCCTACCTGACCATTTTCATGCATCTCACTATGTGTTTATTTAATGATAAATAGTGAAATGACATACTCTAAACAAAAGAAATGTCAAGCATTACCTGGATAAGAATTTGATAAGTGCAAGATCTTCAAAGCAAGAACAAAGTTTAACCAAGGGCAAAAAGGGTGATATCTGAGAAACGTCGATTACTCGTAAAGCTCGAAAACAGGTATGAGGCCTGAAGAGAAGGTCGAGAATCAAAGCAATGAACGCGATCCTCAACAATCATGGCGAAAATGACATACGACCAATATGCTTAAGGAGCACTGCATAATCATGTAGGCATAAAGGCATTTAAGATAAACATGTGCATATCATGATGACATCATGCATGGCATATATAGGTAATCCAGTAAAGCAAGAAATCTTGAATGAGAGTCGCACTGAATCAAAGGAAAAGATACCCGAGTTCTACCAAAGGACAGGTTTTGGTATTTTGATGTTTAATATTCATGCTTTCCAAGGAAAATCAACTCATATTGCGAGAAATGAGTTGAGCCTCAAGACACGTTGAGGTATTTTTAAATTTTTTAAAAAATCAACTCATATTGCGAGAAGTGAGTTGAGCCTCGGGGCACGCCGAGGTATTTTTAGTTTATGTTTTAAATTGACTCATATTGCGAGAGGTGAGTTAAGCCTTTTAATTTTTGTTTTTCAAAATCAACTCATATTGCGAGAAGTGAGTTGAGCCTCGGGGTACGCCGAGGTATTTTTAGTTTATGTTTTAAATTGACTCATATTGCGAGAGGTGAGTTAAGCCTTTTAATTTTTGTTTTTCAAAATCAACTCATATTGCGAGAAATGAGTTGAGCCTCAAGACACGTTGAGGTATTTTTAAATTTTTTTAAAAATCAACTCATATTGCGAGAAGTGAGTTGAGCCTCGGGGCACGCCGAGGTATGTTTAGTTTATGTTTTAAATTGACTCATGTTGCGAGAGGTGAGTTAAGCCTTTTAATTTTTGTTTTTCAAAATCAACTCATATTGCGAGAAATGAGTTGAGCCTCAAGACACGTTGAGGTATTTTAAATTTAAAAAAAATCAACTCATATTGCGAGAAATGAGTTGAGCCTCGGGGCACGCCGAGGTATTTTTAGTTTATGTTTTAAATTGACTCATATTGTGAGAGGTGAGTTAAGCCTTTTAATTTTTGTTTTTCAAAATCAACTCATATTGCAAGAGGTGAGTTGAGCCTCGGCTCACATGCTGAGGTATTTTCAATTTATGTTTTTTTCAATCTATGCTTTTCAAAAATCAACTTATATTGCGAGAGGTGAGTTGAGCCTCAAGGCACGCTGAGGTATTTTCAATTTCTGCTTTACTAATTCTACTTTTCAAATCAACTCATATTGCAAGAGGTGAGTTGAGTCTCAGGCCACACGCTGAGGTCTTTTCAAATTCTGTTTTTAATTTCTGTTTTTTTTTAATTTCTGTGTTTCAAAAAAAAAATCAACTCATATTGCAAGAGGTGAGTTGAGCCTCAGGGCACGCTGAGGTATTTTCAATTTCTACTTTTCAATTTCTGTTTTTCAAAAATCAACTCATATTGCGAGAGGTGAGTTGAGCCTTTTAATTTCTATTTTTCAAAAACCAACTCATATTGCGAGAGGTGAGTTGAGCCTTTTTCTATTTTTCAAAAAATCAACTCATATTGCGAGAGGTGAGTTGAGCCTTTTGCAAATTCTGTTTTCAAAAATCAACTCATATTGCGAGAAGTGAGTTGAGCCTTGGCTCACGTGCTGAGCTATTTTCAATTTCTATTTTTAATGTCTAGTTTTAAAGAGTCAATTCATATTGCGAGAAATGAGTTGAGCTCAGGATCACATGCCGAGTAAAGAATAAAGATTGGACAATTGAACAAAATTTAGTGCTTTTAAGTCTTTGCACTATCCTTGTTTCACAATGATGAGCAAAGAGGGGCAGTTGTAAGCACTAAATTTTTGTCCGACTAGAATTTGTGTTTAATTTTCAAAATTTCAAAAAAAAAAATTTAAAAATAAAAATTGCATTTTGACCCCTAAACTTTTCCTAAATTTCATTTTGACCCTTAAACTTTCTTTAAATTTCACTTAGACCCCTAAACTTTCATTAAATTTCATTTTAATCCTAAATTTTCTAAAAATTACATTTAGCCCCAGAAGTTTTGCTGCATTTGTGATTTGGTCCTTCAGACAGGTTACGTGATTTGGGGCACCCACTTCCCAGATTTTCAGGCCACAAACATGGGTGGCTGCTCCTTCTTCACCTACCACCTGCAAAAAGGAAGCAAATATCAACTATAAAATGGGTTTAAAACCCCAAAATCAAACCCACACCCACGAAAAAAATCAAAAAAAACTTGCAAAAAGAGAGATTTTTCGAAGGAAAAAAGAAGAAAAGAGAAGAAAAGAGAAAGAGGAGAAGAAAAGAAAGAGTACCGGCGTCGGAGGAGGTAGCGGCGGCGCAAGCGGTGGTGGAGGCTAGACTTTGAAGAAGAAGAAGGAAGAAGAAGGAAGAAGAAAAGAGGAAGAAGAAAGAAAGAAAAAGAAAAAGAAAAGAAATAATAAAAATATTATAACAGTCGGGTCAACCCGACCCGACCCACCTACGACCCGATCCGACCCAGCAGCCCAAGAAAAAAAAAGAAACAAGCCCAAAAAAAACCAAAGCAAAAAAAAGCAACAAAAAGAAGAAGAAAGAAGCAGAAAAAAGAAGAAGAAAGAAGCAGCCCAAATGCAGGCCCAGCGCAGCAGCAGGCCCAGCAGGCCCCAGGCCCAGCGCAGTAGCAGACCACCCACACCAGCAGGCCAGGCCCAAGCCAGCAGCCCAACCGGCCAGCCCAGCAAAAAAAAAGAGAAAAAAGAAAAAGAGAGAAAAAGAAAAAGTAAAAACAAGAAAAAGAGGTTCAATTCGTGTAACCCGTTCGACGAAGCTCGTGTTTCGGTAGCTTTTCGGTAATTTCGTTTATTTTATTTTAATGCTCGTATTTTAATGTTATTTCGTTTTAATATTATTAGCATTTTATGCATATTTATATTTATATTTTTAATTTAATTTGATTTTTATTTTATTTTATTTTAAATAATTTTAATAAATAAGGCAACGAATCGATTTAACATAAAATCGTTGATTTCATCGCTATGTTGGGTGAATATCACCGGTTTGCGTTAAACTTGATACGCCCTTTTAAAAATAAAAAAATATTCAAAAAAATTGTAATTTCAATAATCCTCGTGCTTTTAAAAATTCTCATGTTTCAAAAATCTTCGTGTTTTCAAAATTCTAGTGTTTCAAAAATTTTCTTGTTTTCAGAAAAAATTTTCGTGTTTTATAAATTTCCGTATTTTCAAAAAAATCATGTCTTTCAAAAATTTTCGTGTTTTCAAAAAAAATGACCGTGTTTCAAAAATTTCCGTGTTAAAAAAAATCTTAGTATTTTCAAAAAATTTCGTGTTTCAAAAATCTTCGTGTTTTCAAAAATTTCGGTGTTTCAAAGATTTTCGTGTTTTCAAAAACTCCGGTGATTTTAAAAAAAATCGTTTTCTAAAAAATTTCCGTGTTTCAAAATTTTCGTGTTTTAAAAATTTTCGTGTTTTAAAAATTCTCGTATTTTAAATTTTTTAAGAAAAAATTGTGTTTCAAAAATGTCTTGTTTTAAAAATTCTCGTGTTTCAAAAATGTCGTGTTTTAAAAATTTTCGTGTTTTTGAAATTTCCGTGTTTAAAAATTCTCGTGTTTTAAAAAAAAACTTTCATTTTTTAAAAAAAATTTCGTGCTTCAAAATTCTCGTGTCTTAAAAAAAGTTTTCATATTTCAATCGGATCACGACTAAATATTAAATGGAACTCGTATTTTTGAAAATTAAGACAACATGCGTTTAACGAGATACCAATTTTGGGCGTCGCGAGGGTGCTAATACCTTCCTCGCGCGTAACCGACTCCCGAACTCTAATTTTCTCTGGATCTTCACGTAGACCTAAAATTACCTCTTTTTTAGAAAAGTTTAAAAATAAATTTTTCTTCTAAAAAGAGAATTTATTAGGTGTCCGATCACACCTATGAAAAAAGATCGGTGACGACTCCCTTTTCAAATAGATCGAGATTCTGTTTTCAAATTTTCAATATTTATTTCGATTAGCGCCCGTGCCCAATTTTTAGGTCGCTACAATAATGTTTATATATAATGGTATAACTTTTGCCATATCATGTACATGTTGTCACTAAAGGACGTCCCCCTTCCTTTTGGTGCAGTGTCTTTGTTGGTGTGGAATCTGTCAAATTGGACTGGTTTTGTGTGTATCGTTTTATGGTCTAGTTGTTTGCTATTAATCGTGTTTTTCTTTAGTGATTGGTTTGTGTTCTAGTGTTTTACCATTGTTTGAATTTTGGTCTTGATAGGCGTGGGCTGGTTGGAGTTATTGGTTACTGGTCTTCATGGTTGTAGCTATTTTTGGTTTTTAAAAAATTGCTTTTTTAGTTTTCCAAAAGAAAAAAAGAACATAGCCAACAATACATCACTACCAAACAAATGACTCAAGTTAAAAAGCAAATGATTCATTAATATAAGGTAAAGAGAAAATAACCATTGTGACTGTCTTAGTACCACCGTTTTTGTTTGTTCCTATTAAAGGGTGAAGAGTTGAGACACAACAGAAACATTTTTGCAATAATTATGGAGATGGAGATTGAGTTCATGTTGCTTCTAATTGATATTTAAAATAAGTAATATTCCTCATTTCTACCCTCAAGCTATAAGATATATTCAGCAGATGATAAGTGGAAGCTAAGTTGAAAACACAATTTTCTTTTGCAAAACAAGAAAATGGTAACTACAGAGTTACTGTTATTAATAAGTTAATATAATCAATTGTTAAATGTTGGATTGCAACTGTACAATTTAGAAAGGTTTTACAATACAAGAATACAATGACTATATGATCTTCTTTCCTTAAAATTCTACTGTTTCTATTATTGTGAAATAATTTTATGATTTTCTAAAAATGGCTTCAATATTTTCATATGCTTAGTATTTCATGCAGTGGCAAACTGATCCTATGAAGCTGTGAGCTCATTCGACGTTGTGAGCTCAATCAAGTTTGCGAGCTCTATATTTGCAAGCGCACCTAAAGCTACGAGCTTAACTAAAAGTGTAAGCTCAATTGAAGCTGAGAGCTCAATCATAATACTCTAGAATAACATATTTTTATGTATTAATTATGTATTTATTCTGAGTATGATCCTACTAATTTGAACTATTTATGATCTTTTATCTCTTAGGGACTAAATTTGAGGCAAAAGCAAAATTAAGGGTCAAAAGCGTGAATTTAGAGATAAAATGGGTCAATGTGCGACACAAGGAAAACTTGGTGCCAAAAGTGCAAGCATGGAGGACACAAGGGTTGAAATGCAAAAAGAAGAGATTTTATTCTATTAAACTCTATTTTAATTATATTAGGATAATTAATATTGAGATAATTATTAAGGATTACTTTTAGGATTTTATTTTATTTGTCTTTATTTATCTTCAATTAAATGTATTTATTTTTTAGGAATTTAAGTAGGATTAGACTATCTCCCTAGCACTATAAATAGGGGGTGAAGTGACTCAAAAAAGAATTCATCTTTTTCTGTAAACACTCTCTCCCCAAAAGTTTAGGCTTTTGCTCTTCTCATATTTTCTTCTAATAAAATCTCCATTTTTATTATATTTATTTTCTTTTCCACCACAACCATGAGCCACTAAACCCATCTAGCTGAAAGTTGTCGATAAATCCCCAAAAGGGTTCATGATGCTTAGAATTTGTACTTAGCCTTCTCAACGAGTATTCATCGTTTCTCCGCACTACGGGGCTGACGCTTCCGTCCATGTCCCTTAAGAAGTAAGCTTTTCAACGTATGCAAAGGTAGCCGCTTTGTATGTTTTGGGAAGGTTGCACAGTCGGTTCGTTAGCTTACTGCGTCAGAGGTTGGCGAGCCCAAGAGACAAAATGGCGTCGGATTCGCCATTGAGAAGTGTTGATCTAGCATAAGACGATCCCACAGAAGCGATTGTTGGCTAGAGTCAGGTTCCACCAAATCGTAAGTCTAAATCCTTGGAGCTAGTGGTCGTAGGTGTCCTCTTCCACTATAACTGGCTTATTCGATTTGGGAAGGATCATCTAAAAGTTGAGGATTGAACCTAAGGCGGAACGAGACAACTAGAGGCTGGAATCTCCCATAAGAATTTCCTTTCTCTTAACTCTATTTTTAATTTCTTGAATTTTTGATTCAATATTCCTAATTCTGTTTTTATTTTATTTTTCATTTCCAGATCCAAACCTTTAATTCTGTTATTTTTAATTTTTTCCAAGCATGCAGGTTTTCTTGGGTAAGATTCTGCCAAGATTTCACGGAACAAGATATTGTGCAAATCCAGTCCCTGAGGATTTGACCCTACTTCCCTGTTACTATTCTTTTTCATTATTTATTAGGGATAGGATACTTTTGGTGCTTTCAACGACCGCATCAAATTTTGGTGTTGTTGCCGGGGACTGGCAACGTACTAATCTTGTTTTTTGTTTCTTATGACCAGATCTGCTTTAGGTACTCTTGTGTTCGATTCAGAAATTGATAAGACTGCTAAAGCCAATCTCAAGGAGACAAAGTTACGAAAAAAGCAGTTAGCGGTGGTTGGAACTCAAAGTAACCCACTGCCAGAAATCGAAGTCGACGACGAAGCTGAGTCTAGGGTTAACGAAAACCCTACTCGAACATTTGAAACTGAAAAAGTAGAAGTCGACTCACCAGAAGAAGTGCTTAATGTTAGGGTTAACGAAAACCTGAATCTAACACACCAACCAATGGCTCAAATGATTCGGCAACTGGCTGAAGCTCCGACAGAACAACCGCCATTGTGCATCGAGTATCCCACTGTAGATACTGATTTTGAGTTGAAGTCAGGTTTAATCCAGTTACAGCTAACTTTTCATGGGTTGCAAATTGAAAATCCACATAAGCATCTGAAAGAGTTTCATATGGTTTGTCTTAGCATGAAACCTCAGGGGATAACTGAGGATTAGATTAAATTGCGTGCTTTCCCTTTCTCCTTAGCAGATTCTGCTAATGAATGATTATTTTATTTTCCCCCTGGATCTATTATAACTTGGGCTGATTTATATCGTTTTTTCTGAACAGGTTTTTTCCAGCGTCTCAAGTAGTTGAGCTAAGAAGAGAGATCGTTGGAATAAGGCAAAAAGAAGCTGAGTCCCTTTGCGATTATTGGGAGCGGTTTAAGAAGTTGTGTGAAAGCTGCCTACAACATGGTATAACGGAGCAATCTCTCCTCCAATATTTTTACGAAGGTTTGAAGCCCATGGAGATGAATATGGTAGACACTGCTAGTGGAGGAGCATTGGTCAACATGACTCCCCAACAAGCGAGAGACTTGATCTCCACGGTGGCTGCAAATTCTCAGCAGTTCTGAGCCAATACTGAACCCCCAAAAGGGTTCACCAGCTAAGTAATTCAACCTTAGAGGATAAATTTGATAGAATTACTAATATGATGAACTCTTTTATTGCAGAAAAAGCGAAGACAGCTCGGTTATGCGGAATATGTGCTACAACTAATCATGCAACTGATACACGTCCCAGTTTGTATGATGATACCATGGCCCATTTGGATGCTGTGGGAAATTTCCCTTGGCGGCCACAAAGGCAATACGACCTCTACGCTAATACCTACAACCCAGGGTAGAGGGACCATCCTAACTTAAGTTATGGGGCCAATCCACGAAATAACCAGCCATACCAAAATTAGTTTTCGTAACAACCGCAAGGTTCAGGTAATTTTCTAAAAACCATGGTCAATAAGTTAGCAGTTAATGTTCTTGATTTTCAACAGCAAACTCTTAATTTCCTAAAAGAGACGAAGGATTTTCAATAGAAAATCGAGGCGTCCATCAGAGAGTTAACCACATCGATCGAGAAATTGACCTCTCAAGGGAAGAAACCGTCACAAATAGAACCAAACCCTAGACAAAATGCAAATGCAGTGACCTTGCGAAGTAGAAAGTTACTGGAACCGATTCCTGACAGGAGTCTTGGCAAAGAAATTTCCCAGAAAAAACTTGAGAAAGACAAACAGGTCCAATCTAAGCCTCTATTGCCTAAAATTCAACCTCTATTTCCAGAATGATTCAACCCGTGTCGAAGAGGGAAAGAGGACAAGGAAATCCTCGAAACATTTAGGAATGTCGAGATCAACATTCTGCTGTTGGACGCCATCAAGTAAATACCGCGGTATGTAAATTTCTTAAAGAGCTTTGCATCAACAAGTGAGAATTAACACGCAATGAAATGGTGAATGTTGGAGAGAATGTATCCGCAGTGTTACAGCGGAAAATGTCGGTAAAATGCAAGGATAAGGGCATGTTTGCAATACCATGCAAAATATGCCAGCTGGGAATTAAGAAGGCTATGTGTGATCTAGGAGCTTCTATAAATGTAATGCCGTATTCTATTTATGAATCATTTAGCGCAGGTTTTTTTGACAAAAACAGGTGTTATTATTCAATTAGCGGACAGGTCTGTTGTGCATCCAGAAAGAGTCCTTGAGGATGTTCTGGTAAAAGTTAACGAGCTTATTTTCCCCACAAATTTTTATGTGATCAAAATGGAGGAGGATAGCACTCCTGGATCTTCAGATCTCCTGCTGGGTCGATCGGTCCTTAGTACAACTAGTACTAAAATCAACGTTCGAAGTGGAACTCTCACGATGGAGTTTGATAGGGAGATTGTAAAGTTTAATGTCTACAACGCCATTAGCCATCTAAGCGAAATCTTGAGCATAAATCATATCGACACAATTGACTCTTTGGTGGAAGAGAATTTTGAGTCAATTTATGGAGATAATTCTGAACTTGATGAATTTGAATTTGTTAATGAGTTATTATCTCCAAATACTAAACTGTTACCTTATGTTATACAGGCACCAGAGTTGGAGTTAGAACCCGCAGGACAGGCAAGGAAATTAGACATCCAAAAGTTAGAAGAAATTCGCAATGATGCCTACGAGAATGCTCACATTTATAAAGACAAGAAAAAGTTGTTTGACGATAAGAGAATAGCTCAGAAGCATTTTTTGGTAGGACAAAAAGTTTTACTTTATAACTCCGTGTTAAATTTATTCCCAGGTAAGCTTTGATCACGATGGCAAAGACCTTTTATTGTTACTACAGTGTTCGCACATGGAGCGATTGAAATAGAGAGTGAAGAATCTGGAAAGCGGTTCGTAGTCAATGGCCAACGGTTGAAGCCGTTTTATGAGAATTTTCAAGCTCACATGGTTGAGAAAATCCATTTAGAACCACCATAGAACCAATAACGGTGTCGAGCTAACGACGTTAAACAAGTGCTTGTTGGGAGGCAACCCAATTATTATTATTATTATTTTCTTTACTTTATTTATTATTTTACTTTATTTTATTATTAATTACTTATTTAGATATTAATAAATTCTTCTTCTTTTGCTTAGATAAAATAGAGTGAAAATGGGAAAAAAATTGTTAAGCAACGCTTAGAGCGCATTGAAGCCCGACTTGAAACCTTTGACCAGTAACTAACTGAGCTTATTGCCAACATATACAATCGACAGTAACAACACGAGGAGTTTTTCTAAAATTTTCTACCTATTTATTTCTTTTTGTCTACATTAAGGACAATGTGCTTTAAGTAAGGGGGATGTACTCTTTGTTATTACTATCATTTTCTGCTGTGATTTTGGTTGTTGCTGTGATTATTTTTGGCTAGTGTTGCTGCTTGAGGCTCCATTTTGTCCATATTTGTTTTTTTAGAACCTTCTGTCTCTTTTCATGCCCAAGATTTTTACCAAGAATTGCCTACTGTTTGACCTACAAGCGTGATTCTTGCTTTCTGAGGAAATTACGGATTTTCATAATTGATGTCATCTCCACCGTTTTATTCTTATTAGGCTAAAAATAATTGTGATTCATAGAGTTAACTTTATCTTACTTTTCGTAAAATTGATCAAGTTTAGTACAAAATGGACACTTAATATGTTTGCATGCTAAAATATGTTGATAACTATTAAGGTAATTACTGAAACTTATTTTTGACACTTGATTTTTTTTCTCTAAAGTTCTCATAAAAAAAATTATTATTAAAATGTCGTTTAATGTTTCCGTGGTTATGAGTGCAGCTTAAAAACGTGACTGACTGAGTAACCGGGGTAGGGTGCTTGGGTTGTCATCATATTTCGCGTCAAAAGGTTGTGTGACGTGTTAGGTAAAACTCCGCTAACTGAAATTAATTTCTAAGAACATGTTGTGTTGAGTAATCGGGGTGGGGTGCTTGGCTATCATCTTTCTTCGTGTCAAAAGGTTCGATGTATTCTTAAGAAAAAATTATAATAAATTAGGAGTCTGCTGGGTTGAATAACTGGGGTGGGGTGCTTGGCTGTCATCTCTTTTCGCGTCAAAAGGTTCATTATATTCCTAAAGCATAAAAAATATAAATAATAAATAAATCAAAATAAAAAAAAAGAAAAAAAATATAATTTGGGTAATAAAGGAGGAAACAAATAGGGTGTCTTGGTAGGTTTGGTAATTTACCTAATTTTTATTAAATAATTAAAGTCGATTCTAATTTTTGTGTGTATTAATTGGAAAACTTTTTTTTGTTTTACTTAAAGCAAGCTTAGGGTTCTCTTTATTTTTCATATGCACTTTTCACTGATTTTTATAAAACTTTGGAGTTGTATTTCTTTTATGGCAGAATCTAACTTTTACAGTAGATAGGAACCATACTTGAGGGCAAGCATGGGCTAAGTAGGGGGAATTTGATAACACTCTAGAATAACGTATTTTTATGTATTAATTATGTATTTATTCTGAGTATGATCCTTCTAATTTGAGCTATTCATGATCTTTTATCTCATAGGGACTAAATTTGAGTTAAAAGCAAAATTAAGGGCCAAAAGCGTGAATTTAGAGATAAAATGGGCCAATATGCGGCACAAGGAAAAGTTGGTGCCAAAAGTATAAGTATGGAGGACACAAGGTTGAAATGCAAAAAGAAGAGATTTTATTCTATTAAACTCTATTTTAATTATATTAGGATAATTAATATTGAGATAATTATTAATGATTATTTTTAGAATTTTATTTTATTTATTTTTATTTATCTTCAATTAAATGTATTTATCTTTTAGGAATTTAAGTAGGATTAGACTATTTCTCCTAGCACTATAAATAGGGGGTGAAGTGACTCAAAAAAGAATCCATCTTTTTCTGTAAACACTCTCTCCCCAAAAGTTTAGGCTTTTGTTCTTTTCATATTTCCTTCTAATAAAATCTCCATTTTTATTATATTTATTTTCTTTTCCACCACAACCATGAGCCACTAAACCCATCTAGCCGAAAGTTATCGATAAATCCCCAAAAGGGTTCATGAGGCTTAGAATCCGTACTTAGCCTTCTCAATGAGTATTCATCATTTCTCCACACTACGGGGTTGACGCTTCCGTCCATGTCCTTTAAGAAGTAAGCTTTTCAACGTATGCAAAGGCAGCCGCTTTGTATGTTTTGGGAAGGTTGCACAGTCGGTTCGTTAGCTTACTGCGTCAGAGGTTGGCGAGCCCAAGAGACAAAATGGCGTGGGATTTGCCATTGAAAAGCGTTGATCTAGCATAAGACGATCCCACAGAAACGATTGTTGGCTAGAGTCAGGTTCCACCAAATCGTATGTCTAAATCCTTGGAGCTGGTGGTCGTAGGCATCCCCTTCCACTATAACTGACTTATTTGATTTTTTTTAGGATCATTTAAAAGTCGAGGATTGAACCCAAGGCGAAACGAGACAATTGGAGGTTGGAATCTCTCATAAGAATTTCCTTTCTCTCAACTCTATTTTTAATTTCTGGAATTTTCGATTCAATTTTCTTAATTTTATTTTTCATTTCTAGATCCAAACCTTTAATTCTGTTATTTTTAATTTTTTTCCAGGCACGCAGGTTTTCTTGGGCAAGATTTTGCTGGGATTTCACGGAACAAGATATTGTGCAAATCCAGTCCCTGAGGATTTGACCCTACTTCCCTTTTACTATTCTTTTTCATTATTTATTAGGGATAGGATATTTTTGGTGCTTTCAACGACTGCATCACTCAACCAGTTGCGAGCTCATCAAAGTGTGAGCTATTAAAGTTTTTGGTTAACCACTAGTTGTCATGTTGGTAGGGTTGACATATGCTGAAATAGATGTTTTGTATTTAGTCTGCTTACTTAAGATTACTTGTTAGATAAGTAGAGTTAGTATTGATTTGATGTTTATTAGGTATTGGCTTTACCTAACCAGTTTATGTATAGGTTTCATCTTTGTATTTTTAAGATATATTAGTGGGGTTTGTTGAATTATCTGTAACTACTACACCCGTGTATATTGTAATACATGTGTAAAGAAAATGATGATGAGAATTTTTTATAGTAGTTCATAAAAAATTTACTAAGTATTTTCCTTGTTTTCTCTGTATTTATTCTCTCAACTTCTCTAAACCCCAATAATTAGTATCACAGCCTTAGTCTTTGGGGACCTTGTAATTATTTTTTATTATTGAAAAAAGAATGCTGATTGTATCTTATTCATATTGCAATGTCATCTCGAAGTTCTACACCACCTCTACCTCCTATCATTGCTGGAGAAAGCTACCGTATTTGGGTAGTGAAGATGAAGACATATTTTCGAGCGTATGATTTGTGTGAAGTTGTTGATTTAGATAGAGAACCACTACCGTTTCGAGCAAATCCATTGATAACTCAAATTAGACAACACAACGAAGAAGCTGCTAAAAATTATAAGGCTTTGTCTTGCCTTCAAAATAGTTGTCTAATGTTATTTTCACAAGAATTATGGCTTGTGAAACTCCCAAACAAGCCTGGGATAAGTTGAAGGAGGAGTTCTAGAGGATTGAGAAGGCAAGGCATCAAAAACTGTTGAATTTGAGGAGAGACTTTAAGAACTTGAAGATGAAAGAAACTGAAACTATCAAGCAATATGCAGACAGGATCGTGTCCATTGTCAACAACATAAGGTTGCTTGGTGATCAGTTTAGTAGAAAAAGTCATCACAACATTGCTAGAGAAGCATGAGTCTAAGATCTCATCCTTGGAGGACTCGAGAGATTTGACAACAAAAGAAAAAATATCCGCCATGCTCGAATTACAAAAACTATAAGAAATTTGGCCATGATTTTATAATTTGTAAAAGCAAAGTGCAGTAACAACAATAGCCTAATCAGGCTCAAGTTGCTGAAGAAAATCAAGCTCATGAGGAGCTCGCATTCCCTACTTCATGCTTCGCAGTCAACAATCAAGACAAGAAAAATTGGTTGATTGACTGTGGTTGTACAAACCATATGGTTTCTAATGAAAGTATGTTCAAAGAGATTCGCAGATCCTTCAATTCGAGAATTAGAGTTGGAAATGGCAAAATCATTGAAACCAAGGGAAAATAATATGATCAGGTTAGCACTCCTGTAGGTACAAAAGTTATTATTGATGTTCTTTTTGTACCTGATATAGATCATAACTTGCTCAGTGTTGGTCAGCATGTTGAGAAGAATTATTTTGTTATTTTTGAAAAGAATAAGTGTATTGTATCTGGTTCAACTGGTCATGAGCTTATGTTAGTGAAAATGAGTGACAAGAGCTTTGCTAAAAACTAGAACTTAGTTACCTTTAAAGCTTACTCTAGTTCAACTGATGGTACTGACTTGTGGCATAAGAGATTGGGGCATCAATTACAAATTGCTTAGTATGTTGTAAAAGCATCATTTGGTTGAGAACATGTATGAAGTCAACAAGCGAACTGTAGTGAGTGAGGTATGTTAGTTTGGGAAGTAAGCAAGATTTTTATTTCCTACGAACAAAGTATGGCGAGCTACTAAGAAGCTACATCTAGTTCACACTGATATATGTAAGCCAATGAAGATTGCTTCACTTAGTAACAACAAGTACTTCATTTTGTTTATTGATGATTACACTAGATATTATTGAGTGTATTTTTTGAAGGCCAAGTCTGAAGTTGTTGAGGTCTTTTGGAAGTTTAAACCTACTGTTGAGAATCAAGCTTGTTGCAAGCCGGGAATATTCAGGTTTGTTAATAGGACCGAGTATACTTCTAAAAAGTTTTAAAAATTTTGTGAAGATGTTGGAATCGAGCATTAGTTGACTAACACATACACCTCTCAACAAAATGGTGTATGTGAAAGGAAAAATAGAACAATTATGGACATGTCAAGATGTTTGTTGTTTGAGAAGAAGCTACCAAATAAGTTGTGGGTTTAAGCTGCGAACACTTTTGTTTATTTGCTCTTCAGATTGCCAACAAAAGTTGTGAAGGATATGACATCATTTGAAAGATGGTTCGAGTTCAAGCCATTAGTGTCACACCTAAAGATCTTTGGTTGTTTACGTTATGCTCTTATTCCTCTGTTAAAATGAATAAGCTGGAGAAAAAAGCTCAACCAAGTATCCTTGTTGGTTACAGTAGTTGCAACAAAAGGTACAAAATTTTTGATCCCTTCATTAGTAGTGTGTTTGAGAGCAGAGATGTGAAGTTCAGTGAGCAAGCTTTGCAAAATTGGGAAGCTACAGAAGTTGAGATGGTTTAACAAAGTTAGTCTAAGTTGAATGTGCGAACTAATGGAGTTCAAAACCAAGATGTTGATTGTTTTGATGACTTACTCGTCAGAGGTACCAGACCTATCTCTAAAGTATATGAGAGGTGTAATGTTGTCGTATTAGAGCTTGTGAGCTATGAAGAGGAAACAAAAGAAAATGGCTAGATAAAAGCTATGGAGGCTGAGATAGCCATGATCAAGAAGAATGAGACCTGAAAGTTTGTTGAAAGACAAGTTCGCAAGAAGGTCATTGGTGTAAAATGGGTTTACAGAACCAAGTTGAATGCTGATGGTTTGGTAAATAGACTCAAAGCCAGACTAGTTGCAAAATGATTTAGTCAACAAGATGGTGTTGACTATGCTGAAACATGTGTACTAGTAGCCAGACTAGACACCATTAGGCTACTACTAACTATTGCAGCTCAAAAAGGGTGGAAGATACATAAGCTTGATGTAAAGTTTGTATTCCACAATGGTATTTTGAAGGATTAAGTTTATGTTGAACAACCACAGGGATTTGTAGCTGATGGCGAAGATCACATGGTGTGCAAGCTAAAGAAGGCATTGTATGGCTTGAAACAAGCTCCTTGAGTCTGATATGAGAGAGTTGACAAGCATCTGGCAAGCTTGGGGTTTGAAAGGAGTGTCAGCGAACCCATATTGTATGTGGAGCTAGAAGGAAATGAGACCTCGCTGATAGTATCCTTGTATGTTGATGACCTGTTAGTAATTGGTAGTAGTGGAAGGCTGCTAATTGAGTTCAAGAAGCAGATGCAAGCTGAATTTGAAATGTTTGATCTTGGAGATATGACTTATTTTCTTGGTTTGGAAGTGCTTCAGTTAGATCAAGGTATCTTCATTAGTCAAAAGAGCTTTGCCTTGAAGATCATGAACAGATTTTGTACAAAAAATTGCAAGCCAACAGGAACTCCCATTGCTCAAGGTGAAAAACTCTCAAGCCATGGTGATTTTGAAAAAGTTGATGAAAACAATTATAGGAGCCTTATTGGAGGCCTACTTTATTTGACAGCATCGAGGCACAATATTATGTTTGTTGTAAGTTTGCTTTCAAGGTTTATTCACTGTTGTAGTGTTATGCATTTTAAAGTTACGAAGCGAGTTCTTAGATATGTTAAAAGAACCCTGAGTTATGAAATTGAGTATATGAAGGAGAATGATCTGAAGTTGACTGGTTTCACAGACAGTGATTGGATTGGTTCTATTGAAGATATGAAGAGCACTTCGGGGTACTTCACGTTGGGTTCGAGTCTATTGAGTTGGAGCACACAGAAGCAAGAAATTGTTGCACAATCAACCTTTGAAGCAAAGTACATAGAAGCAGATGCAGTAGTAAGCCAAACATTTTGGCTAAGAAAGTTGATGTCTGATTTAAATTTGAAGCAAGTGGAGGCAATAGAGATATATTGTGATAATCAATCTGTTGTTCCAATTGGAAAGAACCTCGTCTTCCATGGCAAGAAAAAACACTTCAAGATAAAGTATTATTTTGTGCGCGAAGTCAAGCAATCGGATGAAGTGAAGCTGGTTCATTGCAGTTCAGATGTTCAACTTGTTGATATTATCACAAAACCTCTTGGAAGAATGAGGTTCGAGAGGCTGAGAGATGATATTGGAGTTCGCAGCATTATGACCAATGAAGAGTGTTGCGAAGTGGCCATTCATGAAGTGGCGAACTCTTCCCACGAAATTGCAAGCTCATTTGAAGTTGCGAGCTCAAGCAAGTCTGCGAGCTCTACAGTTACGAGCTTACCTAAAGCTGCGAGCTTAACTAAAAATGCAAGCTCATCAAAGTGTGAGATGTTAAAGTTTTTGGTGAACCACTGGTTGTGATGCTGGTAGGGTTCTCATATGCTAATATAGATGTTTTGTATTTAGTCTGCTAACTTAAGATTACTTGTTAGATAAGCAGAGTTAGTATTGATTTGATGTTTATTAGGTACTGACTTTACCTAATAAATTTATGTATCAGTTTCATCTTTATATTTTCAAGATGTATTAGTAGGTTTTGTTGAATTAACTGTAACCACTACACCCATATATATTGTATTGTAAAGAAAATGATGATGAGAATTTTTTATAGCAATTCATCAAAAATCTACTAAGTATTTTTCTTTGTTTTCTCTATATTTATTCTCTCAACTTCTCTAAACCCCAACACTTAGTCCATGTTCTCAGTTTCTTCAACTGCAAATGTAATATCAATTAAAAAAGTTTCAATGTTTATAAAAAACATAGGAAAAAAGCAAATGACAACTGTTAGATTAACCTTGAAACCACCATGTTTTGATTAGTTTTTTTTTCTTACTATCATCAGCACGTAAATGGAACATAATAGCTAATGTCTAAAATCTATTAGAAATAGAAATGTTAGTGACAAACAATTTGATAATTATAGAGTAAATGCTTAAAGAGCATGCTTTGGAGCATATTTAAATAGAATTCTCTCTTTTGGTTTAGAATCTCCATCTTGAAAAGCTTGTTTTTTATTTTTAAATAATTGATTTAGGTATAAATTCATGTTTGGAAAAGAAAATGTTCGCAAAAATCTAAAAGTTTTTATATTGAAATTGTATATTTGGGTATCTTTTACCTTTTCGAATGTTTGTTTAACATCAGAACCTATGATAATACTTTGTTATTGAACTTTTGTGTATTTGAAATAGAATATTAATAAAAAAATCAGTTCAATTTTTAAATTATTTCCTTGACAAAAGCTGTTTTGAAATGTTATTGCAATTTTACAATGGTATCAGAAAAATTAGTTTTGGGTTGAATTAATTGAGTTGAGTTAGTAAATAACTAAAATAGAATAATTACAAGTAAAATATGGATAGGAAAGGTTGAATTATTAAGTGTTATTGAATAAAATAGATTATGAAAAATAGTAAATGGACTAAATTGGAAAGGGAGGTTAACATGAAGCTATAATTAAAAGATATTAAAGGGCTTTAATATATAATTATACTAAGGACCTTGGAATAATTTAACCATTTAAAATTGTATTATAATGTTTAAGTAGGAATTTTGTATCCACTAACTAAGATTGTAATATATTAACTCATTAGATTAGTTAATTAAGGTAAAACTTCATCTCATTCCTTAGCTTGTTGTCCATCTACTAGAAGAAAGAAGAAAACCTCTTTTTCTTCCATAAACCATTCAGTCCAAAATTTTTAAGGTAACTAAGGTCATTTTTTTAAATTTTTTTGTAGAATTTTAATCATCTAAAGCTTAGCCATTCATACCCAAATATTAGATTCCTTAATTATTGAGTTTTAATCAAAATGTCATTAAACGATGTTGATGAATTTAGGCTTGGTAGAGATGGATTCTTGAATAATGAGTTTAGATTATATTAGGATTAAGTTAAAAAAATGGAGAAATGTATTGATTCAAGTTAAAATTGTGTTTAAGAATTTAGTTAATTATATGTAATAAGGATCTAATTGTAAAATATAAAAACTTTGAGGTTTGATATTAATAGTGGTTGTAGGAGGTCTCTGTACTATATTTATTAAGTTGGATTTAAATTCGATCGGGTAAATTATGAGAAATTAGTGTTTCGGATATTAGGGTTTGTAGTGACTAATGAATAAATTGCATTTATGTTTAATTGTTATGCTTTTATGTCCAAATTGTAAAAAACTAATGAATTCTTGTATTCAAATTTATTGTACGTAGCTAAAGACGATGTTGGGATATCAAAAACCAAAGAGAAAACTAAAGTCGTTGACGAATAGAGGATTTGGTTTGTACTCTCATAATTTGAGTTCATTAGATAAATAAATATATATTCGATTTATTAAATGTTTAGAAAAGGGTAAACTATCAGTGTGGTTGTGTTTGAATGGTACTTATATACCTGACTATGTGACTTGAGATCATTCGATAGGTTGGTTATATATGTGTGTTCTTCCTTGATGATATATGATTATTAATAATGAAATTTGCCTTATTAACGTTGTCAGATAGAGTCATGGGTATAGTTGACAAGCCATAGGGTCTATCTTGATAGGTGGGAGATTTAGCGTTATGCATATATATATATCGCGATAGTTCTCTAATTCCTCAAGGATCAAGAACATATCACCAACTCAATTCCCTAAGGATATGAGTGCATTCCAGTATGGTTGGTAGGATCGGTGCATTTATGCCTGATTACCACTTTGATGCGTACATTGGTGTGGTGGCAGATTGATCCGAGTATCTGTTCTTATATCTGATTTTGTTAATAAGGATTATAATGTAAAAATGCATGATCAATATGTGTATAATTAAATTACAATAATAAGGTTAATATGGTACATGATTTTGATATGGAAAAATAGATGCAAATACCCTAATGGTGCATCAGAGTCATGTTATTTGAAAGCAAGTATAAAGTTGTTATAAATATGAATAATATGCATGAATATGGAATAAGTTTGATGATTAGTAAGGTGCATACGTACTAGTATTGATAATATTTGAAATGGTTAATATTAACTTGTTTAATTTTGTTAAGTAGTTAGTTTATTTGATTTTATTATGACTTTAATTGAATTCATATTATGTTAGTACCACTAAGTATACAATACTCAACGTACGGATATGTTTGTTTTCATGCATAGGTCTCAACAAGAACAATAGTAGATTCAAGGTTAAGCATTCAACTTGGTAGCTTAGCTCGAAAGATCAACTTGTTGTCGTGTTGTATGTATATATGTGTTTTAGGTCTTATGGCATATACCTAGGGTGGTGGGCTTGTTATTTAAAATAAGGTTTGGTACTTTGATATATTGATCTATAAGTTTTTGGTGGTTGAACTTCATCATTTGATTATTAGCTAATTATGCTTGTTTATATTGGTTTGAATGTGCAAATTAGTACCATAAGTATTGATGCGTTGGATTTCATGATCTGGTATTGTTTGAATATATTTTTCATGTGCCCAAGGGATGATTTTGTATAGGTGTAAATTTTAGTTGAGTTTAAGTGCAAAATGGTAAAATTTTGGATACTTGTAAATGTACATTTTAGGTCATTTGACCATTAAGTCTCAAGATAGGAAGAGCATGTCTCGAGACTGTTAGAACAAAATTTACCTTATAATGCATCAAGAGCTTAGTTCTTGAGACATGTTAAGTTGGTGTCCAAACAATCTTGACTAGGTCTCGAGAGAAGGGCACGTTAAAGCTAAATAAATTTAGCCCTACTCCAGGTCTTGAGACAAGAACCCCTTGTCTTGAGACATCCAAATATCAAAACTAAAATAGAAAAACAGGGGAGACCTGTCTCGACACTTGAAGACTTTTGTCTTGAGACTTGAATTTCATTGTCTAAAGACATGTGAACATCGAAGCAAAATTTTCAAAATTTAAAATGAGGCATGTCTCGAAAGGTGGAGTCCCTGTCTCAAAACATATTATTACGATTTGACAAAAAGAGTTCGGATTTGAATCCTAAACTCGTATTAGACCTCGCTTAAACCCTAATTGATTCGATTATGATTGATATGTATTTATGTGATTCAATTATATGAATTTATTATGGTTTGATATGAGTTTATTCGACAACATAAAAAACGGGGTCGACTTGGGTTTTGAAAAATGAAAACGAAAGTGGGAGTCGCCACCAATCTTTTTTGATGAAGTGTGATCGGGTCACCTTTAAAAGCGGTTGTTTTTAATAAATAATTTAATTTTATTAAAACAACGAGTTTAGTCTACGAAATTCAGAAAACTAGTTCGGGAGTCGGTTACGTACGAGGAAGGATTAGCACCCTCGTAACGCCCAAAATTGGTACCTAGTTGATTAGTTAATGTCTTAATGTCGAAAATTAAAAACTTTGAAAAATTTTCAAAATACGATCATTGTATTAAAATGTTGAAAATTTTGGAAAAAGGGGCATATTTCATGTGAGAAAGAGAGTCATATCCAGTAAGTTAGGATACAATGTCTCGAATTCCCGATACGTGAACGAATGTAAAAAATTTACTTATTCAGAAGATATTTTATTATCTCGGGTTTAGAAAAGGGATCATGCCCAGTAAGTTAGGACACGATCTTTTCTTAATTCCCGAGATCGTTTAAAAACTTGAGTTTGAAAGGATTCATGTATTTAGATTTACTATGGAAATCGTGACCCAGTAAGTTAGGGTACGATATCCTCAAATCTAAACACAAGATTTTTCTTATTCAAAAATCATAGTTTATGCATTGAAACAAATTAATTCAACATGAAGTAATAAAGCACGATGTTAATACTTGTAACGAGGCGATATTGAATACAATAGTGCAAAAATAATACGAGCAATTGCAATAAAATAAGATAAGTACAAATCAATAACATACGAAATAGCAATATATACAAGCAAACAAAATTAAAACATTCATTCAAATCAATAAAGAAAATGAAATAAATAAATGAATAAGATTATAAAAAAGTAAAAAGGTATATGTGTACTTATAAAAATTAAAACGTATATTGATATATGCATTAAAAATATGTGTATGAACTATAAAATATGATACAAATATATATAGGTATGTACATATATACAAATAAATTATAAAAAAAATACACATGTATATATACTTTAAGCCTATAAAATATAAGAGTATATAAACATCTATATATATAAAGCTAAAATAAAAAAAGCATATTAACAATAATAATGAATAAATAAAAGGAAAATAAAACTGGTAATAATAATAAATAGTAATGATAATATTATTATATTTAAAATAATTAATTAAACAATAAACTGCTGAAAAACGGGCTAAATTGAAATAAAAACGAAAATATTGGGTAAATTTGAAACATAAGAAAGGAAAAGGACTGGAGTAAAACGCGCGTCAAAAGGAAAGGACCAAAAGGAAAATAAACCAATCCCTGGACACGTGCCCACTTTCCAGCATGTCAGTGAGCCAGGGAACCGATTGAAAACGAAATAAAATTTTGAGGCCAAATTAAAAAAATAAATAAATAAGCCAGAGGACTAAATTAAAACAAATCAACAACAGGGAGGGACCAAGGGCGCAAATAGCCCACTTCATGAAAACGCGCGGATCCCCCCTGAAGTGGGTCGGGTCGCGCGCGGGTCATGAAGACTAAAACGGCGCCGTTTCATTTCTTATATAAATAGCAAAATAAACAAAAAACAATAGTTTTAAAAACATTTTCTCAAAAAAAAGGAAAGGAGCTCTCCATCTCTCTCTCGATCCCTTTTTGGCCGATCATCTGGCCACCGTCCATCGGCCATCGCGCACGGTGGTCGGAGGCACAAAATCGGATCTTTTCGGTCCCTTTTGAAGCCGATTGCCTCTAGACCACAGATCCAAGGTGGAACGTCGAGAAAGATGAGCCCAAGATTCGAAAATGAAAAGAGACTGCTCGTCTCCTCCTCCTCCGGTGATGACGAAGACGGGCTCCGACGCCGGCCTTCGAAACAAATAGGTACTTTTCTTTTCCCTTTTTTCTTTTGTTTTAAAAGAGTAGTGAAACAAACAAAAATAAATAAAAGGAAAATAGAAAACGCAAGAACAGAAAAGAAAATGGAATCAACCTTTTCAATTTTTCTTCTTTTTATTAAGTTGTTTTTTTTTACAAAAAAAATCGAAAGAAGCCCATACAAAGATGATATTCGGCCTCTTTATAGCCAATTTTGCTTCTATTTTTCTCTGCTATTGCTGCTTGCGTGTTTTCTTCTTTGTTGCAGGTAATTGACGTTGATGGGGCAAGTGGGTGAAGGGACGTGCGGTGCGGCGGTGGCAGAGCTAGGGACGTGCGGCGCTAGGCTAGGGTTAGGGGGATTAGGTTTCTTTTTTTGGATTTGGGCTGATTGGGTTTGTTGGTTATTTGGGGCCTGGTTCTGTTTGGTGCTTTATGTGTTGTAATTGGGCCATTTGGGTTTGGGTTTAGTCTAGGTGGGTTAATTTGGGCTCTGCTGGTTGGGCCATCTGATTTGGGTTTATTGGTTGTATTTTCTCTGGTGGGCCGGGCAAATTTGGGCTTCTACAGCTGCCCCTCTTTGCTCGTTGTCGTGTAACAAGAACAGAGCAAAGACTAAGAAAGACCAAATTTGCTCGGTCTTGCCGAGTCTTGACTTCTTTGAGTGCTTCTCTTTTCACTTAGCTTCACTCCAGTTCACTGTGTTTTGACGCTTCAATCCACTCCACTGCACTTCAATAAGATCTGACTTGTAGCTTCAATCTTCTTTGCAGCAACTTTAGAGGGACGAGATTCGTGGTTTTAGTTTGTCGTACTGCAACGTCAGGGAGATAAGACTTGATGCGAACTTGCTCTGCTGTAACTTTAGAGAGATAAGATCCTTTATTTAATCCGCTCCACTGTAACTTCAGGGAGATAGGATAGTGTCTTCGATCTGCTCCGCTGTAATCTCAGGGAGATAAGATCTAAAATTCTGCGGTCTACTCCACTGTAACCTCAGGGAGATAAGACCTCCAGCTTCAATCTGATCCACTGTAACCTCAGGGAGATAAGATCTGAATTTCTTTGGTCTACTCCACTGTAACCTCAGGGAAATAAGATCTCTGGCTTCAATCTGCTCCGCTGTAATCTCAGGGAGATAAGATCTGAAATTCTTCGGTCTGTTCCACTGTAATCTCAGGGAAATAAGACATGGTGCGATCTACTCTACTGTAACTTCAGAGAGATAAGATCCTTAGTTTTAATCCGCTCCACTGTAATATCAGGGAGATAGGATTACTAGCTTCAATCTACTCCGCTGTAATCTCAGGGAGATAAGATCTGAAATTCTTCGGTCTGTTCCACTGTAATCTCAGGGAAATAAGACCTGGTGCGATCTACTCTACTGTAACTTCAGAGAGATAAGATCCTTAGTTTTAATCCGCTCCACTGTAATATCAGGGAGATAGGATTACTAGCTTCAATCTGCTCCGCTGTAATCTCAGGGAGATAAGATCTGAAATTCTTCGGTCTGCTCCACTGTAATCTCAGGGAGATAAGACTTGGTGCGATCTACTCTACTGTAACTTCAGAGAGATAAGATCCTTATTTTAATCCACTCCACTGTAATCTCAAGGAGATAGGATTACTATCTTCAATCTGCTCCACTGTAATCTCAGGGAGATAAGATCTGAAATTCTTCGGTCTGTTCCACTGTAATCTCAGGGAAATAAGACCTGGTGCGATCTACTCTACTGTAACTTCAGAGAGATAAGATCATTGGTTTTAATCCGCTCCACTGTAATCTCAGGGAGATAGGATTACCATATTTGATCTGCTCCGCTGTAATCTCAGGGAGATAGGATTTGCAATTCTTCAGTCTGCTCCACTGTAATCTCAGGGAGATAAGACCTGTATAATGAACCTAATTATGCCTAATGATTAGGATGACATGATCAAAATGAAACAAATGCTCCTATCTAGACATGTGTGAATGACATGCAAAATGTCATGAAAATGATTCCTTAATGCTTAGGTTATCATCACACAAAAGCTTATTAAGGCTTTATCACCGACGTGCTACACCGCCTTCTTGCTCGGCTAGCATATCCAAAGAAACACTTAATCTGATTGCCCCCACTGTAAACCTCAAAGATTAATCCATTAGGGCGCACAATTTGTGCCGTCATTCTCCCACTGTAATCCAAGGGTAGAAATATGTGGCTTTTATCTCAATCCTATCTTATCACAAATCAAGGATACATGACCTAAATCGTTCTGGTTTCTTACACCATTCTCAGGGTGCCATACCAAAGACTTATGCGCAGATGAAGACTCTCTTCTCTGAGGTAACCTCTTCCTACTGCCTGATGATTATTGCTTGCTTGTTCATTCCAGCTTTGTCGTTAACCCGTCATCTTATCATTTTGTTCAATCAATGCATTTGACAACGAAAATCCAAAGAGAAAGTCTAAATTCAAACACTTCATTCTCAGATTTCCAACCTTTAAAATTGATGTGTTCTAAACAATAGTCCTGTTTTAGGCTCCTATATTATTTAGAAACTTTTCAGAGTAATATGCAAAACTTCCTTTGTGAAAGTTTTATTAGTCCATTAATCATTATTCTAATGTAACATGTTTGCAAAAAAGTCATAACAATGGATAAGAATAAAGTTGGTTCTGAGCATAGCTCGAAAGAACAAATTATCGAAAATAGTAAAGAAGGATGACAAAGAAATTGATTGGGAATGTAATATCTTGGAAAAGAAAAAGGTATTCCAAGAATAATAAATAATATGAGAATTGGGTGCCCCAGATATCGCAGCTTGAACTTCTCTGTACAAACTTTCTGAATACCATTTTGAGTTGGACATGTGTTTAGGAGATCTACAGCGCTCTGTCGATGCCCCAAGATGTCGCCTATCCTTTCCTGTTGATTCAAGCATAGCAAGATCACCACATGCCCCAATATGATCAAAATTCGAATCGCTCTAATCGCCTCATGCCCCATTCTGAACAAATATTTGAGCCGCCCTTTTTGGGTTTTCAACTCAAAGCCCCTTTGGCCTAAGGCGCCCTTTCCAGGTTTTCCCCTTAGCCTCTCCATTTTTCACTTTCATTTTTCATTTTTCATTTTCATTTTTCATTTTTCATTTATTTAATTTTTTTGACTCAGAGTGCCCTTTGCGGGTTTTCACCTTGGTCCTTTCTTCTTCTTTAGATGAAGTATTTCTTGACTGGATCCGAGTTTATAGGATTAGCAATCTCACTCAGGATCAGTGCTCTTTTGAAAAATGTCTTCTTTACAACGTAGGGACATTCTCGGTTTGGCATTCATTTTCCTCTGAAATCCTTTTGGAGAGGGATGATCTTTTCGACATCCAACCCTCTCGTGGAATTCTCTGAGATGACACTGTTCATTATGAGCTCGTATCATTTGTTTCTGGTACATCCGACCCTGAAGAATAGCTTTTAACCTTTTTCCTAGGTTCAACTGATCGCATCGCGATTGGATCCATTCTGCTTCATCCAATTCTAGCTCAACTAATACCCGGAGAGAAAGGATTTCAATAGGTAAAACTACCTAAACCCCGCAAACCAAAGAGAAAGGTATTGCCCCGGTACAGATGTTCGACAGGCAAGGAAGGCAAATAGTAATTTCTCATGCCGATCCTTGTAAGTCTCAGTCATTTTCCTTTAATTTTTGATGTTCAACTCTAGGCAATTTAGTGACGAATCGTGGTGTCCACTTCTGAGTTAATTTGAGACCTCAGCAATCGTGCTATTGTTTAAGCTCAATGCATTCTCCAATACCTTATTCTCTGAAATTTTGTATCGGTATACGATGACTTTGGCTCATGAAGTAGCCTCTCAAAATGAAGTAATGCCCATTAGAAGTCTTCGATAATGGTGATGTCCATGCCTCATTGTGCTTGAAATTTGAGTCGCCCTTTATGGGTTTTCAATTCAAAACCTCATTTGGTCACAAAGCGCCTTTTGCGGGTTTTCGCTTTGGCCTCTCCTTTTTTTTTCTTTTCTTTTTCATTCTGATTTTTTCATCTAGATTTCTCTTTTTCATTCTTCTTTCTTTTTCTCATTTTCATTTTGATCTTGATTTTTTCTTCTTTCTTCTTTTTGTTTTTTTTTTATTTTGATTTTTGATTTTTTTCATTTTCATTTTGACTTTGATTTTGATTTTGATTTTTCTTTTTCTTCCCTTTTTGATCTGAGCCTTTTGGGGCGCAACTACGACAGAAAACTTTGGATCTTCCTCTTCAATCAGGATGGACCCAACAACAACTTGAAGAGGTAGAAATTTGACTTCAAATGGGCAAAGCTATGCTGACTCCACAAGAAAGGCATTGCCCCGGCAAAGAATTACATCGTTCATACTGCAAATTTCTAACATCATTCTGTTGTGTAGATTTCATTATTGGCGTTTAACCTGGGGCATATCCTGGTATGATCATACGAAGACATCTTTGAACCCTAGAGGTCACTCAATAAGGTGTTACTTCGTCTCTGCGGTCAGGTCAATTCTAATCTTTACCACGCTCACAATTTCTAATGATTCTTTGTGAGGTAAGATCTGTCTATCCTCTTATTCAACCATCCTTAACAAGTTAGGAGATAAACTACAATCTTTGTCATTTTCAAAGACCTGAGATCCCTCTAAACACATGCCTCTCTCAAAAGGAAAATCTGGGTTTGTAGTAGAGTCATTCACGTCATTGATATCCAGGGACTCATAATAAGTACCGAAGAATATACAAAAGAAAGTATAAATTTATGAATAATTATTTATACAATATGATTATGAATGAATGATCTAAAAGAATGAAATAATTAGAAATAATTATTCAAAAAGAATAAAAGAATATTGGCTCAAAAGTGAATGCAAAGATGTATTTTATTAGAATAATAACGTTCATACATTAGCCTATTTCACAAAGGAATTTCTATCGCTTTAGGCTAAAAACAACAAAAATGTTCTGAACATTACTCTAAATAAGCCCTGATAACTACAGGGATTTCTTCTGCAGTCTAATTGTTTAGAACACTCTCAGGGTTATAAGGGCGGATATCTAACAAGGTCCCTTTTCCTTTTTGTCTTCATGTATGCCATTGGTGTGAACACTTGCCAACATTGCTTCATACATCTCATTTATCCCGTTGTCAACATGATTGGGTAGATGGTTTTTTGCACTAGATGAATCACCCAACTTGACAATACCCATGTTGATGAATTTTTCGACTAGCTTCTTGAAGGCAATGCAATTCTCTATTGAATGCCCCGTAATTCCCGCATGGTAGTCACATTTTGCGTTCATGTCATACCATTTGGGATACGGGGGTTGTATGAGTTTTAAGTAATGAGGAGCAACAACATGCGCATCGAACAAGCTTTGATACAGCTCCTTATATGACATCGAAATTGGTGTGAACTAGAGCTTCTCAGTACCTAGTTTCACTCCAGATTCTTGCTTTAAAGGACTTTGATGTCTGGTGGTTTCTGTCTTTGGCCGGCCCATAGTGATTGGTTTTGAATGGCCTTTGTTATATCTGCCTGCATTATCCCCTTTATTCCCCTTCTTCCCTAGGGCCTTTGTAGTATCTGGGTATTCTATCCTCATCTTCTTTATTTTGGCTAGATTAGCAACAGGACTAGCTAAATCATTCCTCAAATTGGATTCTAAGCCTGTCAGGCAATTCACTGGTGTCGATGTACCAGTCTGATAATATTGGGATCCGACAGTAAAAATTGCTCCTTGTGGACGCTCATCTGGCTGAACCTGGACACTTGTCGGAGTACAATCTAAGGAATAGACAAGATCCTCATTATCAACCCCAAAGTAAACCACCGGGTCTTTCACTTCTTTTGACTTTCCAGATAGCAATCGGATGAACTGGTTTATCATAGTTCTCCGTAATTCTAGCATCTGATCTCTCATCTCCTGTTGAAATTCAGTCAATTGCTCCTGCATCTGGATCTGCATTCGCTCTAATTTTTCCAACCTTCGTTCCATTTCTCTAGCCTTTGCTTGGATATCGTAAGGGTGTTTGGTTGGTTGGCTTTCCAGGTTAGCTGAAATAAATTTACTCGTTTAGACTCTTTCAATGGATTTTAATGCATGTAATGCAATGTGATGCAAATGCATGAAATGAATGCCTAAAGAGACGTTGATTCTGATTCAATTACATTTAGGAAACATTTCTAGAAAGCAAATTCCTTTACATAAAACGGATACAAGTATGGCCTCACCCTCATATTCCAAGAAACATCTATCTTTTTCTTCATCTGCATGCTTCAGGTAATCTTGCCAATAGATGCCATTGCTAGCTCCTTCTCTTGATCTTGGTTGTAATCCATCACCTGCCCGTCCTCATAAGGCTCGTCCGCCTCTTTAAGGGGTTAGAATGTTGAAGGCTCTTAGACAATTGCCTTGAATCCTCAGGCCACGAAGGAGGGTCACGAACTCTTCCATCGCCCTTCTTGTGTTTCTCGGAATATATTTGGGAAGTCGTATTATTTTCCACTTTATCAAGGAATCCGTATTCCATGACAAGGTTTCTAATTTAGTAATCGGACTTAAATCAATATCTCTTTCCTAAGATGCAGATGCGATGCAATCATAATCAAAGCACAATAAAAATGGTTAGTACAAAAACAAACAAGGAAAACAGAAAGTATCTAATCGGGTGACTACTAGGGGTTTGGAGTGGCTCTATCTAGGTTAAGTTCCTAAGCCCACTACATGAGGTTTAGTTCTAAAGTAAGGGTACCCGAACCAGCAGATTCCTCGATCCTCACCCATTATAGGCTCATACAGACCAAGTTCGGTTCAGGGGAATACATTTCCTTATGGCTGCACGGAGATGAAAATCTCACGAAGACATAGGTACAGATGTATCCCGAAAGCGATCCACTATCCTGCACAGAGGTGAAAACCTCACGAAGGAGTAGCTTCTCACTCCCACTTAAAAGGTGTGACCAACGGTCATGCAATGCAATGCATAAATATATAAAAACTTAAACAAATAGAGCAATTATAAACCACAATAATGAAAATTATAATGAGGAATGATATGCAATGAAGGGATCGTAAATTTAAACCAAATTTTCAATTTTCGACAAAAAAGACAAAAAATAATCAACTCGTGACTCGACTCACTTATTTTGAAAAGGTCCCCAGTGGAGTCGCCAAGCTGTTGACACCATTTTTTGGATAAAAAACGGGGTCGACTTGGGTTTTGAAAAATGAAAACGAAAGTGGGAGTCGCCACCAATCTTTTTTGATGATGTGTGATCGGGTCACCTTTAAAAGCGGTTGTTTTTAATAAACAATTTAATTTTATTAAAACAACGAGTTTGGTCTACGAAATTCAGAAAACTGGTTCGGAAGTCGGTTACGTATGAGGAAGGATTAGCACCCTCGTAACGCCCAAAATTGGTACCTAGTTGATTAGTTAATGTCTTAATGTCGAAAATTAAAAACTTTAAAGAATTTTCAAAATACGATCATTGTATTAAAATGTTGAAAATTTTGGAAAAAGGGGCATATTTCATGTGAGAAAGAGAGTCATATCCAGTAAGTTAGGATACAATGTCTCGAATTCCCGATACGCGAACGAATGTAAAAAATTTACTTATTCAGAAGATATTTTATTATCTCGGGTTTAGAAAAGGAATCATGCCCAGTAAGTTAGGACACGATCTTTTCTTAATTCCTGAGATCGTTTAAAAACTTAAATTTGAAAGGATTCGTGTATTTAGATTTATTATGGAAATCGTGACCTAGTAAGTTAGGGTACGATATCCTCAAATCTAAACACAAGATTTTGCTTATTCAAAAATCATAGTTTATGCATTGAAACAAATTAATTCAACATGAAGTAATAAAGCACGATGTTAATACTTGTAACGAGGCGATATTGAATACAATAGTGCAAAAATAATACGAGCAATTGCAATAAAAGTAAGATAAGTACAAATCAATAACATACGAAATAACAATATATACAAGCAAACAAAATTAAAACATTCATTCAAATCAATAAAGAAAATGAAATAAATAAATGAATAAGATTATAAAAAAGTAAAAAGGTATATGTGTACTTATAAAAATTAAAAACGTATATTGATATATGCATTAAAAATATGTGTATGAACTATAAAATATGATACAAATACATATATAGGTATGTACATATATACAAATAAATTATAAAAAAAATACACATGTATATATACTTTAAGCCTATAAAATATAAGAGTATATAACCATCTATATATATAAAGCTAAAATAAGAAAAGCATATTAACAATAATAATGAATAAATAAAAGGAAAATAAAACTGGTAATAATAATAAATAGTAATGATAATATTATTATATTTAAAATAATTAATTAAACAATAAACTGCTGAAAAACGGGCTAAATTGAAATAAAAACGAAAATATTGGGTAAATTTGAAACATAAAAAAGGAAAAGGATTGGAGTAAAACGCGCGTCAAAAGGAAAGGACCAAAAGGAAAATAAACCAATCCCTGGACACGTGTCCACTTTCCAGCGTGTCAGTGAGCCAGGGACCCGATTGAAAACGAAATAAAATTTCGAGGCCAAATTAAAAAAAATAAATAAATAAGCAAGAGGACTAAATTAAAACAAATCAACAACAGGGAAGGACCAAGGGCACAAATAGCCCACTTCATGAAAACGCGCGGATCCCCCCTGAAGCGGGTCGGGTCGCGCGCGGGTCATGAGGACTAAAACGGCGCCGTTTCATTTCTTATATAAATAGCAAAATAAACAAAAAAATAGTTTTAAAAACATTTTCTCAAAAAAAGGAAAGGAGCTCTCCATCTCTCTTTCGATCCCTTTTTGGCCGATCATCGGGCCACCGTCCATCAGCCACCGCGCACGGTGGTCGGAGGCACAAAATCGGATCTTTTCGATCCCTTTTGAAGCCGATTGCCTCTAGACCACAGATCCAAGGTGGAACGTCGAGAAAGATGAGCCCAAGATCCGAAAATGAGGAGAGACTGCTCGTCTCCTCCTCCTCCGGCGACGACGAAGACGGGCTCCGACGCCGGCCTTCGAAACAAATAGGTACTTTTCTTTTCCCTTTTTTCTTTTGTTTTAAAAGAGTAGTGAAACAAACAAAAATAAATAAAAGGAAAATAGAAAACGCAAGAACAGAAAAGATAATGGAATCAACCTTTTCAATTTTTCTTCTTTTTATTAAGTTGTTTTTTTTTTACAAAAAAAATCGGAAGAAGCCCATGCAAAGATGATATTCGGCCTCTTTATAGCCAATTTTGCTTCTATTTTTCTCTGCTATTGCTGCTTGCGTGTTTTCTTCTTTGTTGCAGGTAATTGACGTTGATGGGGCAAGTGGGTGAAGGGACGTGCGGCGCGGCGGTGGCAGAGCTAGGGACGTGCGGCGCTAGGCTAGGGTTAGGGGGATTAGGTTTCTTTTTTTGGATTTGGGCTGATTGGGTTTGTTGGTTATTTAGGGCCTGGTTCTGTTTGGTGCTTTAGGTGTTGTAATTGGGCCATTCGGGTTTGGGTTTAGTCTAGGTGGGTTAATTTGGGCTCTGCTGGTTGGGCCATCTGATTTGGGTTTATTGGTTTTTTATTTTCTCTGGTGGGCCGGGCAAATTTGGGTTTCTACAAACATAATGTGATGTCACATATTTGGATCTGGCAATCGGGTCGAGTGTCCAGTGTCACACTTTTATTATTCAAAATGTAGTTCAATTTCTTTGCTTGAGTGTAGAGAACATAAGTGCATAGAAAATTGGTCCCATTTGAGGTTTTGCTATAATTTGGTTTTGGATTTGCGAAAATGGTTTTGATTATTTGCATTAAGCATAGGACTTATTGTGTTGAAGATGAATTTCCTTTTATCTTGTTCCTAGAGAGGCTAATACTGTTGTCGATCAATTGGCTAAAGTGGGCATAGGTCGAGTTGACAATCTGCTATTGGTGGATCCCCAAGTTGGCTTGTGTTAAGGTGTCTCGTTTTCATATCTTTGGACGTTGCATCTCGCGTGATTTTGTTTTTTACCTCTGTTCTGTGGACTCTCTTTTCTGATGTCTTTCGCTAGTGCATCCTTTTTGCTTACTATGTTTTGTTGTTTTGTTTGTTGCTGGTTTCTTTGAGCGAGTTTGTTGTATTGAGCTTTAGCCCGCTACCGTTGTGTTTTTGCCAAGCTGTTGGTTCGATTGGAACCTTCTTACGGTTCAATAATATTGGCACTTTAAAAAAACTTATCTATGGTTACGAGTTTTGTTGGAAACAAAGAAATGCAGACAAAGAACATTGGTATTTTAATGTCATGTTTGACTTTTAAGCTTACTATTGTTTGAGTTGATCATGGTATTTTGTCTCTTGTTCTGATTGTCTCTCAGTACTGCATGTTTCCTTACATCTTTGGCACTAGTTTGATAGCTTGGTATTGTATGTTTACCTATCCTTTGCATTAGTTTCATATTTTAGAGTTCCAAGCAAAGAGATATGAAACATTGAGAAGTTTTTCTTTTAGATATCTATAGTTATTATTTTTAGATTTCAGTTCAAAAAAATTTATATGGCCTCAGCTGAAATAGAGAATAGAGTGATCTTGATCTTTCACATGCCTTTAACTTCTACCTTGAAATCTAAGAACCATGGACAAAAGCAAGATCAATGATTCAAAACCCATGCAACATGGGAACAAAAATACTTTTGTTTTTAACTTGGTCTATACTTTCAAGAGATTGTATATATTGATGCTATTGCTAACTTGGTCCCTGTTAATTTGGAATCTTTAAAAACTTTGGGAGATGCTTACTCATTTGTCATTTATTGCAGTGTTTTTATAATTGGGTTTTAACTGCCTATACTTTCAAGAGATTGTATATATTGATGCTATTGCTAACTTGGTCCCTGTTAATTTGGAATCTTTAAAAACTTTGGGAGATGCTTACTCATTTTTCATTTATTGCAGTGTTTTTATAATTGGGTTTTAACTGCACAAAATCACTACCTGTGGTAATCATTTACTAGCCAAGGTTGAATGACACATTGTTACATTGACATTATTAGTTTTAATAGATCCTTCATAATCATTGAATCTCAGCTACTTGGGTTGGAAAAGTTTAATCATATATAATGTAGTCTAATCTCAATCGTGTTATAAATTTAGGCCTAATTTAGGAATATTTCACAAAATTGTTTTGAAAAATAATTTTTTGGAACAAACTAAAAGCAAGCTGCTTTTTGAGAGAGAAAAGTATTTTTCGCAAGCCGAAAATTAGCTCAAAAATATTTTATTCAAAGTTGAAAATTTTAGTTTCTCCCTCATTGAATTATTGCATTCAAATACCTAAAAGAGCATTTTATTAAATGAAAAAAAAATACAATATGAACCTAAACAGCCATAAAAGAAATAAAAATAAATAAATTAGTATTTGATATATTGGTAGTGTACGTTTTTATTTCACAAGTAGTTTGAAAAATCGACACGAGTCTTTTCCTTTTAAATATTTGTTTCTTTTTTGTTTTTACTTTTTTTAAATTTTTTTAAAATATTACACTATACCCCTAAAGGACATTTGTTAACCCTCCTTGACCTTACTTGTGGAGTCTAAAGTGTATTTTCAAAAATTATTTGGTACACTAACAGTGAAAATTTTTAACTCTACAAATAAAATTGAAATTTTACCATATGTTCTTACGTTATATTTAAAAAAAATTTAAAATAGATAAATAAATAAAAGATATGACGAAATTCCAATTCGCTTGGGAAATTAAATAATTCCTACAAAAATTTAACATACAAAATATAATATAACAGATTATATATTAATTTTCTCAAACTTATAATAAATAAATAAATAAATAAATATAGGTGAAATGTTAGTCGAAGAACTATAAAACTTCATTCTTTTATTATTATTATTATTATTATTATTATTAGTTTAAGTAAAATAAATTGAAGTCACTTAAAGGATAAAATTGTAAAAGGATCGCATTACCAAGTAGTTGTATTGAGATTATATACTATATTTCAAAACTTTGACACTATTTTAAATATGAAATTATTATAGTTTAAAGTAATAATAAATAAATTATTAAATAAAACCCTTTCTTTAAAAATTACAGAAATAAGTCGAATTTTTCAAAATTTACGAGAATGAGCCAATTTTAGTAAAACACTTCTAACTGAAAACGTTTTCAAAGAAAACTTAAAAAAACTTTTCACATGACCAATAAAACACTTTCGGCTGGAAACATTTTTTGCTACATCAGCACTAAAAGTGACGACAACAATTTTTTTTTAAAACTTTTTTAGTTCCACCTAATTGAAATAAAACTTACAAAACAAACCTTTATATAGATCCAAAATCTCATTTCCCTTATTTTCTTAAGTAACATGAAATTACTTTCTCTTTTAACTAACAACATAAGATGAAAGACTACACCATATTTTATAATTTTTTTACTTATTGATAATATAACAAATGTTAACTTTTTTGTAAAAAGAATATATTTTTTAGGTAAAAAAAATATTACCGTCTTAAACCAAACACATCCTTATGACATGATAAACAATATAAGACCAAAAATACATCCGTGACCTCAATAAAGAAAGAAGGCCGGAGCATTAGGCCTTGGCATAGGCCTGAGCCTGAGAGCAGTTTGCACGAAACAGAAGACATCTTCAAAAATCTTCCCATTTGACTTTTGTTGATGTAATTGTACCATTCCAACAATAAATTTCAAAGACAACATGGATAATCGTTGTATGTCCCACCAAAAACAAGTAGAATTATAACACTATTCAACGCAAACAAGGGCATTGCTACAAATATATTATTTGCCTTTTTAGTGTTCTGCGGTTAAGTGCTTACTTGTTGGAGCAAGAAAATGAGATGGGCACGCTAGAAACATCAAACAATTCCATAAACCTCTGATCTGAAACCCTAGCTTTTGCAGCCGCAAACCTCTGGTATTCATCGAAAACAGATGACAAACACCATCTTTGCAATTTCCTCAAGCATCCAACCACACACCCAGTTCGATGCTGAAACGAGAGCACAACATTGTAAAACTCGAACCTCTTTGTCATATATATGGCAGATGAACAAATTTCACATACCTTCCCTCGATTGCAATGGATCAGAACTGGGTGATTCCTTACATCTGCATTGCAGAGTGGCAATATTAAATTACTAATAATTGATCAACCCACGTTTACCTTGTCCACAATTGAAGTGTAATAGTGTACCAAGGACCACATTCAGAGCTTCACGAATTGTATCGTCTGGGATATTTACAAATGGCTCCTGCATTAAATGTATATCTTAATTAGTTTTCCTCCAATTTGACGTACATACCATGGTCATTTTGCCCATCAAGGTGCCCATTGTTGCCTACTTACAAAGGAAACTTGAATAGTTGTGTTGTATATTTTACAGATACATAAAATCAATAAAATTCATATTGAGCTAGGTACATTCATTTTGTGCCCACAATATACCATTTGGAAGGGAATTAAAATATCTAACTTTGCTTTATTTAATCAATGGCACTTTTGTATTTTCTCCATTATATTATTTTTGTCCTATAAATAGACATGATTAGGTTAAGATTAGGGAGATGGAGTCAAAAGTTACATCGAAATTTAATTTAATAAATTTGTGAGACTTAATTTTTCTTTGTTATTTGATATTAATGAATCTTCTAGGTTTATTAAATAGATGACCAATATTCAATAGCTTAAAATGGTTGTCGAGTGAATTAGGATAATTAAAGTTGTAATTATTTAATTCATTATAATCCTAGTGACAAATTACATAATTCGTTGATGTCGTAGTTTTCAATCCATGAGCTCTAATATGAAGGATTCGTTTCATAGTTCATATATTAATAAAAAAAAATATTTTACACTAATTAAATTAAAATTAAAATATTTTTTATTTAAATAAAAGCAAAATCTAAAAGGATGAAAGCAAAAAATAATTCTTGATACCACTTGTTATCCTTTTGTGCAATGGAAAAGGAGCATCACATGTATGTTTATGTAAGAAATCAAAAGGCTAATACTACAAATCAAAGACCCACCCCCACGAGGCTTTGGACTAGAAATAAGGCGGCGGCTTTCCAATTTTAAGCTCTAAATTTAAGTCTCATTTTATTTGAATTTTGCATTTATCTAAATATATTTTACTTTATAATTTAATAGTTCTGTTAGTCATTCGGTAAAAAATATATGTACATAAATAATAATAAAAATCCAAAATCCAAAATGAATTATATAATTTAAAATGTTCACAGCAAAAACAATATGTTTGGGAATCAAAGAGTTACCTTATAACCTTCAATTCCAAACTGAAAAAGCCTGATTTCATTGGACTTTAAAAACTCAGTGTTGGCTTCTGGATATGGCTCAGGACACAGATATCTAACATCAAAACCACAAAAACCCTTTCACTCAAACTACAAAAAATTGCATGTGATGAAGAACATCATCAACTTCTATGAAGAACAAGGGAAGAAACTTTGGTCTTACATGATGGAGCGGAGGTTAAGTGTTTGGAGAAAAGAGAAATTGGCAGAGTGAGGAAAACCCGATCTGAAGACGCCATTGTCAACCATAGCAAAGTTCAATGGAGGAATGAAGTTAAGTTCGTCACCAACCACCACCGTCAACGCCCACTTCTCCACACTCCCAACAATTTCTATGCTTCTCCACATCTCTTGCCTCCCTTCTTCTTGGCTTTCCTTTACTTTGGTTTTAGTGTCTTCTCCCATGAATCAAATCCTATGTAATTACTAGAAAACTATATTGGGATCAAGATTCTGACTTGGATTGCAATTTGGTGACACTTCAAAGGAAGATGGAGATTGGATTTGAAGCTTCAACATAGTTTATATATATATATAAATCAAGACAAACTTTTTTTTTATCGGGTTTAAATTTCAGAAATTTTAGTACTTTAAAGTTGACAAGAAAAGATAGGGACCGAAAATTTTTTAATTATAATATATTGTATTCAATTAAAAAATGAGAAATCATTAAAATAATTAATTATGGATGACTTTTAATTTTGAAAAGTTTCTGATTTTAAAGAAAATATAACAATTTTACCTTTTTACAATTAGTGTTGTAATACTAATTTCATGCATCAAAACATATTTGGTCTAAAAATAAGATAAAGGGTTTTGATTACTATTTAAAATTATTAAAAAAATTAATACATATATTAAACCCTAAGTTAGATGATCTGAACTGAAAACAAATATTTTCCTTAAATTTCGAGGTCAAGACAAAGCAATGAAATAATGGGTTCTGAATGGATTAAGAAAAACGAGAAAAGAAAGAGTAGATTCCAAGGAATATGCGATTTCTGGAAGGGAATAGTGAAGTGATTGATATTTATGATCTTTAGTGCTTGGAATTTCATTGTACCACCCCTGCGTAAGATTCCATGTCCTATTTACATATATTTATATTATGAATTTTGATTATTTTGTTATTTAGGGTTTATCTTTTCTCTTATTATTTTCTCGTATTTTCATCGAATTTAAGTATCGAAGAGTGTTTCACAATCTCCCGTAATTTACATTTGAGATATCAACTCGAAAAGGATTACTTAGCAATGAATAAGGCAACAAAACCAACCATCTAGAAGATATTTTATTCAATTTAAAAGATTATTTATTATGTAATATTTGCACTAATACTCTCTTTTTATTGATTAAAACACATTAGGAGTTTTATTTATACAATTAGTAGATTTTGAGTTATGAGTATTTTCTTTTTATTGTATATGTGAAGATGACTGTAAAAGTGAGAGTGTTTGTTGATAAGTACTGTGTAATGCCCATTTTTTTACCCGGGCCCACACAAAAAAAAATATAAACCAAATTCAAAATTAATAACAGTTCAATAGCAGTCTATTTACAATAGTCTATGTGGCCCACTACCCAAACACTAGCCTAGCCCAATATTTGGCCCATTAGCTTAAATATCCAGGCCCAAACTAGCCTAAGCATTGGGAAATCAGAAACCCTAGGCGGCAACATTCGGCCTCAGCAGAGCCAGGCCTCCTCCTCGCACGTGTTGCGCCTGCGCGCGTGTAGTGCCTCCGCGCCAAATTCACGCGAGCCTCCACGTCCACTGCTCCGTACGCCTGCAACAAATAAAAACGAACAAAGCAACAGGCAAAATGAGCAAAATAGCAGAAAGGGCCAATGAATAAATAGATTTATTTTATTTTATTTACTGTAATTTTTTTATTTTGGCTATAAAAGGGCCAAAGGAGTATGTACTAAGGATTTTTACAGAGATTGAATAGAAACAAAAAAAAGCAGAAAGTTTTTTCGAAAGGTGATTTTCTCTGTTTTTTCTTTCTTTTTATTTTCTTTGATTCTTTGTTTTCTTCTTTTGCACCAAACGAAAATAAAAGAGGAGGGGAAGAAGTGTCTTACCAGAGGAGATGCCATCGGAACCTGGTTTGCTCCGTCTGAATCGGAGTCAGATCGGGTTCATGACTGGAAACGGCGGAGAAAAGCTAGGCTATTGATCTGTTTTAGAATGGCAAAATAACTTATTAGGGTTTTATTCTTTTTAGTTTTTTATGATAATAAAACAGTGTTGTTTAAGCATGATTTAATGGCTTCAAAATGTCACCGTGTAGGTACCCGATGACCCAACCCAGATGCGACTATATCCGCGTGTTTTGGCATGGGGATATTTGCGCTTAGTCCCTCGCTTTTAAAGCGCATCCAAATCAATCTTTTTATTTTTTTTAGATTCTGCCTAATATGTCACTGTTGTTTCATTTTGGTCCCTTCTGCTGCAATGCGTTTTGAGGGATAGGGAATATTGCCTATTTGGTCCCCTATGAAATACGCACGTTTCATTTTGGTTCTTTAATTTCATTTTATTTTTTAATTTTCCTTATGATTTTTGGTTTTGGATCCGATTTAATCCATAATTCAATTTATTCATTTTCTAAAATTCTATTTTGATTTTGTTGCCTTTAGAATATATTTAGTTATAGGCCTAGCATTATTTGAATATTTAAATTTTAATATTGTTTTAAAATTTATCATTAGAATTATTTAAAATATAATATACTATTATTTTAAACTAACATTACCTAAATTTACCATACATCGTTATTTTAATTTATTAAAAATTATAATTTTGAATATATTACTACTTAGGTTTTATAATCAATATTTATTTTATTTTTATTTAATATAATTTGTACATTTTCTATAACTTTATAATATTTTTAAATTTTTCTTTTCTTTTCCATCCAAATATAAAAATTTATGTGCTGATACTTTCATATTATATTATATATATGTATGCAATTTTAGTAAATTATTTTGATATATATATGTTTTAAATCTTATGTATAATTTATTTCTCGTAAAATATTCCCTTATATACTTTACTTATTTCTATTTTTTTGTACGTATATTATCATACATATACTATTATAAAGTTTTTTTTCATTTTGTATGTATCATTTGTTAAAATTAGAATCTATATTATTTTGAGTTTCTTTTCATGCAATACTTATTTTAAAATTTATTTTTATATTATTATTTCATATAGTATTCATTTTTAACTTTTTTTGATATATTTCAGTATTCATTTTTCTTTAGTTGGAAGCTTGTTATATTTTATTTATGTTATTTCGTTTGACGCTTCTTTTAAAACTAACTATTAATTCATTTAGTCGTTGAATATTGATATTCGTGCTTGCATGATGTGTGCTTGATATTATTGCCCGCATATGTATTATATAATTTATTCGTATTTATTGGTTATTGATGATTATTAGTATACTTTAGCCTATTAATTATTGTTTCGTGTTGTACATTAACATCCCATCGCATTTGTTTTAAACATTCGGTTTCATTAAAGCACTAAAATCATTTTTATAATTTTCAAAAAGGCCTAGCATTTATAATTCTCGAGAGAGTTGCGCCCTAACTTACTGGGTTCCAATTTTTCTCGACGAATTTAGATAGCTATGTGTTTATTTAAGTAAAACCATACAATTTTAAAACTAAGTATTTAGGATTTCAAAATGTCGGATCCTAACTTACTGGATGTGACATTCTGTTATCCCAATTTTAAAATAAAGGCAATGTTTGATGTTTAAGAACTTCAAAGAATCAAAACCTAATTTACTGGATTCTGCTTTCTCGTTTGACTTAGATGACCAAACAACCTTCTCAAAATGCATGAATTTTAAAATTTGAAAATTAAAAAGACATACTTAATTTTGACGATTGAATTGTTGCACTTTAACTTAGTGAGTGTAGCAATTTATTTCTTCGAAATGAATGTATCTTATTATCCAATTTGGTTTATTCAAATTTAAACTTTAAAAGGATCGTATTTTTAAAATCTTTTCAAAATTTCGACACTAAGACATTAAATAATCAATTCGGTACCAATTTTGGGCGTTATGAGGGTGCTAATCCTTCCTCGTGCGTAATTGACTCCCGAATCTTGTTTTCTTAAATTTCACAGACCAAAATCATTTTTAATGGTGTACCGGTCACACCTCAATAAAAAATCGGTGGCGACTCCCATTTCCATTTTCAAAATCGATATCCATTTTTCAAATTTCAAAAAAAAAAGATTTCGAGAAAGTGCATATGTTGAATTTATTAGTGATAATTTTTTATTTGAATAGTATTATTTATTTTTATGATTTAGGTGAAAAATTAGAAAAAAAAAGTGAGTTTAAAATTTATTTTTAGTAAGTTTTTGTATATTTGACCTCCAATTAACATCATTTTGGTATTTTGATCATAACTTAAGTTACAAGATTTTATTTTGGACCTATAATATACATTTTAAAGAGAATGAAAAGTTTTAATTGAAGTTATTTCACGACTCGAGCCCAATAAAAGTCGGGAAATTACCTAAAAATGACTTAGAAAATTGAAATGAAAATCTGCAAAGAAAATTAGAATGTTTTGTTTTGTTTAATTAAGGACATTTTTATATTTTCTTCGTGCCCAAAATTTTATGAATTTTTGTACGAGAAATTTTTTGAATGTTCTAATCATAAATTTGATAAGAAATCTCGATTTTTCAGGTTTTAATTATTTTTTGTATTATTAAGAAGTCTTTAATAGGTGTTTTAACTCATTTTTCAAATTTTGTACTCAATCAAATAAAAATACGAATGAAGAGACATAATGATAATTATATGACTAATGATATCTTAGACATTTGAGACTTAATCATGAGTAAATAATAATATTTAAGTGAGTCTACGAGGATGAGAATTTGTTGGATGTTTTCAGCAACCATATTTATATCAAATAAAAAAAAGTAAAGAACCACTCATTTTTTTTCTTTTTGACTGACCCATTTTATTTGTATTTTAAAATTCCATAAAAAGATGGAGAACCCCCCCCCCCCAATCTATTCTAGAATGGTTGGCCATCATTATTAGGAGAGGAGTTCTCCATTTTTCTTCTTTGTCATCTCTTACCCCTTTTTTCTTTCTTCAAAATTCCACCATTTCTCACATTTTTCTTATAAAATCATTTCAAAGAAACCATATTCATCATCTTGGGATTACAAAAATGGGTGAGAAACTATATTAGTGTGAGAAAGATCAGATTTTGGTGAGAGCTCTTCTCATTTTAGCATTCCATCATCTCATTTCATATTATATGTAAAATTTCTCGCCCGACCCGAACATTAGGTTCGAGTAGCGGGATGTTATAGTCATTGTCGAAGCAACTACCATCAAATACACCATAAATAAATCATTCAAACATTCCATCATATCATAAACACATTCACATTATGATATACAATTAAATCTGAGCCTAAATCGAGCTTACGAAAGCTTTTTATAGACCTGAAAACACGAAATTGATTTGCTCACATAAGCTGACATATTTGGGTTGCTCACACAAGCTTTAGAGATTCCGCAACAGATGCTAGATCTCAAATCATCGTTAAAGAAATCTCTGATCCAACACCTTACTTCCATTTGGACCCTAATGGCATATCATTCGTATCCTAATTGTTTACTAAGTTTACATGGGCACTATTACAATATCTAAATCATTTCAAAACTTGAAATGCCGTCATAAACATATCATCCAAGCATATAAACATTTCATATCCATTCAGTACATCGTATCTATACGTAATAACAATATTTTTCATTACTTTACAATTTAGTCCTTTAGATGCCAAAATCGTTAAAATTACAATTAACCTAAACTAATAGACATTTTAATATAATTCAAATATAACATAAAGAACATAGTAAGTTCCATATGAACTTACCTAGAAAAAAACAACAACAAACAAGATGTCGAGGACTAATCCACAATTTTTTTTTGTTGATTATCCTCTGATTGATTCAATTCTCGATCCATACAATAATCCATTTCAATTTATCAATTCCAAACACCTTACTTCATCACATTATAAGCATAAGTTAGTTCAATTTCACTTTTCAAATGTTCCCTAAAGTTGTTCATTTTATTCAATTTAGTTCTTAAAACTAAATTTACCATAACATTCAAATTTGAGCTTCAGTTTTAAAACCGATCTCAATAACATCCTTTTATAATTCTCTATTACCTATAGTTACCGAAATATTACACCAGTTCCAAAATTCATTTACTTTAGTCCTTATGTTCAAAAACTATCAATTAAACTTTATAAACTAGTCTTTTTTTCACTTCTAAGCTTACAATCTAACCATTTAGTATAAAAAATTTCAAGAACTCAATAATGGAAACTTTTGAAAAATTTAATAGTTTTACAAATTGGTACACGGGCTAGCTAAATTAAGCTTCTAGGACCTCAAAAACATAAAAAAATACAAGAACCAGACTTAAAATAACATACCATTTATCAACAGAAAGTTTGAAGCTTAAAAACCCTTCTCCCTTTGTTTTTCCTAGCTAAAGACGGTTAAAGAAGAAAAAGAAACAAAAAGATGAACATATTTTCACTTAAATTAATATATATACTTTCATTAATTCATTAATCATTTACTTAACTTAGTAAACCTTAATTAATTAAATTTTAATCTTAATTAACCCAAGTTAATGGATTCTAACTATCCACTACCATCGTATGTAGTTTATCCTTCAGGTAATTAAAAATCTATAGAAATTAACTTTTACAATTGAGTCTTAGTACCTTAATTAACTATTCGATTGACAAATTTAAGGGACCAAACTTTAATTAAACTTTATACTAACCCTGTAGATATTAAATAATTATCTTTACGAACTGAGACATTGAAAATGAGGTTTTGAAACCACCATTTTCAACACCACTGAAAAATAGGTTGTTACATTATATATTTTAAATAAGTTGTTCAACCATTTAATGGCCATTAAATGTGGATGTCATGATTTTAACAGTGTATTTATAATGTTTGTATGATTATTGAAGATAAAAAAGTTTCTAGGGAGGACTATAGTAAAGGAAAGAAAATTAAATTGGAGTAAAAGCTATTGGAGCTGCCATTTCCTTATGTTGTTGTCTAGAAAGGTAAGTTATCATGGAACTTACTATACTTATTTGCTTGTGTGTGTGTGTGCATTAATGTATTTTGTATATGTATTTAAGGTAATTTTATGTGTTAGACATGTTCAACATCATGTATGCTATGTTATATGTTAAAGTTATTATGAATATGATATGATATTGAAGGTTTATTTTGCTATACTTAATAAGTATAATTATATTAAGAAGTGCAAGAATGAGTTATAAGTATGGAATGATGTGTGCAAGGAATTGAAAAAGATGGAATTTGATGGAAATGAATGACGTATAAAAATTTCGTTAAGAAAATTTTACCAATTACATGTTTAATTAGATGGAAAGGACCAAATGCATAAAATGTAAAAGTTGAGTTCTAATAGCTATAGGTGTTAAATAGCTATGAAATTCAAAATTTGAGGTATTTATATGACAAATAGACCATTAAAAAAAGCTAATAGATAAGTATGATGATTCATTATAGGAAAATTAAATAACGAAAATGATTAAATTGGAAAGTAAAAATAATTAAAGATGATAAGTAATAAAATAAAAAAAATATCATCATATTATCATCTTTCCCAAATTATTTAACATGGAAACCCTAGTTAGAATATATTGAAGGTAGCAAGCTTATTTGGTTCAATTAGGTGAGTATTCAAGTCCAGTTTTTAATGATTTTTATGTTTCCGAGATCGTAATAGCTTAATTTAACTATCTCGGGGATTAATTTGAAAAGTTATCAAAGTATTAGGGTTTTACCATTGATGAATATTGTTGAATTATGGAGTTTTATGGTAGAAAATGAAAGGTTGTTGATGGATAAACAACTATTGTAAAGGAAATTTTGATGAAATTATGGTTTAGGGATTAAATTGAAAAGATGTAAAATTCATGGAAAAATTCCGAATTTTGTGAAATACATGGGTTGTTATTGTTATATGTAATCAGTTAGGCTTGGAATAAGGATTAAATTGCATGAATTTCATTTTTCGAGCCTAGGGACGAAATCAAAATTAATTAAAAGTATAGTGGCAAAATGATAATTTTGCCTAAGATGTGATTTGAATAGGAATTATGTTAAATTGATGTTAAATTCATTTGTATAGATCCGGATAGACCAAATACAGAGTTAGATCGAGGAAAAGAAAAAGTGTCGGATTAGTAGATTTTGAGTACACGATCATCGTCAAGGTAAGTTCGTGTAACTAAATTGTATATTTAAATGTTTTAAATTGAATTATATGTATGTGATTGTATTATTGCCATGCATTATGAAATTAATTACATATCCGATAATGTCTGACAAGTATTATGTCCCGTTTGAACAAATGAAATTCGATGGATACAGGGTTCCAGAATTGGTTGTAGACCTACATGTGTTACGGACACACCATAGCTGGAAAGAGCGTCCCGATATTAGCTCTCATGAGCATCCCGTTATATAGTTCTTGTGAGCTTCCCGTTAATAGCTCTTCGGAGCATCCCGATCGGTTGTGATCCTGCATATGTTGTGGTTACACCACAACTCTTATGAGCGTCCCGATATATAGCTCTTCGGAGCTTCCCGTTTAAAGGCTCTTCATGAGCTTCTCGATTAATGGCTATCCAGCGTTTCCTGATATTGCTCGTTTAAACTTCCCGATAATGGCTCGTTTGAGCTTCCCGTTTATGTGCTCGAATGAGTACTCCCGATTATGAATTGACGGATTACAGTTTATACATCTTGTGTCTACTACCTGTGTATCCATCAATATTTGTAATGATTCAATGGGTAAAACCCTAACATGAGTAAATATGAGTTCAAAATGAACCATTACCCGTATATGCATGAAGTACATGGAAAATTGATGTTTGATGAGCTCATACATATTTCTTGGTGTTTACATAACTAACATGATTTTTTTTTGAATATGTGTTAAGCTTTTGGTCATGTTGTTTGTAATATGTTTTGTATGCTTACCTTATATGTAAATGAATGGTAAGTTAAATTCCACATTATACAAACTTTAAATTCCATGTTATACGAACTTACTAACCATTAAATGCTTACTTTGTCGAAACCACCTTTTTAGATTTTAAAAAAAAAGGGATTGACTTTAAAAAAAAGAAAATGGGAGTCGCCACCGATCTTTTATTGAGGTGTGATCAGATCACCTTGAAAATAATTTTAGGTCTGCGAATTTTGAGAAAACAGGTTCGGGAGCCGGTTACGCACGAGGAAGGGTTAGCACCCTCGTGACGCCCAAAATTGGTACCAAATTGATTGTTTAATGTCTTAATGTCGAAATTTTGAAAAGATTTTTAAATACGATCTTTTTATCTTGAATAAAATGAATTGGATGATAAGGCTCACTTATTTCAAAGAAATAAATTGTCACACTCAGTAAGTTAGAGTGCAATATTTCAAATCCTCAAAATTAAGTTTATCTTTTAAAACTTATGCATTTTGAGAAGGATATCTGATTATTTGGGCCAAATGAGAAAATCAAAAGCCAGTAAGTTAGTGTTCGATTTCATAAAATTCCTAAATATCGAATATTTCCTTTATTTTCATTTGTTAGAAAAATCCTCGTCTCGAGAAAACAATATGTCGCATCCAATGCGTTAGGACACCACGTATCTAATTCCTGAGAATGAGCTTTTTATTTATGTTTTAATTAAAAAGGACATTTGATTCCAAGGAAGATTGGAATCCAGTAAGTTAGGACACAATCTTTTCGAGGATCACAAATTTCAAGTGTCACATTATTTTGAATGACTTTTGTATAAAATGGTTTTTAATATTTGAATAATATGAAACGTAACCTTTTTAGCAAATAAAATGTGATAGAACAATGATGTACAATGTGAAATGATAGTTCGTAAGCCAAGGTACACTAATGTATGAAGAATAATCAAGTAAATAAGCAAATACAATACATAGGAGTAATAATTTCGTATCTCACATTGTGCAAATACTAACATCCATGTTTGAAAACCTAATTAAAAAATAATCAAGGAAATACCAAACAACTTAACACAAATAAAATGCACCAAAAAGGTAATATGAGAAAAAGAGATTTGAATGCATATTCACAAAATTTACATGAACGAAATTTTAAAAGGAAATAATTAATGCAAAAACTTGACAACATTTAAGAATAGGATTAAAATGAATATTACATGAAATAATACTACCTAAATGAAGTTTAAAGTAAGTATTATAAAAAGGAAATCAAAATAAGTAAAACTTAAAATAACATACTTGTATTAGTCAAAATAGACAATATATATGAAATGAAAACTCAATATAAATAATAATATAATATATATGAAAAGTTGAGATAGCAAAATAAAAATAGAATATTAAAAGAAAAGAAGTGTATACATGCATATAATAGGTAAAAAAATGATTCGAAACCAATAATAATATACGTATATGTATAAATTAATACTATATTATATAAAATATTTTCCTAAAAAAGGTGGCAGATCAAAAGTAAATAAGAAAAATATATATTATAGAATAAATAAATAAATAAATCAAGCAAGCATATAAACATATCAAGTTTACATAAAGATAAAATAAAATAGATTCAAACAATATCCATGATAGTATATTATAAAAGGGTAATAACATATAAAACTTAAAAGAAACTTAAAATAATGTATATACATATATATAATAGGTAAATATACAAACGAAGAATATAATAGTAATAGTAAAAATATTGATAATAATGAAAGTAGTAGTAACAATAATAATGATAATAATAATTAAAATATTAAACTAATTAATAAAAATAAAAAAACACAAAACGGATTAAATCGCAATCAAAATCTAATTAATAGGGAAGAAATAAAATTAAACTGAAGAGGAGGCTCGTTCTGTAACACGCGAATTACATGGGGGGTCGATTGGGAAATATCCCGCTTCCCCAAATCTAAGGTATTAATCAAATAAGATAAAAAAATAAATTAAAATAATTAAAAAAGTAGAGGGTCCAAATGTGCAAATAAACCATTGGGATGAAACGCGCGGATCTTTCCCTCGGGTCGGGTCACCGCGCGGGTCAAAGGCCACTAAATGGCGTTGTATTGGTTGCTGTACAAAACCCGTCTTAAAACCCTAAGAACTTAAGAATCAGAAGGACTTTCCCCTTCTATTCTCAGCCACAAGCATTGCGCCGTTCATGCGCCTACAACCTCCACCACTACTCCGATTGTGACGGAAATGAATGGAGATCGTCGGCCTCCAACGACAAGGTACGACTCCTTCCTTTTTTCTTTTTTGTGGTTTCGCATATAGAGAAAAGAAAAAAATAGAAAGAAAAAAAACTGAAAAAAGGGAAAAAATAAGAAAACAAACTGTAAATCACTTTTGCAATTTTGTTTTTGTTTTCTCTGAATATTTTTTTATTCTTGTTTTTGTATTCAATCTCTGTAAAAAAAGGGAAGCCCCCTTTTACATTGTAGTATTTGGCTTTTTATAGCCGAATAAAAAAAGGAAATAAAAATAAAAAAACACATCTATTTTCTCTGCTATTTTTGTTATTCGATTTTTTACTGTCCTTTTCTTTTTTTGTGTGGTTGTTTGTTTGTTTGCTACGCAGGTACGGTCGTACGAGGGTGGACGTGGCACATACGGATGTGCGCGGGTGTGCACGTACAGAGGCTCGCGTGAGTGTTGTTACGTGCGTGGGGGGAGCCTGCTGGCTGCGGCGCTTGGAGGCTGAAGGGGAGTTAGAAACCCTAGGGTTTCTGTTTACTGAAACGTAGTGGGCTATTGAGTGTTGGGCTTGTGCAACCTGGTTAGGTTAAGTTGGGCCATACAGGTTTAGTATGTATTGGGGCTGGAGGGTTAGGTCTTTGTAAATGGTTTTAGGCCACTGTAATATGGACTTTTGGACATTTAATTTTTGCTTTTATATTGGTTTTATTTTACTAACGGGTCGGGCAAATTGGGCCTATTACAGCTGCCCCTCTTTGCTCGTTGTCGTGTGATGGGAACGAAGCAAAGACTAAAAACAGCCAATTTGCCCGGTCGTGCTGGACTTTGGTAGTTCTTTTTCTTCAAATAACCTCATTCCATCCTACTGCATCTTTAGAGGTATAGGAATTGGTGCCTCGATCTATTCCACCGCAACGTTGGGGAAATAGAATTTGCCATTTTCGATCTGCCCCACTACTACTTAGAGAAATAAGGTCTATTTCTTCAGTCTGCTCTTCTGCAACCTCAGGGAGATAAAATTACAGGCTTCAATGTACACCACTGTAATCACAAGGAGGTAAAATCCGCCATCTTTGATCTGCTCCACTATTACGTAGGGAGATGAGATCTGATATTTCCAACCTATTCTACTGCTGACCAAGGAGATAGGACTTGTGGCTTAATTCTGCTTCCTTACTCTTGAAGATAAGATTCGTCGTCTTCGATCTGCTCTGATACTGCTTAGGGAGACAAGATCTGTAATTTTCAACCTATTCCACTGCTGACCAGGGAGATAGGACTTGTGGCTTAAATCTGCTTTTTTACTCTTGAAGATAAGATTCGCCGTCTTTGATCTGCTCCGCTACTGCTTAGGTTAACAAGATCTGTAATTTCCCAACCTATTCCACTGCTGACCAGGGATATAGGACTTGTGGCTTAAATCTGTTTCCTTACTTTTGAAGATAAGATTCGTCATCTTCGATCTGCTCCGCTATTGCTTAGGGAGACAAGATCTGTAATTTCCCAACCTATTCCACTGTTGACCAGGGATATAGGACTTGTGGCTTAAATCTGCTTCCTTACACTTGAAGATAAGATTTGTCGTCTTCGATCTACTCCGCTATTGCTTAGGGAGACAAGATCTGTAATTTCCCAACCTATTCCACTACTAACCAGGGATATAGGACTTGTCGCTTAAATCTGCTTCCTTACACTTGAAGATAAGATTCGCCGTCTTCGATCTGCTCCGCTATTGCTTAGGGAGACAAGATCTGTAATTTCCCAACCTATTCCACTGCTGACCAGGGATATAGGACTTGTGGCTTAAATATGCTTCCTTACACTTGAAGATAAGATTCGCCGTATTCGATCTGCTCCGCTATTGCTTAGGGAGATAAGATCTGTAATTTCCCAACCTATTCTACTGCTGACCAGGGATATAGGACTTGTAATCTTCAACCTATTCCACTGCTGGTCAGGGAGTTAGGACTTGCAATCTTCTACCTATTCCACTGCTGGTCAAGGAGTTAGGACTTGCAATCTTCAGCCTATTCCACTGCTGGTCAGGGAGTTAGGACTTGCAATCTTCTACCTATTCCTCTGCTAGTCAGGGAGATAGGACTTACAGTCTTCAACCTATTCCACTGCTGGTCAGAGAGCTAGGACTTACAATCTTAAACCTATTCCACTGCTGGTCAGGGAGCTAGGTTTTGTGATTTCACCGATCTGTTCTCTGGGGAACATGACCTGTATAATTCATTTATGAACTTAATTATGCCTAGTGATTAGGATGTCATGATCAGAATGAATCAAATGCTCCTAACTAGACATGTGTGAATGGTGTTTGCATGAATGCAGAATTTTATTTTTCGAGAATGATCCTGCTTAGGTTGTGATTACTCGAATTTTATTAAGGCTTTAACACTAACGTGCTACAACGCCTTCTCACTTGACCGGCTTTTCTGAAGAAACATTTAGCCAGGTTGCCCCCTATTGTAAACCTTAAAGTTTAATCTATTGGGGCCTAAAATTTGTACCATCATTCTCCCACTGCAATCCAAGTGTAGAAATATGTGGCTTTTCCTCAATCATTTCCTATCACAAATCAAGGATACAGGATCTAAAATTGTTTTGGTTCCGTACACCATTCCCAGGGTGTCGTACCAAAGACTCATGTACAAATGAAGGCTCTCTTCTCCGAGGTAGCCTCTTTCTATTGCATGATGATTATTACTTGCTTGTTTATTTAAGCTTTCTCATTAACCCGACATCTTATCATTTTGTTTAATCAATGTTTTTGACAACAAAATCCAAAGAGAAAGTCCAGTTCTAGACTCTTCCTTTTCAAATTTCCAACCTTTAAATTTGGTGTGTTCTAAACAATAGTCCTATTTCAGGTTCCTGTATTATTTAGAGACTTTTCAGAGTAATATACAAAGCTTCCTTTGTGAAAGTTTTATTAGTCCATTAATCATTATTCCAATGCAATATGTTTGCAAAAAGGGTCATAACAATGGATAAGAATAAAGTTGGTTCTGAGCATAGCTTAAAATGAATAAATTATCCAAAATAATAAAGAAGGATAATAAAGAAATTGATTGGGAATGTATATCTTGGAAAAGAATAAAGTATTCCAAGAACAACAAATTCAAAATAGTAAGAAAATTGGGTGCCCCAGATATCGCAGCTTGAACTTCTCTGTACAAACTTTTTAAAGACCTTCCTGAGTTTGACATGTGTTCAGGAGATCTACCATGCTTTGTCGTACCCTAAGATGTCGCCTACTCTTTCCTGTTGATTCAAGTATAGCAAGATCACCACATGCCCCAATTTGAACAAAATTTGAACTGCTCTGATCACCTCATGCCCCCATTCCAATCAATATTCGAGCCGCCCTTTTTGGGTTTTTCAACTCAAAGCCCTTTTGGTCTAAGGTGCCTTTTGCGGGTTTTCCCCTTAGCCTGTCCATTTTTACTTTTCATTTTTTTATTTTCATTTTTCCATTTTTTGACTCAAAATGCCCTTTTCGGGTTTTCACCTTGGTCATTTCTTCTTCTTTAAACAAATTATTTCTTGACTGGATCTGAGTTTGTAGGACTAGCAATCTCACTCAGGATCAGTGCTCCTATAAAAAAAGGTCTTCTTTACAACATAGGGACATTCCCAGTTTGGCATTCATTTCCCTCTAGAATCCTTTCGTTGAGGAAGGATCTTTTTCAACATCCAGCCCTCTCGTGGAATTCTCTAAGAGGACCCTGTTTATTATGGGCTTGTATCATTTGTTTCTGGTACATCTGACCCTGATGAATAGCTTTTAACCCTTTTCTTAGGTCCAACTAATCACATCACAATTGGATCCTTCCAACTCTAATACCCGGAGAGAGGGGATTTCAATAGGTAAAACTACCTCAATCCCGTAAACCAAAGAGAACAACGTTGCTCTGATAGAAATCTTGATAGATGTTCGGCAAGCAAGGGGGAAAATGGTGATTTCTCATGCCAGTCCTTGTAAGTCTCAGTCATTTTTGCAATTCATTGTCTTGCAATACAGTGAAAAACCATGGTGTTTGATTTTGAATTGATTACAGCTCTCAACTATCGTGTTATCATTCAAGTTTAATGCATTTTCCAATACCATCAGCATATGATGACATTGACGCATGCAGTAGCCTTTATCCATTTGATGAAGTAATTAATGATCTCAATAGTGAAGTAATGCCCATTAGAAGTCTTCGATAATGGTGATGTCCATGCCCCATTTTGCTCAAAATTTGAGTCGCCCTTTTCAGGTTATCAACTCAAAACTACCTTTGGTCACAAAGCGCCCTTTGCGAGTTTTCGCCTTGGCCTCTCCTTTTTTTTTCCGTTTTTCCTTTTTTCTTTCTCTTTTTTCATTTTCATTTTGACTTTGATTTTGATTTTGATTTTTCTTCTTTTTTGATTTTGATTTTGATTTTTTTTAGATTGGATCTAAACCCATAGGATTAGGCAAGTCTTTGTTATCCCTTTTGACCAGAACCAATATTTTTTCTTGATAAAGTTTCCCACATAAGATCTTTCACTTTCATCTTGTATGCAAAAAACCTTCTTTGGTATCAGATTTCTTTCATAGAGCCTTTTGGGGCGCAACTACAACAAAAAGCTTTGGATCTTGCTCTTTAATCAAAGTAAAATCCAATCAACATCTTGAAGGGATGGAAACTCGACTTCAAATGGGCAAAGCTATGCTGAGTCAATGAGAGAGGCATTGCCCCTGCGAAGAATTGCATTGTTCATACTGCAAATTTCTGACATCTCGATGTTGTGCAGATTTCATTATCAGCGGTTAACCTAGGCATATCCTGGTATGACCATACAAAGACATCTTTGAACTCTAGAGGTAAATCAGCAAGGTATTGCTTCGTCTTTGCGGTCAGGTCAATTCTAATCTTTACCAAGCTCACAATTTCTAATGATTCCTTGAGAGGTAGGATTTGTTTATCCTCTTGTTCTACCATCCTTGACAAGTTCGGAGATAAGCTACGATCTATGTCATTTTCAGAGTCATGAGATCCCTCTAAAACATGTCTCGCTCAAAAGTAGATTCTAAGTCTACAGCGGTGTCATTCATGTCATTGATATTTAAGGACCCCTAGTAAGTTCCAAAGAATATACAAAAGAATGTGTGAATAATTATTTGCACAATATAATTATGAATGAAAGAATGATGTGGAAGACAATTTAAAAGAATAAATGAGTAATTATTCAAAAAGAATGAAAGAATATTGGCTCAAAAATGAATGCAAAGATGTATTTTATAATGACGTTCAGACATTAGCCTATTTCACAAAGGAATTGCTATCACTTTAGGCTAAAAACAACAAAAATGTTCTGAACATTACTCTAAATAAGCAACAAAAACTACAAGGATTTCTTCTGCAGTCCAATTGCTTAGAACGCTCCCAAATTTATAAGGGCAGACACCTAACAAGGTCCCTTTTCATTTGTGTCTTCATATATGTCATTGATGTGAACACTTCCCAACACTGTGCGTATGTTTTTCTCCACTTTAATTTCCTCACAAAGCTTCATCTCCTTGTCGTCTATCAAGCCCAATGAATTGAATTTCACGCTCTCTTAGGTCTCGTACTCCTTCTCGTGATGGAACTTACAATGGTTCTTTGTCTTTCCACGGTTTCCTCCTAAATCAGAAATAACTAATCCCCTTCCTGCTCTCATGTCTACCCCATTATCATCATGATCGGGTAGTGGATTTTTTACACTAGACAAGTCATCAAATCTGACAACACCCATGTTAATGAGTTTTTCAACCAATTTCTTGAAGGCAATGCAATTCTCTATTGAATGCCCCGTAATTTCCGCATGGTAGTTGCATTGTGCGTTCGCGTCATAACATTTGGGATACGGAGGTTGTATGGGTTTTAAGTAGAAGGGGGACACCACACGTGCATTAAATAGGCTTTGATATAGCTCTTTATATGACATCGAAATTGGTGTGAACTGGAGCTTCTCAGTACCTGGTTTCACTCCAGATTCTTGTCTCAATAAGCCTTGTTGATTAGCAACCACCTTCCTTGGTTGGTTCACTATAATTGACTTGTTGTATGTACTCACATGGTTCACTTCATTCTCCTTTTTCTTTGGGACTAACCTTCTATTATCCTCCTTATTCCCCTTCCTCTTTGGGGCCTTTGTAGTATCTGGATACTCTACCCTCGACCGTTTTGTTTCTGTTGGGTTATCAAGAGCAACAGGAAAATTGTTCCTCAAATTGGATCCTAGGCCTGTCAAACAATTCACTGGTGTCGATGTACTAGTCTGATAATGTTGGGATTTGATAGTAAAGAGTGCCCCGTGTGAACGCCCATCTGGCTGGATCTGTGCACTTATCGGAGTACAATCTAGGGAATAGGCAAGATCCTCAGTATTAACCCCAAAGTGGACCACTGGGTCTTTCACTTCTTCTAACTCTCCAGCTAGCAATCGGTCGAACTGGCTCATCATAGTTCTCTACAATTCTAGTATCTGATCTCTCATTTCCTATTGAAATTCGGTCAATTGCTCCTGCATCTGTATCTGCATTCGCTCTAATTTTTCCAACCTTTGTTCCATTTCTCTAGTCTTTGCTTGGATATCGTAAGGGTGTTTGGTTGGTTGGTTTTCCAGATTAGCTGAAATAAATTTACTCAATTAGACTCTGTTAATGGATTTTAATGATGTCATGTAATGCAGAATAATGAAATGAATGCCTAAAGAGATGTTAATTCTGATTCAATTACATTTAGAAAACTTTATTAGAAAGAAAATTCCTTTATATAAAGCAGATGCATGTACGGCCCCTCCCTTATATTCCAAGAGACAACATCGATCTTTTTCTTCATCTGCATGCTTGAAATAATCTCGCTGATAGATGCCACTGCTAGCTCCTTTTCTTGATCTTGGTCGCGATCCATCATCTACCCATCTTCATAAGGCTCGTCAGCTTCTTTAAGAGAGTTGGAACTTCAAAGGCTCTTAAACAATCGCCTTGAATCCTCAGGCCACGAAGCAAGGTCACGAACTCTTCCATCGCTCTTCTTGTGTTTCTCATAATATATTCAGGCAGCCGTATTGTTTTCCACTTTATCAAGAAATCCGTATTCCATGACAAGCTTTCTAATTTAGTAATTAGATTTGAATCAATATCTCTTTCCTAAGATGCAAATGCAATGCAATCATAATCAAAACAAAATAAGATAGGTTAGTACAAAACAGAAGCAAACAAGGAAAACAAAAGTACCTAGTCGGGTACCACTAGGGGTTTGGAGTGGCTCTCCTAGAATGGGTTCCTAGGTCTTCTACATGCGATTTGGCTCTAAAGTCAAGGTACCTGAACCAACAGATTCCTTGATTTTCACCCATCATAGGCTTATACAGACCGAGTTCAGTTCAGGGGAATACATTTCCCTATGGCTGCACGGAGATGAAAATATAACGAAGACATAGGTACGGACGTATTCCGAAAGTGAGCCACTATCTTGCACGGAGGTGAAAACCTCACGAAGGAGTAGCTTCTCACTCCCACTTAAAAGGGTAAGACTAAATAGACTTTATGCAATATGATGCAAAAATATAGAGCTAAATTTACAGTAATCAAGCAAACAAATGCAAAGAGAAGATCGTAATTTTTCAAATCAAATTTTTAATTTTTGACAATAAGAAAAGAAATAATCAATTTTACGGCCTGACTCTCTTATTGTCCCTAGCGGAGTCGTCAAGTTGTCGAAACTACCTTTTTAGATTTAAAAAAAACGGGGATCGACTTTAAAAAAAGAAAATGGGAGTCGCCACCGATCTTTTATTGAGGTGTGATCAGATCACCTTGAAAATAATTTTAGGTCTGCGAATTTTGAGAAAACAGTTTCGGGAGCCGGTTACGCACGAGGAAGGGTTAGCACCCTCGTGACGCCCAAAATTGGTACCAAATTGATTGTTTAATGTCTTAATGTCGAAATTTTGAAAAGATTTTTAAATACGATCCTTTTATCTTGAATACAATGAATTGGATGATAAGGCTCACTTATTTGAAAGAAATAAATTGTCACACTCAGTAAGTTAGAGTGCAATATTTCAAATCCTCAAAATTAAGTTTATCTTTTAAAACCTATGCATTTTGAGAAGGATATCTGATATTTGGGCCAAATGAGAAAATCAAAAGCCAGTAAGTTAGTGTTCGATTTCACAAAATTCCTAAATATCGAATATTGCCTTTACTTTCATTTGTTAGAAAAATCCTCGTCTCGAGAAAACAATATGTCGCATCCAATGCGTTAGGACACCACGTATCTAATTCCTGAGAATGAGCTTTTTATTTATGTTTTAATTAAAAAGGACATTTGATTTCATAGATCCCAAGGAAGATTGGAATCCAGTAAGTTAGGACACAATCTTTTCGAGGATCACAAATTCCAAGTGTCACATTATTTCAAATGACTTTTGTATAAAATGGTTTTTAATATTTGAATAATATGAAACGTAACCTTTTTAGCAAATAAAATGTGATAGAACGATGATGTACAACGTGAAATGATAGTTCGTAAGCCAACGTACACTAATGTATGAAGAATAATCAAGTAAATAAGCAAATACAATACATAGGAGTAATAATTTCGTATCTCACATTGTGCAAATACTAACATCCATGTTTGAAAACCTAATTAAAAATAATCAAGGAAATACCAAACAACTTAACACGAATAAAATGCGCCAAAAAGGTAATATGAGAAAAAGAGATTTGAATGCATATTCACAAAATTTACATGAACGAAATTTTAAAAGGAAATAATTAATGCAAAAACTTGACAACATTTAAGAATAGGATTAAAATGAATATTACATGAAATAATACTACCTAAATGAAGTTTAAAGTAAGTATTATAAAAAGGAAATCAAAATAAGTAAAACTTAAAATAACTTACTTGTATTAGTCAAAATAGACAATATATATGAAATGAAAACTCAATATAAATAATAATATAATATATATGAAAAGTTGAGATAGCAAAATAAAAATAGAATATTAGAAGAAAAGAAGTGTATACATGCATATAATAGGTAAAAAAATGATTCGAAACCAATAATAATATACGTAGATGTATAAATTAGTACTATATTATATAAAATATTTTCCTAAAAAAGGTGGCAGATCAAAAGTAAATAAGAAAAATATATATTATAGAATAAATAAATAAATAAATCAAGCAAGCATATAGACATATCAAGTTTACATAAAGATAAAATAAAATAGATTCAAACAATATCCATGATAGTATATTATAAAAGGGTAATAACATATAAAACTTAAAAGAAACTTAAAATAATGTATATACATATATATAATAGGTAAATATACAAACGAAGAATATAATAGTAATAGTAAAAATATTGATAATAATGAAAGTAGTAGTAACAATAATAATGATAATAATAATTAAAATATTAAACTAATTAATAAAAATAAAAAAAACACAAAACGGATTAAATCGCAATCAAAATCTAATTAATAGGGAAGAAATAAAATTAAACTGAAGAGGAGGCTCGTTCTGTAACACACGAATTACATGGGGAGTCGATTGGGAAATATCCCGCTTCCCCAAATCTAAGGTATTAATCAAATAAGATAAAAAAATAAATTAAAATAATTAAAAAAGTAGAGGGTCCAAATGCGCAAATAAACCATTGAGATGAAACGCACAGATCCTTCCCTCAGGTCGGGTCACCGCGCGAGTCAAAGGGCACTAAACATCGCCGTATTTTTTGCTGTACAAAACCCGTCTTGGAACCCTAAGAACTTAAGAATCAGAAGGACTTTCCCCTTCTATTCTCAGCCGCAAGCATTGCGCCGTTCATGCGCCTACAACCTCCACCATGACTCCGATTGTGACGGAGATGAATGGTAATCGTCAGCCTCCAATGACAAGGGACGACTCCTTCTTTTTTTCTTTTTTGTTTTTTCGCATATAAAGAAAAGAAAAAAATAGAAAGAAAAAAACTGAAAAAAAAAGAGAAAACAAACAAAAAAACAAACTGTAAATCACCTTTGCAATTTTGTTTTCGATTTCATTGAATATTTTTTGATTCTTGTTTTTGTATTCAATCTCTGTAAAAAAAGGGAAGCCCCCTTTTACATTGTAGTATTTGGCTTTTTATAGCCAAATCGAAAAAAAAGGAAATAAAATTAAAAAAACACATATATTTTCTCTGCTATTTTTGTTATTCAATTTTTTGCTGTCCTTTTCTTTTTTTTGTGTGGTTGTTTGTTTGTTTGCTGCACAGGTATGGTTGTACGAGGGTGGACGTGGCACATACGGATGTGCGTGGGCGCGCGCGTACGGAGGCTCGCGTGAGTATTACTACGTGCGTGGGGAGTGGCTCGGGAGCGTGGTTCGTGGGGCACGTGAGGGGAGCCTGCTGGCTGCGGCGCTTGGAGGCTGAAGGGGAGTTAAAAACCCTAGGGTTTCTGTGTCCTGAAACGTATTGGGCTATTGAGTGTTGGGCTTGTGCAACCTGGTTAGGTTAAGTTGGGCCATACAGGTTTAGTATGTATTAGGGCTGGAGGGTTAGGTCTTTGTAAATGGTTTTGGGCCACTGTAATATGGACTTTTGGACATTTAATTTTTGCTTTTATATTGGGCCTATTACATACTTTATTTCATTTCCTCTGTTTTATAGTATTTCAAAAGCTTGTTGGGTTGGAAGCTTGGGAGAGATATCTCACACTATCATTCAGCTTAGTTCGGTATATGTAACAAACTAAATTTTGGTTATAATGACATGTATAGGCTAAATTAGGCCAATGATGACATGTTTGTGTTTAGTTGAAATTAGCCATTGGTATGGCTTATGATTGGTATAATTTGATATGTATATATATATAAGGCCTTAATATGTTTGATATGGATTGGAATGGATACATAGGCATAATTAGGAGTGATTTAAGATAAGATGATTGATGAAATATGCATTTATGTTTATATAAAAAATTAGGGAAGATTGAAACTTGGTTATATGAGGTGTTATGAAATATATTAAACTTGAATTTGGCTTGATTTGAGTTGTTGGTATTGGCTTGTGAATATGTTAAAGTGTTAATGTAGGTGGAAGAAAAATTGGGTGAGAAATGTGATTTTGGAAATAGCTTATTTTTGTCCACACGGGAAGAGACACGGGCGTATGTCTCAGCCGTGTGTGACACATGGCCAAACACATAGGCGTGTGCTTTAGTCGTATGTCCTCTGCATCTTAAAAATTGAGAAATAGAATACTCAAAATTATCGACACGGCCTGGCACACGGGCGTATGGCTTGGCCGTGTGACCCAAGTTAGTAAGCACCCTAAATTGGACATGGGCTGGGACACGGTCGTGTACCCCTAATTCCATTGCCCACAAGGCCTGAGACACGAGCGTGTCTCTTAACTGTGTGAGCTACACAGCTTGGCCACACAGGCGTGTGGCTCCTGCACCTAGGAAAAATTCTGAAATTGTACGAAAAATTCTTACAGTACCAAGTTTAGTCCCAACTCGCTTCTATTGTATATTTTGGGCCTCGAGTGCTCATATAAGGGACAATATGATTGATTATGGTTAATTTATGATATGAATGTGTAATGATATAAAATTATCTGTATTTGATCTGTAAATTTTGGTAATTTTTCGTAACCCTGTTCTGGTGACGAATAAGGGTTAGGGGTGTTACATTTATTGGTATCAAAGATACGGTTTAGTTGATTCTCGGACTAACTTAACAAGTACAAGTATAGCTATACATGTCATATATAACCTGTGATAGTGTGATATCTCCTGACCATTTTAAAACATGTTTTTCATATAGTAATGTCATCCAACCGAACTGAATCTGAAGAAGCTGAGAGCAATGCTCAAGCTTCAGTTCAAAGAGCAGCCTCAAGTAGTAGAAGGCCCGTATCTGAGGGCTCTGAAAGAGAGGCAAAAGAAGCCTTCTTCGAAATGATGAATGAATAGTTTACCGAATATGTAAGAACAAATCTGGTTGTACAACAACCTCCAGCCCCTCTTGTTTCTGAACCAGTTTCAAATATTCCTCAAGGTACAAAACTTGTTACAATCGAAAAGCCATCTGTTGATAAAATCCATAAATATGGGGCAGAAGAATTTAGAGCTACAGCCGAAGATAATCCAGAAAGAGTTGAATTTTGGTAGAAAATACTATCAGGGTTCTAAAAGGATTATCCTGTACACCGGCCAAACGTCTGAAATGTGTTGTATTTCTGTTAAAAGATTCAGCCTACTAGTGGTGGAACACCTTAATTTCTGTTGTACCGAAAGAGAATGTTACATGGGAACTTTTCCAAACTGAATTTAAAAAGAAGTATATCAGTCAGTGATTCCTTGATCAGAAAAGGAAAGAATTTTTGGAACTCAAACAGGGGCATATGACAGCATCTGAGTATGAACGGGAGTTTGTCCGACTGAGTAAGTATGCCAGAGAATGTATCCCGATTGAAATCGCCATGTGTAAACGATTTGAAGAAGGATTAAATGAATACATAAATTTTTTAGTTGGGATTCTCGAATTAAAAGAATTTGTGGTATTGGTTAATCGAGCACATAAAGCTGAAGAACTGAGTAAAGAAAAGAGGCAAGCTAAGATGGAAGCTCAGACTTAAGTAAAAGATTTATGGGAAAGTCATATCAGTCGGCATCAAAGAAATCAGAAAAATATCATGATTGTTTTACCACCTCTGCGGGGTACTCTGGAAGAGATAGGAGTATCCAATGCTCTAATCCAAGATCTCAAGCTACACCTGTAGCAAGTGCTGGTAGTGTTAGAAAAACTAAACCTAAATGCAAGCATTGTAATAAAATACATTCCGGAGAGTGCTGCATGAAAAACGAAGCTTGTTTTAGATGTGGTTCCTTTGACCACTATCTAAGAGACTGCCCGGAAAAGCCTAAAAAAGATATTGTTCAAACCTCAAGGTTGAGCAACCCCGCTATAAAAGGTAGACCACCTCGTAATCCTAACAATGTGAGTGGTAGCCGGGGTATGACCAAAGATTCAACCGTCAAATTTGAAGCATGATCACCAGCTAGAACATATGTTATTCATGCACGCGAGGTTGCTTCTGCACCCGATGTTATTACTGGTACCTTTTCTCTTCTTGATACTGATATAACTGCTTTAATTGATCTTGGTTCTACCCATTCATACATCTACAAGAATTTAGTGTTTAATAAAAATTTTCCTGTCGAGTCCACTGAATTCGTGATTAAAGTGTCAAACCCCCTATGCTAGTATGTGATGGTGGATAAAATTTGCAAGAATAGTCCTTTAGTGGTACAGGGTTACTATTTTCTGGCCGATTTAATGTTATTACTGTTTGATGAATTTGATGTGATTCTGTGTATGGACTAGTTAACTTAATATGATGCAGTGGTAAATTGTAAACAAAAACATATTATGTTGAAATCTCAGAATGGTGAAATGCTCTGTATTGAATCAGATAAAATGGACGAGTTGTCTAATGTGATATCAACTTTATCAGCACAGAAATGTGTCACAAAAGGTTACGATGCTTATCTTGCTTATGTGTTAGACACTAAAGTATTTGAGTTGAAGATTAAATCAGTGTCAGTAGTCAGTGAGTATCCTGATGTGTTTCCAGAAGAGTTACCTAGATTACCACCGGTCAGAGAAGTTGAATTCTCTATAGATCTTGTTCCAGGGACAACACCAATATCTATAACACCATACAGAATGGCCCCTATAGAATTAAAAGAGTTAAAAGCACAGTTACAAGAATTGACTGATAGAGGTTTTGCTCGACCTAGTTCGTCACCCTAGGGTGCACCGGTTCTATTTGTTAAGAAAAAGGATGGATCCCTGAGATTATGTATTGACTACAAACAGCTCAGCAAAGTCACAATTAAGAATAAGTATCCATTGCCTCGTATTGATAACTTGTTTGACCAGTTGAAAGGTGCTACAATATTTTTGAAGATAGATTTCTGTTTTGGTTATTATCAGTTACGAGTGAAAGACTTAGATGTGCCAAAAATAACTTTCAGAACTAGGTATGGGCATTATGAATTCCTTGTGATGCCGTTTGGTTTGACAAATGCACCTGCGGTATTTATGGATTTAATAATAGAATTTTTAGACTGTATCTAGATAGATTTGTGGTGGTATTTATTGATGATATTCTAGTATATTCTCGAGATAAAAAGGAACATGCTAATCATTTGAGAATTGTTCTGCAAACTCTGTGTGAAAAACAGTTGTATGCTAAATTCAGTAAATGTGAATTTTGGCTTCAGGAAGTTGGCTTTCTGGGACATATAGTTTCAACTGAAGGTATTAGAGTTGACCCGAATAAAATTTCAGCTATTGTTAATTGGAAACCACCGAAAAATGTATCTGAAGTCAAAAGTTTTTCTGAGGTTAGCTGGCTATTATCAGAGATTTGTAAAAGGGTTTTCAGTGATAGCTTCACCGATGACAAGGTTATTATAGAAAGATGTAAAATTTGAATGGTCTAATAAATATCAGCAGAGTTTTGACAGATTGAAGCCTTATTGACTGAAGCACTAGTCCTAGCTCAGCCTAAATCGGGTAAGGAATTTTTGATTTACAGTGATGCGTAATTGAACGATTTAGGATGTGTTTTGATGCAAGAAGGTAAAGTAATAGCCTATGCATTTAGACAGTTAAAACCACATGCAAAAAATTACTTGATACATGATCTTGAATTAGCAGCTATTGTCTTTGCGCTGAAAATTTCGCGACATTACTTGTTCGGTGAAAGATGTCATATATTTATCGACCATAAAAGCTTAAAATATCTAATGTCGCAAAAATATTTGAATCTGAGACAGAGCAGGTGGCTTGAACTATTGAAGGATTATGACTTAGTTATTTATTATCATCTGGGAAAAGCAAATATGGTTACTGATGCTTTGAGTATAAAATCTCTGTTTGCTTTACGAGACCTGAATACTCAATTGTCATTGTCTGATGATGGCTCAATTTTAGCCGAGTTAAAAGCTAAACCGATGTTTCTGTAGTAGATCGGCAACGATCAGAAAAGTGATAATAAGTTGCAAGCTAAATGGGAGCAGTGTGAAACTACTTCTGATTCAGAATTTCAGATTGGATCCTTAGATTGTCTGTTGTTCAGAGGCAGAGTATGTATACCAAAGACTTCAGATCTTGTACAGATGATTTTACACGAAGCTCATAATGGTACTATGTCTATTCATCCGGGGAGTAATAAAATGTAAAATGATTTGAAAAAGATGTACTGGTGGCCGGGAATGAAATGTGATATTTCTGAATTTGTATCTAGATGTTTGATATGTTAGCAAGTTAAAGCTAAACATCAGGTACCTTTAGGATTGTTTAAGCCAGTGTCAATACCGAAATGGAAATGGGAAAAAGTTACCATGGATTTTATGTCAAGATTACCTCTATCTTCGAAAAAGAAAGATGTTATTTGGGTAATCGTCGACCGTTCGACAAAGTTTGCATACTTTATTCCGTTTCTATTATTTCTGATAGAGATCCGCGATTTACATCCTGATTCTAGAACACGTTACAAGAAGCTTTGGGTATGCAATTACATTTTAGTACCGCATTTCATCCTTAGACTGATGGTCAATTCAAACATGTAATACAGATTCTAAAAGATATGCTTCGGTATTATGTTTTAGAATTCGAAGGTAATTGGGAAAAATATCTGCCATTAGTCGAATTCGCATATAATAACAGTTATCAGTCAAGTATAAAGATGGCATAGTACGAAGCTCTGCATGGTCGTAAATGTAAAACTCCATTGTATTGGACTGAGCACAGTGGGAAAAAGATACATAGAGTTGACCTGATTTGTGAAATAGAGGAAAAGGTGAAAGTGATCCGAGATAGTTTGAAAGCAGCTTATAATCGTCAAAAAAACTATGCGGATCTTAAACAAACAGAAATAGAATTTTAAGCTAACAACATGGTATTCTTGAAAGTTTCATCCTGGAAGAAAGTTCTTTGGTTTGGTCATAAATGAAAATTGAGTCCACGATTTATTAGGCATTATGAAATTACTGAAAGAATTGGACCTGTTGCATACCGATTGACTTTACCACCAGAACTAGAAAAGATTAACAATGTTTGTCACGTGTCTATGTTACGACGATATCAGTTAGACCCTTCACATATTATCTCATCGACAAAATTCAAAATTTAGCCTGACATGACATGCAGTAGGGAACCGATTAAAATTTTGGCACGTGAGACGAAAGAATTGAAAAATAAAAAGGTAGCTCTAGTAAAAGTTCTCTGGCAACGACAAGGTATAGAAGAATCTACCTGGGAACCTGAGGAAACAATGAGAAAGTAATATCTGAATCTCTTTACTGGTAAGATTTTTTAGGACAAAAATTCTTTAAGGGGGTAGAGTTGTAATAGCCCGTTTTCAGTGAAATCGGACTGTGGTTTCGAGACCACAAATTTGAGTCTGGAAGAGAAAATTATTTTAATATTATTGCATGGACTGCATTATGATAAGAATGTTGTATAAAAATTTCGTTAAGAAAATTTTACCGATTACATGTTTAATTAGATGGAAAGAACCAAATGCATAAAATGTAAAAGTTGAGTTCTAATAGCTATAGGTATTAAATAGCTATGGAATTCAAAATTTGAGGTCCTTATATGGAAAATAGACCATTAAGAAAAGTTAATAGATAAGTATGATGATTCATCATAGGAAAATTAAATAAAGAAAATGATTAAATTGGAAAGTAAAAATAATTAAAGATGATAAGTAATAAAATAATGAAAATATCATCATATTATCATCTTTCCCAAATTATTTTACATGGAAACCCTAGTTACAAGAGCTTGAAGGTAGCAAGCTTATTTGGTTCAATTAGGTGAGTATTCAGGTCCCATTTTTAATGATTTTTATGTTTCTGAGATTGTAATAGCTTAATCTAGCTATCTCGGGGATTAATTTGCAAAGTTATCAAAGTATTAGGGTTTTACCATTGATGAATATTTTTGAATTATGAATTTTTATGGTAGAAAATGAAAGGTTATTGATAGATAAACAATTTTTGTAAAGGAAATTTTGATGAAATTATGGTTTAGGGATTAAATTGAAAAGATGTAAATTCATGGAAAAATTCTAAATTTTGTGAAATAAATGGGCTATTATTGTTATATGTAAAAATCAGTTAGGCTTGGAATAAGGACTAAATTGCATGAATTTTATTTTCTGAGACTAGGGACGAAATTAGAATTAATTAAAAGTATAGGGGCAAAATGGTAATTTTACCTAAGATGTATATTGAATGTGAATTATGTTAAATTGATGTTAAATTCATTTGTATATATCCGGATAGACCAAATTAGAATTAATTAAAAGTATAGGGGCAAAAAGTGTCGGATTAGTAGATTTTGCGTACACGAACATTGTAGAGGTAAGTTCGTGTAACTAAATTGTATATTTAAATGTTTTAAATTGAATTTCATGTATGTGATTGTATTATTTCCTTGCATAATGTAATTAATTACATATCTGATAATTTCCGACAAGTATTAGATCTCGTTTGAACAAATGAAATTTGATGGATACAGGGTTCCCGAATTGGTTGAAGACCTACATGTGTTGCGGACACACCATATCTTGAAAGAGCGTCCTGATATTAGCTCTCATGAGCATCCTATTATATAGTTCTTGCAAGCTTCCCGTTAATAGCCAAAATCTACAGTAACAGGGAGAAGTATTTGTTGGAAAAACGGGTTTGGAAAATGCAATGGAAATTAAATTTAGGGAAAAAACTAGAGTTTTAAAAAATTTTCCAAAACAAGATCTTGGTTGTGATATCTAAAGTAATAAACACTTAATCAAAATTGAACCTTTTCGATTCGTCTAGGATGAACGCTTCGACCAAGTAGTATTCTCTACTATTCTCAGGTTCACATCTATCGAGTGTGGGCTCGCTTTGAATCAGAAATTTTTTCACAAAAATTACTAGTAGGGTAATTTTGTAATTTCTCTAAATTTTTTAGTCAAGTTGTAAATTAGAAAAATATATTTAGAAATTTTCGTGAATAATCTTTTCAGAGAATTTTCTCTCTACATCTTTCTCATGAATTCAAGTGTGTGTAAATAAAGACCCGAAGCTCTCTTTATATATGGAGAGTTTAGAGAGTTCAACTATGGTTGAACTTAATCACTTTAATATTTAATTCATATAATAATTATCAAGATAAATATTAGATTAAATTTAATATTAAATCTTATTAAAATAATAGAATGTTTATCAACAAGATAAACATTAAATTAAATTTAATATTAAGATAATCACTTTAATATTAAATTAATAAAATACTATTAAGATAAGTATTAAATTAAATTTAATATTAAACTATTATTGTTTTTGGAATAATTAATTTGAAATCAAATTCTCTAGTAGAATCCCAGTGGGAGTGTAACTCTTCCACTACTTGACCACCGATAACCAATAGCCGCCAGCCATTGAGACACCACTATTGCGGCCATCAACACCGTCGTGTCCGTTGATGCAAGGGTGGCATCCCGAGCCGATTCAACTACTGTTGATTTGGTACGGGTTATTGACAACCCGACCGGTCTGGTCTAGCCATCAGTTGGGTTGTCGGCTCGGTTTCACATAGCGGGCCTGATTTGAATATTTTTGGGTCTTGATCTCGGTTTTAGGCTTTCAAGCTCAATTTACGATCTGAAGTCCAATTTTCAAGTTCAATTACTAATTGGGCCAATTGTTTGACTTGAAAATTAATTTCCAAAAATATCATATTAATTTTAATTAATTTGATTAATTTAATTTTACTTGGTTAAAATTAATTTTTCCAAAAATCACTTAGATTTTCCAAATTAATTTTTCAAGAAAATTCTTTAATCAAATTCTCTAGTTGAACAATTCTTACGACCACCTAATTTATTTTCACATCGAATAAATCGACTCAATTAAATTATTCCCGAAGTTGTACAATTTTTTCCTAATTCAAATGTAGTCCGATCAAGCTTTTGTTGAGCTAGTGGAAGGGCCAATTGGACATATACAATAAGGCTCTAGTGATTGCAATTATGTCCAGAAACATCATTTCGATAATTCACAATTACTTAATCATGGAGTTAGTCCACAAGAAGTACCATGATTGAAAACTCCTTATTGTATACTCCTTACGAAAACAATTCATCCAACTGATTTATCCAATGACCTCGTCATATGTATGTTACCCTCATATGGTATCTTTAATTCCTTTGAGTTAAATTCGTTCACTCAATACAATCTTATTTTATTTCATTGTCAACATTGTGTCTTCTTAATGATTAATATGATCACTGTCAACAAATGACTGTGATAAATTGCTCGTTCGAGAACAAGAAACCCATAACCACTTTCCATATTTATCAATCCACACAATGCCAATGAGAGGATATCAGTAACTCTTTAGTTGAGCTATGAATTCCATTATTGCTAGTAAAGCCATGCCATACACAAGTCATGTACCCAACATACCGGTTATGGGTTTGATCATCTTTAGAGCATAAGCCTCCACTTATATCAAAGCACATGAGTTGCATATGCATGGTCAATGACTAACTCAGGATTTAGTTAAATCACACCATGAACGTCACAAGGGAATTAATTCACAAACGGATTTAGAATTAATTCATCTTGGGTCCAGTCCAATGTATGATTCTACCAATGAATACATTTATGTCTCTACTCATGGAGTCAACTGCTGCGATAGCCAAGACTAGTCATCTCCCCAATTGGAATTGTAGATGACATAATAATCCTTATTAGTATTTGAATTAAATACTCACTTCGATTCTTTTATGAGATTACAGACTTATTTAGATTATCTACTGAAGTAAGTTGTCTTTCTCACAATGTAAACGTTCTTACAATGCCACTTATCTTCAGTTTGAACTTAGACAATCAATGAGCTAATAATTGTTTATCACAATTTCGCTATGCATGCAAAATATAAAAGACATAAATACAAAAGAAAAACTAGTGAAATGTGAAATTAACTTTATTTATTTATTCATTGTTTAAATAAATAGAAAAAAATTACATGTTTACTACAATATGACACATTTCCCAACAGTATTCATATTTCTCATTACTTGTACTGATACTATAATGTCAAGGTAGGGTCATTGCACTGTTTTGGTGATTTTGAGTCTTTGAGGCTCGTTTTCGCTCCTGGACATCTCCAAATATATACAAATTGATTCTAAGATGTTTTAACATGATTTTGAAATTCTAAAAATTGATTTTACCCATTTTTCATTATTTACATTAAATATTTAATTTCTTAAATAAATCAAAGAATATTGTCACGAGAGTGCTCTAATGGCATAACCCATTCATATCAGTCGTCAAAACAGATGAAGGGGTGCTAAATTGTGATTTTTTTCCCTTATAAATAAACATTCACTACAACAAAAATGATTTTTTGTGATGTTTCAAAAGTGTCACAAAAACAATAGGAAAATGTCACGAAAAGTAAGCTTTTTGAGCTTTCTTAAACGTTTTTAGCGAAAGGTAGGAAAGCATCATGCATATAGCATAACTAAAAGTCATGACACTTAAAAAACATCATGGAAATGTATCTTTTTTATGAATTTTTTTGAACATCACAAAGAGTATTATATTCCCTTAATTTTAAAAGCGCCATGTTAACTAAACAAAAGTGTCACGAAATGATTGTCTATTTTGTATAGTTTAAAAACACCACAAATAATTCAATCTAAAAGGTCACAAATTGTTTGTTTATTTTGTGACATTAAGAAAGCGTCATCAAAAATAGATTAGAAACATCATGAAATGTTGTATATTTTGTGACATTTAGAAAACATCATAAAAATTTAGTTTAAAAACATCATAAAAAATACTGTTAGTTTTTTTTCTTTAAAGTAATTGATGTGATTCCAGACACCAACACAATGTCAAATTTTGATGGGTTGATGAACGAAGTTAATGGGCCGAATCATCATGGTCCAATTGTGCAAGGAACGCTCAAAGTATTGCTTGATCCATTACAAATGCCAATTGGGCTGATTACGAGGGCTTGAGCCAAATGCTTCAAGGAATCTCTTAATGGGCTGATACGTGGACTCTGGGATTAAGCCCAAGCTAATCTTGCCTAAATTGGGCTGGCCCCAAATCTTATGTTGGTTTATATGGTCCAAGTGTTGGACGAATATTCTAATGGACCTGAATCAAGCATTTGACCATCTTGATCCTTTTTACTCAATTCAAGTCTTTATTTTGTCTAATAAGTCTGCATGTTGTTTTAATTCACAAACTTGGTTATATTTTATGTTCCAATTAAGTGTTATTATATGTCATGATGTTAATATTGTGTTTAAGATGCCAAGTTTGTTTATTATTATTATTATTTGTGTGTGGGTCACTTATGTCATGTTAAAACTCTAGTTTGAATTTAGTTGTTGTCATGTTGGTAAAGCATCAAGTCCAAGGAGTTTTTGAACTGAATTCTAGTATGTTAATTGCATTGATCTCATCCCTTTTTATATGTATTTGTAGGAATTGTTCGGTTGGCCAAATCAAGACTCTTCAAGCGTCGTAATCAAAGCCGAATGTACACACAAATTATGTTCAAAGAATTTTCAAATACATGCCATAACTTTGGTACATGTGATAGTTCGTATGGAGGACCAAATAGTTGGATACATGTACTTGTTGTGTGACCAAATTCAAGGCATGTGCATGGTGCATGGATTGAGGCTTGAAGGGGAGTTTAATATGACCAAATATCTTTTATACATGCATGAACAACCAAGGGGGATGAGTCTTCATAAATACGGCACAATGAATTGTTACAAGCATGCACAATTGAGAAGATGAATCTACAAGATACATGCAAAGGTTCAAGAACCAAGCAACCATTAATGCATCTAATAATTAAAGGTGCATGTCCCATGCAAGATACATGTTCAGCTAGGAGATGGAAAAGACTTTTGATGTTCATTCAAGCATTTGGAGATTTCTTCCAAGCTTAGAATGCATGCATGGTCCAAAGAGGAGGAATATGTCCATTTGAATGTTCAATGTACCTCCTTAATTCATGAATGTCATTTAACTCTATACATGAACTTCATTATGACCGAATGTGGCTATTAGATTACCTAGTCCTATAAATAGCTTAAGTCTGGTCATGTGCAAGGTTAGACCATTTTGAATATAAACTTTATTTGTGAGATAATTCTCTCTTGGTTCTTGATTTAACTATTGAACTTATAAACCTTTCAAGTTTCTGGCGTTCACCCTTGTCTTATCACTCCGTTCATCCATCTTAGAGTATGGTGACTTACTATACCAAGGTTCGAGTAATTTTGCAAGTTAAGTGGGTTGAGTTCAATATAACTTCAATTCCTTATACTGAAATAACTTCGGGTCAAGGTTCCACCCCAATCGTTCCTATTTACGATAATCCTAAAAAATTTGTGAATTTTCCAACCATCGAGTACAAGTCTCGTTGATCTATTTTTGAGGTTCTATTCGAATCAGGAAATCACATCAGTAATGATAGAATTACAAAAGCGTCACAAAAACTATCACCTTTCTTAATCTTTATATTCTAACTAAAATTAATGAAAAGAATAAAAACATCATAAAAAGTGAAAAAAATTTAAAGTCATAATAATATTATTAAAGTCACTAGAAGTCATAATGTAAATAAAGCAATAAATTGAGTGCAAACACAAAGTTTACCATAAGAAAAGTTAAAGTCAAGTACTAATGTTCAAACAATAAAACATAAAGCCACACACATACACACACACGCGCACATAAAAGACAATGCAAGTGGTAATTGAAACTAACCTAAAGCCATACAAGGTTTGATGAACTAAATAGTGCAATCACGAAAATTTTCGTCAAAACTACAACCTGGAGTCACATTAGTATCTCTACATTAGGTTGATGGGAGGAGTGATAATCAATGGCTTGCAATAGAAGATGCAGAACTACTCCTAACTAAACTTGTGTAGTTAGCTTCTAACCTTGGCTTGTAGATCTTGAACCATTTGCCATAAAATTGATGAATGGGGCATATTAGCCGGGGTCTCTACAGGAAAAGACATATCAACATCCTAGAAATATGAATTTCCACTCTTATACATTTGGAAGAAGATGTTGTGTGTTAACCACTTTTCCCCATCCTTTTTTATATTGAGGAAAGAGCCCAAATCACGTTTGACAACTTCTAAATTTTTTAAATTGTTCGTTTTCTCCTGATCAAACGAATGTTGCTCGCTCATATATGTCATCTTTTCCTAAAAGTTCAAATTAAAATAAAGGAAACCTCAAATTCATGTACACATTTGATCAAATATTCTTCTCATTTTTAGTATATTCATTCATGCATAATATAATTATGAAACTTATTTAGCATGAAGCTTCTCCTTACAAATGTAATAAACTATTTAAAACAACCATACCTTACAATAATATATATCAAGCCATATCTTACAAAGATATAGATTCATATTTTTAGTGTACTAGTTATGTTAATAAAAATAAACAATAAAACTAATATGTATTACAATGGAAACTAACAAAAACAAGTTTACGGTAGGAGACAACAAATTGTTTCTTTTGAAGGATAAAGAACTTCAACATAGCAAAATCATAAGTATCAATACTAAATCTAATGCTAACAAAAGAGTGCATAATTCCAATCAAATTTCATACATAATTGTAGCAAATGATCATCAACATACACAAAGCCCTACAATAATGGTTCTTGATTCAACTCCTAATAGTACATTAATAACTCTAGCATATAGAGTTATTATTACTCTTAAGCTTATATTTCTATCAAGATAAGAGTGGTTTAGAGTGTTTTTATAGTTAATTTAATTATGTTCATGTTAAATAGTTAATTTTTGAAGCATTTATTTTAATAATGTATTTCTGCCAAATAAGATGCTGAAAATGTGAATTATTATCCTTGAAGGTGACTATTAGAACATTAGAAATATGGAGAAAAAAAGATGTTGAATTTTAACATCTGAAGCCCTATTGTTGTAGCAGAACCATAACATCAAGCTTGAAGAGAACAAATTGGAGAATGCCACATCAGCTTTTGGGCATAACCCATATCTTAGTCAAGTGCTGATGATGATTGAGAATTAGAAGGAATAGGGCTCTGTTAAAATTAAAAGGCCTAAACACTTCCAAGAGGACAAAAATAGAATAAAAAGGGGGAGTTGACCTAACCTACCATCTTTTGGGGATATAAATATCTCATTTTCAAAACATAAAGGGAGAGTCGACTGATACAAGTAAGAACATCCATTTTTAGAAGAAGAGAAGTTGGAAAAGAAGAAGATAAGAATAGGAAGAAAGAGAAGAACCAATTGATGAGAATCACCTTATTGGGCTTGAAATCTCTTCCCTTTTACTCTTTGCATTTTGTTTATTTTCTTTTTTGTTATCTTGAACAATGGTTGGGTTTTTCTTAATTATTTTTAATTTGGTGTTTATGTGCTAAATTTTTATTAGCTAAATAATTATAAAACCCTAATATGAGATTATTTGTAATGACTTGGAAGTCAGTAGTACTAGAAAGTGTAGTTTCAGGATCCCATTTTCGTAAACCAAACTTGTAAATATTTTTGTTAAATATTTATAGATTTATTTATGAGTGGATTGAATTTTGAATAGGTAATTTCGCTGAAATAGTGTTTAATTAAAGTATAGGGACTAAAACACGTCAGTGATAAAAGTATGAATTCTTAAGGAATTACATACGAGATAACAATGCTCAAACAAGCTATCAGTCGTGAAGATAATTGATATGGAATGATGTGGATGAATGCGGAAGCGGATCGTAGAGTTTGTCAAAGCCGCGGATTTATCCTAGATCTTTAGACGAACGTAAACTGAAATGAGAAACAACGAAAATAGATTAGTTGTCACAAAGGAGAGTCAAACGAAATTAAAATAAACAAAAGATGAGTCGACTCGTAAAGAGTCAGAAAAAGAACAAATTAGAGTTTCTTGGATGGAAAGAAACCATCCTTAGACCTCAAGACCTCAACCAAATTTGGAAAAACAAAACACTAACATATTTGTTACAAGTGATTTTAAAGACAAACACAAAATATTTTGTGCAAGAATGTTTGAAAGAACAAGAAAAGATTAAAACTCCTAATTTTGATGTGTTTCTTAATGGAACAAGATAGGAGAACATCTTTCTTGAAGCCTTTAACCTAGAACGAAAATCACTAAAATCAGCAAGCCAAAACAACAAGAACTAACTTAAATAAGTAAGAAATGATAAATTAAGGATAGAAAAGAGAATATGACATCCTAAGAAGCCTTGGAAACATTAAGAATGCACAACTCCTTTCAATGGCTTTAATTCCCCCTCCAAGAAAGAGATCTTGACAAAAAAAAAAGCTTGAAGATGACTCAAGAGCAATTCTTGAAGAAAAACTCAAAGAATTATTATTAACTTAAGAAAAACATAAATAAATTGTTCATCTATAAGGGTGAACGTCCATGCTACTTATAGGCCCCCAAAATAAAATTTTCTAACCTAATGGAATAACGACTCATCAAATAAAAAAATAAAAAAATTTTAAGTGTGGACTTTTCATGGGAATTCAGCTAAAGGAATCAAATGGGCTCTTTGGGCTGAATTCTTACACGTTGATCTACCAATAAAAAATAAAACTGGACCTATAGTTTAAATATTTTACAATTTTGGTCACTTTGATAATTTGGTCTGATATTCAATTAAATTACTTTCCAAACTTCAAGATGGACTTGTAGACATCTTGATGGGCCATATTTTTTCAAGAACTTGGTCTTGTGATCTATTTGCTCTCAAAATTGGCTCGTTCAAGCTCGTACATGAAATGCGATGCACCTAGGCTGCAAGATTCGGTTTCTTGGACCAAGATTTCCAAGATTTGAAAATTTGATTTTCTTGATTGTTGAAATTGTTTGAAACAACAAAATTGGACCAAGATTTGGTTTCTTGATTTTCTTGAAAACAAGAAAGTGAATCTTGATTTCCTTTTTCGGTTGTGTGCGCATCTAGGGCTTTGGTAACGAAGTCTTGGATAGTCCCATTTAATCTTGCTTAGATTTGCTTGGCCTTCTGCCTCGTTATTGGGCCTTGAGAATATTTGAGCCCATCACATTCATGAGCCTAATTTTGGGTCTCGATCTCGCATCATTCCCCCTTCCTCAAGAAGATTCGTCCCTAAATCTTTAGCTGCACAAAAAGAAAAGGGATTAGAACAAATAACAATAAAATGGAAAAAAATACTTACTTAAACTTTCTTTTGCGCCAAAACTATCTTCAGGATCAAATTTATGATTTTGATCTCTTAAATTACATGGATCAAGTATCTCTCTTTCAAAAACAAACCATCAACACTAAATAAAAAAGAATATTAAGCAAATTAGTGTTCAAGTAAAAAATAACCTGTAACTTTCTTTGAATATGCATGGTCATCCATAAGAATTTCCAACGATGAGTCAATAATTTCACATAATTATAAAAATTAAGTAGTTTAATATTATTATGTAAAAATTCATATTTAAAGTCGAAAGTAGAAAATTTTGTTGCAAGATCAAATGCATGAGGTTCCTTAATAAACCTGTCAAATGCAACCAAATTAAGCTTTAAATACCTAGATAAACCCATAAAATCAATTGAACTTTCAGACCATTGTTTATTGAAATTTGACAAATGAGAAAGCATGTTGTAGGGAAAAATAAAATCAATAGCATATTTATTAAAAACATTCAAGGTATACCTACATATTTCAATTTCCGATGTATCATTACTTTTCTTACCTTCTAGCACGTGTGGAGAATTTTTAATGTTCAACTTATCTCTTTCCCACAAGTAAAATCGTCTATTGATAGTAGAGTAATATAATTGAGAGCTCGTCAATGGATCCTTGAAATCCTGTAACAAAGAAACATCACTAAAAAAATTGAGTTAGGGTTAGTTAAAATATAATCATTCATCACTGTTGTATGGGTATTTTCTTACTTTTCATTTTCTTTTTCCACTTGAGAACTCTCTAATTTGACCTCATATGTATTTTCACTCACTAAAAGTGGACCATCAAGTAGACTTTTATCACTCAAGGTCTCTTTTCACTCTGTCTTTTCAATTTTTTCTCCCTCACATTCCATATCCCCCTCATAAGCTTTATGAATATTCAATTCAGTACAATATATCTTAGTAGGAGAACATGACGTTTCTATCTCATCTAACTCAATAGATTCAAGGAAAAAAATTCTCACTATCTTTTTAAGGTTCACAAAGTTCGCCATCACAAATCTCTTTTCCACTGGAGTATGAGTTAAGAAAAGGTACAAAGTCATACTTACTTTCTTCTCTAGTTGGATATTTAATTGGACATTAGAATTCCTTATGATCTTCTGAACTACACCAATAAAATTGTACAAAAGGTGATATCTCAATCGTCTTCTCTCTATTTGAATATTTAATTGAACATTGGAAACCCTTGTGATCTTTTGAATTGTACCAGTAACATTGCACAAAAGGTGATAACTCAATCGTATTCCTCCTTTCGTTTGGCCATTTCCCATTGAATTGACAAACTAATTTATGATAACGTTTTCGATCACAATAAGTCTCTTGATCATTGTTTCCATGAAATTCTGGAATTGAGAACTTTGATTTATCTAAAAAATGTTGCCCACGGTCATTATTAACCAAAGTTTCATCATTTGCATGAGAGACACATTGAGCATTATTTGCACGAAGACGAGGCTAATCATCCTTATCTCCCCAATTACAATTTCAACGTTCAATTTTGGTACTTGGACATTCCAAATTTTTGCTGATTGTGTCTAGAATAGTGTCACGTTTCTGATCTCGAGCATTTTTATCCTCTAGATTTCGTTGGAATCTATCGAACCTGTGTTCGAACTTATCATTGAATTCATTGAGGTCACACTATAATTTCATTATGAAACCAGCAAGATTTTCGATGGTCACTAGTGGTGTGTCACTCTGGCCATCACTTCCTTTTCCACTACGAGACATTGTGACAAATCTGAAAAAAGAAAACACAGCACTCAAAAAGAAAAAAAACTAAACAAATCTCACCATTATGCACTCAAAAATAAAACTAAATTCTCAATGAGGTAAGAATTAATCTTGTGAATCCTTTAGGAGTATTTATGACAATCAGTCAGAATGTTAAAGAATCTTGCTACCAAATATCCTAATGACACTAGGAGTCCAAAAGTGGTTAGACATCAAAGAATTGTGTTGCACGGAGGAAGGAATGTGCAACGTGCTTTAACCTACTAACACAAGAAACAATAAAGTGTTAGAATGTGTACATGAACAATAGAAAACAAAAACAAATGAAAACCTAAAGGTAAGAGTCAATGAAAATTGCTGAAACCCAGAAACCTGAAAAATTGCAAAGCAACTTGACAAACTTCATTCGAGGTGTTTTCGATTTCCAAAAATCATGAAATATATATTGGAGCCTCCTCAAATAATGTAGATCTAATCTGGAAAGTTTAGGCACAAAATTCAACCCACATAATATTTTTTCTTTTTTCTTTTTTTCATATTTTTGGGGTACTTTTTTATCACTTTTTTCATGGGAAATATTTTTTATATTGCAATATAGTGCCAAGAATCAATATATAAAATTTTAAATCAATTGAAAAACTTTTACCCACTCAAAAATATTTCTTTTCCAAAAAAATTTAGGTAAAAACTACTTATAGGTTGTTTTGCAATGGAAATCAATTTAGAAATCAACCATGAACAACCAAAATTCCCAAATTTGATACCAAATGATAGGGAATGATATGTCACGTATGCAAAACAGAATTATAGCTTGTCTAAGTTGCGCATTTATCCCAGATTTCTTGACAAACGTAAACTGAAACAAGAAACAACGAAAATAGATTAGTTGTCACAAAAGGAAAGTCAAATGAAATTAAAATAAAAGAAAGATGAATCGATTGGTAAAGAGTCCAAAAGAGAACGAATTAGGGTTTCTTGGATGGAAAGAAACCGTCCTTGGACCTCAAGAAAACACCTCAACCAGATCTTGAAAAACAAAAAAGAAATAGATTTGTTAAAAGTGATTTTAAAGACAAATGCAAACTGTTTTGTGCAACAATGTTTCAAGCAATAAGAAAAAGATTAAAACTCCTAATTTTGATGTGTTTCTTGATGGAACAAGATAGGATAACGTCTTTCTTGAAGAAAAATTAACCTAGAACGAAAATCAATAAAAGCAACAAGCCAAAACAACAAGAACTAACTTAAATAAGCAAGAAACAATAAATTAATGATAGAAAAGAGAAAATGGCGCCCTAAGAAGCCTTGGAAACATTAAAAATCCACAACTCCTTTCAATGGCTCTAATTTCCCCTCTAAGAAATAGATCTTGGCGAGAAAAAGCTTGAAGATGATTCCCACAACCTCAAAGATTGTTAAAACAACTTCTAAAAGAAACTCATGAGCAATTCTTGAAGAAAAATTCAAAGAGAGTTATTATTAACTTTAAAAAAATAGAAATCAATTGTTCATCTATAAGGGTGAACGTCCATACTACTTACAGGCCCCCAAAATAAGTTTTCCTAACCATAATGGAATAACTAAAATGACAACTCATCAAATAAAAAAACAAAATAATTTTAAGTATGGACTTTTCATGGGAATTTAGCCAAAGGAATTAAATGGGTTTTTTTGAGATGAATTCTTACATGATGGTCCACCTATTAAAATAAAATTGGACCTATAGTTTAAATAATTTACAATTTGAGTCACTTTGATAATTTGGCCTGATATTCAATTAAATTACTTTCCAAACTTCAAGATGAGCTTGTAGACATCTTAATGGGCCATTTTTTCAAGAACTTTATCTTGTGATCCAGTTGCTCTTGAAATTGGCTCATTCAAGCTCATATGTGAAATCCAATGCACCTTGGCTGCAAGATTCGGTTTCTTGGACCAAGATTTCTAAGATTTGAAATATTGATTTTTTTATTCTTGAAATTGTCTGAAACATCAAAATTGGACCAAGATTTGGTTTCTTGATTTTCTTGAAAATAAGAAAGTGAATCTTGATTTTCTTTTTTGGCTGTATGCGCATCTAAGGCCTTGGTAACGAAGTCTTGGATGGTCCCGTTCAATCTTGCTCGGATTTGCTTGGCCTTTGACCTCATTATTAGGTCTTAAGAAAATTTGAGCCCATCACGTTCATGAGCCTGATTTTGGGCCTTGAGGCTCGCATCAATAATGTTACACGATCTTACTCACATGAGTTAACGAATCATATTATGTATACTCATTGTTGCATTTAAATGACCGATTATTTAGCTAATAGACGAAGTATAAGATTATTTAACCACATAAACAAACTTAATGAGTAAACATTTATCAAAATGACATAGTTTTGTCTTTTAACTTAATGGTTTTGACTTTTAACTTTAGAAAAGGTAAACATTTATCAAAACGACATAGTTTTGCCTTTTCTTATTCGGATTTTAGGATAACTCGAAACGTGTAATTTATATTCGAGTTAAACCAAAAAATTTAGTTTTTTATTTGAGTTGATCCGAATAACTTGATTAACTAAAATAGCTTGAATTATTTAATTCAAAATTTAAATTTTTTATCGAGTTTTTTGAATCGAATCAAATTTTGCTTACCCCTAATTGGACACACTTGAACTAAAGTCCTCTTACATTAATAACAATATCTATACTAATCGAGTTAATACTCAATTCACAACATATCCGCAAATCTAAAACAATGTACGGATATTAATTATATAAAAACATAATAAAAGATGAATACAAATATTATACCGACTATCTTAGCTGTTTGGATGAATTGTGCGGAGTGAAATCCCATTTCCCTATATAAGATAGGAGACATACAGTATGACCTAGTATTTAACAGAGCAATTTATAGATAGATGCATACAAATTGTTGATGACAAAAAAGGGTTCATGTTGCCTGTCTTTAGCTATTTGAGACACTTTGCCTGCTCTGCTAATTTTAGGGTTGTTTTGCAGATTGAAAATGAAAGATTTCCCCATCTCACAATTTCCATCAACCAATTGAAGATGTTTAGGAAGGTAAATTCAAGGATTATGTAATTTTTATTTTAAAAATGGTAATAGTGAAATAAAAAGAACGTGAAGTGAAGGGGCATTTGCAGAAAGTAATAAATGAGTGAGGTGAGAAGGCAATGGAAGGTCATGATGACTATTCATAAATAGGCTCAGATGGGGTTGGTAGGTGGCTTTGCTCCTTTCTCTCTGTGTCTCAGCTCAATCAAATGCATGCAAAACCATTACAACCACGACGTGCTTATTTCAGAAACTCAAGGCATCAAAAAAGCAACTGCCTTCCTCACACCATTCAATGCGCCTTTGTGTATTTGGATATCACATTTATTATTCATAGTAAAAATAAATATTATTATTTAAATATTTAAATTTGTTATTTGAGGTTTTATTTAGACATCCAAATCATTATTTACTGATAAAAACATAATTTTTAAGTCCTGATCTGATTTGGATTTGGATAAAGAATTAGTAGTTCTAATCATGACATTCCTGCTGGACCATGGCATTAGTTGTAGTGCATGTATGGAGGCCGAATTATATTTTTTGACTAAAGATTTAGATATCCCTGCTCTGCACTGCACTGTACTGCACTGCCAAATGCCATGGGTGGCCCCTTAAATGTAATTAGAGAAGGCACGTGGCACGTAGTATAAATAATAAATAAGAGGGGGGGACCATTTGAGATTGACCTAACAATGCAAAAACCTCTCCATTCTGAGACTGCCGCAGTTAATACATACATACATACTATAAGACATGGGAATTAGGGAATTACAGTAGCTTTTGCTATTGCTTTTTTCTTATATGAGTTTGGGAAGTGCAAAGAGAGGGACAAAACGGATGGTCAAACTATGTGGTACATTGCTGCTACCCTCCCATTTGGCATTTGTATCTAACCCTCTTTGGCCTAGGGTCTTTTTGTTTGTTATTTCCCTTTCTTTTCTGCCCTATTGAAGAAAAATATTTTATAGTGATTGGTAGGTACGTAAACCTATCTATGGGTTTTGAAAAATAAAAACCCCTATCCATGGGTTAGATAAAATTCGTTGTTCAATATTAATCTTTTATAATTAAAGGTAAATAAGATTAATTAATTTTTATATATTAGATTAAATAGTAAATTGATATTTTTTTATTAAAAATTTTATCTATTTTAAAATTTAGTGTGGCTGGTAGAATAATTAGATAGTGACATGTAGCATGTAATGTGCACCTCATGGTTTTTAATGTAAAAATAAATGTAATTTTTAACAGATCAATAATCAATATACTCTTTTCTCTAATGTATAAGGGCTAATTTATTATTTTATAAATAGTAGGAATAAAATGTAATCCAACTTTTACCAATGAGATATCTATAGTATCTCTATTGAAAAGTTATAATTTAAAGTCCCAAACTCACTTTTATTTATTGCTAAAAAAATTAAATTTGGATGCACTATCTAATTTCAATTTAAGCTTTTTCTAGCTTTTCCTTTTCATAAGATCAAAGGGTATCTCAAGATTTACTTAGATTTTAATTCTCTATTTTAACAATATATTTGCTCATTTTTGTCTTGATATATGGCTTTATAAAAAGAATCTCACGATATTAAACCTTGATGGAAAAATACCCAAGCTTCTAAGGAAGTAGGAATAGTGAGATTAAGTACAATTCTTTTGCATGTTAAACGATGAGAAAGGATTGTATGAACAGTGATGTTACGACATCTGTATTTATTTTTTAATAGTTTTATGTTACATTAATATTTTTATCTTAAATTTTATTATTTTTTAGAAACAAATCAAATTAAAATTAAAATTTTAAAACATAAAATTATTGGAAAGAGAAAATATCTCTGCTTCATACAATCTTTTCTCGTGAAACGATATTTGTTAAAATAAAATTAACGATAATATTTTAATTTAATATGAGTTTGAAAGGTTAAAAGTTGCAAAACATCTATTTTTTTAAAGTAAAAAAACATTCTTTAATTTCAAAGGATTTTTCTGAAAGCAATTTCAAAGAAATTAAGAAGAGAGAAAAGGAAGCATTTACTAACAAAACAAGCACAGAAAACGACACATCAACCAAATCCCTTTGTTATTACTTTGATAAACTTATGGCACACAAGACTGAGACTGTATATAAATAGATAAGTCTAAGGAGCTTTTTCTCATCTTTCATGGCACTGTTTCCACTTCCTCCATAGCCATTTTCTACTGACCAGTCCAAAAAGTCTTAACCCTTCTTCATTGGCTTCCCGAGCCATAAGCTGCTATCAATGGCTCAACGACGCCCATTGCCACCCTTGATCATGGACCTGACCATCGCAGTTCGTCCACCAGGTCATCAACATCCTAGCTCAAGAAAAGTAGATTTCATGTTTTGAAGTAGATGGCAATATCTCTCCTGAGCTTATTCTTCTTATATCTTTTCTTCTATTCTCGAAATTCTTTGATGATTATTCGAGTTTTCTTGACCTTGCAAGTCCGTAAGCAAGGTAAAATTGTTCTTGACCACTTTAAGAATTTTCAAGAGACTCTGAGCATGAAATTTTCATCAAAAGTTCGAGAAAGTTCTTATCTATCTTCTATCCCTCCTGAGCTGTATCTTCTCTTGGTCTCATTTCTCTTTAACCTAGCTAGGGTTATCTTTTATCATCTGTTTCGGTTTTAACTTAAAGTATTTCTGAATGCAATTGGATTATCCGAATAAAATTTATGAGCTTACACCGGTATGTACGTGGTTGTTCAAAGAAATATGTATTTACCAATTTTAGTTTTCTTTACATTTTTTTTGTAGTTTTTTAATATTCTATGAATTTACCAAAGAAAGAGAAAAAAGAAAACATCCTACGAAGCAATATCAAAGAAGAAAATGTAAAGGAAAAAGATTAATTAACAGAACAACCTTGAAAAAAGATGACATATGAACAATGGAATTAGGACTAAGGAATCTTTGGTTAATGGTGAGATTCAACTCTATATTGTTGGATACATGCACTTAATAGTGAGATCGTAAATTAAAAACCCTGGGTTCATTAAGACGTGGTTGCATATGATGAAGTTATGTCTTAAAAAAGACTGGATGATCCAACCTACTAGCATCTCATAACCTTAGTGTGCTATTCGTAGATGCATGCATAACAGCAAATTGGTTTCCACAAAAGAATTTCGCACAGGAGACTGTTTTCTTGGTGCACAATAAACACATGAATTGGAGTACTGATGTTTTCTTAAATTATAGCAGTGGATGCGATAAGGCAACAAAATGTCATAATAATAGTTATTCTTATAACAAATTCGGGAGGAAATGGGTACATGGCTCAAATCTTGGTGTTAATATCAGCTTACAATAATTTTCCAGGTACAACTGTGATTTTATTAACTTCAATAGTTTTTGGGTTCTTTTCTCCTACAGAAAAATTGTACCGATTTAGCAATGACAAAGCTGGAAAGATTAATAAAAGCGCAGCAATGCAAAGTGAAAGTTTGCAATATAAAGTGAATTTCGAGTTCCAACATATATTTATTCAAAACTCCCCTTGCTAGTTGTGTGTATACATAGAGATACTAGGGAGCTCCAACCTAATAACAACTAAAATTTGAACACCCCAAGTTATTTACTATTATACTGTTGACTAGTTGACACCTTCACTAATATTAAGTATAAATATTTGCATTTATTTTTGTCTTCATGAGATTTATTATACAAAATTGCATATATACTAATAATTTATTAAATCAGCCTATGAATCTATTGTGCCTTCAAATACGAATAATGATCCCATTTGGAAAATTTTTTGGAGATGCCGCAAAGGATCGATTATTTCTTAGGTTGGGCCGTAATAACAAGTTGCTTATTTGACTATGGATTCTTTACAACATTGATTTGTATAGTACTTCTTTGAATAGAAGTATAGTAAAAGTTTGGAAGCCAATGTCATGGTTCCCTCCTTTGTATGTATGGAAGTGAATGTGGATGGCGCCTGTAAATTTGGTACTAATTTAGCATCAGCTGGCGGTTTTATTAGAGACTCCAATCGTAGATGGCTTTGGGGTTTTGGTTGTAACATTGGTTTATGTAAGTCGTATGAGGTAGAGTTGTGGGGGGGGGGGGATCTTTGATGGAATCGACCAAGCTTGGAAAGGTGGAGGCCACCGCATCATTGGATTGGATTTACTTTTTAAAATTTTAAAAATATATCATTGACAAAAACCTTTTGATGAATCTTTCAAAGTCATTTTATGGTCTATAAAAAATAATTCTCTCGAGGTTCATTGTAATAAACCTTAACCCGAGCCGATGAGAATTCTGATTAAATTGAATTACATGCCATACCTATCTCTACTAACCTGAGAGTCTATTTATCTCAAGGTCACCTAACGGCTAACCGAAAATGAATTTTTTGACTAACTGGTTGGATTTGTCTAGGTTCCATACTTTACTGCTTATGCTATCCAACGTTCTCACCAAGACCATATATGGCCAGAATTACCATATTTCAATCATAACTCACAACCCACCATGTAATATATACATATACACATCTTATTCCTCAAGAAGAATGCTTAAAAGCCAACCAAACCCCCCATATATATATACACATATCATTCCCAGCATGACCATGTGGCCTATATGACCTTAATTACACACCAAAAACAAGAACCCAACATGTTTCTTATCACATCTAAGAGTACATACATGTCACAATTATAGGGAACAAAATAGAAGGGGAAATAAATACTTTCAAAATGAAAGAACCCCTAAATTGACATAGCTGTGTGAATGTCCCATCCTCGCCTGGATTGATAATTTACTATGCACGGAGACAACAAACCGCCAGCTGAATTTTTCTTAAGCTCAGTAATGCTCATACAAGTTTAAAATAATACAATGAACAGACCAATGCAACCAAAGACATAAAATTCATATTAAACAACTGCTACCATAACTGTACATTTTACTATAATTAGACATCGAATATCTTTAAACTTGCATTTAATTTATTACTCAATCTTTTAGATTAGCTATTTAAACAGTGATACAATTTAAACTATTTTTTTGTTTATTTTAACAACTCAAGATCATCTCAAACATCATAACTTGTAACTTTCTCTACATTCCGATTTTAAACTTTAAACAAGATTTCATTTGCTTTGACGATTACTTTACTATGAATCTTTTTGGTAAACTATTAAGAAACACTAAATCAACAATACAATGCTACTGAAAAGATTATTTCTTCATATTATTTCAGAATGTAAACCCTACTATTTATAATACATTTATTAACAACCGTAACTACCACCTTAACTGCCATCTTAACTACTAACTATCATAACTACCTGCATACCTTAATATGCCACCAACTTCCTCAACTTCTGCTAAGAACATCCTCTAAGCAGAATGTTTTTGAACTATCTTAAGATAAGTCCTGAACTTAGTAAACAGAGATGCTGACAAAGGTTTAGTAAATATATCAGCAACTTGTTCGTGTGCTGGAATGTGCCCTACAATCAGTTTTCCATTTGAGACTCTCTCGAATAAAGAAAAGGTCCAATTCCACATGTTTAAATTTTGAATGTAGAACTGGATTTGTAGACACAGCAACAGCCCCTGAGCTATCACACCATACAGTGGGTTTTCGCAAGGGTACAACATGCAGTTCTGACAGAAGCGATTCTAGCCAAACTACTTCTGTAACCGTGTGAGCCAGGCCCCAATATTCTGCCTCCGCTGTGGACCTGGAGATAGATGACTGCTTCTTTGACCCCCATGCAACCGAATTACCACCAAGAAAGACACAAAAGCCTGTAGTAGACCTCCGATCATCGACATCAGACCCCCAATTCGCATCTGAGTAGCCAACCACATCTACTGCATGAGTCTTGTTGAATCGAAGGCCATAGTCAATGGTACCTTGAAGATACCGAAGAATACGTTTGACTGCTTGAAAATGTTGATCAAGAGGGCGATGCATAAATTGACACACTTTGTTTACGGCAAACGTAATATCTGGCCTGGTTATAACCACATATTGAAGTGCTCTTACAATACTTCGATATTCAGCTTCATTCTCAATAGCACAACCACTGGATGAGACAACTTTGAAGAGGAAACCATACTAAGAAACACTAAATCAACAATACAATGCTACTGAAAGATTATTTCTTCATATTATTTCAGAACGTAAACCCTACTATTTATAATACATTTATTAACAACCGTAACTACCATCTTAACTTCCATCTTAACTACTAACTATCATAACTATCTGCATACCATAATAGTAACACTGTATCTGGCCCGAGAACCGTGTGATTGTCATGATATTTATAATTACTATTTAACCTTTTCTTTTAAAGAACCGATTTTGTGCCCAAGTACTAGAGAAAAAACTATACTAGATAGGGGGAATCTATCTAACCAAACGCTCCAATAGGCCAAAACGCCTCCAACCAAATGCACCAGTGGCCACAAAGTGCCGATATAGTTATGAGCGCGCATAAAGTACCGCAACTATGATCTTATGGCATGCCTTATCTATCTAATAGCTTCAGGCATTTAAAATTAAAATTCATCATTAATTAATTCAATAATCGTATCACATATTTTTCTTTCCCCTTTATATTATCACAACTCTATTTGCCTTATAATATAATGGTCAACAACTATGAATGCTTTGAAAAAGAAATGTACTATTTCATTTATATAGAGTTGTGTTATTCGAATCTCGTTTGATCCAGTCTGAAAAGTTTGAGGTGCAACTCACTTGTTAAAGAAATAAAATAGAGAGGTAAAATTGGGGATTTGTGGGGGCGGAGCCCCCATAGTACGGACCATGCTGCACAAGTTGAATCCGTATAGGGCTATACTTCTTCTATTAGACGGGTTGTCTAACCCTTAAAAATTTCACATAACCGTAAACCTCTTGTATTGTTGTTTTTCAACATCAATGAATTTCTCCTCCTCTGCCAGTTATTTTTTCCGATAAGGATTTTTTACATAAAATCTACGTGTTGTTATTTTTATTTTTTATTAATTTACGATAATTCCTATTGCTATTATCGACGTATAGTATAAAAACAAAACTATAAGTAACTTACCTTATTCTCCTTTTATTGATAGTTAGATATCAATTAAACCTTTGAGCAAATTAATATCAATAACCTATCATTAACATGCTTTTTCTTTCCAAATTAGATTAGTAAATTCTATAACCATAAAATATATCAATCAAGAGTCATAAAAATTAAACATAGCAAAAATATAAATTTTAAGCTTGTGGCGCACAGACCAAAATCCAAATCTTCCAAGATTTGGCTCAATTATCTAACATCTTGGCCTTGCACTTGTTGCAAGTCCCTTCTATGTCCACTTCTTTAGCTTCAAAGCATAAAACAATACCCACCAAGGTCACTAACAGTCCAAAATTATAACTCATCTGAATGAATCATTTAATAAATATCAACACATAAATTAGAATAAATTTTCAATACCCTTTTTCAAACTTGACCGAAACTTTCCTTTTACCTAAACAAAATTTTGGTTCTCTCGGAAAAGTTTCACCTATGTTTACACGCATGTAATTAAATAATCATATAACTATTCTACAATGGAGTAAAATAAGTAGAGAACTTACGGTTCCAACTTGAAGAGCACTATTATTCTTTTAATTCACCCTTTCACAAAATGGGTTCAACACTTATTTGTCTTTAGCTACTAATTTTAACATTAAACTTGAGAATTTCTCCTCCAATTCTATGTTGATGCCCATGGCTTGAACTGAAGCCACACTCCTTTTCTTTATGTTGAGAACCTAATTGTCCAAAACATTTAAGTTACACTCTCCATTCAAACATTTCCTTGGCCAGCAAGTTGGAATAACTTGTTCCATTCCTTATTCGAACATCTTATTAGATAAATTGTTAGGAAACAGTTGGAACATCTGTTTAAGACAACTTAGCTGCAATTAAGGGTTGGTGTTATTTACTTAGTTCACTTTTATATGATCTTCAATTCTGATTATTTTTTTCGAAGGGATAAAGGAAGAAGGGTCGACACATCCTTATCTCGTGCATTATCCTTATCTTTAAATACATTTACTTGGAGACCAAGTTGGCATATTTTACTTGGATTTGAAGACCTTTATTCGTTCAAATGTTTTTTTATCACTCAAAGTTACTTGGAGAAGATGGCATATTTTGCCTATAAATAGGCAACACCTATGCTTGTGTTGTGGGTATCTTTTGAGATTGCTTTTGTTTAGGTTTCTTTTCTAATTGTTGCTAGCATTCATTTTTTAGTTTGCACTCTTTATATAGGCTTTCTGGGAGAGCTAAAAATTGTTGCAAGGGAGGTGATTTAGGAGAGTGATTGTAACAAATCAAGGATATCTATTGGGCCTGCAATTGATTCTTATGTAAGGGTGGATTGGGCTTTAGCTAATAGGTTTTTGAACCTATTTTTGAATAAATCATTCACCGCAAAGTAGGATTATTATCTGAACCACATTAACAAAGCTTGTGTGCTTATTCCTCTCTTTACTTTTTTCTCATTAGTTACTTTCATAGTATAAGTTTGCTCCAAACTGTGTTTCAACATCAGTTGAAACATCAAATTAGGACAACAAGCCAACTTGATCATTCCAATTGGTATCTAAACAAGCTTCAAGAGTCTTTGAAGAGGATCCTTTGCACAGTTTGCAACCATGGAGTCCATAAAAGAAGGAACTTTCATCTCTCGAACCCCCACTACTTGTTGGATCCTAAAACTATGATTATTAAAAAGCTTGAATGAAGGCTTGCATAATGTCAATTCATGAAGCTGCATAGGAAGTTGTTGAGAAGGGATGGACTCAACTTGAAGTTGATGAATCTGATGGGACAACGAAGGCTAAGGAGAAAAATAAGTATACAATTGATTAGATAAGAACAACTCAACATAATTCCAAAGCTTTGCCTGTTATATTTGGTGGAGTTGACATAGAGAAATTCAAAATAAGTTTCACTTCTGAAACTACAAAAGAAGCATGAATTATCTTGCAGAACCAACATAAGGGAAATGCGACTGTTCAAATGTCCAAGTTGCAAATCTTAACTACCAGGTCCAAAAATTAGAAAATGAAACAAAGATGAAAATATCTCTAATTCTATGCTTGGATGTATGATATTTCTAATGATGCTCTTTATCTTGGTGAACTTTGTTGACACCATTTTTTTAACAAAACGGGGTCGACTTGGATTTTGAAAATGGAAACGAAAAAACGGGAGTCACCACCAATTCTTTTTGATAAGGTGTGATCGGGTTACCTTGAAAAGTGGTTGATTTTAATAAACGAATTGATTATATTAAAACAACGATTTTAGTCCACGAAATTCAAAAAAATAGGTTCGGGAGTCGGTTACGCATGATGAAGGATTAGCACCCTCGATACGCCCAAAATTGGTACTTAATTGATTACTTAATGTCATAGCGTCGAAAAACTGAAAACTTTAAAGAGATTTAAAATACAATCCTAAAAAAAAACTTGAATGACATGGATTAAAATTTAAGAGGATATTTGGCTATTTGGTTAAACGAGAAATCGAAACCCAGCACATTAGGGCACATTTCCTCGAATTTCCAAACGCAAAATATTGTCTTATTTCGAAATTTTAAAAGGATATTTGGCTATTTGATCGAACGAGAAAAATCGAAACCCAGCACATTAGGGCACGTTTTCTCAAATTTCCAAACGCAAAATATTGCCTTATTTTGAAATTTTTAAAAGGATATTTAGCTATTTGGTTGAACGAAAAAAATCAAAACCCAGCACATTAGGGCACGTTTTCTTGAATTTCCAAACGCAAAATATTGCCTTACTTTGAAAAATTTTCCTTTTTTGAAGTATGGTGTTAATATGCATAATGAAATAATAAATATGATAATGTGAACAAAAATAATATGAACAAAAACGAATAATAAAAAAACAAATCAATCATGTATATACCATAACAAATAAATAAATAAATAAACTAAAACATAAAAATGGACATGTGTATGTACATATAAGGGAACTATATATGTATGTATATACATAAAATTATGAAAATATGAAAAATATATATTAATTATAAGATATAAAAATTTAAGTATTTACGTGTATATGTATATAGATTATAAAATGCAAAAAATATATAAAATATAAGTATGTACGTTATAAAAAAGTGTGTATGTACATAAATTTATAAAAATATGAAAAATATATGTATATATGTATTTTAAAATTATTAAATATAAAAGTTTATGTAAATATGTATATGCACGTATATGTATACAAAATGTATATAAAAATTATAAAATATAATATATATAAGTACGTAAATATATATAAATAAATAAATTATAAAAATAAAAATGCATGCATCCACATATATATATAGCAAAATTGGAAATTGCAAATATATGTATATATATAAATGAGGAAATAAATAAATAAAAATAATCATAATAATAATCATAATAGATTTATTAATAAAATAACCAAAATAACGAAAAAGGACCGAATTGAAATTTTAAAACAAAATTTGGGGTCAAATCTGAAATAAAAAAAAAGAGGAAGGGCCACATCAAACGCGCTGAAAGACTAGGAGAGGCAAAAGAGAAATAATCCCATTCTTGCAAAACGCGAGTTCTAGTAGGGACTAAATTGAAAACACAATAAATCATAGGGAAAAATTAAAAAAACTAAAGGACTTGATTATAAAACCATTAAAAAGCGGAAGGGCTAAAAGTGCAATTAGCCCATCCCTTGAAAACACGCGGATCCCCCTAGAGTGGGTCGGGTCGGCCAACGGGTTAGGTCAAAACGGCGCCGTTTTGGTGCCTGAGAAGGCTGCCCAAAACGATGTCGTTTTGGAAGCCTATTTAAGTCAGTTTTTTTTAAAAAAAAATTCATTCTCCTTCTCCTTTCAAAAAAAACTTCAAAAAGAAACACTCTCCCTTCTCTCTCTTCTCCGGTCAAGGGTTCGGCCGAGAGCCACCGCACTGGCCGCCGATCGTCGGTGCCGGCGCCGCCATGCACGGTGGCAGGGAGACCAAAAGTCTCCATTTTTCTCTCCGATGCCTCTCCTCGTCTTCCTGATCGCTCCGACATCAGTAAAAAAAGGGTAAAATGTCTCATTTCTTCTTTTTTTTGTTTCGAAAATAGGAAAAGAAAATAAAATAAAAGACGAAAAAAAAGAAAAAAAAGCAACAACCTTTTTTGTTTTTATTTTTTTTCCTTCAAATCTCGTCAAGAGATTACAAAAAGAGATCCCCCTTTACATTTTCGAATGGCTTTTATATAGCCATTTTTTACATATTTTTTATTCCCCCTTTTTTGGCTTTCTGTCGCTTCTTTCTGATTTTGCAGGCGCAAGTGGTGATCCGGCGACGTGACCGTGGCGGTGCTGGTCAGAGGCGGCGGTGGCAGGGTAAGTGGGCTAGGTGCAGCGGCTAGGGTTAGGGGCTAGGGTTTTCTTTTGTTTTTTTCTGAAAATGTGTATTGGGTTTTTAGATTTTGGGCTGTGGGTTAGTTTGGGCTTGTTTTTGGGTCTGCTATTAGGTTTGTTGGGTTTGTAATGGGCAAAATATTAGGCTGTACAGCTGTCCCTCTTTGCTCGTTGTCGTGTAACGAGAACAGAGCAAAGATCTAGAAAGACCAATATTTTGTCTGGTCTCGCCGAGTCTTAACTTCTCTTGACACTTCTCTTCAAGTAGCTTTATTTCAATCTACTGTGGCTTGTTGTTTCGCTCTATTCCACTGCACTTCAGAAAGCTCTGACTTGTAGCTTCAATCCTCTTCGTAGCAACTTTAGAGGGATAAGATTTGTGGTTTTAGTCTACTCCACTGCAATAGGGAAATAAGGTTCGTCAAGAAAGTAAGATTCGCTGTTGTTGATCTGCTCTGCTACTGCTTAGAGAGATAGGATCCAAAATCTTTAACCTACTTCACTACTATTTAGGAAGATATGACTAATGGCTTAAATCAGCTTCTCCACTATCTTGGGAAGATAAGATTCACCGTCTTTGATCTGCTCCACTACTGCTTAGGGATACAGAATCTACAATCTTTGACCTACTCCACTACTGCTTAGGAGATAGGACTAATGGCTTAAATCTGCTTCTTCATTATCTTGGGAAGATAAGATTCACCATCTTTGATCTGCTCCACTACTACTTAGGGAGACAGAATCTACAATCTTCAACCTACTCCACTATTGCTTAGGAAGATAGGACTAATGGCTTAAATCTGCTTCTCCACTATCTTGGAAAGACAAGATTCGCCATCTTCGATCTGCTCCACTACTGCTTAGGGGGACAGAATCTGCAATCTTTAACCTACTCCACTACTGCATAGGGAGATAAGACTAATGGCTTAAATCTGCTTCTCCACTATCTTGGGAAGATAAGATTCGCCATCTTCGATCTGCTCCACTACTGCTTAGGGGGACAGAATCTACAATCTTCAACCTACTCCACTACTGCTTAGGAGATAGGACTAATGGTTTAAATCTGGTTCTCCACTATCTTGGGAAGATAAGATTTTCCATCTTCGATCTGCTCCACTACTGCTTAAGGAGACAGAATCTGTAATCTTCGATCTACTTTGCTGCCAAATACAGGAAGACAAGATATGCTATCTTCGATCTACTCCGCTGCCAAATACAGGAAGACAAGATCTGCTTTCTTCGATCTACTCCGCTGTCAAATACACGAAGACAAGATCTACTATCTTCGATCTACTCCGCTGCCAAATATAGGAAGACAAGATCTGCTATCTTCGATCTACTCCGCTGCCAAATAAAGGAAGACAAGATCTACTATCTTCGATCAACTCCGCTGCCAAATATAGGAAGACAAGATCTGCTATCTTCGATCTACTCTGCTGCCAAATACAGGAAGACAAGATCTGCTAACTTCGATCTACTCCGCTGCCAAATACAGGAAGACAAGATCCGCTATCTTCGATCTACTCCGCTGCCAAATACAGGAAGACAAGATTTGCTATATTCGATCTACTCCGCTGCCAAATATAGGAAGACAAGATCTGCTATCTTTGATCTGTTCTCTAGGGAACATGACCTGTATGTTCTATTTCATGAACCTAATTATGCCTATCGATTAGGATGACATGATCAAATCTCCTAACTTAATACAAAATGCCATGGAAATGATCCATTTTTAATGTTTGGGTTATTATTCCTCATTCTTCATCAGGATTTTATTACCAACATGTCAGAATGCTATCCTGCTCGGCTGGTGACACTTATTTCTTACTCAATCGGATTACCCCCACTGTAATCTTCAAACTTCAATCCATTGTAATCTTCAGGGTTAAGTCCACTGTAATTTTGGGACATGAAATTTGAATTGTCTTCCTCCTACTGTAATTTAGGAGTATAAGATCTGACTCTTTCTCAAATCTCTTCCACTGTGATTTAGGGATACATGATCTGAATCTGCTTGGTCTCTTACACCATTCTTAGGGTGTCACACCAAATGCCTATGCATCAATGAAGAATTTTCTTCTCCCAGAAGACCTTTTCTTGGTGAACATCGTTTGTTTGTTCATTGAAGCTTTGCAACCGACACTACATCTTGTCATTTTGCTCAATCAATGTTTGGTCAACAAAATCCGAAAGGATAGTCTTTAACTTAGACTCTTCCTTCTTAGATATTTCACCTTTTAAACTTGGTGTCTTCTAAACAATAGTCCTGCTTCAGGTTCCTATATTATTTAGAAGCTTCTAGAGTAAATATGAAAAACTTCCATTGTGAAAGTATTATTAGTCCATTAAACATTATTCCAATGCAACATGCTTGCAAAAAGATCATAACAATGGATAAAAATAAAATTGATTTGGAAGCATAGCTCGAAATGAATAAATTATCAAGAATAAAAGAGGAATTGATTGGAACATGTATCTTGAAAAAGAATGAAGTATTCCAAGAACAACAAATTCAATATATAAATAGTATGAAGGTTAGGTGCCCCAGATATCGCAGCTTGAACTTCTTTGTACTAACTTTTTGAAAGCCCATTCTGATTTTGACATGTGTTTAGGAGATCTGTAGGACTTTGTCGATGCCCCAAGATGTCGCCTACGCTTTCCTGTTGATTCAGGTATAGCAAGGTCATCACATCCCCAATTTAATCAAAATTTGAGCTGCTCTGATCACTTCGTGCCCCATTTTGTTCCAAAATTTGAGCTGCCCTTTTGGGTTTTCAACTCAAATCCCTTTTGGTCTCAAGGCGCCCTTCGCGAGTTTTCACTTTGGCCTCTCCTTTTTCTTTTTCTTTTTCTTTTCTTCTTCTTTTTCAAAATATTTTTTGATTGCATCTAAACTCATAGGATTAGGCGTGTCCTTGTTATCCCTTCTGATCAAGATTGACGCTTTTCCAGATAAGGTCATCCACACAATATCCTTTCCAACTTGGCATAAAGTTCTTTTGTATGGGAAGGATCTTCTTCAATACCAAGCCCCTCTCGTGAAATCCTCTAGGGCTTTTTTTTTGAGCTTGCATCATTTGCTTTTAGCGTATTTGACAATGATGGATAACTTGGAACATTCCTCTTCAATTGAGATTGGATCCAAAAACTTAAAGAAAAGAAAATCTCAACCTTGATGAGCAAAACTGCGATAGGCCAAAGGGAACGGTATTACCCCGGTAGAGATTTTTTTTGTTTTTTTTGTTTCTTTGTTTCTTTGTTTTTTGTTTTATGTTTTGTTTTATGTTTTGTTTTTTTGCATCCCATACTGACATATGATTTTTTCGAGAATTTTCTGACTGTCAACTTTGTGACGTTGGCATATGAAGTTGCTTCTACCCGCGAAGATAAATTGATGACTGCCAGAATTTTTTGACGAGATCGACCTAATGACCTTCATGCCCCACATAGGGAACGGATTCCATTGAGTTTTTGTAAGGTGGAATCTATTTTTCAACAAGTCCGGAGATAAGCTACAATCTATGTCATATTCGAAGTCATGAGATCCCGCTAAACACATTTCTCGCTCAAAAAGAGATTCTGGGTCTATAGCAGCGTCACTCATGTCGTTGATATCTGGGGACCTATTGTAGGTACAAGAGAATATACAAAGAATGTATGATTTTAAGAATAATTATCTGTACAGTATGATTATGAATGAATGAAAGAATGATTTGGAAGAAAGAATGAAAGAATAAAAATAATTATTCATAAAGAATGAAAGAATATTGGTTCAAAAATGATCGCAAAGATATATTTCATTAAAATAACGATGTTCAGATATGAGCCTATTTCACAAAAGAGTTCTTGTTGCCTCTAGGCTGAAAACAACAAGTGTGTTTTGAATATTACTCTAAGTAGGCTCTAACTACTACAGGGTCTCTTCTGCTGTCCTATTATTTAGAACACTCCTAGGTTTATAAGGGCGACTATCTAATAAGATCTCTTCTTTAGTTGTTTCTTCGTATACGGCACTGATGTGAACGTTTCTCAACGTTTCTTCATTCATCGCATTCCTCCCATTATCCATATTATTGAATAATGAATTTTCTGTACTGAGTGAATCCTCAAATTTGACAATGCCCATATTGACAAACCTTTCGACCAGCTTTTTAAAGGCAGTGCAGTTTTCTATAGAATGTCCCGTAATTCCCGCATGATAGTCACATTGCGCATTTGTGTCGTATCATTTGCGGTACGGTGGTTGTAAAGGCTTTAAGTAGAAAGGGGAGACAACATGTGCATCAAATAAACTCTGATACAGCTCCCAGTATGACATTGGGATTGGTGTAAATTGGGGCTTCGTAATGTTTTGCTTTGTGCCAGATTCTTGTCTTGGGGGGATTTGATGGCCAGTAGCAATCGTCCTTGGTTGGCTTGCAGTAATCAACTTTGAATAACCCTCGTTATACCTACCCGCATTATTCATCTCATTTTTCTCTTCCTCGAGACCTTTGAAGTATTGTTTTGGGAATTCCACTATTGCCCTTTCCGTTTGTAGTGATCTTCAAATTGTTTTGAGAACTCTACCCTTGCCTGTTTTGTTTATGCTAGATCATCAATGACAACAGGATTAGTTAGATTGCCCCTCAGATTGGAACCTGAACCTGTCGCGAAATTTACTGGTGTCGAGGTATTGGCCTGGTATTGTGGTTGGATGTTAACAGTTACCCCTTGTGGATATGTGTTTGGTTGTGCTTAGATGTTTGTTGGGGTAAGGTCTGGAAGATATGTAGGACCTTCATTATCATTCCCAAAGTGGACCACTGAGTTTTTTCCTTTTTCCAACCTCATATCCAATAACTGGGTTAACTGGCTCATCAGATTTCTTTGGACTTCTAGAATCTGATCCTTCATATCTTGCTGAAATTTGGCCAATTGCTCTAGCATCTGTATTTGCATCTGCTCTAATCTCTCCAACCTTTGGTCTATTCTTTTAGTTTCTGTTCGGGTACCGCAAGAATGTTGGTTTTCCAGATTTGCTGAAATAATTTTACTCAATTAGGGTCTTTTAATGGTCGATAATGCATATGATGTCATGTAATGCAAATGCATGAATGAAAAAAGAGACGTTGATTCTTGGTTCAATTCTATTAGAACAACTTTACTAGAAAACAAATCTCTTTACATAAAGTGGATATACATGCGACTTTACCCTCATAGGCGGAGACATTCAATCCTCTTATTCATTCGAGCGTTAAGATAAATCTCACAAACTCTTTAAAAGGGATGTCTTTTCTATCTCCTTTTTGCTTGATCCGGACTGCGACTTGTTAATGATTCATCCTCGTGATGCTCGTTGGCTTCTCTTTAAGAAAGTTTAGTGGCTCTCGAATAATCTTTGTCATCTTGAATTCTCGGGCAACGGAGCAATGGCCGTGTAGTCCTCCATTAAACTATCATCCTTCTCTTATCACGTTTTCTTGGACCATATTCGGACAACCATATTATTATCCACTTTATCAAGAAACCCATTTCCTTCTGACAAGCTTTCTATTTAACAACCGAACGTGAATCAACACCTCTTTTTATTATGAAAATGCAATGCAATCATAACAAAAAAGAAAATAGGTTAGTACAAAGCAAAAGCAAGCAAGAATAAATAGAACACCTATTCGGGTGAATACTAGGGTTCGAAGTGGTTCTACCTAGGGTGGGCTCTTAAGGTCCACTACATGAAGTTTGGCTCTAAAGTAAGGGTACTTGAACTAGCAGATTCCTCGATCTTCACCCATTATAGGCTCATATAGACCGAGTTCGATTCAGGGGAATACATTTCCCTATGGCTGAACAGAGATGAAAATCTCACGAAGACATAGGTACAGATGTATCCCGAAAGTGATCCACTATCCTGCACGGAGGTGAAAACCTCACGAATGAGTAGCTTCTCACTCCCACTTAAAAGGGGGTGACCAAAGGTCATGCAATGCAATGTGCAGAAAGATGCCAAAATTTAAGCCAACACAATGATCATAAACCACAATAATGGAAATTGTAATAATGACGAATGAAATGCAATGAAAGGATCGTAAATTTAAACCAAATCTTCAATTTTTGACAAGAAGACAAAAAGTAATCAACTCGTGGCTTGACTCTCTTATTTTGGATCCCCAGTGGAGTCGCCAAGCTGTTGACACCATTTTTTTTAACAAAACGGGGTCGACTTGGATTTTGAAAATGGAAACGAAAAAATGGAAATCGCCACCAATCCTTTTTGATAAGGTGTGATCGGGTCACCTTGAAAAGTGGTTGTTTTTAATAAACGATTTGATTTTATTAAAACAACAGTTTTGGTCCACGAAATTCAGAAAAACAAGTTAGGTAGTCGGTTACGCATGAGGAAGGATTAGCACCCTCGATACGCCCAAAATTGGTACCTAGTTGATTACTTAATGTCTTAGTGTCGAAAAACTGAAAACTTTAAAGAGATTTAAATTCGATCCTAAAAAAAACTTGAATGACATGGATTAAAATTTAAGATGATATTTGGCTATTTGGTTAAACGAGAAATCGAAACCCAACACATTAGTGCACATTGCCTCGAATTTCCAAACGCAAAATCTTGTCTTATTTCAAAATTTTAAAAGGATATTTGGCTATTTGATCGAACGAGAAAAATCGAAACCCAGCACATTAGGGCACGTTTTCTCGAATTTCCAAACGTAAAACATTGCCTTATTTTGAAATTTTTAAAAGGATGTTTAGCTATTTGGTTGAACGAGAAAAATCAAAACCCAGCACATTAGGGCACGTTTTCTCGAATCTCCAAACGCAAAATATTTCCTTACTTTGAAAAATTTTCCTTTTTTGAAGTATGGTGTTAATATGCATAATGAAATAATAAATATGATAATGTGAACAAAAATAATATGAACAAAAACGAATAATAAAAAAAACAAATCAATCATGTATATACTATAACAAATAAATAAATAAATAAACTAAAACATAAAATTGGACATGTGTATGTACATATAAGGGAACTATATATGTATGTATATACATAAAATTATGAAAATATGAAAAATATATATGAATTATAAGATATAAAAATATAAGTATTTACATGTATATGTATATAGATTATAAAATGCAAAAAATATATAAAATATAAGTATGTACGTTATAAAAAAGTGTGTATGTGCATAAATTTATAAAAATATGAAAGATATATGTATATATGTATTTTAAAATTATTAAATATAAAAGTTTATGTAAATATGTATATGCACGTATATGTATACAAAATGTATATAAAAATTATAAAATATAATATATATAAGTATGTATATATAAATAAATAAATTATAAAAATATGTACGTATAATATAAAAAATGCACGCATGCACATATATATATAGCAAAATTGGAAATTGCAAATGTATGTATATATATAAATGAGGAAATAAATAAAAATAATCATAATAATAATCATAATAGATTTATTAATAAAATAACCAAAATAACGAAAAAGGTTCGAATTGAAATTTTAAAACAAAATTTGGGGTCAAATCTGAAATAAATAAAAAAGAGGAAGGGCCACATCAAACGCGCTAAAAAACTAGGAGAGGCAAGAGGGAAATAATCCCATTCTTGCAAAACGTGAGTTCCAGTAGGGACTAAATTGAAAACACAATAAATCATAGGGAAAAATTAAAAAAAACTAAAAGACTCGATTATAAAACCATTAAAAAGCGGAAGGGCTAAAAGTGCAATTAGCCCATCCCTTGAAAACACGCGGATCCCCTTGGAGCGGGTCGGGTCGGCCAACAGGTCAGGTCAAAACGGCGCCGTTTTGGTGCCTGAGAAGGCTGCCCAAAGCGACGTCGTTTTCGAAACTTATTTAAGTCAGTTTTTTTTAAAAAAATTTCATTCTCCTTCTCGTTTCAAAAAAAACTTCAAAAAGAAACACTCTCCCCTCTCTCTCTTCTCCGGTCAAGGGTCCGGCCGAGAGCCACCGCACCGGTCGCTAGTCGCCGACGCTAGCGCCGCCGGGGAGACCAAAAGTCTCCCTTTTTCTCTCTGATGCTTCTCCTCGTCTTCCTGATCGCTTCGGCGTCAGTAAAAAAAGGGTAAAAATGCCTCCTTTCTCTTTTTTTTGTTCCAAAAATAGGAAAGGAAAATAAAATAAAGACGAAAAAAAGAAAAAAAAAAGCAACAACCTTTTTTGTTTTTATTTCTTTTTTCTTCAAATCTCGTCAAGAGATTACAAAAAGAGATCCCCCCCGTTTACATTTTCGAATGGCTTTTTTATAGCCATTTTTTACATATTTTTTATTCCTTTTTTTTTTTGCTTTTTGTCACTTCTTTCTGATTTTGCAGGCGCAAGTGGCGATTCGGCGATGTGACCGTGGCGGTGTTGGTCTGAGGCGACGGTTGCAAGGAAGTGGGCTAGGTGCGGCGGCTAGGGTTATGGGCTAGGGTTTTCTTTTGTTTTTTCTGAAAATGGGTATTGGGTTTTTAGATTTTGGGCTGTGGGTTAGTTTGGGCTTGTTTTTGGGTCTGTTATTGGGTTTGTTGGGTTTGTAATGGGCAAAATATTGGGCTGTACAAACTTTTTTTTAGATAAAACTTGTTTGAAAAGTCTAAGGTCCTTACCAAAACGCTTTGCTATCAAGGTAACTGCAATTGAAGAAGCAAAGGATACCACTACTCTCAAACTACATGAGGTAATAGGTTATCTTAGAACCTTTGAATTGAATCTCGAAGAGGAAAAATATAACAAGCTATGACCAGAAAAGTGTTGGAAAAAAATCCAGTTTGAAAACAATTTTCTTGCACAAAGAAAAGTAATTTTTTTTTTAAAATCGAGCGAGTTTGTGATATTTATAGCAATAAACCCTTTACCGAAATCACACGTGTTTTCAGCTAGACAGATTCTTGTCATTCTTAGCTTTCAACCAAACGACCTTCTCCGTTATTCTCGTACCATGAACTGCTTCAAGTGTGGGCTCAAACGATTCAAATCAAACACAAAATTGTTATTTCGGAAAATAGATTTTATACTTAGAGAATAAACTCTCACTATTTTTTGGCAGAGTAACAATATCTTAAAGTTTTGTATTTATCCCTACTGATGCCATCTATTTATAGGGAGAAGAAGTAAAATCCTTGTTGAACTATAGAAGTCTATTTTAAATAGAAATATGAACTCTTAGTCTAACTAGGAGTATAATAGTAGAAACCCTAGGAACTAGGGTTTGTCCTCCCTATCTTAAACATGAGGGGCTTTTGGGTCTCTCCCATATCAGGTCCAATTACAAGTACTTCCTATACTTTTAACCCAGTACTTTGCAATTTTATCCAACTTGATGTTTGTTTTTCTATTTCCCAAAATAAAAATATCAAATTAAATTATTTTTTCAATTAAATAATATTTTCAACCCAACTCTAATTTCATTAAAATCATGATGATTTTATCTTAAAAAATATATGAGAAAATATATTTAATATTTCTACATTTAATGAGTTTATATGACCAAATGATTTTGTTTTCATTTTCAAACTTCATTTAATTTGAAAACCATAAATTCATTTCAAGGTCATTTTTATTTTGGAGAAAACCACATTCATTTCCAAATGTTTCCTATGTCTCCATTTTCACCATTTTTATTCATTTGATTCAACATATAATTCATTCTTGGTTTCAACGAGCTAGCGGTAGGACCAATTGGACATTGCGATTAGGGCTAAAATGATTTATAATTAAATTCCAACTTTTTACCTATTAATTATAAACTAATTTAGTCACGAAGTCATTCCACTATAGTATTGTGGCTGAGCTCTCCCCAATGGCTTACCATTACGAAAGCAACTCAATTAGTGCTCGTCTAATGACCTTTTCATAAGTGTATTACCCTTATAGGGTTTCCTTAATCTCTTTGGGATAAATCTGTTCTCCCAGTATGGTCATATTTTTCCTCATGGTAACCATTACATCTTCCTTCTTGAAAAGTCAATTACTATCAAATATTAATCAAGACATTCATCTCAAAGAAGAACGACTCGTGGCCACATTTACTTTTCATCAACCAAGTAATGTTAATAAGAGGATATCATTTACCCATGTCTCGGGCTATGAATTCTACTGTTGTGAATGGCACTACGTACTACAAAAGTCGTATCCCAATGCACCAACTTTTGGTTCCTTATCTATTTGAACTCAGGTTTTTACTTACATCAAATTATACGAGTCACGTATACATAGCCCCTCATCCATTCAGGATTTAGGTATGCTACGTTATGAATGTCACAAGTGAATAAATTTATAAACAGATTCAAGATCTATTCTTCTTGGGTCTAGTTCGATGTATTACCAGTCTAGTCAGTAATATCCATGTCTCTATCTTCTGGGAGTCATCCACTCCAATGTCTAAGATAAATCATCCCCTAATTGGACTTGATAAATAACATATTAGTCTTTCAATTGGTTTGCTCTTTTTTTATTAGGCTAAGGACATGTTTAGGTTCATCTACTAATGTAAGTTGTTTTTTGGTATTATGATCTGACCACATAGTACTACTTAGTACTAGTTTAAACATTAGACAACCAGTGAGCCAACATTTGCTTCTATTTTGCTTAGTATGAAATAGCCACATGAGGAAAATTATACAAAGCATATTAATGTAATCTATGAATTGTTTTATTAACCAATCTATTAAAAAAATTACAAGTTTACAAACGAATATACTACACTCAGGGCTCTAGATCCAACACTCTCCCACTTTGCCTTAGTGAAGTAGACGAGTCATATTCCACATTCTCATGCTCTCTATGTGTTTGTCAAAAGTCCTAGCTAGTAGAGTCTTGGTGAATGAGTTCGCAAGGTTATCCTCGGATGTGACATTGACTACATCCATGATTCCGTCTGCAATTGCCTCCCTTGTGATGTGATACTTGTGATCAATACATTTCATCCTCTTGTGGTTTCTCATCTCCTTGGTATTAGCTATTGTTGCACTGTTGTCACAATATAGTGTGATAACTTTTCTCATACTAGGAACAACTTTAAGATCCATAAAGAACTTTCGAAGCCATATTACTTCCTTGATAGCCTCAAAAGCAACTATATTACTTCTCTGCACAATGCACCCGTCGTCTAGGATAAAAACACAACCTAATGTTGATTTTCTCGAATATTGGCATGTTTGAAAGTTAAAATCAATATATCCTACAGGAGTAAGATCTCCTGAATACACAAGCATATAATCCTTCGTTCTCTGTAAATACTAGAATACGCTTAACTGCTTGCTAGTGTGTTAGTCTTGGATTTGCTTGATATCAACTCAACAACCCACTGCAAAGCAAATACTTGGGCGTGTACACAACATAACATATATGAGACTTCCTATTACCGAAGCATAAGAAACCTTTCTCATGTTCTCTCTTTCTTATGTCGTCTTAAGACACTCCTCCAAAAAGAGTTGAAATCCCAACACCGAAGGTTGATTTCCCATATTTGAATAGGTCATTTGCATAATGCTCCAATATATTGTCTATGTATGAAGCTTACGATAGTGTTATCACTTTGTTCTTTCGATCCCTTAGGATTCAAATGCCTAGAACAAAATTAGCTTCTCCTAAGTCCTTCATGCTAAATTGTTAGGTTAACCACAATTTAACCGTTGATAATGTCCCTACACCATTTCCAATTAGTAGAATGTCATCGACATATAGAATGAGAAAGACCACCTTTCCATCCCTAATACTTTAATAAACACAAAGTTCATCTACGTTTTGTTCAAAAATCTAAAGTCTTGATTGCTTGATCAAATCTTTAATTTTATGCACTAGAATTTCTGTTGCTTTAAATGTCTTTAACGTTAACGCTTTTCAAGCTATTTTGCTTTACGCTTGTAAAAGAAACAAGTCTACATCGAGACGTGGATACACCAAAATATGATTAGATATGTTAGTGGCCAGAAGGTAGAGATTTTCTTCCCGCACCTTCTAAAGGCCTTGTGCAAAAAGGCAAAGGTTCCTACCGTGACAGAGTAATTTATGAAGCCAACAAAGAGGCTCATTAGAGACTCTATCTATACACAATTTATATAGCTTTATAGAAAACATGTAAAAGAGTGGAACCGATGATAGAAACAAAAGATGGATGTCCCATAGACCTTAAAAAGAAAGAGCAAAGAAAAACTCGACAAAGCTAAGGTATAAGTGACATGCCTGACTCGGAATGGATAATCTGGTGGATGCAAGAGATGGGGTTTATCAAAGAAGATTATGCGAGGACGAATGACTTGTACTTGCAATAGCTCCAACCCAATAAATATGCCCCAAGGAAATTCCATGACCAATCTGAGGAGGAGGAAAGCGATGAGGAAGGAGAAGATGATGATGACGATGACGATGACGACGACGATGATGATGAGGAAGAGTAAAAAAAGAGATGGAGGAAGACTCCCAACTACCTATAATTACGATGAGGCATTCAATCGGAAAGACCATCGATAAAAGGCGTGAGTATCCACAACCCAACCCACCCAACCCAGTCATTATGTAGAAGGGCATCTAGATCAACTGCAGGAAAAGACAAGGGGAAAGCAATACTAGAAGAGTGGTTAGAAACCGATTCAATAATAATTAAACTTTATATTTATTTTTGGAGGATTGTAAATATTTTTAAACATGGATGATTTTAAGTTTTTCCTTAGATAGAAATTTATTATTATGAACTAACTTTAAAAGAATATGTTGTTTGTTTTCTGTGTAGGAACCCCATATGAGGAGGCATTACAATAGGGAGCTAAAACGAACAAGAGTAAAAATGACCCAACATACCTCACGACACTTTTATGAAGAAAATGGGTAGTTTCTTTCTCTTATCTTCTAGGAAGCACATTAGGGATAATGTGTCATCTAAAGTGTGGGGGTGACTTGGAAATTTTAAATTTCTTTCTTATTATTTCAGTTCTTTTCAGTATATTTTGTGTTTAATTTTTCATATTTTGTGTGTGCTTTGTTCTTGAACTTGTAAAAATATAAATTATTGGTTAGGAGTATGTAAATAAGACTAAGTATATAGATTATAAATTTTGCATGATAGTAACAGATTCTAACTCGTTTAATTTTTAGACTAGTAAGTTCAATATATTTACACTGTGGATAGGAAAAAGTAATTGAGTATACCATATGATAAATGAATACATAGGGAAGCATGCATGTTTAGTTAATTGAATCCATGGATATTGAAGTGCCTAGGGATGACCTAAAGCATTGTTTGGTATAAACTAGTGACAAAAAGCTAAACCATATGCATCTATACCCTAGTACCTATAATTGTGCCTAATCCACTTTCTTGATGAACCTTTAAATGAAACCATGAGCCTAAAGAAATTTTATTTACCTTTTTTCTTAGTTCTTGAATGAATGCACATATTTAGACATTGGGCTATAGATATTATGGGATAGGTAGATACATTAAGGAGGTTTCAAAAATAAAAATCAAAGTGAAATAATAAGGAACAATATGATATAGTAAGTATAGGATTCTTGCAAGTAAAAATGCCTAAATGAAAAATAGTGAGAAAACAAAAGCATTGTGAGAAGCTAGAGACATAAAAGCATAGAATGGGTTAAAATTAGTATGAGTGAAAACGAGCGAAATAAAGTGATTAAATCAAAATCACAAAAATGTAGGAAAATTTCATTCATGTTGCACAAAAAACTCGCTAAGCTAATTGTACTTGCCAATATCATATTGTGTCTTACATAAGGAGAGAAAAGGAAAATGAGAGAAGGGGATAAAATGAGGTGAGCTTTAATTTATATTAGGGGATGTATATTGTACAATATGACGTGTTAAACTATTTTCATGCTTGAACCGTTTTCTAGTACCTTATCTTTGAAATCCAAACCAACCCTAAGCCTAAGAACGTTCCAAGCCGAAAAGTCTTATGTGACTTAGGCGACTCAATTCATGGATGGAAATTAAACTAATAATATGAAATAATATTTGCAAATATTCTTCTAACATAAATGTGATACTTGTGTAGTCATTTTGATGGAATAATATACTTAATGATATTTTTTTCTTATTTACCTTGTAATTGAATAAAATAAAATGTTTGAACTTAAAACTTGTGAGTCAGTTACATATCATGTCAGAATTACACATATTGACAAACTTTCCTATTGACTATGTTTCAACTACATACTTGTATGAAGCATGCTCAAGGGTTGTCTTTGATTTGTCTTTTATTTCTCATTTGTTTGCATGCATGTTTTGTTTACTTGATGATAAGAAATGAGTTAAGTGTGGAGGAGTTTGATTTGCCACAATTCGTCATGGCAAATTAAGCTCTTTTTCTTTTTAACACTTAGTGAGCTTGTTTTCTAGCAATTTAGTATTATTATTAGTTAATTTTCCATTTAGTACTTAGTTAATAAAATGAGCAATTTTGAGTGCTTTATGACCTTTTAGGCCAATTTGGGCCTAAAGGAAGACTAACATCTTGATAAAGTATGCAATACATCAATTCAAGACAAGGAGTCAGTGGACTGCCCTCGATGTTGCAACACCCAGCTTGAATGTTGCAACACCAACTCCAAACCACCTAAGTAGCATTCTGCATTTGATGTCACGACACCCAACCTTAAACGTGGAAAGTAGCATTCTGCATTTGATGTTGTGACACCACTGTGACAATGCCAGTTAATCCGTATAGGTTCAATCATTTATGTTTAGTCAATTGTATAGGTTTTAGTGAGTTATCTAATAGAACTCCAATAAATATTAATGCTCAGGACCTGACTAAGAGAGCGTTTCTGAGTTTTACTTTCTATTATTAGATTATGGTTTATTATTTGGGGATTTTTCTATTCAAACTTTATTCTTTTCAATTTCAATTCTAGTTTTCAGTTTCTTTTACAATTGTTCGTGTTTTGGATTTTAGATCACAATTCGTTCAACATTTGTCACAAGATTTTTAGTTTTCGCACTCAATCATCATCCACAGGTTTAAATTCTTTCTTTTCTCTTTTTCTCTTTCTGATATCTATTTGAATGTCTGAAATCAAATTAAGGATTTTTGCATTTATATCGATAACTAACTAAAATCCTAAGGAGATTAACAAGTGGATGTGGGATTAATTAATGAATGTTTTTGGGTTTGTTCTAAAATTAGTTGGCTTGGGTTGAGTGAGATTAAACCCTAGGCTTGATGACCCTAGAAATTTATCTAGGTAGATAAGGTGGAGATAATAGTCTATCAAGCACCCCTCAACTTGTCTTGATTTGAGCTATGAGGTTGGAAGGTAAGTAGTTCTTACTGACTAGTTAATGTAGTTAGAGGCCGAAATGTAATAACTAGGTTAATTACTATCTAATTTATTAAAACCCTAATTTGAAAGTTTATTATGAACATTGAAATGAGTTAGTCTTCTATTTGTTTAATTGACTGCTTTTTGATTTTTTAATTTATTTTCGTAATTTGCATGTTTTCGTTTAGCATCTCTTTATTCTTTATTTAATGTAATATGATTTTAATTAAATAATATTTAGACTTGTTAGTGTAGGAATTAATTGTTATTTAATTCAGCCTCCTTTGGGTACGATACTCGAAAAAATTTCATGTTCCGTTGTATAAACTATATCACAACCTGACTCGTATACTTGCCGACACCATTGTTTGATTATATCTTTTTGTTGCAGTATTTCAAACCATGACATTCACATGTCGGGCGGCGGACAAAACTCAGTTAGCAATTATCCATAGAACCTAAATGATTATTACACCATTGTTCTTTATGTTGATAGTGGGTAATGATGATGATAGTCATTAAATGGTTATAATTATGATTAATGAATAAATAAATGTTAAATTAATTTAGTAAACATAATTAATTAAGGTTACTTAAATTTTAATTGTAGTATATTGTCGAAACCCTTTGTTTGGAATCAATTTTTTATTTAAAAAAAACAAAAATGGAGTCGCCACCAATCCTTTTTATGAGGTGTGATTGGAACCTCCTCGTAATTTGATAGTTTTAATAAAAGGTTTGATTTACTAAAACAATGATTTTTGGTCTACAAAATTTAGAAAATGGGTTCGGGAGTCGATTATGCATGAGGAAGGATTAGCATCCTTGTGATGCCCAAAATTGGTACCTAGTTGATAACTTGAAGTCTTATAGTGTCGAGAATTAAAAATTTGAAGAGAATTTAAAACACGATCCCTTTTTGTATTAAGGCATTACTAAAATAATTTTCATGAAAAGGGCGTATTTCAAGCCAATCGAGAAGGAAGGATCATGTCCCGTAAGTTAGGACACAATGCCTTAAATCCTCGAAATCAAGAATAAACGTCATTTGATCGTTATTTGAATCTCGTTTGTATATTTTTGAAATGGATATTCGATTATTTAAATTTTAAAAAGAAGCCATATCCCGTAAGTTAGGGACAGTCTCTTCTAATTCCAAAAATAATGAACATTGCCTTAGTTTTAGAAAATTTCTTTTTTATGCATCGTGCGAAAAAACGAATGCAATAGTTAAAGTAATGTGTATTTAGCTTACTTGGGCATAGCATAAAAATGGATAAGCACATTTAGGGTCCGTTTGTTTACATGTAAAAGGTTTTACGGAAAATATTTTTTGCATTTTCCTGTGTTTGTTTCACAGAAAACAGCTTGGTCAATGGAAAATAACTTTCAGGTCAACGGAAAACAAGCCTTTTTCCTTGTAAAATGACTTACCCTTTTGAAAAGCGTAAGTCATTTTTCGGAAAAGAGCTCCTCAATAGATAATTTTACTTTTATATAAAAACTAACTCAAATCAAGTTTAATATTATTATATTTATAATAAAATTTATTTTTATTTTTAAAAATATTTAAAATATTAATATAAATATTATATTTTTAATATTATTAAACATACGTATTTAATTATTTATATTTAGTCATATAATAAATTATTAATATAATTAATATAATTTATTATTTTTAATAAATTATTTAATATTTAAATTTTCTTTTAATAGTAAGTTTTAAAAATAACAAATTTAAATAATATTATTCACATATTATTGAAAATATCAATATTAATATTTTAATACTAAATATTTATTATAATTATAAATATATTAATAATAAATGTTTTGTAGTATAAATGTTAAAATATGTCATAAGTCTATATACTTTTCACAAATTTGCAATTTAGTTTCTATACTTTTATTTTTAAGATTTTAGTCCCTCTACTTTCCAGATTTGAAAATCAAGTCCAACTGCTGACATTGTTGATTTTTTTTGTCAATTTTGTTAATGTCACATTTTTAAATAAAAAAATACTAAGTTGGTAGTCATGTAACTAAAAAATGATCATTGCAATGAACCTCAATTTAACAAAATATTTTTAATATATGCAAACACAATGTAAAATATAAAATTATAGATATAAAATAAACTCAATTAAACAAAGAAAAAATAAAAAAATCTCAAATGTATATTTGTTTAATTGAAAACGACTTTTATGAAATATTTTTAAAGAATCTGCCAAACAAAAGAAAATATTTTACAAAGATTCATCCAAACACCAGAAAATATTAGCTTTTCTAGAAAAGTAAGTCATTTTCCAAAAATCATTGTCATTTTCAGTGAAACAAACAAAGCCTTAAACACAACTCGTGACATTGTTATAACAAAATAAAATAAAAAGGGAAGCGTATAAAAAACTGAAATGATGATGTATAAAAAAATATAAAATTTCATACTAACAAATGACAATGATGTAACTACTATAGTGATAAAATTCCAATTTGTAATTCCAATTTGTAATGACGATGGCAAAGATCATATTATAATTATTACTCTAATACTAATAATAAATAATCGAGGAAAGGTAAATAATAATGATAAAAATAAAAATAAAATAATAATGAGAACAAAAAAATGTACAAATAAATAAAAATAAAAATGTAAGCAATTTAATTTTTAAATATGTATAAAAATAAAGAAGTAATAAATAACTAGATAACTAGATAATGGAATAGTAGTAATAATGATACAGGCATGAAGAAGAAAGAAGAAAAAAAAGAAGTAAATACTCGATAAAAGAAAATAAAGAAAATTTAAATATTAAAAAAATGAAGCAATAACAAATAAAGGAATAAAGAAATTTAAATAAATAAATGAATGAATGAATAATATATAATAAATAAGTAAATAAGCCATTAAATGAATAAAATAAAAGGAATAATAAAAAAAATATGTAAATAAAAAAATAAAAGGAAACAATTTACAAAAGGGTGAAAAATAAAGAACTAAATCGTAACTTAAATGAAATTAAAAGGATAAATCTGAATAAAATAAATAATAAAGGGGCTAAATTGTAATAAAATAAATAAATAAGGACTACGTCGAAATTCAAATGAAATTTAGGGGCGTAAATTGTAAAAATAAAAAATAGAATAGGGGACCAAAATGAAACACGCTAAAATAAATAGGGACTAAATGGAAAATTATCCTAAGGCTCCTAGACACGTGTCCTTCCCCAGGGGGTCAACGATCTAAAGACCAAATTGAAAGAGATTTGAAATTAATGGTGCAATCTAAAAAGAAAAAAATAAAGGAAATAGGATCAGATTGAAAAACAAAGAAAAAGCGGAATGACTGAGGCGACAATTAGACCCCCCATTAAAAAGCACGCGGATCCTTGCTAGGGTCGGGTTGGGTTGGCGGGTTGGAATGCTATAAAAGCAAAAATTTTAAGAAAAAAATCATTTGCTTCATTTTTTTAGAAAAAAAAAAGCTTCATTCTCTCCGTTTTCTCTCTAGGCACTGCCCAGAATCTGACTATTGGGCCACCGTGACCGCCTGTCGCCGGCGACGGTGGCCGCTTGTCGTTGGTGACGGTGGCTGCCGTCTCCGGTGGTCAAAAATTTGCCCAAAAATACATTTTAAACCCTTTTTTTTGTATAACTTTGATTCGATGTTAAAACGCTCGACTAAAGCTAGCCCCCCCAAAAAAGAGGAAAACCTTCGGTTTCCGACACCCCACCGCGACCTTAGCTAAAATCTCGGGGACTCAATGGCTTTTTGGATTGGAGAGGGCACCAACGGTGGAGTGGAGATGAAACGGCAATTATGGTTTTTCTTTTTTATTTATTATCTTTTATTTTACTTCGAAAATAAAAAAATAAAACGACTACCTTTTGAAACTTGATTTTCATTTTTCTTCGTCCGACTTCTATTTAAAAAATAATCCCGAATACAATTTTTCTCTTTGGCCTTTACAGCCGATTTACAATATTTTTTGTCCATTTTTCTATTGTTCTTGTTACGTGTCATTTCTTCTTTCTCTTTTTTGTAGGTGCCTCTGAAGTCAATGACGGGACGGGAGAAGTTGACAGTGGCAGACCTCGGGCAGCGTGAGAAGAGCGGAGTGCGACGCTAGGCTAGGGTTCCTCTACCTCTTTTTTTTCTGAAAACTGTCTAGGCAATTAGGGTTTTCTGATTTGGGCTATTGTAAATTTGGGCTATTTGTTGTAATAGACTTGGACTTTAATTATTTTCAATTTTTTTTATTTTCTGTTTGGTTTTTTTTGTTTGGGCCTGGACGAAATCGGACCCTTATAACTTCCCCTCTTTGCTCGTGTCGTGTAACGAGAATGGAGTAAAGACTTTTAAGAATGTCCAATTTTGTCTGGTCTTGTCGAATCTCGACCTTTTTTGTGCTCCTCTTTTTAAGTAACTTCATTCTAACCCACTTCAACTTCCGAGGTATATGATTTGTTGCTTCGATCTACTCCACTGGCACTTCAGGGAGATTAGACTTGTAGCTTTAATCTGTTCCACTACAACTTCAGGGATATGAGACTCGTATTTTCAATCTGCTCCACTACAACTTTAGAGAGAAGATTTGTAACTTCAATACGCTTTACTGCAGCTTCAGAGAGATAATATTTGCTATCTTCAATCTGCTCCACTACAACTTCAGGGGATAAGATTTGTGGCTTTAATCTGCTCTATTGTAACTTTAGGGAGATAAGATTTGTAACTTCAATCTGCTCTACTGCAACTTCAGAGAGATAAGATTTACTATCTTTAATCTGCTCTAATACAACTTCAGGGAGATAAGATTTGTAGCTTGTATTTTTAGTCTATTCCACTACAACTTCAGAGAGATAAGATTTACTATCTTTAATCTGCTCTAATACAACTTCAGGGAGATAAGATTTGTAGCTTGTATTTTTAGTCTATTCCACTACAACTTCAGGGAGATAAGACTTAGTATGGTAGATTTAATCCAACCCACTGCAACTTTAGAGGTATAGGACTTGTCACTTCAATCTCCTCCACTGCTACTTCAGGGAGATAAGACTTGTAACTTTGATCTACTCCATTACAACTCTAGGGAGATAAGATTTGTAACTTGTAGCTTGAATCTGTTTCACTGCAACTTCAGGGAAATAAGATTGGCTATATTCAATCTACTCCACTGCAACTTTAGGGAGATAAGATTTGTAACTTGTAGCTTTAATCTGTTCCACTGCAACTTTAGGGAAACAAGATTCACTATCTTCTGCAATCTGTCCCGCTGCAACTTTAGGGTAAAGGATTTATGGTTTCACTGATCTATTACATTCTCTAAAGAACATGACCTGTAGAATCCATTTCATGGGCCTATATTTATGCCAAGCGATTAGGATGTTATGATCAGAATGAATCCAATGCTCCTAACTAGATGTATATGAATGATATTTGCGTGCATACAAAATGTCATTTTTTTTAGAATAATTCCTTTGTTTAATGTTTAGGTTAACATTGCTCATTGTTCGTTAAGGTTCCATTATTGACGTACTGTCATGCCTTCTTGTTCAGATATGGTATCTTTGACAGGAAATTCGAAAAAACAATCATAATTTAAATTATTTGCTCTCGAATATTTCCAACCCTTTGATTTGGTTAGTTCTGACTATTTGTCCTGTTTCAGGTCCTTGTGCTATTTAGAAAACCTTTCAGAGCAATGTGAAGAAATCTTTTTAATTGAATTGCTAGTCCATTAATCGTTATTTCAATAAAAATAATTGAAAAAGATTGTAACAATAGGCGAGATTGAAATTTGTTGGGAGCAAAGCTCGAAATGAATAAATTAATCAAAGTAGCAAACATTTCTATAATACAAGACGAGTAAGATGAAACTAGGTGTCGCAGATATAGTAGCATGAACTTCTCCATGCAAACTTCTCGAAGACCATTTTGAGCCTAATATGTATTTAGTTGATCTAGAGTACTTTGTTGATGCCCTGAGATGTAATGTTTCTTCTTCTGAAAAGACTCGACCATCAGATGTCCAATCCAAATTTGAGCTACCTTTTCTCGGGTTTTCAACTCAAAGCACCCTTTGGTTTCAAGGTGCCCTTTGCGAGTTTTTGCTTGGCCTCTCACTTTTTTTTAGATGAAGTAATTCTTGATTGAATCCGTATTCATAGGGTTAGGCAGGTTTTGGCCATCTATCTCGGTCAAAATCAGTGCTCCTCCAGAAAAGGCCTTATTTACCACATAAGGTCCTTCCCAGTTTGACATCCATTTTCCTCTTAAGTCTTTTGTTATAGGAAGGATCTTTTTCAATACCAGGTCCCCCTCATGGAATTCTATGGGGCGAATCTTTTTATCATAAGCTCGCATCATTCGTTTTTGGTACATCTAACCATAACGTATAGCTTTCAACCTCTTCTCTTCAATCAAGTTTAGCTGATCATATCGGGATTGAATCCATTCTGCCTTATCTCACTTCAACTCGGACAAAACTCAGAGAGAAGGAATCTCGACTTAAATGGGTAAAACTGCCTCCATTCCATAAAGCAATGAGAAAGGCGTTGCCCTAGTGGAGGTCTTGACAGATGTTCGATAAGCATAGAGGGCAAATGGTAACTTCTCAGCCAATCATTATAATCCTTTTCGGCATCCCATATCGCCATATAATCTCTTTCTTCAAGAATTTGCTGACTTCATGAAATTGGCGTAAGAAGCGACTTCTACCCACTTAGTGAAGTAGTTGATGACCACAAAGATAAATCGATGCCTATTGGAAGCTTTTGGCGAGATCGGCCTAAGAGAAAGACCATGGAGAAGTCATAACATGAAGAGGTGAATGAGGCACATGAATTTTGTCTCCATAAATTTGGTAGTTATGACATCTCTTGGAATAATTGATACAATCTGCTTCCATGGTGGACCAATAATATCCAAATCTCATGATATGTCTGGCTATTGTAAAACCATTAGCATGTGTTCCGCAGACACCCTCATGGACTTCTTCCAAGATTTTCTTAGCCTCGACAACGTCCACTCATCTTAGTAGCACTTGATCTTTTCTTCTTTTGTAGACGATCTCTCCATCTAAGATATAGTTATTGGCCACTCTTCTTAGCGTCCTGTTACCATTCTCAGTCGCCTGCTCTAGGTATTCGCGGTTCTTTACATGATGTAGTATATCGTGGTACCAAGGATGGTCATCCTTTTATTCTTCGTCGATGTTGTAACAATGGGCTGGAGCCTCATAAATACTCATCGGATAGGTTTTACATCCTCTTGTTTGTTCACTTTGATCATGAAAGCTAAAGTAACCAAGGCGTCAGCCATCTGGTTTTCATCTCGCGGGAGGTAGCAGAAGGTGATTTCATCAAACTCCTCAATTAACTCAAGAATCAGTCTTTGATAATTGATCAATTTGGGGTCTCTTGTCTCCCATTCACCTTTGAGTTGATATATCACTAGTGTAGAATCTCCATAGACTTTAGTACCTTGATCTTTCATTCTATGGCTGCACGAATACCCATGATGCATGCTTCGTATTCTGTCATATTGTTCGTGCAATTAAAATTCAATTTAGTGGTAAAAGGATAATGATCCCAGTTCGGGGATACCAAGACTACCCTGATTCCGTTACCATAGCGTTTGAAGCCCCATCAAAATTTAGTTTCTAGGGATATCCTTCTTGAGCCTCTTCTTCAATGTTTGTAACACACATCAGATCTTCGATTGGGAAATCAAAATTCAAATGCTCGTAATCTTCTAGAGCTCTACTAGATAGAAACTCTATTACTACACTCTTAGAAAACCTCGAACTTTTTTTTAAGCGCGGCGAAGGCAACTCGTGTATAGCTTTGACTTTATCCGGGTTAGTCTCAATCCCCTTTTCACTGACTACAAATTCTAACAATTTCCCCGACCTAGCCCTGAAGGTACATTTTACTGGATTTAGCTTTAGCTAAAATTTTCTAAACCTCAAGAACAATTTCCTCGGGACTTGTATATGCTCTTTTTCTGTTCGAGATTTTGTAATCAAATCATTGACATAAACCTCGATTTCCTTATGCATCATATCATGAAATAGGGTTACCATGGCTCTTTGAGACATCGCTCCCACGCATTTTTTAGTCCAAATTGTATCACTTTATAGGAAAATGTTCCTCACATTATTACGAATGTCATCTTTTCCATATTTTTAGGATGCATCTTAATCTGGTTGTATCCAGAGAAACCATCCATGACGGAGAACAGTGAGTAACCTGCCGTGTTGTCCACTAAGGTGTAAATGTGAGGTAGTGAGAAATTGTCTTTGGGGCTGGCCTTATTTAATTACCTGTAGTCAACGCACATTTTTACTTTTCCATATTTTTTAGGGATGGAGATAATATTGGCTATCCATTCTGAGTATTTAACTACTTGTAAGAAATCGGCATCGAATTGCTTCTTCACATCTTTTTTTATTTTCAGCAAGACGTCGGGCCTCATCCTTCGGAGCTTCTGTTGAACTGGCTTGCACTCTTCCTTTATGGGGAGCCGGTGTACCACGATATTAGTGCTTAGCCCAAGCATATCTTGATACGACCATGCGAAGACATCTTTGAATTCTTGGAGTAACTCAATAAAGTCTTGCTTTGTTTCTGCGGTGATGCAAGCTTCGATCTTCACATCTTTCTCTTCTCTTAAGCTCACTATTTCTACTAACTCTTTGTAAGGTAGGATTTGTTTCTCATCTTGTTCTACCATCCTTAACAAATCAGGAGATATGTTACAATCTTGGTCATCTTTAAAGTCTTGAGGTTTCTCTAAACGCATATCTTGCCCAAAAGGAGATTATGAGTCAGTAGCAGTGTCGCTCATATCATTGATATTTGGAGACCTGTTATATGAACGAAGGAAGACCCAAAGAACAAATAAATCTAAGAATAATTATCTGTGTGGTATGAATGTGAATGAAATGGAAAAAAATAAAAGAATATTTGCCAAAATGAGACACAAAGATGCATTTTATTGAAATAAATATATTGGACATATGCTTATTTCACAAAAGGATTTTTATTAATCTCAGGCTTGGAGCAATAGGTGTGTTTTGAACATTACTCTGAATTAGCTTTAAAAATTACAGGAATTTCTTTCGCAGTCCAATTGTCCGGAACACTTTAAGGTATATAAGGAAAAATCCTTGATAAATTTTCCCCAATTCCTTCTTCGGATATAGCATTGATGCTCAAATTTCCCAACATTCCTTTCGGGCCTTTGATCTCTTCAAAAAATTCCAACTCTTTGTTATCCATTAGACTTTGCTCCAAAGCTTTGAATTCAGTGCACTCTTAGATTTCATGACCTTCTTCAACGTGGAACTTACAATAGCTCCTCATCCCTTTAGGTACCTCCTCTGAATCTTGAACAATTAACCCCGTGTTAATCATTTCTTGCCAGACCTATTTTAGCAGAGATCTTACTTCCGCAACATCAGTTTTGGTTCTCTTTCCTCCATTCTCAATTATCACTTTTACCCATTGTTTTGAATGACTGGGTAACAGATTTCCTGCCACATTAGGTCCCGATGGATCATCGACCCTTACAATCCCCATCTTAATGAACCTTTCAATCAATTTTTTGAATGCGATGCAGTTCTAAATTGAGTGTCTCATTATTCCTGCGTAGTATTCATATTGAGCATTCACATCAGACCATTTTGGGAACGGAGGTTGCATGGGTTTTAAGTAAAAAGGGGATACCACATGCGCATCAAACAGATTCCGATATAACTCCCTGTATGTCATCGGGATGGGTGTGAACTGGAGTTTTCTGTATTTGGTCTTGAGGTAGATTCTTGTCTTGAGAGGCCTTGATAGCTGGTTGTTACTATCCTTGGTTGGCCTACAGTGATCGATTTTGAATAACCTTTATTGTACACGCTCGTGTTATTCACTTCATTTTCCTTCTTCCTCTTGGCTAATCTTTTGGCATTTTCTTCCGCGTTTATTTTCCCACCCCTTACTGCGTTTTCAATCATCTCATTAAACATTACTATATCTGAAAAACTCTTGGTAGTGCTTCCTAACATATGGTTAATGAATGAAGCTTTTAGAGTATTTATGAAAAGCATTGTCATTTCTTTCTCTGGAAGAGGTGGTTGGACTTGCGTTGCCACATCTCTCCATCTCTAAGCATATTGCCTGAAGTTTTCACTTTGCTTCTTTTCCATATTCTACAGCGTAATTCTGTCGGGTGTCATGCCGGTCACATAGCTGTATTGTTTCATTAAAGCTTGTGCCAAGTCTTTCCAACAGTTGATTTTGGTGCGGATTAACTGGTTGTACCACTTGACGGCTGACCCGATCAAACTATCCTGGAAGCAATGGATTAATAATTGGTCATTATTGACGTATCCCGTCATCCTTCGGCAGAACATTGTGATATGAGTTTCAGGACAACTCCTTAGCATCAAACTCGCAAAGGTAATCGACATTCTCCATAGCTTTGAATTTCTCTTCCAACCACTTGCACTGATCTTCTAGTTGTTTTGGCAATTCAATCTTTACCCTATCCATTTCAGCCATGTTATCCAAATCGGGAACAACTGGATTAGTCATATTATTCCCGGGGTTGGAACTGAAACCTCTAGGGTAATTCACCGGTGCTGATGTGTCGGCTTGGTATTGTTGTGGTCTGATGGTAACGGGTACCCTTCATGGATATGTATCTGGTTGGGTTTGGACATTTAATGGGGTAAAGCCTGGGGGGTATATGGGTTTTCATTATCATCCTCAAAGTTATTTACAGTTCTTTTCCTTTTTTCTGTCCCTTCGACCAGCAACTGGGTCAACTGGCTTATCATGCTTCTTTGGGATTCTTCTATTTGATTCCTCATGTCCTGCTGTACCTTAACTAATTATTCCTACAACTGATCTTGCATGTCCTTTTGAATCAGTTCTAATCTCTCTAATCTTTGATCCATTGCTTTGGTTTTGCCATGGGTACCATAACGATATTCAATTAGTAGATTCTTGTTTGTTTCTAGGGTAATTATCATAATTTCAATTAATTCGGGCCTTTTATGAATTTTAATGCATATGATGAAATGTAATACTGATGAATGAAATGAATGTAGAAAACGCGTTGATTCTAGTTCAATTTCATTAGAACAACTTTACTAAAAACAAGTTTCTTTACATAAAGTAAATACATATACGGCTTTTCCTTTACATTTAAAACCTTAACTTTCCCAAGAAACAAACCTAATTCTCGGCCCCGATCCCAATCTGATTCATATTTTAGGCTTTGAATGCTAGGCTCTGCAAGTGGTCAGCCACTTCTCGTATTCGGACCAAAGCTTCGCTCATAACGTGGTCCATATCTCTGGCCTGCCCCTTTCACAGGCTGTCACCTTTCTCTTGTTGCCTTTTCTCGTACCATATTCACACGGTCATGCTGTCTTCCACTTTATCATGAAACCTCTTTTCCATGACAATCTCTCTCTTTAGCTACTGAACACGAATCAACATCATTTCCTATGATGAAAATGCAATGCAACCACAGTTAAAACAAAACAAAATAGGTCAGAATATTTCATACAAAACTAGAATTCAAAGCAAGCAAGAGATAATAAATAAAACACCTATTCGGGTGACCACTAGGGGTTTGGTGTGGCTCTACCTAGGGAAAGTTCTTGGGGCTCATTATGTGATGTTCAGTTCTAAAGTAAGGGTACCTAAATCGGCAAATTCCTCGATCCTCACCCACTATAGGCTCATGCGAACTGAGTTCAGTTCATGGGAATACATTTCCCTATGGCTATAGGAAGATGAAAATCTCATGAAGACATAGGTACGAATGTATTCCGAAAGCGATCCACTGTCCTATACAGAGGCGAAGACCCCACGAATGAATAGTTTCTCACTCATACTTAAGAAGGGCAAAATCAAATGGTTATGCAATGGAATATACGGAAACATACCAAGAGACTCGAACTAATAAAGCAAACATTCATTATGTAGCAAAATGATGAGGACCACAAAAATGAAGGATGAAATGCAATAAAGGAATCGTAAAGTTAAACCAAATTAGTAATTTTCGAAAAAAAGACAAAAATTAATCAACTTGCGGCTTGACTCTCTTATTTTGTCCCTAATGGAGTCGCCATGCTGTCGAAACCTTTTTTTTGGATTCAACTTTTTTATTTTACAAAAACAAAAATGGAGTCACCACCAATCCTTTTTATGAGGTGTGATCGGATCACCTCGTAATTTGATCGTTTTAATAAAAGGTTTGATTTACTAAAACAACGATTTTTGGTCTACAAAATTTAGAAAATGGGTTCGGGAGTCGGTTACGCACGAGGAAGGATTAGCACCCTCGTGACACCCAAAATTGGTACCTAGTTGATTACTTGATGTCTTAGGGTGGGTTTGGATGGGTGATTGGGATCGGTGTGGTGCGGTGCGTTTAGCTTACTTTTTGTCTCACGCTACAGTATCGCTACAGTATCTAATGTCACCGCCACCGCTGTTTTTACACTAACCACAGGTAAACGCACCGCCCATCCAAACCCACCCTTAGTGTCGAGAATTGAAAATTCAAAGAGAATTTAAAACATGGTCCCTTTTTGTATTAAGGCTTTACTAAATTAATTTTCATGAAAAGAGCTTATTTCAAGTCAATCAAGAAGGAAGGATCATGTCTCGTAAGTTAGGACACAATGCCTTAAATCCTCGAAATTAAAAATAAATGCCATTTGATCGTTATTTGAATCTCGTTTTTATATTTTTTAAATGGATATTCGATTATTTCGGTTTTAAAAAGAAGCCATATCCTGTAAGTTAGGGACACTGTCTTCTAATTTCAAAAATAATGAACATTGCCTCGATTTTAAAAAATTTCTTTTTATGCATCGTGCGAAAAAACGAATGCAATATTTAAAGTAATGTGTATTTAGCTTACTTAGGCATAACATAAAAATGGATAAGTACTTTTAAGCACAACTCGTGGCATTGTTATAACAAAATAAAATAAAAAGGGAAGTGTATAAAAAAATGAAACGATGATATATAAAAGAAAAATATAAAATGTCATACTAACAAATGACAATGATGTAACTACGATAGTGATATAATTCGAATTTGTAATGACGATGGCAAAGATCATATTATAATTATTATTCTAATACTGATAATAAATAATGTAAATAATAATAATGATAATAATAAAAATAATAACGAGAACAACAAATGTACAAATAAATAAAAATAAAAATGTAAGCAATTTATTTTTTAAATATGTATAAAAATAAAGAAGTAATAAATAACTAGATAAATAGATAATAAAATACTAATAATAATACATGCATAAAGAAGAAAAAAGAATAAAAGAAATAAATTCTAAATAAAAGAAAATAAAGAAAATTTTAAATATTAAAAAAAATGAAGAAATAAAAAATAAAGGAATAAAGGAATTAAAATAAAAAATAAATGAATAATATATAATAAATAAGTAAATAAGAAATTAAATGAATAAAATAAAAGGAATAATAAACAAATATGTAAATAAAACAACAAAAGGAAATAATTTACAGAAGGGTGAAAAATAAAGAACTAAATCATAACTTAAATGAAATTAAAAGTGTAAATCAGAATAAAATAAATAATGAAGGGGCTAAATTGTGATTAAATAAATAAGGACTAGATCGAAATTCAAATGAAATTTAGGGCCATAAATTGTAAAAATAAAAAGAAAACAGATTAGGGAACCAAAATGAAACACGCTAAAATAAACAGGGGCTAAATGAGAAATTATCTCAAGGCTCCTGGACACGTGTCCTTCCCCAGGGTGTCAACGGTCTGAGGACCAAATTGAAAGAGATTTGAAATTACCAGTGCAATCTAAAAAGAAAAAAATAAATGAGATAGGAATAGATTGAAAAACAAACAAAAAGCGGAAGGACTGAGGCGGCTATTAGACCCCCATTAAAAATAGGCGGATCCTTGCTAGGGTTGGGTCTAGTTGGTGGGTCGGAGTCTAAAACGACGCCGTTTTGGAACGCTATAAAAGCAAAAATTTTAAGAAAAAAAATCATTCGCTTCATTTTTTAGAAAAAAAGCTTCCTGCTCTTCATTTTCTCTCTGGGCACTGCCCAGAATTCGACCATTAGGCCACCGTGACCGCCTGTCACTTGCGACGGTGGCCGCCGTCTCCGGTGGTCGAAAAATTGCCCAAAAATACATTTTAAACCCTTTTTTGTGTATAACTCCGATTCAAAGTTAAAACGCTCGAATAAAGTCAAAAGCCCCTCTAAAAAAAAGAGGAAAATCTTTCACTTTTCAACACCCACACCGCGGCCTTAGCAGAAATCTCTGGGACTCGACGGCTTTTCGGACTGGAGGAGGCATCAATGGTGGCGCGGAGATGAAATGGCATGTATGATTTTCCTTTTTTATTTATTATTTTTTTAAGTTCGAAAATAAAAATTAAAAAAAATAAAAAGACTACCTTTTAAAACTTGATTTTTAGTTTTCTTCGTTTGGTTTCTATTTCAAAAAAATAGTCCCGAATAAAATTTTTCTCTTTGGCTTTTATAGCGATTTACAATATTTTTTATCCATTTTTCTACTGTTCTTGTTGCATGTTGGTTATTCTTTCTCTTTTTTACAGGTGCCTCTGAAGTCAATGACGGGACGGGAGCAGTTGATAATGGTAGACCTCGGGTGGCGTGAGAGGAGTGGCGTGCCGCGCTAGGCTAGGGTTCCTTTTTCTCTTTTTGTTCTGAAAACTGTCTAGGCCATTAGGGTTTTCTAATTTGGGCCATATTAGGCCATTGTAAATTTGGGCTATTTGTTGTAATGGACTTGGACTTTAATTATTTTCTAGTTGTTGTTTTTTCTGTTTGGTTTTTTTTTTGGGGCCTAGACAAAATTGGTACCTTAGAGCTGCCCCTCTTTACATGTTTTCGTGTAACGAGAATGGAGTAAAGACTTTTAAGAAGGACCAATTTTGTCCAGTCTCGCCGAATCTCGTGCTTTTTGGTGCTCCTCTTTTTCAAGTAATTTCATTCTACCCCACTGCATAGGATTTGTTGCTTCAATCTAATCCACTGCAACTTCAGGGAGATTAGACTTGTAGCTTTAATCTACTCCACTACAAGTTTAGGGAGATGAGACTCGTATCTACAATCTGCTCCACTGTAACTTTAGGGAGATAAGATTTGTAACTTCAATCTGCTCTACTGCAGCTTTAAAGAGATAATATTTTCTATCTTCAATCTGCTCCACTACAACTTTAGGGAGATAAGATTTGTGGCTTTAATATGCTCTAATGCAACTTCAGAGAGATAAGATTTGCTATCTTTAATCTGCTCCACTGCAACTTTAGGGAGAAAAGATTTGTGGCTTTAATCTGTTCCATTGTAACTTTAGGGCGATAAAATTTGTAACTTCAATCTGCTCTACTGCAACTTCAGAGAGATAAGATTTGCTATCTTCAATTTGCTCAAAATACAACTTCAAGGAGATAAGATTTGTAGCTTGTATTTTAGTTTATTCCACTGCAACTTCAGGGAGATAAGACTTACTATGGTAGATTTAATCCGACCACTGCAACTTCAGAGGTATAAGACTTGTCACTTCAATCTACTCCACTGCTACTTCAGGGAGATAAGACTTGTAACTTTGATCTGCTCTACTACAACTCTAGGGAGATAAGATTTGTAACTTGTAGCTTGAATCTGTTTCATTGCAACTTCAGGGAAATAAGATTGGCTATATTCAATCTACTCCACTGCAACTTTAGGGAGATAAGATTTGTAACTTGTAGCTTTAGTCTGTTCTACTGCAACTTCAGGGAAACAAGATTCGCTATCTTCTACAATCTGTCCAACTGTAACTTTAGGGGTAGAGGATTTATGGTTTCACTGATCTCATACACCGTTCTCTGGAGAACATGACTTGTAGAATCCATTTCATGGGCCTATATTTATGCCAAACGATTAGGATGTTATGATCAGAATGAATCAAGTGCTCCTAACTAGATGTATATGAATGGTATTTGCGTGCATGCAGAATGTCATTTTTTCGAGAATGATTCCCTTTTTACTGTTTAGGTTGAGATTGCTCGTTGATCATCAAGGTTCTATTATTGATGTAATGTCGTGCCTTCTTGTTCAAATCTGGTATCTTTGATAGAAAATTCAAAAAAACAATCAAAATTCAAACTATTCGTTCTCGAATATTTCCAACCCTTAGATTTGGTTACTTCTGACAATTCGTCCTGTTTTAGGTCATTGTGCTATTTAGAAAACCTTTCAGAGCAATGTGTGGAGACCTTTTTATTTGAATATTTCTAGTCCATTAACCGTTATTTCAATAAAATGCTTGAAAAATATTGTAACAATGAATGATATTAAAATTTGTTGGGAGCAAAGCTCGAAATGACTAAATTAACCAAAATAGCAAATATTGCTATAATACAAGATGAGTAAGATGAAACTAGGTGCCTCAGATATTGAAGCAGGAGCTTCTCCGTACAAACTTCTCGAAGACTTTTTTGAGCCTAATATGTGTTTAGGAGATCTAGAGTATTTTGTTGATGCCCCGAGATGTAACGTTTCTTCTTCTGAGAATACCCGACCATTACATGTCCAATCCAAACTTGAATTGCTCTTTCTCGGGTTTTCAAATTAAACCCTCTTTTATCTTAAGGCGCCTTTTGTGAGTTTCCGCCTTGGCCTCTCCCCCTTTTTTTAAGTGAAGTATTTCTTGACTGAATCCGGATTCACAGGGTTAGGCAGGTTTTTGCCATCTATCTAAGTCAAAATCAGCGCTCCTCTATAAAAAGCCTTCTTTACCATATAAGGTTTTTCCTAGTTTGGCATCTACTTTCCTCTAAAGTCTTTTTGTATGGGAATGATATTTTTCAATACTAGGTCCCCCTCATGGAATTTTATGGGGTGAATTTTTTTGTCATAAGCTCGCATCATTCATTTTTGGTACATCTAACCATAACGGAAAGCTTTTAACCTTTTCTCTTCAATCAAGTTTAGCTGATCAGATCAGATCAGGATTAAATCCATTCTGCCCCATCTAACTTCAACTTTGACAAAACTCGGAGAGACGAAATCTTAACTTCAATGGGCAAAACTGTTTCCATTCCATAAACCAATGAGAAAGGCGTTGCCCTGGTGGAGGTCCTAATAGACGTTCGATAATCATGGGAGGCAAATGGTAACTTCTCATGCCAATCTTTATAAGTCTGAGTCATTTTCCCCACGATCTTCTAAATGTTCTTATTGGCTGCCTCTACTGCACCATTCATTTTTGGGCGATATGGTGACGAGTTGTGATGTTTGATCTTGAATTGACTAACGACCTCCGTTATCAAGCTGTTGTTCAAATTTAGTGCATTGTCACATATAATCCTTTCTGGTATCCCATATCGACATATAATCTCTTTCTTCAAGAATTTGCTGACTTCGTCACATTAGCGTAAGATGCGGTTTCTATCCACTTAGTGAAGTAGTTGATGACCACAAAGATGAATGAAAGCTTTTGGCGAGATCGGCCCAATGACATCCATGCCCTACATAGAGAAAGGCCATGGAGAAGTCATAACATGAAGAGTTGAATGAGGCACATGAATTTTGTCTTCATAAATTTGACACTTATGACATCTCTTGGAATAACTGATACAATCTCCTTCCATGGTGGACCAATAATATCCAAATCTCATGATTTGTCTGGCCATTGTAAAACCATTAGCATGTGTTTTGCAGACACCCTCATGGACTTCTACCAAGATTTTCTTAGCCTCGACAACGTCCACACATCTTAGTAGCACCTAATCTTTTCTTCTTTTATAGAGGATCTCCCCATCTAAGACATAGTCATTGGCCACTCTTCTTAGCGTCCTTTTATCATTCTTAATTGCCTACTCTAGGTATTCACGATTCTTTACATGACGCAGTATATCATGGTACCAAGGGTGATCATCCTTTTCTTCTTCCTCGATGTTGTAACAATGGGCTGGAGCCTCATAAATACTCATCTGGATAGGTTTTACATCCTCTTGTTTGTTCACTTTGATCATGGAAGCTAAAGCATCCAAGACGTCAGCCATCTGGTTTTCATCTCGCGGGAGGTAGCAAAAGGTGATGTTGTAACAATACGCAGGAGGTACCAAGGCGTCAGCCATTTGGGGTCTCTCGTCTCCCATTCACCTTTAAGTTGATAGATCACTAGTGCAGAATCCCTATATACCTTTAGTACCTTGATCTTTCATTCTATGGCTGCACGGATACCCATGATGCGTGCTTTCGTATTCTGCCATATTGTTCGTGCAATCAAAATCCAATTTACTAGTAAAGGGATGATGATCTCTGTTCGGGGATAGATTGACCCGATTTTGTTACCCATAGCATTTGAAGCCCATCAAAATTTAGTTTCCAGGGATGTCCTTCTTGAGCCTCCTTTTCAGTGGTTGTAACATACATCAGACCTTCGTTTGGGAAATCAAAATTCAAAGGCTCTTTGATACATTGCTCCCACGCATTTTTTAGTCTGAATGGCATCACTTTATAGCAAAATGTTCCTCACATGGTTACGAATATCATCTTTTCCATATCTTTAGGATGCATCTTAATCTGGTTGTATCCGGAGAAACCATCCACGAAGGAGAACAGTGAGTAACATGTCCTGTTCTCCACTAAAGTGTCAATGTAAGGCAGTGAGAAATTGTCCTTTGTGCTGGCCATGTTTAAATCCCAGTAGGCTACACATATTTGTACTTTCCTATCATTATTAGGGACGGAGACATATTGGCTAACCATTCTGAGTATTTAACCACTTGTAAGAAACCAGTGTCGAATTGCTTCTTATCTTCTTCTTTTATTTTCAGCAAGATGTGGGGCCTCATCCTTTGGAGCTTCTGTTGAATTGGCTTGCACTTTTCCTTTTTAGGGAGCCAGTGTACCACGATATCAATACTAAGCCTAGGCATATCTTGATACAACCATGCGAAGACATCTTTGAATTATTAGAGTAACTCAATGAGGTCTCGCTTTGTCTCTGCGGTGATGCAAGCTCCGATCTTCACCTCTTTCTCTTCTCCTAAGCTCACAATTTCTATTGAATCTTTTTAAGGTAGGGTTTGTTTCTCATCATGTTCTACCATCCTTAAAAAATCAGGAGATAGGTTACAATCTTGGTCATCTTCAAAGTCCTGAGGTTGCTCTAGACACATATCTTGCCCAAAAGGAGATTCTGTGTCAGTAGCAGCGTCGCTCATATCATTGATATTTGGAGACCTACTATATAAATGAAGGAAGATCCAAAGAAAAAATAAATCTAAGAATAATTATCTGTGTGGTATGAATATGAATAAAATGGAAAATATAAAAGAATATTTTCCAAAATGAGACACATTTGAATAACCTTTATTGTACACACTCGTGTTATTCACTTCATTTTCCTTCTTTCTCAGGGTTGATCTTTTGGCATTTTCTCCTGCGTCTATTTTCTAGTTGCATCGATCTTCTATTTATTTTGGAAATTCAATATTTACCCTATCCATTTCAGCCATGTTGTCCAAATCGGGAACAAATGAATTTTTCAGATTATCCTCGGGGTTAGAACCTAAACCCGTAGGGTAATTCATCTGTGCCGATGTACCGGCTTGGTATTGTTATGGTCTGATGGTAACGGGTACCCTTCATGGATATGAATCTGGTTGGGCTTGGACATTTACTGGGGTAAAGCTTGGGGGGTATATACGATTTTCATTATCATCCCTAGAGTTATTTATAGTACTTTTCCCTTTTTTAGTCCCTCCGGCAAGTAACTGGGTCAACTAGCTTATCATACTTCGTTTGGATTCTTGTATTTAATCCTTCATGTCCTACTGTACCTTAGCTAATTGTTCCTGCAGGTATGGTTGCAACAGATCTTGCATGTCCTTTTGAATCTTTTCCGATCTCTCTAATCTTTGATCCATTGCTTTGGTTTTGCCGCAGGTACCGTAACGATATTAATTAGTAGATTCTTGTTGGTTTCTAGTGTAACTGTCATAATTTCAATTAATTAGGGTCTTTTTATTAATTTTAATGCATATGATGAAATGTAATGCTAATGAATGAAATAAATGCAGAAAAGGTGTTGATTCTAGTTCAATTTCACTAGAACAACTTTACTAGAAAACAAGTTTCTTTACATAAAGCAGATACATATACGGTCTCGCTTTCACATTCAAAACCTTAACTTTCCCGAGAAACAAAGCTAATTCTCGGCCCCGATCACACTTTAATTCATAGTTCAGGCTTTGAACAGCTGGGGTCTACAAGTGGTCAACCACTTCTCGTGCTCGGACCAAAGTTTTGCTCATAACGTGGTCCATATCTCTGACCTGCCCCTCTCACTGGTTGTCACCTATCTCTTGTTGCCTTTTCTCGGACCATATTAGCGCGGCCGTGCTGTCTTCTGCTTTATTAATAAACCCCTTTTTCATGACCATTTTTAGCAACCGAACACGAATCAACACCATTTTCTATGATGAAAATGCAATGCAACCACAATCAAAACAAAATGAAACAAGTTAGTATATTTCATACAAATCTAGAATTCAAAGCAAGTAATAGATAATAAATAAAGCACCTATTCGAGTGACCAGTAAGGGTTTGGTGTGGCTCTACCTATGGTAAGTTCTTAGGGCTCATTATATGCGGTTTAGTTTTAAAGTAAGGGTACCTGAACCGGCAGATTCCTCGATCCTCACCCATTATTGGCTCATATGGACCGAGTTCAGTTCAGAGGAATAAGTTTCCCTATGGCTAAACGGAGATGAAGGTCTCACGAAGACTTAGGAACGGATGTATTCCGAAAGCGATCCATTGTCCTATATGGAGGTGAAGACCCAATGAAGGAATAGTTTCTCGCTCCCACTTAAGAAAGGAAAAATCGAATGGTTATGCAATGCAATATGCAGAAACATACCAAGAGACTCGAACCAATAAAGCAAACATATCATTATGTAGCAAAATGATGAGGACCACAAAAATACAGGATGAAATGCAATGAAGGGATCGTAAAGTTAAACCAAATTATCAATTTTCGACAAAAAGACCAAAAGTAATCAACTCGTGGCTTGACTCTCTTATTTTGTCCCTAGTGGAGTCGTCAAGCTGTCGAAACCCTTTTTTTGTCATCAACTTTTTATTTAAAAAATGAAAATAGAGTCGCCACCAATCCTTTTTATGAGGTGTGATCGGATCACCTCGTAATTTGATCATATTAATAAAAGTTTTGGTTTACTAAAACAACGATTTTTGGTCTACAAAATTTAGAAAATGGGTTAGGGATTCGGTTACGCATGAGAAAGGATTAGCACCCTTGTGACGCCCAAAATTGGTACCTAGTTGATTACTTAATGTCTTAGTGTCGAGAATTAAAACTTCAAAGAGAATTTAAAACACGATCCCTTTTTGTATTAAGGTATTACTAAATTAATTTTCATGAAAAGGGCTTGTTTCAAGTCAATCGAGAAGGAATGATCATGTCCCGTAAGTTATGACACAATGCCTTAAATCCTCAAAATCAAGAATAATCGCTATTTGATCATTATTTGAATCTCATTTTTATATTTTTGAAATGGATATTTCATTATTTCAGTTTTAAAAAGAAGTCATATCCCGTAAGTTAGAGACACTCTCTTCTAATTCCAAAAATAATGAACATTGCCTCGATTTTAAAATTTTTATTTTTTATGCATTGTGCGAAAAAATGAATGCAATATTTAAAGCAATGTGTATTTAGCTTTCTTGGGCATAGCATAAAAATGGATAAGTACATTTAAACACAACTCGTAGGATTTGTTGCTTCAATATACTCCACTGCAACTTAAGGGAGATTAGACTTGTAGCTTCAATCTGCTCCACTGCAACTTTAGGGAGATGAGACTCGTATTTTCAATCTACTCCACTGCAACTTCAGGGAGATAAGATTTGTAACTTCAATCGGCTCTACTACAACTTTAGAGAGATAATATTTGCTATCTTCAATCTGCTCCACTACAACTTTAGGGAGATAAGATTTGTGGCTTTAATATGCTCTACTGCAGCTTTAGAGAGATAAGATTTGCTATCTTCAATCTATTTCATTGCAACTTCTGGGAGAAAAGATTTGTGGCTTTAATCTGTTCTATTGTAACTTTAGGGAGATAAGATTTGTAACTTCAATCTGCTCTACTGCAACTTTAGAGAGATAAGATTTGCTATCTTCAATTTGCTCTACTACAACTTCAGGGAGATAAGATTTATAGCTTGTAGTTTTAGTCTATTCCACTGCAACTTCAGGGAGATAAGACTTGCTATGGTAGAATTAGTCTAATCCACTGTTTTCTATTTATTTGAATGATGAATAAATAAAGTTAATTTCACATTTCACTCTTATGTCTTTTGTATTTATGTCTTTTATATTTTACATGCATAGCGAAATTGTCACAAGAAAATATATTAGCTCATTGATTGTCTAAAGTTCAAACTGAAGATAACTGGCATTGTAAAGAACGTTTACATTGTAAGAAAGGCAACTTACTTTAGTAGATAATCTAAATGAGTCTGTAATCCTGTAAAAGAATTAAAGTGAACATTTGATTCAAATACTGAGAAGGAATATTATGTCGTCTACAATTCCAATTGGGGAGATGACTAGTGTTGGCTATCAGAACAGTTGACTTCACGAATAGAGACATAGTACATTAGACTGGACTTAAGATGAATTAATTCTAAATCCGTTTGTGAATTAATTCACTTGTGACTTTCATGTGCTTTGATATAAGTGGAGGCTTATACTCTAAAGATGATCGAGCCCATAGTTGGTATGTTGGGTACATGACTTGTGTATGGCATGGCTTTACTAGCAACAGTGGAATTCATAGCTCAATTAAAGAGTTAATGATATCCTCTCATTGTCATTGTGTGGATTAATAAATATGGAACGTGGCCACGGGTTGCTTGTTCTCAAACGAGCAATTTATCACAATCATTTGTTGACAGTGGTCATATTAATCATTAAGAAGACATAATGGTGACAATGAGATAAATAGGATTGTATTAAGTGAAGGGATTTAACTCAAAGGAATCAAAGATATTATATGAGGGTAACACACACATGATGAGGTCATTGGACAAAGTAGTTGGCTGAATTGTTTTTGTAAAGAGTATACAATAAGGAGTCTTCAATCATGATACTTCTTGTAGACTGACTCCATGATTAAGTAATTGCGAATTATCAGAACGAAGTTTCTGGACATAATTGCAATCATTAGATCCTAATTGTGTATGTCCAATTGGTCCATCTGCTAGCTCAACAAAAGCTCGATCGAACTGCATTTGAATCAAAAGAAAATTCTACGACTTTTGGAATAATTTAATTGAGTCGATTTATTCGATGTGGATTTAAATTAGGTGGTAATGAGAATTATTCAACTAGAGAATTTGATTAACGGATTTTCTTGAAAAATTAATTTGGAAAATCTAAGTGATTTTTTAAAAAATTAATTTTGATCAAGAAAAATTAAATTAATCAAATTAATTAAAATTAATATGATATTTTTGGAAGTTAATTTTCAAGTCAGAGAATTGGCTCAATGGGTAATTATAACTTGAAAATTGGACCAGGGATCATAAATTGGGCCTGGGAGCTGAAAATCGATATCAAGACCCAAAAAAAGTCGAACTGGACCCAGTATGTAAAACCAGGCCTATGGTCTAATCAGTGGCTAGACCGGACAGGTCAGGTTGTCATTGACCCAGACTGAACCAGCTCGGGGTACCGTAAAGGTGTCGCACCTGCATCACCAAACACGATTGTACTGGTGGCCAGCAGCGGTTAGTCATTTGTGGTTGAGCAGTGAAGCGTTAAACTCCTATTGGGACTATACTAAAGAAATTTATTTCAAATTAATTATTCCAAAAGTAAAATTATTTTAATAGTTTAATAATAAATTAATTTAATACTTATCTTAATAGTATTTTATTAATTTAATATTAAAATAATTTTTTAATATTAAATTTAATTTAACGTTTATCTTGTAGATAAACATTCTATTATTTTAATAAAATTTAATATTAAATTTAATCTAATATTTACCTTGATAAATATTATATTAATTTAATATTAAAGTGATTAAGTTTAATCATAATTGAACTCTCTAAACTCTCCCTATATAAAGAAAGTATTGAGTCATTATTGAAAAACATTTGAATTCAAGAGAAAGTTAGAGAAAATTCTCTGAAGAGATTATTACAGAAAGTTTCTAGAGATATTTTTCTGATTTATAACTTGACCTAAAAGTTTAGAGAAATTACAAAATTGCCCCACTGGTAACTGTTGTGAATTTTTTTGATTCGAAGCAAGCCCACACTCGGCAGAGTGAGCTTGAGGATAGCGGAGAAGACTTCTCGGTTAAAGCGCTCATCCTAGACAAATCGAAAATGTTCTATTTTGATTAAGTGTTTATTACTTTAGATATCACAACCAAGATCTTGTTTTGGAAAATTTTTTAAAACTCTAATTTTCCTTAAATTTATTTTCCGTTATGTTTTCCAAACCCATTTTTCCAACAACAACCCGAGGGTAGAATGAACAGTACTGAAAAATAGAAAAAGTCGTCGTTGTCGAGCAACTCAGGGTGGTAGTTTGTACTAGTTCTAGTAGTCATCGTTGTTGGGCAACTCAAGGTGATAGAGTAAAAATAGATCCATGCATCCATCTTGGGTTCATGCCTGGTTAATAAGGGTTATAAAACATAAACTGACTAAATGAATATTGATATGAAATGTGATTGAAATTGGTATACTATGTATATATGTATATGTATATGTATATGAAATGTGAAAAATAATAATATGTGAAAGATCATGCGAATTGGTTTATATGAGCCCTAAGGGTCAATGAAGAAATGAAATGAATCAATACATTCAATAAGGAATTGAGATGATGCTATAAATATATGATAAGAATTAGAATGAAAATGAATGTATTCTTGTTATTAAAAAGTGTGCCATGAAATGTTTATATTACTTGTCAATTCAGATAGTATTCAAATTGAATTATCAATTGAGATAGTGTATGAATTTGACATACGAGACATGAAAAGGTGAATTGAAATGGTTGTGACTAAATCATGTATTGGTTGTATTAGTTCATGTTTATGCTATTGTTATGTGACTTGAATAATGAAAGTACCATTAAGTTTTATCGCTCAGCGTACGGTTTGTTTATTCCGTGCGCATGTAATAGTAGATTTTGAAGACTTAAGGAGTGACCCAACATCAAAACCGCAACTGTCGACCCAACAATATTTGTATAGTTTTTTATATGTTTTGATATATGGTATGTACCTAAGGTTGAGTTGGTTTTATAATATAAATGGTCATTGTGAAACCTTGAATTGGTAAATGTCATTTTGAATTCAAGCATATGAGTTGTTTAAGTATTCTTATAAATGGTATAAGGTTCAATTTATTGAGTTGTGCTAATGGTCATATGTGTTGAATTGGTTTGAAATGTGAATGGTCAAATTAGTATTTAGGATAATAATTTTAGTTAAATGTTCGCATATGAATTGTGTAAGGTATATATGATGTTAAATAGTTGAAATAGGCAAATGGCTAATTATGTAGGTTGTTGTGAATTGGTGTTTAATGGCTATTTTGAAAATAGTGGGTGATGTCGCAATGACAAACCCTAAACATCGTGATGTGAAATCAACAAAGAGTGGAGTTATGACCATGAACCCTCTAATGTTGTGACGCCAACTCGATGGTTTTAAAAATTTTATATTTTAATCCTCAACCAATCTCGATTTATCGAGAGAGCTTTTGTAAGCTTGTTCAAGTCCCAAATTTAATTATAAGATTTTGTAATTATGTATTGAGCTTACTAACATGTATGAATTGTTTATTTGATATGCAAATATGGTCGTAGTTGCTTCGGCGACGAATGTGGTATCCCATAGCTTGGACCTGACAATCGAGTCAGGTATGAGGTGTTACAGATTCGGTTCAATCAAAATTTTTTCCAAACCATTTGTTGGAATTTAGTTTGATTCTTTTTCATGCTAATTTCACTTTTGTAGTTTTAACTTTATTTTTATAGAATGAGTTTTATTTTATGACTTTTGGACATTATTTGGTAAAGTTTTAATGTCTTTTTTCATAAATATTTTTTAAATAATTTTTCAAATAAATAAAAATAACAAATGACTCTTATATAGAAATTTTTGGAAAAAAAAATTAGTTTTTATATAGTAGCTTTAAATTATTTTCTCTATTTAAATATAAAATATTTATTTTTATATCATACAAAATAAAAGTGATTATGAATTAAATAAAAAATAGAATTAAATTCAATTCCGCTAATTATGATTTTTTAACTTATGAAAAAAAATTGTCTAAACACCACTAATTTGAATCAATTTTTTTATTTTTTTCTCGACCCTAATTATATCTTTAAAAACTTATATATAAATGGAATTTCATTGCAATCAAATGTTAATAATTGATGAAAAACATTCTGGATGGTCTATTGACCAATACATTCCTCAATGTAATTAAGATTAAACCTAGCAATTGGAATTCTATTATGCATCACCATCGACTATAATTTTTAAGTACCTTATTTGGACAACTAAGTATACCTGTTCATGGGTTAGGCCACCCGATCTAGCCCGAAATGTGGAAATGTTTGAGTAAAAATATAAACTTAAAAAATGGGTTTGGTTTGGACAAAAGAATAAGGCTAGTTTAAAAAACGGGCCGAGCCTCGGTTAAGGCATTTTTGGCCCGAGCCTGAGCCGACCCGAATTCACTAAAGGACAAAAAAAATTGTTATTTTCTTTCTGTTGTTTTCTCTCTATTTTGCTACCATTTTATTATTATGTTGCTACTATTTTGTTGTTATTGTTTGGATGTTGTATAAAACTTGTTTTATTGTTAATTTTTTTTATTATTTTAAAGGCATTTGCTTGTTAAGTTGCATTTATTTTAGTGTTATTTAAGTATCCATATTTTTTAAATTTTATTTTCAATTTGTTGGGAAACATTTATTTTGATATTTTTGTATTTTTGATGTATTATATATATTTAAAAAATTATATAAAAAATAATACGGGTGGGTCGGCCCAAGCCCGAGTTTTAGCATTTTATCTAGGTCGGGCTTGGGCAAAATTTTAGGCCCATTTTTTAGGGCTAGACATGAACACCTCTAACCGCAAGCTCACTAGCTTACTATAATTGATTTAATTTTCATAAATTAGTAAATATAATTATTGATATATAATCATTTTAAGTTTACACGTTCTATACACAAATAGTTATATTTATCAAATATAAAAATAAATTGATATATTCATTTTATTAAAGGTGTATAATTGAATAAAAGTTAAACTTTCATGTATACATCTGATCTATAATCAAAATTTTATAAATATAAATACACCAAATAAAAAATTATATATCTTAATTACATATTGAATCAAAATTTACGTATAATTTTATGATTCATCCCTTAAAAAACATTCATTAATTATATTTTCCATTTTTAACATCATCTTAATCAGTGTTTACCAGGCTGAGCCAGATTGCCCAAAATTTTTCCAAAATCTTTACCTAAATTAAAATCAGTTTTGTCTGATAAATCGTTTTATGTTTTTTTTTTCTTGGCCACCTATTCATTTTATGTTTAAAAGATAATAACAGAATAACATTATTTTAATATTACTATTTATATAAATTTATTATTAAATTTAAATTAAATAAAAATTTATTATTAAATATTAATTTAAGTGAGATCAACCCCAATAAAGAAGACCTTATGACTTTTGGATAGGTTTAGTCTAATGACACTAATTAACATTTCCTATTAAATTGTCCTTATAAGAGAAATAAATAAATTAGATGAACAGTGTCTCCTGACTCGCGGATAGCCTCTCATTTTCAGAAACTTCCAAAAATTTATCATATGATTACACAAGCCAAACCTATTTTATATACTTATTATTATTCTTACAATTACCATTGGAACAGTTCCCTTGTTTATTTGTTTGTTTATATCGTTTATTTCCAAGCTAGTTTTCTTATACCTTTCTGATTTCTCATGCACTGCATACCATGTCATTTTCTTTCCAATGCAACCTAGTTTATTTACATTACATGTTTCATTCAAATGCGAGCTGCTATTTTGGATCAACGTTCTCAGTATTTTCTGATCCAGATAAACGAAAAAGTGTCATGGAATGTCATTTTCTTTTGTGCAATTCTGGTTGGCTCATCCATTCCTTTGCCTTGGCTTGAACGTTCATCTCTTCAATGAAAAAGAAAGTTTTCAAAAGTTAATGCCATTAAATATAGGGAAAATGGCCCATTTGATTCCTTGTTTGAACCAGTAGATTGATAGCTTTCTCATGTGAATGCTTGATTTTGTTCTTATTTGGATTTTGTGCTACTATAAAATTGCCTCACAACATTGGGGTTGTTGAAGCTAGGGAAAAAAAAACATATATTATGGAGGTGGCCGACAGTGTAACATGTATAATTCTACTTATTCTTTTCTGTGGGTCAGCAGCTGGAAATAGAAAAGCTTTGTATTCATTCAAAGCTCAAGAGAATGCCATTGCAATGGCTCCATCATCTGATAATGGTATTTGTAAATCAATGGTCGAAACACATGGTTACGATTGTGAAGAACATACGGTAAGTCCCTAAGGTATTTCCACTGTTTTCCTAAGTTTAATGAAAAATAAAAATTTGGGTTTTTGTATAGGTAACTACACAAGATGGTTACATTCTAAGTATGCAAAGAATTCCTGTGGGTCGGTCAGGTGGGACACCAGGAAACAGACCACCAGTCCTGTTACAGCACGGGATCTTAATGGTTGATCACTAATCTGTCATAATGCTAAGATTCCAATGCAATGAATTTCGACAAAATTTATGTAACAAGGGCTTGCATGATGTCAGGATGGAATTACGTGGCTGTTATTGCCGCCGGAACAGTCTTTGGCATTTGTGTTGTCGGATAATGGCTATGATGTGTGGATTGCTAATTCCCGTGGAACAAAGTACAGCAAAGGGCATAAATCACTCAGTCCTAACGATCCGGTTATTGTTACTAATTTCTTTATTATGTTGTGAAGCTTTCTGTTTTTCTATTATGGGTATTGAGCATTAGACTAATTCTTCACGGGTTTTTAGGCTTACTGGGATTGGTCGTGGGATGAATTGGTAGCTTATGATCTTCCTGCTACCTTCCAATATGTATATGATCAAACAGGACAAAAGCTACACTATGTAGGGCATTCACAGGTGGGTTTTTTTTTTTTTTTTAGAATTTTCTGCTTCATTTCAAGGTTTTCAATAGAGGGGGCAATGGTGAACTTTGATCTTGATTTCAGGGAACTCTGGTTGCATTGGCTGCCCTCTCGAAGGATCAGTTATTGAACATGTTGAGATCAGCTGCTTTACTTTGCCCAATTGCTTATATGGGTCAGATGACTTCTCCACTTGCAAAAAATGCTGCTGACAACTTCATTGCTGAGGTTAAATCCTAATCCCACCTTTCTCTGTTTCATTACTTTCATCTTTTTTTAACCATATAAGAATCTTTGACAGGCAGTCTACTGGTTAGGCCTCAGTGAATTTGATCCACGAGGGTAAGAACCCCTTTCATTATCTGTTTTCATCATTTAGCAATCAAGGCATTTCTTTACCCATGTTCCTTTGCTATGAACAGGGATGCAGTAGTTAACCTTCTCAAAGACATCTGCAGCAAACCAGGCATTGACTGCACTAACTTATTGACAAGTTTTACAGGTACAACATTAGCACAAAATTAATTGCCAAAATATCAACTGTTCACGAGTTAAAGATCTTTTGGGACATACATTTTACAGGTCAGAACTGTTGCTTGAACTCTTCCATAGTAAACATATTTCTAGATCATGAGCCCCAACCATCAGCAACAAAGAACATGGTCCATCTGGCTCAGAGTAAGTAATCCATTAACCCTTTTGAGAAAAAACCACAAGATTTCCGGTTAAAAAACATCTGTTGAATTTTTTTTCTGCGGGGGTTTAATTACCAGTGATTAGGCAAGGAACCATAAAAATGTATGATTACATCGACGAGGTTGAAAATATGAAACATTATGGGCAAGCAACACCTCCAGCATACAACATGACCAGCATTCCAAATGACTTTCCTGTTTTCCTTAGCTATGGAGGGGAGGATGCTCTTTCTGATGTAAATGATGTGAAGTTATTATTGGGAAGTCTCAAAGATCATGATGGAGACAAGCTTGTAGTTCAGTATAGATATGATTATGCTCATGCAGATTATGTCATGGCAGAAAATGCTAAACAAGATGTATATGATCCTTTAATTGCCTTCTTTAGGCTACAATAGTGAATATATAGATAGATTTAAAGGAAAAAAGAATTTCAGTCTCCTGGCCTTAGTTTCTTTGTTTGTGTTAGTACAGAAAGGCTTCCAATGCTTAGCACCACTTGATGTGGATAGGGAATGTTTATTTAAATGGTATAATCCCTTGGCAATCTTGTATCCAAAACATAACGTGTATGAGTCTTTGCTAGTATATTTCGAAACCATCTCATACGCACCACCAACCCCACTAATCCAGATCCTTAAAATAGCAAACACATCTTTAGGCCCAAACATATTTTCTTTGTTCTGTGTCTTGATGGTTCGGTTAAAGGGAATGATTTGTGTCGAGTGAGGCAACGAGTATTTAGTTGGGAGGATGAGTGAGAGTTTGATGAACGGTGGTGCAATGGTGGTGGAGGATTAACCGAGGGTGGTATTTTGTTATAGGTAATGGTTGTAGTGGTGGAAGGTTGAGTGTATGGAGAGTGAACCTTGACCGTGAATCATTGAGAGCCTTTTTTCTTCTTGTTGTGAGAGCCTCCCCAATTGATGTTCTTTACCCAAGGCAATGACAGAAATCTGCCGAGAAAATCAAACAAAAAGGAAACCCAAAACGTCAAAACTAATTTCCCCCTCTCTGTTCAACTGCTCACATGTGTACGTACGTAATATATAATATTGTAATAATATATGTAATACAGCCTATGTATCTTATATATATATATTTAGCCACATGTATATATGTTTGTTATTTTTTTACTTTTTTGTTATATGAATGAATAATAGATTATAATTATAATAAATTATAAAATTATGATATATTAATACAAATTGTCATGAAATTTGAATTTAATCCGAGCTTGACCTAAATTTAACTCTGGCAAAATATGGTTGCTACAGTTCCCCTTCTTTGCATGTTGCTGAGAATCAGGAGCAATGCAAAGATCAAAAGTACCTATTTTGTCCAGATCATGAATTCGTCTACTTGGATGGCAATCCCGAGGCTTAATTTATTTTTTAAAACAGATTCGACTTTTGATAAAATGAAAAATAAAAGGACCTCGACAACAACCTCAAGGCTCGACCCATTTTTGAAAATCGATTCGACTTTTAATACAATGAAACATTGAAAGGACCTCGACGATAATCTCGAGGCTTAACCCATTTTTTAAAACGGATTTGACTTTTGATACAAAGAAAACTAAAAAGACCCCAACGATAATCCCGAGTGATAACATGTTAATTTATATGACTTTTTGTGTTCAATTCGGTTAATTTTTGAATTGATCCCTACTGAATTAGTGCTTTTATGTTTTAATCTTGTCAGAGATGCAATTGGGATGCTATAAATAAATAAAAAACGAGTAGAAAAAGGACCAAATTGAAACATAGTCAATAAAGTGAGGCCGAATAAAAATGTGGAAAAGACTAATGACTCATCAGATTCTTTTGACTTTGTAAAAGACAAAATTAGAAAAAAATCTAATTTTTTTATTTAATTTTAATTATATATTGAAGTGGTTAAAGCCAAATTTAATAAATATCATATATATATATATATAAATAAGACTTTAAAGTAGCTTGGAAAGATGCATTATATTTTACACATTGATTTTCATTTGAAATTAAATAGAAATTATTATTTTTCTTCCAAATTTGGTGCGTGATTAGCATACTGTTACTTCCAATTTCATTCCTTTGTTCTCCCAAAATTTGTTTAATTGTCTTTCAAGTCCTTTCCTTTCTCAATTTTCATCATTTTCATTTAAATCCAATTCATAGCCAATCAAAACATGATTAAATCCATACTTCACTAAATTCCATCTTAGCTTTAGGCCAATGTTCTTTCCGGTCGGGACTCGTGAGATACGTATCCATACTAAAAATCCTTCCTATCGGTATTCACATTTTTCCTAGGTATCGGGATTGACAACTCATCCCTTAAAGTTAACTCTATTTCAAGTCAAAAAGTGCATGTTGGGTTAGAGTCGTGTTTGCAGATAGTTGGAGAAATGAGTCAATCGTGCTATATTAGGATCTCTGAGAACAAATCAAGGGAGAAGTGATCGGGTTGAAACAACCCACGCAGTTGAGGCCGTTAATCCGAGTTGGGTTCTTTAGAGCGCAAGGCTACCGAAGTCTTGAATAGGGAACACGTGTATCTCGGTTAGATAATCAGTAAGGGTTGGTTTGCAAGTCGTACCAGGACTAGCTACGAGAGGAAGAATTGGTGGTTAGGACGTACTTAACTGTTATAACCAGCTCATTGTTTGGAGGAGAAAAATAATTTTCAAGGATAGATTCAAAATCCAGAATGCACTGAGTCTAGGGCTAAGGGTTATTATCCGAATTTATTTCCCGATTTAAATTTATTTCCAATATTAATTAATTGTTTATTTATGTTGTTTTGATTATTTACTTTCTAAAACATTGTTTTGATTATTTACTTTCTAAAACATTCTCAAAACTCCCTTAATTAATTTATTTATTTTTCAGCAAGTCCGTTTGGAGTCATGGGCACAACTTTTGCCACGACTTTTGACACGACAAAAATTCTGATCACAAGTTAAACACGGAAGTTGATTATAATATCCAATCCCTGTAGACTCAACCCTATTATCACTCTTTACTACTATTTAGAGTTATTTTACTGTAGGAATTATTTTTGGTGGTTTCGATGCCCATCACCGAGGCTCAACCCATTTTTAGAAAATCAAATTGGCTTTTGACAAAATGACAACTGAAAGACCTCGATGGCAATCCTGAGGCTCGATCCATTTTTGAAAACGGATTCAACATTTAGTAAAATGAAAAACTGAAAGGACCTCATTAATAATCCTGAGGCTTGACCCATTTTTGAAAATTAATTTGACTTTTGATAAAATGAAAACTAAAAAGACCCGAATGGCAATGAATGGTTAAGCCAAATGGTATGCAATTGAAGTTTTCACTGACAAATAATAATGTTTTCTCATAACATTTATAATTACTCAATTTACTTTGGATTCAATAGGTTTGGAGTGGGAAGGACGTCAATGACGAAGTTAAATGGCTTTCCCAAGGTCCAAATAGAGTAGTAAAAAGATATCGTTCCTTCCTTATCAATGGATTCAGATTTCATACGAAATATCGCGAGAGATTGAGGAGAACTCAAAATGGTGGAATAGTTGTTAATTCTTCAATTACAAGTTATGCTAGTGCTAGGGACAGTAATATTGTTGAGGGAAATGTGGAGTATTACGGACTTCTTACTGACATTATTGAGTTGGATTACTATGGCAAATGGAAAGTTGTCTTATTTCGATGTGATTGGGCTGATGTTAATACTGCTCGCGGAATTAAACAAGATCAATTTGGTTTTACAATGGTGAACTTCTCTCGATTGACACACACTGGACAACAATTGATAGATGAGCCGTATGTATTTTCTTCTCAAGTGAAACAAGTTTTTTACTCAAAAGATCCAACTGATGAGGGTTGGTACGTTGTACTTCGTAACATGCCTAGAGACTTGTTTGACATGGGCAATGGAAGTAGAGATGACATCGACAAAAGACTAGAAACTTTTCCTTTTCCAGAACAAAACTTAAATGAAAAATATCCCTAGTACTAGTACACAATTTCAATGGGTTCGTCAGGATGTTGATGAAAATATTTACGATTTATGATGAAGTAAGATTTTACGATTTTTTAATTATATGTAATATCATAATTTAAATCTTGGTCTTATTAAATATTTCAATTGTTTTGTAGTACTATTATTGTTGTAATTAGTTACTAAAATTTCAACTATTTTATGTGTATTGCAAATAAAATGCCTAGAAGAAGATTGCGAGATCTAAGTATTGTTCAAAATACTCTAAATTCGGAAGAAACAAATAGTGAACAACAGATTGCTATTGGATCTTCGAATGTTTCGAATACCCCTGGCGAACCTGCAGAAATTCAAAGTAATGTTAAATTTAATTTACATGCATGTCAACTTTTATGATTGATTTCTTTTTCAAATTCTTATATTATAATATACCACTTTTTAGCTGAAAGTGATGGGACGCGCAGAGGTTGAGAACGTACGCTACTTAAATATTTATACGAGTTAAATCCTGTCAAGTGTGTCAAAGTATCTAGAAACAATCTTGGCCAGCCTGTTAGATCAGAAGCTCGACTTTTAGCAGGAAATTTGGGCATTATAGCACGAAATGCCAATATGTTGTCTATCAACTACGAGTGGCATCAAATGCCTGATAGTAACAAAAATCAAGCTCTCGAAAATATTAAGGTAACAAAACGTGAATGTAATTTATAATACTTTGGTTTAAGTTTCATTTATATTTACTTTCTAAACTTGTGTTTTTTGTAGGAGAGGTTTGCTTTAGAGGTCTCGAATAATTATGTCAATAAGGCATTGGGAAAAACATGGAGAGACCATAAAAGTACTTTAAAGAAAGAATATTTTAAGACAAAAATAACTCTCAAAGAGAAATTGTGAAATGTCCCGCCGGAATGCTGAGGTACCAATGGCAAGATGCGGTTGGATTTTGGAGTTCAAAGAAATGAGAGGTATTACGTACTTCCAAACTCTTATAATTATTTTGGTTTATAGTATTTACTATATACGTAATAATAATTTCATAATTTAGGAACGTGAACAAGTTGAAACAAGTAGTAGGCAAAAATAGAAATTCACTCACACAGCTAGGTCGAAAAGTTTTGCTTGTGTAGCTGAGGCCGAGGTATTTTGAATTTATTAATAGTGTCAAATATTTATTACTTTCTATTAAATAATATTTTTACTACTATAGTGTAGGAACTGTTGTCTAGTCAAAAAGTTGGACGCCTTCAGCTTTTTGACATTACACATAGGAAAAAAGATGGATCTCCTATGACTTCTAAAGCTGCAGAAATTATGGTATGTTTACTGAATAAAATTAGAATTATTTTAAATATTTATATTGTTTAATTATAATGGTTTAATTCTTTGTTTGTAATGGAAATAATGTTAAGTTATGTTGCATTTTTTTATAATATATATTGCGTTTCTAACTCTTTGATTGATTTATTAGGAGAAACTAAAGGATAAAAAGGCGGAGTATGAAGCGATTGCTTCGAGTGATAGTTTTGTTCATCTTGACGACATTGATAATCGGACTATTATTAAAGTTTTGGGTCCTGAAAGGTATGGTCGGGTTCGATTTTAAGGATCTTTTGTAAACCCAACCCAATATTTTGGATCCAACTCACAGCAATACATGCCTTCGGGGAGTTAGGCTCAAGCTGAAGTTTAGAGGTTAAGAGACCAAATGGCACAGATGCAAGCAAGCACAGATTAGCGAATTGCTCAACTTAAAGCAGAAGCTGATAGAAAATATGAAGAACTCTAGCTACAACTTAAAGCGGAGGCAGCAGCGAGGGAAGCAGAGCAGAGCAAAAGTACGACGCACTCCAACTACAGCTTCAGAATATGATGAAGATGTTTCAACAGTCGCAAAATCCGCCATCTTAGACTACTGTATGAATATTTTTAACATTTTAACTTTTAACATTATTGTAAGAATAATTTGAATTATACTTCATTTATCAATTTATATCATATATCCTTCGTTGAATTTGAAGTATCATTTAGATTTGCTATTTTTGGTTGGATTCCATGCTACAAGAAGGGTTGCATATGGATGAAAATTGGATGCTAAAATTCTGCCAAAGTTAGTGGCATTTTTTGTAAAACGCCGCTAAAGAACGGTAATTTTAGGGCGTTTGTGAAAAAAGCGTTGCTAAAGGTCATGTTCTTTAGCGGCATTTGTGAAAAGGTGCCGCTAAAGGTCATGTTCTTTAGCGGCGTTTATGTGAAAGAAACGCCGTCAAAATTAGCGACATTGTCTATAGCAGCATTTTTTGCGGCGCTTTCACAAATACTAGTGCCGTTATAGGCCTAAAAAATGCCGCTAAAAGCCTGTTTTGATGTAGTGAGAATACTTATTGGGTGACACCAGAGCTTTGAAAATAAATAGATGGTCAAGAAACTTGAATTGTAACTGCTTAGGTTTTGGGCCCAAGATTTTTAAATACTAATTTTTAAAAAGTTTAAAATAGTTTTTTAAATAAAAATATTATTTATTATTTAAAAAAATATTTATAATATTCCAGTATTTATTTATTTTAACAAACTGTTTTAAAAGATGTTTTTAAATAACTATTTTTTAAAAAAGCTATTTTTTTAAAAATTACTTTTTGTTTATGTATTTCACATTATGTTTTAAAAAATTGTACTTTCCGAGTGCGTTGAAACGTATTATCTTTTTATTTATAGATTGGAGAAGGGTTATAAGAAATTCTAAGTATTGTATAAAAATAAATAAATAAAATCAGAAACTATAATAAGATTGTTAAAAAATATATAATTATTTAAAAACTCTTTTATCGGAAAAGAGTGATATGTATGCAATGCATTTAAAATTAAAGTATTAGCAATTGGTCAAAATTTTATAAAATACATTTTTAAAGAGGATATTATATATGAACTGTTATAAAATTTTATAATTTTTAAAATGTATTTTGAAATTATTTTTAATTATTAAAAATACAATTTTTTAAATTGAATTTTATAATTTTTAAATATGTCATTTGCTTTTTTTAAAATTTTTTAATATTGATTAAATCTATTTTAATTTGAGAAATTATATCATAAATAGATCCATTTATCCTCGTTTGGCACTTCACTTCATTCAAATAATGGGTTCTTTCTTTGAATTTGTTGTGATACAATAAATTTTTTTTATTGTAATTGTATTGAAACAAAAAAAAAATGAATAACAATGGAATGAATAAGACATGAGGCGGTCCGCAAATTTTCACTTATTCTATTTCTATTTCTATGGTTTTATCTGAGAATTTCGTGTCTGTTTTTTATTCCAATTTTTGCTAATTTCGTGTTTTGATTGCCTAGTGCAATTCCATTTTTTTATTTCGATTGTATCTACATATTCTAATTGTTTCGGGTTGCTAACTCAACGGTAGAGTACTCGGCTTTTAAGTGCAACTAGCATCTTTTACACATTTGTTTGAAGAAAGGGATTCGTTCAGACCATCGGTAGAGTTTGTAAGACCACGGCTGATCCTGAAAGGAGTGGGTGGAAAAAAGAGCATGTCGTAGCAATGGAGAATTCTAAGAATCCTTTTTTTCCGGATCATTCTAAAAAAAATCATTTTTGAATTTTTGGTGCGAAACAAAAAAAATGAATTGAATTCAAAGTTGGGTCGAGTGAATAAATGGATAGAGCTCTACGGCCCCAATTATAGGGAAACAAAAAGTAACGAGCTTTTGTTTTTAATTTGAATGATTACCTGATCTAATTAAACGTTAAAAAGAAATTAGTGCCTAATGTGGTAAAGGTTTTTCTCATGAGTAAATTATCAATTTTTTTATGAGTCCTAATTATTATTATTAGGCATCCCTTTATGGGTTAGCCATGAATGTGTAGAAGAAGCAGTATATTGATAAAGAAAATATATTTTTTTTCCAAAATCAAATGAGCGATTGGGTTGAAAACATAAAGGATTTCTAACCGTCTTCTTATCCTATAACGAACATAAATCAATTAGATGGAAAAAGATAGGATAGAGAATCCATTGATGAATCCGCCTGTCTCCGAGGTATCTATTATTTTCTTAATATAATACCTTGTTTTGACTGTATCACACTATGTATCATTTAATAATCGAACAGATCCCCTATCTTTGGTTCAAGTCGAATTTGAAATGGAGGAATTTCAAGTATATTTAGAACTAAATAGATCCCGTCGACACGATTTCCTATACCCACTTATTTTTCGGGAGTATATTTATGCACTTGCTTATGAGCATGGTTTAAATAAATAGATGATTTTTTTTGAAAATCAAGGTTATGGTAATAAATTCAGTTCACTAATTGTGAAACGTTTAATTCTTCGAATGGATCAACAGAATCGTTTGATTAATTATGCTAATTCCAACCAAAATCTAGTTTTTGGGCACAATGATAATTTGTATTCTCAAATGATAGCGGCAGGATTTGTAGTCATTGTGGAAATTCTATTTTCCTTACGATTAATATCTTACTCACAAAGGGCAGAAAGTCGCAAAATCTCATAATTTACAATCAATTCATTCAATATTTCCTTTTTTAGAGGACAAATCCTCACATTTAAATTTTGTGTTAGAGGCACTAATACCTCATCCCATCCATCTAGGTTCAAGCCCTTCGCTACTGGGTAAAAGATGCTTTTTATTTGCATTTATTACGGTTCTCTCTCTACGAGTATTGTAATTTGAAGAGTTTTATTAGTACAAAGAAATATATTTCGATTTTTAATCCAAGATTATTCTTGTTCCTATATAATTCTCATACATGTGAATACGAATCCATTTTCCTTTTTCTCCGTAATCAATCTTCTCATTTACGATCAACATCTTCTGGAGTCTTTCTTGAACGAAATTTTTTCTATGAAAAAATAAAGTATCTTGGCAAAGTCTTTTATAATAATTTTTAGAACAACCTATGTGTTAAGAAAAGAAGCTTAAAGAGTTGAATGAATAACTGTTAATTCCTTTGAGTAAAAATGCAGTAAATATATACAGAAAATGTAACTAACACTATAACTAATTACATACTGTTACTTAATTTCTAACTAACTATACAAATGCTGGTACAACAGTTTTACACTCTCAACATGCCCCTCAAGTTGGAGGATGAAAAATGTCTTTCATTCCCAACTTGGTCACTAAGTATTTGTGCTGAGGAATGCTTAATCCTTTAGTGAGTAAATCTGCCATTTGTTCATTTGTTGAGATGTGCTTTGTTTCCACGTCACCTTTTTGAATTTTCTCTCGAATAAAATGACAATCTATCTCAATGTGCTTTGTTCTTTCATGGAAGACCGGATTTGAAGCTATTTGAAGGGCAGCTTGATTGTCACAATGTAACAACATTGGTTTTGAAATTTTAACTCCCAACTCAGCTAATAAACCTTTCAACCAGACTAGCTCTGCAACTGTGGTAGCCAAACTTCTGTATTCTGCTTCTGCAGATGATCTAGATACCGTATTCTGTTTCTTGGATTTCCAGGAAATCAAAGAATTTCCCAATTTGACACAATATCCTGTAACTGACTTTCTAGTCATGTTGCATGAAGCCCAATCAGAGTCACAATATGCATGTATATCTGTCGTTCCTTCTACTCTGAGAAAAATACCTTGACCAGGATTCTTCTTGAGGTATCTCACAATACGCAAAGCAGCCTCATAATGTTCCTTCTTCGGTTTCTGCATAAACTGACTAAGGTGCTGTACTCCAAATGCAATATCTGGTCTAGTATTGGTGAGATATAGGAGTCTTCCTATTAATCTTTGATATATGCTTGCATCTTCTAATTCTGTATCTGCATCGTGTATGTCTAGTGCTGCATCATATTCCAGACTTGTCATTTTTAGATTCTGCTCCAAGGGTGTATTTGCAGGCTTTGCATTTGTCAAACCAAGATCATTAATAAGTTCAAGAACATATTTTCTCTGATTCATAATGATACCCTCTTTAGATCTTGCTATTTCTATGCCAAGGAAATACTTGAGAGTACCCAAATTCTTCATTTTGAAATTCTGATGAAGAGTTGCTTGTAAGTCTTCAATTAAGGATTTTTCATTCCCAGTGATCAAGAGATCATCAACATAAATGAGCAAAATAACAACTTTCCTACCAGATGATTTGATGAACATAGAGTAGTCATGCTTACTTTGAACATAACCGGTGTTGATGAGAGCCTCACTGAGCTTCAAATTCCATTGTCTTGAGGCCTGTTTTAATCCATAAAGGGATTTGAGCAGTCTACATACATGATTGCCCCCTAGAGTGCCAAATCCCTGAGGTAAGTGCATGTAAACTTCTTCATGAAGGTCACCTTGAAGAAATGCATTATAGACATCCATTTGAATGAGAGGCCAGTTAAATAAAGCAGCAAGAGCAATAACAATTCGGACTGTAACCTGCTTAACAACTGGGGAAAACGTGTCCTGAAAATCAATACCTTCCTTTTGACTATAGCCTTTAGCCACTAATCTGGCTTTATAGCGTTCAATAGTGCCGTCTGAATGGTATTTGATTCGAAACACCCATTTGCAGCCAATGGGACGTTTTCCTGGTGGGAGTGGAACAACCTCCCAAGTTGAGTTTGCTTCTAAAGCTTGAATTTCCTGTTGCATCGCAGCTTTCCAACAATCATGTTGAATGGCCTCTTGGTAGGTTCGAGGTTCAGAGGTGGTAGAGATGGAAGCAACAAAACATTGAGTGTGTAAAGGTAAGTGATGACATGTTATAAAGTTGGAGATTGAATACTGACCGTGTGCAGTAGTAGAAGATGATGAAGAAGTAGGACAAATGTAATCTTGCATCCAGACAGGTGGTTTGGTGTTTCGGGTGCTTCTTCGAGAAGGATAAGAGGGTAAGGAAGATGTTGGTAGGGTAGAAGAAATAGAGGAAGTAGGGAGGGAAGGTGGTGGTGGTGGTGTTGAAGTGGTAAAAAGAAAATCAGGATCATGCAAAGAACCAAATGTATTGTCATCCAAGGGAAAGAGGGGTTGATCTTTGGAGGGTGTTGTAAAAGGAAAGACAGATTCATGAAATAGAACATCTCGACTAACAAAAAATTTTTGGGAAACAGGATTGAACAGGATATATCCTTTTTGGACTTGAGAATAACCCATAAAAATGGATGGTGTAGCTTTGGGAGAAAATTTATCATGCAGATTGGTTACTGTGGCATAGCAAAGACAACCAAAAATTTTAAGGTGAGAAAGATTTGGTGGCCTATTATACAGCAGCTCAAAAGGTGTTTTCCAGCGAAGTACTGCAGAAGGTAACCTATTAATTAAGTAACAAGCTGTTAAAACACATTCCCCCCAAAACTTAACAGGTACATGCGATTGAAATTTTAATGCTCGGGTAACATCTAAAAGATGGCGGTGTTTGCGTTCGGCCACACCGTTTTGCTGAGGTGTGTGGACACAAGATGATTGGTGAATGATTCCAAGGGATTGAAAAAAGAAAGTACCTTCTTTAGTAAAAAATTCATGACCATTGTCACTGCGAACAGTTTTAACAATTCCAGAAAATTGTGTTTTGGCTAACATAATAAACTGCTTAAGGTAAAAAAGGGCATCACTCTTAAGTTTTAAAAGATATATCCACGTCATTCGAGTATGGTCATCAACAATGGTTAAAAAATATCTATGACCAGAATGAGTTGAAGTGCGATAAGGACCCCAGAGATCGACATGGACAAGAGTAAAAGGTTTTGATTCTCTTGAAGTACTTTGTGGAAAGGGTAAGCGTGTTTGTTTTGCTAATGGACAGACAGTGCATGTTTGAATGTTATGAGAATGCACAGAGCCATTATGTAAAAAGCGTATTTTATTCATCTTTGAAAAAGATGTGTGACCAAGTCTAGCATGCCACAGAGGGTAATCAACATGCTTAAAAACAGATAAAGAAGTAACATTTGAAGAATGTACAGGAGGTAGGGAAGTGGGAGTTGAGGAGGGTTGAGGGAGGAGTAGATAAAGACCATCTTGTTCCTTACCAATCCCCATCATTTTTCCACTGCAAAGGTCCTATAAAACACAAAATGTAGGATAAAAGGAAACAAAACAATTGAGATCTTTGGTGAGTTTAGAAATGGAGAGAAGGTTAAAATTGAATGAGGGAATGTAAAGAACATCTTTAAGAGTGTGATGAGGTGTAAGATTATGAGTACCAATATGAGTGATGGTGGCTGTGTTACCAGTAGGCAATTTAACAAAAGTGTTGTTAGCACATGCAACAGGTTGAATTAAAGCATTAAAAGCATGCGTCATGTGATTAGAAGCCCCAGTATCAAGAATCCAATGAATCGGATCAGATGCATAAGATATACCTGCCATGTGAGCTACAGCTTGCACAGAAGAGTTCTTGTGTAATAGGTCCAAGATCTGTTGATACTGTTCAGCAGTAAATGTAGGAGCCGAAACAATAGATGGTGAAGAAGCAGGCATAGCAGGAGAATCAGAAGTAGGAACAACAACTTGATTGACAGTTGGTGATTTCTTCTTGGTGAACTTGAAATTAGCAGGAAAGCCATTGAGGCGTTAGCAGGAAAGCCATTGAGGCGATAGCAGTCGGTTCGAATGTGACCCCGTTTTTGACAATAACTACAAGACAAATCAGAATGCTTCTTGGAAACCGAAGAAGTTGATGATTGCTGACTAAGAAGAGCAGTAGGTTCCGAGACAGGTAGTGGAGAAGCAAGTTCTCGTTGAGTTTCATCACGCATAACAAGCGAGTAAGCCTGATTAACTGTGGGCAAAGGTTGCATCAAAAGGATCTGGGATCGAACATTAGAATATGTTTCATTTAAACCCATCAAAAACTGAAAAAGACGTTGTTGTTGAAGTTGAGCATTTCGGCGAATAAGATCACAATCGCAGGTAGATGAAGGAACAAGAACATCATATTCATCCCAAAATAATCGAAGCTTAGTAAAGTAAGTGGAAATAGAATAAGCTCCCTGAGTGTGAGTGGAAATAGCACGATGGAGATAGTAAATACGAGAACCATCAACCTTGTCATATCGCTCCTGAAGATCCTTCCAAACAATGGCAGTATTGGACGCAAAAACAATTCCAGCAGAAAGTTCCTGAGTAACAGTGTTAAGGATCCAAGAAAGAACCAAAGCATTGCATCTATCCCAATGAGGCATTAGATCAGCATCAAAGTCAGCACGGGAACATGAACCATTAATAAAACCAAGCTTATTCTTGGCAAGAAGGGCGATACGCATAGACCTGCTCCAAACGCAATAGTTTTCAGTTCCAGTGAGCTGATGAGAAACCAAAAGCATTCTTGGCATGTCAGAAGGATGCAAATAAAGAGGATGGCCAAATGGCAAATTGAAAGAGGAAGGATTAGCCATGAAGAAAAAAAAGAAAGAAGGGAAGAGAAGAATGAAGAAGAAAACTAGATCAAAGATGATCAGGAAAAAGGTTTAGCCTGATACCATGTTAAGAAAAGAAGCTTAAAGAGTTGAATGAATAACTGTTAATTCCTTTGAGTAAAAATGCAGTAAATATATACAGAAAATGTAACTAACACTATAACTAATTACATACTGTTACTTAATTTCTAACTAACTATACAAATGCTGGTACAACAGTTTTACACTCTCAACACTATGGTTGTTCAAAGACCCTTTCATATATTTTATTAAGTATCAAGGAAAGTCAATTCTGGCCTCAAAGGATGGCTAGGGTGATGACAAGTGTAATATAGAGTATAATAGAATATTAAAAAAATAAACATATAAAAAAAAGTAAGACACGTGACAAATTTTCAAGCCTTCTTGTGGATTTAAAAAAGTACATTTGTAAGTGTACCAATTATTAACTCTTTTAATTTCATAAATTCTTTTTAAATTTAATATAAATTTGAAACATAATTAAAATAGATTAAATTAATCTTGAAACATTTTAAAATTTTAAAATAATTTTAATTTATAAAATTAATTTTAAATAATATATCTCTAAAGTTTAGTAAAGTTTACATAAAAAAATCAATGTTGACATTTGTCATATATTAAAAACATGCTGTAAACACCATTAATTGTTAATTAATCATGAAATCAACTCAATTAACTTTTTTAAGATTTACTAATATTAGTATGGATTATAGATTAATTCAATAACTTATAACTCTTAGACCAAATGAAGAAATTAGCTATACATTATTAATCAAACCCATGCATCTAATTACCCAAACATATATATATTTATTATTGAAGACATAACTAAGGAGTCTAGAGAGTAGAACTGAACATAGAAATCATAAGTAATCTATATAGTTATACAGTAAAGTTGGGTACAACATATAAATATTGAGTGATTTGTTAAAAGAACTTGGCTAGAGAAGTCTGGACCACATGATTGGCAACAATGGCATTGGTTTTCTCTGTAGGGTGGAAAGAATCCCAAAACACATACTTGTCTGCATCCGAACATGTAAATGGGTTGGTTCTGCTACATGCATACCCCATTTCGAACATCCCTGTTGCACAACATGCCACTCCCGTTACCTCGAACCCTGCCATTGCAATGCAACCACCCTTTTTAGCACAATATCATACACAACTTGCACTGTGCTTGCTTCTCATCAAGGAATCATAAAAAAATGATAGGGGGGTTGTAGTAAAAGTCTGAAAGTATACTTGTAGACCATTAAAATTTAGGTCATTATTTTTAGCAGAGAATTCTCGAGTTCATACTTTAAAAAGAAAAAAAGGAGTAACCACCCTATTGGCTACCTTACAATTTACTGATTTGAATTTCACCAGTACAAAACGGTGTATTAAATGTAACAATAACTCCTTAACTACCTATGTCTAATATTATCATATAAAAGTGGAGAGTTAGTTGGACGTGAAGATAAAAGTGCATGACTATCACAATCAATTTCTATTAGATTTTATCACAATATTTTAGGATGCATTTGTTTCATGGAAATTGATTTACGAATTTTTTTTAATATTTTTCTGTTTATTTTATGGAAAATAATTTCATCAATATAAAATAATTTTTTTAAAAATTGATTTGTTTTTTTTTTTTGAAAATATAAGTCATTTTCTTGAAAAGAGCTCATTTATGAGTAATTTATAAATATTTAATATTAAATGTTTTATATTATAAAATATGAATATTTTAAATATATAAATATGAGTATTTGTTTTAGTCTTGCTTAGTTTCATTTATCCCTTCCAATTCTAATGTGTCACTATCGACTCTCATATATGTAATATACTTAATTTAAATTAAGTTTTAATTAGTCATTGTTTATTATTAAGTTTATGTATGATGTTAATTATTATAAAATATTTTTTATTATGAAATAAAATTTGATTGTTAAAAGGTAATGGTACTATAATATTTTGTAACAAATATGTTTATGTTGTATTTGCTTCACTAAGAACAACTTTTAAAAAATGATTTGAAGAAAATTTGGCAAACAACGAAAAATATTTTACCCAGAATCACCCAAGCACCAGCAAATATTGTTTTTTTCCAAAAAGTCAATCCATTTTTCAAAAATCATTTTCGAAAGTTATTTTTAGTGAACTAAGAGTAGCTTTTTGTATTAAAAAGTATTTCAACAAATGATTATTGTTAGAGTAATAAAAGATTTTTATTTGTATTTATTGGTCTTGTGTTTGATTTTCAAATAATATTTTTCAATTGTTTTATTTGAAATATTATATAAAAGTATTAAAAGACAAAAATGCCCTTATAATAATATTAATTACTCTCTAAGGTAAGGGCATTTTAATATTTTTTGTATTTGAACTAGTTTCGTGTTGACTTATGACATTAACCCAATCATGTATTTTATAAATAGTAGGTATAGGAAAAAGGATTGTATGAAACAAGTATATTATCCCTTTCTAATAGTTTTATGCCACATCAATAATTTCATCTTGAATTTCAAGATTTTAATCTGAATTTGATTTTTTTCAAGATATGTGGTATAAAACTATTGGAAAGAGACTATATCTGTTTCTTACAATCCTTTCACATAAATAAATATAGATATCCAAACATATATTTTTATCGGATGGGCTATGCAATTATAAATAAAGACATAGAGTAATATAGCATACCATAAAAAGCAGGCTTTTGTATGATATCCAACATAATGCCATAGGGATCTGAAAACACCATGTCCATCCCATTCAACTCCTTGTTTTGCTTAATCACCAAATCGTTCAATTTGCTATTGAACTCAGCCGCCAAATTGTTGTAACTATTGACACACTCGCTTCCTCCCATAAGATTCCCGGTTCTCTCCAACGGCATACACCCCATCGGAGGCAACCCTCCTAACGAAATCTTTCGGGCTCCAAGATCGTATAGTGCCTTGGTGAAATTCCCGGCGATCCCGACCAGGAAGTTTTCGTATTCTTTAATGGTGTATTGCGACGAACGTCCTGGGACCGCGTAGTAGTTCTCGAGGAAATCGTTTGTTCCGACGCTTATCATGTATAAAGCATCTTTGATTATGTCGTTCGCTTTACCGTCTCCAAGGTTGGCTTTCAGTTTCGTTTGATAATCCTTGTAATACTCCAGTTCTTTCCATAGGGGTATCACTGACTGCAAGACACAATATTAAAATACATCACGAGTATATTGAGTATGTATACATATATGAAGTGTATGGTTAATTTGATGGAGACTTACGAGAACATTGGAAGTGGAATTGTCGTAGCCGGTTCCAGCGGAAGCGAAGGTAACTCCGGTGGCGAAATCCGATATACTATATGAAGGGTCGAGGTAAGCAGGAATGGCCCCTTTGAGACCAAACGCCTGGGAGATGAAGTCGGTAGCGATTTTGCCATTGGAGAACCGACCTGTTGGATGGCCACCATTGAAATCACGACCATATGGCTCGAAATTGCTCCTGGCAATGGTGGGGATATAGTTGTTGTTGCCAGCATCAACCGATGAGTCCCCGAACACTATGATGGCAGGAACTTTGGCCTCATTGATCTTTACTAACGACAGCAAAAAATGAATGGAAAAGAGTGATAATAAGATGTTGGGGGTGGATGACATGGCCATTTGCTTCACTTGACTTTTGAAGATGGGGGACGAGAAGATGGATTTGGTGAAGAAGGATTTGATATGTATAAATATTAGTAGTTGGATGGTGAGTAAAGGAGAGAGTTAAATCAAAGGGGGAAATATTGTTGGGTGATTTAATAGCCACCAAAAAAGGGTACACTTAGAATATGTTTTACAACAGGTTCGGTAGTAAAAGTCAAACTGTTGTGACAAAGATTCTTGCTTTTGCTAAATTCTACACCACACAATTTATGTTTTCGTTTTCTTAATATTGTTGAGACATGGTTTTAATGTTACCTAGTCAAGTTAATTTCTAAATTGATAATTAAGTATTTTAGTGTTATTTTTTATTACTCAAAAATTTATTTAAATAACATTATAAGTGTGGGTAATTTTTTGAAATGAGTATTTAATGAAAAAACTAAAAAAAACATTAAATAAAAAAACATTGCCTATTTAAGGTTTAATGGTGTTACAAACTCTCAAACTTAAAAAAAAAAGTGAATTAACCTCTTTCAAATTTTTTACACCCAATTGAACTTTGAACTAATAAAACTGATCAAATAGGTCATTTAACTGACACTGGTGATTACTATTTAACCCAATATTAACGTGACCGTTAGCAGACATCACATCATCACATATTGTTAATTTGGCAATGGCAAGCTAGCAAAAAATAAAGAATGCAACAAAATAAAAATATTTAAAATTATTTTTAAAATAAATACACAATGAATCTAGACACTAATTTATTTAGATACATTCTAAAATTATAAAAATGTTAAAAATTAATTAAAAATAATAAAATTTTATAAGATTTAAACCGAAATCAACAGTTGGCATCATAAAATCAAGATTAACAATTGTTCTGTCATATCTTTGCCTCTCATTTTTCAATTTGTGTAAGTTATATTAGTAAAATAATTTAACCAGGAAAATAATTTTTATAAAATCTTATAAAAGTAATTTAGTTTTTTATAAAAATTTATAGTTTTTAAATTAATTTCTAATAATGTTTATAAATTTAATTAAATTTTAATAATTTTTAATAATTTTTTATGTTTTTTATAATTCTAAATTAATATAAATAAACAGTATTCTAAGTTTATTGGAATTTGGACACTCATTTGACGAGATTCATTGTGTACTTATTTTAAAAATAATTTAAATTCTTTTATTTTTATTGACGTGACGTCTATTAATACTCAAGTTAGTGTTGTTAAATACTAACGATAACGTCAGTCAAAAAAATCTATTTGACTATTCATGAGTTCAATTGAATAAAAAAATTCGAAAGACTTATTTTTTTTTAATTTTGAAGGTTTATTCTATCAATAAACCTTTATTTATTGCATAGATTTTTATTTTAAAATTTGAAATAGATTTGTTTTCTTTTATTAAATAAAGTAATATGAATAGGAAGAGTGAAATCAATGCAAAGATCAGCTTTATTTATTTGGTTCAATGTGTTTGGTTAAATTTGGATTGTTCATTATATTTTAAATTCGATTTGACCTGCTAATAAATATTGGATATAGTAATAATGTATATTTTATTTTCACTATAAAAAAAATCTTCATTAAATGCAAAATCAACATAAAAAATATTTTGATCATAAAAAAATCGATTTGACCTATATTATTATTATTCATCAATTAAAAAGTTTTCTTGAACAAATATTAATGTAAAATATTTTATATTTTGAATGACAAACTGAATTTTATAAATTTATACTATTATAGAATTGGTGTTATGAGTAAATTATATATTATTATGAGGAATTTTAAAAAAAATATTATCATTAATAAGAATCATGAGAAATAATAATATAAAGATATGACATATAATCTAAATGATAAGTATATCACTATAAACTAATCCATAGATGCAATGTTGCATAACAATCTCAAAAAAAAGATAAGGACAAATTGAAAGTAATTTAGGGTGAGCGTTTGACTGAATCGAGTTGAATTGAATCAAGTGAAAAAGTTTCAAGTCAATCCAGTTGACAAGACCCATTTTGTCATCCTAATTCGAGTGAAATTTGAGTCGAGTCGAATCGAGTAAAATTGTTTGAGTTAAATGTAAAAAAATAAACATGTCAAATTAAAATCTTATTACAATATAACTAATTCCATGTTAGAGCACATAAATTTGAAAGCATATATATTTCAAAACTCTTTCAAAATAAAATAAGATAGTATGATAAATTCGAATTGTTAGTTTACTTATTTAGGTCCCAAAACTATTATTTTTAGCAAATCTTTAAAAAAATTAACCTTTTTTTACAATTTTATTTTTTAATTTTTAAAAAATATATAAAATTTTGAAATTTTCATAAATATTTTTAATTTTTAATTTATTTTTTGTTGATAGAGAAACCAATTTACTCATTTTCAAAATTGACAGATGCCAAAAGAGTATTTACACCAATCTGTTATTCGAATTATTTGATTTCTTCGAATTATAAAATTCAAGTTGACTCAAACTCAAAACTCAAAAGCAATTCGAGTTTACTTGAAAAAATCAAATAACTCCAATAACTCGATTTGATTAACTAGAAACTCAAATTTTTTCGATTTTTGGAATCAAATTGAGTTTTGTTCAACCCTAACCGTAATTGCAGCATTGAATTAATTCGAAAACAAACCAGAGATGCATCAACTTGATCAAATCGCTGAAATTTGCATCATAACCTCTCCATAATCAAATCAACCTGACGATGAACACCGATCAACAAAAAAATTTGCCAAAAGCCCCAAGAGACCCACTACATCAGTGATGCATAAAATGTTAAGTCTCAAATGGTCAACCTTCCTCCTTATCATCTCGAATCTATCACAACCACATGATCTATCATGATAAAGCCCTTTAAGAACAAATTTTGATAGATATGGCTGCACCATTATATTGGCAAATTTCACGTATATGCTAGAACATTACTAAAAATTAAAAGTAAAAATAAAACCACATTTCTTTTCAAAAAATGAATTGGAAAAAAAAACCATGAAAAAGTGGACAAAATAAAACCACGAAACTATGGAAAAACCACAATAATATAGGTTGAAATTAAAAACAAAATAAAACTAAAAAATATTAAAGAAACCGCAATCAGCAACCAGCTTGAAGGACAATGTTGCCATTAACAAAACAAAGAATTAGTTTAAAAAAGTTAAGCGGATAGGGTTTTTCTGTGAAAAGAAAAGATTCTATATATTTATATAGTTCTATGAGGATTTTTTTTCTCTTTATATTTTCATATAAAATCAATAAAAAATCATGCACGATAATATTTGAACTAAAAATGCCATAATTTTAAAAACTTCAACTTTATATTTTCAATAAAAAATTACTTAACATTTAAATAAGTTTTTAATAAATATATGTTATAGCCAAGGTTATCCAGCAATGTTTGTTGAGTTACCTAATCAGTCAAAGACTTGGTTAGTCAAGTCATGAGACAACTTGGGAATATTTATATGTTGGCCTTTTTGATGTGGGTCTTATTGGATGTTCTTTAATAAGCGAATAAGTCTCATGGATGTTCATATCCTAGTATTCAAAGCTAAATTTATTGATGGAGTATTTGTGAAGAGGTTAAGTATGTTAAAGATATTGAATTCAACTTAGTTTATGATGAGAGTTTTTCTCAATCTTAAAGGCGTGTTGTTTAGCTATTTTCAAGGAGGATTCTTCTTCTTAAATTGGGACGTCATTAATTAAATATGTGGTTTATAAGAAGTCAAGTTAATCTCAACCTTTTATGCTTATTGTTGATGCCTAGGGCCTATAAATAGACAGTGTATCACATGTTTAAAGGTGCGTTTTTTTTTGGTAGAGAGTTGTGAATTGAGTTGCTAGAGTATTCTCTGTTTGTATTTTCGCACTCGGTATTTAGGCGTTAGTTGTGAGTGATTTGAACCTTTGTAAGGTTTGGATGGGTGGTTGTAACTAGCTATTGGGGCTACAAATAAAACATTGTGTAAAGGGTAGTTTAAGGTTTCACCAATAGGAGGTTGGATCAATTTAGGAATAAGAGACCCTTCACTAAGTGAGGCTCCGCAGAGTAGGATTTTTTTCGAACTGCATTAACAAGCGATTGTGTGTAAAATCTTTATTTACTTTCTCTATTTTCATTTCTATTTCATTTTTTGATCAATTCTGTTCCTGAACACGATATTGAACAGTCAACTTATAATTGCAGTAAACTCATGTGTTTTTTAAGTGGTATCAAAGCAGGCTTCAAATGGTGTCTGAAGAGTTCTTAAACATTTTTTAATGTCATGGAAACTATGAGATAAGGAAGTACTATCACACGAGCACCTCTTTGAATTGGCTCCTCGAACTATGCTCACTGAAAAGCCCAAATGAGAGCCTTCATTATGTTGGTTGATTCATCTGTCTAGGAAGAAGTTGAAGAAGGTTGGAGAAATCTTGAAGTTATAAGAGCTGATGAGTTGACCAAGCCAAAAGAAAATAATCAATATAATCCTAAAGATAAGAAGGAAGCCCAAGCAAACTCAAAAACCATTTATGCAATATTTAGTGGGGTTGACATGGAACAATTTAAAATGATCTCAACCTGTAAAACTACTAAAGAAGCATGGACCATCTTACAAAATCAACATGAACGGAATACCGCTGTTAAAATGTCAAAACTACAAATCTTAACCACCAAGTTTGAAAATATGAAAATGAATGAAGATGAATTTTTTTTGACTTTTACACAAAATTGTGTGACATATCTAATAAAGCTTTCTGTCTTGAAGAACATTTCTTTGAGGTGAAACCTGTTAAAAGATTTCTAAGGTCTCTTCTAGAATGATTTGCTATCAAAGCCATCGTTATTAAAAAAACCAAGGATATCACCATACTTAGATTGGATGAGCTAATTGGTTCTCTTAGAACCTTTGAATTAAATCTTGAATAGAGGAAGTGTGACAAAATGGAAATTGAAAAGAATGTTGCTTTCAATGTTCAGTTTGATGTTCAAACAAGAAAGCAAACAAGAGAAGCCATCGATAAAATCAGAAAACAAATAGCTCTACTTTCCAAAAACTTCAATAAAGCCTTTAAATAGTTTTCGAAAAAGAGTTACTTGAAGAAAACAATGATAGTAGCTCCAATATAAAATTTCAACTAAAGGAAGACAATGCACTAAACAAGAAGAAGAAGATTCAATGTCTTGAATGCAAAGGGTATGATCACTTTCAATTTGAATGTGCTAATACAAAAAATAAAATAAAAATAAAAGTTACTAGTATCCACATGGAGTGATAAAGAAGATGAAAGTGAATACTCAAACTTAGATGAAGAAATAAGCAATTACGTGGCTTTCACTACGATTGTTTAGAGACCTGTTTAAATAAAAAATCCAATTAGACTATGAATTTTCTAAGGAAACAAAATGTGACATTGAAACTCTTGAAAATGTGTACCTTTAAATGGTAAAAAAACTAGAGATGGTGTGTCAAATGAATGATGATTTGAGGGAAAAGGTGTGCATACTAAAAAAAGAAAATAAAAAGCTCAAAATGAAAGTACAAGTGAAGGAAGAGACTTTGAAAACCTCAAAGAAATAGTTAGTTGAGTCCAAAGTTGTGTTGTAGAAATTCGACGACCAGAGCATAAAGCTAAATGGACTTCTTATTGTTGGAAGAATCAAATCAGGCCTTAGTGGTCAGAAAACTGATTCTCCAAATCAATTTGTTAAAACTATTGAGTTACCCTCTATGAAAAGCATAAAAAAAAAGATAAACAAGAAATTTATCTATTATTATTGTGGAAAGGTTGGTCACATTAGGCCATACTACTCTAAATTTCACAATGATCTGTGAAAGATGAAGAGTGGAGTAGTGACTATTTAAGCTGTTCAGGAAGATAATCAAATAGGACAAAAAGAAATAGTTTGATATGAAAAATTTGGTTGAAGAAAAAGGATAAGTGTTTATTGGTAGCACATGCTTCATTGAAAGTTGTTACTAAAGAAATTTGATACTTTGATAATGGGTGCTCATGACATATGACTAGAGATAAAAGTTGCTTAAAGGAAATTGTTAAATGTGATGTAGAAAAGTCACCTTTGGTGATGGTCGTAAAGGAAAGATCATTGGAAAAAGATGTCTAGAAGGGGTTACTGAAACTAAAAAATGTCCACTTAGTGGAGGGATTTAAGGAGAATCCAATTAATGTTAGCCAATTGTGTGATCAAGGCTACCATATAGAGTTCTCAAAAGGAAGCTCTAATGTGAGCAATAATGATGAACAAAGTGCCATAAGAGGAGCAAGATCATTCAACAATTGCTATAAACTTATAACTGATGAAGTATGCAAAAATGCTACTTTGAATTTCATTGATCTTTGGCATAAAAGGTTGGGACACATAAACTACAAGATTCTACAGAGACTAGCATGTCATAGAGCTATATGAGGAGTCCCTAAGCTAGGTGGGCCGATTACAAATCCATGTGGTGATTGTATAGAAAAAATAAACAACACCGAGTCTCTCACCCTATGCTAGGACAGATTGTCACAACATGACCTCTAAAGCTTCTACACATGTTCTTAATAGGACCTATACAAAGTGAAAGTTATGATGGAAAAGATATGTATTTGTTTGTGTTGATGATTTTTCTCGTTATACTTGGGTTGATTTCTTAAAAAAAATCTAAAACTTATGATACCTTTGATAAACTTTGTTTGCGACTAATAAACAAGAAGGGAGAAAATATTGGGGAGATCGTTCGAATTAGAAGCGATCATGGTAAGGAGTTTGAGATCATGGATTTCTCAAACTTTTGTGATTGAAGTGGAATTTCTCATGAATTTTTAGCCCCTAAAACTCCACAATAATATGGAGTGGTAGAAAGAAAGAAAAAAACTCATCAAGAAATGGCTTGAGTTATGCTGAACTCTAGAAATCTTCCACACAGGCTATGGGCAGAGGCAATCAGCACAACTTGTTATGTTTCTAACCAGTCAATTTTGAGACCACACTCCAAAATGACTCCATGTGAAATTTGGAGAGGTAGAAAACCTATGATAGCCTATCTTCGAACATTTGGTAGCCCATGCTACATTCTTAATGATAGGAATCCCAAATGAAATTTTGATACAATGAGTGATGAAGAGATACTTGTTGAGTATTCAACAAACAGTTGCATGTATAGGGTATACAAAACATGAACCAAAACTATTATGGAATCAATTAACATTATTATTGATGATTTTCCAAACATTGAACAAACAAATGTCCAAACTATTTTTGATCGATAACAAATTCGACAGACAAACATACAGGTAATGAGACTGAATGGTCAAAAGATGATGTTTAACTAAGATCTTCAGCCATTATCAAGAAAAATCATCCTTCAGAGAATATGATTGGGAGTGTGAATGAGGGAAGCACAATGAAGGGAAAACAAATCAATGATAGTTGTTATGTATCAACTATTGAACCAAAGAAAGTTGAGTAAGCCTTGTAAGATGAACACTTGTTGAATGCCATGCAAAAGGAGCTATTACAATTCGTTTGACATAATGTCTAGACATTACTTCCAAGACTAGAAGGATGTAACATGATTGGAATGAAGTGAATATTCAACAATAAAAGTGATGAAAATGTGAATATCACTCAAAATAAAGGATGTTTAGTTGCTCAAAGGTACACTGAAGTGGAAGGAGTAGACTTTGATGAGACATTCACATCAATGGCAAAGTTAGAATCTATCAAACTTGTTTTCTTAAACTAAAGCTCTACCGAATGGGTGTCAAATGCTTTCTTAATGGATTTTTGAATGAAGAAGTATATGTAAAGCAACCAAAAGGCTTTGTTGATCCTTACAGTCCAAACTATGTGTATAAACTATCCAAGGCTTTATATGGGCTGAAACAAGCACTAAGGGCCTGGTATGAGCGACTTTTCATTTTCTTGTTCAAATAGGGTTATAAACATGATAATGTAGACAAGACACTCTTCTTAAAGAAAAAACATAACAACACCACAACAGTTCAAATATATGTATACAAATTCATTTTTTAGTCAACTATTGATGAGGCTAAAGATTATTTTGTCAAGCTCATGCACTCATAATTAGAAATGATCATGGTAGGAGAACTTACCTACTTTCTTGGGCTACAGGTGAAATAATCAAAAGATGATATTTTTGTTAACCATAAGAAGTATGTTTAGATTATGGTGAAAAGATTCAGACTTGAGCAAGCAAATAATGTAAGCAAACCTATGAGTTCCACAAAATAAAATTGGCCTTGATCGGACAGAAGCCCAGACAAACAATATGACATATAAAAGTATCGTAGGAAGTTTACTCTACTTAATAGCAAGCAGGCCATACATTTGTTAAAGTGCTGGGTCATGTTCTCAATATTAAGCTAATTCGATAGAGTATTATCTCAAAGAAACCAAAAGAATCATAAAATATGTCAAAGGTACTTTGAATTTCAATTTATGGTTTTCAAAAGACACTAATCTTGCTTTGGTAGGATATAATGATGCAAATTGAGCTAGATTTATCGGTGGTAGAAAACTACTTTTGGGGCATGTTTTTATATGAGAAACAACTTGGTTTCTTAGTATAGTAAGAAATAGAACTCTATATCACTATCTATTGTTAAAGCCGAAGCAGCTGGAAGTTGTTGTTTCCAACTCTTATGGATGAATCAAATGTTGGTAGATTATGGAGTGATGATTGATTAATCAAATGTTCAAATAGAGACTAATCATATAAGAGAGTAGTTAGAAACTCTAATAATTTATTGCGACAATATTGATGTAATAAATATCTTAAAAAAATCTTGTTCTCCATTCTCACACTAAACATATAGATACACAACATCATTTCATCAAGGAACTAGTTGAATTGAAATAGGTAAATATCTAATATGTTTTAATAGAAAATCAACTAGACGATATGTTTACAAATAACATTGATGTGAGAAGATTCGAAGTGCTTAGAGGGGCACTTAGAGTCTAATGTGCTTAATGAAGTGAAAGATAAGGAAATAGCATATTCAATGCAATATTAGTGCAAGTGAAAGATAAGGAAAGGGCACATTCAATGCAATAATCAAATAAGAAGCTTAAGAAGAGGTTGTTGACAAGCTTATAAATTCCTTAAACGACCAAATAAATAAAGAGGAAGGATAAAAGGAGAAAAATTTATCCTCCAAAATGTCTATTAATAGAAGCTGACTCATCCTAAAAAAGGTTCTAATTAAGACAAAGAAAGTGAGGAAGAAAGGTCACAAGTGAGCATAAGGTGTCTGATGAAATGTCTAAATTGACTGACCAACCTAGTGATCAATAAGACGAGGAAACACATGCAAGATCAGGGAAAAAATGGTAGCTTTCATACCGATAAGACTAGAGAAACCTTAGCCAACATGATGACTAAGATGAAAGGTAAGCTGCCCATAGAGGAAAAGTAAAAAAGGTCGATGACAATAAGAAAAAGAAAGAGACAAGCATGATAAAAACATTACCAAGATTATGTGAAAGTGATATCCCAAGCCTTTGTCAATAAAGAAGCAAAAAGGATATGGTAGTTTGTGGCTTAAAAGGGACTTTTTGTAGAGCATGTAATTGAAAAGCATCAATTCGAAAGGTATGGACTACTTCATCTTCTTGGCTAAAAAATCTATTCAAATCTATTACTTTTGAAAAAAAAAATTCTACTTATGTTGTTAGAGAGTTCTACCATAACCTTCAAAAAGGAATAATTGATAAGAAATCAGAGAACTATATGCAAGTTTTAGTGAGGGGTTATGTGTTTAACTTTAAACTTGCTATGATAAAAAACTTTCTTGAACATTTGGGAAAGAAAGGAAAATACACTAGAAACGTCGACAAGATTGCTAAAGAAATCACAAGTAAAGTTGCTAGGAGATGTCTCAAGCGTAGAATCCTTTCACCAGTAAAGTTGACAATGAAGTACATCCTCTTACAGAAGAAAGTAGTGAGAAATTGGTCATCTTCAGAGCATAAGTCTACTATAAAAAAAAGACCTTACTTGATTGTTTTACAAAATAGGTAAGGGGACATCTTTTAATTTGGGGAAAATGGTGTTTGATCAGGTTGTTAGTCAAGTTGAGTCGAATGCAACCATGGAATTTCTTTTGTTTTTGTCATTAGTATATCAAATTTTAATGGAGCAACACAACATCATTGTTACTGTGATGAAGTCTCTATAACCCCCACACACATTAAAGATACAAAGTAACTTATTCTCCATAAATCGCTTCAATGATCTCCAACAAACGACTATCCAGATTGCAGATTAGTCAGACCCCCTTTGTTAGAGTTACATAGAAAAAACTTCTTGACTTGCTCCACAATGAAGTAAATTCTCTTACAACTAATATTTAGTGATTCACGACCAAGAGGACTTGACTCTCCGAGTTAATCTGTGATATTGAGCAAACCACTTGGTGGTATGCTTGTTTTTCTGACAAAAAAGGGGAGATGAGTAAGGGTGAGTCAAAATCATAGTAAGGGGGCGTCATTGCTGCTAAAACTTTATATGTTCATGTTTTAATTTTGGACATGATCATCTAGATGAATAAATGATGAATGATGCTTTTTGCGTTTTGCTTTGGATTATGATCTTTGGTTGTTGTGTTTTTCCTCTCATTGGTTTTAATCATGCTAATAGGAGGAACAGAGTACAACCATTTGCTTATGTTTTGTTAAAAAAGCCAACAGGGGAGATTGTTATAGCCAAGGCTATCTAGCAATGTTTGTCAGTCAAAGACTTGATCAGTCAAGTCATGAGACAATTTGGGCATATTAATATGTTGGTTTTTTTGACGTGAGCCTTATTAAATGTTCTTTAATAAGAAAATAAGACTTATGGTTGTTCACATCCCATTATTCAAAGCTAAAATTATCAAGTCAGTATTTGTGAAGAGGTTAAGTATGTTAAAGAGATTGAATTCAACTTGGTTTATGCTGAGAGTTTTTCTCAATCTCAAAGGCTTTTTGTTTGGCTATTTTTAAGGAGGATTCTTCTTAAATTTGGACTTCATTAATTAAATATGTGGTTTATAAGAAGCCAAGTTAATCTCAATCTTTGGTGCTTATTGTTGTTGCCTAGGAAGGCTATAAATAGACAGTGTATCGCACGTTCAAAAGTGGGCTTTTTATTTGGGTAGAAAGTTGCGAATTGTGTTGTTAAATTATTCTCTCTTTGTATTTTTGCATATAGTATTTAAACATTACTTTTGAGTGGTTTCAACCTTTGTAAGTGAGGTTTGGGTGAGTGTTTGTAAATTAGGACTAGCTATCGAGGTTGCAAATACGACTTTGTGTAAAAGGTAGTTTGAGCTTTCACCAATAGGTGGTTAGATCAATTGAGGAATAAGTGACCATTCATTGGCTGAAGCTCTGTAGAGTATGATTGTTTCCAAATTGCATTAACAAATGATTGTGTGCAAAATCTCTTTTTGCTCTTTTTGTTTTCATTTCTATTTCAATGTTTGATCAATTCGTGACTGAACATGATATTGGACAGTTATACTATACTTGCAGCTATCTATCGTGTTTTTCAACATATTATTTTCATATGGTGGCATAGTGATTGAAAAACATGATAGTTTCCTACAAGTAATTGAGTAAATTTTTTTAGCATAATGATTAAATTTGTTTTTGGACTGTACAAATTTTATGTTCATGCCAGCACCGTTCACAAAAAAAAAATCATAAATCTCACATATATTTAACTTAATTTGACTTAAAATATCAAATTAGTTATATTAGCTCAATAAAAATAAGGAAAGAAAATAATGACAAATAAAAAATTATTAAATTGTTATACCATACACGATTTAGACACACGACAACAAGAGAAACAACCTAAGAAAAACCCACGGCTGGCCTTCTGTCTTACACCACCCGGATGATCGTCCATTGTCAAACCACATACGTAATTCACACCTCCATCATGCCACCTACTTATAGCGGACTCCCCATTAGGCCACCCATAATTAGTGGGTATGCTTTCATCCCCGTGAAGGGACTAATAAGTCATAACAACCTCGTACTACCTTAGCAAAAGGAATGTTAGAGCAGACCCTCGCTTGGTGGCAACCAACATATAATAAATCAGCCACCTGAACAACCACAAGAAAAGGCCACCACCTATACTGTCGGTGACATGGCACTACCAAGCATGGGAACTCCCCCTATAAATACCCCAGGGCATGATGATGAAAGGATCTCTTCCCTTAGCTTTCAAGTTTCATCTCCCTTAGGCTTTATTTTTTAGCATCACAACCTTCTTTCTTCCTTCACCTACTACTTACTTTTGCTTTTCGCCTAACTCATGTGAATCGGCCTCCTTATCTCCACCATCGTCTCCTCCCTTGTTGAACACCAATATCAAAAATTGGTGCGGTGAACGTGGATAGAACCATGGCTTATTCTTTAACTAAAACTCCTATTAACCCAGCAAACCCTAATGACCTGGTGTCAAATGTAGTAGTTATTTTAGGTCATTTTCGTACTTGACAAGCTTGTTTTCTAGCACTTTTATAATTAAGTATTGCATTTTGGTATTAGTAGGTAAAGAATAAAATATTAATAAAATAAGTATTTTTACGTATTTTTTACTGTTTCAATGACTTCTAAGGCTGACTTTGGCCTCATGAGTGACTAATGGGCTATTTAAGTGTGTAGGATGCTAATTCAAGTCCAAGAATACAAGAGATGATGATCGGGCTGCGAGGCAAGAGAGCTCTATAGAACAACGAAGCTGCCAAGGCAGAAAACACATTTGATGTTGTGACGAGAAGCTTCCTCTCATCATGACGACACAATGATTATGGAAAAGGATATCATAGTGGTAATGTCATGACGATGAGACTTCCCACGTCACGACAACGTGACAAAGGTAGGCCAAAATATGACTGATTCTTTAGATGAAAATTTTGGGATATTTCATATTTGGACCTTAGAATTTATCAAAATATTGTATTTATTGGTATCTAAGTGTATCTAGGGTTGAGTCGTCATTAAGTAGCCCATTTCCTATATAAGCAACCTTAGGGTTACTAGAATGGGTGTGTAGACTTAGACAGATGATTTTTCCTATTCAATTTTCTTTGTATTTTCTTTTCATGTTCGTGTAGTCGGAAGTTTTCTATGTCGATGTAAAGACAATTGCGAGTGGAGATTACTCTGGCACCGCACTTCAATATATATCCATGAGCTTTCTTTTATCTTTTATTTTTTATTTATATTTTCGTTTCTCTGATCAATTAGTGTTTTGTATGAATAATTGAATAAATTATTGTGCTTATTTCATATCTCGCATGACTCGACTAATAAACTAATTTATTTGTTAAGCGATTATTTATCTAAAATTGGGTATTTATTTAAGAGTACTTAGTATATTAGGGAGTGACGCCCCTAGTAGAATATTGAGATAGGTGAAAGTGGAAGGGTATCTTGTCGTGTATAGCATGTGCCAAGCGGTGAGACCGGAAGGGTATCCGTATGCTTAGGAAGATACTAGAAGGGTGACTTAGGTGGTAATCCTTAGTGAAGATGAGACCAGTGTAGCGACGTAAAAATTTTGGTTTGGGGTCGCTAATTGTGGCGATTTATTGAAAATTTGACGTTTGATTTTTGAAATAAATAGGGAGTCGCCACCGATCCTTTTTCCTAGGTGTGATCGGACACCTATTAGATCTTTTATTAAAACAAATAAAAGGCTGAGTTTAGGTCTACGTTAAAATCCAGAGGAAAATTAGGGTTCGGGAGTCGGTTACGCGCGAGGAAGGTATTAGCACCCTCGCGACGCCCAAAAATTGGTATCTCATAAACACATGTTGTCTTAATTTTCAAAAATGCGAATTCAATGTAAAGTTTAGTTGTGATCTGAAAAAAACGAGAAATTTTAGTTTATTCCGATTTTTGAGAAGGGCATATCGCTTTAACACGAGTCAATTGACATTCACCCAACGTAGCGATGAACTCGATGACTTAATGTTAAGTCGATATGTTGCCTCGATTATTGAAATTAATTAGAAAATGAGAATAAGATTTTCGTTGAAATGCCAAGCAAAATGGACATGAAATAAAGGTGAACAAATGGAAGGGCTAGAAATATGTTGAAATAAATGATAAATACGACGAGAATATTAAAACAATGGCCATATATGCGATATTAAATATGTTAACAATAGTATTAAACGCGAAATAAGGATTAATATATACAAACATATAATAATGGTTAGCAAAGTGATGGGAGCATGATATTAGAACTATTAATGATACTACATATATGTATACATAATAGTAACAATAAAAAAGAGCATGTACACGATACCTATAAAAACGTATAAATAACATAGTATTAAAAAGTGTGTATACAATGATGTTGAAAGTTACATACATAATACGGTGTTAAAAATACATACCTCATATAGTTATTAAAATATACATATAAGATAGTACAAAAACATTAAAACGTATATACATAACATACATAATATGGTAAAAAATTTTGTAATATAGTATTGAAAATATATACAACATGGTATCAAAAGGATAGGTATATAATATAATATGAAAAATATATGTACATAAGATAATGTAAAGAATATATACATAACTAATAATATGAGAAGTACGTACATAATATATGAGATTGTGATATACAATATAGAGTTAAAAATGATGTGCATAATATGAAAGAGATATAATGTTTAAAGCAAAGTATGTGAAACAATTTTAAAATGAGTAATAAAACAATTTTGACTAAACAATACATGAAAGCAAACTTGAAACGAAATGTACGATATATGTAAAGTATAGTATTAAGAACATAATGAAGAATATACGTACATATATAATTTTAATCATTTAGGTAATATATACATATTAAAATAAAACTTTTAGTACTAATATTATATAAGTATATACAAATATATTAAGCGTGTATACATATTATAAATATATAATTGTATAATAAAACATAAACTAATACATAATAATATTAATAATAATAAATTAATAATAGAAAAATAATAAGAGTATTTAATAAGGAAATAAAGGTAACGAAAAAGGACTAAAATTAAATTAAAAACAAAGTTGTGGGGTCAATGTAAAAGGAAACAAAGAGGAGGGATCAAAATGTGAGGTGCGCGCAACCTGGAGAGACCGAAATCGCAAATAATCCCAACTATCTAAACGCTGCGCAGCACGGACACCAGATTGAAAACGATGAAAAATTCTAGGGCCGAATTACAAAACATAAAAAAAACGTACTTGTGAAATCTCAGAAAAGCGGAAGGGCCGAGCACGCAAATTTCCCTTCCACTAAGAAACACGCAGATCCTGCCCTGGTGCGGGTCGGGTCGACCCGACCCGCGTCCAAAACGACGTCGTTTTATTTATTAAAGGGGGGGACCAAAACGGTGCGTTTCGGTCCCTTATATAAGTAAAAAAAATTTTAAAAAAATTCATTTGGGGATGGGGAAAGGAAAAAAAAGAAAAAGAAAGGGAGAGGGAGAGGGAGAGGGCGATTTCCGGTGGGACTCCGGCCAGGGGTCCGGTCGCCGGACGGTCACCGGAGACTCGTCGACGCCGGCGCCAGCCACCGCACGCGGTGGCCGGAAAAGGTAAAAATTTGATTTCTTTTTTTATTTTTTTATATTTTTATACTTTTATATGTATGTATGCAGTAAAATGGATTTTATAGCGAAAATGAAATAATAATGGAGAAAGAAATAACCTTTAGTTTTTTCTTAACTTTCGATTCTTTGATTTTGGTATTCGATTGACTTGTATGCTTTGAACATTGCTATTGAATTCAAACGATTAATGGACTGCTATTTTGATTCTGGACTTTTTGATGATCTTTCTTGTTTTTTGATTTTTAAAACTGCCAACCAAAGAGAAAGAAAGGCCAGCCCCTATTTTAGTCATTCATTTCGGGTTTTATAACCCCTTTTTACATCCTTTTTCTATTATTCTGTCCTGTTTTTTGTCTTGATCTTGCAGGTTATGGAGGTGCTGGTGGTGGAGGAGGAGCATGCAGCGGCAGATGGTGTCAGACGCGTGGGGGTATGGGGCCGCTATAGTGGAGCAGTGTATGGGGCTAGGGCGCGCATGCGACGCTGGGGGGCAGACGAGGCTGAGCGGCGCACATGTGCATAGGGAGCTGCTAGGGTTTCCTCTTTTTTTGGAAAATGTTTAGTGGGCTAGGTTGATTTGGGCCTGTTGGGCTAGTCTTTTAGTTTTGTACTTTGGACTTTATTTATTTGGTTTATTGGGTTTTGTTATTGGGTTTTGGGGGTGGCCCAAAATTGGCCTGTACAACCAGAAATGTATTCTTTCTAAGGGAGATAAATACATCAATCTAGGATAATTAATTATTTAATTAGATAATTAGGGATTTAATCAATTATAGGCTAGAGCTTGCATTGTCGGCATTAGGAATAGGAAATTTTATTAGGTTAATCTAGGTTTATTAATTTAATTAAAATATTAATTTGAATTAACACTACTAATTCGTGACTCAATTAGATTATTAATTAATATCTGTAATTAATTTAATAATAGTTTCTCCAATCTGCAATCTATTGGGTACGATCCTTGGAATACTTACCAATGTTTCGTTGTAAACTTTACTATATTATAATTTGACTCGTACGCTTGTGGACACCGCTGATTTAATTTCTTATATTTTTGGTATGTTATTTTTACTACAAACAATTACAGGTTTATAGGCGGTCACCTAACCTAGAGCTGCCTTCAAACCAAACACAGACTCAACCACCTGCTTCAACCACTTACACCAGTTACCTAGCAACCAACCATCATCCTTGACCAAACAACACCACGCCAATCTTAACCTCCACTTTTATTTTATTATTTCGACAATTTTTATATTATACTTATATTTTAGATTTTTTTTTTGGATGATGAGATAGGTTCCTATGAGATTAAATGAGTGCTTATCGTTGTATTTTAAAAGTGCTTTTTAAGCCAAAAACAACATATTGCATTTCAAGCCAAATCATCTTTTCGAATGGGCTTTTTAAACCAACTAAAAAAGTTCAAAATTCTAGTTTTTAGCTTTTCAAAAGCCAATTTGAGTATCAAATTATAAATTTACTCCTTATCTTTATTAGCTATAAATTTTAAATATAATTTGTATATTCAAAATAAGTTTAAATAATTTATATTAATTACTTAAAAATATTCAAAATTTATGCTTCATATATTATAATATTAACAATGAGTTATCATAAATTATTTTATTATATTTGCACTATAATTTAAATTGAATATTTGTTAATACCAAAACAATAATAACATGGTATTGTGGTAATAATAATAGCACATGAAAATAATGATATTTTTTATTTGAGTCAATCATAAATTTTATTATAATTTAAATTTATATATTTCATATATCATAATATTAACACGACCTTATGTAAACAAAATCTGCTCTATAGGTTCGTACCTCTGTAGCCTTTAGTTTGAAAGAGACAGAATTTCAAGTCTGGTTGATGAACTGAGAGTATGTGATCAGAGCGTGATTATTGGTTCTGTGATGCCTTGTTGCCTCACCTTCACCATAGAGGACCGTTCTCAGCTTGCCTTGTCTTGTTGGGATGGTGACATAGTTGTTCAATAGCCTCTCTTCCCCCCCCCCTTTTTTTTTACCAGCAATTGTTGAGTGACAAGGCACAAAGCACTTCCAAAGGGAGAACGGTGTTTGAGCCTTGGAGACAACATTGTTGGGAGAGGCAAATATGAACCCCAAACATGGACTGTAAAACAGACATGAAAAGTACCAAAAGAAATATATCATAATATTGGGAATTATCTATATTTATGGAAAATCAAAGATATGGGTATCAAATAATAGAAAGTCAAAGATATGGGTATCAAATATTGGAAAGTCAAAGATATGGGTATCAAATATTAGAAAGTCAAAGATATGGGTATCGAGATATTGGCATAATAAAATCTGAGATATTTGCAATATATGGTCCCTAATTGTAAAGTGACTTTACAAATTGATCCCTGAACCTCAACTATAAATAAGCATGACCATCTCTCATTCTGTATCTCAAACTTGCCATTCTCTACTTAAGGCATTGTTTTCTCTCTTTCTCTCTCTTTGTAAATTCTCGCTTGTATTTTGGAGTGAAATATATTTGGTAGTGCCCGAGGACGTAGGCAAAATTTGCTGAACCTCATTAAATTCTTGTATTCTTTATTGTATTATTCTACATGAATTATGTGTATGATTGTAGTGATTTATTGTGCTATTAAATTTTGATTGAGGGATATTCTAGCTAGGAAAGACCTGGTACTTAAGCGATCCTTGTGATCCACCTCTCTTTCTTGGGAATTGAACTTAGTGTGATTTTTTAGTACAATAATTTTACTCTTTTACACGCTTCCGCACAATAATTGGTATCAGAGCTAGATTCGTACTCGGGGAATATGATCGTTCACAGCACTGTTCACGTACTGTAGTTGGGATTGAGGAGAAAAAATGGAAAAGGCATCGTCATCAACAAAGACTACTGTGACCAATGCGAAATTTGAAGTAGAGAAATTTGATGGTACCAATAATTTTGGTATGTGGCAATGTGAGATCCTGGATGTCTTATGTCAGCAAGAGCTGGATATAGCCCTTGAAGAAAAACCTAACAAGATGGATGACAAGGAGTGGGCCAAGATCAATAGACAGGCATGTGGAACAATTCGCCTATGTTTGGCTAAAGAGCAGAAGTACTCTGTCATGAGGGAGACATCAGCGAAGAAGTTGTGGGATACACTGGAAGAAAAGTTTCTAACAAAAAGTCTTGAAAATAGGCTTTATATGAAAAAGAAACTTTATCGATTCACGTATGCACCCCGTATGTCGATGAATGACCATGTGAACTCATTCAATAAAATTTTAGCAGACTTGCTAAATTTGGATGAGAAATTTGAAGATGAAGACAAGGCATTACTGTTGTTGAATTCTCTTCCTGATGAATATGATCATCTTACCACCACATTGCTTCATGGGAAGGATACAATCACATTTGATGCAGTCTGTAGTGCGTTGTATAGATCTGAGACTCGAAAGAAACATAAAAAAGATCACAGAGATACAACTACAGAAGTCTTAACAGTAAGAGGTCGTTCGCGCAGCAACAAATCTGGTAGAAGGAGTAAGTCCAAAGGGAGACCTGCCAAAGATGAATGTGCTTTTTGTCGTGAGAAAGGGCATTGGAAAAAGAATTGTCCTAAATTACAAAAGGGTAAAGCTATTTCTGATGCATGTGTAGCGGAGCATGATGAGGAGTCAAACTTTAGCTTGGTTGGAATGGCAATGGCATGTCATACAGATAAGTGGATTTTGGATTCGGGATGTACATACCATATGTGTCCTAATAAGGACTGATTTTCTAGTATTAAAGAACTAGAAGGTGGAGTTGTTTTTATGGGCAATGATAGCGCTTGTAAGACAATGGGAGTAGGTACAATCCAATTGAAGAATCACGACGGCTCAATTCAAGTCTTGACAGATGTTCGCTACATACCTAGCTTGAAGAAAAATCTTATATCATTAGGGGTCCTAGAATCTAAAGGGCTCACAATCACTTTGAGAGATGGATTACTAAATGTAGTAGCTGGGGTATTGACGGTGATGAAAGGCACAAGAAGGAATAATCTGTACTATTTAAATAGAAGTACAGTTATTGGATCAACATCAACAGCTTCTACGAAAGATGCAGATTCAGAGGCTACCAGGTTATGGCATATGCGATTGGGACATGCTGGTGAAAAAGCTTTGTAGAGTTTGGCGAAGCAAGGCTTGTTGAAAGGTGCAAATTCTTACAAATTGGAATTCTGTGAACATTGTGTTCTGGACAAGCAGACGAGGATAAAATTTGGTTCAGCAATTCACAATACAAAAGAAATTCTAGACTACGTTCACAGTGATGTGTGGGGACCTACTAAAGTGGCTTCTTTGGGAGGTATGCACTATTTTGTTACTTTTGTTGATGATTATTCAAGAAAAGTATGGGTGTATCTAATGAAAAGGAAAAATGAAGTTTTGGATGTATTTCTGAAATGGAAGAAGATTGTAGAGACCTAGACTGGTCGAAAAGTCAAATGACTTCGATCAGACAATGGTACTGAGTAGAAGAATGATCTATTTCTACAAGTATGTCACAATGAAGGTATTGTACAACACTTCACTGTTCGAGATACACCACAACAGAATAGGGTAGCAGAACGTATGAATCGGACTATACTAGAGAAAGTTCGATGTATGTTGTCCAATGCTGGATTGGGAAAAGAATTTTGGGCTGAGGCAGTTACATATGCGTGCCATCTAATTAATCGGTTGCCATCAGCTGCAATAAATGGAAAAACTCCTATAGAGAGGTGGGCTGGTAAACCTGCTACTGATTATGATTCTTTACATGTTTTTGGTTCTACTGCATATTATCATGTAAAAGAATCTAAGTTAGACCCAAGAGCAAAGAAAGCATTATTCATGGGTATAACTGGTGGAGTAAAAGGATACCGTCTCTGGTGTCCTGATACAAGGAAAATAATTTTCAGTAGAGATGTGACTTTTGATGAATCAACCATGATGAAGAACAATGATTCACAAAAGGATAACACAACCAGTGGTACTTTGCAGTAGGTGGAGCTTGAAAAGGTTAATGATGATCCAGCTAATATTGAAGGAACAAATTATGAAGAAGTTTCGACCCAAGAACTTCTACAGTAACATGATTTAATTGCATATAGAAGGCCAAGAAGAGAGATCCGTATGCCTGCTCGCTTTGATGATATGGTGGCCTATGCACTTCCAATTGCAGATGATGATGTTCCTTCTAGTTACACAGAAGCAAGAAGTAACTCTGATGGTGTAAAGTGGAAGCAAGCTATGAATGAAGAAATGCAGTCTCTTCATAAAAATAGGACTTGGGAGTTGGTGACACTACCTAAAGGAAAGAAGGCAATTGGATGCAAATGAGTATATGCAAAGAAGGAAGGATTTCCTGATAAAAATGAAGTTTGATACAAGGCTAGATTGGTAGCAAAGGGTTACGCTCAGAAAGAAGGAATAGACTACAATGAAGTATTTTCTCCAGTTGTGAAGCATTCGTCTATTCGGATTTTGCTAGCCTTGGTTGCGCAATATGATCTTGAACTAGTTCAGCTCGATGTGAAGACCGCATTTTTACATGGTGATTTGGAAGAGGAAATCTATATGACTCAGCCAGATGGATTCAAGGTTGCTGATAAAGAAAATTGAGTTTGCAAACTGACAAAGTCGCTTTATGGATTGAAACAATCTCCGAGGTAGTGGTACAAGTGATTTGATCAGTTCATGAAAGGGCAAAGGTATACAAGAAGTAAATTTGATCATTGCGTGTATTTTCAGAAGCTACAAGAAGGATTTTTCGTATACTTGCTCTTATATGTTGATGATATGTTGATAGCATCTAAGAGTAAAGTTGAAATTGAGAGATTGAAGACTCAACTCAACCTTGAGTTTGAGATGAAAGATCTAGGTGAAGCTAAGAAGATCCTTGGCATGGAAATATGTAGGGATAGAGCTCATGGCAGAGTTAGTTTGTCTCAGAAGCAATATTTAAAGAAGATACTACAGAAGTTTGGCATGAATAAGCAGACTAAAGCTGTAAGTACTCCGTTGGCTTCTCATTTCAAGCTTTCTGCACAACTATCTCCTTCGACAAATACGGAAAAAGAATACATGTTACAAGTTCCGTATTCTAATGCAGTAGGTAGCTTGATGTATGCAATGGTGTGTACAAGACCCGACATTTCACAGGCAGTTAGTATAGTGAGCAAGTATATGCATAATCCTAGAAAAGGACATTGGCAAGCTGTGAAATGGATTCTACGGTATATTCATAAGACCATGGATATTGGATTATTGTTCAAGCAGGATACTATACTTGGTAAAGGTGTTGTTGGGTACGTTGATTCTGATTATGCCGGTGATTTGGACAAACGAAGATCAACCACTGGTTATGCGTTTACTCTTGCTGGAGGACCAATAAGTTGGAAGTCTACACTGCAGTCTACAGTTGCGTTGTCAACCACAGAAGCTGAATACATGGCTGTAACAGAGGCTGTAAAGGAAGGTATTTGGTTACAATGTATGGTTAAAACCTTGGGATTGGTTCAGGAGCATATTAATGTGTATTGTGATAGTCAAAGTGCTATTCATTTAGCAAAGAATCAAGTCTATCATGCACATACAAAGCATATCGACGTACGTTTCCATTTTGTGCGGAAAATTATTGATGAGGGGAAAATTCACCTTCAGAAGATTAAGACTGCAGATAATCCCGCAGATATGATGACCAAGGTGGTAACAACAATCAAGTTCGAACATTGTTTGAACTTGATCAATATTCTGCATGTTTAACAGTTGAAGAAGGCACTATCAAGTGTTGTTGACAAAGGCTGAGAGAATTGTGTGAAGATAAGATTGCTCGAATCAAATCTTCAAGGTGGAGATTATTGGGAATTATCTATATTTATGGAAAATCAAAGATATGGGTATCAAATAATAGAAAGTTAAAGATATGGGTATCAAATATTGGAAAGTCAAATATATGGGTATCAAATATTGGAATGTCAAAGATATGGGTATCGAGATATTGGCATAATAAAATCTGAGATATTTGCAATATATGGTCCCTAATTGTAAAGTGACTTTGCAAGTTGATCCCTGAACCTCAACTATAAATAAGCATGACCATCTCTCATTCTGTATCTCAAACTTGCCATTCTCTACTTAAGGCATTGTTTTCTCTCTCTCTCTCTTTGTAAATTCTCGCTTGTATTTTGGAGTGAAATATATTTGGTAGTGCCCGAGGACGTAGGCAAAATTTTGGATCACAAGGATCGCTTAAGTACCTGGTCTTTCCTAGCTAGAATATCCCTCAATCGTAATTTAATAGCACAATAATTTTACTCTTTTAGACGCTTCCGCACAACACATAATATTAACAAATTTGAGTTTATATATTCCATATATAGTAATATTAATTACTTAATAAATTATTTTAATTATAATTTAAGTTTCTATATTCCATATGCCATAATATTAATGAAATTAAATATAATCTAAATATATATATTTTATTACTTTATAACATCATCACTAAAATAAATATTTTATTTTTTCTAAAGTACTTTTTGATAGTAATGCTAAATACTTAAATATCAAGTCAGAGTTTTTGAAAACACTTTTATACCGCACATTTCAACCTCAATTGAACTTTCCCTAAAAGTAGTAGTAGCGATGATATTGGATATTGTAGTGATGAGATTATGTACTAAATTAGTGTGATTAAAATCAATAGTGGGATATATGCTTATATTTAAATATAGTTGTAGTGGTGAAGTGAGAATAAGAAATGACTATTAAAGACATTAAATGAAAAAATATTAATATATTATAAATTATAAAAAAATTATATTTAATTAAATAATATGATTATGATTGTGCTGAATTATACTAAAATTTATTAAAATTATATTTGTATTAAAAAGGTAAATTACTAAAAAATATTTATACTAAATAATAATATAATAAAATTATGCTGCATCAAATAATATTTAAATTTTATTTATATCAAAATTAAAATAAATAATATAAAAAATCAAAGGAATGAAAGAATAATTATTCCCCTTATTGGGTTTCAGTGGATTGAATCAAAATTTTGATATCCAGTGAGATTGAATCACTGAATTGGTGGTGTACCAAAGGAGAACACTTAAAACAGTGTTTCAGTGAAATATTTGATTTGGGACTCCAATGTACTGGGATGCCTTAGCATCCAAAGGAGGTAACCAAACTCTACATGGACGTATCTCTAATGTGAAAGCTATAAATTTAAGGGTTCAAATTTAATAATTCCTTTTAATATGACAAAATGGTAATTAATTATGGGAACTATTACTTTTTGACTTTGGGATATGTAGATGTTACTCTAATTTTGTATTTCTTTTGTTGGGTATTAAAGTTGTTTAGAAATATTTGGCCAAGACAAAAGAAAAAAAAAGAGAGCAGAAAAAGAAGAAGCTGGTACGCTCGATTATCATGGCTAAATGGAGCATGGGGGCAAGCTAATCCTCAACTAAAACTTGGAGCTTAGCTTTAATCACACACACACGCACATATGTGATACAAATTGGATGTAAACTTTGAGTGATGAATTATGTGTGGTGAAAGTAGCTTTGTCTGACTCCACAGCTACACCAATGGAAACATGTGTGAATGGGAATAAGGCAAGACTAAAATTTAACTATCTAGATTTATCTTTTAATCAATACACACATGCAAGTTGTTATTATACATAACAATTATAATTTAATAATATTATTGTTATTTATTTTCCAAGGCATTGAAAGGCCTTTCCAACGAGAAAAGAGGCGTTGTTCCCATTTTTTTCTGCAACTACCAAGTCTAACCCCCACCCCCCCTTCTTTATTATTTTTGGAATTTTTCTAATTTTCTTTGCTTTTTTTTCTTCTTATTTTTATAATAGACTTAAAGGGATCCTTTTTGCTGCAATTATATCTAGGGTTAATATATAGGGAAGTGCTTAAACTTGATAATTTATATCTATTTAGTATTTAAATATTTTTTTATCTAATTGGTACTTAAATTTAGAAATTGTAAGTTAACTTGGTACTTTTTTAGGTACCTAATTAACACTGTTAAAATATGCTGATGTGGCACTTCTTACCAATATCATGATAACAGGTGGCATCATCACATTTTGGCACATGACAATTTTTTTAATAAATTTTTATTTTTATTTTTGGCACATGTCAAAATGTGAGGCTACCATTTGTCATCATGATATTAATCGTAACTTGTAAGTTCTATGTTAGCGTCTTTTAACAATGTTAGCTAGGTACCTAAAAAGGTACCAAGTTGACTTACGACTTTCAAGTTTATGTACTAGTTAAGTCCAAAAAAAAAATTTATATACCAAATAGGTATAAGTTACCAAGTGTAAGTGTCATGGGATTAGAACTTTAGTTTGACAAACCGTCCAACCTTAGGCGATTTCTTTGCTTCAAATTTTCCTAAGTCAACCTAATACTCGAAAAGTGAGAATTCTTTCGAAAGTTCTCTAAGGCACCAAACAATATAGCAGAAGCAACTTGAAACGAAAGAGCAACGAGAGAACTGAAAAGTCACAGGAAAGTGATACACACAAGATGTTTAAGTAAATGCTCTCAATATATTCTTAATTCAAGAATAAATGAATACAATGCGATGAATACAAATGAAGAGGGAGGCTTCTATTTATAATTGAGCTCCTCCAAAATCAATAGTACAGATTGAGTTACATCGACGTTTAAGATTAGAGCCTATCTACCATTGAGAGTCCTAAGGGATTTAAACTCTATACAATCTTATCCCTTTAGATTTACACTATTTACCTTGGAAACTCTAGTTTTACTGGAGTGTTTCACTGGGGCACCAAGGCTTCAACTAGATGAGTTTCTCCATGGGTTTCACAAATTGGGCCAGTTCATGTGGGTCAAATGAGCATCATTTAATAAGTTGACCTCTATAGAGCGTTTTGTGCACAATGGTCACGGGCTTTGATTCGTGGCCTGTGACATTCTCCCCCATCCATTCTCAGAACACCCTTTTTTGTCCTCAGAATGACACTGGTTGGACTCAACTTATGTTGGATCTAGTGGCCTAAGTATAGTATTTTTTGTCTAAGTACACTTGTAATTTTTTTAAACAGGCTGATTAATAAAATTATTCATAAATTACATTGATATATTTTGTATTATTGTCCTCAAATGATTTTTGCACACAAAGCAAAATAGAAGCAAATGTTGCTTATTGGTTGTCTATTGTTTATACTAATACTAAGTGATATTACGTGGTTGGATTGTAGTATGGAAAGATAACTTTTATTAGTAGACGAACCTAAACATGTCCTTAGTCTAATCCGAAATGAGCAAACCGATTGAAATACTAATATGTCATCTATCAAGTCCAATTGGGGAGATGCCTTGTCTTAGGCATCGGAGCGAATGACTTCTAGAAGATAGAAACATAGATGTGACTGACTAGAAGATCTGGAATCTGTTTATGGATTTATTCACTTGTTACTTTCATAGTGCGACATACCTAAATCTTAAGTGGATGGTGGACTATGTATGCGTGACTCGTACACTTTTGATGTAAGTAAAAGCCTGAGTTCAAACAGATAAGGAACCAAAAGCTGGTGCATTAAGTGTACGACTTCTGTAGTATGTAGTGTCAGTCTTAAAAGTGGAACTCATAGCCCAAAACATGGGTAAATGATATCTTCTAATTGGAATTACATGGTTGATGAAAAGTAAACATGGTCACTGGTCGTCTGTGTTTGTGATGGATGACTTGATCATTATTTGATAGTGATTGGCTTTTCATGAAGGAAGATGTAATGGTTACCATGAGATAAAATAAGATTATATTGGGAGAACAAATATTATCCCAAAGAGATCAATGACATCATATGAGGGTAACACACGTATGACAAGGTCATTGGATAAGTATTGAGTAGTTGCTTTCATAATGGTATGTCATTAGGGGAGAGCTTAGTCATGATATTATAGTGGAATGACTTCATGAATAAATGAGTTTATAATTAATAGGTGAAAAGCTAAAGCTTAATTATAAATCATTTGAGCCTCAACTACATATGTCCAATCAGTCCCTCCGCTAGCTCGTTGACACCATAAATAAATTGTGTGTTTGAATAGAAACGAAAGAAATGAATAGGAAAAGAGAAATGAGAAACATTCATGAATGATTATGGTTTCTTCGAAATGGAAAAATGAAATCATTTGGAAATGAATGTAGGTTTCCAAAAGTGGAAATGGAAATGAAAATGGAAATGGAAATGACCAATTGCAATCCTATATGCATTTCTTAAAAAATATCGTAAGAATGAGTTAATATTTTTGGATTGTTTTGAAGCCCGAAAATGAAAATAAATCATTCAGTCATAATGAACATGTTGATTTGTTAAATATTGAACATATTTTCTCAAAATTTTATCTTGGGAAAAATCATCAAAATTTTACTACGGGTAAAATCGTCAAAATTTTGTTAGGGGTAAAATAGGGATGAGAAAATTATTTTATAAATAAATATTAAAGTTCATTTTTGGAAATAGAAAAACTGAATCAGGTTGGATCACATTACAAGGTACTGGGTCAAAAAGGCCCAGGAAGTATTCGTAATTGGACCCAATGTGAGAGAGGCCCCAAAACCCCTTATGGGCATGAAAGGGGTGGCAACCCTAATAGGAATATTAGGGTGTGCCATCCTCCCTAGTCCTATTCTAAGTCAGATATTGTTTTTGTATTTGAAATAAACCATTATAACCCAACAAGGGTTCTACCTTCCATTCCTATAAATAGATGAAATCGGTAGAGCTATTAATACAACTTTGACAGATTGTTATTCTACTGAAAAATAGAGAAAATTTATTCTCATATTTTTCGAAATAAAAATTCTATCGGTTTCTATTAAGAAGAGAGAATTTTCATTTTCACCCCAAAAAGGAGAGAAATTTTTTCTAGTTTTGTATTTTAGTTCAATTGGTTCGGGCTCACATTCGAAGTAGTTTGTGATACGAGAATAACGAAGAATATTGTTTGGTTGAAAGTCGAGAGCAACGAATGCTCGCTAAACTGAAAACACAAGTACCAATTTGGTTAAGGTCTATTACTATAAATATCACAAACCGGGTTGGTTTTCAAATTTTTAATTTTTTACCATTCAGAAAAACCGTTTTCAAACCGGAATTTTTCCAACATCTTGGAACTGACAACCGATTCCTAATTGTTCTTTCTATTGGGTAGTTTCACCCTTTGGAACATTTTCCTTGGCTTCTATCGTCTTCTAACTCGAATTGTTTCTTTCCTATTTGGTACATCTTGTTCGCAAGAGCTCACTGCTCTTACTTACCCCAATTGGGATCTCTTTGATCCGCATAAATAGGCTTCGACACCCCACATTTAACACTGACTTACCAACTTCAAAACACTGACTTGCCAAGCCAACAATTTAGAATGAAAAATACAACCAAAGTGTTTGAGATGTAATCAGTTGTCCAATTTGCATCGACACTTTTCCCCCAAAGTCCAATGCACAACCTACCTCTCTCTTAGGTGGTAACCTTACTGATAACTAAGCAAGCTTTACATCGTTTTGTCTTCCCTTTAGAATTTCCAAGGAGGTCTTCGTAGCACTTCTCCGATCTACCGAGTTAATGTTCTTTCCCTCATGAACATCCTCAGCTAGTCGGATTGTCGAAAATACCCTCATTTCGCCTCTCATGTATCGACTCACCGACACAATACATTATTGTTGTCAAGTATCCAAGATGTATATATAGTTGGCAAAAGGAACCAAAAAACATTAATCTTGTTAAGGAAATTTAAGCCAAGAACAAATTCGTAAACATCCAATTGAATTACCTCAAAGTCTTCTTTTTCTTTCCATTGATCGATCTTTAGCTCAACTCCTTATGCTACTCCTGTTGAATCTGATGCCTTGAGTGTAGTATATTTGTTTGTAAAATTTTAATTTTTTTGAACAGATTGAATAATAAAACAAACTCATGAATTACATGGTTGATGAAAAGTAAACGTAGCCATGAGTTATTTGTCTTTGTGATTAATGACTTGGCTACTATTTGATAGTAATTCACTTTTCATGAAGGAAGATGTAATGATTACCATGAAACAAAATATGATCATATTGGGAGAACGAATACTATCCCAAAGAGATTAAGGATATCCTATGAGAGTGACACACTTATGAAAAGTTCATTGGATGAGCACTAATCGAGTTACTTTCGTAATGGTATGCCATTGGGGAGAGCTCAGTCACGATACTATAGTGGAATGATTTTGTGACTAAATGATTTTATATTTAATAGGTGACAAGCGAGAACTTAATTATAAATCATTTGAGCCTCAATTGCATATGTCCAGTCAATCCTTTTGCTAGCTCGTTGAAACCAAAAATGAATTGCGAGTTGAATCAAAATTAACAAAATGAATAGAAATGAAGAAATGGAAAACATTCAAAAAAATGATTATGGTTTTCTCCAAAATGAAAATGGAGAAAATGGAACCATTTGGAAATGAATGTGGTTATCTGAAAATTGAAATGAAAATGAAAATGACAAATAAATTCATTTAGAAATGAATAAGAAATTCTCAAAAATGATCGGAAGATTGCATTTATGTTTTTGAGTTATTTTAAAGCCCGAAAATGAAAATAAATCATACGATCATTGTAATACCCTATACCCGGTTCAGTCGCTCGACCCGAGCTATAAGGATTACGACCATAATTTATGAACATCTATCATAAATTTCAATCAAATTCAGCCAAAATAATTCATATTCAATCATTTGCATGCTTTTCAAACAATTTTTGAGCCTAATTCGAGTTCACGGGACGTTTAAAACAAATCGAGATTAATTCTAGATTAAATTGAAACTTCTACAAAATTTTGAGTAAAATGTATAAATAAGGGTCACACGACCATCTAGCCAGGTCGTGCGAAAGAGCCCAGGCCATGTGGTTCAAGGACATGGTCATGTGGCCAAACTATGTATAGCTTGAAAATAAGGTCACATGACCGTGTCGCCAGATTGTGCAATTCGAAAAAGGGTGATACGACTGTGTCCCCAGGCCATGTAACAACCTATGACTGTGTGGGACATACTTGCACCAAAATTGAATAGGCCACATGGCGTGTGGAGTAACCGTGTATAGCACATGACCGTGTGACAGCCCGTGTCCCAGGCCGTGTGCACCTAAAATGACTTGTAAAACAAAACAAAACATTACCCATTTCTTAGGTTCCAAGCCAAACCCATATCAACCATTTTTATACATTCAAAACACATTTAAACAAGCTTAAAACATACTAAAATCATTCAACCTAAGTGCCTAACCGATATGCCCTCATTGGCACCACAAATCAAATATCAAACTAAATTCATATTCAACAACCACAAGTTCAACTACTTTATAATTGTATCAAACATATCACTCCATCCATCAAGTTAATAACCTATCAAAACAATTTCAACCACCTTATTCTATGAACAAGTCCATACAACCTTGATATCTCAAACACCTTTATAAACACATAACTCCTACTACATGACAAGTTCAACACCACATTAGTAATTATAAGCATACAAAACATTACACAAACACAAAACATACCACTTGTAGAAAATACTTATAACATACACAAGTTACGCCTATTACATGCCACATATCTCAAGATAAACATTTACAAAATCTACGGAAAGATAGCTGGATAGTGTGATCTTCAAGTTGATCCAATCACCCAATTCCACAAAATGATATCTACAATGAAACAAAAAAGCAACATGAGTAAGCTTTAATAGAGCGTAGTAAGTTCGTAGGTCAAAACGATAAAACTTACCGTATAAACATAACATAACATTAATAACTTTGTTAATAAAAATTAATCATGTCAACCGCAATCATTCAACATGTGAGTTTTATACGTATAATTTCACAATATACTCAACTATACAAGGTCATTTAGTACCAATTCATGTTATAATATCGAAAATCATGTAAACATTTATATAATTCATTAGCAAGACGTTTCACCATTTAAAATCCGCCCAATGAACAATATAAACATATACGGATACATGATTATCCACCTAGGACACACCGTAATGCTCAATCGAGCCAATCCAACCAAGATCACATGGCACCAAGTCCCAAGCCCATAAGCTTTATATCTGTCCCCAAAAACACACCAAATATCACTGTAGATATAACTTGGTAATATGCAAGAAATGTTGGACTCCAGGATATCTAGTGTATATAAATTAAGAATAATCATCTCTTCACAAGTCAATCACGTACAACGTGCAAAATAACCTATTGGCATGCCAATTGCATCATATCCTATGTTCATCCGGGCGCGATATATAAGATCACACAACATTTTATAATTCAAATCACATATCTCATCTTTAATTCATTTAAGACAATTTAAATATACATACATTTTAAACAACACATAAATTATAAGTCAAAGTGGCATTATAATTTATATTAAATTAAACCTTTTGAACTTATCAGGGCAGATTGCAGATATAGCAAAATTCAAGGACTAATAAGCAACTTTCCCTTTTCCATGATTTTCTATCAGTTCTTGATCTATACAATAATTTATTTCAACTATCAGCCCCAAATACTTTAAAAATAATTATTTAATACATATGACTACTTATTGACATTTTACATAATTATCTCGAACTTTTACATTTATTTCTATTTAGTCCTTAATATCAAAATGAGCTTATTTTAACAATGAACTCATGAACCCATATTGTCAAATTTTTAACCATCTCTATACAGCCCTCAAATTTTGAAGTTTTTCAAGAAAACCCTATCAAATTTCACATACTTTCAATTTAGTCCTTAAACTTAAAAACTATACTGTAAGAGCCCATTTTTGCCCGGCCCGTTAATAAAATAAAACCAAATAAAAAACAATTAAACAATCCAGTATTAAACCCAAACCCGTTACAAACCCAAGCCCAAAAGCAAAAAAACCTAAAACCCTAAACAGTTTTTGAAACAAGCCTCAGCCACCGCAGCAGAAGCCCGACCCCTCCTCCCACGCGCACCTCTGCATGTACGCCGCCCTTCATGTCACCGTACGGTCTCCGTACTCCTGCAGAAAACCAACAACACACAAAGAACGCAAGCAAACAAATACGGACAGAAAAAATAACACAAAAAATGGAGCGAAAAATTGTAATAGCAGAGAGAAAAAAGAAAAAAAATAGGGATTTTGTATTTCCTTCTTGGCTATATAAAGCCATTACAAAATTTCGTAAAAGAGAACGCACTATATCAAAAACACAAATAATCAATAAAAAGAGACAAAAAAAAGGTGATTCACCATCTCTTCTTTGCGTTTTTCTATTTTTTTATATATCTTTTTGATACGAAAAAGAGAAAATATAGAGGAGGGAGTTAGAGGTCTTACCTGAACGCTCTTGGATCCACGTGAAAAGGAGCCGAAAAGCCCTTTGTGGTAAGGCTCCGACTACCGTTCATGGTGGAACTGCGGCAGAGGAGGGCGAAAGGGCTTAGCTCCTTTTTCTTTTTTCTTTTTTCTAACGGTTTAAAAGGGAGGTCTGAATATTAGGGATCTTAGGGTTTTGATTTCGTTTATACAGGGTGTAAGAAATGGCACCATTTAGGGCCCGTTTTAATGGCTCTAAAACGGTGCCATATTGGACCAAACCCGATGACTCGACCCAATCGCGACTAGATCCGCGCGTTTTGGTAGGGGGAGGGATAATTGCGCTCTCGGTCCTCTCTCTTTTGTTCTGGGTTCAAATCAGTCCTTTTCCTTCTGAAAAATTGCGCCCTTTAATTTGCTTTTCATTTCATTTTAGTCCATGCCGCAAAGCAGCATTTTGGAGGGCTGGGAATATTTTCGAATTAGCCCTCCATGTTATTCGCGCACTGTACATTGGCCATTATTTTGTTTATTTATGTTTTTCCTGTTTAATTTTGTTTTAGTTGTAATCTAATCCCTCTTGTATAATTTGTTTCTTTTAAATTAGTTTAATAGCTCCATTATTTTTATTATCATTATTATTATTATTTTTAATGTTACTGTCATTATGATTGATGATAATATTATTTATACTAATTTACATACAATTATTTGCCTATTTATATATGTGTACATCATTTTTTTATGTATTAATACTTTAAGTCTTTATATTATCATATATTAGTATCCCATTTCATTATATTCTATCGGTACTAAATAACCATTTTAGAGTTATTATACATTTGGTTTTTAATCAATTATGTATTATGGCTTTAAAATCGTGGGGTATTATTATTTCAAAGTTACTATGTATTATTATTTAAGGTTATCTTATATTCATTTTATTGTTTTAATTATAATTTGTATATACTTTAATGCTTTCATTTTATTTATAAGATTTTTCTTGCACTTTACTATGTTTTTTAAAAAAGCATGTCCTTTATAAAAAATAAAACTCTCATATATGTGTTATTTGCTTTAAATTTATTTTCGCATACGATTTATTAATGATCGTTCCCATTTTCTCATGCTATTTATTTCCTAAACTATTTTCAAATTTGCATGTTTTATTTATGTTTTTGCAAATCTGCTTGATTTTTAATTAGTTTCCTCTTATTAGCTAATGTTGATATTCATATAATGTATGAAATTATCATTGTTATGCTTGTTTGTATTTGTTTATTAATTGCTTATTATCCATTAGCGTACATTTTAATTTACGAATCACCATTTCGCGTTGTACATTATCATTCTATCTCATTATTCATTCAAAAGATTACGTTTCATATCAATTAAATGTCAAAAGCATTTTTATTCAAAAAATTTCAAAATAAAGCAAATAGTCGACATTTGGAATCTTCAAAAATTGAGCCCTAACGTATTGGGTTCCAATTCTCTTCGTTGAATCTAAATAGTCGAGAATATTCTTTAATCAAAACACATAAATAAAAAGCTCATTCTCGGGAATTTGACGTGTTGTGTCCTAATGCATTGGATATGACATATTGTTTTCTCGAGACGAGAATTTTTCTAACAAATGAAAATAAAGGCAATATTCAATGTTTAGGACTTTTGTGAAATCGAACCCTAACTTACTGGGTTTTGATTTTCTCATTTGACCCGAATAATCAAATATCCTTCTCGAATGCATGGGTTTTTAAAGTTAAAAGATAAACTTAATTTTGAAGATTAAAAATGTTGCGCCCTAACTCACTAGGTGTGACATTTTATTTCTTTGAAATAAGAGCGTTTTATTATTCAATTTATTCAAGTTAAACGGATCGTATTTTAAATTCTTTTCAAAATCTTGACATTAAGACATTAAACAATCAATTCGGTACCAATTTTGGGCATTACGAGGGTGCTAACCCTTCCTCGTACGTAACCGACTCCCTAACCTGTTTTCTCAAATTTCGCAGACCAAAAATCATTTTTAAGGTGAGCCAATCACACCTCAATAAATGATCGGTGGCGACTCCCATTTCCATTTTTCAAAGTCGATTCCCATCGTTTTTTTTAAAAAAAACTTAAAAAATGGTTTCGACATATACAAAATCACTTTACAAAATAGTCCTATTTTAACATCAAGTTTTAAACACAACCATAAACATCAAGAAAGCTTCAAGAATAACAATGTAACGTTTTTATAACTTTGACAGTTTCACAAAATAGCCCGTGGGATAGCTAGATTAAGTTACAATGATCACAAAAAACATAAAATTCATGAAAAACAGATTGAAAAACACATAGCATACACTAGATTTATGCTTGCCGAAACTAAGAGAGCTTCAACCATGGTGTTTCTGTTTTAGTTTCAGTAATGAAGATGAACTGAAGATGGTAACATATTTTGTTATCTTTTCATTTTTACATATTTATTAAATTACCATATTAACCTTGATCATTAAATCAAATTTCACTCAAAACCAAACACTTAATCGTCCACCATACATCAGTTTGGTGGATTTACCACATTAAGCCCTTGATTTATGAGTTTAAAACCATTTAGTATAAATTTCCTTACAGCGATTAACTTTTGTGACTTTTACGGTTTAATCCTTTTTTCTAATTAACCATCTAATCACCAAAATTTCGGAACTAAATTTTAATATGACACTAATGACCTAGTAAATATTAAATAAATAATATTTACAGACTCACACATCAGAATTGTGGTCCCAAAACCACTGTTTTCAACACCACTAGAAAACGAGCTGTTACAATCATAGTGAAAAATTGAATAGTTAAATATTAAATATATTTTCTTGAAAATTTTATTAAGGGTAAAATTTTCATAATTTTATCGAGGGTAAAATTAGAATGAGAAAATTATTTAATTAAATATAAATATTGAAGTTTATTTTGGGAAATAGAAAAACACAATCGGTTTGGATCATATTACAAAGTAATGGGTCAAAAGTCTGAGAAGTACTCGTAATTGGACCCGATGTGAGAGAGACCCAAAATCCTTTCATGGAATATGAAGGGGTGGCAACTCTAGTAGGAATACTAGGGGTGCGTAACCCATGCTAATTTTACTGTAAGTAGGGAGTTTTTTTCTATTTGAATAAGGGTTCTACCTTCTCTCACTATAAATAGATGGTACTAGTAAGGCTATTTACACAACTTTAAGACATTGTTATTCTGTCCGAAAATAGAGAGGCTTTTATTCGCTAAGAATTAAATATATTTTCAAGAATAATGATTTTGTCGGTTTCTATTTGAGAACAGAATTTTTGTTTTCACTCCAAAAAGAAAAGAAAACTATTTCTAGTTTGTCTTTGATTCGATTTGATTGAATCCACACTTGAGACAATTCGTGGTCCGAGAATAGCGAGGAAGATCTTTTGGTTGAAAGTTAGGAACGATAAGGATTCGCCTATCTGAAAACACAAGTATGATTTTGGTCTACCGTTTATTGCTATAAATATCACAAACCGAATCGATTTTCAAAAAAATTATATTCTGCTGTACAAAAAAATTGTTTTCAAACCAGATTTTTTACAATAGCTCCCACAATTGGGACCTTTTTGGAATTAATAGTCTTGACCTTCTTAATTGATTTACTAACTAAAAGACCAAGTTTACCCACGACTTTTTTTGATATGAACAGGTTTGATGTTCCTATATCAATAAAAACACTATTCCTTTGACCAGTGATGTTGACGTCCACATTCATCTATCCTTTCTACTTGTGGTCCCTCTTCGCTTTCACAGAAATGAGTATCATTAACCCAAGCTTTAGATCCTTACTCTCAATAGGCTCCGCTTCTTCTTTATTGGTTGCAAATATCTTGGTTCTTTTTGGACAGTCTCATAATTTATGTGGACCATAATACAAGAAACATTCTATTGGCTTCTTTTTATTCTCTTTAACTCTCTTGGCTTCGACAAAATGCTGAATTGAACCAAGTCCCATTGATGCTCTATCTGGCTTATCATCCCCTTCAATAGTAGATAGCAAGGAACGTTTCGGACAATCCCTTACAATATACAAACTTTCGCAAAGGAAGCACCTCACTAGCCCATTTGGTTTCATGTTGGGCTTCCACTTCCCATTCGATGGTTTACCATTACCATCATTGGTGTTGCTATTCTCAACCAATCGTTTTTCATCTCCCTTACCATTGCCCCTTTTTTGGGGTTTAGAAGACTCGAACTTGTTTCTCCTTAGAACAAAATAAAATAAGGACTTCGCTATGGTCATAGCTTTGGAAAGTTTTGAAACCCCTCGAATTTGCAACTCTTGTTTTGCCCATAACTTTAGACTATCCATAAAGAAGAAAAATACCTCATTCTCACCCAAACCAGAAATATGGAGCATGAGTTCACTAAACTCCACCACACATTCCCTCACTGTGCACTGATGTGTAAGCCAGCGCAACTTAGCCCAAGCTTTATTGGCCGTATACTCTAGGTAAACCTATGCCTTGAAATCTCTATGGAACTCCTCCCAAGTCCCAAGAGCGATACCACATCATCTATCATTTTTGGACCTACAACGCGACCATAACAAAGTGACAACAGTAAAATACATGGCAACGGTATTTACCTTGGTAGCATCGTCCATAATGCCTTTGGCACGAAAGTATTGCTTTATTTCCCACAAGAAGTTGTCCACATTCATTGCGAGCCTTGTCCTATTGAGCTCTTTTGACTTCGAGAAATCTACATTAGGCTTAGGTGTTGCAGCTAACACCCCATACCCAAAACAACTTTACAAATATTGAGCTCCTCAATCTGTTCCTTCAAGGGCAGTACCACATCCTCGAGAGCATTATTCTTTTTAGTTAGCTCACCCGCAGTGGTATTAAGGACCCCTTGCATGCATCCATATTATCACTGAGAGCCTCTTCCATTTTGTCATTGAGTTGATCTTGCCTCGATTCTAGCTCTATGGTACACCCATCAACTTCCCCAAGGGTCTCCACATCACCTATGAAGCCCTCAAGTTTGGCCACCATAGCATCTCAAAATGACGACATATCCCTCAATCAGCTTTCTTTCCTAACCCTCCCATGGGTCTCCATTGGCTCACCTTGCTTGTCTACTTCTTTCGACATCTTAACCAGCAAAATTTTGAACATTAGCTCAGATACCAACTGTCATGAGGCTAGAACTTTAGTTTGGCAAATCGCATGGCCTTAGGCGATTTCTTCGCTTCAAAATTGCCTAAGTCAGCCTAACACTTGAAAAGTGAGAATTCTCTTGGAAATTCTCTAAGGCATCAAAAAATATAGCGAAAGCAACTTAAAATAAAAGAGCAACGAGAGAACTGAAAAGCCATAACAAAGTGATGCATGCTAGATGTCTGAGTACATGCTCTCAATATATTCTTAATTCAAGAATAACTAAGTATAATGGGATGAAAACAAATGAAGGGAGATGTCTCTATTTATGGTTGAACTCCCCCAGGACCAACTGTACAAATTAAGTTACATCGACAGTCAAGATTAGAGCCTATATACCATTTATAGTCCTAAAGGATTTAAACTCTTTACAATCTTATCACTTTAGGTTTTATACTATTTACCATGGTAAATCTAGTTTTACTAAAGTGTTTCACTACAATGCCAAGGCTTGAAGTAAATGGGCTTCTTCATGGGTTCCATGGATCAAGCCAGACATGTTGGTCAAATGAGTCCCATTTAATAAGTTGATATCTATGGGGCGTTTTATGCGCAATGATCACGGGCTTTGATCCGCATCCCGTGACACCAGCACCTCCATATATATTAACCCATTAAGTAACAAGCAAGGACTTGCTTTCTATATCATTACATTTGTATCCATACTTTTAGTATACTATATATATTCAATGAACAAAATGAACATAAATTATAAATCCATTACAAGTTAAAACATAAAATTTAATATAAATATATGCCTTAAATATCTATATACTATATATCAGGATTCTGACTAAGTTAGTGTAATCCATAACCAAGTCCCAATTTAGTTATTAAATTATCAAAATGTCTTTATTTTAACAAATCAATAAATATTAATTTAATGTATTTATTTTAAAAAATCAATAAATATTAATTGAATGGTATTTTTTGTTTTCATATAAAATCTAAAAAAAATAATACTTATAATGTGATTTGAACCTAAAACACCAAACAAGCACTCTCTCAACTTTGCCATTGCAATTAAAGTAATATTCAATTTTTATGTGAATTATTAATAAATATATTATTTATTTTCTCCTGCATCATGGGTATGCTATAATCTTATTGATAATGTTATCGATTGAGTTAATGCCACAACTCACAAGTCAATTCGATACTAACTCAAGAAAAATGACAATATTATGATAAACAATTAGAATGCATTTAATATTCTTAATATGATGTATTTAACTATTTTAATTTTTCTTTTTACTCATAATTTAAACTATTTCTATTTATTTTAATTTCGCACATATTGCATATGTGTTATTATTATTAGTTTTAAATTTTACATTTTATTATTTGTTTTTTATTATTTATAAATGTAATCATACATTTTTTTTGGTGAATTACAATAATAGCGCAAAACTCGAACAACAAACGTGATTAGTGTGACTCGAATCAAGACCACACCTGGCAGGCCATCACATGAGATTCTATAACCATACATTTTAAATACATAATTTTTACATATATAATAAATTTCTAATATCAAGTTATATAAATGAAATCTTTTGACTCGCAAATGTAATGCCAATCCTATACTGGGAAAAACATTACTTTGAATGTCTCATATAGAAGATGGGAGATTGAATATTGTAAATAAATTTACAACTTTAAATATTTTTATTTATTTATTTATTTATTTTAAAATTGAGCCTCTATAATGAGCAGCTCAAGTGACATTAAAGCACTGTTGTTTGAAGAAGTTAACAGGTTCACGTGTAAATATTGAATCCCCCCAAAAAAACCCAGATTCACATGTAAATTAAAAAAACTGTCAAGGCAGTTATTACAGGTGAAGTAACTAATTTTGTGATTACTTAATGTGTTAACAAAAAGGAAATGGGTGACAGAATGGTTAATTTTATAAGAACCATTTTTAAAGCGACAGTTTCGCACACTAGAAAGTAAAGAAATGTTTCGCTAGAATTGTTAATAGTTGTTATAAAATAAAAGATACAATGTAGAATAAAGAAAATAAGAGAATAAAAGAGAGAATATATTTTATTAATCAATGGAAATATTTTATAAAATTTCTCTAAATTTTTTATTTATAGATATAAAAAGTATAAATGAAGTAAAGATTTACTTTTAATGACTATTAGAATTTAAAGTACATCAAAATTTATCTTGATCTTAATGGACTCCACTTAATAAGATATTCATAACACTCCTCATTGGATGTTCATTGGTAGATAATGTGTCTCATTAAAATCTTACTAAGATAAAAACCTTGTGAGAAAAAAAATTCCTAGTGAAGGAAAAAGAGTACACATATCTATAATACACATAATATGCTGCCTCGTTAAAAAAACCTTACTAGGAAAACTCAATGGGGCAAAACCTCAGTTAAGCGAAAAAGAGTACAACGTGTATTTACTCCCCCTTATGAAAACATCACATACTTTCTCTTATTCTACATATTCAATCTTGAATACTAGTTTTTCAAATGACTATTTGAATGTATTTGCTAAGTATTTATATCACCATTCTTTTGAAAGTCATAAGTGAGGGAAATTTTGGGAGAAATATATTTTGGTTTCTTCAGGAGTTTCAACAATAATCATAGAAAACTTTAATCATAATTCCTCCATAAAAATATAAATATGTATTTTGGATCATTTTATAATCTTCTTTCAACTACTATTGACTAAGTCAAATTTACCATATATATTCAATTATTTCAATTCATATAAATGAAAAATTTCTCGATAATTTCAATATGTTTTTGGCATTCTAAGTCCTTCAAGTATTTTAATATAAACTTTACACTATATAGTGATTCATTAAAGGTTGTAACAACAACCATTAGACGCAAGTTAAATCTTTTATGAACTGTTAGTTTGATAATATATTTAAAGGTTATTGCATCAACCACAAAAGTATGTGATATCTTTTCATAATCAATGCCGTGACTTAGCGAAAACTTCATATTTTTTCTGCTTTTTGCAAAACTACTTCATTTGTATCCTCACTAGCTTTATACCTTTAGATATTTGAACTGCTGGTCCAAAAACTCCACGAATTTGAGTTGCGTCTTTCTATTTTTACCAATATATTTCATATCCATATTTTTCAATAGACTTATTCAATATTATCCTTTTATTTCATTATTTCAACAATAATATTGCATGCAAAACCATTGTCGACCACTTTTATTATCAGTTCAACATTTTCTCGAATTGACATAACGTATCGAGATTTATTTATTTTCACTATTTTAATCTTCAGTTTCAGGCACCTGAATCTCTTCTAGAGTTTTAGTCATGTCTTGGGTCTATTATGGAGCACCCGCCTCCACTATATGACCATCTAGATTTATTTTTTTATAAGAATTTTCATATTTGGAACTTGTAATGAGTTATTCTTGTTGAACTTTGGGTTCAAATTACTCTCCCCCTAACTATTACAAGTTATTATTTCACTCCCCTTAATGTCGGGAAAACTATTAAATCAAAATAATAATCACAAATCATGTCATAATTGAATCTCCAAAATATTTAAAACATATAATAATACAAGGAGACTCGCAATTAATATATATTCCCAACTTTCTTTAAGGATTTACTCATCTTTGTGCATTGCCGTGGAGTAATTGGAACATATATACATATACACAAATTCAAAGATGAGAAATATTTAGCTCTTGACTAAAAACCAATTATAATGAAGAGTATTTATAACTTATTGGCTTGATGCATACAACACGCAAATCAACATAATCTCATATTGGAATAGGAAGTTTAGTCCTCATAAGTAATGGTTTAGATTTAATCAAATGCGTTCAATTAATAATTTTTCTAAACCATTATGCGCATAAATAACAAATTTTTATGAATTTTTTTCAAACTCAATTAATAAAAGACTGAGATATAAACTCATCAGCTTTAGCAATATGAATTGTCTTAATTGTATAATCTGAAATTAATTATTTAAATAAGAAATCTTGCAAACGACAGGTTGCAAGTTGATAACACATATGTGATTATTTTGTAGATGCATCTACCAAAATCATATAATATCAAAACCATCCACATGGTGAATTAATGGACCAATATTCATTTCAGAAATGCAATACATTAAATCTCAACTTTAGCTAGTAAGTTTCTAAGAATCAATTTTCATTGAGAACAAATAACAAATGAGAATTCTTTAAATTAGAGAATCTTCTGGTTCCTTAATGAATGTCCATATCAATTCTCAATTATTTTTCACATCATATATGACCCAAAATGGTTTAACTGGTCACGCCAAGTAGTAAATGCAATTGTATCAGTAAAGTTTTCGTTTACTTTAACAAGCATTTCAATTTTATTGATAATCTCAATATAAATTGTGAGAAATTAATAATTTTATTGTCATTACTTTTACTTTGTATCCACATATAAGTACTATTGTGACATTTACTACTGGAAATGTTTAAATCAATGTGAAGTTTAAATCACTATTTTCCACTTGTACAACAGGTACATAACCAATGACTTTTCATACATAAGTTTTCTCTCTTGTAAGTTCTAATTAGTAATATTTTTCCACGTAATTTTAATTGAGAACTTATTCTGAATACTGTAAAGTTATACTCATAGTTTAAAAAAAAACTTGTCACTTCAGGTGCATCCAACAATAAAGAGCTTTAGATAGAATTACCATATTCTATTGTTCATAAGTAGATCTTTCACAGTCAAATATTTTCCTTTCAATCCCTTAATGAGATGATAACAAAAGATCACAAAGATAGTCAATCAATTCAATTTAATAACAATATTAATCAATAACTCAATCCTCTCCTTTTTCATCCTTTCAAAATAGATATTTATAGCAATAGTGATTCATATGGAATATAGTATTTTCTTCATTCACAAGCTCAATATGAGATCCATTATAAATATATTTTAAAACCAATGGATTAACCATCACAAGATATTAATATATTAGCTCTTCTAGAGCTTTCAACTAATTTTGTACTACCAAATATTGTAATAATATTGGTTTATATTTTCTTTTGCATTCACTTCCGGGAATGCACTAGATGTACTAGGACGAACTTATAAATGTCCCAAAAAATTCTTTATTTCATAATTACCATTGCAAACATGCATAGATTTCAAATCAAAATCTAATCTATTCATGTTGTCATGATCAGTCTTCAATTATAATAAACATGATATAATAAATAAATTATAGTAAAATATACCTAAGATTCTTAAACATCATCGTTATCACCCTGGCTGAGTGGTTAAAGGCTATAATAATTACTTATAGTACGCATGCCTCAATTGAAATAGTAGCAACTCTAGGAGGCAATCGACAATAGCAAATTTCGGGATATTTTTGTGACTTGTGGAGAAAAACAATAAAAAAATAATCGTGTTGATAACGTGTTATAAAATAAATAGAGTGGTAATAAATATATTTTAGAAACAATATATTTTAGGTTAAATTTTTAAAAAAATTATTTAATAATAAATATATATGGAGTGGTAATGAATTTATATTTTAATATTATTGAACAGATGTTCAATCTTCGGATTTGTAATTTCTAATTATTTTTATTGTGACAAGTTTTTAAAGTAGCCTGCTAAGTGTAAATAGGAATGACCACTTCCATCGTCCTTATGACAATGTGTTAACTTATCATATTTGGATTTGGTAATTTATTAAAAAAATCTTTGAGCTTTGAATGATGATAATATTGTAGAAGCCTAACCAATCCTTTTAAAACAACTATTTTTGGAGATTGGATTGGTTCGGATCAAATAATTAAACCCCTTAGATCGTGTAAAACCAATTGGGATTGCATTGAAGACTTACTTAAAAATGAATCACCATTAGTTCACTTTACATTGGACTCTATTCGTATATTGCTTTTGCTATTTTGTAGCTGCTATTATTAAAAGGTTGGATTGTAATTTATCACTAGTATGTGAGCAAGTCTCAAAATTTTCTATATATTGAGAAACTTTATGGATTTTGTATGAGAGCATAGACAGCAATTTATTGTTCATTAAAGAATTTATTTTGCGAGTGTATTTGAAGAGTAAACAGGTTGTGTTTATAACCTAAATTCTCAGGAGGAGAATTTAGAGATGAGTGTTTTAGTCTTTAGGTACAAAATTAAGGTCTTTATACTTGAAAAGTGATAGAGCTTAACTCACTTATTGTATTATAGATTAAATATTAGAATTACTCACTGAATTAAACTCCATATATGTAAAGAAACTGAATTGTCTAAACAATTATACATGTTGATTATTTACTTTGTTTACTTGTTTATTGCTGTGACAACATAAGTAATTACTGCAATCAGGCAACACTTGGTTTAAAAGCAATTAACAATACTAAATATCAACAAATTTATTTAAAAATATATAAAAGTTAAAAAAAAGGTTTCACCATAATTATATTAATTATAATTTAAAAAAAAGTATTTCTATCTCCATTTAGAGTTTGTGTCATCGAATATAGAACAGTTTTCAGTGTGTGATGTCAGTCTTGATCAGTACATTGAATTGTAAGTCTTCAACGACCCAGCAAGTTTGCTTTATTCAATTTCGCAACCATTTCGTCTGCTGGATTATCGTTAGTACGAATTTACATTGATGCCAAAGCTACTAAAGCATTTATGAAATCTTTCTTAGTACTTTATCAGGACATCAATAATTAAGATGTTTTTTTTTAATTCTTAATAAACTTTATGAACACTAGAGTGATGTTATATTTTTTTTCCTTGTATTTTTTGATATATTTGCAAGTAGCTGAGTAAATTTTGAATCAAATTTGAAAATTCAACCTAATCAACTTAAACTTATTCAATTCAATTTAATAATTAAAAATTAACAATTTAAATCAATTCAACATGAATTTAAAATTGACTAAAACTCAAAATTACTCGAAAAACTAACCCAATGTGATCTAAATTTAAATTAATTATTTTTTACAAAAATAATTTAATAAAATTATACTTATAACATAATTATTATTTTTGTTATAATTTGTAATTTATAAATTGTGTATCACTTTCTATTGATATAGAATATGAAATTTCAACAAATATCATAATTACAAATACAATAAGCATCTAATTAAAAAAATATACTATCTCTTTACTTGCGAGTAAAATTAGTAAGTGAAAAAAATTGATAAAAATACAGAGTAAGTCTGCAAAAGAAAGCTACCATACAACACATAAACCAAAAAAAAAATTAAAACTATAATGCAAAATTTAAAAAGAAATAGATGTATTGCAAAGTCCATGTTCAAACGAAACACCTGCAAGTAAAAAATATAAAAAAAATTAAATGTGTTGAAAAACATGAAACTGTGATTTGGTGTGAGATGGATAGTGTCCACTTCCTTGTCCACCAAATCTATGTGGAGACAATTTTCATATTTAGGTGTTGTCAATTTATTGAACATTATATTTGAGCTATATTGATTCCATGGTGAATATATAGCCCATGGAAGATCATACTGTTTAGGAATATAAGTATTGATAATTGATTTGGATCAAAATTTCTCAAAACAATCTCTTGAATTATGGACTTTGGATTGGATCGTTATTCTTCTGATGAGCTACCATAGAGTCCTTGTTTGCTTCATAAGTTATTATTATATTGTATTACTCTTATGATATTATTGTTTTATCGGGATTGTATTATATCTTCTATTATAAGCAAGTCTCGAAATCAATGTTTATATATTTAAGAGACTTGCCTAGAAAAATGTACAAACAGTTAGACACTTAATCCGTTCTAGTGAAAATAATTTGTAAGAGTGCTTTTTGTTAGTAAAACCTTCTATTATGGTTTTACTTTTTGCGATCACAGGGGAAAATCATAGTGGTGAGAGTATTGTATCTTCAAAGTGCAAGGGTGAGGGAAATGTTCACGGTGTGTGTGATTGAGTAGGTACACTTTGTAATTGTTGAAGAAAGTGCATATTTCTCATTGAGTCGGGCTCCATAGATGTAGGGAACCTGAACTGCGTAAACAACCTTCTTATGTTCTATTTCTTTATTGTTCTCATTTAGTGTCTGGAGGAATGCTTACCAACTCAAGCACCAATCTAATTGGGCAACTTCTATTCTTAGCAACAACCTTTTTGCTAACAATTGGTATTAGAGACTACCACTTAAAGTAGCTAGTGGAGATCCAAAGTGTTGCTAATGTCTAAATATGGATGGTTCATCCACATCAAGACCCTCTATGCTTAAACTTGGCAACTATGCCTACTGGAAAACACACATGAAGACCTATATAAATTCAATTGATGAGAAAGCATGGTGTGCAATTATGATGGATGAGAAGCTTCCAAGATGGATGGTGAGCATGGTAGAGTTACAAACCTAGAAGTTTAGTGGACCATCAAGGAAGAGAAGTTGGAAAATATAAATTCGAAAGCTTTATATACAATTTTCTATGAAGTGATATGCAGGAATTCAAAAGGATCACCAATTGCACCATGGCGAAGAATACCTGGGGTATCCTGAAAATTGCTTATAAAGGAAATTTCATAGTCAAACAATCAAATCTGCAAATGCTGACTTCGAGCTTTGAAAGTCTGAGGATGAAGGAGTCAAAGACACTTGGTGAATTTTATGCAAAATTGTGTGACTTATCAAACCAAGCTTTTGCATTAGGTTAAAAATATTCAAATTCCAAGCTAGTAAGAAAGGCATTGAGATATCTCCCTTAAAGATTTTCTATCAAGGTCACTACCATTGAAGAGGCTAAGAACCTTGAACAACTGGTCATAAATGAACTTATCGACTCTCTACAAACCTTTGAGATGAATCTAAATCAAGCAAAACGTATCAAGGGGAAAATGAGATAAAAATATTGTTTTTCAAGTCAATAAGAAAGTGCCCACTTCTCAAAATGCTACCTTGGAGGACCAATATGTAACACCCCTCGCCCATCTCGGTCGTCGGGACAAAGTTACAAAATGCTACAATGCAAAACGAAACAGTTATCAACATTTAACGGATAATTTGAATAAAAAATATTAACTACCATCATATAAGTAATTCAGTACAAATTTAAAATTTTCCCGGGCTTTATACGAGCTTATGTAAGCTCAAAAATCAACCCAGGATCAAACAAGGACAAAACTGCAAAGATTTCTTCAAAATGACATCGTGACGTGAAAGAATTCCTCATTATGACATCGTCGAAACAGTTTGTCATGTCACAATGTTAGTCCGATTGATGTCAAAACATCACTCACTGTTTGGCGTCGTTGAGATGATGGGGTTCCTCGTCTCAACATTACATTACAAGTCTTTTCTCGTCAGGACAACCACCATATGACATCACAACGTGAATTCTATTTTAAGTACATTAAAGGCCTCTTGACACTTGTTTCAAAACAACTACTAAAATAATCCAAATAATTGCACTAAACACTACTTATACCTATACAAGTCATACAAATTTCATGCCAAACACATAACTTGAGTTACATCCAAACATCTAAACCAATATGCAACATTTGGCACCAGTTCACAACAAAACTATTTATGAAAATTCAAGCTATTCAACATTCACCTTTTCAAGTTGATTTCATGCTCAATCCTAATTCATTTACAACCCAAATCATTGTCAACTACAATCCTAATTCATTAAACATTATAAGGTAATATGACACTCCTAAGTACATGCCACATATAACTAGGCTCAAAATGATTAAAAAAGCTACCAAATCAAGAGATGGATAGTGTGATCTCTGATGTGCTCCGATTGTCATGTTTTGCAATGAACAATCTACAAGTAAATGAAGATAATAGTAAGTATAGCGAATACTTAGTAAGTTCAACAAAATTTAGCTCAACTTACCTAAATTTAGCTCAACTTGACAACCCTTTAACATCTTTAAGCACACTTATACAAATTCACAAACAACCATCAAGTTAGTATATTGGCACAATGAAATCAAAGTATTCCAATCACATACTTATACTACTATACCAATTAGTTCAATGCATTTCCAACATATACATTTTTACAAACATGTCAACTAAGTTCCTCATTAATTTTTCTAACTACTTCTCTTCCGATATGCTACCATATTTGCCCGAAGAATTATAATAAATTACTTCAAATACTCAGGACTGATTTATTGGATCCCATTGTAACACCCTATAATCAACCTAAATTATCGAATCCGAATATTTGATGTTACCAGACTTAAACACTTAGCAAAAAATTTTCAACAGGCGTAAAACAAATTTAAAACATACTTCTTATTTCTTTATTTACTGTTCTTAAAACAAAATATAAATAAAAGAGAACGTTTAATAATTACATTAGATTTTCAAAAGCAACATATGACATTACAATTTAAAACTTTGTTAAAGACAGATTTATTTTTCATAGCGTAGAGTACTAAGCGCCATATCCCTATGGTGTCCTCTATATGCATAATATCACAACTCAAACTGCCATACTGGCGCATTCCTTGCTTGGTCCCTTCTAGCATACTTATTCTTTAATCAGAACCTCCATAACAAACAGACGCTTTTAAGTTCAAATGAACTTAGTGAATTCTAACCCAGGTTACCTTTGAGCGTTTATTGTTGAATCCCTCAACTTGAAGATTCTGGATTTCTTTTCAATATTTAGCGGATACTTTTCTAATACCAGATGCATACATATACACCAATTCACTCATTAGGTAGATTACAAATTTCACCACTCAATACGTATCACATTTCCTCTTCGAAAAATAGGTGCATTACTCAGAAAGATATTCATACAGATTCTACCTTCGATGGATTCTCACATAGACAAATGTTGAACACTTAACCCAGAATGGTGTACTTTAGATAATATTCTTGTTGGATACTTATACTAACTAATCGTTTAAGATGAACTTCATACGAATCCTACCTTTGGCGGATTCTCAACTGAATTTGGCAGCTATCAGGATACCAATCAGATTATATCTTCAATCAACCCAGACCACAACTTATTCTGATGGATGAAACATTCTAAGTCATCTCAAGAAATCCCAAACAACATGTTACATATCTCGAGAACGTCTAAGTTTGGCGGACAACTTAGACTCCAGATAACCTCTACACATAGTGTGAAAATACTCAGATTTGGTGGATGCCATAGAATTTAGATATCTTCCTTACATAGCGTAGACAAACTCACGTCCGAAAAACCCTTTGACCACCCATAATTATAAATACACTAAGTTTTTTGTACTAACGAGCTACTATGGCAGATTCACTCTTCAGAAACACTGCTAAGAACTCTTTTAAGAAGTACCCCTAGGGCAAATTCAAATTTCGCCACAAGGCTATCCAATCAGGGATATTTTCAAACTTACATAGATCTTTGCCATAGAGTTAGCTAGCAGAGAAGTCTTAAAGCTTACACAGATCTCACCATAAAGGCGTTATGCAATAAATAACTTTACTCTCGAAATGATATATATATATAAGGTAATGTTATGGGCACCTTTATAGGACAAAAATATGAGAGAGAAAAAGGCGTTAAAAGTCTTTAAAGTGAAATTATTTACTTTTTATTTTACACTACTTTACTTTAGGTCTAATTTATTTTAGGATATTTTTAAGTAGGGTTAAATTGTTTTATTTCCTTCTAGAAATATATTTTTATTTACATGTAGTCTTTATTTAAAAACCTATTGGAGAATAAAAGCATAAGTAGAATTTCTATTTATTCTTCAAGAGATCTTGGTCTTTCTCTAAATCAGTCCTAAAGGTTTTAGTCTCCCTTTGACAAGATGAGCTATCAATCACCATAGGTTGTTCTAGGAATAGTGATAAAGGGAAAGCAACCGCTTCCAAGTTTTCCATTAATCGCCTAGTGACTTAATCCTATTCCTGAGTTCTCAACAATTTGACATCAAGGCCTTTCATAATAAGCGATGAAATCCAAACTTATGTAGATTCTATGGTGGCAACAAAATTTTCTTGTCACACCCCAATTTTGGTGGATTTGAGATCAAAGCGTATAATTGTGAAGTTATTTGTTTGGCATAGTGCAACCCACCAATTAATAGTCTTCAAGTGTGTTAGAATCTGGAGTAGTATATTTAACATAGAAATAATTAAGGATTCTGTTATAGGTTATTCTATTATTTAATAAAAGGATATGATAAGTAAACTGTAAGCCTGATGAGGTTACCGCCAAAAGTATGGTACGCCCAGTTACCTACGCACTATGCTGAATGGTTACCTGGTTAGAGGTCAACTGGATTGACTAGTCAAATATCAAATATATAGAATTTTCATTTATGTTCCTCTCAAAATCTGTAAGCCACTATGAAGGACAAACTCTGGATTCAAGTGACACTTGTTAAGTTCTACTAAAGGGAACTAAGGGTGTATATATATAGTGAGAAGACTTCGTGAAGGGTTTTTCTTCCTTTAAATTTCTATTCTCTTGTTTTTCTTCTTAAACTTGTATGTTCTCTTATTCCTTATAAAGATAGAGCTACAGTTTTTGAGTTAACCAGTGGACGTTTCACTTTATGGTAAGTCAAATGAATTTGCATGTCATGTTTTGAAAGATTAAGGCTATTAAGAAGCTTATGAACAATAAGTTACGAATACAAGGCCTTCGATGGGGTTGTCTATGATTGGGAAGTTAACAATTAGTATGAAGATAGGTTTTAATGGTGAACCTATGTTCTTTAAGCAGTTGTTGCTGATGGCCCGAGAAGGGTATTCGAGTTTGGAGTTCAAGCTATAGTTTAGGTGAGTATTAGATGAGTTTCTATCTTAACTGTTGCATGTGAACTATTCAGATTAGAATATATATGAAGAAAATATCTAGGATAGCTGTAGGGCCCAAATTTTGCCTGGAGCCCAAAGTGAACAAAAATCCACAGTCCAAATTACAAACAAAATACAAACAAAACCCAAATACATGTCCCCAGCCCATTAAGCCCAACTAGCCTAAACACCCAATGGCCTAATGACCCAAAGACAGTTAACAGAAAACCCTAGGCGTTCAGAGCGCCGCAGCCGCAACCTCCCACGCGCACCACCGCATGTACGCTGCCCTCCACGTCACCGTACGGCCTCCACATACCTGCAAGAAGGACAAACAAACGAAAAAATCAAAGAAAACAGGCAAAAAAAAGAACAGAAATCGTCAGCAAATCAGAAAATAGAAAAAAGAAAAATGTTAAATAAAAAATGATTCGGGGGGATTTTTCTTTTGAATTTTCTTTTTGTTTTCTGTAAAATCGGACTATAAGAAAGCCATTCAAACACTGTAAACAAAAAAAGGATGCACATTGTATCAAGAAATATCAATACAAAAATAAAAAAAGGTGATTTTTGAATTGCTCTCTTGCTTCTTCCGTTTTTTTCCTTTTTTCTTCTTCGGTATTCTTTTCTTTTTTGTTTTGATTCATTTTTGAATAAAAGAATAAAAAAACAGAGAATAGAAGGAGAGAAGTTACCTGGAGGCTGGATTTCCGTCTTCTCTCCGCAGTCATCGGAGTCGAACCAGAGATTGTTGGCCTCTGGAAGAGACGAATCGTCAGAATGGCGCGAAGAGAAGAGCATTCAAGCTCTCTGCTTTCTTTTTATGTTTCTTTTATTTTTCTTTCTTTTTTTTTTGTTTAAAAAATGAAATGGAGGCTATCAGATTAGGGTTTTTTTGCCCTTATGTGACGTATGAAACGACGCCGTTTGGAGTCTAATCAGTGGCTCCAAAACGGTGCCGTATTGAGCTCGACCCGCGTGTGTGACCCGACCCGAGGGAAGGATCCGCGCGTTTGGCCTCTGTGGGGAGATTTGTGCAAATGGTCCTCTCCCTTTTTGTTGCGTATTCAAATCGCTCCTTTTCGTTTTCTAATTTTCGCCCTATAATTTGATTTTCATTTTATTTTAGTCCATGCTGCAACGCAGCGTTTTGGAGGGCGAGGCTATTTTCCGCTTTACTCCCTCCTTGTTCCTCGCGCACCCGATTCGGTCCCTTTTCATTTTTATTTATTGCGGATTGGCCCTCAAATTTCTGTTTTCATTTTAATTTAGTCCTGATTAATATTTTGTTGTTAATTAATTTACTATCATTATTTTTATTACTGTTTGTTATTATTATTATCATATTTGATCATATTTTTATTTACCTATATACCTATGTGTTACTTTATTATTTCCTATTATTTTAGACTGTTTTTATTATGTATATGTACATATGTAATATGTATTACTTAATTTTAAATTATATGCATATATATTTTATACATATATAACTCTCTTTAAAAATTATTTTTACATATACATATATTATTGTTGGTTTCGAATAATTTTTTACCTGCATGTATGCACTTCATTTCTTTCAATATTTTATTTTTATTTTTGCTATCTCAACTTTTCCTATATATTATATTATTATTTATATTGAGTTTTCATTTCATATATTATCTATTTTGATTAATACAAGTATATTATTTTAAGTTTTACTTATTTTGACTTCCTTTTTTATAATAATTACTTTAAATTTCATTTAGGTAGTATTATTTCATGTAATATTCATTATCCCATTCTTGAATGTTGTCAAGTCTTTGCATTAATTATTTCATTTTAAAATTTCATTCATGTAATTTTTGTGAATATGCATTCAAATCTCTTTTCTCATATTACCTTTTTGGTACATTTTATTTGTGTTAAGTTGTTTGGCATTTCCTTGATTATTTTAATTAGGTTTTCAAACATGGATGTTAGTATTTGCACAATGTGAGATACGAAATTGTTACTCCTATGTATTGTATTGCTTATTTACTTGATTATTCTTCATACATTAGTGTACGTTGATTTACGAATCTCTATTTTGCGTTGTACGTTATTCTTCTATTGTTTTATTTATTCAAAAGATTACATTTCATATCATTTAAATGTCAAAAGCGTTTTTATCCAAAAAAGCTTTCAAATAACGCGACACTCGGAATCGGGGATCCTCGAAAAGATTGTGTCCTAACTTACTGGATTCCAATCTTCTTCGGGATCTAAGAAACTGAATATCCCTTTTAATTAACACACAAATAAAAAACTCATTCTCGGGAATTCGACACGTTGTGTCCTAACGCATTGGATGTGACATGTCGTTTTCTCGAGACGAGGATTCTTCTAACAAATGAAAATAAAGGCAATATTTGATATTTAGGGATTTTGTGAAATCGAACCCTAACTTACTGGGTTTGATTTTCTCATTTAACCCAAATGATCAGATACCCTTCTCAAAATGCATAGGTTTTAAAAAAATCAAGAGATAAACTTAATTTTGAGGATTTGAAACGTTGCACTCTAACTTACTGAGTGTGACAATTTATTTCTTTGAAATAAGTAAGTCTTATCATCCAATTCATTTTATTCAAGATAAAAGGATCGTATTTTAAAATCTTTTCAAAATTTCGACATTAAAACATTAAATAATCAATTCGGTATCAATTTTGGGCGTCACGAGGGTGCTAACCCTTCCTCGTGCGTAATCGACTCCCGAACCTGTTTTCTCATAATTCGTAGACCTAAAATCATTTTCAAGGTGATCCGATCACACTTTTAATAAAAGATCGGTGGCGAATCCCATTTTATTTTCAAAGTCGATCCCTTTTTTAAAATTTTAAAAATGGTTTCGACAATAGCCAGTAAGCAATGTATGACAAAATTTTGAAAGGATTATAATATAATGGGGTTATGTATGAGATAATATTTGAATAAGAAGTTTGATAGTAAGTAAGCAAGTGAAATCTGATACGAGGAGGTAAGAATAAATTAGGTATGTAAATAAGACCTAGGTAAGTAACTTCTGAGTGAAAACCTCTATTTGTGATGTCTCTGGTAAGTTAGACATATTGCTAACCAGACTGGTAGATTACAAATAAAGGTATGTGTAAACCCATGTGGCTAAGACCCATGATATTATATGACATCGAAAACACTCATGGTGATGCCTCTAGTACAAATAAGTCTGGACTGGCAGATCACGACATGAGGATGTGCAAGTCCATGTGGTTGAGACCCATAACATGATATGATAAAAGGAATGTTCATGGTGATTGTAACAGCCTGCTTTTTAGTGGTGTCGAAAATAGTGATTTCGGGGCCACAAATCTGACAACTGAGTTCGTAAATATTATTATTTAATATTTATGAGTCAAAAATAGCATTTTAATAAATTTTAATTTGATAATTTATGTTATTTGAAAGAATAATAAGGTTCAAGTGGTAAATAATTAAAGTCAAGTGGTTTTATAAAATGAAATATTGAGACCTCGTTTCTATTAATCAAGCCCATAAATATTTTATTAAATATTTACGAAGTGTTATTAGGGTTATATTAAAATTTGGTTAAGAAATTTTAATGTTTAAATAGTTAATTAATTGAAAATGACTCAATTGTAAAATATGTGAAACTAAATCACTATGGCTTTAATTGTATTAAATGGTTATGAAAACATGAATTGAGGGTTTCAATTTGTAATTATACCTATTTAGATGGTGGTGGACGGTTGGTGGGTTTTAATTAGGAAAATTTTGGATGTTTTAAAGGTTAAACATGTAATTTCATAAATAAAACAAAAATTAAAAGAAACTAAAATAGGTTATCATCTTCAAAAGGACTATCACCACTGAAACTAGGAAGAAAAACTCCATTTTTTAGTAGAAAGCATTCGACCAAGCTGATTTTTCATGCATGGTGAGTGATTTGATTCTATTTTTAATGATTTCTATGTTTTTAAGCTCGTATTAGCTTAATCTAGCTAGTCGGAGATCAATTTGTAAAATTTTTAAAATTATAGGGACTTTCCATAAATGGTTTAAGTGTGTTTATAGATTTAATTGATAGATTATTAAGCTTGGTTGTTAAATAGAAATATTTTCTAAGTGATTTTTAGTAATTTTAATGTTAAAGGATTAATTTGTTAAAAAAGGTAAAATTTATGGGAATTAATGTGAAACTTTGATGATTATGGGTTTTTATGTGACTACAAGAAATTTAGCAAACTTGGTGGATGGTTAAAAATAGTTAAACTGCAAGTTTCAATTTTAGGGACTAAATTGTATAAAAGTCAAAATATTAGGGGTAAATTTGTAAATTGATAATGGAAGGGTTTAATTGCATAAAACTACTTGTTAGAATGCTGGAAATGAATTAATTGGGTTGAATTATTATTCAAATCAAGAAACGTCGTAATTGGATTTAAATCGAGGAAAGCTAAAGTTTCGTACTAGTTGTCGACTCCGTTTTAGTAACTGTTTCACTCGAGCTAAGTTCGTATTATATGTAATATGTCATATTAAATTCCTTGATATTTGTTTTATTCTAATAATTGTGATGTTTGTAATTATTGAATGATGGTTGATGAAAATTAATAATGAAATTGAATTGTATTGGAGATAGTGTATCAGGCCTTGAGTCCAACAGGCTTCATGCCGGTGTATATTATTAGGCTTTGTGCCTAGTAGGTTTCATGTTGGTTTATATTATCAGGCTTTGTGCCTGGCAGGCTTCATGCCGGTGTATATTATCAGCCTTTGTGCCTAACAGGCTTTGAGCTGGTTTACTGTATTAGGCTTTGAGCCTAACAGGCTTCTTGCCAGTGTATTGTATCAGGTAACTTGTACTAAAAATATTATTACAATTATCTGATGTTATTTTATTAAGCTCAACGAGTAAATAAAGGTTTAATAAGTAAATGGATACATCAAATGAACCATGATTTGGATTAATGATATGAATTATAAAGATATGCGAATTTGTAAGGAAAAGATGAATCATGATATATGTAAGAGCAATCAGTTATGAAATTGAAATGCTTGATATGTTATGTGCTTTGTTTAGTTGGATATATATATGCATTGCTTCACCTACTAACCTTGTGAGGTGTTGTGTATAAGAAAAGGAAATTTAGTCTATGACTAAATGGAACTATTCATGGATGTTTAATTCAATGCATTTGGTAAGTTTAAATTCATTACACGAGCTTACTAAGAATTAGTTGCTTACGTAGTTGATTTTCTCTATTTCTGTAAGTGCTCGGACTGTTGGAATCAACGTTGGAGCACAATCACACTATCCATCGATCCATTTCAGTAGATTTTGATTATTTTTGGCAAATGGTTATAAATGGCATGTAATACGGTTATAAGTATTGTCTGGGTGATTGGTTTGTTTTCAAAAAGTGCCAAGTTCATTTATGTTCATGCCTTTTGATGAAGGCTTGTAAATGATGTGTATCCATATGAGATGATAGTAATTAGGCATGCCCTCATGTGAATAGGAAGAAGATGGTTGTGTCATATGTTATGATATGGTTATTTGGTATGTATAAGTCTAGTTGTTGGTTTGGTAGTGTTTGAGTTGAGCCTAGCTTGTGCATGTTTTAAAAACCTTATGTTTTGATTTGTAAATGCATAGGTAAGTGTTTGCTTATGAGATATAGGTGACTTATGACTACCTATAGCAATGAGTAAAATTAATAATGTATATGTTTGTATGGTGAACGTTTCAGGTATGTGAGTGGTTTGACATGTATTGAATTGATGATTGAGTTGTGGTGCCTTTGAATGGCATATTGGTTAGAACATATAGGATGATTGAAATGGTATGTTTTGTATGTGCTTGAGGTGTGTTTTGGTCATGTAAATGTATGGGAGAAAGATGTATCTTGGTATGCATGCATAGGTATTGAAATAGCTTGTTTTAGGGGGCCCAATTTAGAGCACATGGCCTGAGACACGGGGTGTCACACAGTCGTGTGCCACACACGAATACTCCACACGGCCATGTGTCTTTTTATTTGCAGGTGCAGGTTTCACACAGTTTGTCACAAGGCCTGCGACACGGTTGTGTGACCCAAGTCGGTGAGTTACACAGTTTGATGCACAGGCTACGACACAGTCGTGTGTCCCATAGTTTGAATGCCCACATGGCTTGGGTTGTGCCACATGGCCATGTAACCCCTGTTTCACAATTTTTTCATTTTTTGCATGAAATTTCTAATTTGCTTCGAATAAGTCACTGATTGTTTCCAAACTATTTTTAAGGCCAATCAAGCTTGATTTAAGGCTCGTAAAAGTAATTTATATCATAAATTAATTATATTATCAAATATAAATATGTGAATTGCTTGTTGATCCATGTTGCGAAGTTTCAGGTTCTGTTTTGTACTGTAATGCTTCGTAACCCTATTTTGATGTCAGAGACGGGTTAAGGATATTACAGTGATGCCTTTGGTAATATGTAAATCAAATTGACAAATCACGACATGAAATTATGGATAAGTCCATGAGGGTGAAACCCATGGCGCCTTTTGTGAAAGTTCGTCAGGATAGTAAACATGTGATTCTGTATGATGCATGTGTGGTGTGATATGCTAAGCATGTGTTGCGTATTATGTTTAGTTTTGTGGTGTATTCGGTATTGCCCTTGAGGCATAATCTATAAAACATGTATGACGTGATCTGCTACGCCTTAATGGCGTATTTTGTATTTGTCTTCATGGAAATTCTATAAGGTAGAGGTAGCAGAAGCTGGTTTACTGTCTATGTAGTAAGACATGGATATGTTCTGAGACTTCTTTGATAATTAATTCTATGATAAGAATCTGGTGAGTTTGAAGATAGCTTAGTTGGTTTGACCTTGCAATAAGTATGATAAGCTTTAAGGGACGTATTCGTATATATAAATGGTCTAAGTGTTCGCTGGAATAAGTTCATTTATGTTATGTATTGGTGATGTTTGAAATTTGGTATCTACCAGATTTGAATAGTTTCCATGGTTCATTTAGAGAGTATTTAGACTCTGAGACGTTTGTCAATCTGGGCATACTTATGTGACATGGATGTTGGGAATTCTTTTGAATGATTTGGAGTGTTACATTGTTGAATAAGTAATTTTGGATTGGAATCAGGATATGATTTGGTTGGTAGTCTAATAGGTATTCAATTCAGAATGGGATTCCACCAAATGTAAGAGTAATTAGTACGTGTCCTCCGAGTATTAGTATCTACGAATAACCATTCTAAGAATAATGTAATGTGTAAGATCGAAGAGGAAATTTGTAGGAAGGGATTCTATATGGATAATCTATTCAGAAGTATCTAAGGTTGTAAAAAGGATTCTAAATTATATGATTGGTAAGATCTAGATTCAATCAAAATGTCAAGTATATGTGATACTTTCAGTAGGGAATTTGGCATGTAGGCTTATATCCAATATTGTGAAAGTATTCGCCAAGGACAGAGTGGTGTTTCAAACTCTTACAATGAGGAAATTACATTAAAACTCACCAAGTATATGTGAACTTATAAGCATTATGTTCATGTTTCAAGTGTGGCTATATAATTGATTTCGCTACAAGAGACAAAGCCAGGATTGCGTCATGGAAGTAGCAAGCAAGGATACTATGCATACAAAAATATATTAAGAGTGTGGCGTATAACTTTCTATGCCATGAAAGTCTATTATTAATAAATTGTTGTGTTGTGATGTCTTAAATCACCTCTAAGTGCTTGTTGTACTTTTGGATATTATTCATTATATCTTATGTAATTAAATAAAATAGAAAGTAATAGGTTGAAAAAGAACTATTCATAGCTTTGTTAAAGTTTATGTTAAGTGTTTATATCTGGTAACATCTGACATCTGAACTCAATGAATCGGGTCGAGTTGAGGGTGTTAAATTTTCAGTCTACAAAACCGAATGGACAAACAATTTCAACAAATGCAAGATCAGATGAAAGCTCTATTTATTTTATTAGAGCAAATCAACCATTGAGGATGGAGACACAAATAGTTCGATAACCCAACTAGGTTACGTTCCATTGCCACCAATCGTTACGGAAGGCACATCACCACTACTACCAAGTGGGGCGACCCCGATGTTGGAAGATTTGTTCCTCAATATGAAAAATTGGATTTTTCTACTTTCGATGCATCAGAAGACTCTTTGATCCGATTGCATCCATACGAATAGTTTTTTAAAAATCAATGCGCCTATGAAGCACACAAAGTAGGGTTGGTAGCCTTTCACATGCTGGGAGAGGCGCAACTTTGGTATTACTAGATGAAGTAGGAGGGGCAAATGATAAACTGGTTAAGAGTTTCGTAATCATTGCTCCCTTCTTTTTGGTCCTCCGATAGGCAACAACCCCTTAAAGGATTTGGTCAATTTGAAACAAATAGAAACTGGAGAGATCTACAAAGGTTATTTCAGGAAAACTGGCAAAGGCTAGTCAATATGTTTGGCCAAATCAACATGTTGGATTACTCTTAGTTGGGTTAGACAATTTAGTTCGGCATGATGTTAAGTTGCAAAAGCCCTTGGATTTAGCCATGGCTATGAGTCTCACGAGAGATTTTGAATAGAAAAACCAATCATTACGTGTCGAAAATAATCGACGAGAGGCATGTTTGAATACTTGAACAAATTCTGGGTCGTTGATTTCACAACAATGGTCAATTCAGAAGGGTACTATGAATAATGTACTCGAGGGTTCTTTAATATCTATAACTCCGGCTCCATTCATAAAGTGCTTAAGCAAAGGATAGATGGCAGAACATAGATCTAAAGGGCCGGTTATGCTATAATTACGATGAGCCTTATTCATAGTAATGTTGTGAACGCCTTTAAATGTCGCACATATGAGTGGAAAAAGACATTAGTTCAAGTTTTTAAAGCTAAATTATTTACTTTTTATTTTACCTTACTTTTACTTTAGGTTATTAGTTTATTTTAGGTTAATTTTAATTACGTTAAGTTGTTTTATTTCCTTCTAGAAACATTTTTTATTTACGAGTAATTAGTCCATATTTAAGGACCTACTGGAGAATAAAGCATAACCAGAATTTCTATATACTTTTCAAGAGATCTGGGGTCCTCTTTGGATACCAATGCACAGCAGTGCGATGAAATTTTTCCTCTTTATTATCAACTTGACTGCACTGGAGTGGACTGAGACAGCCTTTGGATGCCAAGGCTTCCAGCACAATGAGGGAATTCTACTGCACTGGACAGCCTTAAGCTGACTGGTGATAAAAGCATTAGTTGGGTGTAGCTGGGGCAATAGATATTTTTAGAAGACAATAATACCCTTAGTTAATTTATTAATTTCCAGAAACAAATGCACGGGAGGCATCTCTGAATTTTCAACATACAGCAAAATTGAAATCAGTTTGTAGATTTGGAAATACACTGAAAGGATGCAATTGGCACATGAAGATAGCACAACAAGCTTTGCTAAGGGGAATAATTGCATCAAAACTAGGAATTAAGTAAAGCTTCCGAAAGGTTTCATCAATAACATAAAGAACTTGAACAAGCAATAGCAACTAATAAGCAGAAACACAATTCAGCATAAAATATTTATAAACATATATCTGAAAGGAAACAAATAGGATAATTAACATAAACTACTTGAAAGACCCAATTTCCTAGTAAAGAAAACAAACAAACCTTCCAGCGAAATGATTGTAACCTCCTCCAGCACCATAGTGAGATTTTCTGCATAAAATAAACCAATTCTTCAACAGTAAAGAAAACACCCTTGTTGCTGTTTCTGTTGTTGTTGCTGCTGCTGTTGGTATTGTTGATAATGGGAATGGGAATGGGAATGAGAAATGGGAAATGGGAATGGGAATGGGAGGAGGGAACGGTGGAAGAGGGGAGATGGGAATGGGAAATGGGAAATGGGAACGGGAAATGGGAATGGGTATTGCATGGGGATGGGAAATGGGAGAAGGATACGGTGGAAGAGGGGAATGATAGAAGAGGGGAGATGGGATTTCATTGTATTTAAAATTTTAAAAATAAAAAATATATGTAATGGATTTTAAAAATAAAAAAATACTTGTAGTGTATTTTAAAATATATATATGTAGTGTATTTTAAAAATAAAAAATATATGTAGTGTATTCTAGAAATAAAAAAATATATGTAGTGTATTTTAAAATATATATATATGAATTGTATTTTAAAAGTAAAAAAATATATGTAGTGTATTTTAAAAATAAAAAATATATATGTAGTGTATTTTAAAAATAAAAAATATATGTAGTGTATTTTAAAAATAAAAAAATATGTGTAGTGTATTTTAAAAATAAAAATATATGTAGTGTATTTTAAAAATAAAAAAATATGTGTAGTGTATTTTAAAAATAAAAATATATGTAGTGTATTTTAAAATAAAAAAATATATGTAGTGTATTGTAAAAATAAAAAAATATATGTAGTATATTCGGCGTATTCGAATTACTTGAAGCATGAAGATCCAATATTTTTCTTGAAAGATACTAATTTTGAACTTCAAAATTTGATCCAAATATAATGTTACTATTTGTGGAAATAATATTTATAATTATTATAAAAAATATTTAACTATAAAAAATTAAAAATAATTATCATTTTATCTAATAAATAATTTAAATTAATTATATAATTCATTAAAATAGTGGAAGATACATTTTAATATTTTATTAAATGAATTTATAAATTCACATATTTTAATAATTTTAAAAAAGTAAAATAATTTAAATAACTTCTATTATATATCAATTCTAATCTGATGTCCTTAATAGTCATTTCTTATTCTCACCTCACCGCTATAGCTGCGTTTGAATCCAAACACACACTCCACCATTGTTTCTAATCTCACCGCTACAGTATCCAATCTCACCGCTACAGTAACTAATCTCACCGCCACCGCTATTTTTAACCTCACCGAAGGTAAACACACCGCCCATCCAAACTAGCCCTGGGTCTCTCTAAAGGAGTTCTAAAGGTTTAAGTCTCCATTCAACGAGTTGAGTTATAAATCACCATAAATTGTTTTAGGAATAACGATAAAGGGAAGGCAATTGCTTCCAATGTTTCTGTTAATTGCCTAGTGATTTGATCCTACTCTCGTGTTATTAACAGGAAGGAATCAAATCTAATCTTTTGTTTCAAATAAAATGATGAAAGAAGTTCTTTATAATTTTTTGATAAAAAAAAAGTTGAGATTATATTTTTATTATTCTAATTTATCAAATCATATTTATCTTATTTTTTATATTCTTCATGTCTTATTTATTTAATAGATAGTATTAAAAAAATTGAAATCAAATCATAAAATTAGGTGATACATTTTCTGAAAAACAAATAGAGATTAGATTGGTAGGGAATTAACCCGTGTATGTAACGAACAAGTAAATATAATAAAATCAAGAAGATCGAACAATTAAATTTTACGTGAAAAAACTCCTCAAAAAGGATAAAAAAACCACAGGCAAAAAGAGATTTCATTATAATAAAGAAGAGTACAAAAGATGGAGAGAATTAAAGGAAAACTCAAAGCCCAAAAAGAAAAACCCTTCAAAACAAAAAACAAAATTCTCTCAATTTAAATATTTTTGTTGTTTCAAACCTAGAGTAGCTAAGGTCTATTTATAGGTTGAAATTAGTAGCATATTTGACTACAATAACCCTAGGTTAATAAGAGTGAGAAACTAAAAATAGAGTTTAACATGGAGAAAAAAAGCCGAAAAACTTGAACTGCACGTCGTCACGTCGGGACGAGGGATTTCTTCTCGTCGTGACCTCAGCTGCTCGTCGGGATGAAGAACACTTCCTCGTTGCGACGTCACACACTGCTTAGTCCAAAATGCGAGGCATAACTCCACAAAATCTTTATTATTTTTAATTTAATAATTTATACCTTCCTTTATTTTTATGTTAAATATCCAATGGTTTTATCTTTTAATTTTTCATTAATGATGTAATTTTTTTTTCAAATGTCTAAAATTTAATAATGATTATTAATGTTTGAAATTTAAAAAAGTAAAATTAATATTTTAAAGATATGTGAAATTTGTATGATCAAAATATTAAGTATTATCATGTGACTTCAAACTTTTGTTAGAAATTAATTACTATATTGTACTAACATAAAATTGTAAATTTTAGTTATTCATTACGTGGTAACAAATACATTATGAATTGTATACAAAATATCTAAAATCAATTAACAGTTTATTTATTTATTTTTATTATTACATAATAACTAATAATATAATATTAAAATATTCTTAATGTTACTTTAGTAATATCGCGAATAATAAAAGGTATTCTTGTTAATTAACTTTTTTTTTAAGTCATGCTTTTATATATGTTATAGATATAGATAAAACTAAATTACAAAACTAATACAAAGAAATTTATGGATACTGTTTAATTCAAAACCTATATATGACTTATGAGTATGATGTTGATAAATTTAGTAAAATTTCTAGTGTGGCACTAATTTTGAAAATTTTCTAGTCTAGATGAGGAAATCTCTGTGTGTTATGTTAGCATCTAAATCTTTAGGGTTGAAATTCATATAAGATCTTATGTAAGTTTATATATTTGATGAGATGGTATAATGAATAAATTAGAAGATTATTAAACATTCTCAAATCCTGATAAGTTTTAGTTGTGATTTACTAAAAGTAATATGTTTTTGTTTATATTTAATTATAAAAATATATAAATATTAAGATAAAATTCAAATTTATTTTTTTTTTAATAATAAAACATATTAAGGGTTGGCCCAATTCAAGTTGAAATTTTGAGTTGTAAGTAATAATTTGCATAAATTATTAATTTCATTATTTATATTGGAGTTATTAATTGAACCATTCAAGTAGAAAATTTGTGTTATAAGTAATAAATTTCATAGATCATCATTTTCCATAGCAATGAATCATTCAATAGATACGACAGCTTTGAGAATTTTATCATTATGCTCTTCATCATCTTCTGAGTTGCTGGAGTTGGAGTCACGTTTGTGCGAGGATCTAATCCTTGCTCATATTATCCAATGAACCTGAATCGATTAGAGTTAAAGGTTGTTGGTTGTGTATTTCAACTGAACGAGAGCAGCTAAGAGATGGATCAGTCTCCATATCAGTGATTTGCTGCTTCTTTTCACTATCAAGATTTCAAGAAATATTCCCAAAAGCAGAAATGGAATCATCAGAGCTCTTGAAAATGAACCCAGTAGATGTAGATCCAAGTTGTCATAGACCCCAGGCTGAGCAGGTTCCACATAAGGGACAATAGCCAAATGATTTACAACAGAATCACCTTGAACAAAAACAACACCAAAACATTTTCAGATTTAACTGTTTCATATTAAGGGACCAGAACTCCATTGGACAAGAATAGTGTTCCATCCTTTCTTTTGAGCTATCTTGTAACTTGATTAGGAGAAGAGCCATGAGCATCAACAGGAAAACCATTGTATAATCTCTCTTCAAATTCGGCCAAACTATGTTATGAGTTAACAGGAAAGCTATTAGGGAAGTGAAGCACCGAGTTTGGACTGAGAATTTGTAAAGAACCGATTTTCAATTGTACCGAGGTGGATTTGGAACCAAATAAAAATATTTATGGAGATAAATTAAAGAATGGTGAAGTAATTTTGTCAATTAAATAGTTAATTAAAGCTCAAGGACTAAATTTTAAAAGTCCAATCGTTATAGAGTCTTAATCAAGAAAATGCTTGAGGAGCTAGATGGAAATTAATCGAAGGGCTAAAATGGTTAATAAACCGTTATTATATAAAAGTTAATGGAAGATGATGGTCATCTCCACCACTAAGTGTAGTTAAAAGTTAGATTATGCTAATTAATCATGATTTGTTAAGTTAATCAGTTACTAATTAAACTATAAATAACAAAATGAGTGGAAACATAGAGAAGGTTACCATCTTCTTCGCCCTTCCTTAGTCAATTCACCATAATTTATTTCCAAAGTCATTTGGTGAAATATATTGAAAATTTTGCCAAACATTTGTTGGAAAAAATGAATTTTTTTTGGAAATTTTGAGACATATTCTCGATTGGTAAAGATGGAGAGTTGAATCATAAAATTATGGTTTTATATTCTACTCCATGAGACCTTTACAACAATATACCAAATGCTCAAAATGAATAAGTGATGAATGAGAAATTGATGCTCAAAGTAAGCCACTTGTGAATATTTGTTGAGAAAAAGAAAAGCTTAGATCCCACATTGGTTAAATGCCAAGTATGGGATATGTATATATATGAGAACCCACTTGAAAAGTATTGAATGACCAAGTTTAAAACTTTGCCTCACGTGTAAGGAGGGTGCAAATCCAGGCCTACCAAGATTGAAGGCACACTCGCATGATGTGGGCGACACGAAATGTCCCAATCGGTTGGCCCAAAAAAGGCCTACAAATATTTTAGCCTAATGCGTAATTTACTTTCTCAGCAGAAGATTTGTATCTTCATTCATGGAAATTTCCAAAATTCCTCCATATTGAATGTCTATAAAAACCTAAAGAATATTACAGAATTCTTTACACATACACAACGAATTTATTTCACTCTCGAAAATTCTTTTCTTTTTCTCTCCAAATTTTCAAACGTTTCGGTAATAGAAGAAGATAAGGCTTGTTCTTTGATCATTGCAGAGGTGCTAGTTCCACGATCATCTTGTTGTTGTATCCTGAGAGACAGACGACCAACATTTCTCCAAGTACCATAGGAGCAGCCAAATCTGTCTTAAGGAAACTGTGAAAACAGACCTCAACATCTAGTATAACTCGATTCCCTTATTCGATTTCTAGTTTTTTTCATAATCTTGTTTATTTAAATTTTTTTTTCAAATCTGATAGTTTAAATATAAATATTTTTTATATTATTTCTTCAGATCTTATATTTAATATAATTATTTATATTTATATTTATATTTGTTTTGTCCAACAACATTTTCAAAGCAATTCAAAGACTTATAAAAGTACTCAAAAACATGTTTTTAATGTGTTTTAACTTATCTAAATGTTTTTAAGTCAATCTAAAATATTTATAGTTTTTTTAAATTCATTTTATACAAGCTTGGGGCGTAGTATCAATACATTGACCTAGTTGTATCGAGACAACTAAGTTAGTAAGCAAAATTGTGAAACCCTCGGGACTTGTATCACAACAAGTCCACTTGTATTGATACATCTAGTGAGTTGTATCTATATAGGCCCACTTCTACTCATACTGCATTTTCCAATGACTATATTTTTTAAGCACTTATATTGATGCAAATGTAGTTATATCGGCACAAGTCTGTCTGCAACTACAATAAAGCTCGAATTTAATGCTTCTAACTTCTAAAATGCATTCCCAATGGTCATAAACATCCACAAACTTACTCCTTGGTATAAATACGCGTCAAATACACATCATTACATATGAGATGAACATTCAAGCATAGAAATTAAGAGAAAAACCTCTAATCCTTTATTTTCTCATTTATCTCTTGTACATATCTATTAGATGCTTATTGTTAGATCTTTTTATCATTCCCATTTTCATTCTTTGAAAGAGATGTAACACATGTAAACACACACCTTTGAGAGGTTTTCATTGTTTACACCCTTCATCTTTGTTATAAAGACACCTTAAATGAATCGTAAAAAGTTTTTAGTTGAGCCGCAAAAGCGAGAGGAGTTTAGTTAAGCCATAAAAACTGGGGGAGGGTTCTATCTTAGCCTTGTAAAAAAGATAGGGATTGTAAAGGTTACACATTTTCCTTGAAAGATAATTCGAGAATAGTGAATTGGGAAATTCTTGGTTGAGGTATATCAAGGTAGTGGACGTAGGCAATTGGGGCTGAACCACTATAAATTGAATTGTGCAAGTTTTTTCTTCCCTTTCCTTATTATCTAGAAAAGTTTGTAGAAAAATTTAAAATACCAATTCATCCCCTCTTGATATTTTCAAGTCTAACATATACCATTGAGTCATCCTAAAAAAATTTCTTAGTATGCAAAAAATAATATATTTATACCAAAAATTGATTTCTCATGCCAAAACTTAATTTTGAAAGCATACCAAAAAATCAAAGGGCATACCAAAAAATATGAGGGAATATAAAAAAATATAAGGAAGTACCAAAACTTATGAGAGAATATCAAACCCAAAAATATGATGAAGTACCAAAAATTATGAGAAAGAACCAGAAAATATGAAGGAAAGAGAATACCAAAACTACAAAGAGAGTACCAAAAACTACGAGGAAGTACTAGAAATTATGAGTGAGTACCAAAATATATTAGAAAGTGTCAAAATCTATGAGGGAGTACTAAATATTGGTTCGTCTTAAAAAAAATTATTTATTTTTTTTAAGTTTTTATTAGTAAATATAACAAATTTTATTATTATGCAAAAATGATATTTTCTTTTCCTACCAAAAATTGATTTCTCATATTAAAACTTAATTTTAAAAGCATACTAAAAATTACGAGGGAGGAAGTATCAAAAATTTTAAAGAAGTATTAAAATTTATGAGAATATCAAAAATTACGAAGAATACCAAAAGAAAATATATGAGGAAGTACAAAAATTCATGAGAGAATAAAAAAAAACTTTTAAGTATTTTATTATTAATTTGTTTTTACCATTACTAAATAATTTTCGGTTTCATCTTATTATATAATTTTTAGTTTTGATATATCCATGTAATACTATTTAAATTTTTTTTATTGAGTTGGTGTCACCTACCAATTAGTCTCAATTTAGTTAGGGAAATTACTTTAATGTCCCTTCACATTTAAAATAAAATATATTTAAGGGTACTTTAGTTTTTTTTTAATTTGAAAACAAATAAAAATATGCATATGATATGAGATTTGAACTTATGCCAATTAGGTTAGCAAAGTTTTTAATTTACCATTCAACCAAATTTTTATTTTAATATTTTTTTTCACATTTAAAGTTTATTATGCACACTTTATTACCTCCATCAACTGTATATATTTTAATAATATTATTGATTGAGATGATGTCATAAATTAACTAGACACTAACTTAGGATTGACAACAACACAAAGATAAATAATTATACTCATTAGTAACCTTAATCTAATGTATTCATGTGTTTTATTATCATGCATATTATTATTAATTAGTTTCAAATTATACATTTCATTATTTATTCTATGTCCTAAATATATGGTTTCCACGCGCATACGCAAGGATAGTGTACTTCCTAATATGGATAAAGAAAATTATTTACAAATAACGATTACATTAGTTTTATTTTTATATATTTAATTTATTTATTTACTGATACAGTATAAAAGTTGGTACATATATAAATTTTTTTATTATGATTAATATAATTTTAATTATGATTTAATATCAAATAATTTTAAATAATATGATTTTAATCATTTTAATTATTATTTAAAAAATATTTTATATTTTATATTTTATTATTCATTATAAATATATTTTTAATTATTTATTCTATACCCTAAACTTATTTTAAATTAATATATCTAATATTTTACTATAAACATATTTTAATCTATCATTTAATATTAATATATCATCAATGTATGAGTTTTATGCACCATCAATAAATAACAATACAATAATTTCTAATAATGTTATTTAAACATAATTAAATATTAATTATAATTATTAGATTTTTTTTTTGAATTTTGTGTATGAAGTTTATGGCTTAAGATTTAATGTTTATATCAAATCTCAAGTCACTATCACCAATGTAATTGATTTCAAACAAGAATAGGCTGGTAGGGCCAACCCCATAAAATGAAAAATTTCTCCAGTAATTTTTTATAATTTATAAAATTTAAATTAATAATATTAAAATTGCACTTTAACTTCTAAAATGATAAAATAAAATTTATTTTAATCCTTCAAAAATTAATATATAAACTATTAAAATAATAAAATTATAATTTTACTATAGTAAAAATATATAATTTAATATTTACATACATCTAAACAATTTGAATGTTACCCTCCTACTCAATCTCAACCTTATAATTACTTTTCTATTCTCCCCAACACAAATCTTACGCATGCAAAGGATGCATTGGTTTAAGGCAATCCTAGCCGGGCTAGAATTGGTCGCATACTCCACGACCACAAAGGATTATCCCTTACGATTTTTTTTCTTTTATTGGTAATGCTGATCCGGCACTGACAGAGACCCTCACGATTAAGGAAATTACCATTTCATGGCTGGAGACGGGCACGTTCCTATAACTATGAGCTCATCATTTGAGAGTGACTGCAGCGATGCACTTCAGTATTCTACTAAAGCCCCTACAATTTTTAGGAGCATTGATGTTTCTTGTTGTAAATGCTGAGGAGGCCAGAGTTGGGAAACCAGACAGACCTCGAGGGATGAAAATGTAAATGCAGATAAGGTAGTTAAAGCCGGGGTGAACAGCTCTGCTGTCTGTCCGTAAATCAATTTTGCCTTTGCAGGGAGTGTACCTAGTTTAGCAGAGGTGAACGGATCCACTGTATTATTGCTGCCTTTGGTTGTGACGAGTTGCACTAGAGTTCCTGCTCCCTTTCCATCCTCTTTTCGGCTTCTGGTTTTAGTGAGTTGTTACAATGCAGGGTCTATCTATTGTTTATTTTGGTTCTCTTATTAAAGGAATGATAGTTTAGTTTTCAGAAAAGAAAAATCAGCTTGAGATAAACAGGGTTTTCTTATTGATAATTTTTAGCCATGTGAATGAACAGCTATATATATTGATATAGAACTAGGCTTAGCTAGACAATGAACACCATCCATGGATGCATGCGTGTAAAAGAGAGTTTGTAGTTGCAGAGAAATGAAAAATATAAAAAACTAATGAGAAAACATAGCTAAAAGAAGAGGAATAAGATGATCGGAGATGATTTTGTTAGTTTTTTCAGTGGGATGGAAAGCATCCCAAAATACATATTTATTGGCATCACTGCATGTAAATGGATTATACTGATTGCATAGGTAACTCATTTCGAATGTCCCCGTCGAACAACATGCCACTCCCGTCACCTCAAACCCTACAATTCCACATTCCAAACACCCATTTTTTAAAATCCAATTTTATATTTGATAAATGATAAGAGAGCTACTCATAACTACAGAGTCTGTGAAGATAGTCATTGTCCCATCACATTAAATGCTTCCAAGTAGAGATCTTTGTGTCATTACCGATTTCTTATACAATATTTCATTATAACACTTAAAACCAACCAGCATTTATCTTCTTCTTATTGAGTAACATTCATAATTGCTGATTACAATATGCTAATAGAATAAATACATTTTCAGACAAGGAAAAGAAAACATTCATTAAAAGCTTTCCCCGGTCTCTTAGATGACAACTGTTTAGCATCAATGGTTTCATCTATTTAACTTTATTTTTTATAATTCATTAAAAGAAAATATTTTTTTATAAAGTTAATTTCTTTATTTATGGTAACTGTTTATCAAAAAATAGATAAAATTAAAAATCACATCATATAAATTAAATAAATATAATCTATACATCCCTTCAGTCATAAATTAGGTTTTAGTAAAATTGAAATAATTAATGTTTGAGGTCCCTGCAACGCATGCACCCCGATTACCGCCCTGGTTGAGCTATTATGGTCCTAACACCTTAAGAGTTGATGAGTTGCAGATAAAAGCTACTGAAAATTTTCTACTTCTACTTAGTTTTGTTTTAAATGATTTAATTAATTCAAAAATACTCTGCAAAGTGGTCCAACGAAGCAAAATGCAGCAAAAGAGAAACTTACCGAAGAGAGAAGGTCTGGTAATAATCTGATAGAAAATGTCATAGGCAGGTGCAGACACCATTCGCATTCCAGGAAGCTCCTTGTTTAGTTTTGCAACCAGGCCTTCCAGTTTCCTGTTGAATCCGGATGCCACGTTGTTGTATTCGGGTACACAGTCGTTTTGGCCCAGGATATTGGTGGCCCTCTCCAGCGGCAAACACCCCATCGGAGGAAGGCCGGTGATGGATATTTTCCGGACACCTAGAGCGTGGAGTTCCCTTACGAAGTTTTCGCCCAGTCCTAGCAGGAAATCCTGGTATTGCCTCACTGAGAACTGGGATTTTCGGGTGGGGAAAACGTAGTAATTTTCTAGGAAATCATTCGTCCCTAAGCTCATTAGATACAAGGCCTCTCTCAGAATCTCATTTGCCTTATTTTCACCGACGTAGCTTCTCAGCTTTCCCTGGTATTCTTTGTAATACTCTAATTCCTTCCATAGTGGTATCACATTCTGCAAAAACCGTAAAAGGGAACAAATATTCAATAATTAGCTTCTTCTGGGGCATGTTTATATATAGGTGTAGTGGCTTTTTCATCTTACAAGCACTTTGGAGGTTGCATTGTCGTAGCCAGTTCCAGCAGAAGCAAAGCAAACACCAGTGGCGAAATCCGATATATTATAAGCAGGATCCAAGTAAGCTGGGATGGCGGGTTTCAGTCCAAAAGCTTCGGAGATGAAATCGGGAGGGATTCGGCCATTGCAGAAGCGTCCAGTTGGTTGACCCCCGTAAAAATCACGACCGTAAGGCTGAAAATTGCTCTTCAAAACCGTCGAGATCAGGTTGTTGTTGCCCGAATCCACGGAGGAATCTCCGAACACTATGATGGCTGGAACTTTAGCTTTGGTCAATGGAGATAAAGATAAGAAGAAGAGCCAAAGAAGAACTGGAGTACTACCGAAAAACATTTCACCTTCACTGCACTGCTCTCTCTCTCTCTCTCTCTCTCTCTCTCTCTCTCTCTCTCTCTCTCTCTCTGTCTGCAAGCAGATGAAATTCACAGTTTAAAGGAAATAAAATTTTGGCAAATTAAGAGACAAATGACAAAGCATGGTTTATGAATAATTTATTTTTGATCTTTAATATATAAAGAAGAGGTTTGGTGGGGGGTTTTAATGGGAAATAATAAAAGATGCATCTACTCCCTCCAACTATTTCTAGCTCTTTCCACTTTATACTATTATAAGTATTATATTCTCTATATATTAAATTTATAATATTTAATGAATTTCTTAACAATTCCTTAATATATTAAAAATAATGTAATTATAATAAATAACTTAAAATCAATTATATCAATGGTATTCAATTTTAAATAACAAATAAATTTGTAATATATATTATAATTTAAATAACATTATTAATAATTTATTATAGGTTATTTATTTTAGGTTTAATAACAATTTTGGTCACTAATGTTTACATGTTTTGTCAAAATGGTTCTAATTATATTTTTTAGTCTTTTTTAGCCATCAACCTTTGTTCTTTTTTTTCAATTTGATTTTTTTAACAGATTTTATAAAAGTACCGTTAAAAAAGTTAGCGGGAATGATGTGGAATTTAATATGGAGATGGCGTCTTTGGCTTTTAAGAACTAAAGACGGTATCTTTAAATTTTCAACCCAACCCATGAAGTAATATGTTCTATAAATATATATTTGAATTTGATTATCGTCTTTATTTTTTTCATTATTTCTATACGAGCAGACAAATAACATATCTTAATATCAAGAAATCCATTTTTGGTACATTTGACTAACCTATATTTCATTTCATTACAAGTTTTTCTCTCTTTTGAACTAAAACAATCCAAATGCTAGTTTTAATTTTGAATTTTGGAATTAAGGGTTTCAAAACCCTAAATCTAATTCAATAATATTAATATGAAAATCAAGTTAAACACCAAATTTCATAAGATTAAACCCAAAATATTAGAATACCTAGTCGATTAGTAACGAAACACTAACTTTTGCTTCGCCTCAATCTCTCAATTCCAAATGCAGTATGTGCCTCTTCAAAGAAAAAGGTTTTGGGTTTCTCTCTTGCCTCTTAATTGAAAGTTCAGTATTTTCGATTTGATTTCAATACTTAAAAAGATTTCTAGTGATACAAGGTTTTAAAATGGTTCAAAGTTTCAATTTTTCTTTTTTCTTTTTCTAAAGGTTTCAATCTTTCTTTCTTTTTTTTTAAAAGGTTTCAATCTTTCATAGATTTATTTATTGAGAGATTTTTCTATTAAGTTTTTTCGATAGTTACATTTATGTTTTTTAATTAAAAGTTATTTTTTTAATTTCATGTATGATTTATTTATTTTATTATTGTCCACATGTAATTATTTTATTTGGTTAACTAAGTAATAAATTACTCTCATTAAAAATATTCCACATATGAAATTCTACATCATTCCCAATAACTTTTAACACACTCTTATCAGATCTGATAAAAAAAAAAGCAAATTGAAAAAAAAAAGAACAAAGATTGATGGCTAAAAAAGACTCAAAAATATAATTAGGACCATTTTGACAAAACATGTAAACGTTAGTGACCAAATTTGTCATTAAGCCTTTATTTAATATCTATTGTTAAATTAATTTTTTTAATGTTAAAATTGTTAAAATTCATTTTTTATGATATTTTATTTACTTTTACTCTACTTTAATCCGTGAATGTAATTAAATATTATTATATTTAAAAGAATATAAATTTGATTTGATAAATATTATTAACATGTGTCTTTTTTAAAACTATATTTTAATCTTAATAATTTAATAGTCATTGATTTTAATATTATAACATTAAAAGTTAATTCAATTAAGTAAAATCTTAAAAATAATTTATTTAAAATCAAATTTATATTTAACATTTAAAAATTATAAATAAATTTTTTAAACAAAAGGCATGAAATACCTTTAAAAAATTAAAAGGCAATGAGTAAAAAAGTAACTTACCTAAATTATAAATAAGTGCTTCAAATAGAAATTGTCATGCGTATCATATCTCAAGTGTGGAAGTATGTCAACATTTCTATTGGCAAATAGCAAGTTTCCAAGTCCATGCCCAAGTACTTATTACTTCTTAGGTTGTAATTGTTATTTTATTAGGTTTCGCCATTATCGTTGTTCGGAATTCACAAACCATTTCAATCGTCGGTCAAAATTTTTTTGAATATGTTCTTAAATTCATTCGAGATGTAAGCAAAATTCAGATTGGAGAAGAATAAAATTGTAATTTTCTAATTATTTCCAATTTTATATGAAATTTGTATTAATATTTTTAAACTCTTCCTACTACATCAATTATGGTATTTAACCAAAGACATAATGACAACTAAGAATGTATTTACACGGCATTAAAAATTTTTCCAACTCACTATTAGTGTCTATTCCAACTTACCATCCATACTCCTTTCTCCTCCAATTACCCACTCCCTCCATAATGAAATTTCTTTTTATCTATCTTTAAAACCCCAAAAAAAAATTCGTATTAAATCGTAGTGGTAAAACTTCACAATGTAGAAAGCTACTTTTGTATTTGGAGGGATTGGGGTATTTGGTCGAGTTATGGTGATTCACCAACGGAACCATATGATATCGGCATATTTGATTAAGAAATCATAGTTGGATGACCACACAGTTCGTCCACTTTTCAGTGCAAATCGGTGGGAGAAGAGATCAATGATGGAAACAAAACTAAAAGCTGGAACCACCCTTATAGTAGATCATTACTCTTATTTCGGGGTCTCTTTCTCATCTGCTACAGGACTTGATTTTGAATGGTGTAAGGCACCAGAGAATGGGCTAATAGCTCCAAATCTGGTAGTGTACCTCGACATACCACCTGAGAAAGCTGCAGAAAAAAGAAGGCTATGGAGGTGAGAGATATGAGCAGCTTGAGTTTTAGAAGAAAGTTGCCCAACACTATAAGCTTCTTGAAGATTCTTTTATTTAGGAGAATGAAAGGTCAAGAGTCATTGGTTTATGGCTATTATTAGATTTTAATATTTTTTAGTTTTTTTTTTGTTTTAAAGGGTTAACTATAATCTATAAATAGTTTGTAAGCATTTGATATAGAATGTGAACAATTTTACATAGTGAACAATTTTACAATTTGGTATCAGAGCTATGGAGAGTGTGACCAGTAATGTGTCGCTGCCTCGACTAACAAAAGTGAACTATGAGAATTGGAGCATCCAAATGAAAGCTCTTATCGGGTCTCAAGATGGTTAGGAGGTGGTCCAAGAAGGTTTCGTAGAACCGACAACTACTACGGGATATACGGCGGCTCAAAATAAGGCCTTAAAAGAAATGCGATCGAAAGACAATGTGGCATTATACATGTTATTCCGAGCTATTGACGAGTCGGGCTTTGAGAAGATTGCAAGTGCTACAACTTTAAAAGAAGCGTGGGACATTTTAGCAAAGGTGTACAAAGGAGCCGACCGAGTTAAACAAGTCTGCCTTCAAACTTTTCGCGGCGAGTTGGAAGGTATGAAGATGAAGGAATCGGAAGGTGTCTCCGACTACATCACGCGTGTTCAAACCGTGGTGAACCAACTCAACCAAAACGGAGAAGCGTTAACCGATGCATGAGTTGTGAAGAAGATTTTGAGATCATTAATTAATAATTTCGAGAATGTCGTATGTGCCATAGAAGAGTCAAAGAATCTAGCAATGCTCACAGTCGATGAACTCACGGTTCTCTCGAGGCACATGAATAGCGTGAGAAGAAGAAGAAAGATGAGACATTCGAGCAAGCACTTCAAACCAAGGCATCACTCAAAGATGAAAAGGTTCTCTATTCTTAAAACTTTCGAGGTAGATGTTGTGGTTGTAGAGATTGAGGAAATGGTCGTGGTGAAAAAGGTCGCGGTCAAGAAGGGAATTATGAGGAGAATGAGCAATCAAACCAACAAAATTGGCGTGAAAGAAGACATGGTCATGGAAGAGGCAGATGGTCGAATTATTCCAATGTCGAGTGCTACAAGTGTGGCAAATATGGTCACTATGCAAAGGATTGTAACTCTGATAAGTGTTACAATTGGGGTAAAGTGGGACATTTCCCAAAAGAATATCGCATCTAAAAAAAGGTGGAAGAGACAACCTAACCATGGAAAATGATGAGGCAAAAGAAGGTTTTCTCTTGATGGCACACAACGAAGTCATCACCAACAACAACATGGTATGGTACCTTGACACAGGTGCAAGCAACCATATGTGCGGGCACAAGCACCTATTCAAAGAGATGCAAAAGGTTGAAACGGGACATGTGTCATTTGGAGATGCGTCGAAGGTTGAGGTAAAAGGCCAAGGTACCGTTTATTGTTTACAACAAGATGGGTTAGTTGGGTCAATCCAAGATATGTATTACGTACCAGACCTCAAGAGCAACATTTTGAGTATGGGGCAACTCATGGAAAAAGGTTATTCGGTATTTGTGAAAGATCGGGTGTTACACTTGAAAGATAAAGAAGGGCGTTTGGTCGCTCTAGCTGAAATGGAGAGAAATCGCATGTACAAGTTGAATTTGAAAAGCATTTGAGGAAAATGTTTATGAGTCGACGTTGAAGACAATGCGTCACTGTGGCATCTCCGTTTTAGCCACTTACATTATGGTGGTCGAAACGAGTTAGCGAAGAAGAACATGGGCTACCAGACATGGACTATGAGGGAAAATTTTGTTAAGAATGTGTGCTTGGCAAGCATGCGAGAATTTCGTTTCAAAAGAAAGTAGAATATTGGGCTAAGCAACTTCTCGAATTGATTCATACCAACATATGTGGACCAATCACCCCCTAATCTTTTAGCGGTAAAAGGTATTTCATTTCTTTTATTGATGATTTCTCACGAAAAACTTGGGTTTATTTTCTTAAAGAAAAATCCGAGGCATTCGAGGTGTTCAAGAAGTTTAAAGTGATGGTGGAAAAAGCAACTGGTAGACACATCAAATCTGTACGATCTGATAGAGGTGGCGAGTATACTTCGACGGCTTTTATGGAGTATTGTGAGGAGCAAGACATAAGAAGATTCCTAACCGCACCGTACTCTCCCCAACAAAATGGTGTGGCCGAGAGAAAGAACCGGACTGTTCTCGACATGGTTTGATCAATGCTCAAGAGCAAGAAGATGCCGAAGGAATTTTGGGCGAAAGTTGTGCAATGTGCCATCTATGTGCAAAATCGATGTCCACATGCAAAGTTGGATGATCAAACACCACAAGAGGTTTGGAGCGGACAAAAACCATCAGTTTCTCATCTCAAAGTATTCGGTAGAGAGGCCTATGCACATGTGCCGGATCAGCGAAGAACAAAGCTCGAAGACAAAAGTAAAAGGTTTATTTTTATTGGGTATGATAAGAAAACAAAATGATACAAGCTACTCGACCCGATAAGTAAAAAAGTTGTGGTAAGTCGTGATGTACGATTCAATGAAGCAAGCGAGTGGGATTGGAATAACTCAACGGAGGTTATCATCAAAGATGGAGGATCATCAATCGCTACAACAACATTTATACCGACAAATTCTGAAACTACCGATGATGAAGATGAACCGAAACAACCAAAAATGAGAAGTTTGTAAGATTTGTATGATTCAACAAACGAGGTACATATTGTATGTCTTTTGGCAGATTCCAAGAATATAAGTTTTGAAGAGGCGGTGCGAGACAAGAAGTGGCAAACTGCTATGGACGAGGAGATTAAAGCAATTGACCGCAACAACACATGGGAGTTAACAGAATTGTCAAAAGGAAGTCAGCCCATTGGTGTGAAGTGGGTGTTCAAAAGAAAGATGAATGCTCAAGGCGAGTTAGAATGGTACAAGGTGCGATTTGTTGCAAAGGGATATAAACAAAAGGAGGGGATCGATTATGATGAGGTATTTGCTCCCGTTGTAAGAATGGAGACAATCCGATTGCTCTTTACACAAGCGGCTCAATTTAAATGGCTGATATTTCAAATGGATGTCAAGTCGGCATTATTGAATGGTGTGCTCAAAGAAGAAGTCTACAACAAACAACCACCCGGGTACATGAAAAATAGCGAAGAAAAGAAGGTGCTGAAATTGAAGAAGATACTTTACGGGTTGATGCAAGCACCGCGGGCATGGAATACTCGTATCGATACATACTTCAAGGAGAACGTGTTCAAATAATGTCCTTATGAACATGCCCTTTACGTGAAAAAGAATGAAGGTAATATGTTATTTGTTGCTCTTTATGTCGATGACCTCATTTTTATGGGGAATAATGGTGAGATGATACTAGATTTTAAGAGCAAAATGACACAAGAATTCTAGATGACAAATTTGGGTTTAATGAAGTATTTCCTTGGTTTGGAGGTTAGACAAGAAGAGACAGGTATTTTTGTGTCACAGAAGGCATATGCAAAGGAAATTTTGAAGAAGTATAAGATGGCACATTACAACCTGGTATCAACACCAATGGAACCAGGTGTAAAACTCTCGAAATTCGATGGAGGAGAACGAGTGGACGCGAGCAAATACCGGAGTTTGGTGGGAAGCCTTCGCTATCTCACTTGCACAAGGCCTGACATTTCGCTAAGTGTTGGCATTGTAAGTCGGTTCATGGAGGAGTCGGTTTATTCATATTGGAAGGTGTTGAAGCGAATCCTACGGTACATTCAAGGAACGGTGTCACTCGGGTTATTTTCTACAAATATAGAAGATTACAAGTTGATTGGGTATTCCGACAGTGATTGGTGCAGAGACTTAAACGATCAGAAAAGTACATCGAGATATGTGTTCTTTATGAGTAACACAGCGTTTGCTTGGCTTTCAAAGAAGCAACTAATCGTGACACTCTTGACATGTGAAGCTGAATATGTGGCAGCATCTTAGTATGTGTGTCATGCTATATGGCTCAGAAATTTATTGGGCAAGTTGGAGCAACAACAACTCAGTGCAACTGAGATACGAGCTGACAATAAATCAGCAATTAAGTTGGCAAAGAACCCAGTGAATCATGAGAGAAGCAAACACATTGACATTTGTTTTCATTTCATCCGAGATCATGTAAATAAAGGAAGTGTGAAATTAGTGCATGTGGCAAGTCGGGACCAAGTCGCGGATATCTTCACAAAACTACTATCGATGGTACTGTTTGACAACTACAAGAAATTAATCAACATGAAGGATGGCAGAAGCATTTAATTTTACAGGGGAGTTTTGTTAAATAAACTTAAATGAAAAGTCAATAGTTATGTTAAATGAAAGGTCAAGAGTTATGTTTTTTAATGGGTTTAAATTAGTAGTTTTTTATTTAGGAGAATGAAAGGTCAAGAGTCATTGGTTTATGGCTATTATTAGATTTTAATATTTTTCATTTTTTTTGTTTTAAAGGGTTAACTATAATCTATAAATAGTTTGTAATCATTTGATATAGAATGTGAACAATTTTATATAGTGAACAATTTTACATTTAGATGCTTCCCTAATGCATAGAAGATGTGAAAAAATAGTGTCATGACTTGTCAGAAAGGGAAGCCTCTTTCGTCCCTGTCGTCTTGCTAGTTTATCTAATATTCATTTTTTTCTTTTTTCCCTTTTAATTGAAGAAACAAAAAGTGAGGGAGAACACAGGGAAAGATGAGTTAGAAATAAGTGTAACAGTGAACCTGAAATGATTGTATGAAATAGGAATATTATCTATTTTTAATAGTTTAATGTTATATTATTATAATATACGTTGATAATGGCAATAAGATGATAGCAAAATAAGAAAAATAAGAACACACTGATTTTACACGTGGAAGCCTTTTTAGGGGAAAACTACGGGTAGAGGAGAATAAATTCACTAATGTTTAAAAAAAACGAATAATATAAAAGGAGTTTCGATTACATCTATTTAAAAGTTGAAAAACCTTATTCTAATCCATGTTAAATAGAAGAAGTGTAATTCTATACGGATTTTATTTATGCAGCATGGTCCATACCGCGGGAGTCAAAACCCTTGGTCGCAACCCCAATCCAACAATTTCTTCAAGTAACGGGATTCGAGTCACACAAACTCTAACACACACCAGCGATTTCATCCTGAATTTTAAGATTTTCATTTGAATTTGATTTTTTTTCAAGATAAAAATACTGTTATGACATTAAACTATTGAAAAAGGAATACAAATGACATTGTGTCATTATTTCATACAATCCTTTTCCAATGGTGAGCTAACAATTTTTTATTTTATTTCAGCAAACAAAATTTTTAATGACACGTAAATACATTCTTAGTTGGCATTATATCATAATTTCTCATTATTTTCATTTTAAATTGTAAAGAATTAAATGAGAAATATTTCATACTCCAAAAGGACTTAATTATATAAGTAAAAAAAAATAAAACTAACGTCAATGTATAATATTCCAAAACTATTAAAAGAATGAATAATTGAAATTCTATTAAAAGTTTTAAAATAAAAAAAAATGCAGTCGATTAAAACAGAGATCAACTTACCTTATTCTCAAATTAATTAGTTTGTTAATTTTAGTAATCTAATATATACACTACATATTAAAGAAGAGGCGAAAGAAGAAAGTTTTTTTTTTTTAATTCCAATTTTGGTGTCAAATGAAAACATTAATTATATAAATTTAAATTTAAAGTTGGTTTTATTAGATTAAAATTAAAAATCCTGAAAAATAAAATAATTTAATTTAATTCTTGAAATCATTAGTGAAATTAAATTTCAATATGACATTAATTATATAAAGACCCAAATTAGTGGTTGAATTGGATAATTTCAATATGACATAAAGCATTAATTGAGTAAACAGTTTTCATTTATTTTCCTGCGGTTTCCATTTATATTTGGAAATTTATTTAACATTAAGTATAAATTGGCCTTAAAATAATTTAGTAATGATCAATAAACTGACGCTAAACAACAAAGCCAACAAATTAAAATATCTATTTTTTATGCTAAACCCTGCTATAATATATGTTTGATTTGTATATAGAAAATTTGGTGGGGAGAAATTTCTTTTGAAAAATTTAGCCTTTGAAATAAAAAAAATTGATATTTCACAAATAAATAAAGGTTTTTGTAAGTATTGAGTTGATTGCTGAGTTGTTATATGAATTGTGATTATTAGAAATAATTTAAAATTGAAAAAAAATGAACAATGAGTACAATTGATTGGGTATGCAATTCGTATTCAATTATATGTTTGTAGGTCCTTCTCCAGAGACCAATCTACTATAATCTTTATAGTATAATATATAACCTCACTTTCATTTGTTGCAACTTGACTATTATACAATCGTAATTATCAAACTCTCTCCTTAAGACTTTCCCTTCTAAAAGCTTAGCTCAAACTACTATAACGATTTGATTACAAACAACTTGCACCCATATAAGTTCCTCTCAATGAAAAGATTATGCTCTCTCAATTCCCTACATAATACTCTAAAGTAAGTCTTCAACATATAGATGTTTTTGTCTTCGTAAATCAAGAGTGTGATGAGATTAAAATTTTAGAGTTTTGGTCCATAACAATCACCTTTTAACACTAAGATATTGTTTGAGATAAATGAAAACTTTTTACGATTACATATCCCTCACACATAGAAAGATAATCACATTAAACTCTTCTAAGTTTCCTTGCTTGATATAAAGTCTTCCACGATTATACCATAAATTTTGATGCAAGAGATCCCTTAAAAAGTTGCACAATAATAGTCAAAATATGTTAACCAAAAGTAGAAAATTTTCAACACCTTAGTTTCGATAGTGAGTTGCAACTGACTGTTATTCTTGGACATGTTGCCATGCTCATTTGTTTACTTCTTAAAGATCCATTTTGTCTCAATCACATTGTTGCCTTCTAGTTTGAGAACTAACTGCTATGCACCATTTCTCTCAAATTGATTTAGTTTCTTTTGCATTGCATGTGTCCAATAAGTATCTTTGAGATCATTTTCCATCCTCTTTGGCTCAATGAAGGATGTATAGCAAGGTAGCCTAATCATATTATGGTAGTTTAGTCTAGGCTTGTCCCTAACCTTGCACCACTTTCAGAACGACCAATAACATTATCTAAAAGGTGATTTTTATGTACTATAGGGGAAGGTTTGAGGCTAAGAAAGGTCATCAACGGGCTACTATTCACCTTCACTTTTCTCTATTATTTTTTCAGCTGTAACTTTTTTTGCCATTGGTCATATTATCATCAAGAAACTCAATTACTATGGAGCTATCTGGTTCATATTTGACCATCACATTGATGGGATCCATCACAAATTTGGTATGTTTATTATACACTTTATAAGCCTTGTTATTTATAGAATAAACAGGGAATGTCTTCATCACTATAAGCTTCGAACTTCCCATTGTAATCTTTTTTTCAGTATGTAGCATGTACTTTTAAAGACATGAAAATACCTTATTGTTGGCTTCTTTCCTCTCTTTTCCTCATAAGGTGTCATTCTGGTCTTTAGCCTCAACAAAATTCTACTAATCACATAACTCTTCGTGTTAACAACTTTTGCTTAAAACCTATAAGAAATGTAACAACTCGTTTTTTAGTGGTGTAAGAAATGGCTATTTCGAAACTCCAAGTAAAAATCTTTAGAATTTCTCCACTTAGACTCAAACTCTCCCTGTGCAGCTTTAGAAGGAAAGTGAATATCAAATCCCAATTGATTACCGACGATGTCACAGAAAGCATTCAAATCAACCATACGTGCATCAAAAGGCCCACCCACAACTTGAGCATACAACAAAATATTGGCTTTCAGCTCGAGCATGAAGTTGCTAAAGTTTTGGAAAGTTTTCTTCTTAAAGCCTTCTAAAGCTTTAGCGTACTTTTGTTCCAAGCTCGTTGGAGCAGCCTTTTGCTCTTCGGCCATCTTACTCACGATGGCCTAATGCTTTTCAACCATCTTCATAGAAGCATCCATGCTTTCCTTTTTTGCTCTTTCAACTACGACCTCCCTAGAAATTTCTCTGCGTTACCCTCAGTAACCACCAAAGGCTCAGCTAAGTCCTTATTCTTCTCCCACAAGTCTTAGTTTTCTTCTTTTAGCTTGGAATAGAGCTCACAGGCTCTCTTTAGGGCTCGCACGACATTTTGGTAAGAGCCATCAAACTCCTTCTTACTAGCTTTAGCTCCGCTTATGCCTTCATTGAGACCCAAACCAACCATGCTAGCCTCAGCCAAGAGAACTTGTAGGGACAAAGCTAGTTCTTGTAGAGAAAGCTTCTTCACACCATTAGATGAATCAGCCGAACACATGCAATCCTTAGTTACTTTTAGCAAAGAGGCCATCAGATGGTTGGTGACATCATTGCGACTATAAGGGAACTCTTTTGTGCTCAGGTGCTCACACTAAGGGAACAGTTTGCTAGTCTCACCACTCATCCCAACAAATTTTACGAGTGCACCAGCAATACCATCCTCCACAATGGTACCAAAAATGTCGTCATTCGAAGGTCCCTCCGTGGTTGGGGATAAGAAGGATAAGTAAAAGGTGAGTTAGCAGGAATAGCATGTGATGAACTTACATGGACAACCACAAGTCAGCTCACATGAACGACATAGGGTAAGTCCGCAATAAGGGAAACAAGAGCGGTGACCACAATAGTAGAAGGCCCAGCATGGTCTGTCCTCTTTTTCTGATGTTGTTATAATATTACATAGTGTTCCTCTTCCATGCTGCTTACCACAACATTAGCAGCCCCTGAATTAGTCTTACACTTCTTGCCCATATCCAATATAAAAGCTCGCACGTCCATGTATTCGTCGATTTCCTGTAGCAAACTAGTAGGCTCCTCCGAACTGTCTTCATTGTCCGATTTGTTCTTGCACCACCAATAATTATAAGATCAGCAGTAGTAGGAAGCAAGTTAGGGTTCGTACCACTTTCCACATGTGGCGAAGGCAGTGAGAACCAAGGACGAGGACTCATTTTACAATAACTATAGAAATACTTTATTGGTTATTATTTGTTTCTTAACAACATCAATCCCATATCAACTTTGGCCCTATGTGGCTACGTGAACCTCTCAGGCTGCACCCCAACCGCATCAACTACTTTATTATTATCACCCGGTCTCCATCCATTAAGGCTAAAATTTTTCAAACAGAATCGAAATACATTTGTCACATCTCATATATTTTATTTATTTTGTGCGCATGATTGATAATAAGGGGATTAATGGCTTAATGGTTTAGTGGTTACTTAGCTATCATAGTGGTCTAAGGTTCAAGCCTCATTGTTCACACTCTTGCATTTAATTTTGTTGACAATTTTTCTCATGCTTAATGAACATTGTCATCCACCCCTTTTTATTCCATATCCCCCTCCCTTGCTATAACCTCACCTCTTACCTTGTTGCGTGATACATTGAACCTGGCCATGGTTGACCAAGCCCTTCTCCTTTGCATTGTCATCCATACCCCCTCTCACTCTCACTTTCTTTCATTTTTTATTTTCTTTTCTCATCATTTTCTCTCATTTTTGCAAACAACCACCACCATTCTCTTAATCTTTTTCTTCCTCCACCATGACCCAAACTTCTTGCCACTAACCACCACCTCTAGTGGCTGTCGCTCCTTTACTCTTTTCATCTCCCTCATTTCATTGTCGTTGTGAGCGCCGTCGTTGTCACCGTCGTGCGCCATCACAAGTCCTCCTTCATTTTTATTTAATTTTATTTCTCCTACTCCCTTCTTCCCTCTTTTTAGCCAAACCTTATAACTCCTCTATCGTCGAATCGCTGTCGAGCCGCCACTGTCATTGATGACAAAAAAGATCTTCCTCTTCTTTTTTTTCCCTCTCCTTGTGTCAATTCTCACCTTTTTTTAATCAAACTTTTTCTTTCATTGTAATGATCCTTTCTAGATTTTTCGATTTTTCGACATCACTCCTTTCTGATTCATTGAACCATTAGAATTAATCAAGTGTAAGTAAAGATTATTTTGGGTCATAAAAACCCTTCTCCTAGTGATTCCTTAATATGGCCGGATGGTATAGTGCCATGAATCATAGTGGTATTTTGTTATTGTTATTTATTTATGAAATATAGTACTAATACTTCTTCGTATTTCTTTGAAGGATCGAACAATAATTGTAGGGGAGACCCCTAACTTTGTAAAGGAAATCCTCTTTTTGAGAGTCTTAGATCGTGGGGTAAATGATGTTAAGACTATTAGTGATGGATCTCTTAAGTGACAAAGCATTTTCAAATATCCACACTAATACTTGTTACTTATATGATAGATCGTCTTGCGAGATAGATCGAGTGAAACCGTAAATAAGGGTTGAGGCTATTCGGATCTACAATCTAAGGTGTGGATCGATACTATTTGTTTTTTTGACATCGGTATTTTATTATTAACAAAATAATTATATTAAAATATATAAATATACTAAATATTTATGAAGAGTTGTATAACTTATCCAAATGGATACCAAGTAAGTGTTCTAACTAAGTGGATCTATGACCTACATGACAAGTGATATGCTTATGATTGTGGTTATGATATTTGTCTAGATCTCATGCCCATGATATGTGATGTATGGCTAATGTGTTATATGTGATGATTTAAAAATATGCGATTTATGTGTATATATGCATGACAAATTAAGATCTATGATTTATTGTGAAAAACATGTTAAACATATTAAAATTGATTATTATGTGATAAGTGATTATGAGGGCATCTTTACATGCATAAGTGTATAAGTGATCTATATGTGTTACAAGTGAAAATCGTCATATCACATGCATGGGGTGAGATTTTGTGAAAGGAGGAAACAGTGGCAGTATATCTGCAATTCAATGGTGGCTTGTCCATATTAGTGTTATCAATGGCAGTTTATCTACAAACCAGTAGCAGTTTACCTGCAAATCAGTGGTGGCTTATCCACAAACGGTGTTTTGGATGGACAAGTTCTAGGGTACTCAATATTGGTGTGTAGCGGAGATGGGTAAGAACTTTATAAAATGTGCATTGATTAAAATATGCATCAATATGTCCATGCATAAGAATCAGTGTTATATTCCATGATTTTGATGAATTATGATTATGTCATGATTGATGTATTGTATTTGATATGTATGCAAATATATATTATGTGTTGATCTCACATTGAGCCTTTTAAAGGTCACCCACATTACTTATGTGTTTCAGATAATCCTCGTTGTTAGGACTCAGATTCGACCATCAAAGAGGCTCTCAGAAATAAACGATTTTTATGGTTATAGACTATTTTATATTTTTGGAACTTTCGTGGACTTTTAAATTTTTATTTTGGGACTTCAATTGTGGTTTATCATTAAACTGTGGCATGAATGTTTTATTTTTAAAAAAAATCTGTGGACAATTTGACATTTTGCATGGTTTTAATATGGATGAATTGTTTAACTGTTTTTTTTAATAAAATTCGTTTTCCACAAACTTTTGATTAAACTTGAATTTTTAATATTGTCGTAACGTTTTTCAAAAATAAGATTTCTTCTCAAGTTATGTTTTAAAACAACTGTGTTCAAAGGAAATATTAAGCAAGTATTTTCAAAAATTAGACCTGTTTATTTTAACTCATGTTTTAGCCATTTCCATGGTCAATGTGATCACTTAGATTGGACCATAACTTCTAGGCCCAATTTGAAGGGTTGCAACATTCCTCGCGGTTAAGACATCCTCTAAATTTAAAACGCGGCCCTTGTGAAACCTCTTAAATTACACCCAACCCTCTCTAGTTATAATGTTTCATTGAGTTAAACACACGTCCTTACTTGGCGAGGACCACTCCATGGGGAAACCAAAGCCATTGGTAAGCTTACACTTCACCCTAATGTACTTCTCTGAATTCAAGCGAAGGTTAGAGCAGTTGTTGGAAATGATAGATTCCACATCTTTGCGAGGGGTAAAGTAGTAGATACCTAATGAACTCCCTCAGTTGTGGGCCTTTAGTTAGTACAAGTTTTGGAAAACAGTAAGCAAGCCATCGCGGTCCACCAAGAGAACCCAGACAACTAGCCAGGTGTGATCCCGTAATCTTCAAGTAGGTGGCAGAAGAAATAATGAAGAGGCAAATGAAACTCAGCCTCTATTACGTCGAAAGGAATAAGAAAATTGTTTTCGTTGGTGTTGCTCAGATGATGTGAGCCCATAAGAACTGAAAAATCATTTGCGAAATTAGGGATTTTAATCGCTAGTACTTCTAAGGTTCGAAACGCTTCCTCCGTCTTCGTAGTATAGGTGTAGAAATTAACCTCGATAGAAATCCCTGCTACGTGCTGTTGTGTGGATTGCTTGGACTTATCTGGCGACTACTACCTCCCCTAGTTCTAGCTATGATCATAACAAAAGAAGAAAGAATACTCAAAGTAGAAAAATTCGCAGAAATTTACCTTAAAGAAAACGTTCTTTGTCAAATGCAACAGTTGAAAATGTTTAAAACAATGATTTTTAAGGCTTCATAACCCTCCCCTTTTTTTAAAAATTTTTTCCCTTATACTTTAATGATTCGAATAACCAAGGACAAAGGAATTGTTAGATCTGAATGGGTATAATCCCCTTGTACACGTGGTAAGGTGAACGCTAGGCACCAGTGACTAATGCGTGTTTGGTAAGTTTTTCAAATTTACAACGAAGCACCACTTTATAACCTTTCTTAGAACCACTAGATGGACTATATTGTTATAGTATATCTGATTGCCAACTCGAAACCCAGATATAACCTGGGCTACCGACCCGCATCCTGAGTTTGGACCTCACTGGGTGGATACGTTAAGGGGCTCGCGGGGTGAGCTCACGAGCCCAGTTCGCATATCCCTAGGTGTTTGCAAGCACAAGGTACAAACCAAACGAGTAAACTGGCAAATACCTAGACCAACAAACACGTGTTAAGTTTAGAACAACATACGTGGTGACATGCATGGAGCCTACCAAAAAAGTCAAATTCATGAATAGTAACCATGGTATATAAATATCTATTCTCCTCACCAAGAAGGTACACAACAAAACCACTCAAAAATGATTATTACATTTTTAAATTGATAAATTTTTTTTTTGAAATTTAAACATTTTTACTTTGATATTGAACAAGACTTTTTTTTTTAATTTTAGGGTCTGTTTGATTGAAGGAATTGATTTTCCGGAAAATCATTTCCAACTTTTCCAGCGTTTGATTAGCGGAAAACATTTTCCATTTGGAAAATGAACTCCAAAACAAGGGAAAATGAGTTACATTTTAGGGAAAATGTCTTACCCTTTCAATTTCCGTAAGACATTTTCCGTGCTTTCCTCTCTATCGCCTCCTTCATTCCTTCCTTCATTTCCGGTAGAAAATTGCTTTTGTTTATCGATTTTTCAGTAACTTGTTTTTTTAATTATTCAATACTTGTTTTTTAACACAATTACAAATAATTTATTTGATATTAATTTTTTTCAATTTATAACGATTAATATTGTAGCTTAATAATTGAGTATTGTTATAAATAAATCATTGCAATATATGTAAAAAAATTTAAAATATAAAAATTTATTAATACATATCAATATATGTAAAAACAATTTTTTCGAAAAATATTTCCAGGAAATCTGCCAAACAGCCGAAAATATTTTACACAGATTCAATCAAACACCAAAAAATATTTTCCAGTAAATCATTTTACAGAAAAATAAAACATTTTCCCGATCATTTTACGGAAAATATTTTACTGGCAATCAAACAGACCCTTAAATTCATCTCCAATTTTAAAAAGGAAAGAAAACGTTTTTCACCCGAAGAAAGGATAGTACAAGTTTATATTTACATTTCTAAAGTTTAAGATTTAATGTGGAGGATATAATTGCAAGGAAGACCCTTCATGTTTCTTCTTATGTAAAAAAGGTGCTCTGCATGAAACAATTGTATATTTCCCTACATCTTATACAAATAATTGTCTACAATTTAAATGTGAAGCACATAATTGCGCAAATAACATATTGGTCCCAGAACAAAATTTCTAATTTATCTATTTATAATGTTTATAATTTCATTTATCTATCCATAGTCACTTCCTAACCAATAAATAGGAGAATAATATGCTTCAACACACTCTAACCCACGTCCTCCTACATTAACAATAATATTCATACCAATTGAACTAAAATTTCATCTACAACTACCCGCTTATCTTTAAAATTATCCAATGTTGTTAAAAAGTTACATGCATATATATAAAGAGAGAGAGATGTCAATATTTCTAATTTTAGAAAAGCTTTAAACCTTTTAAAAAGTATTTAAGCTATTCTAAATAGGAAAAACAGTAGGAGGTTGTTAGATAATGGGTCAGAAGAAAACTGGAAATAAATGGCAGCAAAATCTGGTTTAGCTATAATATTGATGAAATTGAAAGGTTGACAGCTGAAGCAAGCACCACCCATTATTCCACAAGACAAAGCCCCATCATTTATAATTAATATTATTAAACACTCCATTGGGTTTCATTTACTGGAAGTGAAGAAATGGGGTTACTGTTTTGAGAGAGACATGAATGATGAACGAGTATCGTAACTGTAAATCTTAAAGGCTCTGATGTGTGTGTGGGAATATGACTGTCTAAATAAATATCTGAATCTCAATGCATCAATCAATACAGGCTCCACTCAACAGACAAAGAGGCTTTGATTTTGTCACGGGACTCGTTCAAATCTATTAGGATTTATGACCTATATATATTTAAATTGATTAATTTAATTTATATGCAGTTTAAATTTTATATAAAAGATTTCATAGAACCGTTAAATTGTAAGTGATTTTTTTAAATAACAAAGGTTAACTATAATTTAATTTGGTCTTAATTTTTTTTAATAGTACCGCGATTAGATTTATTCATTTAATAGTAGAGGGGCTAATTTGATCAAGCTCCTATAATAAAAAGACCTCTCAAATATATTTATCATATATTATATTAATATATATTTACAATATATTCCAATTTTACTTGAATAAAGAAAGAACTCTTCACCTTTGTAAAAAATAGAAAGAAACCAATCTTAATTAGATTAGATTTAGTTAATGTTGTAATATAGCTCATATTTAATTAGGATTAGAACTTTTTAGTTCAAGCTTGTACAAACATTTAAATTTATGATATTATGTCAATTAAACAATCGAGCCTCATTCAATTAATTTAAATATGTTGATTTTCTTTTTATAGAGAATCCAATTTAAAACTTTAAGAGGATACTCTATCAAACTTAAATTATAAATTTAAATTTTTTTTTTCAATTCAATTATACCCACAAATGTTTCTCAAGATTTTATCAGCTTTGTACCCAAAAAAAAAAAATTTATGAGATGGAGGTCCATCTCGCTTTCAAACCCAAACCCAATTTTGTTTGGGAAAAGTGAACGATATTAAATAAAAACTAAATTATACTTCGATACATAATCGATTTTTGGGCATCATCCAAAATTAGAAGAATTAAGCTATCGAGAGGATTAGAACAAATACAAAACAAAGAATTTGGTTAATGAGTAATTTTTTTATAATATTTTTGTTTTAATTTTATATTAATCATGTGAAATAGTTTTCTTGGGCAAAGATAAGTAGACGAATTACAATCGTTATTTATTACAACGGTCAAATTTGTAATATTGAAATTGGGCTCATTTTTGCATCAGCCCAATCTATAGTGTCACATCCCAAAAATCGGGTTAGTGAAACCAAGAGTGGTCACGTCCTAATTTTGAGTGAAGATTGTGGAAATTTTGTCAAGTGAAGTGATCTGATTCAGTGGTTAAGTGTTGTGCTTATGTGTCAGAGGTTTTGAGTTTGTATCCTTTTCCTTGCATTTGTATTATTTTTGCCTAAACCCCTATATTCGAATATCTGGTTTGAAATTTAATTTTGAGCAACTGATAGTAGAATAAGTCTACTAGTTTAGTGGTAAGGCTTCAGTTTACCCTTTAGTCTTATGTTCGAATCATTACGTGAGTAAACGAGAATCATTTTTGCTAATTCCCTAGTGTGTCGCCCATGTAGTGGAGTTTGAGTTGAATTTAGAATCTGGAAGTCTGATGGGTGGTTAGTTGGTGGAATTTAATGAGATTTTATTTTTGAAAAATTATCCCAAAAATTTCTCCCACTCAACCGTCCACCTCTCCATTTTTCCCCAAAACACTCATTTTGTTTTTCACGTTAATTGCTTTCAGGAAAACCTTCTCAAATTTTTTCTTCTCTCTTTTTCTTGGTTACAGTAAATAACTTCGTGTCGATTTTTGCTTTGCCTTTTTCGCAAAACTTTCTTAATCGGTTTTTTTTCTTTTTATTCTTAATTGTTACTCTTGTTCTGTGGTGCTGTTCTTAAAGCGTGTAGTGGTTCGGTAAGGTTTTGTGTTTTGCTGTAAAATACCATTGTTGTTGTTAGAAGTGTATTATTTGGTCTAATTGTTTCGTGTCTTGTTAGGAGAATTTGGTGAGTGAACGATGTTTTTCCAACGATTTAGAAGATTTGTAGGACTGTCGTTACTATTTAGGGTAAGTGATCGAATGCCGAAAGTTGAATTTCGATTTGTTAAGGCATGTTATTGGAATTATGACGGATTGATTCATTGAATTTTGTATATCATCGTTAATTGTTCGTGTTGAACAATAATTTTAGGTTCTGGAAATGTGTTGTTACGTCGAGGTTTAAAAACGTTCAGGTGTGTAACAAAAAACTCGAAAAAAAGTAAACGATCCAATACTGAAAAGTGAATTGTCGACGCCATACGGATTGGGTTGGTTAGGCCGTATGGGCCACACAGGTTGAGCTAGTTAGGCCGTGTGGACCCATTTTTTAAATATTTTATCTAGGTCCATATTGATGTGTGATTTGTGTTTAGTCACTCCGTAGGGTTCATATTGTTTAAATCTGACTTTAAATATGATATTTTGCTACTATATGTGATATGGATTATGTATGTAAATTAACTACTAGCATGTCAAAATTGGATATTCGTATTTGATCAGTAATATGATAATTTTGTTAGTATGTTCTGATATGAAATGCATGTATAACACATGTCCATTTGTTATCTATTAGTATGTGCATATGAGTACTAATACGTTCTGACATGTGCATTGCAGTGGGATAATGATGTGATGGAAGAGGTGTTCTGGCAGTTTAACTGCATACAAATATTAGTACGCCATTATTGTCGGGCAATCTGGGATGACTGTGGTATTAACCACATATCTGATCTGGTGCCTTGACCACACTTATTTGATTCTAGCGGATTACTGCATTATTTCTGGCAGTTTGACTGCGCTACTCTAAAAAGTGACATACGTTCACTTAAAAGTGTGTGGGGTCGGATGGGCTCTTGTAGTCCTATTGGTGTGTATTAGTAGGACAAAGATGATGTGTAGCGGATGGGGGTAGGATCTGTGTCTACATCTGTTTCCGCATTTGTATCTGCATCAATATCTGTCTCTAGAACTGCATCTACGTTTGTATTCAAAAACTGCATCTATACTTGTATTTGTATCTATTTTGTTTGTTTGGGTTGTGTACACACTGAGCTTGTAAGCTCACCTAATTTTTCTGACTTTTCAAGTAATCAACAAGTTTAGGACCGAACGGTGCGCAAGAGCTTGGACTGTTTTCTTAGTTAATTAAATACGGTGTTTTATGTTATTAATTTTTTGGACTGTAAATTTGTTTTTACACTTTGTTTTCTATTTTTGTTTTGTTCGTCGATTTTTGGTATTTTTAACGTAAAACTACAAAATCATACGAGTTAACGAATTGAAATTCAGCTTTCAACTAAAATTCTGTAAATTTTCTACTGCTAAACTAAAAATGTGATTAAGTGATTTTATCATAAAATAAGTGTTTTAAGGTATGATATTTTCTAAAGAATGCACGAAAGGTTTAGCTAAAAATTATTATATTCTAACCATTCGTTTTCTGAATCTTTGTTTTCTAAAATAAGATGTGGTACAAGAACAAAGGGTTAAAGTTTTAAAATATATCAACATCACCTTCACACTCAGGTCATAACTTCTAAGCCGGGTGTGGGGTGTTACATACAGAATTCACTTTCAACTAGAGCATCAAATTGAATGAGCTTCTATCAAGAATTAGAAGAAAAGTCTCGATTTCAAGCCAGAGGAGAATTTCAAGCTTGAAATATAAATATCTAACATCAATGAACCCTATTAGATATGATACATTTTAACTCAAAGTTGACACGGATGTCAAGTTAATGCTTGATACACATTGCTCAACTAGAAATGTTATACTAGAGTTATATGCCTAGTTTGTCAATGTAAAGGAAGGTGGTCCGGGTTTGAAAACAATTCCTGTTAATTTGTTTCAGGAACAGGAAGCAAAAATTCCTACCACACAGTTGTGTGGTGGTTTCATGATTTTGTTACAAAGCTCGTATTAGGGAATTCCAGAATCATCAATGGTAAGACATTTCTTGATTTCAACCCTCCATCTCAACTTTGGTGTATAGTCGGGGTTAGTTGGTAATCTTAACGCGGAAACACCAGCACAACATTCTATAAGTGCTTTTGATTTCAACTTCAAAATGTCGATGTTTTATATTGGAAACACTTTTGTGGGTATACCATTAAGTTACACAAATAGGAAATCCATAAGTAATATTGGTTTTAATGTAGGATTGATGAGAACAAATGATGTTCTCGTACAACCTACAACGATGAAGGGACATCCAATCCTAGACATGAAACCACAACTGGGGTTCGAAGAGAAAGTTGAAAATGAAGAGGAAGTTGAAACCCACGATGATCCAATCAGGGAGCCCGGGCTGGATGGTTTAGAAATTGAATTATTTTTTGAAACAAAGGTTGTTTCTACTAAACCAGAGGGTAGTGATTCTGACAGTGAAGGTACAGATAATGCTAGAGGAACCAAACCAAATTTTATGGCGCATGAACCTTCACCTCAAATGTTTAATGTCGACATTGATGCTCAAGATGAGTTAGAATTTCCAAAACTTCCTAATAAAAGACCAAGCCATATGAGTTATTCTACAACTTTCGGTGATTGACAAGTTGGAATAGAGCTTTTCTCCAAAGATGTTATTGCTATTGCAGTGAAACGGTCTACCATAAAGCATGAGTTTAATTTCCATGTTACCAAATCACAAGCAAAATAATAGGGTGAAGTGTGCAATGCATAGCAGTAGATGTCTTTAGAAAATCATGGCATCGATGAAAAAAAGACAAGATTCTGGATGATAAACATTCATAATCTTTACCAAGAATCGATAAGTACGTCTCAATCCCAATGTTTCATCTCGAATCTCTATAGAATTTTTTTCTAATGATAATCTTGCAATCGTACAAACGATCTTTCTCAGTTCTTGTCGATAACTCCCATAAATCTTGAATGATCTTGAGATAAACTATTAATTCTTGTGTAAATGTCATTTGAATGACTCGTTTTAGGTGAATCGAACCAAATTTTATCGCGGGGAACATCGATCGGGCTCCTAGAGAAAGGTGTGTGTGTTTTACAAGTGAATCAGGACAAACCATGTTTAGGAATAGGGCCACACGATCTGCCATACGGGTGTATGGACCACACAGCCCCTCACATGACCATGTGTCTCTGAAACCTTAGGCTAGTTCAAATCTCACACGGCCTAGACCCTTCCACACGATTGTATCTCCCCTGTAGGTTGAATTTACGTTTCTCACATGGCCACAGTCTGTTACGTAGCCTGGCCACACGGTCGTGTGTTATACCTAGCTTTATTTGATAATATGTTTTGATATAACAAATTAAAATATTTTGAATAAAAGGTAAAGTTGAACAAAATTGGGTTGAAATGGTTTCAATTGAGTTAAACATTTTCAATCAAATTAAAATTATTTTAAAACAAGTCAGTATTGCTTCAGGCCAAAAAATATTGCCCAAGTTGACATTCTAAAATCGATACCAAATTGACATTCTATTTTCAACCAATTCAACTAAGTATCAATCCAATATCGATACTTTTCATATGGTATTGATAAAAGTCCATTTGTTTTGATATCTTTAGCTCCAACGATCTCTGAAGTTTGCATTAAGTGCTAATAGTATTGATACTCGTAGACAAAGTATCAATACCTTTTGTTGCAGGTGAATTTAATGATATGGTATTTTTACATTTTGTTTTCAACCAATTTAGCTAAGTATTGATACTTTTCCTAGGTATCGATAAAAGTCCATTTGTATTCGATATCTTTAGCTCCAACGGTCACTGAACTTTGCATTAAATGCTAATAGTATTGATACTCATAGACAAAGTATCGATACCTTTTGTTGCAAGGAAATTTAATGATCTGGTATTTTCATCTCCAACGGCTCTATTTATTTTCTCAACAACCACAATGGTTGGAAATGAATTAGAGGGTATAAATTTCATCTTCCAAAGGTCCTACAACAACACAAGACATCATCAAGCTTAAAGATTAATCATAACAACCTTAGTGTTTAATTCTTTCATACTTTTTTGTACACACTTGTAAGCTTTCGTTGTTATTCTTTAGCTCAAGTGTATTCTTGTTTACTTGTACTTAACTGGCAAACATTTTGATCTTGTAAAGATTACTTCTTAGTTTGCTATTTTTTATTCTCTTTGAGTAGGTTGAATCTTAAGGTTTGGGTAGTAATCTTAAGGGAGATTGTGAGGTTAAACCTTGTCCTCAAAAGTTCTCAACTTAGTGAATTTGAAAAAATCTTTAGTTGTGGAAAGCTAAGGTAGTAGAGTAGGCAATTGGGGCTGAAGCATTATAAATCGTTGTGTTCTTTGTTGAATAATATTTCTTTGCTTTCACAATTTTCTTAAAGACCAATTCACCTTCCCTCTTGGTGATTTCGAGTTGATTATTTGAACAAACACTATGTAACCCTTCCACACAACTATAGCCTTCCACACGGCCTACCACACGGTCGTGTATCTCCTATTTTACAGATTTACTTAAAATTTTATGATTTGTTCAGTTTAGTCCATGAATGGTTCCCGAATTATTTTTAGTTTTTTATTTTATTCAATTAAGCCCCTGATAATATGAATAATGTTAGAATTCATGATCTAATTGACTAAATTAATATATATTTGTATGAATTGTGAATAATACATATATCTATTGTATCGGTATCTGTGATTGTACGTACAAGCATGTATTATGTTACCGTTAAATTGAACACTTAATAAGATTGACTTTTGCTATTGAATTACCTGTTATAAGCATATTATTTGCTACTATATTGAACTGTTATAGGCATATTGATTGCTATTATACTGTTCTATTAAAAGCATAATTAAATGATATCGTATTTATCTGTTTTGAGCTTTCCATATTGTATTTCATGGGGTGGGACGTTTTGAATGGAGGAAGTAGTCAGTGGTTTATCTGCTCGACCAGTGGTTTATCCACAACGTAATTTACTTGGCAGTTTATTTGCTCAACTAGTGGTTCATCCACAACGTATTAGCAGCTTTTATTTACACAGACGAATGGTTTATCCACAAATATATTCTTATCATTAGCAGTCATCTGTAATGATCAGTGGTTCATCCACAACATATTAGCAGCTTTTATTTGCACAGACAAATAGTTTATCCACAAATATATTTTATCATTAGCAATTCATCTGCAATGATCAATGGTTTATTCATAACATGGTGTAAAGGTAGAGGAGTTCTGGGGAACTCCTACAATAGTGCGTAGTAGTGGGGTAGGAACTTTTATACTATTGAATTGAAATTGCATTGCAGTCATAATACATATGCATGTCTTTGAATATTGAGATATTTTGTTGATGAATTGATCTGATTTACTGATATTTTGTATTGCTAATTAATTGTGATTTATTCTATGAGTTAATTTTATGTATGATTTGTCTACTATTTGCATTGATTTTCTTATGATGGAACTCACACTGAGCTACATAGCTCACTCCCCTTTTAATTTCCATCTTTATAGACAACCCACCAGGTTAGGACGCGGACTTGATATATGGAGGGGCTCAGCTCGGATCTATTTTTTTTAATATTTTAGATCTATTATTTGATAATTTATTATTCAGAGTTTGTATTATTTTATTTTGAATTGTGACATTAGACATTAGGTTTTAGTTTTATGTAGCATGCATGACATTTATGTTGTTTTTAATTTAATTTTATTAAAACTAAGTAAATACCACTTTTTCGTTGCTAAGTTTGTAAATAAGTTTTGAAAGAATAAATAAATTAACTAAGTTTTTAAAAATAGTCACCGTTATAAGAAAATTGTTAAAATTAATTGATTGTTGTTAACTCATATGTTTTTTTTCTGAAAATAGGCTAAGTTCTCTTCTAAAATAAACAAATATTTTAAAATGATTGTTTTATAAACTCCAATTGTACTAGGCCATCTCGGTGGTTGATGTAATCTCACGAATTTGAGTTTAACATCTAGGTCGGGATGGGGAGGTTACAACTAAATTGAATAAAATAGAAAATAACATGATTTGATTGATATGAGGTACCTGGTATGAAATTGAGTTAGAACATGTTATATGTTGTATTGGAATGGTGAATTGAGAATGATAGAATGTGAATTGAACTATGTGATGAAATTGGAAATTTGTTACCCTATTAATTGTATAGGTTTATACTACATGTTTATACTTTGATTTATTTGATGATGCACTTACATGCTAGTATATTTGCTTCGGTACATCCAATGATGCACTTATGTGAAAGTATATTTGCTTCAGTTTATCTGATGATGCACCATGTGTGCCAGTATAATTGCTTCGATTCGTCCGATGATGCACCTCGTGTGCCAGTATAATTGTTTTGGCTTGCCCGATGATGCACTATGTGTGCTAGTATCTTTCCTTCGATATATCCAATGATGCACTATGATGCTAGATTAAGATGTAGGTTGACTAATCTGTGTCTCCGTCTTGAAATTTGAGTCAGGTTAATAAGGTTATCTAAACATGATTTGGCTATATGGTTGATTGAAATGAAATGTGAATTGATTTGATATATTTGCACACATATGAAATGTGATAATTGATAGCATGTGAAAGACCATACGAAATGGTTAAAAGTGTACCCTGGGGACTGATTGTGTTAAATGAGCTTATAAGCTCAGAAATGATAGAAATTTGATATGAAATGATGATCATAGTAAATGAATAAGCATATGTGCCTATAAATGACAATGTGAATTGATGAAGTTGTATAAAATATGAATGAAAATGAGATTAAATATCAAATTGGTACATAAATGTATATGTAAGTAATTGAATTAAATATGCTATATTTTTGTTAATAGAATGGATGATATAAATGTTAGTTTGACTATCAAATGGAATTTTGTAGTAGAATGAAATTTTTATATTGAATATGCAAATTGTTTTAATTGAATTGTAGCATATTTGGATTGAATTCTTATATTGATTATTGCTTATGTTGTGACTAGAAATATGAAAATCATCACTGATCGTAATTGTTCAGCGTAAGGTTTGTTTTATCTATGCACAGGTATAGTAGATTCCAGATAGATTGAGCAGTTGATCCAACATCTAGCTAGCAATCTGCGACTCAGCAAAGTTTGTAAAGTTCTCTTTTGATTAGTATATGGTATGTACATAGGGTTTAAGCAGGTTTTGTATCGAAAATGGTTGAATTTAAAACTTAGTTGCTTGATGTTGTTTTGAAGTATCATTTTGGCATATTTTAGCTTGAATGTAGTTAGCGTATTATTGTTTTTGTTGTAATTGAAATGTAAAGTATTATTATAGGTCTCGTCACATCGCAACGAGAAGTAGCTCAGGATTCACGTTGCGACAATGTGTACTCGAGGTCACGACAAGATTTACTTAGTATGTTACGTCGTGACGAGGAATCCTCGACATCACGATTTCAACCTGAGATTTTGAAATATTTATGATTTGGTCCTAATTCGATCTCAGGTTAACATTAAAGCTTTCGTAAGCTTGAAGACTCAGAAAGGTTTGTAAATCACATCATATTCATGAATAGCTCGTAACTAAATGTGCATTGGTATAAATTGATTCTATTTGACTGTAGTTGCTCTGGCAACGAATGTGAAATCTTGTAGCTCAGACCCGACGATTGAGTCGGGTATGAAGTGTTACACTATATATAATATTTTAGCTTCTACTTTAAGTAAAGAGGATAGAATAAAATTTTAACATTTTAATAATATTCATAAAATTTAATTTAATTTAAAAATATGTTATAGGAAAAATAAATTTAAAAAAGTTTATAAAATAATAAGCAGAAAGGAGAAAGGCAAGAAGGCAAAAGTTTGTCAGGAAAAGTTATTGTAAAATTTATATATGTTATCTTTTTTCTTTTCTTGCCATATGTTATCTTTTTGGTTCATGTAGAAGAAAACATGTTAGTAAAGAAATGCAAATGGTGCTTTCAAAATGAAGCTTATGAGAATCAACATCCATCTTCATAACCATAAACTAATTTAGTCAAGTTAGCTTTATTATTATTATTATTATTTTTATGTAATATATTAAATGATTAAAAATTAAATAAATTATTTTTAAGTATTGATTAAAAGATAAAATTAATTAGAAATCATTTGATTAGAAAATAATTTTAAAAAATAGAAACTAAAACCACTGATATTCCTAGTAAAAATAGAAGATATGGAATTAATATCCAAAATTAATAATATTAACCAGGCCATTTATGTGAGTCCATGTTTGCATCAGACATGGGCCTTTGTTGTCTCGAAACTGTTGGGTCCTTTACATTGCTCTCTTGTTTTCTTCGAACTGCAAACTAAACTGCGGAAGAGTGTTGCAGCAACTGCACTAGACGACTCTTGCTTCCATCACATTTCCTTTTCAACTGTTCTCATAGAAATACTATACCGAAGATATCGATGTGGTTGGCAGCGATTCGATGTGTGAATATATTTAAGAATAGCATTTGTTGGAAGACCCCATTGAGGAGATATTTATGGGTTTCAAGCAAATCCTTAATAGACAGAGCCGCCAGTGAAGGGGAGTTGAGAGTGTTCATTGTTGCAGGAGAGGTTAGTGGAGATTCCATTGCCTCTCGTCTTATGGCTTCCTTAAACAAGATTTCCCCTCTTCCTATCCGCTTCTCGGGTGTAGGCGGGTATGCTTTTTAACTATATATCATTGCCTTTGTATTTTTAGCATTAGCTAGGTGAATTTTGAGTATGGGTTTTATTTATTTTTGCTGAAAAAGAGTAACAAAAATAAGTAAAAAGGAAAGGGCATACGTGAAAGAACTCAGGAAAGCTATTTCCATTCTTTATATCATCTATCTGTTTCAGTAGATTAAAAAAAGGTGGGCGGGGGGGGGGCGGGGGAGATTTATGTCCATATGTGTTGCAACTAGGCAACTTGGCAGAATCAATTTGATGTTAGTTATCTGAACTCTCATGGGGTTCTTTCTAAAGTATTTTCTCTGTGTATATAATAAGGTCCAGGATGTCCAATCAAGGCATGAAATCCTTGTTCCCAATGGAGAATATTGCGGTAATGGGAATCTGGGAATTATTACCACACTTCTATAATTTCAGAGTGAGTAGTTTGGAACCAAGGTGATTGAACCTTTACCATAAAAGTTTGCACTACCAACAACTGTTGGTTAAGGCACATTGCACTTCCAAAGGGAGAACTCAGGTTCGAATCTCAGAGATGACTTTGTTGGGAGAGGCAGCCATGAATCCTGAAAAGATTAGTCTTCGTGGACCATAAAATGAACCTGGAGGATTCCTTGAAAAAAAAAAAAAAAAACTTTGCACTAAACTACTGATGGACCATTTGTATTTGATGAAATGTCAGGTAAAATTGAAGGAAACTGTGGAGGCTGCATTACAGTTCCAGCCTCACGTGGTTGTGACGGTGGACTCCAAGGGATTTTCTTTCCGTCTACTTAAGCAGTTACGGGGTAATATCACCAATTTGTTGGAGTTAGGATCAATTTTTTGTGTATTTGCATATTGTCTGTGCAATATTATGTGCCGGAACATAAGGAATGTTTATTTTTTGCAGCTAGATACAACCAACAAAGGTCAGATAGACCAGTACTCTTTCATTATGTTGCACCATCATTCTGGGCATGGAAAGGAGGTGAAGCAAGACTCAAAGGCCTATCTAAATTTGTGGATTATGTGTTCTGTATACTTCCCAATGAGGAAGCAGGTTGTAAATTAAATGGATTGAATGCAACTTTTGTTGGTCACCCCATTCTGGAAGATGTTTTAGAGTTGAACATGGTATGAATTCACATTCCGCTGTCGTGGTATATATTGGTATCATTTTATCTTCTTGTATAAATTGTTATAGTATGGGATTGTTCTGTTTCCTAAAACTTAATAGGGAGTTCAAGTTTCAATACTTATGATTTTGCTTTCTCCAAAAGTTTTTTGCAAGAGTACATATGTTCCTATTGGCACATGTATGTATGGTTATTTTAGCATTAACAAAGGAGAAATATGTATGCTTAGGGAAAGGAAACTGCATTGCATGAGTGGAAGATAACCGGAAATGGTGAAGATTTTCGAAAAAAATATGCCATAGCTTCAGGTAATGTGGAGATAACCTAGTAAAGTTCTAGGAAGTTGGCAGTTTTTGTTTTTTTTTTTTTAATTTCTCTTTTATAGTTTAACCTTGAGTCTATAATTAGAGAAATTTTCAGTACCTCTAAGAGTGGAGATTGCTCCATTATTTAAGATTCACTCTTACAAGTTCAAGTTGTTTTCTGCTTTATATTTATCATCAGTATGAGCCCTTTACTCTGGACTTTTGGTTTCCGTATGTTGTCTTTTACCCTTAATCAGTTTAATGATTATAACATCTATGGTCCAACTTTCAGGCTTTTTTTTTTCTTCTCTTTTTCTGATAATCATTCTATGGTAGTTCTTTTCTTGAAGTTGTTGGGATCAATCAAAACCTGCATTTTTTTTTAAAATCAATGAATGTATTAGAATTTAGAAACTGCTTTTGTTCATTTCTTTTTGTGTGCATGTGTATATTTGTTTGCTTATTTGTAGTGTGTACGGCTGTGAGGCACACTTGCTTAACTATAATCTATTTCTGTTCTTAAATTTTAAATAATTACTTGAAATTTATAAAGGAGCAACGGTAATTACCTTGCTACCTGGAAGCAGATTACAAGAGGTCACTAGAATGCTTCCCATCTTTTCAAACACAATGAAACTGTTAAAAGACTCTTTACCTGAGCTGGTAACGGTCATCCATGTGGCTCCCAATCAACTAGTGGACAACTATATTGCTAAAGCTGTTCATAAGTGGCCTGTGCCTGCTATATTAATTCCAGGAGGAACCCCACAGCTGAAATACGATGCATTCAATGTAAGTCCTTCAGTGCTCACAGGATATGTTTATCATTGATTGTGATTTCAGTGAGATGTTCACAGGTCACAGCTACAGTCAACTTAAGGGATTAAAGAAATTCACAGATATTCAGTTTTATAATATATTCAATTGCATTGAGGAGTTCTTCGTTCAATTGACTAGAAAATTGAACATTTTTTTTTCCTTAGAATACTTTCTTCTGATAAACTCCAGATTCTGATTTGAGGAAATTGTAGTAATTGAATTGTCTGTTTGATTGACCATGAATCAAAAGTATTTCCAAAATGTTTGATGTAAAAGTTGCTGTGGAAGCTTATGAAAAAAATCATGTTTTCTTGGAACTTAGTTTTGCCGTATTAGTTAATCTTCTATGTTACTCATGTACTAGTAAAGCATTTGCACCCAGTAATTTAAATTTCATGGACTTCAGCGCTATTATATTTTGATTAAATTTTTGCAGGCAAGCCTTGTTGCCTTATGTACTTCAGGAACTGTTGCTATGGAGTTGCAGCTTGCCAGGTTACCTTGTTTAGTTACTTATAGAGCTCATTTCCTTACTGAATGGTTTGTTCGCCACAAAGCAAAGATACCATACATTTCACTTCCCAACATCCTCTTGGATTCTCCTGTTATTCCTGAAGCTTTATTTCAAGCTTGCACACCTGCAAAAGTAGCATTCTTGCTCAAGTAAGATATTTTTTACGATACAAACACAGATTGTCCTTTGTAAATTTTTCATTGAGCAAGGTTTAGAAACTTTTTTTTTAGTGATGGCATTTGATGCTTTCCTCTATATTTACTGTGTCAATAAAAATGGACATCAATGTCTCATGATTCTTAACTTGTAAAAAATGTGAATTGATGATTGGAGTCTTTGTAGGGAATTGATGAACAATACAGTACTCCAACAGCAACAAATTGCAGCTGCTGAGAAAGTTATGGAACTTCTATGCCCTCCGAACAGAACACTGAACAACACAGAACAGCAGGGTATGAAGCCGAGCCCTCCCAGTTATAGTCCAAGCATGATTGCAGCATCCACCATACTTAGCTACAAGCAGAGATGAAGGTTAGCACCTATGTTACTCATTTCTGGAGATGAGTATCCTATATGGGTATGTTTCAACTCTTGTATGCTTTATCTTTTTCTAAATATTTCTTTACGTCAGGATGATTGTACCCTGTACCATAAAATTAGAAAAATGTAGAGTCGAAACAGCAAAATCTCTTGCAAAATGTCTGAAATTTTGATGAGAACTAATCGGCATTGAGGAAAGTTGCATAAGATTCAGGAAATGTGACAAGATTGTCTGCTGTTAGAAACTGATGTACCAAATAAAATCCAATACAGAATTTTAAACTCATTTTGTTACAAGAAACATCAAAAAGCAGTTTAATTAAGGATTCTCAGATTAATTAGAGATTTGATCCTATTATTTCGGTTTCATGAGAGTTATCACTGAATCCCGATGTGTTTTAAACTAAATTCTATTTCTCTACTTGCTATAAATTGATGGAATTATTTTTTCATTTCAATTGATGGATTTTGTTGAAATATTTAACATATGATTTTTTTTGTCATGTTAAGGTTCCGTAATAATTATGACGGAATGCAGTTCATGGATGAAGCTCAAGTGATGAAAGAAATGTAACCTCTTTTAGCCCTTGAGCTATAGTTAAATGATGACTTTGGTATTTATATTATTTTTTCTAGTAGTTTGGTCTCTGTATTTTCAATTTGTATACCTCGTTACTCATCTATATATTTTCCATTAAAAAAGTTAAATCAGCTTATGACCCCCACACTATTTCATTCGTTTCACTAAATGCCTTAACCTAGTCGAACATCAAAATTACCAACAATAACTAAAATCATGAATAAACGCAATATCGATAATTAGAATACATTAATTGGACATGTCTCAGTTTAGTTCATGCCCCACGAAGGCATTTGTGAATCTTCAGAAATGATTAAGGACTTGATGCTAAAACAATAGGTGAAGTTGTGATGTGGAAACAGGGGATATCATAGTGTCCCTACGTGCTTGGCTAGGTCGCAACATGAAAAGGCCTAGTTGCGATGTTGGACAAGAAAGTCGTGGCCTTGAGATAGAGTACGTCACAATGAAACTTATTGTTTGACTTCGAAAACACCAAGAATGCACCTATCTTGACCTCAAGCAATACCAATTCATTTCCATGGCTTATGGCATTAAAATTTCATGTTCTAAATAGCAGTTAACATACAAACATAACAAAATTTACACAAATCTCAAATACATGAATTTGACAAGCTAAAACATGATCAAACATTCTCATGACATAGTAATCAATGCATCCCAACCTAACAAAGTTAAATAAGTAACCTAACACTTATCAACAAGCACATTGATTCATATCTTAAGCATTAAAATTAATCACGTAACTGCTCGTTTTTTAGTAGTGTCTAAAACGACAGTTTTGGAATTCCATTTTCGATAATTAAGTCCGTAAAATATTTATGATGTTAGTATAAAGTTTAATTGAAGTTTGGTCCTTTGATTTTGTTAATTGGATATTTAATTAAGGTACAACGACTAAATTGTAAAAATGGTAAACGTTAATCGCTATAGATTTTTAATTATCCAAAAGAAGAATTGAGAAGTTCAACCTTTGTAAAGTCAACAAACGGTAGTGAGATTGAATTGTCATTCACTAAGTTTGTTAATTAAGATTAAAATTAGGTTAAATAAAATTTAGTTAATTAATTAAGATTAATCAATTATTAAACAAAGTATATAAACCAAAATTAAAAGAAAATAAAACATTTTCTTATCATCTTCTTCATCTCACGGACAAGAAGAGAAAATTTAGGGTTTCATGCTTCAAAACTTTTGGCCATTCATAGGTATGCTCAATTTAGTCTTTTACTTGTAATTTTTATGTTTATGAGGTTCCGAAGCTTGATTTAGCTAACCCGTGTACCAATTTGTAAAACTGTTAAAGTTTTCAGAAGTTGTCATGGTTGATTTCTTGAAGCTTTTGATACTAAATTGTTAGATTTTCAGCTTAGAAGTGAAAAAGAACTAGTTTGTAAAGTTTCATTGCTAGTTTTTGAACATACGGGATAAGGTGTAAATATTAAGAAATTGCTATAAAATTTCTATAAGTATGAATAGTAGAGAGTCTTAGAAGGATCTAATTGAGATAGATTTTAAAATCGAGGCTCAAATTTGAAAGTTATGGTAATTTCGATTTTAGGGACTAAATTGAATAAAATGAAAAACTATAGGAAACATTCTAAAAATGAAATTGAATTGACATATGCACATAATAAGATGATATAAGGTATTTGGAATTGATAAATTGAAATGAATTATCGTATAGATCAAGATTTGAATCAATTAGAGGATAATCGAAGGAAAGGCAAAATTGTGGATTAGTCCTCGACGTCTTGTTTGTTTCTGTTTGAATTATTTTATAATGTCTATTAGTTTAAGTTAATCATAAATTTGAATATTCTGGCATCTAAAGGACTAAATCGTAACGTATGAGAAATATGGTTATTATGTATGGATACGATGTACTGAATGGATATAAAATTGTTATATGATTGAATGATATGTATTTGATGATGTTACAAGGTTTGAAATGATATGGAAACGATAATAGTGCCCATGTGAACTTAGTAAATCATTAGGATACAAATGACATGCTATTAAGGTCCCAAAAAGGAAAACGAGTGTTTGATCAAGAATTGCACGATGGCTTGAGATCCAACATGTGTTGCGAATTCTCTGAAGCTCGTGTGAGCAACCCGAATATGTCAACTTGTGTTAGCAAATCATTCCCGTGTATCCGAGTTCAATTTACTAGGGTTCTCTAGGCGAAAACAGAAATGAAAACGTGTTAAACGGGTACAAAATGGTTGAAATGAACGTATGTGAATTGGAACTATAAATGTTTTCAATTTGAATATAAATTAGTTTATACATATATGGAAAGTTATATTTATATGATTTTAATATAAGCCCATGATTTGTAAATTAAAACTAACCTATTAATGTATTCGTGGAGTTGCATATGGAAGTATAAGATGCCAAAGGGGTTATATGCTTAACTTCAATGTGTTTTATTTGCCTAATTGTTGAAATTTTCAGGTAAGTTAAGTAAATTTCATATGGACTTGCTAAGCATTCGTTATGCTTACCCATTGCTTTTCATTTTCCTTATAGATTGTTTAATTGCGGAACTTGTCGATCAGATCAACTCGAAGACCACACTATCCTACCATAGACTCAGTAGCCTTTTGATCATTTTTGTCCGATTATGTGGCATGTACATAGGTGTTAATATATGTGTTTACTTTGAATGATAGTTTTAGTTTGAATCCTTTATAATATTTGGTTCCTAATAAGGTTAATGCTTACTTGTATTTGATTTTTTGGAAATGTGTAAGGTATGCAAATGGTATGTTTGAGTATGAATGATATAGGTAAAATGATGATATTGAATGGCTAATGGTATGGTTGATAAGTTGAATTTGAATAAGTTAAGTTGGCACGTTTTGATGTTTCAATTGAAACTATCTTGAAATGGTCGATTGGGTAATGGATTAATGCATTGTTATGGTATGTTCTTGTATGTTTTTATGTAAGAAATGTGGTGCAAATAAGCACCAATTGAGTTAATTGAAAGGTCAACATGAAATAGGTACCAAATGGCCTAATTTATACCAAAAACAGAGTGCTCGTCTCGACAACCACATCTCCTCGTTGCAACGCTGGCCGACAGTATGTGGCGTCGTGATGTCGAGTGGCTTGATGTCTTGACGTGACAAACTATTTGGCGATGTCACAACGTGGAGAAGGTGATGTCACAACGTCAATTCTGAATTTTCAAAATTTTGCAATTTGGTCATATTTCATGTTCGGGGTCTATAAAAGAGCTTTCGTAAGCTTGATTAAGGCTCAAATTTAATTGTATATCATATTATAAATGTATTTATGATATGGATGTTTGTTTAAATGATATAATTACAATACTTTTGAAAGTAGTTGCTCCGACAATGACTGTAGCATCCCGTAACTCGAACCTGGCGATCAGGTCAGGCAAGGGGTGTTACAAATCAAACCACACCTTGTAGGTCTATTACTATCCAAATAATATTAAAACAACCAAAATAACATTTAACCAAAAAAAACTTAACCTGGGTACATTCCATTAATTATATGTATAGACAAATGGGCACAAACTTAATCTGATCTGAGTTGTTAAGTCTTGGATGATTTGCAAACCTTCAAGCTACTATAAAAATTGATGAATCTATACATTGAAACAAACAAGTCCGTGTTCCGAGTAATGTATACTCGTGTTCCGAGTAATGTATACTCTAACATAATTTGAAATCAATATATATATAAAATGAAATAATACTAAAGAACATATTTACAACGTGTCATGACACAAGATAACAACTTGAACATTAACATTATTTGGCACATAAAAATCCACATTATTCATTTATTAAAAAACAAATTATTAGAAAGAATGAAAATAAAATAGATTCAAAAAGAAAGAGAATGAAACAAGAGGAGATAAATTTTAGTTAATGATTGATAGATTTTGGAAGGAGAAAAGTTGGATCTTATTCTCAAAAAAGATGATGTTGTATTTGAATTATTGAATCTAAAATTAAAAGAAAAATAAGTTAGGAACAATTCATGAATAAAAAAACTAAGAGTAAATAAAAAGAGAAGGAAAATAGAAGGATGATAAAAAAAAGATGATGAGATGAGGAAGAAAGATATCCAATGGAACCCCTTGAAGAACAAGCTTCAATAAACTCCACTAATGTCTTAATTGACCCTCAAAGCTAGATAACTTGACAAATTGAAGGGTGTAGAACTCCTACCAATAATTTCGAAAAAGATCGAGTTGAAAACTCTTTTAAAAAAACAAGAAAAGATTTCTTGCAAACAGAGAAAAACTCAAAGAGTATTTTTATCCAATCAAAGTTGGGTCTTTATATTGTGCGTGACTACCCCTTTTTATTGATTTGTTGTATTTCTATACACCAAATTAAGTTCTTTTGACACTTAAAGAGATTGTTCTCAAGTGTTTTATGAAACTATTTGTTACTCTTCGTTACTAATTAGATTTCATATTAGAAGTTAGTTTTATTGCATTTCTTTTACTTTTTAGAACTCAAAATGAAAATTTTATGTCATTGGATGTTTAATGGTTGAAATGAGCTTGTGTAGAAATGTGGCTGAGGCGAAAATGTGAAGAAAAACCTCCACTGTGGCTAAGGTCGTGACACTATAGTCTTGGTGTTGCGACACCAATCCTTCCATCACCACTCGAGGAGTTGGACTTCAGCAAAGTGCAATTGAAGTGGTCTGTCTTTGAAGTCGCTACATCAAGGGAGTGATGTCGTGACACCTGCCTCCATGGTCGTGATGCTAAATCACCAAAGTCGCAACCTCAAGGCTAGACACCAAAGTGAGGAAGGTAGGTCACCTGACTGCCAAGTCGCGACACTAGAAGATCCTAATCACGATATTGAAACTCCCAAACAAACCCTGAAGCCAACTAATGTGAGTGTCACGATACCGAAGGTTGGGTGTCACGACATCGAAGCTTGACGGGTGAAAAAAATTGCAAGGCAATTTTGTGTTCAAACAAACTTAAGTCGATTTTCATTTAAGGGCATAATTGTCAATATTAGGTTAAACACTTTTTACCTATAAATACCACGTTATATCAACTATTTAAGTGGCTAGACTAGTGTAAGAAATTAGGTTAGACATTAGACAATCTTTACTATTCTTTTCTTAGTTTAGGTTTTCATTTTTCTTTTCTTTTCTCTTTTGTAGAAATTTTGTTTCTTCTCTTTTGTTGGAACCTTGTGGATGAAGAGAGATTAAACTCTTGGGCCTCATCAGATTTCAATCTATTAATGAGCATTTTCTTAAAATCTTCTCTTTTATAGTTTATGCCTACCATGTGTTTGTTAAAATACTTGTGTGGAATCCGAGTTTAATCATATGCCGAATCGTTTTATTGGTTAGTTGATGAGTGGGTTACTTAAGTAAGTTATCATCTATGCCTCAATTAGTTGTTTGTTTAAGTGTATTAAATTGCATATTACACTAGAATTTACGCCTCTAGTAGAAGATCTAGATAGACAAGACCAATATGAGACTCTATCGTTTAGAACTTTGATATATTTGTGCAAAATAGTGAGATCGAGAGAAGATCTATATGCCTAAGTGAGACTGAGAAGAGAGTTTAGGTGATATCTTTTTAGTTTAGGATGAGACCAAGAGAATATTCCTAGCTAAGAGTGGCAAACGATATAATCATAATAGGTTTATTAGCTTAGTTAGTAATCCATGAATTATTCAACCATCATTTCAATCCATTTGCATTATTTCTAGTAGAAAGCAAGAAAGTTAGTTTGATATTTTTATTTATTAATTTAGAATTATCTTAAATATTATCTTATTTGGTTGCACTAGTAATTTCGAACTCTACTATATTAGCAATTGTTTAACCTGTAATTAATTTGAAAAACACATTTACCAATTTGACAATCCCTTAGGTTCGATCGTTGGAATACTTCGTGCATTCCATTGTAACACATATAAATATTACAACTAACTTGTCACACTTGTACTAAAACTTGCTTTTAAATCTACCTATTTTGTGCCAATTCTTTGCTCGGCGTGTATGACATGGCACAATCATTTATACAAGAAGGGAGTTGAAAAAAAAAAGAAACAAATCCCTAAAAACTAGCCTAGAGAATATGAATGGCTAAGAAAAAAAAATCCTTGGAATGTAGCCTAAAATTGTGGACAACTATGAAAGGTAACTCTTTTTTACTATGAAACTTAAAGAGGAAACAAAAGACTGTCATAGACCAAATTTACAAGAAAACAAATTAACTTGGGTTTAAAAATAAACTTCCTAGTTGGGCTATTGATAGATTAGGCTGAAAAAACAAAGCAACTAAGTATTCAGGTGATCCAGATGAGCTTCAAATGAGTTGATATTAAAAGGAGTGTGCATTTGGGCTGCTCATTTTAATACTTTAACTCTTTCAAGCCCAAAAATATATTCCAAACAAGTTCAACTTTTAGGTTTTCATCCATAGGCCAAGTTTGACTTAAAATGGAGTCTTAAATGTTTAACCCCTCAAAACCATTTCCTTGAAGGCCTCTTGTCATGGACTATTGGACCAATACATTTAATTTGGCTCTAATCTGTTTAGACTTAGAGTGGGTAATTGGGCCTTGAGTAAAGTTAAGCCCATCATGTTTACGTGCTTGAAATTGAGCCTTGATGCTTGCATCATTCCCTCTTTCCTAAAGAAGTTTCGTCTTCGAATCTTGTTTTTGGTCAAACAAGAAAGATTCTTTATCATATTGGAGTAATTTAGTTGAGCTCTTTAAGTGAATTAACAAATTCCTAAAACAAAGGTGTAACACCCCAAACTCGGCCCAAACGTTATGGCCGAATCTGGAAGTGTTACGAAGAAATTTTATAAAATAACTTCCTTATTGTTTGCAAATCATCCTAAACCGTTGTTACTTAATAAGTCCGAATTTTTTGGAAAAAATATTGATATAATTATTTAGTTTAAAATTTTTGTTCGTTTACGTGTTTCAAAGTCAATCAAATGTTTTGCAGCGAAGTTTCTTTGGAAACTGTTATTTTCAGAAAAATCGTCGCCTTCAAAATTACATTTTTATCAATCATTATGATAGAAACCAAAATTAAAGTCTAAAACCAAAAACAATCTCAAAAAGTCCGGAGAGTCCCAAAATTACAAAACTCTCAAAAACAAGAAAGGTAAATTTTATAAAAAGAAGTTTATGGAAAAGTGGTCACAACTGAGCTTCCGTCGCACTGATCCACCTAAGTCTGAGGGTTACTTGAACAGAACAGACAAACAAAGAGTGAGTTTTTGACAACTCAGTGTGTAACGCATTTATGTAAACACAATTCAAATTCAATCTAATGGCATAACAGATATAGATGTAAAATCTTTTGTAGAATCAGAATTATACAGAATCATACAGATACAGACATGTATAATCCTACCCCCATCCTCTACACACCAACTCTGACCATCCCAACACACCACGTGGAGTATAAAACACCCATCCAGCCCTACACACCTCATAGTGTCTATACAACACTTTTCAAAATAATCACAACAGTGCTTCCAGTATATAGGCAAGATATCGCCTCACTAGAACACTTCCTCATAATACAAATCCCGCCCCATAGCTAGATACAGATAGAATATCAGATAAAATATATTAACAGATACCAAAGTAAACATATCATGCATGCTCGTATAACAGATATTACACATGCTTATACATAACAGAACATATCATACATACCGTATTCCATAATACTCATATAAATATTATTTACATCAATTTCAATCTAACAAAGTAGCAGGTTTCATGCTTTAAGGCTTATACCACAGATATCGACCCTATGGAAGGCCCACAGTCGATTGAGATGGCATGTACAACGCTAGAGAAAAATTTTGAAATTTGGACCCACATACACATGTGGGACCAAATGCCTAAAAAGGCATTGCCCGTATGGCCTACACGACATTGCACACGGCCTTTCACAAACACACGGCCTACCACACGGTCGTATGGCATTGACAGGCCCCAATTTTGGCTTTCGCCGATCGTCGCTTTTCGAGTTTTTCGTTACACACTGAGTTATCAAAACTCACTCTTTGTCTGTTTGATAATTTCAGGTAGCCCTCAGGCTTAGGCGGGTCAATGCGATGGGAGCTTGGTTGTGTCTTCGTTGTCGTCAAAATACTTTTGCTTTAATTTGGCTTACTTAAATTTTATGTTTTGAGAGTTTTGTATAATTTGGACTCTCAAGACTTTTTGGACTATTTTTGGTTTCAAATTTTTACTTAGGTATACTAGCATAACGATTGATAAAACGACTTTTATGAAAACGAAAATATTTTTTGAAAATAACGGTTTTCAAGAAAACAAAATCGATTTACCAAAATATAACATTTTAAGAAACTCCACTGCAAATTATTTGATTTATTTGAAAATGTATACAATTGACGGTTTTAACTCATAAGTATAACAACACATTTTTAAATAAGCGCATTCTTTTAGCAATAAGTTACACGAAGGTTTCAAAATGAAAAGGTCAGATTTATAACTTTTCTTCGTAATATTCTCAGATTTGACCATAACGTCTAGCTGAGTTTGGGGTGTTACATTTAGTGGTATCAAAGCCAAGTTACAAAACTCGGGCTGTGAAATTTTGGGTTCAAAATTTTGTTTGTAAAAACTATTTTTTCGAGTAAAGTTTATTTTTAATCTGAGAGTAAGTATGTGGCACAATAAGTCTCCGGTGCCGATCCTATAAGTACTTCTAACTTAGAAAACTCTAAAATGTCTAAAACTACATATAGTTAGTTAGAAACTGAAATTTCTGAACTTTCTAAAACTACTTCTGATAATTAATTGGAGCATAAAACGTTACTAATAAATAATGAAACTGATTCATAAAACTTTTTCATGTAGATAAAAATTTGAATATGATGACTGTTAGTGGTACTCATGGGCGTGGCGGGCACCGTAGAGGGACTCGAGTTGAGTCATCCTCAATGAGCAAAAGTTGGGGACGACGCATTGTCCCAAGTAAGACACCAACTATACCTACTGCTGAGACTAGGTCTCATAGTCGCTCGGTTGGGGACGACGCATTGTCCCAAGCCATGCTGAGAGTGTTGGAGAGAGTCACTGGGCCCCATTCTGATTCTGGAAGTCGTGGGTTGGTAACTGAATGACTCTAGTCTAATGGTGCTGAGTTGTTTAGGGATGTTACTAGAGTCGCCTCAATTGTGGCCGAATATTGGTTGAAGGCCATCGAGAGGATAATGAATGATACTGACTGCACCCTTCAGTAGAAATTGAAGGGCGCAATATATCTACTTCGCGATAAGGCATATCAGTGGTGGTTAAAACTTGAGGAGGGTACTTAGTCGGATCATGTTAAATGGGAATATTTTAATACCTCCGTCTAGAGAAAACATGTAGAGGCAAGTTATGTGGATACTCGCAGACGCGAGTTTATGAACCTCACTCAGGGGGAGAGGATAGTGGCCGAGTATGAGGCTGAATTTCTGAGATTAAGTCATTACGCCCGTGGGATGGAGGCGTCTGAGTATGAGAAATGTGTCCATTTTGAGGATGGTCTAAGAGATAATCTGAGAGTCCTAATAGCTCCGTAGAGGGAGCGAGATTTCACCGTTTTGGTGGACAAGGTGAAGATTACCGAGGAAGTTAAGCGCGTTGAGCGCCAAAATAGAGATCGTGAGAAAGGTAAGAATAAGAGGGATTTAGAGCCCTCTAGTTCTGTTTAGAGGCCTAAGAAGCAGGCCAGATCTGATGGGCCTTTTAGAGTTGGAGTTCTAGTTGCTCCTATTATGGCTCAGTCGTGTAGTGATTATGGTAGATGCCAACCGGGTGAGTGCTGGAGGAGGTTGGGATCGTGTCTGCAATATCGGTCAAAGGAGCACCGTATTAGAGATTGCCCACAATGTTCTGATCAGATGCAAGCTCCAACTTCAAGTTTTGTTCAGACTCAGTGGGTAGATCAGCAATCGTCTAGGGGTCATAGTCCAGCCAAAGGTCGTAATGGTATAGGTAGAGGATAGAGAGCACCGGGCAGAGGTACTAATCAAATTGAGGCAATGTAGCTTGTATTGGTTTATGCTACTTGACATCGTGAGGACAGAGATGCCGCTGATGTGATTACGGGTATGTTCTTTATATTTGATGCCCCTTATTTTGCACTGATAGACATAGGGTTAACACATTCCTATGTAGTAGCTAGTTCTATTACTGTAAACTTAGGGATTCCTGTTGAGAGCACTTCTAGTGAGATTTCTATATTGAGTCCATTGGGTCAATTTTTTCAGGTGAATAGGCTGTATAGGAATGTGCCGTTAGAGGTACAAGAGGTTGTGTTTCCAGCTAATTTGATCTAGCTACCGTTAGGAGAATTTGATTTGATTCTGGGAATAGACTAGCTTGTGAAGCATCGAGTCAGTTTGAATCGTGCTACTAAGAGTGTAGTTCTGAGATCTAAAAACGATGCGGAGGTGGTTATAATTGGTGAGCGTCGGGATTACTTATCCAATGTGATGTCTGCTCTTGTGGCCAAAAAACTAGTTCAGAAAAGGTGTGAAGTGTATCTGGCTTTTGTAAGTGATTCAATTTTTGTGGACTCTTCTGTTGGGAACATTCGAATAATTAAGGAATTTTTAGATGTTTTTCCTGATAAACTATCAGGTTTACCTCTAAATTAGGAAGTTGAGTTCGGTATTAAGCTTCTACTAAGTACAGCTCCGATGTCAATCGCTCCTATCGTATGGCATTGAAGGAGCTTATGGAGCTAAAGGCTCAGTTTCAGAAACTCTTGGACCGTGGATTCATCTGTCCTAGTGTGTCTCCATGGGGGCACCAATTTTGTTCGTAAAAAAAAGGATGGTACCATGAGAATGTGTTTCGATTACCATCAGTTGAACAAGTTACTTGTGAAGAACAAGCACCCACTTCTAAGGATCGGTGACCTATTTGATCAATTTCATGGGGCTTTTGTGTTTTCTAAAATAGATCTTCGTTTTGGGTATCATTAGCTTAAGGTTAAGGAAGTTGATGTTCACAAGACTGCTTTTAGGACTCGTTATGAGCACAACGAGTTCCTAGTCACGCCCTGTGGTTTGACGAAAGCTCTGACTGCATTCATAGACCTGATGAATCAAATTTTCCAGTCATATTTGGATCTGTTCATCGTAGTCTTCATTGACGACATTTGGGTATACTCTAAGACCGAATATGGTCATAATGAGCATCTTAGAATAGTTATTCAGAGTCTGCGAGAGAAATAGCTCTACACTAAGTTAAGCAAGTTTGAATACTGGTTATAGGAAGTAACTTTTTTGGGACATGTAGTTTCTGTAGAGGGGATTCGATTTTATCCTAAAAAGATTGAGGCTCTACTTGATTGGAAACAAACTAAGAATGTTTCTGTGATTCGCAATTTTTTGGGTCTTGCGGGCTATTATCAGAGGTTTATCGAGGGGTTCTCGTTAATTGCAGCTTCTATGACTAAGCTATTGTGTTGGAACACTCATTTTGTCTAAACTGATGAGTAGCAATCGAGCTTTTAGAAGCTTAAATTTGTTTTGACTCAAGCTCCTATTCTAATACAGCTTAAATCTAGTAAGGAGTTCGTGGTTTATAGTGATGCGTCGCATGTCTGTTTTAGATGTGTTTTGATGCAAGAGGGTGAGGTTGTGGCTTATGCGTTCCGATAGCTTAAATCTCACGAGGTGAATTATCTGAAGCATGATCTTGAGTTAGCTACCGTGGTTTTTGCTTTAAAGATTTGGAGGCACTATCTGTATGGTGAGAGGTGTATCATCTACACCGATCACAAGAGCCTTAAGTACCTCCTTACTCGAAAGGAGTTAAACTTTAGGCAGTGTAGCTGGATTGAACTGCTCAAAGATTACAATTGTACTATAGAGTATCATCCCGATAAGGCCAATATGGTGGCCGACGATCTAAGTCGTAGAGCAATGTCTGATTTGAAGGTAATGTTTGCTCGTCTATGTTTGTTTGATGATGGGACTCTGCTAGCTGAGTTGCAAGTTAAGCCGACTTGGATTGATCAGATTCGAGATAAATAGTTGGGGGATGATTCTCTGGTTCTGCATTTCCATTAGGTAAAGGATAGTAGTACGTGTGACTTTGGGCTGAATATTGATAGGGTCTTGTGTTTCTGAGGACGATTTTATGTACCAAATGATTCTAATTTAAGACAGTCTATTCTGCAGGAAGTGCATAGTAGCCCTTATGCTATGCATCCCGGTGGAAATAAGATGTGTTGAGATCTTTGTAAACTATAATGGGGGCCTAGTTTGAAAAAGAAAGTGACAGATTTGTTTCTCGTTGTCTGACGTGCCAACAGGTTAAGACTGAGCATCAGTTACCTTCGGGTTTGCTTCAACCCATTAAGATTCCCATGTGGAAATGAGAATGTGTGACTATAAACTTCGTTAGTGGGTTGCCTATAACACCTACTAAGAAGGATTCTGTATGGGTCATCGTGGATTGGTTGACCAAGTCTGCCCACTTCATACCTGTTCGAGTAGATTATTCTCTTCAAAAGTTAGCCAAACTATATATTTATGAGATTTTAAGACTTCATAGGGTACCAAATTCGATTATTTCATATAGAGATCCTAGTTTTACTTCTCAGTTTTGGAGGAAACTTTATGAGGCTCTGAGTTCAAGATTGGATTTCAGTACTACGTTTCATCCTCAGACATGTGGTGAATCTGATAAGGTGATTTAGATACTAGAGGATATGCTTTGGAGTTGTGTGATTGATTTTCGAGGTAGTTAGGAGGATTTTTTGCCATTAGTCGAGTTTGCCTACAATAACAGCTTCTAGTCCAGTATTCAGATGGCACCTTACGAGGCTCTATATAGTCGTAAGTGTTGTACTCCATTGTATTGGATTGAGTTGGGTGAGCAACGGGTTTTGGGCCAAGAGTTGGTTTCTGAGACTGAAGACAAAGTCAGACTGATTCGAGGCTGTATTAAGGCAACTTTTGACAGTTAGACGTCTTATGCAAATATTAAAAGGAGGGACATCGAGTATTCTGTTGAGGATTATGTGTTTCTCAAGGTATTTCCAGGGAAGAAGGTTCTGCAGTTTGGACGTAAGAGTAAGTTGAACCCTAGGTTTATTGGGTCGTATCGAATTTTGAAGCATACGGGACTGGTTGCTTATCAGCTGGAGCTACCCTTGGAATTAGATCGTATCCATGATGTGTTTCACGTCTCTATGTTGAGGTGGTATCGGTTGGACCCATCTCATGTTGTTTTTGTTGAGGAGAAGCCGGTCCAGATTTTGGATCGAGACATTAAAGTCTTGATGAGGAAATCTATTCCGTTAGTAAAGGTCTTGTGGCGGTACATGGCACAAAGGAAGCCACTTGGGAACCTGAAGACTCAATTCGACAATAGTTTCCGCATATGTTTGAGTCAGGTAAATTTCAAGGCCGAAATTTCTTTTTGGGGGAGAGAGTTGTACCACCTTAATTTTTGCTTATGTTTTTTTGTAACGCTCTAAAACCCGACTTAGAAGTTTAGACTGAATCCCAGAGGTTACATTGATCACCGAAGTGATCGTAAGAAAATTTTACAAAACAAATTATCTTAAATCCATTACAAACACATTTTTCTCTTTACGAACCAAAACGTTTAATCATTTAGATTTCAATCAAAAAAATTAAAGTTAAGTTTAACTTATGAACAAAGTAATATTTACGAGAAAAATCCAAAACAGAACTGGTATCACAGTTTTTGTAAAAGCTTATAGTTCATAGCAGTATATCAAAATGGGAACTGAAAAGAAAAATAGTTAACTTGTTTTTAACCGTGACAGTTCGAGACCTCCATATACCGAGTCCAGCTGCCAAAATCGAACATATCTACATAGGAAACACTAAGGGGTGAGCTTCATGAGCTTAGTGTGAGTTCGACACGTGACCAATAATAGAATTACAGAACCCTAATCAGTAGCGAAACATATTTACGGATATACACAGAGTCAGAAAGTAATCTTGGAACTAGCGTCCCAACAAAATGTAACAGCTCAAAAACACCAAGTCACACACAGACACTCAGTCACAAGTGTTATTCAGTCAGATAATCTTACACCCAGTACACTCAAACAGATACGAATGAATGCAGTCAAGTAATAAAAACCCACTCATCCAACCAAAACACCTCTCCATCCCCCGATCACACCCCAAAAGAGTTGTTTAAGCTCATCCAACCAAACACACCACATAGGACCTCGAAAGGCCCATCCAACCCTACACACCATGTATGTGGACTAAGCCACTCAAATATTAATATGTATTAGGGCTGACGTAGATGCAGTAAACTGCCAAATTAGATAATGGTACACAACAAAGCTGACGTATTTACGGTACAGTGTGGTAAACCACTGTACGAAAAAATTGAAGTAAACTGCTAGATAAAATCAGAATCAGTCTTCCTTCTCTTTACAACCAACCCCAAAATTTACTTTATTGAAGTGTATGTATGGATACAATCTCATAGAAACAATGAACACATCGACAAACAATTAGACAGAAACATATATGCACACACACCCAGCAAAGCGGGTTCAGAATCAAACATCTCACACATCAGTCACAAATAACACATAACCTGAAGCCCAGATCAGAGTCTTAACTACCCTCACTAAAGCCTAGCCAAGGTTCGGAACACACAGACATATTTTCAGATCAAAATATACACAGAACTAAAGTTGAGGCCTTAGGACTACACAGCCGTGTGCTCTGGCCATGTGGAAATGCCTAGACCAAGTGGGGGTCAACATGCCCATGTGAGGGGTCAACACATCTGTGTGGATGAGGCACATGCCCGTGTGGGCCAGGGACATGGCCGTGTCTACAGGCCGTGTAACACTCTGTCTATTTGTGCTAAAATAGAGGACAGGGCTGACACAACCGTGTAAGGCTCTCACACGTCCGTGTGCCCACTAGACACGGTCGTGTGTCCAAAACACACTCCTCTGTGGGGTTTCTAAATCCCCAAATTAGCCACACGATCGTGTGGCCAGGCCATATGGCACCAAATCACTAAATCCCTAATTCCTAAACATACACACCCGTGTGCCCAGGGGACACGGCTGTGTGGAAATAAAAAAAAATCCCCAAATCAGCCATATGGTCGTGTGACCAAGCCGTGTGGCACCAAAATTTACCCGGAACCCTAATTCCTAACTGCACACGTGTGGCCACTAATGTAGTCATGAAACCACCCTAAAACATCCCAGAAAAATGTCCTTTCACCCTTGAAGCACTTCCCAGCCCTTGAAAACTCAAAGTTATACCAAATCAACAAGTTCTAAGCATAAAAATAGCGGTACAACATCATAAATAACCAATTTGTGAACACACACACAAAATGTCGACTTTTGCAGAGTCGAAACGAGATTTCACAAATAAATTAGAAAAGATACGATACCCACACCTGATTCGTGATCAAATACAACACCACGCTTTTCAAAAAAGAAAAGAAGAACAAAAGAAAACAAAAGAAAGAGGAGAACCTCCAAAGAAAATAAAAATAATCAAAATAAAAATAATCATAACAATAAACACTCAGTAAAAAAATAAAGAATAATTACCTAAACCTTTAAAAAAAACAAAAAATGGTCCATCAAAACACTCTCGAGGACTCAAACCCGGGACCCAAAGGCACACTAGCACACTACCAACCACTAGACCAGCAGGCCCATTCTAACACTAAAACGTGGAAACCAACCCAATTGTCTGATCTAGCCACAGACACTGCTGATAAATCTCAAAACTTTTAACCCCAAAATTTGGGGTGTTACATTTTTATTTTATTTTGTTAAATGGTTTCAAGTAAGGTGATCTGTCCTAGCGGATGACTGCTTTAGTGTGGAGGTTGGGGTTAGAGTTGCTGGTTTGAGTCACTGAGAGGGCATTTTGGGTATTTTTGTGCTTTTTAGATAAAGAAAGTTGAGTTAAAATGTAACTCTTGGAAGGTTGTGGATGTGGATGGGATTTGGGTGTTAGTAGGTAGTGGAGCTAGTTTAAATTTGAATTAGTGGCTAAATTATAGGGGTTGAGGGGATATGGGATTAATTAATTTTTATTTTATTTTATTTTTTATTTCCCTTTTCCAAAAATTCCCTTCCCAAATTGCATGGTCCTCTCCTACTTCCCACTTTCTTCTTTCTCCATTTTTTTTATTTTTTTTTTCTTTTTCACTTAATTTTCTACCAAAATTGCCCCACATGAATCAGCACTTCGGTTTTGGTTCTACTCTCTTTTGGGCAACTAATATTCTCTAAGTGTCCGTAAGTAATGGTTTCTATTGTTTTGGTAGGAGTTTTGTTAAATTTTTTTATTAGGTTTAAAGTGTAATTTGACTCTGTGTATTATCATTGCTAGGTGATATTCAAGAAATCTGAGATTCTCCTATTGCGAATTAAAGCTTATGGGTTGCCATGGACATGAGTAAGTTTTGAAATGGTTATAGGTGAAATTTTTAGTTGAATTTGATTTTGGCTGTATTATAGTCGAGAGGTTACTCGATTAAAATTGTGGAATTAATATTGATTCTAGATGTTCTATTGTTGATTTTTAGGTTCTAGTTATCTCGCAGGAACATTTGCATCAAAATTGAGCTAGGTGTGTAACGAAAAACTCAAAAAAAGGCGATCAGCGAAAGTTGAAATTGAGGCCTGTTGACGCCACACGGCCGTGTGGTAGGCCGTGTGCGACACACGACCGCGTGATAGGCCATGTGCAACACACGATCGCGTGATAGGCCATGGCCATTTTGGGTTGTGTGGGCCACACGAGAGTGTGTTAGCCGTGTGCCAAGCCGTGTGGGCCACACGAGCTTGTGGACCCAAATTTTAGAATTTTTTCCTAGGATCGTACATGTCGTCTCAATCAACTGTAGGCCTTCCGTAGGGTCGGTATGTGAGGTATAAGATTTAAAACATGAAATCTATCACTCTGTGAGATTGAAATTAACGTAAGTAACATCTACATGAGTATTGTGTAATATGATATATATGATCTGTTCTATTATGTATGAGCATGTTTAGTATTTGTTATACGAGCATGCATATGATATACGTTTTGGTATCTTTTATTATGTTTTATCTGATGTTCTGTCTGTATCTGGTTATGGGGCGGGTTATGTATTATGAGGAGGAAGTATTCTGTGTAAGGCCATATCTTGCCAATATATTGGCAGTAATATTGCAACTAATCTTGAAAGTGTCTAATGAACACTATGTGGTGTGTAGGGTTTGGTGGGTGTTTTATAACCTATGTGGTGTGTTGACACCATTTTTTTGACAAAACGGGGTCAACTTGGGTTTTAAAAAAATGAAAACGAAAATGGGAGTCGCCACCAATCTTTTTTAATGAGGTGTGATTGTGTCACCTCATAAAAGTGGTTGTTTTTAATAAACGATTTGATTTTATTAAAACAACGATTTTGGTCCACGAAATTCAAAAAAAATGGGTTCAGGAGTCAGTTACGTACGAGGAAGGATTAGCACCCTCGTAACGCCCAAAATTGGTACCTAGTTGATTAGTTAATGTCTTAATGTCAAAAATTGAAAACTTTGAAGACTTTTAAAATACGGTCCTTATTCTTTAAAAAAGCTTATATAAATCGGGTTACTTCTTAAGACCCTCTCGTTTTAGAAAGAGAAAATGTCACACCCAATGAATTAAGGCACGATATTTTACCTCTTCAGAAATGAGTTTGTCTAAAAACTTGCACCATAAAATTTAAAAGGATATTCAATTGTTTAAGTCAAGTGAAAAAATTGCAGCCCAATACATTAGGGCACAATTTCTCAAAATATTAAACATTGAATATTTCATTTATAAGAAAAATCTGTGTCTCGAGAAAATAACGTGTCATATCCAATACGTTAGGACACAACGTATTGAATTCTTGATAATAAGCTTTTTATTTAATTTTTTTGTTTAAAGGGGCATTCTCGATTATTTAGTTTCAACGAAGAAAATTAGAACTCAATACGTTAGGGCTCAATTCTCTCGAAGATCCCAAATACCGAGTATTGCTTTTATTTTGAAATTTTTCCCTTTTTTTGACAAATCCGAGTAAAGATGGATGTAAAATAATGATAAAGTGAATAAAATAATGCGAGCAAAATAAAATATATGTAAATAATAAGACTAATATAAAAACAATCGTGCAAGCACAATAACAAATAATAAACAGATAAGAACTAAAGCAGAAAAATAACAATAACATACATGTAAATAAATGTATGAACAAAATTAACAAAATTATAAAAATATAAAAGTTATATATACATATATATATATGTATAAAATTATGTAAATATGAAAGACATATGCATGTACACATATTTAAAACTATTGTACATGAAAATTAAATGTAAGTATGTATGTACATATATATATACGTATATAAGAATCATCAAATACAAAAAGGTATATATATGTAAGTATATATAAATAACAAAGTATAAACAATATAAACAATATATTTTTTGAAAATATAAAGAATATTTAAGAATATATATATTTATGAAAATGAAATATATACATACATGTATGTAGGTATAAGTAAATATTATAAAATATAAAAACATATATGTGTATGCATATATATAAAAATATACATATATATTATGAAAATAAAGCTAAAATAATGAAAAAAAAGCTAATATATTCACATAATTGTAACGACTAAATAAAGGAAAATAAAACTAATAACAATAATAATAATAATAATAATAACATTAAAATAATTAACTAAATAATAAAATTGCTAAAAAAATAGACTAAATCGAAATAAATACTAAAATACTGGGCGAATTAGAAATAAAAAAATGAAAAGGATCCTGACCCTTGGATGCAAAACGGCGCCGTTTTAGTTAGGGTATTTTTTAAAAAAAATTAAAAGAACATTCAGCCCCTCATTTTTAAAAAAAAAAATTGAATCATCCCCCTCTTTTCACAAAACCTTCCCCCCTTTACTCCGGCCCGAGGTTCCGGCGCACCTTCGCCATAGCCCCGCCGGCGGCGGTAGTCGGAGGTGCAAAATCGGGTCTTTCTAGCCCCATTTGAAGTCGATCATTCCTTGGAACCCGGATTCGAGGTTGGGTTCTTAAAAAGGGGGCCAAAACCGAAGGGAAAAGGAGGAAGCCGTTCGCTTTCCCCCATTCTCCGGCGCGACGCAGGTAAGGCTTTTCCTTTTCTTTTCTTCTTATTTTTTAGTATGAACAATAAAGAAAAACAAAAATAAAAATCAAAAAGGAAAGAAGAAATGCGAAGAGAAAAAAAAACCTTTTAAGAAATCTTTTTCTTTTTATTTCTCTCTAATGCTTTTTTTTTTACAAAAAAATTCCCCCCTTTTGTTTTTACAACGATAGGCTTTATAGTCGAAAAGAAAAAATAGAAAATGAACCCCTTCCCCGTTTGTGGTCTGCTTCTGTCCTTGGTTGCGTGTTTACAGGTCAGAGACGTTAGAGGCGATGAGACAAGGCGAACGGCGGTGGCAGGGTTGGTGATGCAGAAGTGTACGGTGCACATGGGGGGAACTAGGGTTTTCTATTTTTTTCATTTTTCTGAAAATGGGTTTTGGGCTAGGGTTTTTAATTTGGGCTTGTTATGTGGATTTTAGGCCTATTGGGCCCGGGTCAAAATGGGTCGTACAGCTGCCCCTCTTTGCTCGTTGTCGTGTAACGAGAATAGAGCAAAGACTAAAAAAGGTCCATTTTGCCCGATCTTGCCAAATCTTGACTTCTTGGTGCCTTTCTTCTTCAGGTAGCCTCCTTCCCCTCCACTGGGTCTTGTTGCTTTGATCCACCTTACTGCATCTTCTGAGAGATTCGACTTGTAGCTTCGATCTTCTTCGCAGCAACTTCAGGGGGATGAAGTTCGTGTTTTTAGTCTACTCCTCTGCAACTTCAGGGATATAAGACTTGTCGTGGTAAATTTAATCTGACCTACTGCAATTTCAGAGGTATAGGATTCGTAGCTTCAGTCTGCCTCACTGCAATTTCAGGGAAGTAAGACTTGTATATTGAACCTGTTCCACTGCAACTTCAGGGGAATAAGGTTAGTGGCTTTAATCCGCCCTACTGCAACTTCAGGGCGATAAGATTTGTAGCCGGTCTTCAATTTGCTCCACTGCAACTTCAGGGAGATAGGATTAATAACTTCAGCCTGCTTCACTGTAACCTCAGTGAGATAGAACTTGTAGCTCCAATAAATTTTGATGTGATCCTTTCTACTGCAACTTCAGAGAGATAAGATACATCATTTTGACCCACTCCACTGCAACCTCAGGGAAATCGAACTCATATCTTCAACTGGTCCCACTGCAACTTCAGGGGAATCAAACTCATATCTTCAACTGGCCCCACTGCAACTTCAGGGGGATAAGATTTGTGACTTCAACCTGATCTACTGCAACTTCAGAGAGACAAAGTTTGTGATTTATAGCTTCCATCTATTCCACTACAACTTCAGGGGAATAAGACTTGCTGTCTTCAGTCTACTCTACTGCATCCTCAGTGAGATAGAACTCGTGGCTTAAATCTGCTTCCTTACACTTGAAGATAAGATTCACCATCTTCGATCTATCCCACTGCAACTTTAGGGGGATAAGACCTACTTACTTAGTCTGCTCCACTGCAACCTCAGGGAGAAAGGATTCGTGGCTTAAATCTGCTTCCTTACACTTGAAGATAAGATTTTTCATCTTCGATCTGCTCCGCTACTGCTTAGGGAGACGAGATCTGTAATTTCCAACCTATTCCACTGCTGGTCAGGGACATAGGACTTGTGACTTAAATCTGCTTCTTTACACTTGAAGATAAGATTCGCCGTCTTTGATCTGCTCCGCTACTGCTTAGGGAGACAAGATCTGTAATTTCCAACCTATTCCACAGCTGGTCAGGGACATAGGACTTGTGATTTCACCGATTTGTTCTCTGGGGAACATGACCTGTATAATTCGTTTATGAACTTAATTATAGTGATTAGGATGTCATGATCAGAATGAATCAAATGCTCCTAACTAGACATGTGTGAATGCAGAATTTTATTTTTTCGAGCATGATCCCGCTTAGGTTGTCATTACTCGAAGTTTATTAAGGCTTTGTGACTGACGTGCTACAACGCCTTCTCGCTTGACTGGCTTTTTTGAAGAAACATTTAGCCAAGTTGCCCCCTTCAAAGTTTAGTCCATTAGGGCGTACAATTTGTGCCATCATTCTCCCACTGCAATCCACGGGTAAAAATATGCGGCTTTTCATCAATCTTCTCTTATCCCAATTCAAGGATACAGGATCTGAATCGTTCTGGTTTCTTACACCATTCTTAGGGTGTCATACCAAAGACTTATGCTCAGATAAAGGCTCTCTTCTCTGAGGTAACCTCTTCCTATTGCCTGATAATTATTGCTTGCTTGTTCATTTAAGCTTTGTCATTAACTCGTCATCTTATCATTTTGTTCAACCAATGCATTTGAAAACAAAATCCAAAGAGAAAGTCCAAATTTAGACTCTTCCTTCTCAAATTTCCAACCTTTAAACCTGGTGCGTTCTAAACAATAGTCCTGTTTCAGGCTCCTATATTATTTAGAAACTTTTCAGAGTAATATACAAAACTTCCTTTGTGAAAGTTTTATCATTATTCCAATGCAACATGTTTGCAAAAAAGGTCATAACAATGGATAAGAATAAAGTTGGTTCTGAGCATAGCTCGAAAGAACAAATTATCGAAAATAGTAAAGAAAGGTGACAAAGAAATAAATTGAGAATGTATATCTTGGAAAATAAAAAAGTATTCCAAGAACAACAAATTCAATATAAATAATATGATAATTGAGTGCCCCAGATATCGCAGCTTGAACTTCTCTGTACAAACTTTCTGAAGGCCACTTTAAGTTTTACATGTGCTTAGGAGATCTACAATGCTTTGTCGATGCCCCAAGATGTCGCCTACTCTTTCCTGTTGATTCAAGTATAGAAAGATCACCACATGCCTAATCTAATCAAGATTCGAGTGACTTTGATTACCTCATGCCCTATTCTGGTCAATATTTGAGCCACCCTTTTCAGGTTTTCAACTCAAATCCCCTTTGGCCTAAGGTGCCCTTTGTGGGTTTTCCCCTTAGCCTCTCCATTTTTACTTTTTCATTTTTCCTTTCTCATTTTCATTTTCATTCATTTTTTTTGCTCAAAGCCCCTTTGCAGGTTTTCACCTTGGTTCTTTCTTCTTCTTAGATTGAAGTATTTCTTGACTAGACCTGAGTTTATAGGACTAGCAATCTCACTCAGGATCAGTGCTCTTCTGAAGAATGTCTTCTTTACAACATAGGGACATTCCCTGTTTGGCATTCATTTCTCTCTAGAATCCTTTCGAAGGATCTTTTTCAACATCCAGCCCTCTCGTGGAATTCTCTAAGACGACCCTATTTATTATGGGCTCGCATCATTTGTTTCTGGTACATCTGACCCTGATAAATAGCTTTTAACCCTTTTCCTAGGTCCAACTGGTCACGTCGCGATTGGATCCTTCCAACTCTAATACTCGGAGAGAGGGGATTTCAATAGGTAAAACTACCTCAATCTCGTAAACCAATGAGAACAACGTTGCTCTGGTAGAAATCTTGATAGATGCTTGGCAAGCAATGAGGGAAAATGGTGATTTCTCATGCCAGTCATTGTAAGTCTCAGTCATTTTTGCAACTCATTGCAGTGATGAACTATGGTATCTGATTTTGAATTGATCACAGACCTCAGCTATCATACTAACATTCATGATATCGTCTTCTCCATAATTCCATACAGGCATATGATGACATTGACGCATGAAGAAGCCTCTAGCAATGCCCATTAGAAACCTTCGATGATGATGACGGCCATGCCCCATTTGCTTAAAATTTGAGTCGCCCTTTTCGGGTTTTTAACTCAAAACCTCATTTGGTCACAAAGCGCTCTTTACGAGTTTTCATCTCAGCCTCTCATTTTCATTTTCCTTTTTTCATTTTTTTATTTTGATTTTTTTCATCTAGATTTTTCTCTTTTTCATTCTTCATTCTTTTTCTCTTATTTTCATTTTGACATTGATTTTGATTTTTCTTTTTTCTTCTTTTCGTTTTTTATTTTGATTTTTTTTCACTTTTCATTTTTTTACTTTGATTTTTTTCATCTAGATTTTTCTCTTTTTTCATTCTTCTTTCTTTTTCTCTTATTTTCATTTTGACCTTGATTTTGATTTTTCTTTTTTCTTCTTTTTGTTTTTGATTTTGATTTTTTTTAATTGGATCTGAACTCTTGGGATTAGGCAAGTCCTTGTTACCTCTTTCAAAGAATCTCCTTTAATATCAGATTTCTTTCATAGAGCCTCTTGGGGCGAAACTACGACTAAAACTTTAGATCGGGATAAAATCCCACAACATCTTGAAGGGATGAAAACTCGACTTCAAATGGGCAAATCTATGCTGACTCAATGAGAGAGGCATTGCCCCGGCAAAGAATTGCATCATTCATTCTGCAAATTTTTGACATCGCGCTGTTATGCAGATTTCACTATCAGCGGTTAACCCGGGCATATCCTGGTATGACCTATGCAAAGACATCTTTGAACTCTAGAGATCACACAACCAGGTGTTGCTTCGTCTTTGCAATCAGATCAATTCTAATATTCACCAAGCTCACAATTTCTGATGATTCCTTGTGAGGTAGGATCTGTCTATCCTCTTGTTCAACCATCCTTAACAAGCAGGAGATAAGCTACAATCTTTGTCATTTTCAAAGTTATGAGACTCCTCTTAGCACATGCCCCGCTCAAAAGGAAAACCTGGGTCCGTAGCAGAGTCATTCACATAATTGATATCTAGGGACCCATAATAAGTACCGAAGAATATACAAAAGAATGCATAAATTCATGAATAATTATTTGTACCATATGATTATGAATGAATGAATAACAAGAAAATCCAAAATAATGAAAGAATCAGGAATTGTTTGTAAAGAATGAAAATATTGGCTCAGTAATGATTGCAAAGATATATTTCATTAAAACAACAACATTCAGACATGAGCCTATTTCACAAGGAATTTCTATCATTTCTAGGCTAAAAACAACAAAATGTTCTGAACATTACTCTAAATAAGCTCTAAAAACTATAGGGATTTCTTCCGCAGTCTAATTGCTTAGAACACTCCAGATTTATAAGGGCTGATATTTAATAAGGTCCCTTTTCATTTGTGTCTTCATATATGTCATTGCTGTGAACTTTTGCCAACATTGTGCGCATGTTTTCCTCCTCTTTAATTTCCTCACAAAGCTTCATCCCCTTGTCGTCCCTCATGTCCTGAACCAAAGCCTTGAATTCCACACTCTCTTAGGTCTCGGACCCCCTCTCGTGATGGAAATCACCATGGCTTCCACCTGAGTCAGAAACAACTAATCCTCTACCTGCTCTAACGTCTACCCCATTATCAGTATGATTGGGTAGTGGATTTTCTGCATTAGACGATTCATCAAATCTGACAACACCCATGTTAATGAGGTTTTCAACCAGTTTCTTGAAGGCGATGCAATTCTCTATTGAATGCCCTGTAATTCCCGCATGGTAGTCGCATTGTGCGTTCACGTCATACCATTTGGGGTACGGGGGCTATATGGGCTTTAAGTAGAAGAGGGACACCACACGTGTATCAAATAAGCTTCGGTATAACTCACTATATGACATCGGAATTGGTTTGAACTGGAGCTTCTCAGTACCTAGTTTCACTGCAGATTCTTGCTTTAAAGGGCTCTGATGGCTGGTGGTTTCCGTCTTTGGTCGGCCCGCAGTGATTGGTTTTGAGTGGCCCTTGTTATACCTGCCTGCATTATCCCATTTATTCCCTTTCTTCCTCGGGGCCTTTGTAGTACCTATGTACTCCACCCTCGCTGCTTTGTTTCAGCCGGGTTATCGAGAGCAACAAGAAAATTGTTCCTCACATTGGACTTTGGGTCTGTCAAGCAACCCACTGGTGTTGTTGTACCAGTCTGATACTGTTGTGATCTAATAGTAAAGAGTGCCCCTTGTGGACACCCATCTGACTGGACTTGGACACTTGTCGGAGTATAATCTAGGGATTAGGCAAGATCCTCATTATCAACCCCAATGTGGACCACCAGGTCTTTCTTTTTTTCTAACTCTCCAACTAGCAATCGGTTGAACTGGCTCATCGTGGTTTTCTGTAATTTTAGCATCTGATCTCTCATCTCCTGTTGAAATTCAGTCAATTGCTCTTGCATCTGCATTTGCATTCGCTCTAATTTTTCCAACCTTTGTTCCATTTTTCTAACCTTTGTTTGGATACCGTAAGGGTGTTGGGTTGGTTGGTTTTCCAGGTTAGCTGAAATAAATTTATTCAGTTAAACTCTTTTAATGGATTTTAATACATGTAATGTGAATGCATGAAATGCATGCCTACAGAGACGTTGATTCTAATTCAATTACATTTAGGAAACTTTTCTAGAAAGCAAATTCTTTTACATAAAATGGATACATGTACGACCTCACCCTCATATTCCAAGAAACAACATCGATTTTTTTCTTCATCCGCACGTTTGAGGTAATCTCGCCAATAGATGCCATTGCTAGCTCCTTTTCTTGATCTTGGTCGCGATCCATCATATGTCCATCTTCATAAGGCTCGTCAACTTCTTTGAGGGAGTTGGGTCATTGAAGGCTCTTAGACAATCGCCTTGAATCCTCAGGCCACGAAGTAAAGATCACGAACTCTTCCATCGCTCTTGTGTTTCTCAGAATATATTCGGGAAGTCGTATTGTTTTCCACTTTATCAAGGAATTCATATTCCATGACAAGCTTTCTAATTTAGTAATCGGACTTGAATCAATATCTCTTTCCTAAGATGCAAATGCAATGCAATCACAATAAAAAAAACAAGAGGGGTTAGAACAAAACATAAGCAAGCACGGAAAACAAAAAGTACCTAATCAGGTAAATACTAGGGATTTGGAGTGGCTCTACCTAGGTCAAGTTCCTAAGTCAACTATATGAGGTTTGGCTCTAAAGGTAAGGTACCCGAACTAGCAGATTCCTCGATCTTCACCCATTATAGGCTCATACAGACTGAGTTCGGTTCAGGAGAATACATTTCCCTATGGCTGGACGGAGATGAAAATCTCACGAAGACATAGGTACAGATGTACTCCGAAAGTGATCCACTATCCTGCACGGAAGTGAAAACCTCACGAAGGAGTAGCTTCTCACTCCCACTTAAAAAGGGTAAGACTAAACAGTCTTTATGCAATATGATGACAAAATATAGAACTCAATCCATACTAATCAATCACAAACAATGCAATGAGAGGATCGTAATTTTTTCAAATCAAATTTTCAATTTTTGACAATAAGACCAAAAATAATTAATTTTGCGGCTTGACTCTCTAAAGCTCCCCAGTGGAGTCGCCAAGCTGTTGACACCATTTTTTTGATAAAACGGGGTCAACTTGGGTTTTAAAAAAATGAAAACGAAAACGGGAGTTGCCACCAATCTTTTTTAATGAGGTGTGATCGTGTCGCCTCATAAAAGTGGTTGTTTTTAATAAACGATTTGATTTTATTAAAACAACGATTTTGGTCCACGAAATTCAAAAAAAATGGGTTCGGGAGTCAGTTACGTACGAGGAAGGATTAGCGCCCTCGTAACGCTCAAAATTGGTACCTAGTTGATTAGTTAATGTCTTAATGTCAAAAATTGAAAACGTTGAAGACTTTTAAAATACGGTCCTTATTCTTTTAAAAAGCTTATATAAATCGGGTTACTTCTTAAGACCCTCTCGTTTTAAAAAGAGAAAATGTCACACTCAATGAGTTAAGGCACGATATTTTACCTCTTCAGAAATGAGTTTGTCTAAAAACTTGCACCATAAAATTTAAAAGGGTATTCAATTGTTTAAGTCAAGTGAAAAAATTGCAACCCAATACATTAGGGCACAATCTCTCAAAATATTAAACATTGAATATTGCATTTATAAGGAAAATCCCCGTCTCGAGAAAATAACGTGTCATATCCAATACGTTAGGACACAATGTATTGAATTCTCGATAATGAGCTTTTTATTTAATTTTTTTGTTTAAAGGGGCATTCTCGATTATTTAGTTTCAACGAAGAAAATTAGAACCCAATACGTTAGGGCTCAATTCTCTCGAAGATCCCAAATACCGAGTATTGCTTTTATTTTGAAATTTTTCCGTTTTTTGACAAATCCGAGTAAAGATGGATGTAAAATAATGATAAAGTATATATATATGTATAAAATTATGTAAATATGAAAAACATATGCATGTACACATATTTAAAACTATTGTACATGAAAAATATATGTAAGTATGTATGTACATATATATATACACGTATATAACAATCATCAACTACAAAAAGGTATATATATTTAAGTATATATAAATAACAAAGTATAAACAATATAAACAATATATTTTTTGAAAATATAAAGAATATGTAAGAATATATATATTTATGAAAATGAAATATATACAGACATGTATGTAGGTATAGGTAAATATTATAAAATATAAAAACATATATGTGTATGCATATATATAAAAATATACATATATATTATGAAAATAAAGCTAAAATAATGAAAAAAAAAGCTAATATATTAACATAATTGTAACGACTAAATAAAGGAAAATAAAACTAATAACAATAATAATAATAACATTAAAATAATTAACTAAATAATAAAATTGCTAAAAAAATAGACTAAATCGAAATAAATACTAAAATACTGGGCGAATTAGAAATAAAAAAACGAAAAGGATTAAATTGCTACACGAGCCGAAAGAGGAGGGACCAAATCGATAAATAAACCAAACTCCAAAACGTAGCGCCAGAACAGACTAAAATGAAACAAAAATAAAACTATGTGGCTAAATTAAAATAAAAGAAAATAACGAAAAAGGGCTGAATTGCAACGCACTGCAAAGTCAGAGGGACTGCGCGCGCAAATATCCCCTTTTGAGAAAACACGCAAATCCTCCCCCAGGGTCGGGTCACCATTCGGGTTAGGACCAAAACGGCATCGTTTTGGCACCTGACCCTTGGATGCAAAACGGCGCCGTTTTAGTTAGGGTATTTAATTTAAAAGAAAATTTAAAAGAACATTCAACCCCTCATTTTTTTTAAAAAAACTGAATCATTCCCCTCATTTCACAAAACCTTCCCCCCTTTACTCCGGCCTGAGGTTCCGGCGCACCTCCGCCGTAGCCCCGCCGGCGGCGGTAGTCAGAGGTGCAAAATCGGGTCTTTCTAGCCCCATTTGAACCCGGATTCGAGGTTGGGTTCGTAAAAAGGGGCCAAAATTGAAGGGAAAAGGAGGAAGCCGTTCGCTTTCCCCCTTTTCCAGCGCGACGCGGGTAAGGCTTTTCCTTTTCTTTTCTTCTTATTTTTTAGTATGAACAATAAAGAAAAACAAAAATCAAAATCAAAAAGGAAAGAAGAAATGCGAAGAGAAAAAAAACATTTTAAGAAATCTTTTTCTTTTTATTTCTCTCTAATGCTTGTTTTTTTTTTACAAAAAAATTCCCCCCTTTTGGTTTTACAACGATAGGCTTTATAGCCGAAAAGAAAAAACAGAAAATGAACCCCTTCCCCGTTTGTGGTCTGCTTCTGTCTTTGGTTGCGTGTTTGCAGGTCAGAGACGTCAGAGGCGATGAGACAAGGCGAACGGCGGTGGCAGGGTTGGTGATGTAGAAGTGTACGGCGCACATGGGGGGAACTAGGGTTTTCTGTTTTTTTTCTTTTTTCTGAAAATGGGTTTTGGGCTAGGGTTTGTAATTTGGGCTTGTTATGTGGGTTTTGGGCCTATTGGGCCCGAGTCAAAATGGGCCGTGCATGGTGTGTTGGGATGGTCGAAGTTGGTGTGTAAAGGATGGGGGTAGGATTTTGCATATCTGTACCTATGTGATTCCGTTATAATTCTATTTCTACAAAAGATTTACGTCTGTATCAGTTCTGCCATGAGATTGAAACTGAATTTATGTTTATGTATGCATTACACTTTGAGTTATCAAAACTCACTTTCTGTTTATCTGATAATTTCAGGTAGCCCCCAAACTTAGGCAGGTCAGTGCGACAGGAGCTTAGTTGTGTCCACGTTTTCATAAAACTACTTTTGCTTTAATTTGGCTTACTTAAATTTTATGTTTTGAGAGTTTTGTATAATTTGGACTCTTTAGACTTTTGGAACTATTTTTTGTTTCAGATTTTTATTTTGGTATTCTAGCATAACGATTGATAAAACGACTTTTATGAAAACGACAATTTTTCTAAAAATAACGGATTTCAAGGAAACAAAATAGATTTACCAAAATATAACGTTTTAAAAAACTCCACAACAAATTATCTGATTTATTTGAAAATGTAAACAATTGATGGTTTTAACTCATACGTATAACAACACTTTTTTAAATAAGTGGACTCTTTTAAACAATTCTCACTATCAATTTCTTTCCATTCACAAATCTCACCATCACAAATAACTTTATCACTAGAATAAGATCCAACAACATGAACAAAGTCACACTTGCTTTCTTCTTTGGGTAGGTATCGAATCAAACATTTGAAACTTCTACGACCTTTATTAACACACCAAAAACATTTAAAAATAGGTATGACAACATTCTTACTCTCCTTTTCTTGTACACATCTATTCTTTAACTAGTACTTGATCATATGCCCAGCTTTCCAATGTACCGTTTGACAATTGGATGAGCAATAAGAAACTAATTTACATCGAAGACACTTTTTTGAATGCAGGATTGTCACAAATGGCACATTTAGATCTCTCCATTTAAGAATCTGAAAGCCACAAACACTCAACAAAGAAAATATTAAAATAAAAAAACCTCACTGGTAACACTCACAAAAAATAACACTCTTGGAAGCAAAGAAAAAAAGATTAAGAAATCAAATCTTGTAAATTTTAAAGTGAATTCAACAATAAACTTCCATAATGATAAATTGGTGTTAATTCACTAACAATGAAATCTTAAGGCACTAGGAGACCAAGAAAAAGCTTGACACTAAAGATTTGAAGTTGCATGGAGGAAGAAAAGTACAACTAATATCGTACCTACTAACACAAGAAATAAGAAAATGTTAGGTAATGTAATAGAAGCAAAGAAAGCTAAATCAAATGAAAACTTAATACTAAGAGTCAAAAGAAATCAAATTTAACCTTGAAACCTTAAAATTGCGAAACAACTTAAAATTTTCGTTTGAAGTGTTCCAATGTACAAAAATTACAAACAAATTATGAGAGGCCTCCTCAAATGATGACAACCGAATCCAAAACTTTTGGGCACAAAATGTGTAGGATTATTTTTTTTTATCTTTTTTTATTTTTTTGTCTGCAAATATTTTTTCTTTAATGAAATACAATTGAAAACGACCAAAAAAAAGTTTTGGGGGTAAAAAAAAACAAGTTTACCCACCTTTGGAACAAAATGGTCCAAATTTCAATATAAAACAACTTATTTGAGAGGCACCCAAGAAATGACTAGTAAAAATGCAATTTTAGCATAACAATGATATCAAGAACGTCCCAAAATCTGATACCAAATGATAAAAGGCAACGGATGGATTGATTTCACGTTGCTGAAAATGTTTAGAATTTGAATCTAAAAATTACACAAACAAACAATTAGAAAGAATGAAAATAAAACATATTTGAAAAGAAAGGGATTGAAACAAGAGGAGATAAATTTTAGCTCAATTTGATGGATTTTGGAAGGAGAAAAGTTGAATCTTGTTCTCCAAAGAGATGATGTTGCATCTAAATTCTTGAATCTGAAATTAAAGGATAAATAAATTAGGAACAATTCACAAATAAAAGATTAAGAATAAATAAAGAGAAATGGGAAATTGAAGGGTGATAAAAAAGATGATGACAAAATGAGAAAGAAAGATATCCAATGGAACCCATTGAATAACAAGCTTCAATAAACTCCACAAATGGCTTTAATCGACCCTCCAAGTTAGATAACTTGACAAGCCAAAGGGTAAAAAACTCACACCAATAATCCTAAAGAAGATTAAGTTGAAAACTCTTCTAAAAGAACAAGAAAATATTTCTTGCAAAATGAGAAGAACTCAAAGAGTACTTTTATTCAAATTAAAGTTGGGTCCCTCTATGGTGTGTGACTACCTCTTTTTATACAAGAATGGAGTTGAAAAAAAAAGAAACAGATCCCTAAAAACTAGCCTAAAAATATGTTGATGGATAAGAAAAACCAAATCCATGGAATGTAGCCTAAAAATGTGGGCAACTATGAAATGTAACTCTTTCGTCCTAAGAAATTTAAAGAGGGAAGAAAAGATTAAATGAATCTGGTCAACTTTATGGGAGTTATGCATGGACTTAATTTATAAGAAAATAAATTAACTTGGGCTTAAAAATAAACTTCCTGATTGGACCATTGACAGATTAGGCCAAAAAAACAAAGCAACTAAATCTTCAAGTGATCCAAATGAGCTTCAAATGGGCTAATATTAAAAGGAGTATGCATTTGACTTGCTCACTTTAATACTTTAACTCTTTCAAGCTTAGAAATATCTTCCAATCAAGTTCAACTTTTGGGTTTGCATCCATGGTCAAGTTTGCCTCAAAATGGAGTCTTAAATGTTTAACCACTCAAAAACACTTCTTTGAAGGCCTCTTGTCACAAACTCTTGGACCAATACATTCAATTGGGCTCTAATCTATTTGGACTAAGAGTGAGCAATTAGGCCTTGAGAAAGCTAACCCATCATGTTCATGTTCTTGAAATTGGGCCTTGATTCTCACATCACTCAAGGTATTTGTATTACATTATTGAATATAAAAAATGTCGACGCGCCCTCAGGGTATTATCGTCTCATTTCATATAACATAAATCAATCTCAATATCAATACTTTAAACATAATCCATTATCATTTATAATTCACATTCATTTTATTATTTTGGCCCATATTAATCAACTCAGACTCGAGGATGGATACACTGATCAATCCACCAACACGCAAGAATATGTACATAAGTGCCAATCGGGCATAAATGCATCAATTCCTCCACAATATTTGACTCAAGGGTTTAGGTTCTTTCTTGGACCTTGGTGAATACTTTTCTGATTCTTGTTTGGCAGATAGCTATGTGCCAACCTCTACACTTAACTACCTTTTACACATTTCGTCCAATTGGCAGATCATATACTTCACCCCATAATTCAAATCCCATTACACATTTTATTTGCAGAAGGTAGTTGAATGCACTCCTCAAAATGATACTCAGCAGATGTTATTCTTGACGGATTCTTCCATATAGTCTTATACCTTCATGCCCTCTTGGCTTATAACATATGATGCCATGGCTATCGACTTTCCACATATTTATTTAGTGATCTGCCAGTCGGATTAGCACCATAGCTCTCTCACTGAAAGTTACACAAAAAAATCCCTATTTCACAATGATTTGTCTGTTCAGTTAGCAATATATCTACCATACTGGAGGCTACACAACATAATTCTTCTTCGCATTTATTCATATCACAGACTCGCCTGTACTGGACTCGTACCACATCAAAGATTTTTTTTTACTTAGACTTTGATCGTACACACACAGGTAACACTAATTATACTCTCTAACAAAAACAAAGACACTTATCATGCTACATTGTATTCAAACAACTTTTAATACTCATCTTTCAATTCTATACAGATATTTTCCTCAAAGAGATAAACCTATCTACAGAGGCATCAACCATTTATTCAAATTAGAATGATATACAGAAGTTGTTTCTAGAGACTCACCAGAGACTCACATTTACCTCGGTCTAGAGCTTCTACTTCGACAGTCCTTCCTGATCCAACAACACCAACTACTTAAATGATCATAAGATTTCCATTAGAATCCAAATTACAGACACTTTAATAATGTTTAACTACAAGCAACCCCCATGCAGGGCCTTCCTATAACACTTTTCCCTTCTACAGTCGTAACATGCAAAGTTGTAAGACTTACCATAAGGTAGAACCATCTACTCATTAAACGAGATCCTAGTCAAATCTTAATGAAGAAGAAGAAAAAGAGAATGTTGAGGTTAGAAAGAAGAACCTGAACATCAAGCAGATAGATAAACCATCTGAAATGTCCCTTTCCCATATATACTCTCGGTCCCCTTGATTTCCCTTCCCATACATATACTCTTCTATTGTTGCAAAATCCCAAAAACTTCTAACTAAACCCAATACAAAATCCAATTGGACAGTACTTATACAAATTGGGCGTACCATATCTTAGAGGTAACTCACATTTGGTGTGATCTTGTAGAGAATTAAGTCTCCTACAACTTCCTTATACGTTTGACAGGCTCTTATTGTTCAAACAAAACTCTAGAGCATACCCCATCATAGGCGCGTACTGTCTTGGGTGTAATTTTTGCGATCAATTCTTTAGATACCGCCAATAGACAGATACTTTAACGCTAGTTTGTGCCAATACTCTAACTCATCATCAAGCCAATAGGGTGGCAAATTATGTTACCACAGCGAGCCTAATAGTTTACATACCCACCTTACCAATCTTTTCAGATCTCCCGATTTTTAAGGTATGGCAACTCTCCCCTCTTTTAAGAAATTTCGTCCTTAAAATTTTTACTAACTTGGAAATCCTCATTACTATCGATGCATGGCCAATCTCCTTGGACCAGGCGTATTACACTACTTGGCAGAATGCCCAAACATAATCATAACAGACTTTTCATCTGTGGCGTACATTCTATGGATCCGAATTGGAACAAATGTAAACAGTCAGTCTCGATTCGTGGATTCTAAGCTCTTGGGCAAATATTAGTAGATACTCCCGTGTTTTCAAATGTCCTGTAACCTCAGCCTTGATGTGTTGAGCTACGATTAAATGATTTAAATAGTTTTCCTAAATTTTAAAACTTCTCATAGACGTTTGGTTCTTTCTTCATCAAAATCTTATATTTATTTTCTGTTAAAACTTCTTACTTCTTTTCGTCTTCAGTTTACATTTTCTTCAGAGGTAATTTCCTTTTTTCATCTTTCTTTCAAATTTTCAAAAATGGTTAGAACAACTACTCGTGGAAGAGGCCGTGGTGGTCTGCGTAAAATAGCAGAAGTAACTGTCTCTGAAACACTATCATGATCTGACCCAAGGGTCCCGATGGTATCAGTCATATACTGGCTCCCATGTAAGAATGTAACACAACTGAGAAGGAACTATCTTATCACTTAGGGCCTGAGCCATCCTTCGTCCCAACTTTGCCTTTGATTTTTGTTTAGTCAAAGAAGCATGCCACTCAAGTGACAACACCCTGGGATTTATTCTTCCCCCTTTTTACACATGGTTTCTTTTGTTCGGTACTTAACGAGTACAACACTGCACTAGGGCAACTCTCCATCCTTTCCTGATAGATTTTGGTAGCCTATTTCATTTACTGTTATTTGCATAATGAGCCACCCGTTCTTGGTGTTTTCCAAAATATTTACCAATTAAAAATAAAAAGACAGGGTCCTTTAGTTGGAATAGTCCATTTCAGTACACACTAAGGCTTCGAGCCCATCATCCAAAATTGGGCCTCAAAACATTACCTCAAAAAGAATAAGTTTGTGGGGATCAAATGTAAGCTTGAAATTGGTTTTGGCTTTCCCACTTTTTGGTCCCTACCCTCGAAGGATATTTGCCAATAAAGCCAGCATGTTGATTCCAAGGTTGCTTGGGAACAATTTAAGTGATTAAGGAAGGGTATGTCCTAAAACTAGGGGAGATTGTTAATGTCTAAAACATCTTCCAGTACTGTCTATAAAGGTTGAGCCCAAACAGTCGTCAAGCGAATGGTCTTCTACTTTGGGCGGCTCTCACAGTTCTTCTTATTGATAGGACTAGGCCTTACCACACTGACGATGATTTGGCATGGATTTTAGTGGGGAGGATAAAGGAGCCTCCCTTCTTTTTCTACTGTCATTGTGGACTGCGCCCACACCATTGGAACATCATATAGGCTAATTCTCCTGTTGATGCTACAGGGTCTACTATAAGTTCTCATACCTCTACGCTTGTTCCAATAGCCAACATGGATGTCTTAACCTTATTAGATAAGGTTCTTAAGAACGAAGGTGCTACCATTGTCCCAACAAGAACAATGACTACTAAGAAAACTTAGAAAAGGCCAAGGGTGGAAAGAAGCACCCAATGTATTGAAGATAGTGATTGCCTGCAACTGACTCGACGTAAACTCAGAAAAGGGCCTACTCTTCCGAGAGTCAACACTTCTCCAGTCCTTGCCCTCCCTCCTATACCTACCTAGCCAGTAGAGTCTACCAATTCTGTAGACTCTTAAGTTCACGCCGTTGATCCTCCTACGGCTAAAATTCCACCAAAGACAATATGCCCAAACCAGCCAGAGGCTCATTCTAGTTCCTTACCCAACAATGCTTCCACTGGTAAAGTAGATGAACTTTTTCCTTGGCGAAATTTGTTGAGGTTAGGGCCTTAACAGGTGGAAGAGGATTTTCTCTCATTCCTTTCTTCAAATTCTCAATTATATTCACTCTCGATATTGGCGATGCCTTCCTAAGCCTTAGCGGTTAAATACATGCTTATGAGTTGGGTCTGTCGTGTGTGAATATGATATGTGAGTTGCAAAAAGTATACACGCTGGATCAAGTAATAAAGTAATGAGTGATTATCGTTCCTATGAGAATCGGATTGATGCATTAAAATGTCAAGATTGGAAGAAGTTGTACACTCTGGCGAACAGTCTTTGGCTCACTTACACTAGACTTATCAAGAAGTTGTGAGCCAGACCGAGGATCTCAACTCTTATGTCCTAGCTTGGAAGGCCAAGTATAATGATGTAGAAGTAAGGTGCGCACAGGTGGAGGAAGAGAATAGTTGGTTGAAGGCAAGAGAGTCCTCTTGGAAGGAAAAAAATTCAAATCCTAAAAATAAATCCACTTATCAGAATTAGAATGTCTACGCCAATCCAATAAAGAAGCTCTAAGAAAGAACCAAGAGGACACAAGGAAAAATCTGACAAAGGCTTTGCCCAAACTGAGGTCCAATCTAGCCCTCCATGCCCAAGTTATTACGAGCCCTTTAAATATGATCACGGTGGACTTTAACTATCTTTAGAAGGTTTCTACCAAATCCCTGAACTTCAATGTTTAAAATCTTAAGGGAGAAAATTAGGAAAAATTCCAGAGGGAATGGAAGCAATCAACCAACTTCTTCATTCCCACTGTGCTCGAAATAGAGGAGGATGAGGAGAACTTAGAAGGTTCAATGGATCTGAAAGAAGTTTCTTGAGAACACCTCCATACAGAATAAGCTTTAACCAAACCAACTAACCGGTCAACTAAAAGAGGAAACTAAGGATTTTTCTACTTTTCTTTTATTTAAATCTCTTTATTCAGTTTGTAAGATCTTCTTGTCAATGAAATTATTATTTTCCCTTCTCAACTGTCTTTCTTACCCTATTATTAACAGTATACTAAAGTAATCACCACGTAAAATTCTTTAACATACCTAAACGACTCAGCCAGGTCTGGTGTATTATGCATATATGGCTGACTCTCACTTAACTTTCAAAAGATCGGCTAAACCAAAAGATTTGATACCAATTAACTTGTAACACCCTATACCAGACCTAATTTAATATATTCAAATATAAGATGTCACAATACTTACATACTTAGAAAATTTTTACAATCTACCAAAGCCATACTGAATGTACCTCTAATATTTATAAAATTCTTTCTAAGATAATAGGTTTGAATAATACATTTATCGTTTGTCACAAACTTTCAAAGGTAAAATAAAACCTTACAACAAAGTGTTTTATAGACATATTCGTAGTGTATATTACTATTTTTCATTTGAAAACATATTCCATGAATGTCCCTCTGTATGCATAATATTGCCCTCAGTCTACCACCATGGTGCAACCCTGGCTTGGTCCCTCCCAACGCATTGGTTCAATCCTCAGACCTGCATACCAAAAGATGCATATAACTTCAAAGGAACTTAATAGGTCTCGCTCATTATTACCTTTTTACAGGATCGTAGAATCATTCGACTCAAGGGTTTGGGTTCTTTCTTAGACCTTAGCGAATACTTTTTTAATTCCTAGTTAGCGGATAGCTATGTTCCAACCTTTACACTTAACCACCTTTTACACATTTTTCCCACAATTTCCTCCAATCAGTAGTTGTACACTCCCTTGTAATATTATCCTTATGCCCTACCATAATGTTATGAGCTAAGCATTCATATCCTGGTTTGACCGAGTACTCTCTATTATTGTTAAGAGCCCACACCCTTTTATCCATTCAACTAAAAATAGATAATGATCTTGATCTACATGTATTTACAATCACTTGACCATATAACCTCGCTAATCTATTCTCATCCCATTCCTCACTCTTGTTTGCCATCAACTTAGTCAAATTAACGCAATTGTTCAAACCAATGACTATAATATCATCTTTTTCATGTATATGTCCACTTGAAATGATCAACTAATGTCCACTTCTTATTTTTCAGTCCATCCATTGTTTACACAAATGTCTACCATGAATAATGTCTTTTCAAACCCAAGAGTCAAAACTTTTACTTGTAGCATTATCAAACCCAATCGTTAAACAATACTTCTTAAGCATAGTATTATGAACTAGCCAGTTGTCTCCATTATAAATTCTCCAGGCCGATTTAGTTAAAAGAGTTTGATTCATTAATGTAGTTTTTCAAATGCTTAATCCCCCTTCAAATTTTAGCTTGCATAGCCAATCCCAGCTTTTCATATGAATCTTTCTTTTGTCAAACTCATCGTTCCAGTGAAAGCTTTATATAATTTTATCATTCTAATCAGATACTTTGACCGGAGCTTTAAAACATAAGAGATAATATAAAGGTATATTACTTAATATATATGGATTTGATAAGAGTGAGCTTACCTCTTACTGATAAAAGATTAGCTTTCTAACCTTAAAACATGCTTTGTAATCTATCCATAAGAGGATAGAAAAAAATTAACTCTTAGACTTCATTTTATAAAGTGGGAAGTCAAGTACTTATCTTTTATTTGAAATTTAAAAAAAAAAATGATTCATAGTTAAAATATTGTTATAAATAGTTTAAATGTTTTTCTAATCTAAATGTATCAAATGTTATTATAAGTATATTTTTTTTTTGAATAATTTTATCCAATCATATTTGTTTTTTTTTAGATAATACTTAGAATTATCCATAAACATTTTCTAACTCATAAATAGTAAGATAATATATTTTAACATATTAAAACTCATGTATTTCTGTATTGACAATAATATTTATATTAATCGAATTAAAATTCGGCATTATGATATTTCGACAGATTAGGGATGGTGATATGTTATAAAAAAAAACAGACGAAATTATAGCAAATTTTAAAAGTTGTCCATTTCATGGTTATTATTACTATTATTTGGTCAGACTCGTTTTCATCCGTTTACAAAAGATACGATCTCAGTGTTCCAGATACTTCCCAATTGCGAAACGCCAGCAAATGCGTAAGGAAGACCCAACACAGCCGCGCATATTAGCTTAACACGTGTTAAAATGCATGTACCGCCTCGTATCCTACGCTACCCGTTCCTCCTATGTATATAACTAAATTAAAACCTCGACTACTTTGCTTATGTTTTTTTATTTTTGCCCCTTTATGTTAATCGCTCCTCAGGAAGAATATTCCCTCCCCTGTAAGAGAAAATACCCATCAATTCCTCAGGTAAAAACAAAATTCCATCAATTTTCTCAATCTGGGTCTTTTTTCTCATCCTTATTTTTTCATTTTAAACCTTAATTTGCGTGTAAAAATTTGTTCAATTCTGCTATAAATTGAGTTTTTTTTTTTCAATGTAAATAGCGATCTGGGTGCTGAAATTTAGTTGTTAAATTGACAACCTTGATTCAACAAACTTCAATTTTGAAGTCAGATATTTGTTTGGGAATTTTAAAAAAGGAAAAGATTGTGTTTGTGATTGTGATTGTGAGTGTGATCATGAAAATCTTTTGCTTTAGAAAGTGATTAAAAGTTTTTCTTTTTCTCTTTTTTATTTAATGTTATAGTGCAACACAGAAGAGGGAGAAAATATGGTGAATGTGACTGTTATATGGAGAGGAAACAAGTATATGGTGGAAATGGATTCTGGTGCAAATCTCAAGGAGCTAGGCGATGAGCTGCAGAAGTTGACTGATGTTAAGCCCGATACTATGCGCCTCATTGTTCCCCAATTGTCGGGCAAAGGCTCGCGAATGCTTCACCCTTTCTCAGATGACCATTCATGCTTAAGTTTGCAAGAGGCTTCAGTTTTCATGGTAGTGTATATATCCATTACAAGGTTTATTGTTTAATGCTAAGTACAATAAGCTTCCTTTCACTCCAACGAGAGGCAATTGGTGAATATGCTAATAGTCTAATCCCTATGAGTCACAATTTATGTTCAGTTGAAAATTGGTTTTTGAGTTTCAAAAGCCTGAGCATGTCTTTTCAGTTAGAAAGCAACTTGTTTGTGTTGTTTTGTTCATATTTCTTAGCCACGGGCGTAATTGTCTTTGGTTGAAATTTTTCTCAAGAATGGTTTGGAGGATTATTGCTAAAGAGGTTGAAGTAATTAAAAGGAAGTGATATATGGGCATGTTTAACTGGATTTTTCACACTTGTTTAACATTCTATGCCAAATTATGGTACTTTGTTTCATCTAATTTCAGGGAAAATCTGTCAGGATGATGGGGGTACCAGAGGATGAAGTTGACCGAGTTATACAAAACTCGAAGGTAGACATGAGAATAATTGGATTCAGTGAAGAGGAAAGGAGACTGAGGCAGCGAATGTCAGATGGGCCCTCCAATGTTCCAATAAGACTTCCTCAAGGACCTTATATCTTTTGTGATTTTCGCACTCTTCATATTCCAGGAGTAGAGGTACCTCTGACTTCATTATCATTGACAATATGAATCTAAATAAAGAATAATGGAAAAAGAAAGGCCATTGATGCAATTTTTGTTTCTCAAGATTCACTTGGACTATATTGATAATTAAAATTTTACACGAAAAAAAATGCACATTTATTAGTATTGAGGGTTATTGGGATAGGAGGGTTGTTGGTAACACAAAAACTATTGTTATATCTTCATGGTTGGTGTTACAAATAGCAGTTCTATGAAAAAGGTAGCCTCTGTTTGATGAAGAAATGATTTTTGGCTCTAAATTCCTGATTTTGCAAATTAAGAGATGCATAAGTGCATCAGTCATCTTAAATTATGTTATCTTCATGTACTATTTGTCATTATGTGAATCTAAGGAAATGACAGGCAACCATTTCTCTTTTCTGATATCCTGATTACTGTCTGTTACCAGTTACACCCACCAGCTTCTGAGGCATTAAAAAGGATGCACATGCTTGCTGCAGACCCTGGAATCATTGCTATCATGAGCAAGGTACCATCAGATCCATATTTACCCATACTAATTTGGTTAACTGACTCTTGTTAGCCCTGCTAAACTATTTTCTGCTTGTTCTTTTACAAAGCATCGATGGCGTGTAGGAGTAATGACTGAGATGGCTCCAGTTGGTTATGTTGGTGTGAGTCCCAAATGCATTCTAGGCTTTAATAAGGTAATGGCCTATTTTAGCTTAAAAAAATAGCATATCTTGAATCTCTCAACTTTTGTACTTCCCATTATTTTTTATTGTTGATCCTTATTTGTTCTTTCAGAATCATGGAGAAGAAATATCTCTCCGTCTTCGAACCGATGACCTCAAAGGATTCAGGAAATATGAGAGCATAAAAAAAACTCTTCTACATGAACTTGTAAGCATTCTTGAACAAATTTTAATTATGAGTAGTAGAAATGTTACCAATGATTAGTTATTGTAATCCCAAAAATGGAGGGAGGTGGTAGAGAAAAATCAACAAACGACTGATTGAGAATTGCGCTTCTTTATGTTTCAGGCTCATATGGTATTTTCTGAACATGATTCAAATTTTCATGCCCTTGATAAACAGGTAAAATTACCTTTTCTATGCACACTTTTATAGTAGGAAACAATGCTTCATGATCAAATTATTGTCTAGACAAAGAAACATTATCTTGATCTGATATTACTCTCTCTCTCCCTCTCTCTGCTTGCAGTTGAATGAAGAAGCTGCTAGCCTAGACTGGACCAAATCTAGGGGCCACGCTTTAAGTGGAATCGGACACTCGGAGAACTATGAAGAATATTATGTTGAAGATGGCAGAAATTCTCAGAAGGTTGGTGGAAATATGTCAACTTTGCTGGAAAATGCCCGTGCCTCTTCCGTAGCTGCTGCTTTTCGTCGTCTGATAAACACTCCTGCCAATGTGGACGCATCTGAAACACATGATGAGCCAGAACCTGATGATTCTGAGTTGGTTATGCATGATGGAGATGAAAATCTAGATATTCAAAGTCAAATTAGGGCTCAGGGGAAACATGCTTATGAATTAGATCCTGATGGCCATGCTGACAAGCAAAACAAGTTTGAGCCTGATCCAGATGATTTGCTTCATGCTGAAACTCTGCAACTGAAACATCGTTCTGAATCCACTGAAAACAGTTCTCAATCTCAGATGGCTCTTGGGAAATCAACAGCCATGAGTTCAAATGAAGAGCCTGATCCTGATGATTCCGGTGCTTCTTCAAGTTCTGGAAATGTGGTTGAACCTGTGGTGATGCCAGTTCTGGACACCAAGATTCAGACAAGTGAGACCATAGATGAGCCAGATCCTGATGATGTAGAAGCACAATCTAGCATTTCGGGATGTGTGAACAGAGCAATTTATGATCCTCGTCATCACATAACAACTGAAACCTTGGAAGATCAAGCACATTTCAACCAAGGTTATAAAGAACCTGATCCTGATGCTAAAGCAAATGAAATAGTACAAGCAGAGCCGGATCCAGATGATAAGCTATTACCACAATTGGGAATATCCAATATGAAAATTGATGAGCCAGATCTGGATGATCAAGAATTACAGAGAATTCAAGACTCTGTGACTGGTATTTGTAGCCGTCTGCAAAAGGCCATTGAGATGTTGCGGGCTGAAGTTAATCCCACTGAGGCAACTGTTGTTCTGCAAACTCTTTTTAAGATTATTGGGTATGTTTTCTTACTTGACCATCCTTAAATTCTATTTCCATTTCCTTAAAAACACAATTAAGCATTGATACCATGTAACTGGGCCTGCCTCTTGCAAACTCCTATAGAAGTTGTAGTTCATGCTTATTCTGCCTATCATATTTTGTTGTCTTTGTTTTGTGAACTAAAATTACCAATAAAAGCTGGAATTATTTTGCAGAAATGTGATTGAACACCCAGATGAAATGAAATTTAGAAGACTTCGGAAGGTAGAATATTTGTTACTCTTGTCCATGAGTTAATTTGTTGTATTAACTCTTTTATGTAGTGGAATCCCTTTTTTCATCCAATCTTTGTGTGCTTACTAATAATGGTGTACGTTGCAGGCTAATCCTATAATCCAAAGAAATATTGCAAATTACAAAGGTTTGTTTCTTTTTATTCTTTCTCCTTCCTTCCACCTCTTTATTTATTTTTGATATGCTAAAGAGGCTTTTTCCAGTAGAATTTTAATTAGATTAGGAGGAAAATGTGCATTTCTCTAGTAAGGATAAGAGCAAACTTTCTCAAAAAACTATATTATCCTCTGCTATTTTTATTGAAGTATCCATGTTTGACACATTTGACATGGTATGGAGGCATGTTTCTCCAAATACAAGGGGAAACTTTAAAAAAGAAAGGATACTCAGTGTTGGATATATACTTGTATTTGATATTCACCTTCAAGTCTGGGTAGCATAGTTAAAGAGTGCATTAGAATGGAGTTGGATGCAAAGAATTTAAGGCCATCTTTATTGACAGAGGTTTTTGTTGTTGCAGCTGCCATGGAAATTCTTCTTTTGATTGGTTTCAGTGAAGATGTTATATTGGATGAAATTGGGAAAGCAGAAACTTACCTAGTGTTAAAGCGGAACGACCCTGGTCTTTTATGGCTAGCCAAGTCCTCCCTTGAAACATGTATTGCCTACTAGTTTTATTATAAACCTTTGATGTGTGTTAATATATACGGTTAAAAGACATTCAAAATGGTGAAGAATTTGCAATAAGAGGTCAATTGTGAAATTGTGTGAATGAACAGACACAGATATAGATACGGGATTCTGCGTACTTGTATGGTAATAATTCCAGAAATTATTTGTAAAGAGCTAACTTGGGTTGGAAATGTTGCAAGTCAATGATGTAAATATCTTTTCTTTTGTACTTTATTTTTATAGGATGATATGAGAAGAGACCTATATTTATCAATGCCTCGTTGTTTAATGTTACTTGAGTAATATGTTTTTATTTAACAGTACTCCTGTTAAAATGGGAAGAGCAGCATATTACCTACTATAATAACATATTACAGGAAACTGTTTATACTGCTTCATAAAAGAATGTACTTCTAATCTGGAAATGAAGAAGAAAAAGAATTAGTATGGATGCATGGATGGACGTTATCTTTGTATATGAAATTTGGGACGAGCCATAAGTGTGGGCTTCATTAACATTCAAAGGCACCCAGAGAAAGAAGGTACCAACTCGCCAAATCTAACAAGCCAGAAAACTTAAAGATTTACTAGTAATTTAAAGCCATTTTAAGCGTTATCCATTGGAATATCACTGCCACTAGGGTTGGCTAGGTTTTCAGAGAGATTTTTCTGGGTCTGACCGGCTCCAAACGTGAACTCCTGTGGTGGCAGATGGGCAAATATAGATGCACCGCCGAGATTGCTGAAAGCAGGAATAGGAACCGGAACTGGATCCTTTACCTCTGAGAGGCCGAAGTTGAGTGGAGCTCCACCAGGTTGGAAGGAAAGCAGAACAAGATTACTACTATTTGATGATCCATAGAGCTTTTGCTCATATTCCTGCAATTGCTGGTAGACGGCTACCAGTCACCAAACAGCAAATGACAATCAGAAGATAGTACAAAATAATATACCAAAAATTAACAACGGAAAAATCACATATGAATAAACATCACAAACTATCATGTCTACTGGACCTAAAGTTTAACTTCAGTCATGCAATCATTTACGCAAGTTTTGAAGTGCGAATTTCCTATATCCCCGGACAGCGGCCTCAAAAGTGTATAATATCTAAACTAAATTTCAATAATACTGAAATTTGCAACATTTGCTACTTTTTACACAAATACATTATACATGATTACTCGTGAATAAAGCATTTCTACCGCCACATTCTCTCCCAAATGGAAGTTAAACACAAACACAAGGAAACATAAGCATCGACCCTTTGCACACGATCTAACAAATTCGGACTGGAAACCAAGAACATAGTGATGGCAGCAGCATTAGACCTTTTCCTCTTCCAAATAATACCAAGTGGCATTCGTAAGTTTTAAATTAAGCGAATGAATTCAATCAGCTAAGGTAACAACATAAAATGGCTTCCATATATATTAGGTAACCTAAGTCAAAGCTAGTAAATACCTTGACCTATATCAACAGATGGTCTCCGTTCTTTCACCCACTGGTAGCTTTGTAGAAGCCTCCATCCTTTAGATTTCATCAAGAAAGCTACTACAATAGCTGGTGACCTGTTAGAAAGAATATAATCATCCTCACTAGCAATTTGTTCCATTTAAATAAGCGTAAACACACCTGAGCATTTTTGCCTCAATGCTAGTCGATCCTCCTCCTCCAATTAAAAGAAAAAGGAGGTATTACACACATACAAAGCAGGTAATCTCCTATTTGCAAAAACACACCTGGGTGTAAGGCATCTTATACAGAAAGATTCAGAGGTGAGGTCCAACTAGGTTCTTCCACCGTAGTTTATATGCAAAATCCTATTTTCAGCATTCAAATTTGAATTTTCTTTCTTGTATAATATAAGATAAAAGAGAAAGAGGAAAACACTGCTTCAACATGCTCATGTTTGTTTTAGTGTGCATTACTTGGATAACAAAAGAATGGAGCAGTAAAATAAAAATCAACCTATTTTTTCCTGACATGCAGTGAACAAGGACTCGAGCCTTATCCCTCTCACATTGCTCTGCAGAAATGAAACCACATGTCATAATATACCGATGAGAATATAAAACTATGCAACACGTCAACTCGAAGTGTCTGAGCTACTACAATGCAACTACCAAACATTATTTACTTCGTGTATCTGCAAGCAAAGCTCTCCAACTTCCATTTTTAACTAGGTTAATGAAAGGGCATCATGAGCAGAGCAAATCACACAAGTTTATGAAGTTGGAAAAAGTGATTGAGATGTAAAGAAAATATTTCAGCAAGGTTTCAAATTTGTGAACATGCAGAGCTCCTAGGAAGCATATATATTTAATTCTGCTCAGATCAACCTCTTGAAATTTGCAAAGGAAAAAATGTTTGATGCATCAAAGAGGGAATACCAAAGTCATGCACAAAAGAGGTGATACCAAAATTAACCTTTTGACTGTAAACTGAAACTTGATAATACAACACAAACATTCCGCACCTAAAAATTGTATTGCATCATCAAACAGTAAAATTTTGCCATCTTGCAGGCAGTGATAGGTAAAGGAATTCTTGTAGAGATTTTGGCAAGCAGGTACAGTCTGCAAAGAGATGTTGTAAATAACATAAGAATATGCCATAAGTGTAAGCTACAAATTAGATGCATGATAGCCATTAATTTGTATTTAAGCAGATGCAACATCAAACAAAGAGAACAAGCTGTACAATGAAAACTGAAAAAGAATGGATCTTGACACCATTGACCTTACCACCTGCCAAAACGATCCTTCCAATTCCCTCCTGATGGAATTGGAAGGTGGTTAGAGTATTACTATCAACTTAGTTTAACAGTTATGATTTCCAATATCAAAAGCATATCCTGTGGAGACAGTCCCCAATTCCATTTTCTCCTCATCCCTAATACCATTCTTTGAAACAGAAGTGTTCTTACAGCTTTGACCCCATTCCTATAAAATTCCACTTTTTGCCCTTGCAAATGGCAAACAGAATACATGGGTTTGGATATTGTGTAAATCTAACAAAGAAGCTATTCATTGGCTGCTATGTTTAGCCACCTTCTGGTTCTATATGTATGATGGCTGTGTATAGAATTGTAATTTACTATCGAAAGGACATCCCTTTACTATAGTGAAAAAGTAGCTCAGTACATCTTTCTCAATAATGATGCATGTGATCCAGTACCATGCAAGGTTTAATGTTGTATAATTCTCCATTAAACACTACGAAAATCTTAAAACTTCATTTTGTGACGAACCCTCAGGTTCTCCTTTCAAAGGCTAAGGACTAAAAGATCAACAGAACTGCTCTTAGGACCATTTGACTATCAAATCTTACCATTATTTCTAGTTCTAAGTTTGATAAATTGCACCCTCACATCCTGTTCTGGTGTTGCCTCGTTAATATCACACATTTTATGTTAAACTTCTTCCCCATGTTTCCAGCTTAAGATCAATAATAGTGGTCTCAGACTCATCCGCAAATAGAAAGCACCAATGAATAATACCCATTATTTATCCTAGATATCCGGTTTAACTCAACAGTAAGTTTACCCGAAAGGTAAAAGCCTAAAGTAGAGTCTCAAGGAAAATTCATTAAAACTGGATAGTACACCTATTAACTTCACACTATTCCCAAAGCTGTAACTAATCTTTCATTCACACCACTAAGCATGCAGATAATCATAAGACTTCCATAATAGGTAGTACAACTGACATAGGAATTTTTTAGATCAATTTAGTTACAAGATCCTCCTCCATTAAGCTTTGGTTAAGCTATAAACTAGGAAAGTGGTTATGAATGTTTATAATTTATTTAACAAAATTCTCCATTCTCACTCCCTTCCATTCTTCATGCTAAGCAAAGCCACCCTTTCTATACTTGGAAACAAGCAAAGGCAAAAGGAACTAAGTCAGTCACTAATTTCCTACTCCCGATGCCAAATACTTGGAATGCAGAAATCCCATTAACATTATACAAAAACAGCAGCAGAAAAACCTTAAACATACAGCACTAAAATCTATTCCTAATTTACCCTTTTTATATGAATTAGAGAACAATCATAAGTCAACTTTTCCAAACTACATTGGATCACAAAATCCATAAATTTAAATATAAAAACCATAAGCTGATAGTAATACTACAAGCAAACATAAACATTAATGAAAGGAGAAGAAGGGGCCTACATTAAGGACATGAGTAATTCCCTGAGACTTTAGAAGCTCAGAGCGAGAGGCGTTATCATAGCTACCCAAATAAAGAAAGCCAGGCAAGATGAGGGAGGGAAAAGCGCTGACTTGAAGCGATGATTTGTCAGAAGAGAGGGGAATTCTATGGCCACATATCCCACAAACTTCCTCTTCTTCGTACTTGTGATAGTGGCCGCATATCCCACACGGATTCTCCCTTTCCCTCTTCCTCATCCCCACTCACCACCCCCCAACAAATTTTCGATTATACCCAGATCAACAAAACCAACAAGGATCAAAACCCAGAGTGTTTCTTTTTAAGTTGGAAGGAAGAAGGGATTGTTAGAATGATAAAAAAAGAGGGAGAGTGATGAATCCAGAGTTATAGGAGAGGGGATATGTGTACTTTGAATGGGTTTTCGTACAAAAAGGAAAGAGAGTATTAATATAGCGTTTTGTCTCCCTCGACTCTGGGAAATGAAATTCAAGAAGCATACAGAAAGTGAGGCTTGTCCCTTGCCTTATCGGCACGTGCGTCAATGTACTCATCAGACACTCCATGTGCTTTCTTCTTTTTATGTTCTTTTCTCTCTTTTATAACGTCATCAAATCAAAATTTTAAGTTTTTAAGTTTTAAAATTGGTTTAAATCTTAAAATTATTAAATTATTAAATTTTTATGATTTTATTAATAGAATAAATTTAATATTATTTATGAATTTATTTAATTTATTAACTATAATTTAATGGTTGTGAGTTTTTTTAAAATTTTAAGGTTAATTTAATAAAATTTAGTTGTTAATATTATTGATTAATTATGATTTTTTTAAAAATGATTCCTAATCCCTTATAAATTTGTCAAATAAATATATCAGACAAAAAAAACATATGTATCAGATTAAAATTTTTTTGTTAAACTCAAATACCAAATAATATATTAAGCTAGAAATTAATTTATTTTTTTTTCTTTTAAAAATTTGTAATAAATTTCAAACATATTATTTCACTTATAAACAACTTCAATTATTTTAAAATCTTAGGGCGAGTTATGAAAAAAAAATTTTGATAATTTTAAGTATTGTTGTCAAAAAATATTTTTGAGATAATAAAATATCTATTGAGACATAATATTATAAGATAAAAAATGTTAGATTTTTTAATAAAATAATTAAAGTAATTTCAATTAAAAGCATTTATAAAAAATGCCAGAAGTCAAAATAATTTATTTGAGTTTAAGTTGCAATTTAAAAACATAATTTAATTTGAAAAAAGTTTTTTTTGGCTTGAAATCATAAATTAAAAATATAGTTTGAATTTAAAAAATAATTTTGAAGCCTCAATGATAAAGGAAACTTTAATTCGTTTAATTCGCAAAATTAAAATATTAAAATATTGAATATAATAATAAAATACATTGCATCCTAAAAAATTGAAAGAAGAGATTATTGAAAACCTACATGAAATACCAAAAAGACATTCAGAAAAATGAAGATATAAGAGCTAAAAGGATTGGCGGTGCTGTAAACACGAGGTCCTGTTTAATTTATTGGGACAGTGATGTCTCATGTCAATTATAAATTTTGTATTTTTCAATTAAATATCATTTCCTACATTCATTGTCTTCTCTCGTCTGTTCACCTATTGTTAACTTTTTAAAAGCTAGGTGTTTATTATTATATTATTATACAAACTTTTTAAATTTTATATTTACTAAAATAGTTTTTTTTTAGTCAATTTTCCTGCCGACTTTCTTTTTCTATTCGGTCTTTTAAGTTTCTTTTTTTTTATATTTTAAGAAAATAGGTTGTTTTTGAAGTTGACTGCTTTAACATTGTAACAGTTCGTTTTTTAGTGGTATTGAAAATAGTAGTTTCGGGACTATTAAATTTGACGAGTAAGTTCGTAAATATTATTATTTAATATTTACGAGTCAAATGTAATTTTTAAAAAGATTTTTGATTTGATAATTTATGTTATATAAGTGATTTATTAAGTTCATGTGGTTTTAAAAAATAAGGTATCGGGATCTTTTTTTATAAACTGAGCTATAAATATTTTTATAATTTTTTATGGAGTGTCATTAAGGTGGTATTAAAGCTTCGTTAAAAAATTTTAACGTTTCGATGGTTAATTAATTAAAAAGGATCAAATTAAAAAATGCATTTTCGGAACTCCGTTCCCATAAATTAGACTTGTAAATATTTATTAAAAATATTTACGAAGCTAGTTGTGTAGTTAATTAGGTTTTGGTTGGGTAAATTTGCATAAATTAAGAGTAATTATGTATAAGGACTAAATTGCATATAGGGTGAAAGTTGAATTATAAATTAAAAAAATTAAAAGAGACTAAATAAGCAATTATGCCATTGTTCTTTAGGTGAGGTGGCATAAGTTAAATATATGTGAATTTAATATATATAATATTATTAAGTATATATATTATATATTATAATAATAATAATAATAATAATAATAATAATAATAATAATAATAAAAGAAAGAAAGAAATAGAAATAGAAAGGTAGAAACGAAACAGAGAAGCAAAACGAAAAAAAAAAAAAAGGAGAAAGAAACAACGAAGGGCCTTAGGGTTTTAAAAGTTTCAAATTCAATTGGTTAGTCAATTTAATCTATTTTTCTTATAATTTTTATGTTTTTGGAACCCCAGTGTTAAATACTACCCGACCCATGTCAAAATTTTAGAAATTATTGAGTTTTTAAATGTTTTTAATGTTGAATAATTTTAGTATTAGGGACTAAATTGATAGATTTTTAAGCTAGAAATGAAAAAGGATTAACTTGTAGAACAAATTGTAAATTTTGAGTAATAGGGACTAAATTGTGAAAATTTTAAAATTTAGGGATTTAAGTGAAATTAGAGAGTTAAATCTAGTTTAAAGTGGAAATTGAATAAAAATATAAAATTGATTGTGAATAAGTAAAATTAGTCTCGGTTTAGGGACTAAATTGGAATTTAGAGAAATGTTGAGTAAAAAGTTGAAATATTCAATATGAAATTTAAATTGTATTGTATTGATAAATTTTAATTGTTTTAATTCCATAGCTAACGTCGTACCGGAACCCTCGACTAAAAAAGAGAAAGATAAAGTCGACGGGGAATAGCTCAGAATTTCTGGTTTGTATTTCTATAATCCGAAACTAGTTATTAATTGTGTATTTTTGTTTATTGTTTATGGTAAGTAGTTGAGGTGAGTATATGATATTTTGATATTTAATTGAATTGAATTCATTATATATGTGATTTTATGGAAAATTGATATTTGATATTGATTATTATTGAATTGTGAAATTGAAACCTTATTAAATGTATTAGGTTGAGTCGAATATAGATGGCATGCCATAGGATTGGAAGAGTTCAGGGATTTCTTCGACTTCGAGTCAATGAGACACTGGGTGTCAATTTACTACTTCGGATTAATTCGATGAGGCACTGGGTGCCAATATACTTCGGTTTAGCCAATGAGACACTGGGTGTCAATTTATTACTTCGAATTATCCAATGAGGCACTGGGTGCCAAACTGCTGTGTTTTGGTTAGATCCGTGTATCCGTCTGAGTCCGAGTCGTGTTAATAGGGGTAAATGAATAATAAAGTTTTATAATTGATATTGAAATGGTACGGTATGAGAAATGGAAGTGAAATAGTGAATTGAAAATAGAATGTGAAATATGTTGCAAATATATAGAATATATGAGTTATATACTCATGAAATGACTATGGAATGGATATTGCAATTGTATAATGAAATGTGAAATAAATTGTGAAAAGTTATTTATATAGCAAGTATGAGAATTAAGATATTTGTGAAACAAATGAAATATGATATGGTTGTTGTAATAATTAAATATTAATATGTGTTTATAATTCAATTGTATATTGTAATTTCTTATCTTTAAATATTCGGATTATAGAAATACCACTGAGTTTATACTCAGCATACGGTTTTGTTTCCCTTACACAGGTTAGGTACTTAACTTTTGATCGTCGATTCAGCATCCAACAATGATCCCGAACTCAAATGTGGTGATATTTATCCTTTATGTTGGCATGTACTTAGGGTGTCTAAATAATAGTTATTTTGTGGTTTGATTGTAAATGAGGTTATAAGTTTAATTTTGGTTGGTTTTATACATATAAATATGTGTTTGTTTTTGAAGCCATATTATGGCATGATAAATTGAACTAAATCTAGATAGGTGCATGTGAATTTAATTCTATGCTTAAGTGCTCATGAACTTGAAATTAACAAGAATAAGTGGAGTGAACTGACCGGGGTGTGGCGTAGACATCGGCTTGGGTTGGAGCTGGTGACGAACCTGTCGCTGTAGCTTTTTTGGACCTACGCTATTGGGACGCTTGTCGTTGCCTCTTCTAACAAAGTTTCCTACTACTTACCTCCACCAATAGTAGATACGGCTTGTCGACGACTCTAAACTAGAGCATATACTCCAAACAGTCCATCGTGTCCGATGAGAAAAATGGTTCACGGATGGGTAAGAATTTCATCTTACGATCTCAAATGTCGATGTACTCTTGTGGCAATCTTGTCAATTCTCATCGGTCTTACCTCGTAGATCCAACTTATGCAGTGCTTCCATGTCTCGCGGTGGCAGTGGAATTTGTTGCCTACACCCGAACTGTCGCATCACTTGATCCGATTTGTGTATTTCCACCACTACGTATCCTATCAATGGCACCTTCGTGTCCCTCATACTCTGATTGGCCAAAAATTCTGGTGGGATACATTCTATGATATCTAGTTTAGCGTAAGAAATTCATTCAAATTGTTGCGCACAATTGTAAATTTTGCTATGTACGAAATTTTATTTTGCAAATCATTGCATAATTATTATAGGTATGAAAAAAATAAATAACTAATCCCAGCTTCCAAAAGTTGATCTAACAACAATTAAATATCTTCGAGCTACGCGGGTAGTCCCACGTAACTTGGTCCATGGTTCCACCTAAACAAGCGGTATGTTAATTCAAACATGTAATAAATAAACAATATTTACTATACAAACTACATATTTATTAAGAAATGATTTTTACCTTGTCACCAATGGGAATATATACAGGTCATCCACTCGGGGATATAGAAATGATAATCGCCACCAGGCCTACAACTGCAGTAGGAGTAGTCAACCACTGATTGATATATTATTTGGTTCTGTTGCCCAACACAACTCTTGGTACAATGTAGCCAACACGGCTGGTCCCCAACTCATTCGTCCGCTTTCTTTGAAGTCGATTAAGTGTAGTAACCACTTTATGTGTACCAAATTTTGAGATTTATCGGGCATTAAAATGTCCTCAATTAACCTTAGAATGAATGCTCGAGCGTATTATTCTTTGACGATATTGGACGCATTTACAGTAAGATATTTGAAATTGGTTTCCAATCGCTTCATATTTATCCAACCACCATAAAACTTATTCAGCACATTCCTCAAAAATGCCTCGAAAAGGTTCTCTTTACCGGGAACGACCACTGACCTCGTGACGATTGACCCATTCACCAGTAAACCGAGTTGTAAAGTTATGTCCTCAAGTGTGATTGTACACTCACCGCATAGAATATAGAGAGTGTGTGTCTCGGGCCTCCATCTTTCCACCAATGCGCTGATGAATGTAGGATTGAGTTTGTAGCCCTCGAGCATAAGGGACACATGAAAGAATCCCTCGTCTTGCAAGTAACACGAATTTCAGTATCTAGGCTCTTTGACAGGTTATGTATAAACCCTTCCAAAACATGATCATCCACCTATTTATATCTACAAAAAAATTAATTTAAAATATTTAAAAAATAAAATACTTTAATTTTTTTCAATTAAAAATAATGAAATTTAAATTTTTGTCTTACCATTATCGCTTGAGTGATGAAAATGTGCTTGTCATCGAAACGAATCAAAGAGGTTACCATTTGTGATAATTTAATCAAAAATAATATACAAAATAATTAAATAAAACTATAATATTTTTAAACAAACGTATCGGAAAAATTAGAACAAAACTTGAGAAAATTGAGAGAATTGAGAGAGTTAAGAGTTTAGAAAGAATTGAGAGAGTTGGATTTGAGTGAAAAGAATGAAAAATGACCTAGTATTATAGGAAAAAAATTACCGTTGGGCCCTTCAAAAATTTTACCATTGCCAACGTTTAAAAAAATGAATGTTGGTGGAAAGTTCTCTCCAAAAACGATCTATTTCTTTAAATTAAAAAAACCTAAAAAATTCAAATAAAAAAATCGACATATCTTATTTAGCCTTCCAATTTATTTTTGATTTTTATAGTAGTTGCATATTTATTTAATAATAATGGTGTTTAAATTATATTATATATTTATATAACTTAAAATTTTTATATTACATAAATGTTAAAATGTTTATATATTAATATAGTTCTAATGGGTTTTTAATTAAAATAATTACGAAAATAATAAAAGTTGTAGATTAATTATAAATATGGGTTATTTTTACAATATTATTAGGTGTCGCCAACCTATCAAGTGGCATTACTTTAAATTCCACACACTTATCTGTTAAACATTGTTGAAGGAAAAATATTCTTTTAAATTGTGTCACCAATATGTTAGACGAAATAAAAAAAATATATGAATATTTTTCCTAAATACTAAATAAATACCAAATAAATACCATATGAGAAGAAAAAAAATCATGTTTTTAAAGTGGTGCTGTTAAAGTGTCGCGACATCAAATTTGAATTTTTTTTAAAAAATTTGCACCGACGCATCCCACTAGTTAAGTTGATTGGCACAAGAAAGTCATTGCTCTTCCCAAAGACACATTTCACCTTCAGGTATAGTGTTGTTACATGTACCTTGAGTTACCTTATTTGTTGCTTGGTAAAAGAGGCTTTGCGCACATTGTGAGTAACCATGTTGAATTAGTGAAAGCCCAATTTTAGTTTCTACAGTGATTGGCTTTTTTTTATATAACAACAATTTAAAAAAAAAAGTTTAAACTAGTGTTGCAACTTTAAAAAATGATGTTTTTTTTTCCTATATGATATCTATTTGATATTTAGGGGAAATACTCGTATATTTTTTGGCATCGTCCGACATGTTTGTAGACCAGATGAGTGTGTGGAGTTTAGAGTGGTGCCACTTGACACATTAGTGACATCTAGAAACACTGTAAAAAATATTTCATTTTCGTAAATAACCTACCACCCATACTATTTTCATTATTAATTTTTTATATTATTTTGATAAAAAAACCCAGTTTTTGTATTCTTTTTCTCATGTCATATTTTATATCTTTTTATAAGAGGCATAATCTACATCAAAATAATTCTAGATAATACAAATTTAAAGTTAGAAATAAATATAGATAAAGTTTACACATCACTTAATAAGATAAAATTCAAATCTAAAATTTTAAAGTGTCAAAATCTAAAATTTGAATCCAAGTTATTGTTCATTAGTTGAGTATTTACTTTCCCAAGAAATTATTTGGTTTGGAATTGCAAAAGTGTTACTTATTGTGATGTGTGGTGATAATGATTTGTTGTTATCAATAGTGCGTGAGAAGAAAAAGAATTGCAAACACATTTAGAGGCCTTTTAACTTTTTTTCATTCTATGGTGTATTCAATGTTGTTTGGTTGGATTGGAAAATGGTTAGGGTATCAGTTCGGAGACGGCTTTGAACCGATTAAATTGATAACTGATACAAATTAGTTAAATTGACGATTGAATCGAATTTTTTTGAAACTTTTAGTAATTTTTAATAATTTTTATTTGGACTACTTGAATCAGCTGAACCAATTGGACCAATAAATCGATGATTTGATCGATTCAACCACCGGTCTGTTGGAAAATGTGCCCGTATTGTAGTAAACATGTAACTGTTTTTATTTATTTATTTGAATGATGAATAAATAAAGTTAATTTCACATTTCACTATTATGTCTTTTGTATTTATGTCTTTTATATTTTGCATGCATAGCGAAATTATGACAAGCAAATATTAGCTTATTGATTGTCTAAGTTCAAACTGAAGATAAGTGACATTGTAAGGATGTTTACATTACGAGAAAGACAACTTACTTCAGCAGATAATCTGAATGAGTCCGTAATCTCATAAAAGAATCAAAGTGAGCATTTGATTCAAGTATTGAGAAGGATCATTATGTTGTCTACAATTCCAATTGGGGAGATGACTAGTCTTGGCAATCGGAGCAGTTGCCTCCACGAGTAGAAACATTGGACTGGACCCAAGATGAATTAATTCGGAATCCGTTTGTGAATTAATTCACTTGTGATGTTCATGGTGTGATTTACCTAAATCCCGAGTTAGTCACTGACCATGTGTATGCAACTCATGTGATTTGATATAAGTGGAGACTTATGCTCTAAAGATGATCGAACCCATAGCCGGTATGTTGGGTACATGGCTTGTGTGTGCATTGGCTTTACTAGAAACAGTGGAATTCATAGCTCAATTAAAGAGTTAATGATATTCTCTCATTGACATTATGTGGAATGATAAATATGGAATGTGGCCACAGGTTGCTTGTTCTCGAACGAGCAATTTATCATAGTCATTTGTTGACGGTGATCATATTAATCATTAAAAAGACACAATGGTGACAATGAGATAAAATAAGATTGTATTGAGTGAACGGGTTTAACTCAAAGGAATCAAAGATATCATATGAGGGTAACACAATCATGAAGAGGTCATTGGATAAAACAGTTGGATGAATTATTTTCGTAAAGAGTATACAATAAGAAGTTTTCAATCTTGGTACTTTTTGTGGACTGACTCCATGATTAAATAATTGCAAATTATTGGACGATGCTTCGGAACATAATTGCAATTATTAGAGCCTAATTGTATATGTCCGGTTGGTCCCTTCACTAGCTCAACAAAAGCTCGATCGGACTATCTTAGAATTAGAAGAAAATTCTACTACTTTGGAAATAATTTAATTGAGTTGATTTATTCAATGTAAAATTAAATTAGGTGGTCTTCAGAATTATTCAATTAGAGAATTTGATTGAAAAATTTTCTTGAAAAATTAATTTGGAAAATCTAAGTGATTTTTGGATAAATTAATTTTGATCAAGTAAAGTTAAATTAATCAAATTAATTAAAATTAATATGATATTTTTGGAAATTAATTTTCAAGTCAGATAATTGGCCCAATGAATAATTGAACTTGAAAATTAGACCTGAGATCGTAAATTGGGCATGAGATCGTAAATTGGATCTGGGAACCCAAAATCGAGACTAAGACCCAAAAAATGGTCGAACTGGGTCCGACATGTGAAACAGGACCGACGGTCCAACAAAATGCTAGACCGGGCCGGTCGGGTTGTCATTGACCTGTACCAAACCGACAATAATCGAATCGGCTCGGGTGTCGTAAGGGTGTTGCACTTGTATCACCGGACACAACGGTTGATTTTCGGTGGTGGAGTAGTGGAAGAGTTCCACTACTATTGGAACTCTACTAGAGAATTTGATTTAAGATTAGCTGTTCCAAAAATAATATTATTTTGATAGTTTAATATTAAATTAAATTTAATACTTATCTTAATAGTATTTTATTAATTTAATATTAAAGTAGTTATCTTAATATTAAATTTTTAATACATTCTATTATTTTAATAAGATTTAATATTAAAGTAATTAAGTTTAATCATAGTTAAACTCTTTAAACTCTCCCTGTAAAAGAGAACATTGGGTTATTATTTTAGAAAATTTTTAAAGATATTTCTCTAATTTACAATTTGACCCGAAAGTTTAGAGAAATAGCAAAATTACCCTACAGATAATTTTTGTGAAAATTTTTTTGATTCGAAGTGAGCCCACACTCGAACTTGAGGATAGCGAAGAAGACTACTTGGTCGAAGCATTCATCCTAGACAAATCGAAAATGTACAATTTTGATTAAGTGTTTATTATTTTAGATATCACAATCAAGATCTTATTTTGAAAAAAAATTAAAGTTTTATTTTTGTCTAAATTTATTTTCCCCTCTATCTTTCAAATCCATTTTTTTCTAACACAATCTAATTTTAAAAACATTGATAATATTCATGGATGGGCAAGAAGAAAACCCATGTCATAGATTTAGAGGGATAGAGAGAGAGACGCACAAAACTCGGGCGGGCTCAAATCAATTACCCAAGCCCAAGTTTTGAGTCTTGAACGTGATAGCCATATGTTAGCGGAATTCTTAAGCTAGGGTTTGGACTTTTTGGAATTTGTAGACAAAGAATCAAATTCCTTTCTCACAATTTCTATTTATCTTCTTCTTCTTCTTCTCTTTAGTCTTTTACGCTGCTGCCAGAAAGGTATTCATGTATTTTCTCTTTTTTTTGCTTCAAAATTTCATTAATCAATTGCAGTAATTTGATCTTGAATTTTCCTTTTTGTTGCTTTCTGAAAGTTTATCATTTAACGGTTGTGTCATGATGATTGAGTTTCTGTTTAATTTCTTGATTATATGTGAGTTTATCAAGTCTGATTCCAACTCCTAACTTTTCATAAGTTTTATATTTACTGGATTAATTTTCCCTAATTCCCTTTTTTTGTTTATCTCCTATTAAATAGAATATACAATTTCCCCCAATTTTTAGTGACCAACCTCGTTTAATTTTTATCATGATGTCAGAATTATTAAAATATCTCGTTTGTTTCGAGCATGATATGTTGATGTCAATATCTTCCATTGTGATGATGTTGTGCTTTTTGGCGCTTGTAAAATGACTTGTTTTTTTTTTCTTTTTGGGCTTTTGGCACAGTATAGCTAGAAGAAACCATGCCGAAGAACAAGGGAAAGGGAGGAAAGAACAGGAAGAGAGGAAAGAATGAAGCTGACGATGAGAAGCGTGAACTTGTGTTCAAGGAAGACGGGCAAGAGTATGCCCAAGTGCTTCGTATGCTAGGCAATGGCCGGTGTGAAGCCATGTGCATAGATGGTACTAAGCGCCTTTGCCATATCCGAGGAAAGATGCACAAGAAGGTTTGGATTGCAGCTGGTGATATAATTCTTGTCGGGCTTCGCGACTATCAGGATGACAAGGCTGATGTGATCCTTAAGTACATGCCCGATGAAGCAAGGCTCTTAAAGGCATACGGTGAGCTTCCAGAGAACACTCGTCTTAATGAAGGTATTGTCGATGAGGAAGATGAAGGAGGTGCAGATGATTACATTGAGTTCGAAGACGAAGATATCGATAAAATATAGGGTTATGGAGCTGGTTTTGTTTGAATGATTTGCTTGAATGTTGGAAGAGAGATATGGTGGATGCTGTTTAGAAGGCTACAATATGTGTGATTTCTCCCGTAAGGTATTTATATGTGCTGAATGTGTCAACTATTAGATATATGTTGTTACTTTTACTGAAACCTTGTTCCATATCTCAAATTTACTTTTGACAGAAATGATGAAAGTTTAAGCTTATTATGAGCTGTTTGATACAAATGTAAATGTTTTAAATGTGTGTTTGATAAAAGATGTTAGTGCTTCCACACAAATCCTGGTTTAAATACAGGCTTGGGTGAAGTAGGTTAGGATGCATAGATATGCATACCATAAGTTCTATATTCTCCTCAGCATCAATTTAAATAGTTTTTATCAATTAGAGTATTAGTTTAACTGGTATCGATATTAGAAGTCGTGGATTTAGACATGTAATGTCTTTATCAGCGGATTTAATTAGATAGGGATTTGGGAATTAATGATAGATTAGGAAATATTAAAGAATCATATAGTTTTAAATCTAAAGTAGATAACTTTGATTTAAAAAAAAAATTATGCACTGCTTTTTTCATAATGATTGGGGTTAAGGGTGATGAGGATGTGAGGGATTGAATTCAAAATCTTAAATGTGACACAAACAATGCTAAGAAACTTGCCAATATGCTAAAGATCTGTTGGTACGTTACAAATAAATTGTACCACTTATAATTAAAAATGTTGATATGTTCCTTAAAAATTTTTGATAAGTTTGGTTGGGTTTGGATTGGATTGGACTCATTCATGGTATCAATATCATAGTAGTTATTCAAATATAGTTTAGTTAGTAATATGAACTTCAAATTTTGCTATTCTCATTATATTGGTTTATTTAGATTTATTTAAATTATTATTTTCATAAAAAATACAAATATTTTATTTTGGAGTTAATTGCACCCTTTTTCTAAATTAGTTTCTAACTTTAAAATATTCTAATTATGTTATAAAATATGATTTTTTGTTAAAGGGTCTGATTGGGCATCACATGGTAATTGGATGAAAGTGTAATTACTATGGTAATAATTACATTATCTTGTAATTACAAAGAATTGTAATTTCCTTGACGTTTTTGGTTGATAGAGTTTAATTATATTGTAATTTCTTATGTTAGGTATTTTATAATATATAACATGGACGCGTAAATAAGTTATGTTTATATTTTTTTGCCACAAATTTTTATAAATATAAGGTAAATTACACCAACAGTCATTCAACTTTGATGTAGCGGACAAAACAGTCACTTTGATTTTAATTCAGCCACTTAACTTTTGAAAACAAAAAAATCAATTACTAACGTTATCGAAAAGTGACAAATCAATCACCGATTAACATTTTCTGTCACAGGCTTAGTGGGATTGCTGACGTGGCTAGTTAACTAGTTGATGTGGCTAGTTAACTTGCTACGCTGGACGAGACAAAGTTGAGTGACTATTTTTTTTGTCCTTCCTTTTCCGTTTTTTAATAAATGACTCAATATTTTTACTTTTTGCGTAAATTGCCCAATATGTTTATGTTTCTTCTTCTCTATCCTAACAATCTCTATTTTCAAATGTGGTGATTTGCTTCTTCTTCACTAACACGGATATGTTCAACTTTAAAAAAAGAAAAGATGCAGTTTCCATTTTCCACGAAAGAGAGATGATTGTCAACTTTAAACATCATCATCATCCATTAACTATTGTGGGTCTAAACCTCACATGGGCATAACCAACAAGATGCGTTAGTTGACAAGTGAGTTATTTTTCAATACAAACCATATGTACCCAACAAAAGACTCACAATTAGATACCTACAAAACATCACCATGGTAGTAAGCTGATAAAAAAGTTTTAAGACAAAAGGTAATAAAGAAAACAAAAACCCCATACAGAAAAAGAAAATGGAAACAACAACAATAACAATAACACCGTTTTATCCCTAAACCATAGTAGATTCTAAGCCCAAAGTATCTGGTACGAAGAAGAAGAAGAAGAAGAAGAAGAAGAAGAAGAAGAAGAAGAAGAAGAAGAAGAAGAAGAAGAAGAATAAGAAGAAGAAGAAAAAGAAGAAGAAGAAATAAAGATGAACTAAGAAGAGATGAGATGGTGCATTTGGCTGGATATGGCGAAGAAAATCTCTCGACCGTTCTCATCTCCGGAATTGTTCTTTGTCAAGCTTGCCTCTTCGCCATCGCCGCGATCCACAACCTTTTTCTTTTCTTTTCTCAATTCCTAATTCAGTCACGGCTCTCAAATCTTGTAACACTCCTAACCTGCCTCTGTCGTCAGATTAGTGTTACGGAGCATTACAAATCAATCGAAAAACATTAATCGTTATAACATAAAATAAATTAATCTCATTCAAAACATATCAAACATAAGCATTTGGTCCCCAAATTGAGCCTTCGAGGCCCTAAAATTAGTTTAGGAGCTACTCAGGACTAATTTGAAAGAATTCAAAATTTTTAAGAAAAATATGCAAAAATTGAAAAACAGGGGTCACACGGCTGTGTGGCCAGGCCATGTGACATAACCCAGGCCGTGTAACATTCGAACAAAAGGGTTACATGATCGTGTCCCAGGTCGTGTTCTCACCTATGTATCTCACTGAATAGGGTCACACGGCCATGTGCTAGGTCATGTAACTCACTGACTTGAAACACTAAGAAATTTCAAATGACATACGATCGTGTCTCCAGACCATGTGTGTCACATGGTCGTGTGACAGCCCGTGTCCCAGGCCGTGTGATCCATAATTTGACCCTAAATTCATGCCATTTCAAGGCCAAATCATACCTAGCCGTCCATACCATTTGGGCATACATTCAAGGAGTTTATAACATCATTCACACACACCTAACATACGATTTCAATCATCCCAAATCATCAAACCAATATGCCATTCAAAGGCACCACAATTATACCAAAACATCATTTACCAAAGCAAGCCAATATTACCATATTCCAAGCATGCAAACCTAGTTCATTTAACCACTACATGATACCACAAAAGACCATTTCCAAACCATCACATACATACCAAAAGAGCCATATATACAAGCACTTAAAAGTGACCAAAATGACAAAACTTGGTAGGGCATTAAAGTTCATCAAACCAAACCTAAACTCCAAAGCATTTGCATACCAAAACATCTATTTCACATCCATGAACTACCATTACAAAAGACCTATACATGCCATTATTAACATTGGCCAAAATATTCAAAAACTACCGAAATGGTTGTTGGATAGTGTAATAGGTCTCTGACGAGTTTCTAACCAATCGAGCTTTCGATAGTCTATAAAACAAAGAAATGTAACTATGTAAGCAACCAGTGCTTAGTAAGCTTGTACAAACTTAAACATAACTTACCATTTCATTAGCACAATTCATAGTTTAAGCAAAAAATCATTACCAATGCCATAAGCTTAGTATAAACCTATACAACATCATCAACTCACAAGTTAGTGAACTTGTCCATGACACAAATGAATTCAACCATAAGATAAGTAGATTTCCATACATAAACACACCATTTAACTCATCAATGTTTTCATAAGATCATGATTCATCTCATTTGCATACGTACCTTTTTATTTCCTTTTCTTACCTGTTGAACCATCTAGAATTACATCGGATATTCGGGAATGCTCACACATAGTGTGTCTTTCCATATAATCGTAACCTCTCTTTTACATCAATGCTCACACGAGCTATAGAATAGGCCTGCTCATATGAGTTATGGGTTAGAATGTAAGCTACACGATGCTGCTCACACGAGTTGTGGAGAATCCGCAACAAATGCAGGACCTTAACCATCAGTTGGATATTCAAGACCAACACCCGAAACATGAAATCCCTAATGACATATCATTCGTATCCTAAGAATTCTTAAGGTTCAAACTGGATTTGTTATCTGTCAATTATTCGTACATCGATACATTTACAATTTCAAGGTTTGCAAAATAACCCTCGGGCTAGCTAGATTAAGCTAAAACGAACTTAGAAACATAAAAATCATTAAAAACGGGTTGAAAAACACATACCATGCAAAGAAATAGCTTGGCCGAATCAAACACTAAACAATGGAGTTCTTCCCCCTTAAAATCGGTTAAAGATGAAAAATAAAATATAATACATGCTTTAATTTCCTTTGTTGTAAGTTTAATTTCTAAATCACCATTTTAACCTCATTATTAACCAAAAATTTCATTAAAACATATCCATAAACATCCACTAATTCTTTAATTGGTATATTTATCATTCAAGTCCATTAACTTTCCTTTCCAAAGCCATGTAACCCTTTTAACTAATAGAATTCAACTTTTATACCTTTTACGATTTAGTCCTTTTTACTTAATTAATCATTCAAAAATCAAAATTTCTTATCGAAATTTTAATACGACCTTAATATAATTTCATAGACATTAAATAAATATTAAAATAAGATTCACTCGTTAGAATTGTGGTCCCAAAACTACTATTTTCGGCACTACTGAAAACGGGCTGTTAAAACTCTCTTGAAACCTTAAGCCTTTCTCATAATTATTTGTTCGAGAAATTACTGAAATCGTTTAACTCGCTTACAAGTTTAAAGAGACTCGACCCCGAGTTACAACAAACTCACTGGGTTTCTACCAAAACTGCCATTTAACTTATTGGCACTTGTTTTAAAAGCAAATTCTTTATTTGGGAATGTCCCGAAATCAACTTTCGACAAGTTAACTTGGTTAGAAGTCGTTGAACTTCGTGGCAACTTATTTTTCGATACCCTAGGAGCATGGTTCTTCTACAACCTCATGCTGTTGCTGAACCATTCTAGAATTTTTTTCTCTTCTCCTCCTCCTCCTTCTCTTCCTCCTCCTCCTCCTCCCCCTCCTCCTCATCATCATCATCATTTTCTTCTTCTTCTTCTTCTTCTTCTTCTTCTTCTTCTTCTTCTTCTTTTCCGCTTCTTCTTTTTCTTTTATTTCCCAGCCCAGCTAGGGTTTTAAATTGAGGCCGTTTACACAGTAGGATGCCATGTCACTTTTACGTTACGTCTATACCACTCATACATATTTGTGCTTATAATATAATTTTTATAACTTAAACTTATATAAAAATAAATTCTAATGTTAGATCAGTATAATAGAGTTCAACATTTTTGACCATAAAAAGCTTCGTACGGTGTTATTTTAATGCTTATTTGATAACTATTATTATAAGCAAATTCAACCAATGGAAGAAATTTCTTCCAGCTACCTTCGAACTCTTAAATACAACAATAGAGCAAATCTTCGAGTACCTGAATTACTTGCTTAGATTGACCATTGGTCTGTGGATGAAATGTTGTATTGAAATGCAATCGAGTGCCTACAGCTTCGTGTAACTTACTTCAAAATCAAGAAATAAATCATGGATTCCTATCAGAGATAATAGACATCAGCACACCATGCAGTCTAACAATCTTAGAAACGTACAATTCTGCCAACTTCTTAAGTGAGTAATCCATACGTACTGAAATGAAATGTGCGGATTTAGTTAAACGATCCAAAATAACCCAGACAACATCTTTCTTTCGCGGAGACAAAGGTAATCCCGATACAAATTTCATCATAACTCGTTCCCATTTGCACTCTAGAATCATTATAGGCTGTAAAGGTCCAGAAGGTACCTGGTGCTAGCTTTGACTTGCAAATAGATCAAACATTTCGATACAAACTTTGAAATCTCTCATTTCATACCTGGCCACCAATACATTTGTTCCAAATCATCGTACATTTTGTTGCTACCAGGATGAATCAATAAATTACTATTGTGAGCTTTTTGTAAAATCTTTTGAATAACATCAAAATTCCTCGGAATACATATCCTGTTTCTGAAATACAAACTACCGTCAGAACTAACATGAAATTTTGAATCAGGTGTTGACTCAATCTGTCCCTGTTTAGCAATCAACTTAGAGTCACTTTTCTAAGCTTCACAAATTTGTTGTAGAAACGTTGGTCAATATTTTAATTCGACTATAATAGAACCATCATCAATCAACGTCAACTGAGTGTTCAAAGCCGTAAAGCAAATAAGGACTTTCTACTTAGAGCATCAACAACGACATTAACTTTTCTTGGATGATAGTCGATGATCAAATCATAATTTTTTAACAACTCTAACTATCGGCGTTGTCTTAAATTTAATTTTTTCTGCAACATCAAATACTTCAGGCTTTTGTGATCCGTAAAGATATGACATTTTTCTCCATACAACTAGTGTCGCCAGATCTTTAAAGGAAATACAATAGATGCAAGCTCTAAATCATGAATTGGGTAATTTTTCTCGTGCGGTTTCAACTGTCGAGCAGCATAAGCTACCACTTTTCCTTCTTGCATCAAAACATAGCCCAAACCATTTAATGAAGCAGCGCTATAAATCACAAATTCTTTACCGGACTCTGGCTAAACCAACACAGGGGCTTCGGTCAATAATGCTTTCAACTGATCAAAGCTTTGCTGACACTTTTTAGACCATTCGAACTTGACATCTTTTTGAAGCAGTTTCGTCAACGGCGTAGCAACCATCGAAAATCCTTTAACAAATCTCTGATAATACCTGGCTAGACCTAGAAAACTTCTAATTTCTGAAACATTTCTCGGAGGTTTCCAGTCCACTACAGCTGATATTTTACTCGGATCAACTCTAATACATCTACCGATACCACGTGTCCCAAAAATCCAACTTCTCTGAGCCAGAACTCACACTTGCTAAATTTAGCAAACAACTGTTTATCGCGCAAAATCTGTAAAATTATTGTCAAATGTTGTACATGCTCAATTTCATCTCGAAAATAGATCAGAATATCATTGACGAACATAACTACAAATTTGTCTAGATAAGGTCGAAGTATTTTGTTCATCAAATCCATAAACATAGCAGGTGCATTGGTCAAACCAAAAGGCATAACAAGAAATTCATAATGTTCGTACCTGGTTCTAAAAGTAGTTTTCAGCATGTTCGAATCTTTAACCCGTAATTGTTAATATCCAGAACGGAGATCAATCTTTGAAAATACTATTGCACCTTTCAGCTGATCAAACAAATCATCGATACGTGGCAAAGGATACTTGTTCTTGATCGTGACTTTGTTAAGCTGTCGATAGTCGATACACAACCGCATTGACCCACCATTTTTCTTGACAAACACTACAGGAGCTCCCTAGGGAGAAAAATAAGCCGAACAAAGGCTCTGTCTGTCAACTCTTGCAACTGTACTTTCAAATTTTTTAATGCTGTAGGTGCCATTCTATACGAAGCTATCGATATTGGAGAAGTCTTGGTACTAACTCAATAGAAAATTCAACCTCTCTGACTGGCAGTAACCCTGGTAACTCTTCTAGAAATACAGTCGAAAACTCACAAATAGTCAGAACTGACTCTAATTTCAATTTTGAAGCCTTGGAATCAAATATATAAGCTATGTATGGCTCAAACCCTTTTTGACATATTTATTTGCTGACATAGCTGAAATAACATTATATGTACCATCAAATCTATTTGATGGATTATTTCACCATTCTGACATTTCAACACAATTTACTTTCATCTACAATTCACAACAGCATCATGCAGAGTTAACCAGTCCATACCCAAAGTCACATCAAATTCAGCAAATGGTAATAGCATCAAATCAGCTGAAAAGTTTTAATCTCGAATCATCAAAGGACAGTTTTTATAGACTTTATTAATTAACACATACTGACCTAAAGGATTCGTTACTTTGATCACTAATTCAGTAGACTCATAAGATATTTTTCTTATTTGACACTAAAGTTGTGCATACATGTGAGTGCGTTGACCCTGAGTTAGTCAAAGCATTAACACTAGTATCAAAGATAGAAAATGTATCAGTAATCATATTAGGTGCCAAAGCTTCCTCACGAGATTGAATCGCATAAGCCTTAGCTGGTGCTCGTACCTCAGATATAACAGTAGAATATTTCGTTCCACTTCGACTATTACTTGCGTTTCCACTATTTCTAGATAGTCTTCCTCTCACAGCTCTGTTACTTGGATGAGTGTTCTGAGCTTTCTCCTTATCAGATCTTTTAGGTAGTCTTTGAGGAAATGATAGTAAGAACCACATTTAAAGCATGATCCATCTCTTAATCTGCACTCCTTGAAATGTCGTTTATTGCATTGTTGACATTTAGGTTTATTATTTCGTACACTACCCACACTAGCTATAGATGTAACTTGAGGTCTCGAACTCAAATGTTGCTTCCCTTTATCTCTTCCCAAGAATCCCACTGAAGCTGATGTAAGACTGTAAAATTCCTTTGATTTCTTCGATGGAGATAAAAATATTTTTCCCATAAGTTGTTTACCAATGTCACGAGCCTCAAAATCCACCTTTCTTTTAGCTTTACTGAGTTCTTCAACTTTATGTGCTCAATCCACCAAAACCACAAATTCTTTCAACTCTAGAATCCCAACTAACAATTTGATATCTTCGTTTAGACCGTCTTCAAACTGGGTACACATAACAACCTTGGATGGTATACATTCCCGAGCATATTTACTGAGTAGCACAAATTCTCTTTCTTACTTGGGTACTGTTATACGACCCTATTTCAATTCAAGAAATTCTTTTCATTTCTTGTCAAGATACGTTGACTAACATATTTCTTCCTGAATTCTGTTTGAAAGAAATCTCAATTCACACGGTCCTTTGGTACCATAGCAATCAAAGTATTCCACCATTGATACTCTGAGTCTTTTAACAAAGATACTGCACACTTTAAACATTCAACAGGTGTATAATACAATTCATTAAAAACCCTCACAGTGCTTTCTAACATAACTCAGCTTTTTCAGGGTCGTCTTCAGCTATACTGCGAAATTTCTCAGCCCCATACTTATGAATATTATCAACTGGAGGCTTATTTACCCGTACTTGTTCCAAACCTTGGGGAATAATAGGGACAGGTTGGGGTAGGGGAAGGGGTGGAGGTCGTTGAGCCATCAAGTTCGTACTAACGAACTCAGAGAACCATTCTAACATCATTTGGAAGAAGGCTTCTTTCGCCTCATTCCCAGGCCCTCAGCTACTGGCCCATTGCTAGCTGCTTCATGTACGGAGGCTTGCGCATTACTTTCTACCTCATCAGAATCAGCTCGATTGGTTGACATCTTTTATTTATACAGAAACATAGTTTAGTTTAAGGCAGGAGCTATCACACTATCACAAGTTATATAATTGCATGTATTTCTAAACTCCATACATGATACGTTTAGCCTGAGAACTGACTAAATCGTAGCTCTGATACCACTAAATGTAACACCCTTAACTCGTCTCTGTTATCAGATTAGGGTTAAAGAGTATTACTGATCAATTAGAAAATATTTGGTCCCTTAATTGAACCTTCGAGGCCCTAAAAATACTTTAGGAGCAATTCAAGACTAATTTGGAAGAATTCAAAAGTTTTAAGAAAAGATGCAAAAATTGAAAAATGGGGTCACATGGTCGTGTGACATAACCCAGGCCGTGTAAAATTAGAACAAAGGGACACACGGTCGTGTTCCAGCCCATGTTCTCACCTGGGTATCTCGCTAAGTAAGGTCACACCGTCGTGTCACAAGCTATGTAACTCTCTGAGTTGTCACACACGGTCGTGTGTCAGGCCATGTAACTTACTGACTTGAAACACAAAGAAATTTCAAATGACACACGATCGTGTCGCCAAGTCGTGTGTGTCACACGGCTGTGTGATAGCCCGTGTCCCAGGGCATCTGATCCATAATTTGACCCTAAATTCATGCCATTTCAAGGCCAAATCATACCTAGCCATCCATACCATTTGGGCATACATTCAAGGAGTTTATAACATCATTCACACACACCTAACATACGATTTCAATCATTCCAAATCATCAAACCAATATGCCATTCAAAGGCACCACAATTATACCAAAACATCATTTACCAAAACAAGCCAATATTACCATATTCCAAGCATGCAAACCTAGTTCATTTAACCACTACATGATACCACAAAAGACCATTTCCAACCAGTATATACATACCGAAAGAGCCATATATACAAGCACTTAAAAGAGACCAAAATGACATAACTTGGTAGGGTATTAAAGTTCATCAAACCAAACTTAAACTCCAAAGCATTTGCATACCAAAACATTTATTTCACATCCATGAACTACCAATACAAAAGACCTATACATGCAATTATTAACATTGGCCAAAATATTCAAAAACTACCGAAATGGTTGCTGGATTGTGATAGGTCTCTGATGAGTTTCCAATCGATCGATTTTTCGATAGTCTATAAAATAAAGGAAAGTAACTACGTAAGCAAATAGTGCTTAGTAAGCTCGTACAAACTTAAACATAACTTACCATTTCATTAGCACAATTCATAGTTTAAGCAAAAAATCATTACCAATGCCATAAGCTTAGTATAAACCTATACAACATCATCAACTCACAAGTTAGTGAACTTGTCCATGACACAAATGAATTTAACCATAAGATAAGTAGATTTCCATACATAAACACACCATTTAACTCAATCAATGTTTTCATAAGATCATGATTCATCTCATTTGCATACGTACCTTTTTATTTCCTTTTCTTACCTGTTGAACCATCTAGAATTACATCGGATACTTAGGAATGCTCACAGATAGAGTGTCTTTCCATATAACTGTAACCTTTCCTTTACATCAATGCTCACATGAGCTGTGGAATGGGTCTGCTCACACGAGCTGTGGGTCAGAATGTAAGCTACATGATGCTGATCGTACGAGCTGTGAAGAATCTGCAATAAATGCAGGACCTCAGCCATCGGTAGGACATTCAATACCAACACCCGAAACATGAAATCCCTAATGACATGTTATTCGTATCCTAAAAATTCTTAAGGTTCAAACGAGATTCGTTATCCGTCAATTATTCGTACATTGATACATTTAAAATTTCAAGTTCATATATATTACACAACATAGGAAATAATAAATTTAACTAGCATGAATACGATCATAGTTCATATGAACTTATCTCGATAACTAAGGTCGTAGAAGAAGAGTCGAACTAATCCGAAGCTTTAGCTTTTCCTCAATTTGTCCTATTGTGCTTTATCTTGGTCTAAATAAATAATTTCATTCAATTAAGTAATTCTAGTATTCAATTAATCCCTAGTTCATATTTATGTAAAATTACAAAATTACCTCTAATACTTTAACTTTTCATAACTTAGTCCTTAAACTCATAACTTAAATATAACTCATTTTAACCTAAAGCCAACTTAACCAATGTTACAATGGACCTTAAAACAACCCATTATTACAAAAATTTAATAACAAAACCCATATATTTACACTTTTAACAATTTAATCCCTAATTGCAATTTCACCAAAAATCACTAAATAAAACTTGTATATTTCACAGTCAAGATGAATAATCTATCAAATAACCTCAAAATATATTCAAAAACATCCATGACAAGTCCCTCAACCTTTAACTGTAATATCCCTAAATCGAGTCTAGTAGTTTCAAGTATATTTTTTTGGTTTCGAGTGTGAAACTAAGAATTTATAGGGTTTCTAGTAATTTGTAATTTAATTTAGGAGGTTAATTTGATCTAAAATCGATTAAACAATAATCCAAAAAATTTAAAAATATATTTTCAAAAAAATTAATTTTAAAGATTTTAAATAATTATTAGTGAAAATAATCAACTTGGGATGAAAAAGAATTTTAAAATAATTTTTATTGGGGGTAATTTAAGTAAAATTTAAATATTAATTAAATAGGATTTACTTGTAAAAAAAGCGAAAATTTAGAGTATTTATATGCAAAATAAACCTTAAAATTCAGAATTTTGGAGGGAAAGGATTAAATGATAAATTAAGGGAAATGTGGGAGTGATCATTAGGCAAATTTCCGAATTTTTAAATTTCTTATGGGTGGTTTCAGTTTTAAAACTAATGTATCTAGCCCACTTTTCACACATTTTATATCAGATTAGGGAGCTTTAATATTCGCTTTCTTTGCATGATTTTAAATATCATTAGAGAATAGATCAACCAATTTCCTTATCAAAATACTTTATCAATTCACCTGAAATTATTCTCAAAAGTGGCCAAAAATATTATGAAATTTCTCAAATTTCTTGAATCAAGATTTCAATCAACGAATTTAGAGCGAATCAAAAGTAATCTTCAATCCTAAACTTGTTTTTATGTTGATTAGAAACATGTTTACATGATTTGAGAGTCAATGAAAGGATTTTTATCAATGTCATCTTCTTCCAAGAACATATGGTTCTTTAATGGTGGATCTTGAATTTTGAGAGAAAATCCACAAATAAATGGATGTTCCAACTCAAAATCGATCTATTAATAGGTTTTTGGTCTTATTTATCAAGTTTAAACATGATTTGTGATGTAATTTAAAGAAATCTGAATTTTATCATCTTCATGAACCGATTTTCTGAAATTTTGTGAAATTGATTTAAAGATAAATTTGATGCTTAGTATAAGTGTATTTGGTCTAATATTGATGATTGAGAGTGTTTAGAAGGGCTGGAGAGATTGATTTTGTGAGGAATCGAGTTTTCAACTTGATGTTACAAATCCAATAAGGTATCTTTGTGAGAGGATTTCGATTAGTATAGTTAATTAAAATTCGTATTTATTATAACATTGGAAAGGTGGTAATGTCTACTTTATCTTTGTTGAAGCTCCGAATCTTGAAGAAGACTGAGATAATCAGAATTGAAGCTTGGATTTGCTTGGTTGATCACTTATTTATGGTAGAATAAATTGTATGGTGAGTGTTTCTAACGCTGATTTGGTAAATTGACCCTCATTTATGCTTAATTAGTAGCTTAACTGATGATTTCAATTGATTAATTATGGTTGAATGACTGATTTTTGCAAGATTGATATTATATATACAAGAGTTGAATTTTTATTGAATAATGGTAAGTAAGCATTTAGGTGGTTTTGTACAATTTAATTAGGCTAATTATATTGATGATTAAAGTATGTTTACTGGAGATTTTGATCATGATATATTGGTGTTACAATTGGTAATTTAACATTGGAAAATGACAAATAAAATGCTTGATTTAATTTGATGTTAAATGGCTATATTACATGTTACACATAAGAATTTTGTCACATTAAATTGAGCACAATAATGACTGATTTATATGCTATGTTCAACTAAATATATTGGAAACATGCATGGTGGATCCATTGGATATAGTTGGTATGCCATAGGATTTGTGAGTACTCACATTTATTTGTGACATTTTGAGCATATGGCTCTAGGTGGACTGATTTGTTTAGAGTAGATAAGGGAGTGTTGAGCATGAGTCTCCACTTATTGGGTTATTTGAGGCATTATAAGGGAGCATGTTCTTTTCCCCACTCAAATCAGTGGGTTGTATTTGATATTTGTATGAGTTAGGAGATCCGTTTATCCGATGTATGATCACCCAATTAAGCCATGAAAAGTGTATGCTAATATATTTATGTGTGATTATTGTTATATTATTCGATGTTTGTAAGCCATGAATAATTGATTCTTGATATTGATAAAGCATATGGAAATTAAATTGACATGTTTCATTATTTTGGCTGATAATTGGCGATTGATTGGATGTGATTTAAGCATGATTTGGATGTTGATTTACTAGTCGTTTTTAGTAACATTCACTAAGTTTTTTAAAGATCACACCCGTACAATTCATGCAGATACTCATCAAGCTTGAGGATCTAAGGAGCCGAGCAAGAGAGTTCCAAGAGATTTAGGCTTGGTAGAGACTTTATTACACGTTTTAGAGACTGTAATCGGGCATTATGGAACTCCTGAGAATTAGTTTAATTTTGGTTGTAATTGGACTTTGGACATTGGACATTTTACTTTGGATGGTTTTATAATAATTTTGATGCATGTTTAAGTTTAATTATTGAATGATTTATGGTGTATTGTTGCTTGATAACACGATGATTGATAACATGGTGTGTGAGCCACGAAATTTATACTAGCGATTGTTTAAATGAAGCTTCCATGGAGTGGTTTACTAGCGACTAAGGTATGCCACTTGTTTAATTTATTCGGTGTTTGTTATGCATGAAATTGATTGTCTAATTCTATATAATTGAGGCTTAATTGATGTCAATAAATTCAATAGAAGGTGTATGTATATGTATGTTAATTAATCGTAGTTAAATTGGGTTTAATTGGCCATTAAAATGTGCAAAATCAGGTTTTAAAATGAGTTTTTCACAAAAATAGGTGCAGTGGTTTTCACACGGGCGTTGCCTGTCCACATGGGCGTGTGAGGGGTTGCACACAGGCGTGTGGGAAAGTGACACAGACATGTGGAGACTAGAGGTATCACATTTGGGCGTGTGGGATTTCCACACGGGCGTGTGCGATCCGCCTAAAAGTTTTTCACGACGTGAACATGATTGTTTAATGACACACGGTCTGGGGGACACGACCGTGTGGGTTTTGGGGTTTGAATTTTTTTCTTTTTAAATTGGTATTCTAATTTGTTTAAGTTACAATTTAGTCCTAAAAATTTATTTGTCTAATTAGAGCCTTAGATGATAAGGAAACTTCGTAAAATTTTAGGATTAGTCTCGCAATGGGTAAAATTCGATAGAAATGCACTTAACGTATAATTCAGAAGAGGTTCTAATAGTTTTCATTTGTTGCAATTTAGTCCTTAATAGTAAAACTTGAATTAGACATAGTAAACGAACTCAAATTAAGCTGAAATGTTTAGGCTTGCATAATTTGACTAAAAGAAGGTCGGAAAACACTTAGACATAAAATTGTGTTAGTTTTACCATAGGTGATAAAATGACGAAAATGCCCTGAGGTTAAATTACCTAGGAAAAGTTTAAAATTGGCTCATAATTTGCTTCCGCATTAATAAATAACTAATAATTAGATAAGATTGAGGTGTTATAAGGTCAGGGTGTGTCTTGGGTGATTGTTAGCCGGAGAGTCACTTAGGTGGCTAATGTAATGCTTCGAATTTGGACCAGTCCGTCCCGGTTGGGTTTGGGGTGTCACATTAATAGTTTTGTATAATAACCCTCGAGCTAACTAGATTAAGCTAAAATGAACTAAAAAACATAAAAATCATTAAAGCGAGTTGAAAAATATATACCATGCAAAGAAATAGCTTGGCCGAATCAAACACTCAACAATGAACCTCTTCTCCCCTTAAAATCGGTTAAAGATGAAAAATAAAAGATGATACATGCTTTAATTTCCTTTGTTGTAAGTTTAATTTCTAAATTACCATTTTAACCTCATTATTAACCAAAACATTCATTAAAACCTATCCATAAATATCCACTAACTCTTTAATTTGTATATTTATCATTCAAGTCTATTAACTTTCCTTTCCAAAGCCATTTAACCCTTTTAACTAATAAAATTCAACTTTTATACCTTTTATGATTTAGTCCTTTTTACTTAATTAACCATTCTAACATTAAAATTTCTTAACAAAATTTTAAAATGACCTTAATATAATCTCATAGACATTAAATAAATATTAAAATAATAATTCACTCGTCATAATTGTGGTCCCGAATGCACTGTTTCTAACACTACTGAAAACGGGCTGTTACAACTCTTTTGAAATCTTAGACCTTTCTCATAATTATCTATTCAAGAAATTACTGAAATAGCTTACCTCACTTACGAGTTTAAAGAGACTCAACTCGAGTTACAACAAACTTACTGGGTTTCTACCGAAATTGTCATTTAACTTATTGGCACTTGTTTTAAAAGCAAATTCTTCATCTAGGTATGTCTCGAAATCAAATTTTGATAAGTTAACTCGGTTATAAGTCATTGAACTTAGTGGGAACTCATTTTTGATACCCTAGGAGCATGGTTTTTCCACAACCTCATGCTGCTGTTGAACCACTCTAGAATTTTTTCTCTTATTTTCCTCATTTCTTTTCTTCTTCTTCATCTTCATCTTCTCCTATACTTCTTCTTTTTCTTTTAATGCCTAGCCCAGCTAGGGTTTTAAATTAAGGTCGTTTACACAGTAGGATGCCATGTCACTTTTTCATTACGTCTATAACGAAAAATGGTTAAAAGGACTGATTTGTTATTTTTCGAAAGTTGAGTAACTGAATTGAAATCAGAGTGACCGTTGGTGTAATTTACCAATAAACATATTATAAAACTTTTTATATTTTTATAACACATAAATTATTTCTATAATATATATTTTTACCATAACTTTAGAATTGAAATAATATCTTTTAGGATTTATAATCTCACTTTAGAATTTTTTGACATAATCATTCCAAACACTCATACATGTTTTTGCTTATAATATAATTTTTATAACTTAAACTTATATAAAAATAATTTGTAATGTTAAATCATGTATGAGTGGCTGGAAAACCATAAGGTAATTGGATTTGGGTTTAATTACCCACTTAATTACTCAAATTCTCATCCCTTTAAGATTTGGAAAGTGTAATTGGGTGCTCCAATTACAACCTAATTTAGTGGGACCCACCAATTACAATGATTATTAGACATGCCACTTTTCTATAATTACAAGTAATTACACTCAAATCCAATTATTAAGTAGCTTTCCAAACACTTCATAATATAATGATTTAAAACAAAAAAATTAAAGAAAAATAAATACTCTAAAAATTTTTGTTTTAATTTTTTTTCAATATTTTTGCAAAAAGGTCTGTAACACCCTAAATTTCGTAAGGTTAGAATTAATAAAATCATTAAGAAATTAGCCTTAGTCTTAATGGTTAAGAGATTAGTATATTGCTAAAAGAACCAAGGTTCAAGCCTCACTTTTCCTATTTTTTTTTGTTTTAATTTTTCAACAATTAAGGAACAAACTCAATCTAGTATATATATATTAAATGTGGTAGAAATAAACTAAGAATGGGTAGTAGCCTAAGTGATAAAGCTTTGCATTTCCCATTATCCGTAAGTTTAAATCACATCACTTTCTTCCCGTTTCATTTTTTGGACGACAAGAAAAGCTATTTGCTCAATCAATCACTCTAATTTTGAAACCCTAAGTATTTAATAACTTTTCCTAATTATACATTGCTTTCAATTCTTTTACCCCTAAATTGAACTCTTTTTTTTCTTCTCTTTAAATCCTTCATCTTCTTTTATTCCCTATTTTTCTTTTTACAAAAATTTTACATTCTTTCATGGAAATTGATCTTCTGAAATCCCAAATCAGAATCAATTCACGATTCAACCCGTTCTTTCTTTGAGCGTTGAATTTATCATCGAAAACCTTCAAAATCCTATTAAGAATCCATAAGTACGCCTCAATCCCAATGTTTAGATCTCGAATCTTTAAAGAATTACTATCTAATGGTAATCTTGCGATCAGTTAAACGATCTTTCTCGATTTTCATCAAAACTTTTGACCATATTTTTTTATCTTGAAATCAACCATTAATCCTTATGTAATTGTGATTGAAGGATCTGTTTTAGGTACCCCATATTAGATTTGAATGAGAAGGATGTTGCTCGGTCTCACGGAAAAAGGTGTGTGTTCTTTTACAAGCGAATCGAGGTGAAACTATGCCTAGGATAGGGCCACACGGGCATGTGAACCACATGGCCATGTCCCCCTACAAACCCTAGGATAGTTTGCTTCTCACATGGGCACGACTCTTCCACACGGTCTGCCACATAGGCATGTAGACCACACGGGTGAACCACACAACCTACCACTTGGCCATATGCCTTGGAAACCCTAGTGTTATTCGTAAACCACATGGCTTCAGTCTATTACACTATAGTGTAACCCTTCCACATAATCTGTGGCATCTAACACAACCTAGCAACACGACCATGCGCCTATTATTTTTAAGATTTTACATTTCTAACCAAAATTTATGATTTACTCAATTTAGTCCTTGATTGATCCTCGAACCATTTTGAGTGTTTTATTTTATTCAATTAAGTCCTTGATAATACGAGTAATGTTAGAATCCATGATCTGATTGACTGAATTGTTAATATTATGTAAAAGTATGATTTGTCCAGTTTAATCCCTGTACATTCTTTAAATTATTTAGAGTTTTCCCTTACTCAATTAAGTCCTTGATATTGTGTGAATTCTAAAATTTGTGTTTAATACCTTAAATGCTCTTATTACATCGCATGATACGTAAACATTATGTGTTTTTTGATAAAGTGAAACTGTTAAATTGAAAGTGATAATATTGGTACCACCTTGCGAAGAACATGATAAGCATGTTAAGTGTTAGTGATGAATTGAGTACATGTTACATGTTTACTACTAGTGTTGATTTGTAATAATACAAAGCATGAAATAGTGCATTGCATGGGGCGGGACATTGTACGGAGGAAGAGTGACAATTTATTTAACCTGCAAACAAGTGGTGGCTCGTCCACAAAACCCAGTGGCATTTTGTTTAATTTACAAAAATGTTATGCACCCACAACAAGTGGCAGTAACTAAAAATATTTTTTTTATCTAAAATACTAGTGGTTTACCCATGTTTTTCTTTCCAAAGTGGCAGCTTATCTGTAAATCAGTGGTGCCTCATCCTCAATCCGAAGTGATATGGTAGATGACTTCTAGGGAACTCATAAGTGAGGTGTGTAGCGGAGTTGGGTAGGACTTGCCTGTTAATTTGAAACTACATTGTATTCATAAGCACATGCATATAAAACTATGAATACCAAAATAGATAAGTGAAATGTTTTATGTGAAAAATTGTTATGGTTGTTTTTAATCTCAAAATTGCTAATCCATGTGTTCTATTTGTTTTTTTTGTTCTGGTTTTTCTTATAATGGAACTCACGTACTACGCTTCATAGTTCACCCCATTTTATTTTTCATCCTTTCAGATAACCCACCAAGTTAGGATGCGGACACGACATACAGAGGGTTTGGAAACATTTTACTTTTATGAAATTCTTATTAGGCTTGTTTTTAAAATTTCAGTTATTTTGGAACTGTATTGTTTTATATATTTTGTGGCATGAGACTCATATTTAGGGTTATTTAGCATGCATGACATTTAACTTAATTTTAAAAAATGACTTTTACTTAATTAAGACATGAAAAATTGTTTTATTAAAACCAAGTAAAAATTACTTTTCCGCTACTAGGTGATAATTAAATTCTGTCTAATAAATAAACTACAAGTTAACTAAGTTTTCAATGGTATTCACCTTTTACAAGAAAAAAATATTAACTTTTACAAGAAAAAAATATTAAATTAATCATTTTTTATCAACCCATGAGTCATTCTTTAAAAATAGACTTAAGTCTTTCTAAAAATAAACAAATGTTTTAATTTGACTATTTAAAATCTTGATCGCACAAGGTCATTTCGGTGGCCGATGTAATCTCTTGGATTTGAGCCAACCGTCTAGACCGAGTTGGGGAGGTTACAAGGTCTTTCTTCTTTAGTTTTTTTTTGTTACTTTTAAAAGTTATGCAACAACGTTTTACACATTTTTATAAGTTTCATTTTAAATTCTGACTCATAAAATTTGACGCTTCGTTTAATGGTTAAATTAACATTTTTAATAATGGAAGAACCTAATTGATATAACTTGGATAGTTTGGGATGTAATTAGAATTCTATGAATGATCAATTTAGAATGAGATCCATAATTTAGGGATGCCTAGTACAATTATCTTTTTTAATTTAATATTTAGTAATTATATACATTTTTTGCTATCACATATGCTCTTTATATTTACATTATAGTATAAGATATAAAAGAAAAATATATATTATACACTTAAAAACGAGTCAAAGTTAAGCTTTGATTTTTGTTCATATTTTAAATCGATTTAACTTTTTTAAGTAAATTTATTTTTTTAGATTTAATATTTTTATCTAAACTCTAAATTAATTTTTATTCTTGAATAAAACATCTTAACAAGTTAAATAATGTGTTTTTTAGGCCTTATCCTAAAGAGTTAACTCATAATCATATAAATTTGATAAAAGCTAAATGACATTTTAGTGTGTTTTAATAAAGCTCTTTTAAATATATGATGAAATAGCAAAAATGTATTTTTTTTGCTTGTCTAAATAATTTAAATAAAAATTATAAAAAAGGTATATGGCCTTGTTTGGCAATTGGTTGATAGTTAATAACAAATAAGAGCATGACACATTTTATTGTTAAGTATTTATTTGTTTATAATACTTTAATCTTTATTGGGTGAAATTATTGAAATAAAACACTATTACCAAGGAATTAAAACATTCATTATGGAAATGAATTAGTGAATATTTTTTTAAAATTTAAATAAACAAATTCTTAAGTTCCTTATTTGCAAATATTAACCTTGTGGAAATTTATAAATATTACTAGTATATCAATATAATTGTAAACTATATTCTTAGTGATAATTATTTCACACTTAAAATAAATTTGTCAAGTAGCATCTTTCAATTAATATAAAGTTGCATAAGAAATCATTTTACACAAGTAAATTGAAAATAAATTATGAGTACATAAATATTTAAGGGTGAATGTGCTCGATTGAAAATTTCTCACGGCAATATTGATTTTTGTAGATTCACGATGAAGGTTTTATTTTTATCTTTTTTGAGATTACTTTGGACTTTGGAGGTGAAAGTGAAAATGGAAGAATGAAGGCTACTGATATCTTGGCACCTCTATTAGGTTTGAGAGCATGTGGCAAAGGGAGTAATTTTTAAGCAAGTATGGTCAGATATGTTTTCCACATATCTCATTCCTAATCAACTGTTGAAAAAAGTGGTTCATCCCAATGCTTTTTGTTTTGGAGGTTTTAGCTCAACAAGTTCTTGCATACCTCCATTCACCAAACACTACAATTAGAGGGTTTGATTACCCAATCCTCCATTTATGCCCAAATCAACTAAAAAAAGAGAGGCTCAAAACGCTATTTACCAAGCACCTAAATTTGATGCAATGTATAATTTATAGTATAATAAGTTTCTAAGTATCATTTCAAAAAAAATATATATGATTCTAATTTTTTTATTTATAATTTATAATTTGATATAATAATTTTTTAGGGAGATATAATAAATTTAATAATACATCGTTTAGAATTTCTTCAAAATATTGACTTAATTATCTCCGTTATAATTATTAATGTATGCATTCATACTTTTTATTGTGTATTTTATGCATTCATAATAAATTTAATAATATATCGTTTAGAATTTTCTATTTTGTGTATTTTATGTAATTTTAATCCATTCTATATTTAGTTTAATTATTTTAGTTAGTTTAAATATATTTTTAACATTAAAATTTTAGATTAAATATATTTAACTCTGATATTTAAAAACATATATTTGTTTGGTTATAAGAATCTATATAACTATTTATAAAAGGACCTTCCTCATGCTGATGTCACAAGGCTAAAACTTTAGTATGACAAACCGCGCAACTTTAGATAATTTATTTTCTTCAAATTCACTTAAGTAAGCTTAACACTCAAAAGATGAGAATTCACAAAGGGAATTCTCTAAGGCATGGAAATAAAGATGAAGCAAACTCAAAGACAAATAAGCAATGGAGAACCGAATAAGCCATAAGAAAGCAATACATACAAGGTGTTTGAGTAAATACTCTCAAATATATACAATAACTATGAATGGAATGATTATAAATGATGGGAAATGCCTCTATTTATAGTTGAGCCCCTCCAGATCTAACAATATAGTTTAAAATACATTGATGGTCAAGATTAAAGTCTATCTATAAGATGAGAGTCCTAAGAGATTTAAACTCTATACAATCTTATCTTTTAAGATTAAAAAGATTTAACATGGTAAAATATAAGTTACTTTCCATATTCAATAGGCTATGTAGATGGGCCTTCAATCTTTCTACGTAGCAGGCCAGTCTTGTTTGGCCAAATGAACCCTTGTGAACAAGATAGATAATCCAAATGTGCCTTGGATGCGGGCTCCCTTGCACAGCCTGTGACATTCTCCCCCACTTGTTGTTATGACGTCCTTATTGCATCCTTGGAATGGAACTGGTCTATCTTGTCTTGGAACTACCATAAAGCCTTGACAGGTCTGCAACTAGTTTCCTTGTTAGGAAGTCCCTTCCATTGAACAAAGTACTCATACCTCGGCCTACAGTACTTTCGTCGAATCACTCAGTCTACCATGGTGCATTCAACTTCACGATCATAGAAGACCTTTACCACCATTGGTGCTTGTTTAGACTTGCTTCGATTTGGATCCTCTTGATCGCCATGGAAAGGCTTAAGCATACTAATATGGAACACCGGATGAATCTTGAGTTTTGCTAACAAATCAAGTTTGTAAGTCACCTTGCGTACCCTCTTCAGAACTTTAAAAAGTCTCTCATACTTTTGTACAACCCCTTTGTGCAAGCCAGTGGGGTGCAAAATCAAGTGCAATTTAACAAGGACTGAATCACCAACCTGAAATTGCACATCCATGTCATTCTAATCAACCCACTTGTTGTGTTTACTTGCCCTGTGTAGGCAAGCTCTGGATAAGTCATTCTGCTCTTGCCAGTCTTTAGAAAATCAATAAGCTACTGTATTTGGTATTGTATAACGAGTTTGTAACACCCCTTACCCGACCCAATCGTCGAGTCCGAGGAACAGAGTGCCACATTCATTTCTGGAGTAACTACTGACAAATTCATAGTAAAAACATAATTTTACTTCATCAATCATGCAATCAATCAATAATACAACATAGAATAACATGAATATTCTTTTTCGAGTCTTATACGAGCATACGAATGCTTTAAAGTCAACCCGAGATCAAATAAGGACCTTTTTGCAACACTTTTAAAATTTTAGATCAAATATTTTATAAATAAATAATTCAAAAATTCAATCATATCATAAACACCTAGATATTATGATACAAAACTAAATCTATGTCTTAATTGTAACACCCTATACCCTGCTTGGTCGCCAAGCCCAAATACAGGATGTCACATCACTGTCTTAAGTCACATACATCAAGTAGAAAGCTCATTGTGAACAAAACATCCATCATTTTATTTTTCATAAAGGTTTTAAGTCATCCAATCAGATAACTGTCGTTATTACATGCAAATCACTTGTTAACCGGTCTTACATACAGTTAGAAACATGCATAAGGGCCATTTAGCAAAAATTCAGGAAAATGTCTGTATGTATCGATATTGACATTAACTGGTATTGATACCACTTGGAAAAATGATATCAAATGAGTATTCTGTTTCTCGGCCAAATTCTCATTTGTCAAAAATTATCGGTACTCGCTATAAATTATCAATACTTTAATCCTAAGTATCGATACTCGAGAAAAGGTATTGATACCAAATTCCTATTCTGTTTCCCTATACGTTTTAATTCACAAAGGTGTCAATTTTTAAAGCCAACTATTATACCTATACTTCTGAAGCTAAAAATGCAACATAGAAGAGGAAATAATTCATCTCAAATAGTTCTTATGTAACATGCATCAAGTACTTTGTTTATTTCATCATTCAACGGTTAAATTTAACAGTCCAAAACATCAATCATCCAAACAAGAATTTTCATGCCAACATGAATGTCTATTATTCTAGCATAATAATGACATGAAAATCTTATAAGCCAAATCAAAATGTTTAAAATTCAATAACCCAAAATAGTTCTACCACATTGCATGTTTCTCCAATACAAATATAAATAATAGAGCACCTACGATAAACAACCAGTCTTCCTTGGATCGCTCCCTAGGAATCCACATCGCCCACACCGTGACGTCACTAATCTGCATATGTTGAAATGAGTGGGTGAGCTTCAACAAGCTCAGTGAATGTAAAGAATTTCCACAACGCAAACATAACATCATGCAACACAACCAATCATTTACTCACAAGTACCTTATTCTTAAGTCTAACATCATATAGAACTAAATCATGCATCATCTAATAGTTCATTCTCACAATGCATACATACTCTTTCAAGCATAGAACATATTTCACATGATTACATAATATATGATAAATTATGATAAGATGGCACTTGGATTATGAAACATGCAGAGAGTTTTATCATCACACATTGGATGCATAGATCTTCATTACACCACATAGACTCATAGAGTCAAACATGTCCCAAAAAGTGAAGTATAAAGCTAACACTCTCCTTATTTCCCCTCACGTGTCACATTGAATGGAACTTAGCTCACATTTCCTTATCCCTCCACACATGTCCCAGGGCCTCAACGCCCAAAAGCAATATACTTATAAATGAGTACTCACAATCCTATGGCATGCCAACTATATCCAATGGTTCCAAAATAACAAGGCCAAAATATCCAAAACAACACATATTACATACTGATTGGCTAAAATTGGTATCTCGATCTATACTCAAACTTTTTGGCTAAAATTGGTTCCGTTCATCTAATTATTCATCTACGCCTAATTCACAACCTTCAAACTAGACAAATCTACTCAATTCATGGTATCGACATTTTTCGACATCTTTTAAGCAATTTTCACAAAATTCATTTAAATATGAAAAATCCATAACGAAACTTCAAGATAAGTTTAAAAACCTTCTAATCATGCTAAAACAAGTTGAAAAACACTTTGAAACCAAGTTTTGACTCAAAATCTCGAAATCCACCATTAATGGCTCGATTTTTTACTTTTATTTAAAACATGCGATTTGAGGGCTAATAATTCAATTTTAAAGTCTAAATAACATTAAAAACTAATGGATACATGAACAATTACCTTTTTTTAAAGAACGAACGAGTTTTGATGTAAATCCAAAAAAACCCACGTTTGGAGAAGATGATGAAATCTATAGAGTTTTGGGTGTTTTTCTTGAAGATTTATGATGGTAAATGACTTGGGAATGATGGGAAATCAAGGTATTGTGGTTTGGGAATAAAAAATCGATTGAAATAGCAAGGGAAAAGCAGGGGGCGGCAAGCACAATGAAGTGGAAAAGAAACCGACGTGAAAACATGTTGATGGGGAAGAAATAGGTTCAATTTTATAAACTGGTTAAACTGCCACATAAATGCACACAATTTTGACTCTGTTACAAATCAGTCCTTTCTCTAAAATTAGGGGTTTCTAGAACACTTTTCAAAAAATTGATTTGACAGCTAAGATGCCATAGTCGAAAACATTATCGAGTACCAACCTTACGAAATTTCGAGCTCATATAGGCCAAAATTCCTAAAATACCCCTAAAACTTCTAAGCCCTATTTTGGGATGTGACATTAATTGAGCTTACGAAAGCTCTTTTATTGACCTATAGCACCCCTATACTCAATCCAACCTTCAAGACCCAGTATAGGACTACTACATTTGGTGCCAAAGTGATCTTGGCTGAACACTAAGTAATTTTAAACATTTAACTATAGTATTTAACTTATTCAGCTCAATAATATAATTTTGAATGTTTGGGGTCATTATTGGTTAATCCTTTACATTTGAAAATAATTTCAAATATGGTTTTTAATCAAAATAGGGGGCAAGTATAGGTATTAGAACATCATTTGTCCAAATTTTCATTTCAACAATTTCTGAGTCTATAAACATCCTTTGTATCCAATTAGCCATTGAGGCTTATTTTTAACTCAATTTGAATATCATTTATCCAATTTACAGTTTTTTTTATCCCTATTAACCTGACTCAGACTCGGACAGATACACGAATCCAACCAATCACACCAGTTTGGCACCTAGTGCCTCATCGAACAATGCCGAAGTAAATAGTTTACGCCCAACGCTCATTAATGTGTCCTCATCGGTATAACTGAAGTGATTTAACACCTAGTGCCTCATCAACACGTAGTTGAAGTAACCTTGAACTCTTCCTATTGTAAGGCCAATTTATGCCCGGGACCGCACCAGAAATTATTTACAAAACTTTGACCCAATTACACACTAAATACAAGCCCAAATAATAAAAAAACCCTAGCCCAAAAACCTAAACTAATTTTCAGCCAAGAGGTGAAGGAAACCCTAGCTGCCGCCTCACATGCCTCTGCCACCACTTGCCACTTACAGCAACTGCTTCGCCTGACACCTCCGTCAACGCCTGCAAACAACACGAAAAAGAAACAAAAGCCAAACACGCAAAGTAGAAGAAAATAATGCAAAACAGTAGAAAAAATAGATAAAAATATATTGTAAATGGCTATAAGAGCCATCTCAAACCAATGTAAAGGGGGGAGGATTTTCTTTTGAAAAGAATAAAAAAGAAAAAAAAAACGGTTCAAAAAAGAGAAAAGATTCAAAGGTTGCTTTCTTATTTTTGTTTTTTTCCTTTGTTATTTTTATTTTATTTTCGAAATATTAAGTAATATAAAAAAGAGAAAAAAATTACCTTTTGAATTTCCACGGTGGCCGGCGCGGCGCCGGTGCGACGACTGTGCGGCGGGGCCTGGTCGAAATCTGGACTTAGTCCAGAAAGGAATTTCTTCCCCCCTTTTCTTTTTTTCTTCTAAGTGACCAAATGACTGTTCTTTTTCCAAAAATTACAACTTTTATACCCTTGTAAAACGACGCCGTTTTGGCCGGCATCCTTAAGCCCTAAAACGACGTCGTTTTGACTTGGGTCGAACCGACCTGACCCGAACCGCTTGGGATCCGCGTGTTTTTGGACAAAGGGGTTATTGGCGCCCTCAATCCTTTCGCTTTTGAGGCTGTTTACAATTGGGTCCTATCCCCTTTATTATTTGTTTTAATTTTGCCCAAAATTTCCATTTTTCTTGCGATTTGGTCCATAGACCCTCTGCACAGACCATGCGTGAACGACGCCGTTTAACCAACGGGGGAATATTTCCCTTTTAGTCCCCTCTCTTTCACGCGTGTTACAATTTGATCCTTTTTGTTGTTTTTATTTCTATTTCTGATCCCGAAATTTAATTTAGCTTCTAATTTAACCCTATTTTTGTTATTTAGGTTATTCTATTAGAAAAATTAATCATTTTAATATCACTAATATTATTATGCAATATTATTACTATGGTATTATTGTATTATTATATTCATGTATTTATACACTACACATATACATATTTGCCATGTTTCATAATCCTAAAATATGTACATAGGTTTTTTTTTTATAATTTTACGTATATACATATTTATTATTATTATTTCATAACTTATATACATATCTACACATCTATACATATTTTTAATTTTCATATATACATACTTTATATCTTACATCATTATATATCTTTATATACGCATTTTTTAATTTTCATATATATATACCTTGCATCTTATATTATATATCTTTATACACGTATTTTTAAACTCATGTATACATACATACTTACACGCATACACACACATTTTTAATTTATATCTATATACATATTTTCTAAATTTTTATAAGTATATATATTTACGTACTTATATATATTTTATACTTTCTAATTTGTATATACATATTTACATCCCTATTTTTAATATATTTTAAACATATATATATATATATATAAATTATCATTATTTACTTGTTTATATATATTTTTATTACTTTCAAATTTTGATGTATACTTGCATATATATCTTTTTACATTTTTATAATTTTATTCATTTTATTTATTGACATTTTTTACGTTTTCATTATTATTTTAAAAGAATGTTTTACTTTTATTTACGTACATGCTTGTTATCTCATATGTTATTGGTTTGTATTTCATTTATTTTATTTTGTTTCTATAGCTCGTATTATTTATGCTCACATTATCGAATTCATTATCTTGTTACACGTACTAATATCGAGTTTCATTTCTACTATTTCATGTTAGATTAATTTTATTCAATGCATAAATTATGATTTTTGAATAAGAAAAATCTCGTGTTTAGATTCGAGAAGGTCACACCCTAACTTACTGGGTTTCGATTTTCATAATAAATCTAAACACACGAATCTTTTCAAACTCAAGTTTTAAACGATCTCGAGAATTAAGAAAAGATCGTGTCTTAACTTACTGGGCGTGATACCTTTTTCTAAAATCTGATATAGTTAAATATCTTTTAAATAAGTAAACTTTTCGGCATGTATTCTCATATCAGGAATTCGATACGTTGTATCCTTACGCATTGGATATGACATGTTGTTTTCTCGATATGAGGATTTCTAAAAAACTAATAATAATAAATGCAATATTTTGCATTTGGAAATTCGAGAAAGCGTATCCTAATGTGTTGGGTTTCAATTTTTTCGTTCGACCGAATAGCCAAATATCCTTTAAAATTTCAAAGTAAGGTAATATTTTGCGTTTAGAAATTCGAGGAAATGTGCCCTAATGTGCTAGGTTTCGATTTTTTTGTTTGACCAAATAGCCAAATATCCTCTTATATCTTAATCCATGTCATTCGAGTTTTCTAAGGATCGTACTTTAAATCTCTTTAAAGTTTTCAATATTCGACATTAAGACATTAACTAATCAACTAGGTACCAATTTTTGGGCGTTACGAGGGTGCTAATCCTTCCTCGTACGTAACCGACTCCCGAACCCGTTTTTCTGAATTTCGTGGACCAAAATCGTTCTTTTAATAAAATCAAATCGTTTATTAAAAACAACCACTTTTCAGGGTGATCCGATCACACCTTATCAAAAAGGATTGGTGGCGACTCTCGTTTTCGTTTTCAAAATCCAAGTCGACCCCGTTTTATCAAAAAAATGGTGTCAACACCTATCCTATGACATGCCAACTATATCTGACTTTGCTTGAACAGATAATAAGGTAGCAATTTACTCAATTTCATTTATAAGCCAATTTCTCAAGTTAAAGCTATCATTTCATCAACCAATTATCAATTTGTATGCATAAAATTGTAATTCATCTTAACATAAAGTCAATTTTGCAATTACACCAACATACAATATTTCTAAATTTATTCAATTTAGTCCTCTATCTCGAAGATCACACGTAATCATATCAATTTGGTTCAATTCAACTGATCAATCTCATATTGCAATTCATTATATTCAATTTATTAGTCAATTTGTCATTCTTTTATGATTTAGCCCATATCCCACATTTTTGTATTGAATCGTAAATAATCCAAATTTCAATTAAACATATTTACAATTATAATTTTAGACACATAAAAATTTAACAAAAATATACCATTTGAACTTACCTGGTCAAAACAACAACAAACAACTCTCTAAGGACCAATCAACAAATTTTGTCATTTCCTCAATTATCTTCGATTTGGTCTAATTTCTAGTCTATTTAATAATTCAATTTATCAATTCCAACCCTCTTATTTCATCCTATTATAAGAATTTATTAGCTCAATGACATTATTCTAATTCCCCTAAAGTTTTTCATTTTATTCAATTTAGTCCATAAAACTGAAATTACCAAAACTTTCAAAATTGAGCTTTCATTTTGAAATCAATCTCAATTTCATCATTCTATAGCCATCCGTTATCTATAATTATATAAATTTCAAGTAAATTTCAAAATATTTACACTTTAGTCCCTATGTTCAAAATTAACAGTTTTCACTTTACAAATTAGTCACTATTTACATCGAAGCTTAAAATCTAACCATTTAACACCAATCCCATCAAATATTCAACTATGGAAACTTTTAAAAACTTTAACAATTTCACAAATTAGTACAGAGCTAGCTACATCAAGTTCCCAAGACCTCAAAAACAAAAGAATTATAAGAAACAGACTTGAAATTGCTTACTAATTAAGAGGCCAAAGTTAAAACGCTTAAACCATCTCTTCTTCATTTTTGTTTCCTATGAATTAAAAAGATTGATAAGAAAATGGCTTTCTTTTCTTTTAATTTTAACATATATAGTTATTTAAATTATTATTTCATTAAAAGTAATAAACAAGATTAGTTGATGAAAACTTAAATCCACCACCGTTTGGCATATAGAAGTTGGTCCAATTGCTCAATTGGACCCTCAATTAACTAAAATCCATATCGATTAATTTTTATCACTTTTAAAATTTAGTCATTGTACCTTAATTAGTCACTAATTCCACGAAATTACCTATCCAAAATCCAATTAACCTCTTTAATTACTCCATAAATAGTTAATAAAAATATTTATGGAGTCGGTTTACAGAAATGAGGTCCAGCTACCTCATTTTTTAATACCATTGACTTTAGGTTAATACACTTGTACCATAACTAACTATCCAGTTACCAAATTCATCAAACTAAAATTTAATATAATATTATAATTGACTTGTAAATATTAATTAATTACATTTACGGACTCGATCATTGGAAAATGGGGTTCCGAAACCATTATTTCTGACACCACTTGCTTTCGGGTCGTTATAGGGTCATAACAGTATTGGGTGTGATGGTTGTTGCCCCATCACTATTTCGAATGGACTCCAATTCATGGCCTTACTCTGCTGCAGGTTCTAAGAAAATTTGGCCACATCTAACAACTTTGGCCAATCCCTCTGTGTCGTACTCACATAATGCGAAAGATAAGTATCCAATAAAGCATTTACTCTCTCAGTTTGTCAATCAATTTGTGGATGCATGCTAGTGAAAAAGTTCAAGTTTGACCTCAACAACTTGAATAACTCTTTCCAGAACCGACTCGTAAATCGTCCGTCTCGATCACTAACAATAGACTGTGAGACTCCTCAATATTTTAGCACATGTCTAAGGAACAAACGAGTTGTTATAAGGAATGAGGTGGATGAATGTGGAAGCGGATCGTAAAGTTTGTTCAAATCACGGATTTGACTTAGGGATCTAGAAGTTCGAAAAGAAACTTGGATTTTGAAGCAACATGAAACAAAAATGAATCCAAGTTAGATAATAAATTGAAGAAAAAATTTGAAATAAAAAAACGAAGATAAGTAAAATAGAACAATAGAACAATAAAGAAGACAATAAGGAAAGTAGATGGAAAAGATAGAACTTGGCGTGTAGAAGTCCTAGGGAGCCTTGGAAACAAGATGAATCCACAACCCCTTTCAAGCAGCTTTAGTTTCCCCTCCAAGAAAAACACTTGGCAATAAAAAGTTTGAAGATGATTCCCACAATTTGAAAAGATTGTTAAAACTCTTCTAAAAGAAACTCAAGAGAAATTATTGAAAAGAAAACTCAAAGAGAAGTTGAATAATAATGAATTGAATGGTTTATGTATAATGCAAAGGCCTATATATATGCTAGCTAAATAAATCTAAATAAAACTCTTAACTATATTAGAACTCTAATTAATCTAAACAAGAAGTAGTTTTACTAAACTTTCTTGTGGACATAAAACTCTTCAATAACTTAAACTACTTAATAATTATGAAAAATTTAGAATAATAAAATAATAAGAGCTGATAAATAAAATATTGAGCTCATATATAATAAAACCCAAACCTAATATGATTTAAACTCGAATTAAAAGCCAAAAACTCGTAATTCCCGTCATAATCCCGTCTAGGAATTTTCTTAGCCTAGTCTTCATTAAAACGATCATAACTTGAGCTCCCAAACTCAAAATCAAGTGATTCAAAGTTTTTTTCGAAGCTAAGAGATAGATATTTGAACTCTATGAGACATCTCAACCCAAAAATACCTGGATCCCATCCAAAAAGTCATCGTAAGTTTGCTAATTTCCTAAACTTGAAAATTAGTAGCTTCGGTGAATGGAATTTAATAAATTTCACCCCATCCATGCATGTATCAAGTTATCAACCACAACAAAAATACCCGCAACCCATCATATTTAGGCAAACTAATAATAAATTCCATAGTTACACTCTCTTATGGATGTTTTGAAATGGGTAAAGGCTGCTATAAATCGGCCGAAGTTTTTCAGCTTTACCTTGTCTCGCTGGCATACTAGATAAGTTTTCACACAGGTCTCAACATCATTACACATGTAAGGCCAATAATAACAGTCCTTCAAAAAAGTCAATGTGCAATCTATACTTGGTTGGCCAACCTTTCTCAAATCATTACACTTTTTCATGATTTTCTTGCTCAAATTCCCATATTAAGGTACATAAAGAAGATGCCTTTAAGTGAACAACAAATCTCCCTCAAGCCAAAATCGCCTCATTTTCCCCTATTTGGCAAGCTCGATCAAAGTTTTGGTTATGGGATCATGGGACAATCCCTCTCTAATGTGATCCAATAGAGCACTATCAGGCTGACTGATTGCTGCAAACTCTACTTTTCGACTCAATGCATCAACCACTGCGTTGGCTTTCCCTGGCTTATACTCCATGATAAAATCCAATTTTGCCATGAAAACCTACCAAAGAACTTGCTTGGGAGACAACTTTTTCTAAGTCAGAAAATAACTATTTGAAACATTATCTATACATACCATGTGTGCAAATAATGCACCACTGCGGTCATCTTTTTCTCTTGAACTGTGAATCGTTGCTCAGTATCATTAAGCTTTTGACTTTCAAAAGCAATCAGATGCCTATGTATTAGTACTCCCTTAGTCACATAGTCTGATGCATCCGTGCATACCTCATACAGTTTAGAATAATCCAGCAAGGCAAGCATGAGCTCATTTGTTATTACTTGTTTCACTTGGTCAAAGGCTTTTTGGCATTGCAGACCCTAATCCAACATATCATCCTTCTTCAATAAATCCATCAAGGGTGTGATGATTCTAGAGTAGCCTTCAATGAAGTGTCGGTAATAGTTTGCAAACCCAAGGAAAGAGCACAACTCTGTTACCTTGGTTGGTGGCTTCCAATCAATAGTAGCCCAAATTTTACCCCCATCCATCCGGATTCTACCACCTCCCACAATGTAGCCTAAGAACGGTACCTCGCGCTAAGCAGACGAGCATTTTTCCTCCTTGACATAAAGCTCATTCTCTCGCAAGGCTTAGAACACTTTCTTCAAATGCTCCACATGCTTTTTAAGTGAATTATTGTACACCACAATATGGTCAAGATAAACAACCACAAAATGACCTACAAAAGGTTGAAGAACCTTATTCATCAAGGTAAAAAATGTCACTAGGGAATTAGTCAATCTAAAGGGCAATAAGGAACTCATACGAGCCATAACGCATCACACAAAATGTCTTTGGCTTATCCCCTTCGGCTACTCTGACTTGGTGGTGCCCTGATCGCAAATCTAACTTGGTAAACCATCTTGCGCTACCAAGCTAATCAAACAAATCTGTAATAAGTGGAATTAGGTACCTATTCTTCACAGTGACATTGATCAATGCTCGTTAATCTATGCACAATCTCAAGGACCCATCATGCTTTCTTTAGAACAAAACTGGTGCACTATACAAGACTTTAGATAGTCTAGTGAACTTAACATATAAAAGCTCATTCAACTATTTCTGCAACTCTTCAAACTCTGGTGGAGACATTTGATATGGGGCCCTAGCTGATGGCTCAGTATTGGGCATCAACTCAATCTTTTGATTCACCTCCCTCTTAAGTGGTAACTTTTTGGGCAACTTGATAGGCATCACATCCTAAAAAAATTGTAATAATTGTATCACCTCTTTTGAAATCTTATCAATGGGATAAATAAACTCGTCAACTTTTAAGGTTTTTAAGTAGGATGTTTCATCTCTACACACCCCTTTAGCGGACTGGATTGCTGGCAGTACTTTGGCCTCCACATCCTCATCCCGTTTAATTGGCAACACACATTTATGACACAAACTCAAGATACACATACAATTAACAAAAGGAGCAAGAAACACATTAATTCAGTAAAGGAAATTTAATCCAACCACAAAGTCATAATCATCAAGTGGTATTACCTCAATGGTTTCCTTACCTGTCCAACTGCCAAGTTGAAGTTAAACTCTTTTTGCAATACTCTTTGTTGGAATGTTTTTCAAATTCATTATCTTGATCCAACCCGATACCTTTTCAATCTTAAGACCAAGTTTCTAAGCAATCTCTTAAGACATGAACAAAGCTAATGCACTTGTGTCAATAAAAGCATTCAACCCTCTGTCAACCACAATGATGTCTACAATAATCGACCCCTTTCTTTTACGACCCTTCCTGGCTTTGACGCCACTCAATATCGAACTAAGTTTCAACAGTGTTTTTTTTTTAGCTTACCATCCCCTTTGATGACAGAAAACATAGATCATTTCAAACAATCCCTTACCATACGCAAACATTAATCTTATAGCTTGTGTCGCACTTAACACCTTTTTACTCACAACAGCTCTGCACGAGCTCTCCTTCAAGCTCTTTAATTTTTGTGTTCAAAGCCTTCATCGTGGTTTCATTTTCTTTCGTCATAGCTATCATCCCAACTTTGAGAGCCTCATCCTTTTCTATCAACTTACCCATGGCGATATTGAGGAGCGCTTGCAACGCATCCATATTGGAACTAAGGACCTCCTCCACATATTCCTTAAGTTGTTCTTCCATCGAGTCCGGCTCATCGATGCGTCCCTCAATTAGCTCGAGTGTTTCCTTCACATCACCCATGGATTCCTTGAGAATGACTACTCAATTTTCCAAAGCTAGTAGCATATCCTTCAATCTACTAGCTTTCTTACCCCTCCCACGAGTCACCCTAGGCTCAGCCTAATCATCTACTCCTTTCGTCATCTCAAGCGGGGCCTTTGAACCTTGGCTTGAATACCAACTGTCAGGGGTTTAGTACTTTATTCTAGAAAACTGCAACCTCAAACGATTTCTTTGCTTCAAATCTACCTAAGTTAGCCTAACTCTTGAAAGATGAGAATTCATAAAGGGAATTCTCTAAGGCACCGAAATAAAACGGAAGCACATTCAATGACAAAGAAGCAATGAAAGAACTGAATAAGCCACAAGAAAATAATGTACACAAGGTGTTTGAGTAAATGCTCTCAAATATATTCAATAACTAATAATGAAATGATTAAAAATAAGGGAAAATGCCTCTATTTATAGTTGAGTTCACCTAAATCCAATGACATAGTTTAAATTACATCGACAGTCAAGATTAAAGCCTATCTACAATATGAGAGTCCTAAGGGATTTAAAGTCTATACAATCTTATCCCCTAGGATTACAAATGTTCACCATGGTAAAATATAAGTTACTTTCCATATTCATCGGGCTATGTAGATAGGCCTTCAATCTCTCCAAGTAGTGGGCCAAGTGGCCTTTTGTGAACAAGATGGATAATCCAAGTGTGCCTTGGTCGCAAGCTCCTTTGCGTGGGACCTGTGATATTGACACGTGGAATAACTTTTTTTTTTCATTTTAGAGAAAAGGGTAAATTTTTAGTTTTAGTCCTTATGTTACACTCAAATTTTAGATTATATGATAATGGTCAAATTTCAATTTTGATTCCTATTATTGATTAGCCCAAATACTTTGTACCTCAATTTTTTACAATGTTATTAATTAGCCTAAATACTTTGTTTTGATTAAAATGCTTATTTAAATTTTAAGAGTTATTAATACAATTAAAATTATTTGTTAAATTTCAGCACATTGCAATGTCATTTTTTTGTTACATGGATACTAAGTGAGTTGTTTTTTTTCAAAAAATTACACCAACAAATTTAATAGAAGAATTTAATGGTGTTAACATTTGAACCTGGATTTTAAAACTTAAAAAATAGAGGGGCTAAATTTCTAAAAATAAAATTACAAATACTAAATTTTAAATATACAAAGAATACTGAGACTTAAAGTATATTTTAATATTCAAATATTTAATCTATAATTTGACCCAAAAAATAATTAATAACTAACCCAACATGAAGGGTGATAGGATTGTCATCTTTCTTTCTTTCTTTTTTTTTTTTTTTGCATTACACAAAAATCATGGTTAAAATCTAATTTTAGTTCCTATGCTACAATTGAATTTAAAGATTATATAATAATGGTCAAATTTCAATTTTGATTCCTGTGCTACACTTGGAATTTAATATTCAATTTTCATACTTCAACTTTTTGACATAATTTAGTACCTCAATTTTTTTATAATGTCATTGGTTAGCCCAAATACTTTATTTTGATCAAAATGCTGATATCACTTTTAAGAGTTGTTAACGCTATTAAATTTTTTTGTTAAATTCAAGTTTGTTGCAACATTTTTTTTATTACATGATTATTAAATGAGTTTTTTTTTAATTTTAAAATGTCACACTGGTGAATTTAACAAAAGAAATTAATGGTGTTAACAATAGCATTTGGATTTTTAAATTAAAAAAAGAGAGGGACCGAATTTCTAAAATTAAAAATACGAAGACTAAATTTTAAATATATAAAGAGTACAAAAACTTAAACTTTAAGTATATTTTAATATTCAAATATTTAACTCTATAGTTTGATAAAAAAAATAATTAACCAAATATGAAATGTAATAGGATCCATGTTAATTTTTATATTATTCACAATATTAATGTATTATATACTTAAATATAAAATTATTATATTAATTTATTTTCAAATCAACCCAAGTTCGAAATTTAACTCTGAAACCTTTTTATATTGAATTTTTCTATTTATATTTTTAAATATATTTTATAAAATTTTTGCAGTAATTTAGTTACTTAAAATGACTTAGATCTATATACTTCAAAAGCTAAGTGATATATTGTCAATGAAATTTGTACACTCTAGAATTTGGATTTAAAAAGTGAATTGGTTTTTAGGGTGTAGTATGTAATGTTTCTAGAATTAGATAAGTGGTCGAATTGATTAAATCATCAATTTTTAATTCAATTGATTCAATAACTAATTCAATCGATTCAACCGATTCACTATTTAATAATATAAAATAATATAATTACTAAAATAGACCCAACTTAAAATATAACTTGGACAAAAACTTTAGTGGAGCTAAATTACCGGTGAAATCTCGTGCCAAACTTTCTTTACGGTTTTCATCTCTTCTTCTTGGCTACTTTTGATTGGATTTTAAAAGCAGCGGCAGGTGGTTGCAGATTGAAATAGTGGCTGCCCGGCGGCAACAAGAAGACAGCAGACTGTTGCCAACGGCAATGGAGCAACAATAGACAGAGCAAGACGATAGTGTTACCCTTAAAGCCTTTTGGCTTTTGTTTTTTGTTTTTTAAATTACTTTTTATTGTCAAAATGCAAAAACGGCTTTGACGGATTTTTTACTGGTTTATCCGGTTTTCGTTTCATGATCTAAAGGCAGTTTTGACCAGTTGGCATTTTAATCGGTTTTTTTATTATTATCTATTATTGAATCGGTTTACCAGTCGATTCCCAATTCGGTCGATCGATTCGGACCAATCCAATTCCGAAATTATTAGTAGTACTTGTTAGAAAATAAAAAAGAAAATTGGAAAAAAAATAAAAAAAAATTAATATTAGTAAAATATGTCGATTTTGAGACGAATATAACACTTTCTTTAAGACTTTAACATGCTTTCAAAATATATCAAAGTATCCAACACTCTAAGCAAAATAATGAAAATGATTAATAGAAAAGTCATTCATATATGTCAAATAGATATACCTTTGCCTAAGATACCCTTTCATAATGATAAATCTTTTAATGAGTTATCATTTTATAAGGTTGTGTTGTTTTATAAGTTAACTAGATAACTTTACGTACAAAAGTTACGTCTATACAACATAATTATTCATAAATAATTATAATATGCTTGACTTTTCTAGATAATAAAATATTAGTACATACCAACATTATAAAATACTAATAATACCCCACTAGTAACTATTTTATAACCTTTCCTGCAAACAAATATTATGCATATAAGATGATATCTTTTAATTTGAATCATCAATTAATAAATGTAATTTAGAATTATAATGAATTTGTTGGCGTCCAAAGATTGAACCACAACTTTTAGTACTAAAAGTGGAAATATAGAACATAATATTTATCTGTTAGTGGTTATTTACTTTTAGCACTACTCTAGTCATGTACTTCTCTTGTTTATCATAAACATTTACGAGAAAGACAACAAATTTTCTTGTTAAAGCGACATCACTTTTTATGTGTATTTAGGTAGAATTCGTTTAACATCTTCATTGCTTTGAATACTACAATAATAGACAATTTTATTAATTAAGAGTATTCAAACTCATCCTCTAGTAATGGACTTCACTAAACTTTATTAAACTAATTTTGGAGTAAGTTTTACTAATACATCACGAACACATAACGATAACTTTTTTTACCTATTAAATTTTAAAATTAGAGGTTACTAATTAAAAATTGAGTCCCATTATCCGTGTCTAATAATAAGATTGAAATTCATTCTAGTTATAGTACTACTAATCAAACAAAATTATTTGTTCCGATATTCATTACCTTAAATTAGAGATTATTAATATAATTGATACATAGTTTAACATGTCCAAACATTCGATTTTACAACATGCTTTCGGATATTATCTAAGAAATAGTTGGCATCAATTGTGTACACAATTCTTATTCACATTAAAATTAATTATAATCATTCCATTTCCATCACTTTTATCCAACTTAGTCCAATTTCTAGTATATTTTGGATAAAATAAATGAAGCCAAACACTTTTGTTTTAAGATTAGGAATCCTTTAAAATGTTTTTTTAAATAAGATAATTAAAATTATTAGCTTATATAATTTTTGCATTGTGAAATTATATCAAACTTTACTACACTACGGTGGTGTGTATATAATTTCTTTAATTTTTTCTTAATTTATAATTAAATCAACACATTCATCACGTGCAAAATGTACAATTAGCCTTCTCCGTAACAACCATCTTCTATAACAACCTTTTACTATAACTGTTAAGTTTGCTGTAGAGTAAATTTTTTATGTTTTCTTTTTACTCTATAACAATTTTTTATCTACAACAACAACCATAAAGTAAGAAACACACTCTTTATAAAATTATTTCTCTATAATAGTCTCCTGTATTAAATTTTAGTAAAATTAGTTCTATTTCTAAGTGAAATAAAAATGACAATTTTTTATTAAGATATTATTCGAATAAAAATGTTTACTTTTTATATAAAAATATGTTAATAATATTTTAATAAATGAAATCACATTTGTAAGTTTTATTAAAGATATAATTTAAATCTAACTAATTAATATTATTAATAAATTATAGTTTTTAATTTAAAAAATAAAAATGTAAAATTTTGAATGTTTTTATAAGTGTCTCTAATGTTGCTATATGTGTATAACAACCACCTCTCTATAACATCCACAATTTTGGCAGACAAATGGAACATTATAAAGAGGGTTGATTGTATATTCTTTTACTAAAGAATGTTTAATTCAAAAATCAAGATATTGATCACGCCTACTTATACATGATAAAAGTACCAGGGATGCCCTTGTACTTAGGAATAGATTACGTTTCGGCTCTTCTATTGAAAAAATGGACAAATATACATTTTGAAAAGTGAAAACTAGCTCCTCCGTTAAAAAAATCATCCATATTTATTGTTAGCTGGTGATTTGGATTTTCTATTTTTTTTGTAATGGTGACATTGAAATAAATGATGACGTGTATTTTAAAACTAAAAAAAATTAAATACTCATATATTCATTATCCAATATCCAATATCCCAAACCCATTGCATCCCTTTATAATCGATAGGATTGTTCCTAAAGGTAAAAAATAAAACATTTTCATTCCAAAAACCATCCTCATTGCAGCGCAAAAGCTTAAAGAACACCAAAATTAATTTTGGTGTTCATCAGCAAGGTAAGAACACACAATCCTTCCAAGAAAACTTTTACGTTCTTTGACATGTCAGTTTATGATTTACCTATTTAGTTAGGTAATAGAGTTTTCTTTGACATTTTGGCATATATGAATGTGTGTGCTATTTGTTATTTAGATAACTTGTTTTTTCTGAATTCTATTAAAATTTTAATATAAAAGAGGCTATTTGTTGGGTCTCAATTGTATATAGGATCTTTGTTGTTTTGAGTTGTATCTTTTTAATTATTTGAAAAATATTTGATTATAAATATAAGATATTATCTTTGATTCAGATTAATGGAAAATGTGAAGAGGATTGATTCAATATATATTTATTATTTTGGATACATTATATTCAAAATTCTTAATTTCATAGTGCTTCTTGTGGTGCATTATATAACTTCTGGAGTGAAGAAACAAGGAAATCATTGTATAAGATAAAATGGTATTTTATTTATACTTATATTATTTGTATTTTTCTGATTAATTTTTTCTTTTGCTAAATGAAATAACTTGTCAATGCTATTTTGAATAATTTTTTAAATATAGATGCTTTTTTTTTTGATATATTACCTTTCTTCATTATAATGTTGCAACATAGAAAGAAAACATGAGAATGAGAATGAGAATTTACTAACGGTTTAGACATTTGATAGTTTTATTTGAAGAAAGATTGTAGTATGAAATTGTAGGGGTTTTTTTTATTGGTTTTAATTTGTTTGGTTATATTCGAAATTTAAGCTTTTTTGAAGGTGAAAATATGAACAAGTTCCCAAATTTTGAGGATCCATATAATTATGAAGAGTGAAATGTTATTTGCTACTGTGGGAGTAAAATGCCTGGACACACTTCATGGAAAGATCGCAAAGTGGGTAAGGGATTTTATGGGTGTAGAAATTACAAAGTTTGCTGTAGTGATAATAATTTGCATCAAGATTTCGTAGTGGATTAGATATTAATTTTTGGAAATATGTAGGTTCGCAGATGTAATTTTTTTTATTGGTATCATCCTCTTAAAGATAATGTACGAGCGAAAGAAATGATGATTTGTTTAAGAGATGCTTACAAAGTAATAGCGAAGGAGAATGCAAAGTTATAAACTCATAATAGAGTGTTGATATAAATTAGGACTCTGAAAGTTGAAGTTGATTTGTTAGAAGAAAAGTTAAAGGATAACATAGCCAACGAACGGAAATTAGTGAACAAGTAGAACTTATACAAAATTGCATTATTATTATTATTATTATTATTATTTGTGTGTGTGGATTGTTAACACTAGTGAAGAAATAAAGGAAAATGCATATAAGTGGTGATGTGTATTTGCACTCAAAATGTGTGTAATGTGTTGACAGTTATAATTTGACAATGGTTTGTAATTTGATTGAACAAAATTAATATAGAATAGATAAGTTGGAATTTAGATAAAAATATCATAAATATTATTTTATGGTAAAATTAAGGATTTAAATTATATTTGTTTTACAGTTTATAAAGATCAATTTTTTTAAGATTCTCGCGTTTTTTTAATAGACTGCTTTTAAGGTTTTAAAAGTACAATGATTTATCATTAAAGCTTCAAACTTGAGAAAAAAAAAAAAACTTAAACAGTGTAATTTGAAAGATTTCAACAATTAGGCAAGTGTAGAACAAACTTTTAATAAATGATAAATTGCCAAATATCATGCAATGATTTCATAGGAAACCATATCTAGCAAGTGCGGGTGAAACATAACCTGGGAATATTATGGTTAGACTTGGCTTTTCTTTAACAAAAAATAGCTAAATCATGCTAGCAATTTGATACTTACATGATTGTAAATACATTCGGTCACTAGAACACTAATAATGGTGCAACAAGCCAACAAAATAAATTGTTTGATCAATACCCATAATTGATCCTACCATGTATCCTTACAAGAACACCAATAATGGTGTAACAAGTAAACAAAAGTAAATATTGTTGTCATCAGTGGCCTATAATCAATTTTAGCTAATTGTTGTTATCATCCGAAGTAGATTTTTTCATGCTTTCTTGAGTTGAAATAATTGTATCAAGATCAGCAATAAACTATCGAACCCAACTATTAACCCTCCTATGCCTTTCTTCCTACATTAAACAAAGAGTAGTAATTATCATATATACATAAACTTAGGGTTGAACATCATAGAAAGTTGTAAAGTAAGAAAACACAATCAATTGATAGAGTTGGACATCGTACCAATCAACACAATCAATTGATTAGACCTTCCCGCCTAAAAATATCACATTTTAACAACTTACACTAAAAAAATCTATATAAATCAGTGAACTCTTACATTTAATACATGGGAAACATTTTTAGAATTAACAACCCTTGAAGTCGCTCTAGGTGTTATTGAATCACCGGCTCTTCTTTTTTTTCATCCTTTTAGAAATGGAATTTGTTCATACATTGGAAAAAAAAGAAGTATTTTGATAAATCAAGTCTAATTTAACCTCAAAATATGAAAAATACATTTTTGTTCGTGGGTCTCAATGATTATTTTTAGATGTTGATATCCCACTGGAAGAATCGCAATTAGAACCTGCCCTTTTCGTTCTAGCCTTCTAGAACACAACAATTAAAAATTAAATTAGATAACCAAATTTTGTTTAATTTAGTGTCCAATTCAAACTCGACTATCCTATACAAACCTTATACATTGGGGGATTTAAGTATTATGCATCGAGCATCATTGGACAAGTTGTTCTCTTTAACCTTCTTCTTGACAAATGCTACACTTCATTTTCCTTCCAACAAGTAACATCTTGCCCGTATTCTTTCTACCCTTCAATTCTTCTTCTTCTCTCACCCTTTCAATTTGGGATTGACCAAAGGATTTCTTTACAATGGGAGGCAATATAATGTCACCATCACCTTTCGACCAAAACATTGTTCCTCTTATTGGATTTAACATTTGTGTATAGGACTTTAAATATTCATCTCATTGATAGCATGCATTAAAATAGCCTTTAGGGCCATCTTCTTCATACATAATCGCACTAAACCCATGTGGACAAGGTATTCCACTAATATCTTGGGCTCGGCCAATACAAGTACCCCTTCTTAAGCGAACAATGTAAATTTATCAAGAACCATCTTTGGTATTCTCATAAAAGACCTCATGGTACAATCCATCATTCCAATCAACCTCAATTGGTAGCTAAACTTCGTGACTTCTCTAATTTTGCCAAAATTTGAGAGTCGTAGTCATTCTTCCAATTTTTTCCAAACTCACTATTTCTCGCCCACCTATGCATAATGTACACTCTAATATCTTCGAGCATAGATATTATTAGTTTCGCTTGTTCTTATAAAATAACCCCATTAAAGGTCTCACACATGTTATCTAAGATATCATATTTGCTTATATTTGATAATAAAGCTTGAGACCAACAAACCGCATTCCAATTATCCTTCAAGTATTGATAAGCCTCTGAATTTGTTACCTTATGGACTTCCATGTGCTTCAAATATTGTTGCTAGGTTGGAGATTTCGCACACATCCAGAACAACATTTTCAATTATGAAATTTTGAATGTCTTCCCTCATCTAGTATAAATCTATCGAACACATATCCTTTGCTTAACATATGGAAGAAGGTCAGTAACAACATGAAGACCTTATAAAAAGAAATAAACATAATGTGTTATAATAAATGTTATATAATTATAATAAACCATAACATAAAAGAGAGAAAAAAATCATACCTTTTTCATAACACTCATTATCCACCCAATCTCGTTATCAATTTTGAGGTTAGTCTCCAACAACCCTAGAAACCAAGCCCATTGGTCGATGTTTTCTTGACCCTTTATGACAGCCCAAGCGATTAGAAACCTTTGGTTGTTCCTGCTTCTTCCGACTGCAGATAACAACTGCCCTTTAGTTCTTCTTTTGAGCCCACAACCATCTAACCCAATTAAAGGTCTGCATCCTTCTTTAAAATAAGTTTTCAATTCTTTGAAACATATGTATATGTAATGAAAATAGGGTGAATCGTCAAGGCTCATCTTCACTTTGAGTTTAATTGTGCTACCAGGATTTATTCACATAGTTCAGCACAATAATCTCTCAACCGACTAAACTCCTCCACATATCTCTCTTGATTTTTCTTCATGACTAGAAGTTTAGCTCTCCCAGCTTTCTAAATATTGACTGTAACTTACAATTTTTACCTTACTAAAGCCCTTACAAGTGTGGCCTTCATATAAGGTGTAACACCTCTAACCCGTTTCCGTCATTGGTCTAGGGTTACAGAGCATTACCGTAAAATTAGAACAGTTAACATCAAAACAGTTTAATAATTCTATTTAATTTTAATTAATTAAAACTCATTACAAACCCAACAAACATACAGATTTGGGCCTTAAATCGATCTTTCAAAGCCTTAAAAATAGTTCGGGGTCAAATCAGGACTAATTTAAAATAATTCAGAGAGTTTGAGGAAAAGTTGAAAATTTAGAAAACAGAGGTTACACGGCCGTGTGACATAGCTCAGACTGTGTAGTATTTGAACAATGGGGTACACGGTCTTGTCCTAGCCCATGTAACTCACTGATTTAGGTCACACGGTCGTGTCGTAGGCCGTATGCTAGGCCGTGTAACTCTCTAACTTGTGTCACACGGTTGTGTCATAGGCCGTGTGCTAGATAGTTTAACTCACTGACTTAATACACATGGTCGTGTCTTAGACTGTGTGATACTTGCACCTGAAATAAAAAGTAACACACGATCGTGTAGACACACATGGCCGTGTGACAACCCGCGTCCCAGGTTGTGTGCTCCATAAATAACCCCCTAAATCAAGTCATTTTTAAGACCAAACCTTGCCCACCAATCTACTTCATTTGATTATACATTAAATGGGTCTAAATACATTTCAAACACACATAAACATACCAATTTAATCAACCTAACAATTCTAACCAATATGGCATTCAAAGGCACCTCCAATTCATGCCAAATCAAAATCATTTTATCACAAAACTATGATGTCATATTTCAATCACATAATATAGATGGATTAGCTACCTAATGACAACAACTGTCAATCCATTGACCTTTCAAAATAAACATAGAACAATTCATATAATTATCATATGCTCAAAAGAGACTAAATGATACACACTTGTTAAACATTATATGTTCAAACAACTATATACACTAAAGCATAACCATACCATAATAGTCAATTAGCATAAACAACAACAATCATTACATAAAAGCCTTATACATGCCATTTATAACCTTGGCCAAAATAACTCAAAAACTACTAAAGTGATTTTTGGATAGTGTGATAAAACTCCGACAAACTTCCAACTGATCGAGCTTCCGATGGTCTACGAAATAAAAGAAAAATAACTACGTAAGCAACTAGTGCTTAGTAAGCTCGTATAAATTCAAACATAAGCTTACCCTTCTTAAACTCAATTTTTAAACTCTGCATAAACATCATTACCATGTTCATAAGCTTAATAAACTCCTATATACACCACCAAACTCACAAGTTAGTAAGTTCATACAAAATACATATAAGTTCAACTATATCATAAGTAAATTTCCATGTACATACCTTTCATTACATACTTATTTAGTTCCCTTCAATTCATTTGTATTCATTAAATTTACCTTTTTCATAAGATTATGAACAATTATTCATTTGTATACATGTCTTGCCATTAACCTTTACTTACCCGTTGAATCATCTAGAATTACATTGGATACTTAGGAATGCTCACACATAGTGTGCCTTTCCATCTAATCGTAACCTTTCTTTTTCAATATTGTTCACACAAGATGTAGGTCGGAATGTTAGCTACATGATGTTGCTCACACAAGCTATGGAAAATTCGCAACAAATGTAAGACCTCAGCCACCAGTAGGACATTCAGGACTAGCACCCGAAATAGGAAATCCCTAATAACATGTCATTTGTATCCTAAGAATTCTTAAGGTTCAAACGGGACCTTTGCATATATCTGAATCGTTTAATATCATTATATTGTTCCATTCCACACATGCTTCATGAAATATACATTTTCTCAAATGCTAACTTAAAATATTCCAATAGTACAACTTAATCCACTATATCAATTACTGAATAAATTACAAATCAAGATTAAAATCACATAATTACTTATAACAACTCATTTAAAACATCATATGACAATGTTAATCTCTATACGAACTTACCTCAATCACCATAGTTGTTACAGCTAGCTGAAAGCTAATTCGAGACTTTCACCTTACCCCGATTCAAGTCCGATAGATTCTTTTCTTGATCATGCATGAGCAAAACCACAACCGAAAGTTTCCTCCTTTTTAACAATGGTGTTCGGCCAATAAAGAAAAGAAAAATGATGAAGATGACATTTGTTTCATCTTTGTTTTATTAAATTTAACTTAACTTATTTAATTACTAATCTAACATTTAAAATCTATTAAAATCACACAAAAACCTCTCCATCAGAATCCACTATCTTAATATATGTTTTAATTACCATCTAAGTCCCCTAAATTAAAATTTCATAGCCATTTAACCCTTTAACTAATAGACTTCAACTTTGGCATTATTTACAATTTATTTCTTTTTACCTAATTAACCAATTAAATTTCAAAATTTCTTGACAAAAATTTAATACTACCTTAAATTAACCCTATAAAAATTAAATAAATATTAAAATAATAACTCACTTTTCAAAGTCGTGATCTCGAAACCACTGTTTTCGACACCACTAAAATTGGGCTGTTACATAAGGAATTCTAGTAATTTCATCCCCGAACTTCTTTGTAGTCATCGAAGCATAAACTCTTTTGTTTTGCATTGTGGGCAAGTAGGAATGCTCGGAGTAAAAATTTTGAACTCTAAATAAGTTGTCATTCTCATGTTTAGATACAAGTATCTCCTAACTACAATTGGCACCCGTGCATTTAACTCTTACTCAGGTTCATTCTTTTTAAGCCTATAATAGAATTTGTTCATCAAAAAGTAATCATTTACCGTTGTATTGAAATGAACACCATCTCAAAATATTTGCCCAACTCACATGACAGCATCACTAAACAATCATCAACATCAGAATCATCTGATGTTGTCTTATAACCACCTGGATCATCAAACTCCATATAGTCATTGGTACGTTCGCCATATTGAATGTAGATGGACCCGCATCACCTGCAGATGGTGGATCATTCATATTTTGTGTTCTAGATGGCTTTTCCATTGTAGGCTTTGGATTCGAGTCTCCACCATCATCTTCTAACCCTTAAGTTGTCATTTTTACATACTTGTATTCTTGAACATTCTTACATGCAACAATTAACTCTTCATCCTCTTCATCACTAGTCCAATTAATCACATCTTCAAGAAAATTGACTTTTTCATTGAACAAATTAACTATAATCTCAAAGAAACTCTTTGGTAAGAGTATGTCCGAAGAAGGGCCATCTTTGTCACTGACATGATCAACGTACATATCTATTGCATCGAGTGCCCTCGCATGCTTCGCCACCTCCAAGACATTTGTTTCATTAAAAATTAATCTCAAACCATTGTCTAATGGTTTACCAGGCTCCAAATAATATAGTCGCTTCACATCATTTATCCTATGCTCAACTCGTGCACCATTGCTAAAAAAGTTCAATAGTATAGCTCATCAAAGTCATTATGCTCAACAACTTCCACTATCCTATTGACATATTCTAAAGGTGGGTTCCCCTCGAAAGATCCACCATGATGAAAGCATATTTTAACTTTGTCTGGAAAATACAGATCTTTACCTAATAGAAAAAAAACATAATAACAATGATTAGAATAATTCTTAACTTTGCAAATTAACTAAAGAAAATTAAATTTTAAATCAATACTCATTAGCATGAGGTAGCATTATGATCAACAAACTAACCTCTTTAGTATTTCCTTATTATTTCTCAATCATGTGAATTGTTTATATTAAATTGCAAATTAAAAATATTTTTTAAATAGTCATCTCCTAATGTTATTTCAGAATTCTTTTAAGCACTTCAAAAATTAAATTAAAAAAAGAGAGAATAGATTGTAACTTATTTTAGGTATCTTTTTTGGTTCAATGAAATAATTTGAATTTCCATTTTTCATTTTTATGTTATGCTTTCTTTTTCCTATCCATGTTTCATTTTTATTCACTAAAATGAAGCACTAATATAACAATAATTGATCTTCTAAATTCTATCAAAATTTCTTTTGAAATATACATAAAATAATTAAAATCTAAAGAGGATTTTCAAGTTGAGTGAAGAAGACAACCAAATAATTTTTTATTTAAGCCTAAACTAACTAAAATATTTTGGGTCATAGACCATTAAAAAAAACTAATCAGAGTTGAGCTCAACACGATATGCTTAATTCTTTTTAATTTTTTTTCATATATTTGGAGCATCATATTTTCATAGCTATGTCTACATACATATTATACACAAATGCTTTTTTTTAATTAATTACAACCAACAAGGCAAATCTAGAAAACTTTACACAATATAACTCACATCATAGAAAAAAAAAACAAAGCTGACATTATTTCCAATTTAATAAATAAATAAAAATATTTTCACTTTTGTTCCATATGAGGTACTATTCTTTCTGACATTATTTCCAATTTAATAAAAAAAATATTTTCACTTTTGTTCCATATGAGGTACTCTTCTTTATTACAAATTTCACCAGCTCATGCTTTGAACACCAAAACAATTGCACCACATCCATATGTTAACATACAACAAATAAAGAAAAATCAATTTCACTCCACCATACAAGTTGGTCCTTGCCTATTATTCTAGATAAAGTAAACCATGTAATGATAGACCACTATTCAATATATAACCCAAAAAGTATGCTTTCCATGTATAAAAAAATTATAATTATATATTCTAAGTGCTTACCGGTACCTATTGTTTGAAATTTGCTTAAGAATGTTGTCAAAATCCACTTTTAGGTTAAGGAATATTGAGCTTCAACCTTTGCCCTATCGAGTAATTTTCAGTTAATATTTTTAAGTTTCAGTTGTAATGGTTTAAAGGTTATTTAAAATTGTAAGTAATTTTTTTGAAAGGAAATTGTAAGTAAACTTTTAGAATTTTTTAAAATGAGTTTCTATTAGGGTTTTGCCCCTAAAAAGTTGGCTACCATACTTGATGGTGGAATAAGCCTTTTTTCAAGTTGACTGCAGACTAAAGGGAACGACAACGGCTACAAGAATAACCCTAACCAAGGGCGACAACGATAGAACATTGAAACAGTGCCTTTAAGTCCTCTAACAAAGGGGGCGATGGTTAAAAGAACCCCAACCAAGGGGGATGAAGGTGGCTTTGGTCCAACCACCTCACATGGCTTCGAGAGCAATAAGATATCTTTGACAAACACTCTAGGAGTTTCTGCAACAGCTTTTCTTTTATCTAGGAAGCCTGGGCTTCCTCTTATCAGATCTCTTTTTCGAGTTGCTATCATCACATTCAATTTGCCAGTGTTGTAATTGAACTTTTTGAGAGTCTGTCCTGCATCTTTTAATTCTTTCTTAAGTTTTTCTAACTTTTTTTATTGCTCATCAAGCTCCATTGTTTTTTCATCTAGTTGACAGGCCAATATGAAGACTTCCTTCTTTAAAAATTATTCTCAGAGGGAAGTTTTGAATTAACATCACATAAAAGATTATATTTTTCCAACATGAGATTGTAGGATTTCAACAATTCATGATAGGCCTTTTTGTTATAGAATTCGGTTAAAACAACTTGACCTTGGGAGCTTTTGCTTCTTCTATTTCAGTGAAGGGATGTGTCCATCCAGTTAAAATAACTCTCCAAGCTCGTTCATCCGTTGACTTAATGAATGCTTTTATCTTAGCTTTCCAATACTCATAATTTGTTCCATTGATCATAGATGGGCATGAGACTGAAGATCCTTCCATTGTAAGCAAGCATATTAACCAGGATAATCACTATTTATGTTGAGTAAGAGGCTCTGATACCAATTATAAAAAAAGAGGGAGTACTTGTTTTACAAACAGAAACTATGACTAAAATAGTGCTTGGAATTACAGTCACAGTTCCAACCACAAAATTAAAAGTGCAAAAACATAAAAATGAACACTGAGATTGTTTACATAGTTCAACCTCAGTATACCTCTTCGGCGCCTTGCCTAGAGCAATGATCCATTATCTTTATCACAGTCAACCAATGATTTAAGTTCTAACATTAGTCTAACTCTCACCATTTAACGACCTCACCGTTATACAAAGACTAGATCACTCTTCCATTAAGCTTTCACTTGAAAAGCTTAGTTTTTACAATACAAGAGACTCTCTTGATTACTTACAAAATAATGCACACATAAAATGTTCTTAGCTTGAATAAATTTGTGCTCTCTTAGTCTCTTAGTTACACTTTAACTTAGACAAAACTTAAGTTTATATACCACTTAAGTTTTGCTTACATAAGAGTCATAGTCTAATCGCTTTTCTATAAAGTAAAGCTAAAAATCAGCATAGGATAATAACTTCATAAAGCTCTCAATATAATTCAATGTCTTCAACTATAGAAAGTGACTTTACGTGTTTCACAAGTACTCAATCTTTAAGTCTTCAATTTTAACTCAATTGGTATTCATGGTTTAGGCTCTAGCTCGTCCAAATATCTTCAAAATAGATAGCACAATGCTTTTGTTTTAAAATTTGTCAACTTTGAAAATAGACAAGTAAAGCAAATAAACATAGCCTCAAGTTGTGGCCACTGTTTCAGCCACAAAATTCACCTTGTCTTCACATGTGTCAATAGTTTGAAAAGTTGTTTGTTTACCAAAAATTTTTGTTTCAAATCATGGTTTGGGTTGAAAAATGTTTTTCAACTTCAATGATAAACACACTCTTATAGTGCTCATAATATAAACTTTCATTGTAATTTTACAAAAAAAAATCACTTAAAATTGAAATTTTGAAACATCGACAACATTTGTTCATTTTTTGAATTATAAACTTTTAATGATAGTTTTTTTAATTTAAAATTTATACTAATGTTAAAACATAGAAAATTTTGTACACAATTTTTAACAAATAAATATAACATATTTACTATATATATATATGAGTTTCTTATCCTATAGTTAATTCTATTAAGTTCACTTTGAAAAAACAATCATCTTGACAACCATGAATTCATTTGGATAAGGAGTGGACAAAAATCATTTATTGCTCCCAACATCCATTTTTGGAACTTCTCCACGTAAATGCCCTAATATCCATGCAACTTTAAGTACTTCCGTGAGGCAGAGTCCTTCCTCTGTTTTCCCTCCATGTAAAAACGTCGACTATTTGTTGATCATATGTGCCCCAATAAATTCCACTTTCAAACTCTGAAATCCAAGTTGAATCCAGGCATGGGAACTCAGTTAATAAGTTTGAAACTCTTCAACACCCAGCTACATTGCGGGGTGACATTTATATTACCGGGTTTTTTACTGGAATAATTAAAAAAAATTATATACTGAAATAGGTTTCAAACTCTGAAATCCAAGTTGAATCCAGACAATGGGAACTGAGTTAATAGGTTTGAAACTCTTCAACACCCAGCTACATTGCGGGGTCGACATTTATATTACCGGGTTTTTTACTGGAATAATTTAAAAAAAAAATTATATACGGAAATAGGTTGTCAGATAGATTAATTACAGAAATGGTATTTTTTTAATGGAGCCTATCTGAAAAGCACCAATGAATATTTATATTATATAAAATTACAGAGAGTAGTGGTGCCTATCTCAGAGGCACCAATGGTGGAGCCTATCTGAGAGGCGCCACTAGTTGTGCCATGTTGAGAGGCGCCAATGATAGGGCCCACGGCTGCTTATTTTTTCCCTATATATACTCCCGAAACACAGACATAAATTTATAGCAGAGGAACGGAAATAAGAAGATAAGGAGAAGAAAAAAAGAAAGGAAAACAAGAAGAAGGATAAGGTATTTTGGTTTATTTTTTTTAAATAGAATGTAGAGTCTTGTTAGTAATTTTATTATTTGAAAGTTATTTTGTTAGGTTATTAATTTTGTTGGCTTCTGAATGAAAAATTTTGCATTAAAAATTTTATGTAATTTTTTTGCATTTCGAAACTGTTTTAAGAATTTTGAAATTTTATATTTATATTTATATTAAATCAGTAATTCAACAATAATTAAATCAATTACCCAAAATCTAAAAAAAAAACTTACCAAACTAAGTAACTCAACCCAAAATATAAAATTTTAAAAATTATCTTTAATACAATAAAATATTTATTATATTTATAATAGTATTTTTTAATGTATTTTGGGTATTTAATTTTTTTAATATATTCCAGTAAAAAACCCTAAAAAAATTAAATGACTTAATAGCAATTATGTTTATATTATATAAAAATTAAATGAGTTAACAACAACTATATGATTAAAAGAGTCAGTTATAATTAAACTTTTAATAAAATGATTTTTAATTTTTTATATACTTATATGTTAAATTCACCAAATACTAAACTAAACATAACAATTCATAATTTAATCCTAAATTACTAAGAAATTAATTTTAAAATAATTACAAACACAAAATTTTATAACATAATCCTAAATTACGAACAAATTAATTTTAAAATAATTATAAAAAACAAAAAAAAATTACAATATTCATACAAAATACTAATCCAAAACTATAAACACTAAACATAAATAATTTATAATTAATAATTAATAACAAAAAAAATCACAATATCTTAATTAAACTCTTTAAATTATAAACAAAATTATTTACTAAAATAATACATTACCTTTTTTTTTCTTTGTTCTTTTTCTTCTCTTCTTCTCTTTTCTCTCTTTTCTTTTTTTGCCATGGTCATTGGCGCCTCCCTATGAGCCGCAATTAGTGGCGCCTATCTGACAGGCGCCATTCGAAAACCCGTTTCTCACCCGTATTTTGATCCGTTGACAGTACTTTGACCCGTATTTATATTTAAATATTTTTAATAAAAATAAAAAATAATATTTTAATCAAACCAAAAAAAATTAATATAAATATTCATTGGCGCCTGTCAGATAAGCTCCATTAAAAAAAATATCATTTTGGTAATTAATCTTTCGGATAACCTATTTCAATATTAATTTTTTTTTTTAATTTATATCTGTAAAAAACCCTATATTACCCCAATCTTTTATCAGATTTCCTTGTTTCTCTTTGGATATTGACCCGTCGGGGCCTATAAATAGAGATAGAGAATGCCTTGGTTTAACCATATTTGGTTCTTCAAATACTTTGAGCAGTTTCATAAGAAAGAAAGAAATCAAATATGGGTTCCATTTCCAAGAGTTTCCTTCTCCTTGCTCTTTTAGCTGCTGTTGTTCTTCTCATTTCTTCGGAAGTGGCAGCTCGAGATCTTGCTGAAACTACCACTGAAAACAATAATGGTCTGCAACTAATTAACTAGCATGGCTTCTTAATTAATTATTTAGCTTCTATATGTTAGCGTAAATGACCATGTCGAACATTTATATTCTAATATAGTGCTGGTTTTGCAGGTGAGGTGGCTACCGAAACAACCCAGGCTGAGCTAGAAGATGGACGCGGAGGTTATAATGGAAGAGGACACGGAGGGAAAGGAGGGTATGGAGGTGGGCACGGAGGGTATGGTGGTGGTGGCCACGGAGGGTATGGTGGTGGCCACGGAGGATACGGTGGTGGTGGCCACGGCGGTCACGGTGGACATGGAGGAGGTTATAAAGGAGGCTGCGCCTATGGCTGCTGTCGTTCAGATCATCACGGAAGAGGCTGCCAAAGGTGCTGCTCTTATGCTGGCGAGGCTGTCGAAGTTGAAACTCACGCCTAATGTAGCCTTTTGCATTTACAGTTGGCATGTATCTTAATAAATAAATGGGCATAAGTCCTAAATGAAAATGCTTCCTTAATATGGAGATGTAAGTGGAAGTATAAAGCAATAAAATTGTGCTTTACTTTTTCCCTATTTGGTTGCTACGGTCATGTTCGAAACGTACCACTGCGGAACTAATTAAATTTAAAGCTTATCTTCTCTCTTTATGTGCTGGACATGGTTAAATTTACATTGGGTATTTCAAAGCCGAAATAACAAGCAACTTATCATACCTTCATCCTTCAGCCATGACAATACTTCACGGATAGCTAACATCTCTGCCAGACATGCATCCGATCCATAAGGGAGAGGGTCGGTGATAACATCTTAATTTGCATGATTTTTTGTGTTTAATTCAGTTAATTTTTGAATTGATCCCTGTTGAATTAGTGTTTTTATGTTTTAATTTTGTTAGGGATGCAATTGGGATGTTATGAGTAAAAAACGAGCAGAAAATGACAAAATTGAAACACAGTCAATAAAGTGAGGCAGAATAAAAAATGTGGAAAATATCAAGGACTCATAAGATTCTTTTAACTTTGTAAAAGCCAAAATTAGAGAAAAAAAATCTAATTTTATTTTTTATTTAATTTTAATTATTTATTGAAGTGGTTAAAGCCAAATTTAATAAATATTATGTATATAAATAGAGCATTAAGTACCTTAAAAAGACACATTATATTTTACATTGAAATTCATTCGGAATAAATAAGAATTACTTTTTTTTCCTTCCAACTTGATGCGTCAGTAGCATACTGCTACTTTCATTTCCATTTTTTTATCCTTTACCAAAATTTATCTAATTGCCTTTCAAACCCTTTCTCTTCCCAATTTTCTCCATTATCATCAAATCACCTTTCGAAACCTATGAAGCATGATTAAATTCATGTTTCACTAAATTCCATCTTAGCTTTAGGCTGATGTTCTTTCCAGTTAGGAATTGTGAGATACGTATCCATACTAAAATTCCTTCTAATCGATATTCACATTTTTCCTAAATATCGGGATTGACAACTCATCCCTTAAAGTTAACTCGATTTCAAGTCAAAAAGTGCACGTTGGGTTGAAGTCGTGTTTGCTGATAGTTGAAGAAACGAGTCGCCCGTGCTGTATTCAGATCTCCGAGAACAAATCAAGGAAGAAGTGATCGGGTTTAAACGACCCACGCGGTTAAGGTCGTTAGTTCGAGTTGGGTTCTTCAGAGAGCAAGGCATCTGAAATCTTGAATCAAGAACACGTGTATCTTGGTTAGAACATCGGTAAGGGTTGGTTTGCAAGTCGTACCGGGACCAGCTACGAGAGGAAGAATTGGTGGTTAGGATATTCTTAACTGCTATAACCAACTTATTGTTTGGAGGAGAAAATTAATTTTCAAGGATTGATTCAAAAATCTGGAATCCACCGAATCTAGGGCTAAGGCTTATTATCTTTGATTACAAAATCTGAATTTAATTTCTAATTTATTTAATTATTTATTTATGATGTTTCAATTATTTAGTTTCTAAACATTTTAAAACTCCCCTGATTTATTTGTTTATTTTTCAGGAAGTCCCTTTGGAGTCATGGGTAGGACTATAGCCACGACTATCGATGTTGACACCATTTTTTTTGTTAAAACGAGGTCGACTTGGATTTTGAAAATGAAACGAAAATGGGAGTCGCCACCAATCTTTTATTATTTAGGTGTGATTGGATCACCTCGTGAAGTAACCATTTTGATAAAAGTTTAAATTTATTAAAACGGATATTTTTTTGGTCTACGAATTTTTAAAAACGGGTTCGGGAGTCGGTTACGCACGAGGAAGGGTTAGCACCCTCGATGCACCCAAATTTGGTACCTTAGTTGATTATTTAATGTCTTTATGTCGAAAGCTGAAAGTTTGAAAAGATTTTTAAAATACGATCCTCTTTTATTAATGTCATTTGTTTCAAAAGAATTTGCTTGACTAAATCGAAACGAAGGTCAAAGACCCTCTTGACTCGAGATAACAAGTGTCACATCCTGTAAGTTAGGACACGATGCTTGGAAATGTTGAGAATGAGCTTGTCTTTAACTCTTATCGAAGCTATGTAAAATTTGAGAATTAGAAGGGTATTTTGCTGTTTAGATTTAGGAAGAAAATTGAGACCTCGTAAGTTAGGGTACAATTTCTCGAATTTCCAAAATGTGAAATATTGCCTTTGAACGAGGTACATTCGTTTTATTAGAGATAAAATAAAATAATTTATTATGGATATACAAAAATGAGCGCGACTTTGGAAGTGATGAAATAGGATGATAATATAGAGCATAGAATAACGATTTATGAGTAATATGTTATATTAATGAATAACAATAATACCAAAACAAGAATAAGTGAATCATAACATACGCGATGGCAATAATCACACAATACATGTTGTTTTAATGTTGATGTTTAACAATCAAGGACAATGAAACACAATAATATATATAGAACGATTTGAAGTAAATAATATAAGAAAATCAAAATAAATCATATGTAACATAAATAAAGACATGCAAAGCAAAAATAAATAACATAGAAGACGATTTTTAAAATAATATATAAAAGTTGAAAATAAATAATACGTAAAAAAAATTAGACAAAGGATATACAAAACAATTTCTAAAAAATGACATATGGAAACAATTACAAATAAATAATATATATAGTTTAAAATAAATAATACAAAAAAATGGATAATAGCTTAATATAGTTTGAAATGATTAATATGTGAAAAACTCAAAATAAATAATAAAATAAATAAATAATACATGAAGAAAAGTTTTGAATAAATAAAAAAATTTGCAAAATAAATCGAGATAAACAGATTTGGGACTAATTTGGGATAGAAATGAAATTTAAAGGCGTAAAAGCTATAATAAAATAAACAAAGATGGACCTGAATGAAAAGGGCAAGAAAAGGGCAGGTGAGTGAATAAACCAGACCCTGGACACGTGTCCGCTTTTCAGCGTGTTGATGGGTTAGGGATCTGATCGAAAACTAAACAAAATTTTAGGGCCAAATTTTAAAAAGATTAAAAAAAAGCAAAAGGGAGTACATTAAAAGAAGCACAAACGCGACAGGACTAGGGTTGCAAAACACGCGGATCCTCCCTGGAGCGGGTCGGGTCACGCGCGGGTAGGCCCTAAAAGGCGTCATTTTGGCCCTTGAGTCCCTAACCCAAAACAGCGTCGTTTTACTCCTCTATTTAAACAAACAAAAAAATTTTCAAAAACTTTATTTTCCTTCCTCCTAAAAAAACTCAAAAAATTCTCTCAACCCTTCCCCTTTTCTCCGGCCTATAAGGCCACCGTCCGTCTGTCATGGCCAGTGGTCGGCGGCGGCGGTGACGACGGCCGGAGTCCCAAAAAAGGGGTCATCTTGATTGTTTCGGCCTCTCTAGGCCCATTTTGAAGTAAAAAATCCCAATAATCGAACGAGGTTGCCCCGACAAGAAAAGGACCTTTCGTCTTCTGGCAACCTTTCATCAGAGGCGGCTACCTCAGACACTCACGACGGTGGAGCGCAGCTCTCAGGTACGCCTCCTTTAAAATCCCTTTTTATTTCTATGTTTTTTTGTTAAAATAGATTTGTAAAAGAAATAAAAATAAATAAATAAAAGGCAAAGAAAAAAAGAGAAAACAATAAGAGATCTAAGTCAACCTCTTCTGAAATTTCTGTTCTTCTTTTTCGATTTACTAGTGTGCGTAAAAAAACATTACAAAGGTTAGATTGGGCTTTTATAGTCGAATCAAAAATGTTTTCTTTTTCTTTAATGTTTGTTCCTATTATTTCCCGCATGCTTCCCTTTTTATTGTTTTATTCAATTTTCCTTGCAGGTGTCAGGAGGCCGGTGATTGGCGAGCGGAGACGGTGTGCAGCATGCGAGGAGGTGTGGGAAAGGCCTGAAGACCTAGGTGCGGCGCACCTAGGTTTTTCTTGGCTGAAACATGTTTAGTTTTTTGTGGGCTAGGGTTTATTTTTTTCTGGGCCATGGGCTACATTGGGCCTATTTTTTTTCTTTGTAATTAGACTGTTGTTTATCTTGTTTTAATATTTGGGCCCAGGCAGAAATTATGTCTTACAGCTGCCCCTCTTTGCTCATTGTCATGTAACAAGAATAGAGTAAAGACTAAGAAAGACCAATTTTTCCCAGTCTCGCTGATTCTTGACTTGTTCTAGCTTCTCTTATTCAAGTAGCTCCATTTCAGTCCATTGTGTCTTGTTGCTTCGATCCGCTCCACTATATTTCAGAGAGATACGGCTTGTAGCTTCAATCCACTCTGCCGCAACTTTAGGGGGATGAGGTTTGTGGTTTTAGTCTAGTCTACTCCACTGCAACTTCAGGGAAATAGTTGAAGTCGTGTTTGCTGATAGTTGAAGAAACGAGTTGCCCGTGCTGTATTCAGATCTCCGAGAACAAACAAGGAAGAAGTGATCGGGTTTAAATGACCCACGCGGTTAAGGTTGTTAGTTCGAGTTGGGTTCTTCAGAGCACAAGGCTTCTGAAATCTTAAATCAAGAACACGTGTATCTTGGTTAGATAATCGATAAGGGTTGGTTTGCAGGTCGTACCAGAACCAGCTATGAGAGGAAGAATTGGTGGTTAGGATGTTCTTAACTACTATAACCAACTTATTGTTTGAAGGAGAAAATTAATTTTCAAGGATTGATTCAAAAATCCAAAATCCACCGAATCTAGGACTAAGGCTTATTATCTTTGATTACAAAATCTGAATTTAATTTTTGATTTATTTAATTATTTATTTATGATGTTTCAATTATTTAGTTTCTAAACATTTAAAAACTCCCCTGATTTATTTGTTTATTTTTCAGCAAGTCCGATTGGAGTCGTAGGTAGGAGTATAGCCACAACTATCGACACGACAAAAATTCTGATCACAAGTTAAACGTGAAAGTTGATTATAACACCAATCCCTATGGACTCGACCATACTACCACTCTTTACTACTATTTAGAGTTATTTTGTAGGAATTATTTTTGGTGGTTTCGACGCCCATCAAATTTTAGTGCTGTTGCCGGGGATTGGAGATATTTTTTCTAATTTTTTTTGTTTACCTTATGACCAGATTAGAACCTGTAATTCTAGAGTTTGAACCAGAAATTGAGAAATTGGCTCGACAACTGCGAAGAGAAGTCATTCGACGTGGTAAATGACCAAATCCTGAATTTGAAACCATATCTTACACTGAGGAAATGTTCCAATTTGACAAACCAGATGAGATGGCCGAACAAGCTATACGTCAACTCGCAACGGCACCGGATGAACAACAACCCTTATGTATAACCTACCCGGCGGGAGGTACACCGTTCGAGTTGAAGTCAAGTTTGGTTCATTTACTACCGACCTTCTGTGGACTACAGAACGAAAATCCACACACTCATCTCAAAGAATTTCGTGTTTTTCCTTTCTCATTAGCCGACTCTGCTAGAGAGCAGCTATTTTATTGACCCTCGGGATTTGTCAACACATGGTCTGACATGTCACGTTTGTTTCTTGATAGGTTCTTCCTACAGCTCGAATGGCTGAACTAAAGAGGGACATGGTGGGAATCCGTCAAAAGGACACTGAATCGCTCTACGGTTACTAGGAGCGGTACAAAAAGTTGAGTGCAAGTTGCCCACAACTTAGACTGACTAAACAGTCACTCTTGCAGTATTTCTATGAAGGGTTGCTCTCGATGGAAATGAAAATCATAGATGCTGCAAGTGGAAGGGCATTAGTCAATATGACTCCTCAAAGAGCACAAGAGTTGATTTCAACGATGGCTGCTAACTCTCAACAATTTGACCAACCACAGAACCCACAAGACGGGTTCATGGGTGTAATGACCTAAAATTCATGAGCATCGAAAAAGTATATTATCGGGCCTCCGTCTTAGTAAACCGAGTCATAAATAATTATTAAAAGTAATTATGAGTTTAGTTTAGTGCTTAATTAGGTGACTATAGTTTAATTAAGAGAAATTAAAAAAAAAGACTAAATTGAGTTAGGGGTAAAAGTTGAATTATAGATTAATAGAAAATGACAATTAAGCCATTAACAAGAAATGAGGCGACATAAGTGATAAATATCTTAGATTTTTTTTTATGTTTTAAATATATTATTATATTATATTATATTATATTATATTATATTATATTATATTATATTATATTATATTATATTATATTATATTATATTATATTATATTATATTAATAGATGAGAAATGTATGGTAAAGATTAAAGACAAGTGTAATAGTAATAATTATATAGGTACACTTGTAATAAAAATAAATATATTCTTAAATAATAAGTAAAATATTTTTTTAATATATTACTATTGTTATTAGTTAAAATAAAAGAAATAAAGTAAAGTAAGTAAAATACAAGAAAAAGAAACAAAAGAAGAACAGAAAAGAAACAGAGAAAGAGACCAAAACAGGGAAAGAAAAAGGGAAAGAAAAAAAAGGGGGGGAATTGGGATTTTAGAGATTCAAGTTTAATTGGTAAGCTAAATTTAGCCCTTTTCTCTTAATTTTGATGTTTTAGAAGCCTTGGAATAAGGTTTTGATGAAACTAAGTTGATATTTTGAGAATTCATAGGTTTTTAAACATGATTCATGTTGAACAAGTTGTTAAATTAGGGGTTTAGTTGATAGAATTTCTAGTTAGAATTGATAAAAGGATTAAAGTGTAAAATAGGCTATAAATTTTACATAGTTGTAATTAAGTTATAAGAAGTCTTAAGTTAGGGTTTAATTATGAATATTGAATAGTTGAGTTAAATATGGCAAGAAATTAAGTAGAAAAGAAATATGAAATAAGCTAGAAAAGTAAGTGAGCTTAGTTAGAATTAAATTGGGAATAAGTAAGAATTGAATAAAATTTAATTATTTTTATTTTTATAATTTAATGCTATAATTAATAGTGAAATTAATTATTATTTTCGTACTTAACAAGGAAAACGAGGCATCGACACCCAAAGGAAAAGAAAAGATCGTTGAGGAGTAAACGCGTATTCCAGGTTTGTATTACTATAACTTAATCTATTTAATAAGTGTTATATTGAAATTGTATTCATGGGACATTTAAGGTAAGGTAAGTAATAACATTTGAAATAAGTAAGAATATGTGTGAATATTGAATTATATGTGAATTGAAATAATAGATGTTTTGAATTGATTGAATATTTGAAATTGTTGTGGAAATGAATTCGAAATTTGAAAAGTAAAATAATACCCTATTAACTTATCGGACTAGATTGGATACAAATGGCATGCCATAGGATTTGTGATATGATGAGGAGATTTGTAGTTCGTTCGAGAAGATGATTATGTTATTATATGCTTCGGTTTATCCGAAAAGGCATTTAATGCCTTATTGGTGTGTTTGGGAGGATATGATATACTGGTGTGTTATGCAGGATTTATATTATTCCAGGTGTATTTAGGTTGGATATTCTGGTGTGTTTGGGTGGAATCTGCGTATCTGTCAGAGTCTGAGCCTTGTTAATAGGGTAAATAATTGAAATGAAAATTTGAAAATGAGATTGATTGATTTGGCACTATTGAAAAGTATGAGGAAGAATGTGTGAGTTAAATTATGAATTGAATTAGTATGTGAAATATATATATATATATATATGAATTTAAGATTTATGAACTGATATATATAAATATGTATATTTAGTTTAAATGATTTATAAAACTTATGGTTGATGTTTGTAATTTTATTATTATTAATTAGTTTAATTTATAGGAATACCACTGAGTATAAAATACTCAACGTACGGTTGTTTTCGTTTGCAGGTCATTAGAGTTCAAAGTCCAGTTCAGCATCCAAAAAGATCTCGATTCCAACAAGAAAATTTTGGTGATGTACTTATTTCTTTTGTTTAAGTGGCATGTACTAGGTGATTGTACACGAGTGGTATACATATATGTAAATATATATGCTAAATGATCTTGGTTGTAAGTATATGGTTAAGATCTTTTGGATGATAATAAAGTTTAAAGTTATAAATTAGTAGACTTAGTATTAAATCTTGAAATGGAATGAAAGATATAAAATCTTTATTTGAAACAGTGGTATTAGTTTGTTTTGGTTTTAAATTTGCAGGGGTTTTATGTAAAAATAAGCAAAAATACTGTCAAAATTTTTCAAAAAAAATCTAAAAATATTTCGGAATACTCGAACAAGTTTCGTTCTATTTTAATACATATTTTGGGCTTTGAGAGTCCATTATAGGGATTTAATTATTAAATTATACTATGAATGTTATTTTAATTACGATTTATTAGTAAGTTGTCTGATAGGTCCGGTAATGCCTCGTAACCCTGTTTCAGCGACGGTTGGGGTTAGGGGGTGTTACAATGGGTTAAGTTCTTTATCCCTAAAAGATAAAATTGATAAGCTAACTAACGTTGTTCAAACTTTGCTCACAAATAAAACGGGCCCAGCACGATTGTGTGGAATTTGCGCTAAACAAGAAAATGTTGTCGGGAACTTTTTAAGACCGCCCCAAAGGCATATGACCCCTACTTGAACTCATATAATATGGGGTGGAAGGATCACCCAAATCTAAGTTATGGGCCGAATCCTCAGTTCAATCAACCTTACCAACAAAGGCTGCCTCCGAATCAACAATTATCGCCCCCAAAGTCATCTTTGGAAGCCATAGTGGAAATGCTAGCCAATAGTACTGAGAAGTTTCAAATAAAAATTGAAATGCATTTGCAAGAGTTAGATAAGCAAGTGAGCAAGCTTGTGCTCACAGTTAGCCATACGGTGTCCCAAGGTAAGCTGTCATCTCAAACTGAGTCTAATCCTTGACACAATGTAAATGCTATGGTGTTGAGGAGTAGGAAGGTTTTGGAACCTTTACTTGGTATGAGTCATTCCCATGACACTGGTCGAAATGAAAAGAAACTTGACACTGATACTCTATTGGAGTTAACACCATAAAAATCATTTGCAGTACCAGCTCCGTTTCCTGGAAGACTTGTCCAATGCAAGAAGGAGTGAGAAGAGAAGGAGATCCTCGACACCTTTTGAAAGGTAGAAATCAACATACCTCTTTTTAAAGTGATTAAACAGATTCCACGATATGTACGATTCTTAAAAGAATTATGCACGAGTAAGATGAAGCTCCTAGGTAATGAAAATGTGAGTGTCAGAGAAAATGTCTCTGCCATTTTACGAAGAAAAATACCACCTAAATGTAATGACTAATGTATGTTTTCCATATCTTGCAAAATAGGTAGTGTCAGTATTTAAAAAAGCCATGTGTGACATAGGCGCATCAATTAATGTTATGCCTTTGTCAATTTATAAACTACTTAATGCAGGTCCTATGAAGGAAACAGGTGTAATTATTCAGCTTGCAGATAGATCTGTAGTGCATCCGAAAGGACTGCTAGAGGATGTCCTTATTAAGGTAAACGAACTGATATTTCCTATAGACTTCTACATTATCAACATAGAGGATGGCAACTCAGCCAATTCGTCTGACATACCTCTTGGGAGACCATTCTTGAATACCGCATGAACAAAAATTGATGTTTGGAGTGGAACACTCATAATGGAATTTGACGGTGAAGTGGTTAGGTTTAATGTTTATGAAAATATAGGACATCCCAACAATAAGTTACAAATTGTGCATTGCAGGAACGTAGATATTGATGTTAAGCAAGAGGAATTATCGATGATCAAAAAACCTATACGTGAAGTTGTCATGAAAGCCTCGAAATTAGAGCTCCAACTGTTTCCAGAACGTACAAGGATTTCAACAGAGAAAAATGCAAACTTGAACGGAGAAGCTCAAAGACGCCTCAATCCACTAATGATAGGCGAATCTGGGAAGGGCTTCAAGGACAGTGGGCAAAGGTCAAAACCTTTCGACAAGAACATCCAAGTGCAAGTTGGGTTGGAGTCGTGGTTGCTAACAATTGGAGAAACGAGTCGACCGTGCTGTATTCGGATATTCGAGAACAAATTAAGGAAAAACTGATCGGGTCTAAACGACCCACGCGATTGAGGTCGTTAATTCGAGTTGGGTTCTTCAGAGCGCAAGGCTTCCAAAATCTTGAATTGGGAACACGTGTATCTCGATTAGATAATCGGTAAGGGTTGGTTTGCAAGTCGTACCTGGACCAGCTACGAGAGGAAGAATTGGAGGATAGGACGTTCTTAACTGCTATAACCAGCTTATTGTTTGGAGGAGAAAATTAATTTTTAAGGATCGATTCAAAAATCCGGAATCCACCAAGTCTAGAGCTAAGGCTTATTATCTTTGATTACAAAATTTGAATTTAATTTCCAATTTATTTAATTATTTATATATGTTGTTTCAATTATTTAGTTTCTAAACATTTCAAAACTCCCCTGATTTATTTGTTTATTTTTCAACAGGCTCGTTTGGAGTTGTGGGCACAACTATAGCCACGACTATCAACACGACAGAAATTATGATCACAAGTTAAACGCGAAAGTTGATTATCACACCAATCCTTGTGGACTCGACCCTACTACCATACTTTACTACTATTTAGAGTTATTTTGTAGGAATTATTTTTGATAGTTTCGACGCCCATCAGTCGAATACTGCCTGGATAAAAGCACCTATATGATCGCGGATAACAACAGCAAAAGAAGACGCTCCCTGCACCTTGTTCATCGTTGCATCGATGTTGCACTTGATCCATTCCCGCTCAGGCCGAGTCCAGCACACACTGTTGGAGTAATCTGCTTCAGCGGGCTGATTCACCCAGTCAAAAAGTGTTGCGAGCGTCAATGCAATCCTGTAAAAATCGATTAGCGACCGAGATGACAGCTAGTTGCCAAGTAACAGTACCTTTCCAAACATAAAGTTTCCTGTGCAGCCATAAGCTCCATGCTACAGTCAACAGCCAACCTCTAGCAGCAACATCGGTCATAGCCAGAATTAGAATGAAAAGAGAAACCGTGGTCAAAGAATCTATCACGAGTCCAAGGCCTTCCCATACCTCCGTAGCAATCGAGCATCTCAATAAAACATGATAGATGCTCTCGATAGATCCACATCTTGCACATAACAGATCAATGGGATATTGAGAATGTTAAATGATAAAACTTAAAATTTATATATTACTAGTTTGTCATTTTGTTCTATTTAGAGTAAATATATAATTATTTATACCAATTAAATTAAAATAAAAATGCCAATTTTTTATCAAATTAAATGATAAATGATTGTGTTAAACATAGATTATTTTAGATCAAATTTCAACTATGTTCCTCTACAATGTTTAAGTTTAAGATTTAATATCTATATTTTAATTTGATATAATTGATTCCTCTATATAATATCATTAGTTACTCGAAATAGTTAATACCCTTAATTATTCTAGCTAAAATGTTGAGGTCAATTTTTTTCTTAAAAATGTTCATTCCAACTTCCTCCAAAAAGAAATATGTTATATTAGAAATGTGTTTTTAAGAGCAATTCACGTAATCACTTCAATCAAAGTAATTAAGAATGTTAATTATTTGGACTAAGTACTACCACCATAAAAGTAGAGAACCAAATTATGCCAAAAATTATAATATAAAAGCTAAACCCAAATCTGAGTATAGTAGAGAAAATAAAACTACAATTTTACCATTATCTTATAATGACTAAAAATAGAAATTGTGTCGTTATTTGATCCAAATAATCAACACCTTTAATAATTTAGTTAGCTGATATGGATTTGAAAGAAAACATTTATTCGAACTCATCATGTTAAAATATTTTTTTTATTAGAATGGTATTATTTTAAAAAAATTCGCGTAAAGATTTAATAAAAATAGTCTACAGTATTAAATATTTAGATTGATTAATAACATTATAAAATATAAAAAATTAAATTATGTTAAAATTAAAGATAAATTTGATATAATAAAAGAGATTTGATTTTTTTTCCCTCATGAAAGAATAGTGGGATAAGTGTCGGCATTTACATTTGCATGTCTACCAGTTCTATGCACAGTCATAGAGTGAGTGAAACACTTAGGCTGGATATTTCATTGTGCATAAGATGAAGAGCACTTTTCAACTATAAATGCAACGAAGAATAATTGGTTTTTGGGTGAAAGGGAAAGTTGGAATTTAAGTGGTTTTAATTTTTAATTTTTGTGTTTTGAAATAAAATTATAAAAGAAAATTATTATTTATATGAAATGTTTAAAAGGTATTTAAATATTTAGATTAATTTATATTTTATGTATCATTATATTAAATTATTTAAATTATTTAATATTTTATTTATCATTAATTTTACAAATAATTTATATTAATTTTTTAAAAATATTTAAAATTTATATTTCATGTATCATAATATTAAACTATTTAAATATCATTTAAATTAAATTATTTTTTATTTTTTTAATATCATATCTAAAATAGATATTATAATTTCTCAATATAATTTTTTACGACAATAAAAAATACTTAAAATTAACAAATCACGTTTTTCACAACACTTTTCAACGTAATTCTCTTTAAAAGCACTTTTACATCGTGAACTATAATGAAGAAATAAACCCTTTATATAATCACACACTTAATATATATTAATACTAGTCGTGCGCACACTGACGTTGTGAGTGACGAAATTAATTTTCTAAAAACTTATATATTTAAAATAAGAAGTAAAAAATAATGAAAAAGAAATCAAATTGTTCATAGTGTGAAAATAAAGGAAACTTTTAAAAAAAATTCAAAATAATAGGAAATCTAAAGAAAATGAAATACCTAAAATTACTCATAGTCCATCTCCACCAACCTTTCTCCAACAACCTACAACCTTTGGGTAAGAGAATAATATAATTTAACGCACTCGAACCCACGTTCTCTTGTACTAGTAACAATACCCATGCCGATCGAGTTAAGACTCAACTATCGAAAAAGAAAAAGGTGTTATATTTAATGGAAACTAGTATGGTTTAAGCAAAGCTTTGTGCTAGGTTGTTATTTGTTTATCTCAAATTATAGAGTAAAAATTTGTAAGTTAAAATATTTCTAAGTCTTTATACACTGCATACATTTGGAATTTAATTATTCTACTTTTATTTCAATAATTTAGTCCTCTACTTTTCAGATTTAAAAATTCAAGTTCAATTATTACCATAGTTAAAATTATTCTATTAAATTGGCTGGTGTGACATTTTAAAATTAAAAAAAAAATCACTTGATAGTCATGTAACAATAAAAACAACTTTGGAAATACTAATGTTGATTTTTTTTTCTTTAAAAACACCAGCTTGAGCTTGTTTCGATAAAATAATGTTCTTAAAATTTTAACACCAACATTTTGATAGAAATAATTAATAATATTTAAATTAACTAATGATATTTTAAAGTAGAAGGACCAAATTATGTTAAAAGTTAAAGTAAATAGATTAAATCCCAAATTTTAGTATAATATAGGGGCTAAAACTGAAATTAAACTATTATCTTGTAAATAAATAAATAAGACAAATCTAAAAGAAATGAAAAATCACGTAAATTATATATAATAATGTAACATTTTAATAAAAAATTTAACATATTAACAATTTAAATTAATTAATAATATTATAAAAATACAAACATGAATTAAAATATATACATCTACTCTAAATTTAAAGATGACAAAGATGAAAGTTAACCTTTTTTATAAAGTAAAGAAAAACCACTAACTTTCAAAATCACAACAAAAAACAGAAACACTAAATAAACGTGTTGGACTGTAAAATCCTTAGGACACTACTTATAGAAGTAAAGATAGGAGAGATAAAATAAGGGAGTGAAAGTCCAAGGGTTGTTAGTTCTTTTTAAATGTGAATAGACAGATTTATCCTTAGCTATATAAATATATGGATAAAATATTAGTATTATAAGAAAGCGGAAATAATGGGAAGTTAAAAAATAAAAAATATTCAAATAAAAGAAAAGGAAAAAAATTGATGTATTTAATTTGAATAGAATCTATATCTATATATTACATAAAACACTACAGCAAAATAGGTGTTTAGCGGTCTTTGTTTGGGCCTAAAAGTGCTCCTAAAACAATTTGCGGCATTTTGATAAGCGCCGCAAAAAACACCGCTAAATTTTGCAGAGTTTGTGTGGAAAATGCCGCTATAAAATATGACATTTAGCGGCGTTTCTCACAAAAATGCCACTATAGAACATAACATTTAGTGGTGCTTTTTCCACAAACGACGCTAAAGAACATGACCTTTAACAGCGCTTTCCCTACAAACTCCACTAAAGAACATTATCTTTAGCAACGGTTTAGTAAAAGTGCCACTAAAAGTCATATTCTTTGGCAGCGTTTCTAGAAAAATGCCACTAACTTTAACAGATTTTTACCAACCCCCATTTTCATTCATATAGAACTCGAATTATCAACATAATTTCTTGTAACATCAAATCCAACCAAAAACTGCAAATCTAAATGATACTTCAAATCCAACAAAAGAAATATGTATATGATCTAAATTAATAAATGAAATAACAAAATATATAATATTCAAAATTTATATTGTTAAAATATTTTCACAATAAGAAAACAAACGTTTAAGATGGCGAATTCTGCGACTGCTGAAACATTTTCCTCATATTCTAGAGTTGTAGCTGGAGTTCGTTATATTTTCCGCTTGCCTCTACTTCCCTTGCTGCTGCCTCCGCTTTAAGTTGTTGCTGGAGTTCTTCATATTTTCTTTAAGCCTCTGTTTTTCTCGATGCTGCCTTTGCTTTAAGTTGAGCAATTTGCTCAATTGTGCTCGCTTGCATCTGAGCTATCTGATCTCTTAACCTCTGAATTTCAATTTGAGTCTGATTCCCCGAAGGCATGTGTTGCTGCAAGTTGGATCCAAAATATTAGGTTGGGTTAACAAAATATCCTTGAAATCGAACCCGACCATACCTTTCAGGACCCAAAACTTCAGTAATAATTCGGTTATCAATGTCGTCAAGATTAACAAAACTATCCCTTGAAGCGATCACTTCATACTCTGTCCTTTTATCCTTTAGTTTCTCTTAATAAATCAAGCAAAGAGTTAGCAACGAAATATATAATCAAAACAAATGCAACATAACTTAACATTATTTGCATTACAAACGACGAATTAAACCATTATAATTAAACATGATAAATATTTAAAATAATGCAAATTTTATTAAGTAAATATGTCATAATTTCTGCAGCTTCAATAGTCATAGGAGATCCATCTTTCTTTCTATGCGTAATGTCAAAAAGCTAAAGCTGTCCAACTTTTTGACCAGACAACAGTTCCTACAATATAGTAGGAAAAATATTATTTAGTAGAAAGTAGTTAATATTTGACACAATTAGTAAATTCAAAATACCTCGTCATCAGCTACACAAGCAAAACTTTTTGACCCAGCAGTGTGCGTGAATTTTTGTTTTTGCCTACTTGTAGTTCCAACTCACTCACGAACCTACATTATGAAATTATTATTACGTATATAGTAAATACTATAAACTGAAATAATTATAAGAGTTTGGAAGTACGTAATACCTCTATTTTCTTTAAATTCCAAAATCTAACTACATCTTCCCATTGGTACCTCAGCATTCCCAACGGAACATTTCGTAATTTCTTTTCGAGGCTTATATTTTTCTTAAAATATTCCTTCTTTAAAGAACTTTTATGGTCTCTCCATTTTTTTCCTAATGCATTCTTCACATAATTATCCGAGACCTCTAAAGCAAATCTCTCCTATAAATAACACAAGTTTAGAAAGTAAATATAAATGAAACTTAAACCAAAGTATTATAAATTACATTCACGTTATTACCTTAATATTATCGAGAGCTTGATTTTTGTTACTATCAGGCATATGATGCCATGACTTGTAGTTGATAGGCAACAGATTGGCATTTCGTGCTATAATGCCCAAGTATCCTGCTAAAAGTCGAGCTTCTAATCCAATAGGCTAACTATGACTATTTCTAGATACTTTGACACGCTCGACAGAATTTAACTCGTATAAATCTTTTAATAGCATACGTCCTCGAATTTTGCGCCTCCCACCACTTTCAGCTAAAAGAATGGTATATTATAATAGAAGAATTTGAAACAAAAATCAATAATAAAAGTCAACATGCATGTAAATTAAATTTAACATTACTTTGAATTTCTGCAAGTTCATCAGCTGTATTCGGAACATTCGAAGATCCAATAGCAGTCTATTGTTCATTATTTGTTTCTTTCGAATTTGGAGGATTTTGAATAATACTTAGATCTCGCAATCTTCTTCTAGGCATTTTATCTACAATACACATAAAATAGTTGAAATATTAGTAACTAATTACAACAATAATAGTATATATAAAATAGTTGAAATATTTAACAAGGTCAAGATTTAAATTATAATATTACATATAATTAAAAAAATCGTAAAATCTTACTACATCATGATTAGTAAATATCTTCATCCATATCCTGCCGAACCCATTGAAATTATGTACTAGTACTAGGGATAGTTTCATTTAAGTTTTGTTCTGGAAAAGGCAAAGTTTCTGATCTTTCGTCGATGTCATCTCTACTTCCATTGCCCATGTCAAACAAGTCTCTAGGGGTGTTACGGAGTACAACGTACCAACCCTCATCAGTTGGATCCTTCGAGGAAAAAACTTGTTTGACTTGAGAAGAAAATACATATGGCTCGTCTATCAATTGTTGTCCAGTGTGAATTAATCGAGATAAGTTCACCATTGTAAAACCAAATTGATCTTTTTTAATTCCGTGAGCAGTATTAACATCACCCCAATCACATCGAAATAAGACAACCTTCCGTTTGCTATAGTAATCCAACTCAATAATGTCAGCAAGAAGTCCGTAATACTCCACATTTCCCTCAACAGGATTACTGTCCCTAGCACTAGCATAACTTGTAATTGAAGAATTAACAACTATTCCACAATTTTGAGTCCTCCTCAATCTTTCGCAAGATTTTGTATGAAACATGAATCCATTAATGAAGAAGGCAGTATATCTTTTCACTACTCTATTCAGACATTGGGAAAGCCATTTAACTTCGTTATTGACGTCCTTTCCACTCCAAACCTATTGAATTGAAAGTAATTTGCTTAATTATAAATGTTATACGAAAACATTATTTTTTGTCAATGAAAGCTTCAGTTGCATACGGTTTGCCCTAACCATTCATGAAAAGATTTTATGGATAACTTATGAATCTCTCGATGTTGTAATCATTGGGAGCGTGAATGAGATCTCAAGACTTGTTTGTACTCACTACGTTAAAAAGTGGATTACTTGGTTAGAAGATAAACAAATTAAAAATATAAATATTTATCAAATTCAAAAACTTACTTGCGTAATGGTTCAATTGAATCGTGGTGAAAAAGAACATATCGATGTGCTTGTACCCAAGATCTATCATCTAAGTGTGCAATTTTAACTTTATCGATTGGTTTTCCATAATTTCGAAATAGATAAGTTTCGGCTCAGTTATGATTAGTTAGCCCAGCATTTCTACTTGGTCTATTCAGTCTTGTTTCAACATTTTCTAAATATCTAGAGTAGAAAGTCATACACTCCTCTGCCAAGTAACCTTCAGTAATTGATCCTTCTGAATAACACTTATTACGACAATAAGACTTCAATTTGCATAGGAATCTAAACACAATATACAACATTATCAAAAAAGTTGTAACTAAAGGTATATTCATGAATGAATGACAACTTTACAAATAAATTAGCACCTCTCTATAGGATACATCCACTGATAGAAAATCGGTCCACCAAGTTTTGCTTCATGAGGGAGATAGATTAGCAAGTGCACCATAATAGTGAAGAACGAAGGTGGAAAGATCTTCTCTAAATTGCATAAAGTCAAGGTGGCTCGATCTTGTATTTTCTCAAGTTCTTCAACAATTAAAACTTTGCCACAAATAGCTTTCATTATACTTGATAGTTCAATTATACAATAAGTCACCTTTTTTGACATACAATACTGTAAAGCAACTGACAGTAAATCTTGCATCAAGATGTGATAATCATGTAATTTTAAGGAATATAGTTTTCGATCTTTAAGACTCGCACATCGAGATATATTTGATGCATACGCATCTGGGACTTTTATATCCTTCAACATCATGCAAAATACTTCTTTTTCTTTCTTCGACATTGCAAAAATAGAAAGCAGCAATCGAGATTTTCCATTCGAAAGTAATTTAGGATGAAGATCAGGCCAAATTCTCATGTCAACTAGATCAAGTCGACTCTGAAGATTGTCTTTCGATTTTCTATCGACTTTCAGAATTGTCCCGATAATGTTCTCGCAAACATTTTTTTCAATATGAATGACATCAAGATTTTGTCGCAAAATGTGATGCTCCTAATAATTCAACTAAAAAATACTCTCTTTTTTTCCACAAGTCTGCCTCATTAGGATCATCCTCTTCATCAGATTCATCATCAATAAGCCGGTCAACATCGCCAACATATGCCTCCCTCGGTCTTCTCTTTGTTTGCATGTTGGGAGGTTGATTCATCTTCCCATAACTAAAATTGATATCTTTTAACATGAATAAGATTTCAGATCCAATGGTCTGCTCAGGAGCTTCTCTGAACTCTTCAGTACCATCAAATAGAGTCCTCTGAAATCTAAATCTATGGTTTCTATCTAACCACCGGTGATACCCCATATAAGAGAACTTCTTCCCATTGTATAACCACTTCAAACATGTTTGCGCCGCACGACAAGGATAAGCATAACATCCTTTGGGACTCCAACAAGATAAATTGGCATAAGCCGGGAAATCAATAATAGTCCACAACAAAGCCGCACGTAAATAAAAGTTCTTCTTTCTCAAAACATCATATGTTTCAACACCCGCCCATAACTGTTTCAACTCTTCAATAAGTGGCTGCATTTAAATGTCAATATCATTCCCGGGACCTTTCTCTCCAAGGATAATCATAGATAAGATAAAAGAATATTGCTTCATGCAAATCCACGGAGGCAAATTGTAAAGAACAAGCACTATAGGCCAAGTACTGTACGAAGTACTCATGATTTTAAAAGGATTAAATCCATCAGATGCTAGCCCAAGCCTCACATTCCAAGGATCACTTGCAAAGCTTGGAAATTTACTGTCAAATAATTTCCAAGCTAAAGAATCCACAAGATGCCTTAATAATCCATCACCGATTCGTTGATCATGATGCCACCTCATAGACTTAGCTGTCTTTGACGACATGAAAAGCCTTTGAAGCCTTGGTATTAGTGGAAAATATCGTAAAATCTTTATTGGCTTCTTTCTTGACTGTGCCTCGCCTTCATCCTCATTCACATCTTTTGTATTCCTATTCATCCAACAAAATTTACCGCAAACATTACAAGATGTTGGTTTTTCTGATCACCCCAATACAACATGCAGTCATTTGGGAAACTATGAATTTTGTCGTACCCAATGCCTAAATGTTTTATCAGTTTCTTCATACCTTTGCATGAATAAGGGATTTTTGCAAATGAAAACATATCTCTCAAAAACTCTAACAGTAGTGTCAAAGAGTTTTTGGTCCACCCTCCCAAACATTTTAAGTGAAAAAGACAAATGTAAAATGACAATTTTGAAATTTTCGATCCCTCATAAAGTTCTTTATTCATTTCACCAAGTAAATTGTAGAACTTTGTAGCTTCTCAATTTGGCTCTTCATCAAGTACACTTCTTCTTATTTCGGTAAAAGCATTTCCACCAATATCACAATCACCGAATGCAATAATTTCAGGTGAAAACTATTGCAAACCATGACTACGCATATTAAATGCATCTCGCAACATACCTTCCATGTCATCTTCTCTAACAGACTGATGGTAAGCATTATGAGGATAAGTTGGATTAATCGTTGAAGAGGTTTTACGATGTATTCACCCTCCATCGAAAATTCATTTTTATACCCCCGAATAAAGCCATCAACAATTATATGTTCGCAGACAACTTCACGAATATGCCAATTGATGTTGCCACACTTCTTACACGGGCAAAGAGTCATATTCTTTTGGCTTGCATTTTGAAATGCAAAATTTAGAAAAGTTTGTACTCTATTTCGATAATCGTTGCTTACCCTTGACAAATCCATCCAACTCTTATCCATTTCGTAGTTCTTGAAGTCTAAAGTTGACAATAAATTATGGTTACTTATGTAACACCCCTTACTCGAGACCGTTTTCGGAGTCGAGCACGAGGCATTACTTAGCTTATCTCATTAATTCGGAGCATAAAAATTTGCTTTGAAAATTAATTTCACTAATTACAGCAACCTGTCCAATCGCACAGCAGTTACTAAATTAATTATAACTCGAGCTACGGAACTCAAAATTTAACTCCATAAATATTCCCTGAAACTAGACTCATATATCTACTTACCATAATATTTTTATAATTTTTGGTTTATCCAATTAGTACAGTTTATTAGTTAAAGTGTCCCCTATTTCACCATTTGACTGTTCTGACCTCTTGTTACTAAAAATAAGTTTTCTCACAGCAGGATTTTCATATGAAGTTCTTACTTGTTTCTACAGAAAATAGACTCAACAAGGAATATAGAAATATAAACTATAACTCATAACAATTTTTGTACAATTTTTAATGATTTTCTAAACTCAAAATAGGGGACTCAAAAAAATAGATCTGACCCTATCTCACTAAAATTCACATATCTCAAAATATAAAATTCCTTTTGTTAAACCGTTATTTTTCCATGAAAATAGACTCAATAAAATTTCAATCTATATATCATTCACCTTCTAACTCATTGTATACTACCCTAGGTGATTTTTTAAAGTCATGTCACTGTTACTACTTGAAATCTATTTTTTTTTGCAAATTTTACCCTTTCATGATTTCTATACGTGATTTATCACCTAGACATTTGCAATAACAAGCACCTTCATACTTAGCCATATTTAACAACCAGTCATCATCAAATACTTACATAATATTCTTTAGCAAAATCATAAATACAAACATTCAAAATAACTAAGTCCCTATACATGCCATAACCCAAACATGGTTCATCATAAAATACCAAATTGTTGCGGTTGATAGTGTGGACGATCTCCGACTTCTTTAGGATACTTGAAGTGGCTTGCAATACTATAAGAGAAAGAGAAATAAAATAAGTAACCATAAAGCTTAGTAAGTTTACTAGCAAATAAATAACAACATTAAACACAAATAATTAAACTCAAGTGTCTATATCTCTAGTTTACTCTTTAGTTAATCTCATTCTAGTTCTCTTGCTTGTTTACTTAGTATACTTGTGTGCATAACTTACTCTTCTCTTGCTGCATCGTTGAATATCAATTGTCAATATAATAAATTCTTAACTCTTATAACTCACCTGAGCTTGCCATTTTTGCTTTTAACTGAACTTTCATGTACATGATTCATTTACTAGCCCGTTGAGCCACATTGGAATAATAAGGATACTTGGGTCTTTTCTGATCATAACATGCCAAAGCCATGTCCCAAACATGGTCTTACATGAGATGTTCTCATATCAGTGCCCATGCCATGTCCCAGACATGGTCTTACAGGGGACCCATTGTCTCGGTGCCAACGCCATGTCCCAAACATGGTCTTACATGGGACCCCTTGTCTCGGTGCCAACTCCATGTCCCAGACATGGTCTTACATGGGATCTCTTTACCCAAATGTCATTACATTCGTATCCAGTACTTTCCTTATGTATCAACGAGACTTTTTAATATTAAATTCTTTATCATTATATACTTGAATCAACATCAAATAAATTCATAGTTGCTGGAAAATATCAGTATTAATAAAAATTATTGAAATATTGCATTTATTTACCGTAAACTTACCTCGATCCCAAATATAGCCCAATTCACCAACTTAGTCTTCAACTTTATTCTTTCCTTTGTCTAACCTCGAGTTTCGTTCTTCTTGATCTAAAATAGCAAATTTAACTCATTTAATACTCACATTTATCAAAACAGCCCTCGAATCTAGCTTTTTCAAAATTACGATTTTGCCCCTAAACTTTTACATAATTACATTTTTGCCCCAAGGCCCAGAAATTAAACTTAATTTCATATTCTTATGTTTTATAACATGCTTAACATTTTTCTCTTCTATGACAACATCAAATTCTCACTCTAACACTTACTTATGTACATTAGGGATTTTTACCGATTATGTCAACTTACTCGTTTTCGCTTAAAATCAGCTAGCAAAAGTTGTTTAACATAATTTATAGCTTCATATTATTTCATAAAACATCAAAATAAATACTTTTTACCTATGGGTATTTTTCCAAATATAAACCCTAGGTTAAATTATTGCTAGAATAAGCTAAATTAAGCTACCAGGATCTCAAAAACGTAAAGAACATTAAAAACGGGGCTTGGAATCACTTACTATAGAGATTGGAACCTTGAAAACCCTAAATATGGCTTCCCCCTTGCTGATTTCATTCACCATGGAGAAGATGATATTTTTGGCCATCTTTTTCCCTTTTTAATTCTTTTTTATTACTAGATTACCAAATTGCCGCTAACTTAAAATTTTCCTATTTCACTTATCTCATGTCCATTTTTGTCTACCAACTTAACCAATGGTCTAATTACCATACAAAGACCTCCAATTTAAATTTTCATAAAAATTGGACAACTCTAACATGTAGAACTCAACTTTTACATTTTTTACAATTTAGTCCTTTTAACTAAATTGAGTGCCCAAACGTCGAAATTTTCGAACGAAATTTTCATGAAATAATTTTGTGAAATCATAGACCATAAAAATATAAGAAAAATAAATTTTTCCTCATCGGATTTGTGGTCCCGAAACCACTGTTCCGATAACCTTGAATTTAGGCCATTACAACTTAAGTGCTCTAAATTGATTTAAATCATGTCATTGTATCAAAATAGATAATACATATCAAGTATCAAGTATATAATGGGTGTAAACTAATTCAGGTAAGTTGTTTATTTATAAGTATAATTAAGAGTAAGGAAAAACAATAGTGTTGCCCAAATTTCTGTGATTTTTATATATTTTGATCCAAAGTTTTATGTAAGTTATGATATGATATATATTTATGTAAATTATGTAAATTATGTAAGTTATGATATGATGTTTTTTTTATGTATTATGTAAGTTATGTAAATTATGTAATTTATGATATGATATATATTTATGTATTATGCAAGTTATGTAAGTTATGATCCAAAGTTTTTTTTATTATTTAAATGTTTATGTAAGTTATGATAATCATAAACTTTATGTAACACTCCAAACCCGGCCTAGATGTTACGACCGTATCCGGAGATGTCACAAAGAAGGGTTTTTGAAGACTGAGTTGTTTGATAAATTATTCAAATTTTGTAACCCTTATTCGTTTATAACCATTATTGAAAGTGGTATTTAATAATTTATTTGCGAAAACATAAATTACAGTGGAAGTCATAAAAACGTTATTTTTTGGAAATCCGTTTGTATTTTCAGAAAACCTTTGTTTTAGTAAAAATCGTGTTTAAGATAACCGTCGCAAATAAAGTGTAAAAATGAAAACCCAAATCCCAAAAGTAAACCAAATATTCCGGAGAGTCCAATTATTACAAAACTCCCAGAAATAATCCTTAAATTAAAATAATAATTAAAATCTTAAACAATTAGGAACTTGTGGCCACCGTGAGGCTCCATCACACTGGTCCACCTAAGTCCGTGGATTACCTGAATAAAATAGACAAACAGATGTGAGTTTTCGTAAACTCAGTGTGTAACCCAACAGAATTAGACATGCTATTCATACAAATATCACATACACAGTCAAATTCGGATTCAGATCCAGACTTAAGTCCTTTACAGATACAGATAACAGAATTAGATATGCAGAACAGATATACAGAATCCTACCCCCATCCTTTACACCAACTCCGACCATCCCATCACACCATGTGGGTTAAAAACTCCCACCTATCCCTACATACCATATCATGTCGTTACAACACATATCAGATCATATGCAGCCAAGCTGCCAGAATATAGGTGAAGGTCGCCATTCAGAACACTTTCTCCACATATACAATTCCCACCCCAATCATATATAAAAAAATGTCATGCTTACATGCTCATATACAGATATCAAATATATATTTAACAGAATAATCAGACATGCATAACAGTGTCATACTCAGAGCAGAATATCAGACTATCAGATCACATAATTTTAGGGTTTGGTTAGCCCTTACCAACCTTACGATAGGCACACAGTAGATCAAAAGGACCCGTGCGACCATATGGAAAATTTTAGAATTATGGGTTTTCATACCCGTGTGGGCCCACACGCCAAAATTGGCATCACCCATGTGGCCCACACAACCTGGCCTAAAACCCATACGCCCGTGTGGGCCTACACGCCCATCTTGGCCTAGCCCGTGTGGCCCACACGGCTACACTCATACCACCACACGGCTGTGTCTTGCGCACGGTAATGCCCTCGTCAAACTCATGGTCGTGTCTCGCACACGGCCAACCACTAGGTCAGGCACACGCCCGTATGGCATCAACAGAATGGTTTTTTAGCTTTCACCGAAGCTCGATTTTTTACGTTTTAGGAACACACCTGTTACGTTTCTGATGCGAAAACACTTCCGAGCCAACCCGCACCTAAAATCGTTACAACAAAACTCCCAAAATCAGTCTAAACTCACCATTAAACCGAACTAACGAAACCGACAAAGGTGAAATCCGAGGGTTCAACACTTACCCGATTCCCCGAATGACTCTAACTACGATTCCGCGAGAGATAAGTCTCGTTATTCACGATTCGCTGCCGCCAAAACGCCAATTCAAAACCAACAAAAATCAACATCGTTCTAAACGAATATAAAGAAAATTCTCTCTAACCCGAGCAAAAACATTCTTTCACCACTTACCAAAAATGCACAAGAACACCAAAGAAGCGAACTACCGAGATTGACAATAAAATTGTGACAGAAAATAGAGAGCAAAGGAAAAGAACTGTCAATTGACAGAAAACACAGAGAAAGGGGAAAACCAACGTCAGATTTTTTTTAGAAAGAGAGAAAAGAATTTTGAAAAAATAAAATAATATAAAATCCCCAAATTGATTACTATCCCACTACATCCACTAACAACCCAACCAATTTAGAATTTCAAAATCACTCAAACCCTCTAAGCCAACCGAAACAAAAATTAACATCCACGCTCACATAAGGACTTAAACACAAGACCTTCAGGACATTAACTCCTTACCATTCAAACCAACAGGCTCATTTTAATATAAATCAACAAATAACTTTATATAAGCCCACTCAAAAAGGATAAGGCTTGGCTCTAAAATAACAAAATTTTGCCAAAAGAAATACTTAAACCCAAGACCTCACACATACACCCAATACACTTAACCACTAAAGCAAATACACAATTGTATCAAATTCCACATTTACATACTTAAATTATTCAGGGCATTACACTTTAAATGTTTATGTAAGTTATGTTTATCATCTTTAAATTTAACCCTTTAATTATACTATTTTAATTTTTAAATTTGTGTTTTTTATCACCTTTATGTTTACTATACTTAAAAAGACAAAAATTAACAAATTAATAATTATATGTTAATAAAGTTAATATTTGTTAATTTCTCATCTATTTTGAGTTAATATTTAAATTAAATTTCCATGAACTTTTTAACTTTATACTACACATTAAAATCGATCAATTTATTTTTATGATAATATTTATGAAAAATATTAAAATAATTTTAACATTATGATAAATATTATTTTCCTTTAAAATTTTTATTTTAATTAAATAATATTTATTTCTAAGATAAATATTATATTATGTTTTATTTTTGAAATTTGAACTTTAAACTATATACTTTTAAGGATAAATAAAAATATTATTTAAATTAAATTTTCTATGAAAATTTTAACTTTAAAAATAAATATAAAAATTAATGAATTTAAAATAATAAATTAATAACACAATTAAAATCCAAAAGTTAGAACTCAAATTATCTTAAATTTTAAAATAAAAATAAAAATTTAGAATCAAAACTAAAATAAATAATAAAAATTGGATTAAATATAAAGATATCAATAAAATAAGATATTATAATGAAGTTTTTTTTTGATACAATATTATAATGAAGTTACTTAAATGAAATAAGGACTTAAATCATAACCATGTAAAGTATAATTTAAATTGATTAGTCAATTTTTTTATTAAAGATATTAAAGATTTGTTATTTCTTTTGTTTACTTCATTTCATTTTGTTTATTTTGTTAATACTAAAATTAACCATATTTAAACGATACGTGACAAGTGCAAAACAAATTATAATGTTTCTGACATACATATATAATAAAAATTAATTAAATAAAAATACATAATTGAACAAGCGGTTTTACTTTGTATAACAGAATAAATGGTTACACTTAATATCAAAACTCAATAAGTTGAACTAAATTAACCTTTTTTAAAATTCATAATTGAACAAACGTTTTTACTAAATATCAAATTTTAATAAATCAAACTAAATTAAGCTTTTGAAAATGTATAACTAAATAAACGGTCTCGCTTAATATCAAACTTAATAAATTGAACTAAATTAACCTTTTTAAAAACACATAATTAAATAAACGATTTTACTTGATAATTAATCGAACTAAACTGACCAAATTTATTCAATTACAATAAAGTTTTAGTGCAACTAATGCTAAACCCTAATTATTGAGTTAAATTAATCATTAAAAAGTAAGAACTAAATTGATTGCAAAAAAGGAATGGATATTCAACCAAACTTTCCTAATAATCAACACCATGGAACATTATGAAACCAAAACTGATTTAATACCTAAGGAGCAAAAGAGATCACATACATACTCCACAAGCATATAGGTTAAACATTCAAGCAAACAGTTTGCAAACATCATATGAGAATGAAGGCTTTAAATATAAGACAATGAAGGCTTTAACAGTTTGCAAGTAGCATATCCAGAGAAAGACAAAAGCATGCTCCATTCTCAACTCCATTCTCGACTCCATTTACAACTAAACAGCCTATTGAAATTCAACTCCATTCTCAAAGTATCTACCAGATAAAATGTGGGGTATTATCGTAATATTTCCAAGCATCAAATATCAAGCAAGAGAAAGCAGTAGTTTTAAATATAATGGTGAAATTCACTGCTATTACCTTTACAAATTTTGGCCTACTTAATTTGGTCTAACCAAAAAAGAGAAAGAAATAGATAATTTAGAGCTCAGTAACTGCCCTGCAAAATCGTGCTCTATATCAAGAACTTGCTGATGTAAAAACTCAACTATATTAGCCTTAGTCAACAAGGGAAAATGATTGTCTACACTGATATGGACTAAACACCATTGTAAAGCACATATTTATACATGAGAAGCCCCTAAAAACTTAAAAGCATATCTGAGTTTCGATAGGTAAAAATTTTAGCACACAATGGTCACCATCAATATATCACCCAAAATCTCAAAATCATCTAACACAAACAAAATCATTACTTTGATTAATTCAAGTTAAGAACAAACAATAGTTATGGATGAAAAAAATATCAGAACCAAAGAAAAATGATGGATCAAAAGCCAAGATTTCTACCGTAAAGTTTAGTGTGGGTATAAGGCAAACTAGAAGGAAATGAATAACTGAATTTAATAATTTTTAATCAATTTTCAATATTTTTAAAGTTTTTATTCTAAGGATCTAGGCACAACATCTCATGACTCACAATTTAAGTAAAAAATTGCATGCAAGTATTGCGCTTAAAAGTATTCATGAGCAAGGTGACTCAGCTTGGTATGGGTTAGAATCGACTTTAGTTTTTTCAACTTTATAATGGCCTAACCTAGCCTAATTTTTTTTGTAAAAAATTAAATAGGATAGATGCAAGCCTATGAGCACCTCCAATTGCACTCTAACCACAATCTTACACAACACAAAATGAAAGCGTAAAATGAAAGACTTTTTCAAAAGTAGCACTTATAATTAAGGCCACAACTCAATAAAAACATATTCAACATAACAATGTAATAAATTATAGAGATAGTATTGCATAAAACAATTACATCACATTAGCATAGGCTTTTTTCAATTAAATCATGCCACCTTATTGCATTTCTAAAAAAAAAGCTAATTATTTATTAATTTAATCATTAATGAATAGTTGAATTAATTTGTTATCATTTAATTATCACATGTAATGTATAACATGATATTTTTTTTAGTTTTTCAATATATTTATTAAAGCGAGCCAATAAAATGATAGATTAATTTACTTCACAGCATCTTGTATTTTCTAGATGCATAAGAAAGACTCTAAGATTTTGATCTATTAAAAGGTAACTACTACAATTATCTTTCAACATAAACTTGAGATAACTTTTATTTTAATATGGAATGCATAAATTTAATAGAAAAAAAAAAGAAAATATAAGAAAGATGGAATTATACCTGTTAACTTGTTATTGGTAAGAGAAAATGTTTGGAGAGAAGTCAATGTTTCAATAACGGAAGGAATTCACTTGAAATATATAATTAAATTAATCAAAATTTACAAATAAATAATCCAAAAATTGCAAACAGCAGCACAAACTTAAAAAGGGAGAGGAAGCTAGTTTTTTTCCATAAAGTTAGGTTAATATTTTGATTGTAAGGAAAGGGTATAAGACATATCATGTTTAAGCCATAAAGTTGGGATAATACATCCATTGACAAGATAACGATCTATGGTTGTGTAAGTCAAAAGTATTATATTCAGAAATTAAAAATATTGTACACCAATTAAAAATATATAATAATTGAAAGTAGAAAATCATATTTATATGTTAAGTTGTTATTAAAAAAATCAATGAATTTAAGAGAAGTTATGTTTGTAATATTTATTAGAATTTCACTTGAAATATATAATTAAATTCATAGCTTACTGGTAAAACTCATGTACTGTGTTTATCTCTTATTCAATAATAGGAACTATGGCTGAGCAAAGATTAATTAAACAAATAAATAATAAGGCAAAGATTCATAGTTTCGGATTTTTTTTCTCTCAAATCTTAGATTTTTGATCTTTGACTTATCTTTAGTTTGTTTATTGTTCAACACCTTCTTCACTAATACTAATCATCATCTTTCTTGTTAACTCAATTCTAAGTTTTGAAATATGTAAAACAAACAAGATATATGGATACTATTAGTGCTACATGTTTGTATATATAGACATATCTTTTTGAAAATTTTACCACACAATTGTAACCATTAATATATCATCCAAAATCTCAAAATCATCAAACACAGAAAATTATTACTTCAATAAAATAACTACTTGACCATTTTTTTAAAGGTATGATTATGTAACATAATATATCCGAGTTTCGGTAGGGACAGAATTTTGTTAAAATGAAATAATAAAAATAATTGTTAAATGAAATAATAAAAATTGAGCTAATAGAGACAAAATCAGAAAATAAAGGACTTCTAAATGCAAGAACAAACGAGATGAGAAATGAAATAAAATATGCTTATCATTCCTTTTTCCCATCAAAATTGGAAATGAAATAAAACACTTTATTTTTTTAAAAATTTTTCTCGACAAACAAACGGGAAAAACTTACCGATTGGTTGTGGCAGAGGAGTGTCGACGGCGATGCAACAGAGGGGATAGTCGACGGTGATGCAGCAAATGGTCGGGGAAAGATTTGGAGAAAAATTTTAGGGGAAAAAATAAGGGATTTCGGGGATATGAGTTGGGATAAAACTGAGCAGAGCAAAACGACGCCATTTCGTTTAAAATAAAATGATATTTTGCGGCGTTTTTCTTATAGTGCCGCTAATGCTTGATCTTTTGCGGTGTTTTCTCATAAACGCTACTACTGTTTTACCTATTGCGGCGTTTTTCCGTTAGCGCCACTAATGTATAATATTTGTGGCATTTTCTGTCCAAATGCCGCTAAAACCTTAAATTCCTATAGTGAAACCAACTTGTTGAGTATTTTTCTGTGTCCTTTAAATGGTGGTTTTTGTCTATTTATATGATATGGGTACTGTAAATTGATATGGCATACTAGGTGAGCTTCATGCATATAAACACGTATAATACCCTAAACTTAACACATGTTTATGCAATCTCATGCGCGATCTCATGTGTGACCTTGCAGGAAAATATAAGTACCCATCTTGCGAACAACCATTATCATGTGACCTCGATGGAAACCGGCCCATCCAACCCGAACCCATTCGGATCTTGGGCCAATGATAACAAGTATCATAAGACAACTCTAAATAGGAGTTAATAGAAGTATTTTACATATAATATATTACTAACCTCTAATAGTAGTTAACAGAGCCATTTTAAGTAGCATAAAAAATCAAAGGGTATTTTAGGTATTTTAGATATTTTATTAAAAAGTAATTAATTAATTTTAGTTTTTATTATTATATTCAACATGTATATATATATTTCCGATGAAACATTCAATGTTTTTTTTTAATATTTATTAAATTTATTATAATTATTGCAGTGGAAGATTAAGAATAATACAATTTCTATATCTTATATCTTTTCAATTCAAGTTTTTAAGTAATATCATTTTGTGTTTTGTTTTCATTTCATATGAAGACTACAATATACTGGATAAGAAAAAAAACTAATTAAAATTTATTTTAATATATATTAAAATAAACAGAAATAACAATAAATTGATTATAAAAAAGTAAAAATATTTTATAAATCCCTGAATATTTTGTAAATTTATAATTTAGTCTCTATATTTTTTATCATGAATTTAGTCCCTCTACTTTTTAGATTTCAAAAGTCGGTTTTAATTGTTAACATTATTAAAAAAAATTATTAATTTGTTGGTGCAACATTATGAAATAAAAATATATATATGCACTCGATAACCATGTAACTAAAAAGGTGGCATTGTAATGAATATAAATTTGACAAAAGAAATTTTACAATGTTCACAATTAAATTTAAAATTTTAAATCTAAAGAGTAGAGGGATTAAATTACTTAAAAAGTAATAAGAGGAGGACTAAATTTAAATATATAAGAAAATATAACAACTTGGAAGTTGGAACATATTTTAACTAATATTCAAACCACAACTCGTGGTGGTATTATTATTTTTTAATGTGAACAGACATTCAAGGTAGATTTGTTTCATGTAAAACTTTTGTCTTTATTTATTTATTTATTTTATGGACAATAATTTGATTAATGAATAATGAGTAATAGATCAACGGAAAATAAGTCATTTTTTCTAAAAATTTACTTATCATTTTAAAAATGTAAGTAATTTTCTAGAAAATAACTCTTTTATGAGTAAATTTATTTTTATATAAAAATTAATTTGAATCATACTTAATATTATTATATTAATAACAAATTTTTAATTCTAATTTTTAAAAATATTAATACAAAATATTGTAATGTTGAATATTATTAAACATACATATTTAATAATATAATAAATTATTAATATAATCAATATAATTTATTATTTTAATAAATTATTTAAAATTAAAATTTTATATTAATATGATATGTATTAAAATATGTAATAATAAATTTTTATGGTATAAATATGAACATTTTAACAATATAAATATGAGTATTTATTTGTTTAAATAAATGCTACACTAATATTTTGTAGCAAATATTTTTATATTGTGTTTGTTCCACTAAGATTAACTTTTATAAAATGATTTCAGAAAAATTTGTCATTTATTTTACATAAAATCATCTAAATTCTAGAAAATATCATATTTTCGAGAAATTAAATCAATACCTTTTTCAGAAATCATTTTCAAAAACTTTTTTTTAGTAAAACAAACGCAACCTAACATCTATAAAAAATATATGAGTAGAATATATTTTTTGTTTTATTAATTAAATGACTGAATTGGTAACAATGAACTCGTACTTGATATTAATATAGATAAATGTATTTATTAGAAAATAGAAGCGAGTTTAACAGAATAGGATTAAGGATTAACATATTCTATATTTATTAACGAATCAAATTACGAGAATGATTGTTGATTGGAAAATTATGATCTCACAGTTGCTTAAAAACAATTGTGAGCCGTTGGATTTTTTATAAATTAAGTTTAACAGTTTTACTATCTGGAATTTTATTAAAATATTAGATTAATTTAATGTAACTAATTTATTATTATAATTGATGGCTCGCGATGGTTAGTCACCATGCGGACCGATTGGATGTCACCCTTTTTGTTTTATCTAATTTTTCTTTAAATTAAATTAAATTAACCGATTAAATTGATTAAATTAGATCAGATTGATAGATCAAATTGATTAAATTAAAAATTAATTAAGATATTAATTTTAAATCGATTAACTTATGAATTGCTTTGAACTAATTGAATTAAATTAAAAATTGATTGAACTAAAAATTAAATTAATTTTTAAATAATTTATTTAATTAAACCTACTATTCTATGCGATAACCTTGCTTGATAGAAGTGACTTGGAGAAAGGAGTTTCATGTTAGATAGCTAAGGCTTTTAATTATTTCTTTTTTTGGTCATTGCCTTTTTGGAGTTTGAACGAAGCCTTACAAAGACAACCGTGATTATTAATTTGGATAAGAACATGCAAAAAGTCCAAGCCGAAATGAAAGGGCATTACATTTATAGCTCCCAACCTCCATTATTAATACTTTAGCACGTAAATGCCCTAAGATTCATGCAACGCACGTAATCCTGGTTGGACAGACATCAATTTGTTCTCTATTCAGTGACATCAATGTTCCTCTTTCTCGCTCTCTTGTCCTAATGTAAAGTTGACCCTCCCCTTCCTGTATGCAAGTTGAACCGAGTCGAGGCAATGGGAACTGACTTAATAACATTCAAACTCTTTAACACCCAAGTACAAAGCGGGCTCGACACACTATCTTTAATTGCATGTGGTCACAATCAGATTTTCCTTGGTGTCCCTTCGAATATTGATCCATCGGGGCCTATAAATAGATATGGAGAATGCCTTGGTTTAAACATCCTTTCTTCTCCAAATACTTTGATCAGTTCCATAAGAAAGAAAGAAAGAAATCAAATATGGGTTCCATTTCCAAGAGTTTCCTTCTCCTTGCCCTTTTAGCTGCTACTGTTCTTCTCATTTCATCGGAAGTGGCAGCTCGAGACCTTGCTGAAACCACCACTGAAAAGAACAATGGTCTGCAACTAACTAGCATGGCTTCTTAATTAGCTAATTATTTAGTACCTCCATCTCTCTACTATATTGCATGAATTGAAATCTATATGTTAGCATAAATGACCATGTGGAACATTTAGATATAAGTGGTATTGATTTTGCAGGTGAGGTGGCTACTGAAACAACCGAGGCTGAGGCTCAGGTAGAAGAGGCCAAATATGGATATGGTGGATACGGGAGCCGTGGAGGTTATGGAGGATACGGAGGGCGCGGTGGGTACGGAGGATACGGAGGGCGTGGTGGGTATGGTGGTGGTTACGGTGGACGAGGACGTGGACGTGGACGTGGAGGTTATGGAGGAGGTTGTGCCTATGGATGCTGTCATTCAGATTATTACGGAAGAGGTTGCCGAAGGTGCTGCGCTTACGTTGGGGAGGCTGTGAATGTTGAAACACATGCTGATCCTCTCTACTAAAATAAAATCATTCCAAGTTGCATGTATCTAAAAAAGTAAAGTGGCATAGCAAATCTTACAATTTGCTACGTCCTAAATAAAGATGCTTCCTTAATATACAGGAATTATATATTAATAAGATAAACTTTTTTAATTTTATTCAGAAATATCATTATCATGCACATACTTAAGTGTTTGTCAGAAGCATTATCATAGGAATAGGGCTTTTGGATATGCGTTGGAGAAAGCCATTAATAAGCTAAATAAGTGTTTAGTTGATGTCATTAATTAGAGGCTTTTATGAAATCATTATTGGAGAAAGCCATTTAATTCTCCTAAGCGGCGTCGGTTTTAAAATATGGTCCACTCTGATTCGATGGAGGTTGTTGGGTCGATTTGTTTATATGTAAAAAAATTTATAAAAAATATTTTTTTATATTTTTTAGTGTTTGTTTCGTAGAAAATAGTTTGATCAACATAAAATGACTTACAGGTCAACGTAAAATAAATCATTTTCCCTGTAAAATAATTTACCTTTTTGAAAAGCGTAAGTTATTTTTCAGAAAAGAGCTATTCTATAGATTATTTTTTTTATATAAAAATTAACTTAAATCAAGCTTAATATTATTATATTGATAATAAAATTTATTTTCATTTTTAAAAATATTTAAAATATTTAAATATTATATTTTTTATATTATTAAACATACATATTTAATTACTTATATTTAGTCATATAATAAATTCTTAATATAATAAATATAATTTATTATTTTAATAAATTGTTTAATAATTCAATTTTATTTTAATAATAATTTTAAATAATATTATTCAAATATTATTGAAAATATTCAATATTAATGTTGTAATAATACATATTTATTACAATTATAAATATATTAATAATAAATGTTTTGTAGTATAAAGATTAAAATATGTCATAAGTCTATGTACACTTCACAGAACTACAATTTAGTCTTTGTACTTTTATTTTTAAGAATTTAGTCTTTTTACTTTTCAAATTTAAAAATTAAGTCTAACTGTTGACATCGTTAAATTTTTTTTGTCAATTTTGTTGATGTCACACTTTTAAATAAAAATGCTCACTTGATAGTCATGTAATTAAAAAATGACGTTGTAATGAACATGAATTTAACATAATATTTTTAATATATGCAAAAAACAATGTAAAATATAAAATTATAGAAAAAATAAATCCAATTAAACAATGAAAGAATAAGAAAATCTCAAATGTATATGTTTGTTTCATTAAAAACAACTTTTATGAAATATTTTTAATAAATCTACCAAACAACAAAATATATTTTACACAGATTCATCAAAACACCAGAAAAATTAGTTTTTCCAAAAAAGTATATCATTTTTTTAAAGTCATTTTTAGTAAAACAAATAGAGCCTAAGTTAGAAACCGGTTCTTTTGTCTAAACATACTAATGCATTGGAGCTTAGTGATATCAAAGCAGCCCTAAATACGTAGTTTATTCCTTAAATTTGTTCAAAAGTATTTGGTTATTATCTGAATTTTTTTATTTAATTGATACTTAAACTTGCATTCCGTCATTCAGATTGGTACTTTCGTATTAACACTATTAGTTTGTGTTGATATGGCACTAGTGACCAATTTTATAATAGCACGTGATAGCCTTTTAGTATGACATGTGACAAACATAAATTAAAAATTAAAAATCTTTTAAAAATATAAATTAATTTAAAAATATATATAATTTTTTAGATAAATTCAAGTACCAATTAAATATTTTCTAAATAAATTATGATACCAATTAAATACTTATAGGCAAATTCAAAAAAAAATTATACGTTAATCCTTAAATAATTAAAACTATTAACAAATTGAAAAAAATGAATGTGACGAAATACAAAATTAAATATCAATTAAAACACTTTTGAAGGGTTTTTTACAAAATTATTATAAAAAAATAAAAAATAACCAAAATATTATAACTTTTTTTTATTTACCAAAATATACCAAAAAAACAAAAAACAGAAGAAAAAAAATCTGACACAGCCTGATCAGGCCAATCACATTGGAGGCACCAAAGGTGCCAATGAGATTGGCGGCACCAATGGAGCCAATGGACTAAAATGTAACATTCTATAGTTTTAAGGACCTGGCATGCACATTTACCATTTTAAATTTTGAGAGTGAATTGCTGCTGTGCACACTAAAATTGAAATGTGGCTAATTGCATTCTAAGCCCTCCTTATTTATTATTTTCTTTTTATTCCCTTCAACTCACTTTTTTATTTAATAAACAAGCCCTCAACCTATTTTTGTAGTTAAATAAGCTCTTAATCTATGATTTTTACTCATAAAAGCCCTTTATTTTATTATTAAAGTAAATATATTTTACCTAAAGTAAAGCTATTTAAAAAAGTATAAACTAATTCGCATTTTATGTATTATTTTGGTAATTTGATGAGAATAGTTTATTTAAAAAATTTACTAAATTTGATGAGAATAGTTTATAATTATAATTTATTTTTTCTATTTGGGTTACATTTATGGGTGATCAGTTTTATTATTACTTCTGGTTTTTCAATAAGGCATGCCTAGTATTTCTATTAATTTTTTTAATTAAATCTAATATTAGTTAAGTGATAATTAAGATACTTAGTGCACAAGCCCAATAATGCCCGGGCCCAAGCAAATAAATAGGCCCAAATACTAGACCCAGCCTACTAAACTTAGCCCACACAAAAACAAAATACTAGAAACCCTAGGAACCAATTTGCTTCAGCACCGCCGCAACTCACCCTCGCACGCCGCCGCGAATCTCGCACCACGACCTTCCCCAGCGTGCTCCGCTTCGTACGCCAGCATTACTTGCAGCAACAAACGCAAAACAGAATAGCAAAGAAAAGGGAACAGAACAACAATATGCCAACGAAAAATAGGATAGATTTCTTTGGATTTGGGTTCGTTTTTTTCCCATTTCGGCTATTTAAAGCCGTTATCGAATCTGTAATAGGGGGATTTTGGGGGTGTAAAAAACAGACGAAAAATAGAGGGAAATACAGATCAAGTTTGTTTTTTCGAAGGTTTTTTTTTGTAGTGTTCATCGTTTCTTTTTTTTTATTTTCTTTTATTTTCATTTTATTTTACCTAAAATAACAAAGAAAAGAAAAAGAAAACTTACCTTTTCGCCGAAGTCGTCGAGCCGGTGTCTTCTCCGTCGACAGAGGCCGTAGGCATAGGTTGAACGGCAGCGGCGTTAAGATGGAACGAAACCTTAGCAGAGGAGGCTAGGGTTTTAAGAGTTTTTTTGTTTAAAGCAAAGCAGTAAATGGATTTTTTTTTTAAAATGTTGGTTTTATAATTGAATTGAAATGGCGCCGTTTTGATGGCCAGACCCGCGCGGTGACCCGACTCGGAGGGGAGGATCCGCGCGTTCTGGTTAAAGGGAAATTTGCGCAATTGGTCCCTCCTTTTTGCAACGCGCTTCGATTAAACCTGTTTTGCTCCTTTTTAAATTGGGTCGCATATTTTATTTTTATTTCAATTTGGCCCATGCTGCTGCGCAACGTTTTGAGAGAATGGGTTAATTTCTATTTGGGTCGTCCTCTTATTGTGTGCGTTTTGATTTGGTCCCTTTGCGTGTTTTCTAACTTTAAATTCGGCCCTTAAACTCTTTTTATTTTCGTTTTAATCCTTCATTTGTCATTTTAGTTTCTTAAATCTTGTTAATATTATTATTGTATCCTTATTATTATATTATTCGTTATTTTATCATCATTATTATTTTTATACACTTACATGCATTTTTTTATATAATATATATACATATACTTTCTATAAATACATGCGCATTTTTCATATATATATACATTATTATTTTATTTTCATATTTTTTTATATACATATATATACTCATACTTTATTAATATATTATACTTATTTTTGTTTATATTTTATAAGTACATGTACATATTTTATTATTATTTTCTTTTCATAATTTTTGTATACATGTATATATATTAACGCTTTACGATACATATATAGGTATAATTTAAATTAAAGTATTGGTTTCATGTGGTACATTAGCATTTTACTATACTTTTTAAAGCATATATTTTGGTTGCGTCAAAGCATTAAAATCATCATATTTTACAAATTTCCAAACTATTTGGCATTTGTGATTCTTGAGAAAGATCGTGTCCTAACTTACTGGATTGCGATTATTTTTTGACGAATTTAGAAAGCCAAGTATTCATTTCGCAATAAATTCACAAAATTTCAAATAAAAGCTTATTCTCGGGAATTCAAAAATGTCGGGTCCTAACTTACTGGTCATGACATTTTATTATCTCGAAATAAGAATTTCTGAAACAAAAGGCAATATTCGGTATTTTGAAGATTTAAAAATATTGTGTCCTAACTCACTGGGTGTGGTGTTTTATTTCTTTGAAATAAGAATGTTTTGTTATTTTGATTCATTCACGAGATAAGAAGTTTTCTTTTAAAATCTTTTCAAGTTTTTGACACCAAGACATTAAATAATCAATTTGGTACCGATTTTGGGCGTTTCGAGGGTGCTAACCCTTCCTCGTGCATAACTGACTTCCGAACCTATTTTCTCAAATTTCGCAGACCAAAAATATTTTTAAGGTGAGCCGATCACACCCCAATCAAGGATTGGTGGCGACTCCAATTTTTATTTTTAAAGTCGACAACTAAATTTTTATTTTCAAAAAACGGTTTCGACAGCTTGGCGACTCCGCTGGGGACATTTGAGAGTCGAGCTATGAATTGATTATGCTTTGTCTTGTTTGTCGAAAGTCAAAAGTTTTTAAAAAAAATCATGATTTCCTTTCGCCTTTATTGATTTTCATCGTGACTCATTTGCATGATTGAATCAAGTTGGTTGATCTATATTTGCATATTGCATTGCATGGTCAGTTTTACCCCTTTAAGTGGGAGCGAGAAACTAGTCCTTCGTGAGGTTTTCACCTCCGTGCAGGGTAGTGGACCGCTTCCGGGATACATCCGTACCTATGTCTTCGTGAGATTTTCATCTTCGTGCAGCCATAGGGAAATGTATCCCCCTGAACTGAACTCGATCCACATGAGCCTATAATGGGTGAGGATCGAGGAATTTGCTGGTTCGGGTACCCTTACTCTAGAAACTAAGCCTCATATAGTGAGCTTTAGGAACTTGTCCTAGGTAGAACTATACCAAACCCTAGTGGATTCCTGAATAAATGTTCTTGCTATTTCATGTTTGTATTGGATTATATCTTTTTGGTGTGATACTGACTTGGGTTTATTTTGTTTTGATTGTATGGCATCATGATTGCATTGCATTTGCATCTTAGAAAAGATATGTTGATTTGAGTTCGATTACTAGATTAAAAAGCTTGTTATAGAATACGGGTTTCTTAATAAGGTGGAAGATAATACGGTGGTCCGAAAAAAACATGGCACGAAAAGCCTAACAAGAGGAGTATACGACTTTGCTGCATGACCTGAGGATCCAAATTGTCAAAGTTTATTCAAAAGTCATCAAAGGTCCCAATCTCATAAAGAAGCTAATGAACGTGAATGAGCAAGGATTTACGACCTAGATCAAACAAAAAGGAGATCAAATTCGTGAGATGTATCTTAATATCTGAAGGGTCGATGTCTTCGCTTGGAGGATGAGAGTAAAGCCGTATATATACGTCTCTTTTCGCATTCATTTCATGCATTTGCATTACATTACATCATATGCATCAAAGATTATTAAATGATCCTAATTAACTAAAATCATTACTCAGTTAACCTGGAAACCAACCAACCAACCAAACACCATTAAGGTATTCGAGCAAAGATTAAGGACATGGATCAGAGATTGGAAAAACTCGAATAGTGTCAGAAAGAGATGCAAGACCGACTTCAGCTACAGGTGCAGGAGCGATTAGATAAGATGCAACAGGATATGTCTGAGAAGATGCGAGAATCCCAAGATGATATGATGGCGAAGCTAACCAAACTGTTGACTGGAGGAGGTGATAAGGGAAAGGGTCCCATGGCTGGTGTCGATGAACCACTCTATCCTCCAGGCTTTACTCCTCCACATGTTCGAACTCAAGCTGAATATCAGCACAAACCCACTGTCACAATCAGCCCTCAGCAATCCCAGGCCAGTGCTTCAAATTTTCAAGCTAGATTGGGCTCTAACCCCGAAAACTACCCTGTTAACTCTACCATTCCTGACTTCGTTGAAGTGGCTGAAAAGGAAAGAATAAAGGAGGAGTTACCAAAGCAGCTAGAGGAAAGGTGCAAATGGCTCGATGAGAAATTCAGGGTGATGGAAGTCACTGAAAGCTGTCGTGGGATTGACGCTAAAGAGTTGAGCTTAGTTCCTGATTTGGTACTCCCTCATAAGTTTAAGATGCCGGAATTCGAGAAGTACAATGGGACGACTTGCCCAGAGGCTCATATCACCATGTTCTGCAAGCGAATGGCTGGATACGTTAACAATGACCAGCTATTAATACACTGTTTCCAAGATAGCCTAGCAGGGGTAGCATCTAAGTGGTACAATCAGCTGAGCCGTACCACGATTGGTTCATGAAGGGACTTGGCACAAGCATTCATGAAACAATATAGTCATGTGACAGACATGGCTCCTGATAGAATTACCCTTCAAAACATGGAGAAGAAGCCGAGCGAAAGCTTAGGCAGTACGCACAAAGATGGAAGGAAGTCACAGTCCAAGTCCAACCACCGCTCTTGGAGAAAGAAATGACCATGCTGTTTATTAACATACTGAAGGCACCGTTCATTACGCATATGTTAGGGAGTGCTACAAAAAGCTTTCCTGATATAGTTATAAATGGAGAGATGATCGAGAATGCCATAAGGAGCGAGAAAATTGATGCAGAGGAGAGTAACAAAAGGTCAACCTCAAGGAGAAAAGAAAATGAGGTGAACAACACGAGTAACTCCAAATCAGTTACTGTGAGTCAGCCAAGAAAGGTGGCTACTAATCAACAGGGTTCATCGAGACAGGAAGCTGGTACAAGATAAAACACTGAGAGGCCCCAATTTAGGCAAATTCTGGTGTCGTATAGGGAGCTATATCAAAGTTTGTTTGATGCACGTGTTGTTTCCCCTTTTCCCGTGAAGCCTCTACAACCTCTGTATCCCAAATGGTATGATGCAAGCACACAATGTGAATACCATGCAGGAATTACGGGACACTCGATTGAGAATTGCACTGCCTTCAAGAAGCAAGTTGAAAGACTCGTCGACATAGGCATTTTCAAGTTTGGTGACTCGTCTTGTACAGAAAATCCGCTACCCAATCATGATTGATGATGGAGGGAATGCAATGTATGAATAAGTGGTGAGAAATTTGCACATCGATGTCATATATGTAGATATAATTAAAAGGATCCTTGTTAGATATTCGCCTGGGAAGTGTTATAAATAATGAGACTGCAGAGGAAACCCCTATATTATTTAGAGTTTGTTAGAGTAATAAGCTCATGTTTAAATATTATTATTTTAATGAAATACATTATTGCAATCATCTTTGAGCAAATGTTCTTTCATTCTTTACGATTCTTCCATTCTTTTGGATTTTTTTTCTGCCAAACCATCTTTTCATTCATTCATTTTATACATTCTTTGTATATTCTTTGGCATCTACAATAGGTCCCTGGATATAAATGACGTGATTGACACTGCTATAGACTCTGAATCTCGTTTTGAGGGAGACATGTGTTTAGAGGGATCTCATGACTTTGAAGATGTCATAGATTGTAGCCTATCTCCTGACTTGTTGAGGATGGTAAAGCAATAAGAGAAACAAATTTACCTCATAAGGGGACAATAGAGACTGTGACCTTAAGGGAACATGCATGACCAAAAAAGTAAAGCAAGACGTTGTTGAGTTACTTCAAGCATTCAAAGATGCCTTCGCATGGTCATACCAAGATGTGCCCAGTTTAAGCGTTGTCATTGCAATCTGAACAACAGCACGATATCAGAAATTTGCAGTATGTTCAAGGTGAATATCATGAATGGAGCAATGAAAACTCTACCGGGGCAATGCCACTCTTTCCAGTTTATCATGTTTTTCATTGAAGTTGAAATTTTTTCTCTTCGAGTTTTGGCTGAGCTGAAGTAGGATGAAGATCCAATCCCGATATGACTAGTTGAACCTAGTTGAAGAAAAAGGCTAGAAACTAGTCATCAGGGTCAAATGTACCAAGAAATGAATGATGCGAGCCTATAGCAAAAGGTTTGTCCCGGAGAATTCCACGATGGCGACCTAATGCTGAAGAAGATCCTCACTCTACAAAAAATATAACGGATGCCAAATTGGGAAGAACTTTATGTTATAAAGAAGGTCTTTTCCAAAGGAACTTTGATTGTGAGTGAGATGGATGGTAAACTTGTAAAGTCTTATAAACTCAGGTTCAGTCAGGAAATACTCTGCTTAAAGAAGGAGATGACCAAGGTAAAAACCTGCAAAGGGTAGTTTGAGTCCCAAAAAAAAGAAAAAAGAAGTGATGTGAAAAAATGAAAAGATGAAAATGAAAAATGAACAAGTAAAAAGTAAAAATGGAGAGGCTAAGGTGAAAACTCGCAAAGGGCGCCTTAGACCAAAAGAGATTTGAGTTGAAAACCCGAAAGGGGCAGCTAAAATGTTGATCAAAATGGCGCTTACAATTATCAAAGCAGCTCAAATACTGATCAGAATGGGGCATGCAGTGGTCTTGCTATACTTGAATCAACAGGAAATGGTAGGCGACATTTTGGGGCATCGACAAAGTACTCCCTAACACATGTTAAACTCAGAATGATCTTCAGAAAGTTTGTACAGAGAAGTTCAAGCTGCGATATCTGGGGCACCTAATCCTTATACCATTTTTGGTTATTCTTGGAACACTTCATTCATTGCCAAGATACGCATTCCTAAATCAATTTCTTTGTTATTCATCTTTATTATCTTTGATAATCTATTCATTTCAGAGCCATGCTCTAAATCAATTCTATTCCTACCCATTTTTATGATCTCTTGCAAGTATGTTGCATTAGAATAATGATGAATGGACTAATAAAACTTTCACAAAAGAAGTTTTGCATATTACTCTGAAAAGTTTCTAAATAATATAGGAACCTAAAACAGGACTACTGTTTAGAACACACCAAATTTAAAGGTTAGAAATTTAAGAGGGAGAGTCTAAATTAATACTATCCCTTCACATTTTGTCGTTAAAAACATTGACTGAACAAAGGGACAAGAAGGTCATGTTGATGACAAAGCTTAAATAAACCAGCAAGCAATGATCATCAGGCAATAGGAAGAGGTTGCCTCGGAGAAGAGAGCCTTCATTTGCGCATGAGTCTTTGGTACGACACATTGAGAATGGTGTAAGGGACTAGAAAGATTTAAATCATGTATTCTTGAATAACGATAGGAGAGGATTGAAGAAAAGGCAGTCAAGCAAGAAGGCGTTATAACATGTCAGTGTTAAAGCCTTAATAAACTTCGAGAAATGACAACCTAATCGGGATCATTCTCGAAAAAATAAAATTCTGCATTCATTCAAATGTCATTCACACATGTCTAGTTAGGAGCATTTGATTCATTTTGATCATGCCATCCTAATCATTAGGCATAATTAGGTTCATTATACAGGTCATGTTCTCCAGAGAACAGATCAGTGAAAATAGCAGATCTTGCCTTCTTGCATTGACAGCGAAGCAGATCGAAGATGGAAAATTTTACCTCCCTGAGGTTACAGTGGAGTACATTGAAGCCAGTAATTTTATCTCCCTAGACAGTAGTGGAATAGATTGAAGATTACAGATCTTATCTCCCTAAGCAGTAGTGGAGTAGATTAAAGATGGTGGATTTTACCTCCCTGAGGTTACAGTAGAGTACATTGAAGCCAGTAATTCTATCTCCCTAAGCAGCAGTGGAATAGATTGAAGATTACAGATCTTATCTCCCTAAGCAGTAGTGGAGCAGATCAAGGATGGCGGATTTTACCTCCCTGAGGTTACAGTGGAGTACATTGAAGTCAGTAATTCTATCTCCCTGAGCAGCAGTGGAATAGATTGAAGATTACAGATCTTATCTCACTAAGCAGTAGTGGAGCAGATCGAAGATGGCAGATTTTACCTCCCTGAGGTTACAGTGGAATACATTGAAGCCAGTAATTCTATCTCCCTGGGCAACAGTGGAATATATTGAAGATTACAGATCTTATCTCCCTAAACAGTAGTGGAGCAGATCAAGGATGGCGGGTTTTACCTCCCTGAGGTTACAGTGGAGTACATTGAAGCTAGTAATTCTATCTCCCTGGGCAGTAGTGGAATAGATTGAAGATTACAGATCTTATCTCCCTAAGCAGTAGTGGAGCAGATCGAAGATGGTAGATTTTACCTCCCTGAGGTTACAGTGGAATACATTGAAGCCAGTAATTCTATCTCCCTGGGCAGCAGTCGAATAGATTGAAGATTACAGATCTTATCTCCTTAGGCAGCGAAGTAGATCAAAGTTACAGTGGAGCAGACAGAACAAACTAATCCTATCTCCTTGAAGTTGCAACGGAGTGGATTAGAACCACAGATCTCATCTATCTGAAGTTGCAGTAGAGCAGATCGCGTCAGATCTTATCTTTAAGTTGTACCAGAACAAGTTGAAGCTATAAGTCTTATCTCCCTGAAGTTGCAGTGGAGCAGATTAAAGATAGCAAATTTTTTTCTTTCGAGAAGCTAGAACATATGAATCCTATCTCCCTGACATTGCAATGGGGTAGATCGAAGCACCAGTTCCTATACCTCTGAAGATGCAGTAGGAGGGAATGTGGTTACTTGAAGAAGAAAAGCACTGAAGAAGGCGAGGCTCAGTAAGACTGGGCACAATTGGGCTTTTAGTTTTTGCTCTATTCCCGTTACACGACAATGAGCAAAGAGAGGTAGCTGTACAAGCCCAATAATGCCCGGGCCTAAGCAAATAAATAGGCCCAAATACTAGACCCAACCTACTAAACCTAGCCCACACAAAAACAAAATACCAGAAACCCTAGGAACCAATTTGCTTCAGCACCGCCGCAACTCACCCTCGCATGCCGCCGCGAATCTCGCACCACGACCTTCCCCAGCGTGCTCCGCTCCGTACGCCAGCATTACCTGTAGCAACAAACGCAAAACAGAATAGCAAAAAAAATGGAACAGAACAACAATATGCCAACGGAAAATAGGATAGATTTCTTTGGATTTGGGTTCGTTTTTTTCCCATTTCGGCTATTTAAAGCCGTTATCGAATCTGTAATAGGGGGATTTTGGGGGTGTAAAAAACAGATGAAAAATAGAAGGAAATACATATCAAGTTTGTTTTTTTGAAGGTTTTTTTGGTAGTGTTCATCGTTTCTTTTTTTTTTCTTTTATTTTCATTTTATTTTACCTAAAATAACAAAGAAAAGAAAAAGAAAACTTACCTTTTCGCCGGAGTCGTCGAGCCGGTGTCTTCTCCGTCGACGGAGGCCGTAGGCATAGGTCGAACGGCGGCGGCGTTAAGATGGAACGAAACCATAGCAGAGGAGGCTAGGGTTTTAAGAGTTTTTTGTTTAAAGCAAAGCAGTAAATGGAATTTTTTAAAAAAAATGTTGGTTTTATAATTGAATTGAAACGGTGCCGTTTTGATGGCCAAACCTGCGCGGTGACCCGACTCGGAGGGGAGGATCCGCGCGTTCTGGTTAAAGGGAAATTTGCGCAATTGGTCCCTCCTTTTTGCAACGCGCTTCGATTAAACCTATTTTGCTCCTTTTTAAATTGGGTCGCATATTTTATTTTTATTTCAATTTGGCCCATGCTACTGTGCAATGTTTTGAGAGAATGGGTTAATTTCTATTTGGGTCATCCTCTTATTGTGCGCGTTTTGATTTGGTCCCTTTGCGTGTTTTCTAACTTTAAATTCGGCCCTTAAACTCTTTTTATTTTCGTTTTAATCCTTCATTTGTCATTTTAGTTTCTTAAATCTTGTTAATATTATTATTGTATCCTTATTATTATATTATTCGTTATTTTATCATTATTATTATTTTTATACACTTACATGCATTTTTTTATGTAATATATATACATATACTTTCTATAAATACATGCGCATTTTACATATATATATACATTATTATTTTATTTTCATATTTTTTTATATACATATATATACTCATACTTTATTAATATATTATACTTATTTTTGTTTATATTTTATAAGTACATGTACATATTTTATTATTATTTTCTTTTCATAATTTTTTATACATGTATATATATTAACGCTTTACGATACATATATAGGTATAATTTAAATTAAAGTATTGGTTTCATGTGGTACATTAGCATTTTACTATACTTTTTAAAGCATATATTTTGGTTGCGTCAAAGCATTAAAATCATCATATTTTACAAATTTCCAAAATATTTGGCATTTGTGATTCTTGAGAAAGATCGTGTCCTAACTTACTAGATTGCGATTATTTTTTGATGAATTTAGAAAGCCAAGTATTCATTTCACAATAAATTCACAAAATTTCAAATAAAAGCTTATTCTCGGGAATTCAAAAATGTCGGGTCCTAACTTACTGGTCATGACATTTTATTATCTCGAAATAAGAATTTCTGAAACAAAAGACAATATTCGGTATTTTGAAGATTTAAAAATATTGTGCCCTAACTCACTGGATGTGGTGTTTTATTTCTTTGAAATAAGAATGTTTTGTTATTTTGATTCATTCACGAGATAAGAAGTTTTCTTTTAAAATCTTTTCAAGTTTTCGACACCAAGACATTAAATAATCAATTTGGTACCGATTTTAGGCGTTTCGAGGGTGCTAACCCTTCCTCGTGCGTAACTGACTTCCGAACCTGTTTTCTCAAATTTCGCAGACCAAAATTGTTTTTAAGGTGAGCCGATCACACCCCAATCAAGGATCGGTGGCGACTCCAATTTTTATTTTTAAAGTCGACAACTAAATTTTTATTTTCAAAAAACGGTTTCGACACTTAGAATTCTAATGAAGTAATAGCTCTATTTTAATTTAATAAACTATTCTCATTTAATAACTCTATTTTAATTTTAAAAAAATTAAGTTTAATTTTTTTAAAATTAAAATAGAGTTATTAAATGAGAGAATTCTAATTAAGTAATATCTCTATTTTAATTTAATAAACTATTCTCATTTAATAACTCTATTTTAATTTAAAAAATTAAATTAAAATAGTTTACTTAATTTTTTTAAATTAAAATAGAGTTATTAAATGAGAATAGTTTATTAAATTAAAATAGAGTTATTAAATGAGAATAGTTTATTAAATTAAAATAGAGTTATTAAATGGGAATAGTTTATTAAATTAAAATAGAGTTACTACTTAATTAGAATTTTAAGTATCTTAATTATCACTTAACTAATATTAGATTTAATTAAAAAATTAATAGAATACCAGGCATGCCTTATTGAAATACCAGAAGTAATAATAAAACTGATCACCCATAAATGTAACCCAAATAGAAAAAATAAATTATAATTATAAACTATTCTCATCAAATTTAGTAAATTTTTTAAATAAACTATTCTCATCAAATTACCAAAATAATACATAAAATGCGAATTAGTTTATACTTTTTTAAATAGTTTTACTTTAGGTAAAGTATATTTACTTTAATAATAAAATAAAGGCTTTTATGAGTAAAAATCATAGATTAAGAGCTTATTTAACTACAAAAATAGGTTGAGGGCTTGTTTATTAAATAAAAAAGTGAGTTGAAGGGGAATAAAAAGAAAATAATAAATAAGGAAGGCTTAGAAGGCAATTAGCTACATTTTAATTTTAGTGCGCATAGTAACAATTCACTTTCAAAATTTAAAATGGTAAATTTGCATGTCAGGTCCTTAAAACTGCAGAAAGTTACATTTTAGTCCTTTGGCACCATTGGTGCCGCCAATCTCTTTGGCACCATTGGTGCCGCCAATCTCATTGGCACCTTTGGCAGCAATTCACTTTCAAAATTTAAAATGGTAAATTTGCATGTCAGATCCTTAAAACTGTAGAAAGTTACATTTTAGTCCTTTGGCACCATTGGTGCCGCCAATCTAATTGGCACCATTGGTGTCGCCAATCTCATTGGCACCATTGGCAGCAATTCACTTTCAAAATTTAAAATGGTAAATTTACATGTCAGGTCCTTAAAACTGCAGAAAGTTACATTTTAGTCCTTTAGCACCATTGGTACCGCCAATCTCTTTGGCACCATTGGTGCCGCCAATCTCATTGGCACTTTTGGTGCCTCCAATGTGATTGGCCTAATCAGACTGTGTTAGGTTTTTTTTCCGTTTTTTTTTTGGTATATTTTGATAAATAAATTTTTTTTATAATATTTTGATAAATAAAAAAAAGTTATAATATTTTGGTTATTTTTTATTTTTTTTATAATAATTTTGTAAAAAAACCCCACTTTTGAATAAGTTGATTATTTATCAATCCTATCGACAAAGTCCTGTGGGAAGTGAGGTGGAGACTCGAGACTGACGCAGAAACGGGATTTCATGTCAGATAGATAGCTAAGCCTTTTAATTAAAATCTGAACTGGACAGACACTGCCAAAAGTCCACGCCAGATGAAAAGGACTTTACATTTATTGCTCCCAACTTCCTTTTTTAACACATTTGCACGTAAATGCCCTAATATTCATGCAATGTTCCGATGGTGGGACAGACACCAACTAGTACTTCCTCTTTCTCCCTCTCCTTTTCTTATGTAAAGTTGACTCTCCACTTTCAAAATTCAGACTCTGTAAGATTGAACAGTTTGGGGGCTATTTTACTCGAATAACCTAAAAATAATAATTAATTACATAAATATCTTTAATTTAAAGACAATCACTTAAAATAAACAATAAAATTAAGATACAGAGACTAGATGACTGACATTACTATTTTTTTATTTAAAAAATAATTTTTAAGATTTTGGATATTAGATGACCGACACTCATATATGTTTTTAAAAAAAACTTTTTTAGGGTGTTTTAATATTCCTATCCTTTTTGTTGGATGAGTTTAGGTCTTTGTTGGCCCAAAAAAATAAATTTTTAATTAGATAAAGATTATTTACATAATTAATTATTATTTTCGGGTTATTCGGGTAAAAAACTATAGTTTGGCGACTCTTCAACACCCAACTACATTGCGAGGTCGAAAGATATATAGTACACAATCTTTTATGGCATCACATTCAGATTTCCTTCTTTTTCTTTAGATATTGATCCATCCGGGCCTATAAGTAGAGATAGAGAATGCCACGGTTTAAGGCTAGCATATATCCTTAGTTCTCCAATTAGTACTTGCAACTCCATAAGAAAGAAATCAATTATTGGTTCCATTTTCAAGAGTTTCCTCAGCCTCACTCTTTTAACTGCTACTTTTTTTTTCTCATTTATTCGGAAGTGGCTGCTCGAGACCTTGCTCAAACTACCACTGAAAAGAACAGTGGTCAGCAACTAACGGGCAATTAAATAATTATTTAACTCCACCTTTCAACTATATTGCATGAATTGAAATCTATATGTTAGCGTAAATCACCATGTTGATGTTGGGAAATCGAATTTAGAAAATGTAACGAAAAATAAATTTAAGAAAAATCAGAGTTTTAAAAAGAAAATTCTAAATAAGAATTTAGTTGTGATATTTAAAGTAATAAATCTTTAATCAAAATTGTACATTTTTAATTCGTTTAGGATGAACGCTTCGACCAAATAGTCTTCTCCGCTATCCTCAAGCTCATGTCTGTCAAGTATGGGCTCGCTTCGAATCAAAAGAAATTTTATATATCTCTAGAAATTTTCTGAAATAATTCATTCAATGAATTTTCTCTCTATAGCTTTTTCTTGAATCCAAGTGTTTCTAAACAATGACCCATGACTCTCTTTATATAAGAAGAGTTTAGAGAGTTTAACTCTGATTAAACTTAATCACTTCACTACGACAAAACAGGCCTACGGCGACACCTTTTTTTACTTAGGACGGCGCAAAAAAAAATTGGCATAGGCCATCCCGATGATTCTCCCGACGCTTCAAAAATGTTGTTGTTAGCACCGTTGGCATAGGTACCACAATGCATTGAAAAAAGCATCAAATAATTCAACATAGGTCGACCTTTATTGAAGGGTTGGTAAAGACTTAGTTAAGGTCGACTTTCAAAAAAAATTGGGATAGGAGAACAAGAATTTTTTGTTTTCCAAAGTTTATCCTAAAATTTTATGGAAACTATTAAAATATCAGTGAACTGGGTGAAACATCATAGAACATAGTTAGGATCCGTCCAGAGAAAGTATTTTAGATTCCAAAGATTTTATAGGAAGGTATTGGAAAGGTAGAGTAGCTGAAAATTAAAGCTTTAGGTAATTAGTTTAGTTAGGTTTTGTACACCAAAAAAAATTAAAGTACATCCTTTCTTAATTGAAATTAATTATTTGTTAATTTAAATGTTTAAAAAAAGAATTATTAGAATAAAGTATTTTTATTTATTAATTAGTGTATGTTATTATTAAACTTAAGTTATGTAATATACTCAAATTAAAATTAGTGTAGGTTAATTATTGTTTAAGTAGAATAGTATTATAATTAAATATAGTGTTAAAATATATATAATATAATTTTTTGTCAAAACTAAACTATAATTGAAAAATACTAACTTTAGATAAGTTATAATTTTATTTATCTAAAAAAGTTTTAAAAAATTATATTTTTTGAATTTAATTATTAATTTAAAAACATATTATAATTTTAAATTATTAATTTCTATTAATTTAAAAACAAAAAATGGAGTATATTAAGATTGCATTATCACATGTTGATAGGATATGTATGACGTGTCAAAAAATTAGGCTTTCATGTCAAATTTTAGCCTGAAACATTGAATATAATATATTAGGCTATTATCTCTTGCGACTAACGGATTGATTGTGTTTATAAATTAAAATATATTAATAATTTTGAAATTTTTTAATGATGTTTTAAAAATTCCTAATTTTGTTTTCAATTTTTTATTTAAATGAAAGTTTTATTTAAATAAAATACAATAGAAAATATATTTAATTTATTTACAAGTTTAATTAACAAATTGTAAAGTGTTTTTAATATATTTTAAACATTTATGTAAATTATAAAATTTGAAAAATAAAAATAAAATTGTTTTAACATATGCTTGTTAAGCCGTTTTAATTTTTTTAATATTTTAAAAAGCATTTTTTAATTTTTAAAAAAATTGTTAAACAATTTTAATTTAATTTTAAATTTAAATTTGTAAATATATTTGTTTAAAAATCTTATATATGCGATATGATTATATATACGAAACCTATAAATAGTATTGGTTAAAATAAACGTATATATTTTGAAAATAAAAATAAAATAATTCATGAATAGAACTTAGTTTAAAAAAATAAAAAAGTTAGAAAAACGTATATTATGCCAGAATGATCGTAATATTTCACAATTTTTTAGTTAAAATATTATTTTAATTAAACATTAAAATTCATTGTTATTAAAAATTTAAAAACTACAATTTTTAAAATATAGTATAGATTAAAATAATAGATGTTTCTAAAATAAATAGCTTTAGGGTAAATTTAAAACTGAATTAGAACCTGATTGATTGAAAACATCAATTTAATAAAAGATATTATATACAATTAAGATACTTACCTATCATACGTATATGCATGTGGAACTACCGAATTAATAATCTCTTAATTTGTAACATCAACTCAATTGAAAGTTTTATTAATAGTATAGATATATATTATAAAAATAACAAAATATACTAACATAATATACAAATATTTTATTAAGTTCAATATAATCAGCCCGCCTTAAATTTAAGGGTAAACTATTAAAATAGTCACTTTTGTTTGTCTGAAGTTACATTTTAGTCACTTATGTTTGAAATGTTACATTTTACATTTTACTTACTTACATTATTGTGTTGTAACATTGTCGTTAATGGTGTAACAGTAAGCTTATGTGACACATTAAATCATCATTTCAAACAAAAATTTTAGGTTAAATTATACAATTAGTCCATATATATTTTTTTTGTTTTGAACAATTTAATTTTTTTTATGTTCTTTGAACTTTTCTTTTTCTTTTTTTTTCCATTCTCTTCTCCTTCTTCCTCTTTTTTCCTCCCTTCTTTATTTCTTTTAACGTAGTTTTTCTATGTTTTCTATTTGTTAAAATTAGTCCCTATACTTTTATTTTTTTGAACAGTTTAATTTTTTTCTTTTTATTTCTTTATTTTCCTTTTCTTCTTCCCCTTTATTTTTCTCTCTTCTCATATTCTTCAATGCAGAAACATAATCTTTGCCCATCAAATAAACCAAATCCTTGTTTCTTTCACATGATTCTTAAATTAAATTTAACTCAAAATCGAATATAAATCATTCTTATTCAAATCTCGATTTCAATATAACCTAATTTTGAAACTAAAATTGGATCGAATTAATCAATATAAAAAACTATATCTTTAATCAAATCTAAACATAAATTGAATTATTTATATTCAAAATAATTTTTTTCTGTTTCCAAAATTTTACAAAATTGTGTAGATTATTCCTTTCCTTTTCTATTATTTTCTAACGAATAAAATTAAGCAAACGATAAAATTGATCTAAACCTTCTTGGATATTCCTAAGCAAGCTTGATTGGAAGCCAAACATGGATGAACCGAAGAGAGAAAGGGAGCATGGAACCAAACTGGTTTGGGTAAAGTTGAGGGTAAGTTTCGTATGGTGATTGTTTTAGTCATTGAGAGTGTAGAGATCGTTTGAAGAATCCGTGAAACTACGTACTTTCGAGAGGGCGAGAATGTTGTAGGTAAGATAGATACGATGGTCGTGGGGGTTGGTTAGGAGGATAAAGGTGTTAGATTACACCAAGAAACTAAGAGCAACTGAGAATGAATTATTCAAGAAGTGAATATTTTCTATTGATTTATTTTTGCATACTGACTCCTCATGCATTTATACAACAGCGTAGACTAACTGATGACTTAACCAACCGCCTAACTATTAACTGACTAGTAACAGTTTTAAAAAAATTCATTAATTACTCTAACATTCCCCTAGCTTGTTTGACTTTTGAAAACTAAGTTCACTGAAAGACAAAACTCGAAGAGCATGTCGAAAAGATGAAAATTGATTAGGCGTAATTGGCTTTGTGAGGACATCAGCAATCTGTTGATCAGATGGAACAAAATTAACTTGTATTAAGCCCAGCAAGAATTTTTTCACGAATAAAATGATGATCTATCTCAACATGCTTCATCCTGGCATGATGTGTGGGATTTTCAGCCACTGAAATTGCAGAGGTATTGTCACACCAAATGATTGGCAACTTAGACAGGAATATACCTACTTCATCCAGCAATTGTTGAATCCATAACAGTTCAGACATACAGTTGGCTAGGCTGCGATACTCTGCTTCAGCAGATGATCTAGATACCACTGACTACTTCTTCGAGCACCAAGCAACAGGATTTGATCCTAAGTGCACCACATAACCTGAAGTAGAACATTGATCTTCAATAGACGAGGCTCAGTCAGCATCAGAGTAACACACCAGCTCTGTCTGACCTTTTAAAAATACGGTCCATGATCCATGGTACCAACTAGATACCTCAAAACTCGTTTGACTACTTTTCAATGAGTGTCACTTGGGGAATTCATATACTGGTTAAGTTTATTAACACAAAATGACAGATCAGGACGTGTAATGCATACATATTGAAGCATACCCACTACACTTCGGTATAAATAAATATCAGGAAACAGAGGGCTGCCATCTGAAGCAACAACTTGGTAGTACTCACCATGGGTGTGGGTGTGGCTGCTGCCCCGATCATTCCAGTTTTGTGAAGGAGCTCAGTAATATATTTCTTCTAACTGAGCACCATCCCTTGTGATGTACGCTGCACATCAATTCCTAAGAAGAAGCTAAGGTCTCCCATGTCCTTAAATGTAAATTTATTGTGAAGCTGTTGCACCACATCTCCTATATCTCGATCGGAACTACCACTGAGCACAATACCATCGACATAGACTATGAGTAGCAAGTAATTCCCTGTAGACACTCAAATAAACAATGAAGAATCAGCTTTGGATGCTCGAAAACCAAGCTGAACAACAAGGTACTGCTTAAGGGTTTGAAACCATGTGCGAGGAGCTTGACGAAGGCCATAGAGAGCTTTATTCAGTCTGCACACAAGCTTCTGGCCAGTGGCATCCGAGACTTCAAAACTAGGAGGTTGCTCCATGTATATTTCTTCAGTGAGCTCTCCATTAAGAAAAGTGTTATTGACATCAACTTGTCTCAATGACCACCCATGCATAACATCGAGAGCAAGTATAGTTCGAATGGTAGATGCTCGAACCACCGGACTAAAAGTGTCATGAAAATCAAGCCCCGCATGTTGAGAGAACCCTTTCACTACCAAACGTGCTTTATACCCGTCTATGGACCCATCAGCCTTCTTTTTAACTTTAAACAGCCACTTGCACCCGACTGCTCGCTGATTCTTTGGTAGAGGGCAAAGGGTCCATGTATTGTTGTGAACCAACGCCTGTAACTCACTGTGAATAGTTTCCTGCCAACACTCAAAGGTCATTGCTGTATGAATATTAAGAGGAACATCACTGGAAGGGCAATGTGCTGTGCTCAGGTATATCTTTGGCTTAAAAATCCCAGCTTTGCTCCTGGTAACCATGGCATGGGTGTTAAGTGGGGCAGGTTGAAAAGTTTGTAGTTGCTCAGGTTTAGAAGACCTAGGTGATGTAGATGGAGCAGGTATAGTTTGTGTTATATTAAGAGAGTTAAACTAAGAAGTAGGTGTTGTAGGTTGAGAATTAGGTGTTGTAGGGTGAGTATTAGTAATAGCAATAGTTGGGGAGCTGGCACGAGGAACTTGACTGGAAGACAAGACAAGGAGTTTAGAACTGACCTGTAGAACAGGAACAGATGAGACGACTGATGGAAGTTGAGTTTTGTATGAAAATGTGGTCTCATGAAATGTGACATGACGGGAAACATAGAGTCTACTAGCAGTATCTTGACATCTGTAACCTTTGTATAATGGGGAGTAGCCTAGAAATACACAAGGAGTGGATCGAAATTGCAACTTTGTTTTGTTAAACGGCCTAAGGTTAGGAAAGCATAAGCAGCCAAATGTTCGAAGAAATGAGTAATCTGGTTGTGTTTGAAATAGTTTCTCATATGGTGAGATATCGCCCAAGGGATGAGAGGGTAACTTGTTGATCAAATACATAGCACTGCAGAAGGCTTCATTCCAGAATGTTAAAGGCATGGATGCATGAGCTAGCATGGACAGACCTGTTTCAACTATCTGTCTGTGTTTGCGCTCAACAAGACCATTTTGTGCAGACGTGTAAGGATAGGTAAGACATTTCATGATCCCTTGCTGAGCTAAATAACTTTTCAGCACCTGAAACTCCCCTCTTCCATCTGTTTGCAAAATTTTAAGTTTGGTACCAAGTACTCTTTCAGCTTGGCAATGAAACTGTAGAAACACATTGATAACATCAGACTTATTCTTCAAAAAATAAAGTCACGTATAACGTATATAGGTATCAGTGAATGCGACATAATAACGAAAACTGTTAGACACAACTGGTGCTGGTCCCTAAACATCAACAACCACCAATTGTAGAGGTGAAGTATACTCGACGACCAATTTAGGAAATAGAAGCTTATGTTCTTTTCCCAGGTGACAAGCAACACAGTCAACAGATTTATTATTGACAGCAAATTATATATTACATCGTAGAAGAGCCTTTATAAGTGTGGCTCGGCAGGGATGCCCTAATCTAGAATGGCAAACACTAAGAGGAAGCATTGTACTAGCTGTAAGACACTGAACTTTCCTAGAGGACACACTAGCCTCAGTAGAATTGTTGAGATGAAGCTTATAAAAACCACGATGTACCGAGCCTTGAAGAAGAATCTTCCTTATTTTCAAATCACGGACCTGGTACTGTGTAGGGAAAAACTCAAACATCACCTGATTGTCTTTTGCAAACTTTGACAGAGACAAAAGGTTTTTAGTAATGCCAGGAACAAGCAACAAGGACCGCATGTATAATGGTCAAGAACGGGTAAGTAAAGATGACTGCCAGTAGACAGAATAGGAAGGGCTGAACCATTGCCTACAATCACCTTACCTGGTCCTCTGTATAACTCATTGTCACCAAGCGAAGTAGCCGAATTTGTAAGATGATGTGTGGCGCCAAAATCCAGGTACCAGGAGTTATCAGCCACTATTTCAGGAGTTGCAACATACGCCTGAGGCTGTGATGTACCAGAGGAAGACACACTGATCTGTTGTGGAGAACTACCAGTAAATTGATTAGGCCAGATAGATGGTGAATGAGTTGGGAAAAACCAACTTGGTGGACACCATAGAGCATTTGGCCGAGAAGAGGAAAACCAATGCGCAACAGTAAGTCCAGTACCAACCATGCAAACATTTGCTTGTGGAGGAGGCCTGTAGTTGGTGTTTTTGTAGGAAGACTCAAAACGATAATAGCAACGGTCAACAAGATGACTATCTTTCCCATACAATTGACATTGAATCAGCGAGGCAGAAGAGCATCCTCGCCCACGACCCCAAGCTGCGGAAAATGGGCGATAGGCAGGCATAGAATCATTATGAATAGTACGATCAGATAGTTGATGAGAAACCATGTTAGTAGAGCTTGGTGCTTCACAAATCACAACCTGCTGCCGAGCTTCAGCATTAAGAAGCATGGTAGTTACACTTTGTACTGTGTATGGTACTTGACTCGCTGTAATAATGGTAATCATAGATTCATATTCGGGAGAAAAACCATTGAGAATCGCAGTAACATACTCGTGTTCGCTGATAACTTCACCGCAACTAGCAAGGTTATCACAGCAGCCTTTAATCTTCATTAAAAACTCTTTCACGTTCAATTCACCCTTGCATTGAGAGTGCAAGGCCTTTCTATAGAACATCAACCTAGAAGTAATTTTACTACCATACAAGGTTACAATTGCATACTAGATTTGAGCACTGGTATCCATACTGATAAGGTGGGGAAGAATCGCTTGACTAACTGAAGACAATAACCACGACACAAGAGCACTGTCTTGTTGTTCGAAGCGTGCAAACTCTGGATTCTCATGAAGGCCATCATTACCATCGGAAACAAACTGAGTGGGAGGGACTGTTTGGGAGTCTAAGAAGCTTTGAAGCTTATACATTTTGACTGCCAAGAGCACCTGTTGTCGCCATAACAAATAGTTATTATCATCAAGAAGAACACTAATATTCTTTGTAGAAAAGAACCAACTGTCAACAACTCCTTTAGTAGCATTGGAGGCCATCATTGGTGAAGTAGACTGCACAGCAGATGGACTAGACAGAGGATCCATAAAAACAACCAGAAATCAGAAAAAGAAACGCCAGGAAAGAACCTACATCTGATACCATGTTAGATTACACCAAGAAACTAAGAGCAACTGAGAATGAATTATTCAATAAGTGAATATTTTCTATTGGTTTATTTTTGCATACTGACTCCTCATGCATTTATACAACAACGTAGACTAACTGATGACTTAACCAACCACCTAACTATTAACTGACTAGTAACAGTTTTAACAAATTTATTAATTACTCTAACAAAAGGAACAAGCTCGAGAAATTTTGTTGAGGGTGGATTGCCATAAGTCACGACTAGTAAGGTTTTCGAGTGAGGCGAGCTTGTGGACTAGGTCATTGAGAGATCCAAATTGGTTCGTTAAAGCGATGATAGATGATGAGGGTTTGTAATTGTGGGGTGAGAATATGTGAAGCAAGTTTTATTTTGGTTTTAGCTTTCGCCTTTTCTTTTTTCATAAACATAAAAAAAATTTAACAAATGGAAAACATAGAAGAGCTACATTAAAAGAGATGGAGAATGGAGGAAAAAAAAGGGAGAAGCAAAAGAAAAGGGAAAATAAAGAAAAAAATATTAAAAGAATATAAAAGAAAAAATTAAATTGCTCAAAACGAAAAATATGGAGACCTATTGTATAATTTAACCTAAAATTTTTGTTTGAAATTATGATTTAATGTGCCACGTCAACTTACCGTTATACCATTAACGACAATTAACGGCTCAGTGACTAAAACATAACATTTCAAACATATAAGTGACTAAAATATAACCTGAGATAAACAAAAATGACTGTTTTAATAATTTACCCTAAACTTAACTACCAGAAAGGACAAAAGGACACCGTGGATATTTTAAAATGCTACAAATTTATTTTAATCGGTTAAATAAATTAAAGTAATATAGAGAATTGTCTGTGATTCTTCAAGAATCATAAACTGTTAAATAATGGTTTTTCTTTGGTTATGCTATAAGAAAATAAAAATAAAATATAATTATAGAGTTAACTAAGTTTATTTTTCCACCATCATACCCAAAAAAACCAAGAGTGCAATTCATTTTATATTTTTTAGATTTATTTATTATCTCGCATCCCTCAGTTAATTTGGTAGGTTGGTCCTTCAACATTGACAGCTTGGCTAGCGTAAGAGCAGCACCTTTGGCAACTTCTTTGACTGACCACTCCATTGACCTACGTTGCATGGTGCCATGGTCAAAGATTCAAAGGCAAAAATGGGTTCAAAATTTGCAGAATTTTATGCTATTAAGGTCGATTTGGAGTTGCAAAGTAATTGTATTTTTTTTAAACATGCGTATCAACTATCAAGTAAGCAAGTAAAGGAACAGATAAATTAGAAAATCACAATTTTATTTTATTTTTAATACATAAAATCATATATTTATTCATTTAGTTTATTTAAATAAACACTCATAATAAATAAATATAACTTTTTTGAAAAGTTATGCCACAAGTTACGTATTGAGTAACATATTCTTTGATAAAAAGAACAATATATTTTTTTGTTAAAGACCCTAAATTACGTTTCAAATTTATTGTTTATCTCTATTGCACAACAATTTATAACAAGTGACATGGCACATAGGCAAACTCAAAACAACATTGGGCATAGCTAAAAAAAACACCCCCAACATATTAAAAAATACCCTAATTTTTTTTCCGTGTAATTAATTACAGCATTTCTCATTATTGTATGAGTGCCTTTTTCAATAAGTCTTTTTATTAATACAATAATTAGAGTCAAGATCTTAAATTAATATGGTCCAAACAAATTAATGCGGTCCAAAAAATTAGTTAGTACATTTTCTAAATATCTTCATTTTCAACATCTGAAATTAATTAGTGTAATCAATTTAGTCTAAAAAATTAGAGTCAATATCTTAAAAAACGGGAAAAATTAATTTTGTTGTAATTAATACAATAAATAAGCAGAGTTATATATATATATATATGTTTATTTTGATGAACATTAACAATATCCTAACATAAACTCATATTATTATTAATAAAATTAAATAAGTCCTTCTCACTACACTCTATTATTTGTAATTTTATTTTTTATAAATTTGTTCTAAACTGTTTTTTATAAAAATATGTTTTTCTAATTTTTTCTTTTTTTCTTTATTAATTCTTGTATAAATTAAAATCTGTTTTAAATTTTTATAACTACTATTTTTTCGTCATAATTTGTAGTGTTCAACAAAAAATGTCGAATTTTTACGAAAGTAACTTAAATGAAGGCAATGAGATCTCTATGGCGACATCACCATTGTTTACTGATTGGGTATAATATTTATCATGATGTTAATATTTTTTTTATCTTCATAACATTTAATATTTGTTAACAAAATTATTTAAATTTTAGGTGTTCGAGTCTCGTGAAGAGATGATGCAATGGGTGCAAAACACGACATTCTCTCTTGGTTATATCATCGTCACGAGAAGATCAAAAGTAAAGGAAAATGGTGTGGTGTCTTACGTCACACTTATTTGTGACCGTGACGGTGAATACAAATTTAAAGAATCAAGTAAAAAGTCTAGCACCAAAAAGACCAACTGTAAATTCCGATTGGTAGGTTCGTATTTAAAACAATATGATGGGTGGACGTTGAGGGTGATATGGGATCAACATAACCATCCACCTGCACAACATATGGAGGGACATGCTTATGCAAGGCGGTTGAAAGAAAACAAAAAAAAATTGTTGGTTGATTTGATGAGTAAGAATGTTACACCACGTGACATATTATCGACACTGAAGGAGTAGGACGAGAATAACGTTTCTACACTAAAAACCATATACAATGCATGGCAAAAGCTTCACTCGTCCTAGAATGTCGGTAAAACTCCAATACAAGTTCTTATGTTGCTTTTGAATGATAAACAATTTTTACTGAGTTTTCAGTAAATAATATTTCAAATGAATTGGAAAATCTATTCTTCATTCATCCACAATCATTGGATATATGGCGTGCATTTCCGCACGTTTTGATTGTAGACGCAGCATACAAAACGAACAAATATGATCTGCCTTTTGTTAAAATTGTTGGCGTGACTTCAACCAACAAGACATTTAGTATAGCTTTTGCCTTTATCATTAACAAAAAAGGAGGATAACTATAATTGGGCATTAACATGTCTAAAGTTGACACTAGAAGAGTGCATGTACCCACGTGTTATTGTGACGGACAGAGAGTTGGCTCTGATGAATGCATGCCAACAAGTTTTCCCCGATGCCACTCGGTTACTATGCAGATGGCACATTACTGAAAATATTAAAAAACATTGTAGGGAGTCTATCAAGTTGCAACATGAATGGGACTCCTTTCGTGCTATGTGGACTGTACTCGTTGAATCTCCAACGTGGATATTGTACACTGAAAACTACAGAAAACTCCAATCAATGTTGAGCGAATATCCAGGTACAAGCCTCGTTATTCTATAAATAATTGTTTATAGTTTTAGAAGACTTTTTTATACATAACTAACATTTATATAAATTCAGGTGTTTTAAAATATCTAGATCAAGTGTGGTTAAGCAAATATAAGGAAATGTTGGTGTTGGTCTGGATTGATCGGCATCTCAACTTTGGAGAACGAACTACGAATAGAGTTGATAGCCAGCATGCAAAGCTAAAGAAATACCTCTGTGCAAAAAATTCTTCTCTAGATAAATTTGTTGGTTGTATCGATCATATTGTGAAGTCTAAACTTACATCGATATATGCAAGTTTTGAAAAGAGTAGAATTGTCTTCAAACACAGACACAACTTACTGTGTTTCAGATTATTGTGGGGGTTTTGTGGCACTTGAAGCTCTAGATATCCTAGAAGGGGAACTTCAGCGGTTGAGTAGACATCAACTTGACTCTTCAAACTATGGATGTAAACTACGCCATAGTTGTGGTTTACCATGCGATTGCATGCTATCAGTCTACTTGAATTTAGGTGGTATATTTAACTATTATTTTCTAAATTTTATTTATATATTGAATTTTTATAAACTAATGGCATTTCAATGCAGGTGAGTGTATTCTGTTGGATTCAATAGATGTATTCTGGAGGAAGCTTGACTTATCACCATCAACTTTTGTGGAAAATGAGGATATTTGTTGTAACGGTGAGTTAGAAATGTTCAAAGAAAACTTCACTAAGCAGTCAAAAGCTGGGAAAAAAGTCTGTTAAGAAAGTTAAGAGATATATTCCAGCCGAGTAAAACACTCATTAAAGAACCTACAATTCAAAAAAATACGCGTGGACGACCAACCTTGAAGAAACAACAACAAAAACGAGTCGATTCTATAAGTCAATCTCCCAGTAGACGTAGCCATTCAACCACGTCAAAATCTGTTGGGTTGGATCTGGTAGAGTTGAACAAAGAACCTGCAAGACATAGTTCATACGTAATCAAAATTCCAGACTTAAACAAGGAGCCATCAGAGCAAGTTTTAGACTTCATAGACTTAAACCAGATGCCTGAATCATGTGACACTCATCCACTAATGAGAGAAATTCCAGATATGTTTCACCCTTACATCACACATGTACAAGATGTCAGGGGTGATGGAAATTGCAGATTCCGAGCAATATCTATTTGTCTTGGTTATGGCAAAGATCAATGGCTCTATGTTCGACATCAACTGCTAGACGAGTTATTGAATTCATATGATGTCTATGCTAGAGTTTTCACTGATGGAATCGATGAATTACGTAATTCACTGTGTTTCTCACAATCGCCTGCACCAGCAGAACATTGGATGGTTAAGCCTATGACAGGTGTCCTGATTGCCAACAGGTTTGGGGTGATCCTCAATTATTTAACCAAGCGAGGTGACATAACTTTCTTTCCTCTTTGGAGAGGTTCGGGACATTTTCAATACCATCATGCTATTACAATTGCACATGTATATGATAATCATAATGTGATGGTACAATTAGAAGGAGATTACCCAATGCCTACCATTTCGGCTTATTGGATCCGCCATAGAGCCCCGTCTACAGCTGGATGGCAAACCATGTATATGTCATGTATGAAATTTTATAGACAACTGAAACCTTGTAATCTCAAAACACCTGTTATAACTATAGAGGATTGTTGTTGAATAATATTAATTTATTATATTTTAGCATTTTGCTCATATTTTTGTATTTATGTATTCATATATATGTTTAACAATAATCCTATAATAATAAAAATATGTTGAATAATAATAATACTTATATCTTTAATGATAATAATAATACTTATAATATTTAATAATAATACAATAATAAAAATATGTTTAACAATTAAATGAGATAAAAAAGTGAGTGGAGAAGTGATAATTAATTCTTAATCATTACAGTAGAAAGATGTTAATTACTAACAAATCAATAAAGTAAAAGAACATTAATTAATAACTAATTATTAATTACAGTAAAGATGTGTTATTTATTAGGGTGTTTTTTTAGTATTGGGGGTGTTTTTTTAGCCAACTCCAACAACATTAGATAGCATAAACACTATTATAAAAATGATCATGCAAGGACAATGAAGATTTGTTGACAGACCACCACCTCCAATACGATGACTCGTGATGGATCAAAGCCAGATTTCTCTAATGCGTAGAGCATTTATTGTGTCTCTCAAGTAGAATTTAGGATTGGAACATGCAATAAAATTGGAGAAGGGTACCAAAATAACGCCACAGTGTGATTAATTCTTGTGAGATTAAAAGTAGCAGTAATGGTGAGATTAGTTATTGTAATGATGAGACTAAAATCGGTGTTGGAATATGTTTTTGAATTCAAACTTAGCATTAGTAATGAAATGAGAGTAGAAAATGATTATTAATGACATTAAATTAAAATGTATATTTAATAAAAATATCAAAATATTTTACAAATTATATTTGAATCAATAATAAAATATATCTATATTTATATTTATGGTAATTTATAAATAAATCTTATAAAATTTTATTTTTGTTAAAAATTGAATTATATTAAATTATGTTATGTGTATTAAATAAAATAAAGAATAAATAAAGAATTGGGAGGCTAGAATTATAATTACCCCTATTTTTGGACTTCCAAAGCAGTCCACTGGAGCTTTATACTCTAACCAATATTTTGGATTTCAGTGGGGTGAGAATTGTTAATTATGCTCCGTTTATTTGTCAGTAAAATATTTTCCGAAAAATAATTTCTAAAAAATGATTTTTCTTTTTTGAAAATGGTTTATTTTTCTAGTGTTTGGATGAATCTGTGTAAAATATTTTTTGTTGTTTAGTAGATTTCCTGAAAATATTTCATAAAAACTGTTTTAAATTAAACAAATATATATTTAAGAATTTATTATCTTTTCATTGTTTAATTGACTTTATTATATATATATTAATAAATTTATATTTTAATATCAAGCATGAGTTGCCAAGTTCTTATATTTACTCTAAAAAAGTTAGACAAAAAAATTTTAAACCATTATATAGGAACCATTGCCATGTTTTGGGATTTAACTTGGACAAAACAAAAATTCAAGCCTTAAACCCGAATGTAAAAACAATTGCCTAACTTAGTCAACCAATAATAAATTCAAGCCCTAATGTAGTAACAGTTACCAAATTCAAGTCCCAAAAAATGATACACCATCAAATTTATTACAAAACTTGTGAAATAAAGCCAACAATTTCTTTTACTAAAGCATCCTAGTTGCCTTTGAGAAACAAAAACCCTGGCCAATAAAGTCCAAACATTGCAAACCAGCTCATCGAAGTAAACAAAATGTGATAGTAAATTAAAGAAAATTCAACTTCAACCAGTCAGATGTGGCCTAGCTTGAATGCTTCTTTCAAGAGCTTCAACATCTTCTTGTTCATCCTCCCGAAGAGGTAATAGGCGACACATACTTCTACCAACATCTTCATCAGGCATATCAGCTCCACTGTCAACTATGAAGCCTGCATGAATAGAAGATTTAACAAAGATTACCATACTCAGATATCCATCAAAACATTCCACGGTAGTTATAAATCAAATAGCTTGCTATAGGAAATCCTATATTTGTGTTGACTGTGAAATGTATCTTCAGCATATAAAAGCCATATTTATGTTTTTTGTTAAGGAAAAGGTGTATGAGATAATTGAAAGTAGCATTGATTGGGCAGAAAACTTTGAAAGGGCAAAGAACAAAGGACACCAGCCATGAGATTCACATACATAGTTTCCACATATCATTTTTATCCAACTATCACTACTACATGACATCAAAACACAATAGATTTAGGTAAATTTAACAAATATAGAAACCAAAAGATGCACAATAAGCTAAAAACTAATGAGCTTAAAAAAAAAGACTAAATTGAACTTAAAATTACAGGAAGGAAAAAAAAGTTGACCTAAAAACTCAGATCAGGTAACTAAAATTTTGGAATAACGAGATATTCTTAGTTTTGCAGAGAATCAGATGCAAAGTATCCCAACACTTATATAAATGCTAGAATGCTATAGAACAATAACACAGAGGTGAATCAAAAGCCAGGGAGAATTAGCTTTTTCTACCATGTCTAGCATACAAGTATTTGTTAGTTCAATGTCATGGAGGAATTCTTCACAGAAAGTTTGTAATGAAAAATAGTCGAAAAACTAGAAGCTAGTTGAAAATTTATGAAGTTAGAAAATTTTCAGATTGAGTATTTCTGTAACAAAAAAGAGAATTCCTAGATTTTACAGAGAACCAGGCCCTAAGCCCCCAGTATCCCAACAGATGTAAAAATAAAGAACCATAAAAACAATAACAGAAATGTACACCTAGAAAATCAGATATATCAATCTAAAATGAAAACGTTTATTGACATTCAAAACCATTACAATGTCAGAAACTAATGCCATATCTTCATATCCCACCAAGGCACCGATAATAATTTTCGCTTTTAGATATTTAACAACCATATTCAATCAACATTTCTGATAAATGATTCCATAATCAGAAGTTACAACATAAGATAAATATAAATGCCAATTACATAACTGGAATGCAAATTATGATCTCTTACGGGAAAAACAAAAGGGCTACTTCAATCTTCATTTTTAAAAGCTTAAGCGGCCGCTAACAGCAGAATCAAGTTAGAAGTAGATTTCCATTAAAAGGGTATATCATTGTAACCTCCAAAATATCATATTGAACAACCGTAAGCTTTGAAGTGAAACTAATTTCTAAGTAGAAACTGATTTTGATTCATCCCCACATAGCAACTATTCAAGCAAATTAAATATTTCTCTTTTTCTCCCATTTTATTACCAATTTCACTTCCAATCAACCCAATTAGCAAAGGATAACTAAAACAAAAGTAAGGTAGAGGAAATTACCGTCTTCCCCTTCATCCTCTTCCTCTTCCTCGTCGCTATCAACCTGTGCTTCAAGATCAAAAAACTGAGAGTCATCACGCGGAGCCTTGTGTCGTTTCCCACCTTGACCACCTTGACCACCACCACCGCCATAAACCTCATCATCATCTTCTTCATCTTCCTCATCATCCTCCTCCGCCAAGTCGTCAATGAAATCAGATCTCCCACGCTTCTTACTCGAACCGCCACGGCCTCTCCCTACGTCTTCGTAGATGTCGTAATCCTCGTCGTCCAATAACTGTTCTTCCTCATCTTCATACTCTTCCTCTTCGACGTCATCATCTTCTTCAAGAGGAAGGGAAAGGGGAAGGAAAGATCAGGGTGTTGAGAGTTCTTGGCTTCTTTCCCTGAAAATGTCTTACTTCCTACATGAAAGGACTCATTTCCCGTGTTTTGTAATTCATTTTATATTTAGGAAATTATTTTCCATCAAACTAACACTGGAAAAGGCTGAAAAACTTTTTCAGAAAATGTTTTCATGCCAAACAAATAGAACACTAACCTTAGTGTGCTGCCAAACGCATCACTTTAGAGCATGTTTGGTTGGGTGTATTGGCTATAATCGGTGGGCCCCACTTAAGCCCCTTTATTCCCTTGTTTGGTTCATGGTAATGCTATTACGGGTGTAATACATTCCTGACCTAATCGGTGAAATCCACCGATTTGTAATACATCCCCAAAGCTCAGTTTAGGTGCTGTTTCGTTTACCCTACCTATTTTACCCTCCCGATTGGCTTCCCCATTGCGTCTCCTCTTCCTTCCTTCTGCCTTCTACCGATTTGCTCAAGTTTCAACCGATTTGCTCCCTCTGTCTCTCAACCTTTTCTTTTCTTTTTCTTTACAACCAATCAATGTCAGCTCGTCCATCGACCGCTTCGACAAAGAACAGAAGTGGAACAGTGAATTTTGTTTTTTAATTTCATTTTCCCTTCTGAATTATATTTCAGATTAAAACCTCGAAAACTTCAAGGATTTGATTTCAAATTCGAGATCATTCAATGGTTGCCCCTTTTCTTTCTACTCCTTTTCAACCCTACGTTTATCAGGTAATATTTTATTTTTTCGCAAAACTCTTTTTACTCTTGTATCGGTTTTCTGTTTGTTTCATGATAAATTTAAGGTAAAACTGAGGAGACTCAACCTTGTTTCTTTGCAACTGGCTTGCATTTCAATGGAATTTAGGTTATGTTATGCCATTTGATCTGTTATGTTTAACTCGCATCGTTGAGAAATAATGATTGAGGTTCCTTTAAATAGACTTGACTTTGATTTCACTGTTGAAGTTGATCCGTTTGTAATAAATTTTTATATCACGTTGTTTATTCCTAAGACTTCAGTGATCAAACTGTGAAAGTAGCTAGTATAAGTGTTGAATTCGGTGAACAACGAATATTTTGTTAGCTTTAGTGGAAATTAGAATGTTAATCTTGTGTAGTCTAAATGCCTCAGCATGTGTGTGTAAATGTATCTTATATATATATCCATAATAGTCTCTTTTTGGTATAAAGTTGTGTAGAGTCAGCAAGATGCTGTGATCCCATTTCAAATATTGGGTGGTGACGCTCAAATACTTCAGGTACTTCCATGTTCGAAGCTTTTATCTAGAATATTTCATTGAATTTATGCCTATGAGACCCCATGTCTAGGTTTTGAAACCTTTACTTATTTCAATCTTGGTATCGGTTCTTTCTTTTAGAAGATAATGTTGAAGCCTCAAGAAGAGGTTATTGCGAAACCTGGTAGGTGGTTGCTTTGCTCTCTGTTATATTCCTTAGTTTTGTTACTGCTACTCTAGTTTTATGCTTTATATGAAGCAGGGTCTTAAAATTACCGTGATAGACGTTCATTGAAGTTTAAATTGGGTGAGTATTTCAAGATGGTATATAACTGTGCTATTGGTTGCTTGGAGTTCAGATCTGTGTCCTACAATGTTATGACAATTTTATATTGCCAAGAATGTATTGTAGTACAAGTATAGTGGGCAGAGGTGTCAGAAGTTCAATAAAACCAAGAAGATATTTTACTAACAATTTAAACCATTTCTCTCTATCATACTGTTCTTCTTTATAGACACAATCATGATACTTCTATGAATTGGATTGTTTGCTAAAGGCGGACAGCTTAGTCAATAAGATGATTCTCTTGCTACATTCTGTTAGTTGTTGTTTGTTATCTTGTTATCTTGTAGACTTTAAGTGCCTGTAACCCTTTTTCTTTTTGGTTTCTTGTTTGCTTTCAGTACGCAAATGCAATGGCTTAGAATGCTTTAAAGAACAATTCTAGGACATATACTTCCCTGATCACTAATAATCACCTTGATTCTATCTTCCAAGTATCCTTTTACACGCACCTGAGTCTGAATCCCAGTATATAAGAGTCAAAGGTCCAAGATACTTTGACCTGGACAAAGTATAAGATACTGGATCTGGTTTACATCAATGGTACATAGATGTATAATACATGAAAAATCCTCTAATACATGAGAAATCTTAGAAAAACATTAAACATACGTTGCCTGCTTTGCCAGCTACTGTCAAGATCAGCAACAGCAAAGCAACTGAAATGGAGATGGTTGTTCAGTTACAATTTTTGCTGTGTATTCAAGTCTTGCTTGCTGCTTTCTTTTCATTTCTTTTTGCTTCGATTTTTCATTGGTTTTGCTTTGCAAATCTGTTGATACTTGCTGCCAAATTTCCAACATAGAGTAACAAAAAGGTTCTGCTTTGGATTTCATAAAAGTATCCATAGGAGGACATGGTGGGCACCCGAATTCAGATATTAAGATTCATACTTTAATTTTTTTTTGACAGTTGACTTGTTATTGCTTGGTTTTAATTCATAGGATCACTGATGGACATCATTCAGCTTTATTGTTTAGTTTCTGGCATTGGTGCTCATGACATAGGCAGAGTAAGTAGAGATTTGATCATCTTGTATCTCTATACTCACTGCATTTTCATTCAATGGTATATTGACTCATTGATATACATTTCATGTTTCGTTTAAAAGCTAGTGATTGATCACCTGATTTCTGATTTTTATTAATGTTAATCAGAAATATTGTTTTTTTCTTATAACTTAGGCTTTTATGTTGATGTAAGACTAGGTGGTTGGTATTTTCTGTGCATTGTCTTTTAGAATTATATAACTTTCATCTCTAGTGATCTCAATGTCAAGGTTGTGACCAATGCAAGACAAAATTTATCTAACATTACAGATGTGCTTTTCAGTGACAGGGTTTAATGAATTGTAGTATAAGTAAGCCAAAACCTAGAGTTTAAGCTTTGATTTTAGAAATTTGCTACTATCAGGGGAACGAAGACAACAAAGAGTGTAGAGGGAATAAATGGCAGATCTTTGCAAAGACCATTATACAGAAAATGAGGAACAAGTAAGCTTTTAATTTATTTTGCTGAATGCTTGCTTTATATTGTAGTTGAACTAAGATCTTGAGGCAGTACTGCAACTTGTCAACAAATATACCTTCTGGTTTTTGGTGCTTTAGAGGAAACATGTGCTCTTGGCAATTTAGCCTTCCTAGAGAGGTAAATTACTTTTGATTCATTGTGATTTTTTTAGCAACCTTACCTCATGGCTTTCTTTTTCCTGATTTATCAATGCATCATATAAATCCAGAATTGGCAGAGATTGCTTTTTCCCTTAACTTGTGGAATGGACACATGAAGTTGGAGGTTATTGAATGCTTGCTTTATATTTTTAGTTGAAGTGAGATATTGAGCCAGTACTTCCAATTAATTCAGAATTGTTGTAAATTCAATCGAGTTGTTGATGATAATTCGATAAGGTTATGTTTTTTTTTTATTTTTTAGAGTTCAATTCTTCCTCACTTATGGGATAGGAGAGAATCAATTTTATGAAATTATATTTAATATTAATTATTTTAAATTATATAAATTCATATAAGAAAATTTATTTTCAATAATTTTATGAAATTATATATTATTATTAAATTATATGTAATAATAATTATTTTAAATTATACAAATTCATATAAGAAAATTTATTAGTTATAATTATTTTAAATTTTATTAAATTATATATTTTAATTAAAATATATTTAATAATAATTATGTTAAATTATCTTTTATAGTATCATATATTATGATTTGAGTAAATTCATATTAGAATATTAATTATTAAGAATTTTATTAAATTATATATTTTAATTATAATATTTTTAATAATAATTATGTTAAATTATATTTTATAGTATCATATATTATGCTTTGAGTAAATTCATATAAGAATATTGATTATTAAGAATTTTATTCCATTCAACCAAACACAAGATTACTATTATGCCTCTATTCCATTACATTCAACCAAACAATTGATTTACTATTACACCTCTATTCCATTACACCTCTAATCCATTACGCCTCTAATCCATTACGCATCTATTCTAATACAGCGAACCAAACGTGCTGTTAGTGTTATTATTTGAACTTTGTCTATTTTTTATTTTATAAATATATTCAAATATATATCTAAATTTGAATATAAATGATATTTTAATTTGAATTTAATATATTCATATTTGAATACAAGTGATAATAATAAAATAATACCCATTTAATTTAAATTCAAAAAATAATTTAAATTTTAATTAATTAATTTTAAAAATATTATTATAAATATAAATTTTTGATAAATTCACAACTGAGTTAAAACCTGATTGATTGGGAACACCAATTCAATAAGACATTATATACAACTAGTATATCTGTCACACATGTATGCGTGTGAAAACTACATACTTAAAATGCAATTAAAATGTACATATTATATTAAAATTTAGTTTTCGTTTAGCGATAAAATTAATATTTTATTGATGTAAATAACATAGGTTCAAATTCAATTATATACAATTTTTATTGACTTTTTAAAAAAAATAAAAAGACTAAAGTATTGTAACATCCCTACTTTTTTTAATAAAAAAAAAGAGAAGAAAAAGAATATCTATGGTAGAAATCCTTAAATAAGTGATCTGTAAATAAATAGTAGTATAAGAAATTGTGATCGTTTTTAGAGAAAACCATCAGCATAAAAACACAGAGGATTATTAGTTGGAGTATGTGGTTAAGTTAAAAATTTGGTATCGAGTTCAGGGATTAAATTGAATAAGTTAGAAAAGTATAGAGACTAAAATGCAATTATCCTATTGTATTTTGATGGAAAAGACTTAATGGCAATTTTACCATTACTTAAAAAAAATAAAAGTTTCATTATAGCTTTAAATGATATTTTCATTAAATAATTTTTATTTAACATTTTATTTAAAATAATAGTAATTATAATAGCTTGTGAAGTAGTGAGTACTCTGTTAAAGACGAAATTGAAAACGGATAATCGAGTCGAAAGATATGCGAATTTTGGACTAGAAAACTTAAGTTGTCAATATGAATAATCATGTATATTTAAGTTTATTTTTATTAATTTTAGTTTTAGAATGGATAAATGATGTTGTTTCATATTGAATTGAGCCTATTGTAGTTAAAAAAGAAGCGAACATCTTGAAGGAGAAAAGCGAAGAAAACGAGTAAAACGATTAAAACTTCGGTTTGTGCTAATATCTTATTTTCATTACATAAAGCATTAGAATATTTAGTTTAATATAGCTACTTATATTTATTTTATTTTATTTTATTTTTATGAGTTTTGGATGAGTTTGAATGATTTAGTTAATATTTATAAAATATGTTTCAAGATGAATACTATGTTTTTCTTAAGATTAAATTAGCAAATTCATGGTTATGATTTGGATTTGAGTATTATGATTTTAGATGATTGAGTAAGAAAATATTTAATATGTTTCAAATTGTAAGCCTATTTTACATTAGGCGATATGTGATTTGAACATAAAAAAGGAATTGAAATGAGAATTATATGAAAATGGAATTGAAATGGATCATGAAATTTGGTTTTTACCCCGTTTCACTAAGTTAGACTAAATCAGATATAGTTGGCATGTCATAGAGTCTTTTATATCAGAGAACTTAGATCTTCCCAATTCCCAGAGGGTTGTAGGCAGACGCAACTCCCAAAGGGTCGTGGGCTACTCTGATAGCCATCGTTGCCAAGCAACTCAGGATGGAGGATTCGTATATCTAGTTATGAGTCTAAACTTTAGTATGGGGTTTAAATTGAAAGAAAAGCAAAAACAAAACTTGAATTTATTTGAATTTCCATATTGTGCAAATTAAATTAGTTACGCAATTTTGAATTTCATTAAAAAGCTTATTTTCTTTATTCGATTTATCAATATCAGAATATTAAAGTTTATTAATATTAGAGTTTTAGCTGAAATCGGACGCTGAAATTGTTTTGTTTGAAATTTTGTATAGTAATGTAACACCCCTAACCCGTATCCATCTCCAGAATAGGGTTATAAAGCATTACCAGAGTTTACAAATTAATTTACAGACATTTCATTTCATCAAGCATTCATATTTAAAATCAATCAAAATCAAAACATTAATGAGCTAATGTTGGCCAATTTAACTCATACATGTCATTATAACTAGAATCAAAACATCCAAAATTACCGATAGAATTAATGGATAGTGTGATAAACATTCATACATCAATTCAATGCATTATTCCCCTTTTTATCAAATATATCAATGTTTCATCAATTTTCATACAATGAACATTCAAATCATATTCACATCAATAACATACATTTCAAGCATTTAAGAATATAATTCAAGTTACACGAACTTACCAGACTAAATTGCAGAAATACCAAAAATTCAGGGACATTTTGGTAATTTTCTATTTTCCTCGAATTTTCACCCAATCATGATCTAAATTAATATTTCATTCAATTTATTAATTTAAATAACAAAACAATTCATTTCATGCAATTTGGTCACTTTTTGACTTTTTACCAATTTACCCTTAAAATATTACTTTTATTCAATTTAGTCCTTGAACCTAAACATGCAAATTGGCCATTTTTAATGAAAACTCATGCTAGTTGAATAATCATTTATTTTTCTCTTCCTCCTCTCCATTCCACATCCTTAATGTATAATATGCTTATATGCAACATTATCTATAATTCCATCATTTATTTATATATTAATTCAAAGCTGTCCACTTGAGTCATAGTCACTAAATTATTTATATCTTGAGCTATTGAAATCTAAATTAAGATCCGCTAAATTAATATGAAACTAGACTTACATATATTCTTAATATAAAATTTTCATAATTTTTGGTTTAGCCAATAAGTATAGTTTATTCTTTAAATTTTCCCCTATTTCACTGTTTGACAATTCCGACCCCTCTTCACTAAAAATTAATTATCTCTTTGTACAGAATTTGGATGATGTCTCTGTTTTTTTCTATTAAAAATAGACTCATTCAGGATTTTAAAAATATAAATTTAAGTCTCTAATCATTTTTATTAAATTTTTTATGATTTTCCAAAGTCAGAACAGGGGAACCCAAATTCATTCTGACCTTGTCTCACAAAATTTATTATATCTCATGATTTACAATTCCATTACTTACACCATCTCTTCTATGAGAAACTAGACTTAATAAGATTTAAATCCATATTTTTTTCATCCTCTAATTAGATTTCCAAAATTTATGGTGATTTTTCAAATTTAACCTACTGCTGCTGTCCAAAACTATTTTAGTGCAAGATATTGATTACTAAATTTATAACTCCCTTATTCCCTTTCTCTATAATATTTCCCATCATTTTCACTTATTTCCCTTCTCTAATATATCAAGAACATAAGAATTTATTTAAGAAAACTCTACTATAACATCATTTCCATACTTTTTCAACAATAACAAACTTAAAAATATATTGAAATCTTGATGTTCTTATCTTATGCTATTGATTTCAATCTTTAACTTGATTTTCTCTCTCCTCCAACTTCTATTTCTTGAATCTAACTTGACATTCTAGCTCCCCATGGTCTCCATATTATTTTTTCTCTTTGGAAGCTATGGAAATTCTTTTGATTTCTAGGTGAAAATAGTGAATTTTTGGTGAAAGGACCAAATTGTAAAGAAAGCAAAACTTTCTTTCTTCTCTTCTCGTTGGTTGCATGGAAAGATGATGAAAAATCATCATCTTTCCTCCCTTTTATATTAATCATTTAATAATAAAATAATACTAAAAATCTTAATAAAATATTAATTAAATAACATTTATCTAATTAATTAATTAAAAATATCACAAACATCATCATTACCTTCTAGAATTCTCTCTCTCTATTTGACCATTTTGCCCTTTATAATCTTTTGAAATTCCATCCTTGAATCATCACTTAATTTGGTAAAATTGTAATTTAGTCCCTCAAAATTATTCACCTTTTCAATTTGGTCCTGATTCATCAATTTTCCTTAGTTTCTAGATTATTCCATCCTTAAATATTTACACTATTGGTCCTTTAAATTTTCATATTTATACTTTAACCCCTCAAATTTTGAGTATTTACTATTGGACAACAAAACTTTTCTCATTTTTGTAATTTAATCCTTTCTTGAATTAATATGTCATAATATACTTCCCAATGTTGATATAACTCAATATGACCCTTTTTATCACTTTATTTCCTTATTTTACTATATCAAGGATATTATCTTACTTTCTTACTGTAGTAATTTTCGGGGTATTACAAGTAATATGTCCGAGGAATCAAGAGACAGTATGGAACGAGAAGTAGAAGATGAAAATAGACCCAATGCACCTGGTGAAGTGGGAACTAGTGTTCATCAATCCTTGAGAACTTTCGGATAGAGACAGTCGGCTCAATGTGATGATCCATTATTGCGTATTGTTGTTGATTTGTTACAGAGAGTTGCTGGTATTGCACCTCAGCCTACACCTCCCACTAGACAGAGAGATTTTTTGATTAAAGAAATAAGAAAACACGGGGCCACTGAGTTTAGAGGTGTGAGAGGTGTTGATCCTTCTATTTCTGAAGAATGGTTAGAATCAGTTGAAAGGATATTCAAACAATTAGAATGCACCCCAACCGAGTGTTTGAAGTGTATTGCGTCTTTACTACAAGGAGATGCCTTCCATTGGTGGAGAATAGTGGTTTGTTCCCACCGTGCAGATCAAATTAATTAGGGGATATTTCAGGCCAAGTTTAACAAGAGGTATGTTGGAGAATTGTATCTAGAAGAAATAAAGAAAAAGTTTATTGAGCTAAAATAGAGAAAGATGAACATTATCGACTATGAACGGGAATTTCTTCGCCTATCCAAGTATGCTCCAAAATTGGTTATTACTGAGGAAGCTACTTGCAAACGCTTCCGCCAGGGATTGAGAGATGAGATTAAAGTCCAACTGGCTTCTCATAGGATTACAGAGATTGCTGATATGTTAGAAAGAGCCAAAATGGTAGAGCAAGTAATGAGGTTAGATAAAGAGAAAGTGGATAATAAAGCTCAAGGAAAGAGGCCGATTGGTTCTAGCTCACAGCCACCTTCTAACCAAGTAAGGGAGACCCATTACACTTCAATTGGTGCTGAGGGCAGAAGCCGATCTAGACAGTCATCTACTCCAATAGCCAGAGTAGATCGTCCTAGTCGTACTGTTTGGATACCACAGTGTGATTATTACGGGAAGAGTCATAAAGGAGAGTGCTGACGTAAGATCGGGGCATGTATTAGATATGGTTCGATGGAGCATTATGTTGAAGATTGTCCGAAGTCGGTTGATGTTACTTTTGTGTCATCTCAGAGATCAACTTCTGCACCTAAAGGTCATGGTAGTACCTGAGGTGGTGCTGGTGGTAGAGGCAGTCAAAGAAGAGTCACTGATTCATCTACAAGTTGTGCAGAGGCTACCATTCCTGCCAGAGTCTATACTGTCAGGACTAGAGAGGAAGGTGATACCACCGATGTTGTTTCTGGTATTTTTTTTCTCTATTTTCTGTATCTATTCATGCATTGATAGATCCAAGTTCTACACATTCATACATGAGAACTGAGTTGGTTAATATAGAGAAACTAATAGTTGAGATATTTGAGGTTAGAATTAATGTTTCAAATCCAATGGGACATTCAGTGAAAGTATATCAAGTATGTAGGCGGTACCCTATTGAGATTCAGGGTAAAATAGTTTTAGTTGATTTACTGTTGATGCCATTTGATGAATTTGATGTGATTTTGGGAATGGATTGGCTGTTAGAGCATGGTGTAATTCTTGATTACCGGAAGAAAAAGTTTAAGATACATGATTCAATTAGTGAAGAGATAGAAGTGAAAGGTATGAAATCAATTGGTCTTGCCCGAATAATCTCAGCAATAAAGGCAGATAAGTTAATTAACCAGGGTTGTGAAGCATTTCTTGCTTATGTCATAAATTCAACTGTGAAAAGTCTGAAATTAGAGGAAATTTGTACGGTGTGTGAATTTTTAGATATGTTTCCGGAAGAATTACTAGGACTTCCGCCTAATCGAGAGGTGGAGTTTGCAATTGAATTTTATCCGAGAACTACTCCAGTATCTATTTCCCCTTATCGCATGTCACCAAAAGAGTTGAAAGAATTGAAAGTAAAATTGCAAGATTTATTAGATCGAGGCTTTATACGACCCAGTGTATCACCTTGAGGAGCACCAGTGTTGTCGATTATCGACAGTTAAACAAGGTGACAATAAAGAATAAATATCATTTGCCTTGTATTGATGATTTATTTGATTAATTCAAAGGTGCAACAGTATTCTTTAAAATTGATCTGAGATCTGGTTATTACCAATTGAAGGTGAAAGAAAGTGATATACCAAAGACTACTTTCAAACCAGATATGGACATTATAAATTTCTGGTGATGCCTTTTGGGCTGAGTAATGCTTCTAATGCATTCATGGAGCTCATGAATTGTATTTTTCAACTATATTTAGATCGGTTTGTAGTAGTGTTTATTGATAATATTTTAATTTATTCAAAGACTGAGGAGGAGCATGACTAGCATTTAAGGATTGTATTACAGAAATTACGAGAAAAACAACTTTATGGGAACCTTAGCAAATGTGAGTTTTGGTTATCTGAGGTAGTGTTTTTTGGGCATATAGTCTCGGCTGAAGGTATCCGTGTAGATCCAAAGAAAGTTGAGGCCATTCTAGAATGGAAACAACCCAAAAATATTTCAGAGATCCGTAGCTTTCTAGGGTTAGTGGGATACTAGCGGAGATTCGTTGAAGGATTTTCAAAGATAGCTTCTCCCCTAACTCAACTACTCCAAAAGAATGTATCATTCAAATGGGATGAGCGGTGCCAGGAAAGCTTTGATACGCTTAAGAAATTGTTAACAGAGGCTCCAGTGTTAACACTTCCCTAAGCGAGAAAGGAGTTTGTGGTATATAGTGATGCTTCACTTAGTGGTCTTGGTTGCATTTTGATGCAAGATAGAAAACTGATTGCATATGCTTCACGACAACTAAGACTATATGAATGCAACTATCTGACTCATGATTTAGAACTGGCAGCAGTGGTTTTTGCATTAAAAATCTAGAGACACTATTTATATGGTGAAAAGTGCTACATCTACATAGATCAGAAAAGCTTGAAATATCTTCTCACCCAGAAAGAATTGAACTTGAGACAACGTTGTTGGATAGAGTTGTTAAAAGACTATGATTGTGTGATTGATTATCATCTAGGTAAAGCAAATGTTGTTGGTAGGGGTGAGCAAAATTCGATTCGATTCGAAAAATCGAAAAAAATTTCGAATTTCGAATTTCGAATTATTCGAATCGAGTTAATCGAATCAATTCGAATTTTTTTTCGAATTTCGAGTTCGAATCGAGTTGAAATTTTGAATTCGAATAACTCGAATAATTCGAATATAAACTATATTTTTTTATTTTTAAAATACACCACATATATTTTTTATTTTTAAAAAACACTACATTTAAAAATTAAAAGTTAAAACAAAATCACTTCCATTCTTCCAAAATCCCTAACTAAGCCCGTGCCCTCCCTCCTCCATTTTTTCCCCAATTTGAAAATCTTCACCTCCGGTCCACCCTCATCCACCGATCCACCTCCGGTCCTCCACCGCTGACGGCTGACAGCTCCACCTAATTCCAAAATCAGAGGTATGTTAACTTTTATTTCTCTCTTTTTCTCAGCGAATTCTAAAAGAAAAGAATTCCCGATCTTTTTCAGTGAAGAAGATAATGCAGTCTTTTTAACTAATATTTCTTTTCAAATTCTCTTTTATACTTCTTTTTTTCCCTAATTGAAGATAATCTAATATCGATTTGTAATTGTATTATTATTTTGTTTTCCAGCCAAGAGAAGGAAGAATCTCGGGTTTCAGATTTTAAGGTATGTTGAAATTAGAGTTACATGTTAAATTTTCTATTTTCTTATTATTATTTGCTTAGTTTAGTTGATTACTACGTGAAGGTTTTGTTTGGTTCAACTGTTGAACGTGCTGGACAGTATTTTCAATTTTTCTTGTATATTTTTGACCTTTAATGAAGATAGATTAATCTTTTCAGATTCTTTTTTCTTTTTAAATTTCATCGTTTCTTTGGCTATCATCCTTTGACCTTTACCATCTCGATATGGTGTGGGTGCTTGAAAGACGGTTATACAGCCCTCGGCTTTCCATGTATTTTCCGGGCTATCCATCTTTCCCATTCACTGTTTTTCTCTTCCTCCTTTCTTTGCAGAATTATTATGTTCATGAAAAATACCCGAAGATCAAGAAGGTAACATATTTAGCATTAGTTTATAAAGTTAAATGTTTATTTAATTTATTTTTGCAAAAAAAATTATTTTTTAACTAACTCATTCAATACTTTTACTAGATGTTTCAAGATTATCAACGGTGTTCAAAGCACAAGAAAAAAATTAAACGTTTCTATAATGGTTTTTGAACTGATGTGTTATTGTTATTAGTTTGGTTTGGTTTGTTATTGTTGTTGGTTAATTGGAATTTTGTTATGTTCTTTTGGTGTAGGTTTCTATTGTATTTTGGACTTTTGCTTATGTTTTGTTTTATTATTATTATAATGTTGTTTATTTCGACTCATGTTATTTATTTGGACTTTTACTTATGTTTTTTATTATAATCTTTTTGTATTATTTTTGTTGTTTATTTTGAATCATGTTATTTATTTGGGTTGATGTTGTGTTACTTTTATTTATTCACTTATTTACTTCAATTTTTTGTTGTATGATTATGTTTAAAAACTTTAAAGAAAATTATTTTTTGAAAAATTACATAAAAATAAACAACAATAATTTTATTTTATTTTTAAACTTAACTCGAACAAATAATTCGATTCGATTCGTATCTCACTCGATTCGATTCGATAAAACTTCAAATAAAGTTAGGATGATAAAATGAGTGTCGAAAACTCGATTAACTCGAAAATTTTTGATTCGATTCAATTCGATTCGATCGAATGCTCACCCCTAGTTGTTGGTGATGCTTTGAGTAAAAAATCCCTTGCTGATTTGAGATCAATGTTGCACAGTTGAGTGTTTGTGATGATGGTGCATTATTAATTGAATTAAAAGTGAAGTCGCAGTTAATTGAGTAGATTAGAGAGGTTTAGCAAAATGATAGGTGATGGAAAAAACAAAGATCAATTAAGCATAATAGCTCAAGAAACTTTGATATTGGAGATAATGGTTGTGTAAGATTTCATGAAAGAATTTATGTGCCAAACAAGGTTGAATTGAAGAATGAGATACTTCAAGAGGTGCATAATAGTCCTTATGCTATGCATCCAGGAAATACCAAGATGTATCAAGATTTGCGAGAATTGTATTGGTGGCCAGGTATAAAAAGAGAGGTTACATAATATGCTACAAAGTGTCTAACTTGTCAAATGGTGAAAGCTGAACACCAAGTTCGATAGAATTACTTCAGCCTATATCGGTTCTCGAGTGGAAATGAGATAGAATAACTATAGATTTCGTTAGTGGTTTACCTCTCACTCAAAAAAAGCAGAACACTATATGGGTTATAGTGGATCAATCGATGAAGTCAACTCATTTTCTACTAGTAAGAACGGATTGGTCATTAGATAAGCTTGTAGAATTATACATAGCTGAGATAGTGAGATTGCATGGTGTGCCAAATTCTATTATTTCTGATTGTGACCCCTGATTTACAGCAAGATTTTAGAGAAAGTTACATGAATCACTTGGCACCAAGTTGAACTTTAGCACAACTTTTCATCCTTGGACAAATGACCAATCAGAACGCGTGATTCAATTGTTAAAAGATATGTTACAAGCTTGTATTACTGACTTTGATAGTGATTAGGAACAATATCTACCACTTGCGGAATTTGAATATAACAATAGTTTCCAATCAAGTATTCAGATGGCACTGTATGAAGCTCTATATGGATATAAATGCGTACTCCTTTGTGTTGGACTGAACTTGGTGAAAAGAAGATAGTTGACCCATAATTAATACAAGAAACTAAAGAAAAGGTCCGACTAATTAAAGAAAAATTAAAAGTAGCTTTGGATCTGCAGAAGTCATATGCTGATTTGAAGAGAAGAGAAATTGAATACAAATTTGGAGATAAAGTATTTCTAAAAGTCTCTCTGTGGAAAAGGTTCTGAGTTTTGGTCAAAAAGGAAAATTAAGTCTGAGATTCATTGGACCATACAAGATGGATTTGACCTGTTGCTTATCGACTAGCTTTGCCACCAAAATTAGATCGAATCCATAATGTGTTTCATGTATCGATGCTCTGAAGATATAGGTCAAATCCATCTCATATTGTGTCAATGGAAAACATCGAGGTACGACCCGATTTATCGTATGAAGAAGAACCAGTACAGGTTTTAGCAAGAGACATAAAAGAATTGAGAAACAAACAAATTCATTTGGTAAAAGTATTGTGGAGGAACCATAATATAAAAGAAGCTACTTGGGAACCTGAGGATACAATGCAAACACAATATTCGCAACTCTTAAGGTAAATTTCAAGGACGAAATTTTTTAAGGGGGAGAGAATTGTAACATCCCCACTTTTTTTAAAAAAAAAAAAGAGAGAAGGAAGAAGAATATTTATGGTAGAAGTCCTTGAATAAGTGATCTATAAATAAATAGTAGTATAAAAAATTGTGATCGTTTTTAGAGAAAACCGTCAGACATGAAAACACAGAGGATTATTAGTAGGAGTATGTGGTTAAGCTAAAAATTCGGTGTCGAGTTCAGGGATTAAATTGAATAAGTTAGAAAAGTAGACACTAAAGTGCAATTATCCTATTTTATTTTGATGGAAATGACTTAATGACAATTTTACCATTACTTAAAAAAAATCTGAAGTTTCATGATGGCTTTAAATGATATCTTCATTAAATAATTATTATTTAACATTTTATTTAAAATAATAGTAATTTATTAAATATTATAATATATATATAAAAGAGAGAAAGATAAGTTCTTTATCATCTTTCTCACAAAAGTTTGTGGAAAAAAAAACTTCTTTGATCATTTTTCTTCAAATTCAAGCTTAAGGTATGATTTTTCTTCAATTTTTTTATAGATTTTGAATCTTTGAAGCTTACTTTACATATATATACCAATAGTTTTTTTTATTTTATCAAGTATTTTAAAAGTTGTCATTAAAGGACATTGATGGAGGCTTAGAAAACTTAAGTGAAGTAGGTATATTTTTGGATAGGAAATTATTAGAAGATGAATTCTAGCTTGTTAGAAGTGTGAAAAAGAAATAAAAATGGATGGAAAGCTTATTTGGTATATTTGACCATGTTAAAGGGGAAGTAGAGAACATTGACCACTTTGTGTAATATTGGTGCAAAATGATAGCTGGTGAAGCAGTGAGTACTCTGGTAAAGACGGAATTGAAAATGGATAACCGAGTCGAAAGATATGCGAATTTCAGGCTAGAAAACTTAAGTTGCCAATATGAATAATCATGCATATTTAAGTTTGTTTTTATTAATTTTAGTTTTAGAATGGATAAATGATGTTGTTTCGTATTGAATTGCTTCTATTGTAGTTAAAAACGAAGCGAACATCTTGAAGGAGAAAGGCGAAGAAAATAAGTAAAGCGATTAAAACTTCGGTTTGTGCTAATATCTTATTTTCATTACATAAAGCTTTAGAATATTTAGCTTAATATGACTAGTTATATTTATTTTATTTTATTTTATTTTATTTTATTTTTATGAGTTTTGGATGAGTTTGAATAATTTAGTTAATATTTATCAAATATGTTTCAAGATGAATACTATGTTTTTCTTAAGATTAAATTAGTAAATTCATGCTTATGATTTGGATTTGAGTATTATGATTTTAGATGATTGAGCAAGAAAATATTTAATATGTTTCAAATTGGAAGCCTGTTTTACATTAAGCAATATGTGATTTGAACATGAAACAGAATTGAAATGAGAATTATATGAAAATGAAATTGAAATGGATCATGAAATTTGGTTTTTACCCCGTTTCACTAAGTTATACTAAATCAGATATAGTTGGCATGCCATATAGTCTTTATACCAGAGAACTTAGATCTCCCCAACTCCCAGAGGGTTGAGGGAGAAAAGGACAAGTCAGTCAGTTGTTATTATTGTTAGCCCCAATTCCCAGAGGGTTGTGGGCAGTCCCAATTCCTAGAGGGCCGTGGACTACTCTAATAGCCATCGCTGCTGAAAAACTCAGGGTGGCGGATTTGTGTATTTGGTTATGAGTCTAAACTTTAGTACAGGGTCTAAATTGAAAGAAAAGTAAAAACAAAACTTGAATTTATTTGAATTTCCATATTGTGCAAATTAAATTAATTACGCGATTTTGAATTTCATTAAAAAACTTATTTTCTTTATTCGATTTGTCAATATCAAAATATTAAAGTTTATTAATATTAGAATTTTCTTTTATTGTGATGTTATTAATGATATTTATAATCATGCTTAATTTATTTTTATCAATTAATTTGTGTCCAATACTTATGTAATGATTTCTATGATATTAGCACCACTGAGCATAAAAATTGCTCAACGTACGGTTTGTCTATTTTTCCGTGTGCAGGTAGTTAGATTCGCTAGATCGTTCCAGCAGCATCTGAAGAACTGAAGTTAAGCTCAAACAATGTTGGTGAAGAGTTTACTTTATAGTTGATGTAAATGGCATGTACCTAGGCTTGTATATATATAATATTATGTCGTAAATTGAATTTAAATATTTTTATTATGTTTTCTTTGCTAGTATTTTATAACTAATGTTTTGATAAAATAGTAAAGCGTAGAAATCTAGTTTATTGATATGCTTTGAGAAATCGTAGTGCTAGGAATTGATTTGGGAGATAATTTGAATGCGGATATTTTGTGAAAATCTAAATTTTGCAGGAGGTTTTATGTGAAGTACGTAGAAATGCTGCCGAAATTTTTATAAAATAATTTTACCACTACATTTCCTTTTAAAAAAGATAGAAAAGTGAGTTGCTTCAACAACGAAATGTGGCATTTTATATTCGGATCCAACAACTGGGTCGGGTATAAGGTGTCACAAGTACTCTGGAAGAATATAACTTATTTGTAATACAAAATTTCATTTTTGTAATTTTCCTAACCTAGTTGATACTCAGTTAATTCGTGACACTAACTCAATTAGGGATTTTATTAATAGTGTAAATATAGGTGATAGTTTTATTTATTTAATAAAGTTCAAATTTATAATTTTCCTTTTAATTATTACAAATCTCAAATAAATACATAATTCAAAATTTGTTATTATAGTATTATATATTAATATTAAAAAATAAAATTTTAAAACTTTATTAGATAAATAAAATATATACAAAGAGATTTTCCTTTCTTCTTTTTAAGGGTATTTGCACATTCTACTTGAATATGCCCAAAGCCATGACACTCATGACATTAAATTCCCTGCTCCATCTCCTTAATAGGTTCATTTGAGTCATTTTTGTTTTTGAATTTTCTCTTTTGAATAGCCTTGAATGAATCATATCGTTTATTCCTTCCAAACTGCTTCTTGGCCATTTTGTTGAACCCTTGAGTAAGCAAAACCAACTATTATTGCATCTCTTTGATAAAAATGCTTTGTTTAGTTGGCACAGTTCTAGGCATTGGAAAGGCAATGTTCTTCTCAGATTTCGATTTGCCCTTCTTAGCCTCTTCCATCTTATCTCAAAGGTTTGGGGCAATCCATTTAGCTCATCAATCCTCATGGCATCGATATCCTTGGCATCCTCGATTGTTGTTACTTTGATGCTGAACCTCTCGGGTAGTGAATTAAGAACCTTTCTCACAAGTTTAGAGTTTGAGTACTCACTCCCTAAAGCAAAATCCTAATTGGCCAGGTTATAGAGTTTTACATAGAACTTTCTAATGGTTTCTAATTCCTGCATCCTCAAAGTCTCAAATTTGGTTGTCAGCATTTGAAGCTTGGATATTTTCACTATATTGGTCCCTTCATGAGCTATCTCTAGAATTTCCTAGGCCTTTTTGGCTTTAGTACACTTCGAAATCCTCCCCAACTCCTATGCACCCACCCTATAGAAAATAGCATATAGTGCTTTGAAGTTAGCATTACCAATCTTTTCTTCTTTAGCAATACAAGTTGCCTTGGCCTTGGAATTTTTTGCTCATTCAATTTTTGTGAAGGGATGAGTCCATCTGGTTAAAACAACCCTCCATTCTCATTCATTTGTTGACTTAATGAATTCTTTTATCTTATCTTTCCAATATGCATGATTTACTTCATCGAGCATAGAGGACGTGAGACTGAAGATCTTTTCATTGCAAGCAAGTTTAACAACCAAGATAATCACTATTTATATTAAATGAGAGGTTTTGATATCAATTGTAGAAACAAGGGGTACCTACTTTGCAAACAGAAACCGTGGCTAAAATAGTGTTTTGAACTGTGGCCATGATTTCAACCACGATATCAAAAGTGCGAAAACATAAAGATGAACACCAGGATTGTTTACACAGTTTGACCTTAATCTACATTTGTGAGGCCTTGCCCAGAGTAATGATCCATCATCTTTCTCACACTAGAACCAATTATTTAATTCCTAACATCAGTCTCACTCACTAATTTAATGACCTCACTGTTGTACAAAGACTAGATCACTAAGCTTCCCCCTCGAAAGCTTAGTTTTGCAATACAAGAGACTCTCTTGATTGCTTAAAAAAATAATACACACATAAAACACTCCTAACTTGAAAAAATTTGTGCTCTCTCAATCTCTAGGTCTGCTTTAACCTACACAAAACTTAAGTTTATATACTACTTAAGTTTTATTTAAGAGTCATAGTCTAATCACTTTTCTATAAAGTAAAGATAAAAACCAACATAGGATAATAATTTCATAGGAGTTTAGATGTAATCCAATGTCTTCAACTATAGAAAGTGACTTTACTTGTTTCGTAAGAAGCCAAACTTTACTTATTTTGTAAGTAACCATACTTAATTCGCAAGAACCAATCTTCAAGTCTTCAATTTCAACTAAATTGGTCTTCATGTTTTGGGTTCTAACTCATCCAAATATCTTCAAAACAGATAGCCTAATACTATTTTTTTTTCTAAAATTTGTCAACTCTAAATTAGGCAAGTAAAACAACAAAATAGTGACTCAAGTTGTGACCGCTATTTCAATCACATAAATGACCACAAAATTCACATTGCCTTCAAATGTGTCAACAAAAAATTAATACCAAGAAAATATTTTATACTGTTAAATGTAATATATACTGATATTTTCATAACTATTATTAAAAATATGTACCTTTTATGACATAAGTCAAAATAAAAGTTAAAACATTCAATAATAAATCATTTTTAGAAGGGTTAAATATAAAATTGGCACCTAAACTTGTCCACTTCTCCCAGATTGGTGCTTAAGTTTTTTTTTGTCCTAGATTAGTACTTAAGGTTTTTTTCCATTAACTAATTTAATACTTTTTTTTAATACCGTTAAGTCTAGGATAGGTGGCAGTACCAGACAACGACATGTGTTATTAGTGACATTATGATGATGTCATTATCTAAAAATTATTAATAAATTTAAAAATATACAAAAATGATAAAAATATACTACTTTTTTTTTATTTCCCAAATTTCTTTTCTTTCTTTCCTCCTATTTCTCCTCATCTTCTTTTCTCTTTCTTCCTCCCTCAACCTTAGCTTACGCCACCATGATTGGTCACTTTTTTGGCTCCAAAATGGCTCTTAGTTGTTTCTCTCCATTCCCTCTTTTGAATGCTTAGATTAGGTTTCTCAAAAATTTTCCCAAAAGCCACAAAAATGCCTTCAACTTTTGAACTTCTCTAATGTCGATCTAAAGATCTGACCGTTGAACCATCTTGTAACTTTGACCATGACTTCTCCTTGGTATGGTGAACTTCTTCATTACTCAAATCTCTTAAATGGGTTGGCTATTACAACCATAATGGTCGGTATTTGGCCCTTTCCCGAATTATTTTCTACAGCCATGAGGTTTGAGGGTCTTGGTATTATAAAGGATTGAAGGGTTGGTTGATGGGGATTAGGAGTTGGTGGTTCTTGTAAGCAAACAAAATTGTTGCAGATTTGGGGTTTCTTTTTTCACAATTTCAAATTTGAGTTTTTTTTTGTTTTGTTTCTTTATACTCTAATTAGTTTTGAGATTCAATGAGTTATGTTTTTCTGTTGTTGAATATTTATTTCGAGTATTCATTTAATTATTTTATTTGTTTGCATGTCTATTTGTTATCTTGAATAATGTTATTCACTTTTCTTCAAAATTATTTGCAAATTGATTCTCAAAGCAATCCTGTCCTTAAGTCATTTGCCTTGTTAGGACAGCCATAAAGAAATTCCCTCTTCCGCGAATAGAGATCAGTTGAGAATGAAAAAATCGTCTCTTGATATCTAACGTATTCTAGCCTTCGTCGAAAACAAGCCCAAGGAGTTATCCTCTCTATTATGATAAGCAAGCCTGGGGCAATTAAAATATCTCAAAACATGCTCTCTTTAACGTGAAAGAGAAACCTTTGGTGAAAATAAAATCGATAAAAACTCAGGTTGAACACATCAAACTCAAGTAGAAAACAAATGATAAAAACTCTTGTAAGACAAAGAAAAACAGTAGGTGTAACATCCAAAAAAAAAATTTAGGGGCTAGAATTCTTAGAATAAGTAAGAATTAAAACATAGCATTATTAGCAAGAAGCCTAGTAGGAAGTCTTGAGAACTTAGGTTCAAGTCTTAAAATTTTGATTTTATCTCTTTAAATTTTTCTGCACATGTAGAACCCAGGAAAATATGGTTTAATCATTTATTTGTGTGTGCTTTGAGCATGAATATGGGAATTAGCCCAATGGTTTAAGGCTTTCCCAAGTTCTCTCTTACATTCAAAGTTCTATCCATGTTAGCCGATCTTATTTTTTATGGGTTTTAGAAAAATGGGTTAATTGCCCATATTGAAACCCTATTTGTTATTTTATCAAATTAAAACCCTAACTCTCTCTCACTCTCTCTATTTATACCCTATATTTCTCTCAAAATTCTCTATTTCAAAACTCTTTTAAGCCCTTAAGTTTTGTTGAAATATATTCTTTAAAGCCTTTGAAAATTAAATCAAGTCCCCGTCAATTGTTCTTCTCTAAATTGTTGAAACCCGTGTCATTAGATCACTGAATTTCTATGAAGGTTGGTAAGTATCTTGTTCTCTGTCAACTAGGATATTTCATGTAACACCCCAAAATTTCTAATTTTGTTATTGTGAAAATATGACACAAATATCTGTCAGCTTTAGTGGTTATGTGTTCTATGAGTGTTTGAGAGGTCCTAAGTTCAAGCCTTCACTTCAGCAAATTTTGGTATTTTGAATGAATTAGGCCTTACTCTTGTTTAGTAGGCTTTTATTTGATTGTTGGGTAAATTACATCAGAATTGGCCTGCTAGTCTGGCGGTTAAATGATGTGTTATTATGGTGGAGGTCTTATGTTTGAATCCCTATACAGGTAAGGATATTATTTTTTTTGCTCAGATTTCGGGATAGAGTTGTGTAATAGGGGGATTCTGAGTAGTGGATGTGTAGTGGGAATTAAGGGAGAAATTAAGGGATTTTGGAGGTTATCGGGATTTTATTTTATTTTTTATTTTTTTCCCATAATTGAATTTTGACTCTCTTTTCTAAAAAAATTATGCCGTCTATTCTTCTCCCTCTCCTCTTACCAAAATTCTCTGAGTTTTTCCATTTTTCTCTTCTTTTTCTTCTTGATTTTTCCAATCCATTTATTTTCTTTCGTTTTCGTACGCGGTTAGTGCTCGCTTAGTTTCGGTAAGTGTTTCTCTTTGTTTCTGTCATGAATCTCTTAATGACTGAAGTGGTAATGTTTTTTCTCTGCAATTTGGGCGTAGGGGGAGGCTCGGACTGCTGAATTCGGTGTTCTCGTCTTAACAATAGTTAAACAGAGGGTTATCGTTGGTGGTAAGTTGGGTTTTTGTTCGTTCTTGGTTTTCAATTTGTTTGTAAATCCGTTAAATTGGTATTGAGTATCAAACGAAACAAGGTGTGTACGCGAAACGCAAAAAAAAAAAGATTCGGCGAAAAGCTAAAATTGGTTGCTATTTAACAGCAACAGTAGGCTAACTTTGAAAATTCACCATAAATTGTGGAAATTTAATTAGAGGATGAATAAAATATGGAATTAAAGCTTATTGAGTCTAGTTTCTCATAGATGAAATGGAGTAAGTAATGGAGTTATAGGCTTTGGAGTGCTCAGGGACTATTTTAGCATCAAACAAAACAAGGTGTGAACGCGAAACGCAAAAAAAAAAAAGATTCGACGAAAAGTTGAAATTGCTTGCTATTTGGACAGCAGCAGTAGGCTAACTTTGAAAATTCACCATAAATTGTGGAAATTTAATTAGAGGATGAATAAAATATGGAATTAAAGCTTATTGAGTCTAGTTTCTCATAATTGAAATGGTGTAAGTAATGGAATTTTAAATCGTGAGGTATAATAAAGTTTGTGAGACAAGGTTAGAATGAATTCGGGTTCCCTTGTTTTGACTTTGGAAAATCATAAAAAAAAATTGGAGAAAAATAATTAGGGGTTAAAATTTACATGTTTAAATTATTAATGGGCCTATTTTCAATAGAAACAAATGGAAACATTATCCAAATTTTGTACTAAGAGATAATTAATTTTTAGCAAAGAAGGGACGAAGCTGTTAGATAGTAGAACAAGGGTAAGTTTGAAGATTTTACTATACATATTGGCTGAACCAAAAATTCTGAAAATTTTATGGTAGAAAGGTGTTTGAGTCTAGTTTCAAAACCATCAAGCAGATCTTAATTCAGAATTCTGTAGCTCAAGATATAAATAATTTAGTAACAGTGACTCAAGTAAACAACTTTGAAGGAACATATAAGTAAATAGTGAAAATATATATGAATAATTAACTAGCACGAATTACATTAAAAATGGATCACGTGGCCAAGGCCAATTTGGGCCAAGTGGGCCACATGAGCGTGTGAGCCCATTTTTCTAAAAAGTTCTGTAAGGTTGCACGGGCCGCCCAAGTCGACTGTGGACCTACTGTAGGGTCAGTAAGCTTTACTTAGACCCCTATATGTGTGATCTGTCTGTCTGATTTCTATACCGAGCATGACTTATGATATCTGAATGTATGTACTATTAATTGCATAATGGCATGGCATATTTTGTATGTTGCATTGCATCGGGGTGGGTTGATGATATTTGGAGGAAGTGTTTGAAAGACTATTAAGCCTGTTATCTGGCAGCTAAGCTGTAACCTTCTAATTATGTGCCGCATTTTGGTACAGCATGGTGTGTAGGGATGGGTGGGTTGATTTAATCCCCACATGGTGTGTAGGGTTGGACGGAGATGGTGTGTAGAGGCTAGTGAGTAAGATTCTCATTTGTATCTGCATTTTGTATCTGATATGGGCCAAGACCCTAATGTATTTCTAAGACTGTATCTGAATGGGCTAAGGCCCAAACTGATTCTGTGATGGGCACAGGCCCCAGACTGTATCTAACTGAATTCTGTTGATTATCTGTATGCATGTTTTATGTGGGGATTACACACTGAGTTTGTGAAAACTCACCCTTTCTCTGTTTATTCTGTATAGGTAATCCCCAGACTTGACAGGTCGGTGCAATAGAGGACTCGATGGTGGCCACACGTAAATTTTAGACTGTTTCCCGTTAATGCCTAGAATTTATTACTTATTTAGGGTTTTTTTATGTATCTTCTGGACTATGGACTGGTTGGCTTTAAATTTGAGACTTTATACTATTTTTGATGGATTTTTTTTAAACTGCAACTCCATAAAACACGATTTTTTTTCTAAAAACTAAGGTTTTTCATAAATAGAAACGATTTTCCCTAAATTAATTGGTTACAAAAGCTTCCGTTAAGAGACAAGTTTTAAAGTAAATCAACTAGTTTTTTTTTTCAATTAAATAAAAGCTAACTTACTATAACAGTTTTTAAACTCGACAATCTTATCTTCAAATCCCTTTCCATGTGACATCGCCAGACTCGACCATAACGTCTAGGCCGAGTTTGGGGTGTTACATTTCAATTATGGAAAATATCGTGTTCTGAAAAATCTTTCAATCCAATTAAAAATCCTTAACGTTTTGTCGAAAATCTCCACAAATATTGAAAATCCGCTCTTGATTCTTGTATTCTGTCAATTGAAAGACCCTTGTAGATGATTGGATCGAACTTGAACGTGGGGGAGTTGCTTGTAGGTGATTAAAGATTAACTTTTAATGTCACATGCGTTGCATGTAATTTTATCGTTTAATATTTAATTAATTTTTAAATATTGTATTTTTAATGGTAGTAATTAACATAAAATAATATTTCTCATTTTTTGAAGGTAAATGTAAAATAATATATCTTATTTGAATTATTGAATATATTTAAAATATATTAACTTATCAATTCAAACATTATAATTTTCAAATCATAAGCAAAACATTTTTAGCATATTCAACATATAATATAGTTTGACTTTATGTAATTAATGCAAAGTAAAATTATTCAAAATAATAACGAATTAATATAATTGACTCAAATATTAATTAAGGTAGTGTTTGAAAAGCCACATAATAATTGAATTTAGGTGTAATTATTTGTAATTACACAATGATGGCATGTTTGAGTAACCATTTTAATTTGTGGTTTCCACAAAATTGGGTATAATTGGAGCACCCTAATTACATTTTCTAATTCTTAGGGAGAGGATGACAATTAAAGTAATTATATTATAAGCATGAATACGTATGAGTGTTTAGGATGATTATATCAAAAAATTTCTTATATTATAAATATTAAAAAATTATATTATAAAAATAATTTATGTAATTTATAAAGTTTTTTAAAAAATATTTTTTAAATCCTAAAAAATTCTAAAGTTATGACCAAAAAGTTTATTATAAAAATAATTTACATGTTATAAAAGTGTTATAATATAGTTATCTATAAAAAATTATGGCCAAGATGTATGAACATAACTTATTTATGTGTTCATATTATATATTATAAAAATAATATATTTATTCATAAAAAAATGTCATTTTTTTATCACAACTCATTTCTAAAAAATAACTTTCCTTTTCCTCTTCTTTTCTCTCATTCTTGCACCCTAATTCCATATTTTGTGTTGCCACTTATTTAATCGATCCCTATTCGTTGATTTCTGTCGAAATTTAGATTATCGTTAGTAACATTCGTTACCTTTTCCAAGAATCGCTAAGTACGCTTTGTTTCAATGATTAGATCCTATATATCCATTGTGTCAATCCCTGATATTAATCTTTTCGATTCGTTTAATCAATTTCTTTCGAATTTCGCCAAAATCCCTATTGTCGAATTTAACATATGAATCCTTGTATGGTTGTCATTTGAAGGACAAAATCTAGGTGAATCGGATCAAAATCGATTGTGAGGAATATCAATCGGACCCATGGTGAAAGGTGTGTGTCTTTTCCAAGTGAATCAGTGGTGATCATATGTAGATTTAGGGCCACACAGTCTCCCACACAGGCATGTGGACCACACGACCATGTGCACCTATAGATTTTAGAAATTTCATGAACGATACGGCCTCAGCTTGTTACACAGCCTGCCACACGATTATGTCTTTCCTGTAGGGTAATTTATCATTTTCCATACGGCATCAAGCTGTTACACGGCCTGGCCACATGATCGTGTGACCCCTGTTTTACAGTTTTAACTAGAAATTTGTGAATTGTTCAATTTAGTCCTTATATAGTCCCTAAATTGTTTTTAGAGTTTTTATTCACTTAATTAGGTCCCTGATAGTATGTTTATTCTAGAATCTGTGAGTTAGTGACTAAATTGCTACTGTTATATTGTGTGATATGTGAATGTTACATGCATTCTATCACTATAATACTAACGGACTATTACTATTAATATTATTACCACTCTACTAAGTACATGTTGAACATGTCTACTACTACTGTTGAATTGAGTACATGTTAAGCATGTCTACTACTACTATTGTTGAATTGAATACATGTTAAGCATGGCTACTGTTTCTGCACTATTCTGTAACAAGCATGTCATATTGCATTGCATGGGGTGATACGATATGAATAGAGAAAGAAATGGTAGTTTAATAATATGCAAACAATGATGGTTCATCCAAAATATAGTGGTAGTTTATCTGTAAACTTTTTATTTGAAAATATTGGTGGTTTACCCACAATTTTTATTGACAGTTTATTTGCAAATCAGTAGTGGTTTATCCACAACGCGGTGTGTAACAGATGGATGAGTTCTGGGGAACTCTTAATGTGTTATGTAGCAGAGTTTGGTAGAATCCTTTCTGATAAACTGAATTGCATTGTCATTCATAAACATGTACATGCAAAACTGTGAATTTTGAAATATTATATTGATGTGTTGATCTGAAAAACTGATACTTTGAATTGCTATATGATTGTGATTATTCTAAGAATTGTTATTTCATATGCTTTGTCTACTGCTCTACATTGACTCTCTTGTGATCGGACTCACACTGAGCTGCTTAAGCTCACCCCCCTTTAATTTTCATCTTTATAGATAACCCATAAGGTTAGGATGCGGACTCGACATCTGGAAGGTCTCGGCTCGGATTAATATTTTCATTAAAAGTATTTTAGTCTTAATATTAAATTCGGTTATTTGGAACTGTATTGTTTGAACTGTGGCATGAGAATTAAGTTTTGGGTTTATTTGGTATGCATGACATTTAATTTGATTTTATGATATTGAAACATGGATTTTCAATTAATTATGCATAAAATTCTAGTTTTTCTTCGTTAAAACTATTTTGAATATCACTTTTTTGCTATGATATCATGTAATTGAGATTTTGAAAAGTAAATAAATTGGAAATCAACTTTTGCTAAGTTAAACTTTAAAATCCATCGTTTATGGAAACTTTTATCTTTTAGTGAAAAGAAGATAACACGCTAAGTTTTTCTTAAAAAAAATAAATGTTTTAAATGACTGTTTTATAAATTTCGGTAATTCTACTAGGCCATTTCGGTGTCTTATGTAACCTTTAGAATCTGATCATAACGTCTAGATCAAGTTAGGGGGTTACAATGATGACGATGATGAACTTGATCAAGGACTAACAATGATGATAAGGAGCATAAGTTAAATATTAAAGATGAAATAATCCAACAAATATGCACTAGAACATTTAGATAAAATTGCATATGATGTCTATTTTTCTTGTTATTTTTATTAGCAAGGGTATTATCAACTACTTTTTTACACTAAAATAATAGCTATGATGATTCGATTTTAATTTTTGTTATTTGTTTAGATTTTTTTATCGTGTTAATAATTTTTAAGAATATAAATTATGTAACTCTATAATTACAATTTGTATTATCAAAGATGAGATAAAAAATTACGATGCAAAATTCTACATTTAAGGTTAATTAAAACTTAGCAGGAGAGTGCACGTGAGACAAAAAATGTTAGTCCAACCATATTCATTCAAAAGGTGCTGGCCATGCCCAACAATGTGGTTATCTTATCATTCTATATTCATGTGGCATTCTACTTCTTTCACTCTTTACCTTAGATTTTAATTATATATTTTTTTATAAATTAAATTGATCATATAAAAGTGATAAAATTGATTATTGTATATGGATTGCTTTGCTTTTACTTGTGTAAACAAATGCATAAATGAACAACTTGGCTTGAAATTTGGAATTGGTTAGGTGGCTGCCAAATGCCAATGCTCTATAAACAATTAAACCCCAATTTCTTTTTTGTTGTATAAATTAAGTAAGTAAATAAATAAACATTGGACTTTGTTGTTTATGCTTAAAAAATGTACACATTATTTGACCTCACCTCACCTCACCTCAACTTTCTTCTTCTTTTGGTGGATGCCTTTGCCAATATCTCTCAACGTAGACAACCATTGTCCATTTCTAAAGTCTGCAAAGCCTGCAATTAAAACAAGATTGAGAATATCTCCATTTTTTTTATGGTAATTGGATTCATTTGCGTTTAAGTAAAAATTACAATAAAATGGGAAAAAACATGAGGATATTTTTGCATGGCATAAGAAAAGATTGTATTAAACTAAAATATCATGTCATTGAATATTTTCGTTTTAAATTTTAATATTTTATATGCTAAAATTTAGAATAAAAATATTGAAGTGACATACTTTTGTTTTGAAAAAGATATAAATAATATGGTATCTCAATTCCATACAATCTGTGTGATTCTTAAATTATTGCCACTAAAAATTAGTAAAATGGAGGTATGGTTCGGACACGTTTGTTTGAAACATTGTGGTTTAGACTTAGAAAAAGAGGGACGTGAGAGCTTTCATTTTCATGATTTGCCACCTGCTCTCAACCTTCAAATCATTGGCTTATGTTTCTTAAATCATATTAAATATATTTTAATTTATAAATAATCTGTTTGTTCTTTTTGTAAATATATATTTAAATGTTTTTTAATAATAAAATTATTTAAAATTTATATTTTGTATATTATAATATCAATTAATTTTTTATTTTTATTATTTATTTACAATAATGCTTAACATGTAAAACTGTAAAAAGCACATGACGGTGGGTTTTGGGGAGTGAATTACATTCATGTCCTTCTCGGCTGTCCCTACTAAAACGCGTCCACTTTATTTATTTTTTTAATGCCAAAATTGGCGCCTCCCATGGTGTTGTAATTCCAAAGATTTAAATTGATAATGTCGAGTGCCTTTACATCTGAATCTAAAATCTTATTTCAACATAAGATAAAAATTAATAAATTCATAATTTTATTAAGTATTATTATAATAAAACCATTCAACTAAATGTCACAAGTGACAATTTACTTTTAAAAATAATAAATTTATAAAATAATCATTTTAATCTTTTATTTAATTTTCTCCATTCTAATATTTAAACTTGTATTGTTTGTTAAATTACCTCAAAACGGAGGAAAAAGTTAACATTTGTTAACTAGACGTGTACTTTACTAACATGACATACACGTGGATACCACACTAACAATTAATTAATTTTTTTAAAATTTATAAATTCAAAAAAAAATTATTAAACTTATGTAAAAATATAAAAAATTAATTAATCACTAATGTGGCATACACAAAGTTACCTTTGTGTGATTTGACAAACAATGCAAGTTCATTGACTAAAAGAGGCGAAAAACTAAATAAATGGCTAAAATGATATTTTTTTTGTAAAGTTAGAGGGTCAAATAAATCATTATGCCAAATAATAAATTTGTTTATAACTAAAATATATATAAAGTTTTCAAATTCTAAAGGGCTTAACTACAAAATTGACCTCAAAATTATATCATTTTCTCACTTAAATATTTAATTTTTTTTTGTTGTTGTTAAAAGTGGTACAAAAATGGGGCAATTTACCAAAAAAAGCCTATTTTTTTAAAATTACCGAAATGGGCCCGATATTTTATTATTTACCGGAATGGGCCTTTTCCGGCAAATCGCGTCCACGTCAGCGCGACGTCAATGGACGTGCCAGGAAATCGCGGCCACGTCAACGCGCTTTACTGGCGTGGCAACAAATCGCGTCCTCGAGGGGGCAATTTGTTGCCACATCAGCAAAGCACGCTAACGTGGCCGCTACTTGCCTATCTAATGAAATTTCATGTATATAGTTGCACTAAATTATTTAAATTATTTATAATACCTAAATTATCCCTATTTATTTGTTATATTACATAAAATACTCCTTTGAAAATACAAAACATTATGATAGCTAATTTAAAATTTATTCTCCACAACTAATGAAAATCATTTAAAATGCTAAAACTAGATTTGTCTGAACAAACTATAAGAAAATCCCTGGAATGTTGTGATTTCTTCGTCTTCAATGAAAGATCTCGAGAAAGATCACGGTGAGGAAAGCTTGTGCTTAATGAGGAAGCAAATTTGGACACTCAGAATCATCTAACAATTATGCAGAACAGCAGCCGTCTTTCATCCCGAGAGCCGACATTGATGGTTTGTCCCTTGGGCAATGTTGTTTGATCATTCCCTCCTTCGAGTGCTTTTCGACTGATCACATGATGTATTTGAGTTAGTATTTCAGTGAATGCATGCTCAACATTTGTAGATTCAAGGGCAGATGTTTCCATAAAGAAGCGCGTACACGTGGGCGCGACTTATTTGGTTACTTTTTTCTCCAAAACCCTAAAACCCCTAAAATCTTAAAACCTACAAGTCAGGAAATTGCAGCCACGTCAGCGCGCTTTGCTGACGTGGTAGCAAATCGCGTCCACAAGGGGGCGATTTGTTGCCACGTCTGCAAAGCGCGCTGACGTGACCGCGATTTCCTGGCACGTCCCCTGACATCGCGCTGACGTGGACGCGATTTGCCGGAAAATGGTCCATTCTGGTAAATAATAAAATACCGAGCCTATTTCGATAAATTTATAAAAAAAATTAAACTTTTATTGGTAAATGGCCCACAAAAATGATCAGGTTAAATAAAAACACATGACGTATCATGTTCTTATTAACTAGTATAGTGTTTAGGGGTAAAATAAGACCAAATTATGGCTTAGATATTTGTTTTGACCAAAATTATTTTAGATGCCTAAGTAAGAAAAAGTATGGTTTGAGGACCAATTTCATGATTAACCTTTTTAAGAGAAAAACTTCCCTCTTCTGTTTAACTTATAAAAAAAAAGAAATTATATAAATCAAAACAAATTATCCCTTCTTTTTAGGTTATCAAGGAAAAAAACCCCTTCTTTGCGACTGTTGCTCTTATTTTGAAACATTAATTTCTTAACTACTAAAATAACTATTTTTCATAAATTTTGTATATTTTTATTATTTATCACCGCAGAATGTTCCTCAAATTAATTCTGAATAAATTAGCAGAGTGTCTTAATTTTTATTATATTATATTATATTAATATTTTTTATCTTACATTTAAACTTATAAACGGCAGGGGTATATTAGTCCATTAAAAAGATTTGAATGCTAAAGTCTAAACCTACCCACCGCATGCGCATCATGTCTTATCAAATTCAAAGCTTTGTTAACGTTGGGGCAATGGTTTAATTTTACGGAAAGGTTAAAATATGCTCTTGGTCCCTATACTATCCAAAAATTATGGATTTAGTCTAAATACTTTAATCTGGTTATTTTACTAGTTATATTTTTCAAATTTTAAAATTTTTAACCTTGATCAAATGATTGCTATTAAATTTATTAAGTTAAATTTTGTTATTTCTAAAATTTTATGTGATAAACATATTATCACGGGTAATAATATGTCATCTTGATATTTTTACATATTACTCATAAAAAATAAATTAATAAATTAAATTAGAAAATATAAACTAAAATACTATTTTAGAAATTTTAAAAATAAAAGAATACAGAAAGTAAAAATGATGAATTCAAAAAGCATATAGACTAACATTCATTATTATAGAATATATGGATTAAATTTGCAACTTAATAGTAGAGTTTAGAAAAATAATAATAAATATTAATAAATAATAACAAAATTCCAAATTTTTATTTATACCTTTTTTTCAAGTGTAAACTGTAAACAATTTCTTCTCTCTTTGTTAATAAGAGATCAGTTGGAGTAATTTTTGGTATTGAGAAAGAGGAATTTTCTATATATGTAAATTTTCAAGCTTTGATTTTTACCCTCCACTAAATTCTGCTTCTTTTATACCCTAGTAACATCTTTTGTTTCTTTGGGTCATCCCTTCCCTTTGTCAATTACAATAGAAAAAAAAGGAAAGAATTTCACTCCCTTTCTCAGAAGATTTTGTTGAGCAAAAAATCTGTATTCTTTTAAGGCTTTCATTATTCTGGGTTTTTTTTTATAAATATTTTTTATATTATATTATATATTATTGAAAAGGATCTTCCATAGTCATGTTGATCCAAATGTGAGAGCTTTTCTCCGTGTCTTGCTTGTAACTCATCCTCTTATTATTTTCTTTAAATAAAACCCATTTTCAAGACTCAGCCTTTGTTCAAATTTCCAAGCTGCAAGCTTGAAAAGATTGACACTTTCATGGTTCAAAGCTTGTAGCTCCCTCTCATTCTTTGACAAAGCCCTTGTTAACCTTTTTCTTCTTTTCTCTTGATCTATCAAGGACGGGAAAAAAATGTTTGGTACCCAAAGTAAAAGAGACCTTGCTTTGGAATTGCAAGCACAATTTCCAATTTTAAGGCCAAGCATCCATGCAAGAAGAGCTAATCTTACAGTGAAATTCCAAGACCTTTATGGGTTTACTGTTGAAGGTAATGTGGATGATGTTAATGTGCTGAATGAGGTAAGAGAAAAGGTAAGGCAACAAGGGCGAGTTTGGTGGGCACTTGAAGCAAGCAAAGGAGCCAATTGGTATTTACAACCACAAGTTTCTTCATTATCGGAAGGAATTGTGTTGAAATCTTCACTCAAATTGGCAGCTTTGGCTAATTCTATTACATTGAAGAGGCTTATTAGGAAAGGTATTCCCCCTGTACTTAGGCCTAAGGCTTGGTTTTCGCTATCCGGTGCCGCCAAGAAGAAGTCTACGGTGCCTGAAAGTTATTACAATGATTTGACAAAGGCGGTAGATGGTAAAGTAACACCTGCTACAAGGCAGATTGATCATGTAAGTTCTTGCATTAAGTCTTTTTTTTATATATATATATATTTAACTTCTGATTGAGTCTTTGTTTTGATTGACGTCTTATTCATTTGATGTTTGTAAAGATTCTTTCTAGAGATAGGGTTAATTTTTGCATAATGAATTTGGAAACGAAAATTCATATCTGATGATTGACCTACATGCAAAGGATGATTGCATTGGTTAGTATTGGGGTTTTGACATTAGAAGGTTTTGACCTGTTGAGAAAAGATCTCTTTTCTAATGAAATTTCAACAGGATGGAATAAAAAACATTTACTGTTGACAAATGCAGAATAAGAAGTTATATCAAATACCAAAGGTTATATTGAGTTTGATCTTTTATTGGAAGCATCTTAACAATTTCAGCTTTCCTTATTTTTCAGCAATAATTGTGTATAAGCTAATATACCAACTATGTTATATGCTTGAACTAAGATTTACAAAATGCACTTGATAATCTATTTGCTGTGTCATCTGAACTGATAGAATCAGAAATAGAAGAACTAACAATTGTATCTTCTAAAAGTACTTGTGAAAATTACAATGAATGTGATGGTCTGACATCGAATTGTTGATTGGTATAACCTAGAATTGTGACTTTTGAGAAATTTGGTTTGAGCCTTTCTCTTAAATACTTGCAGGACCTTCCACGAACCTTCCCTGGCCATCCATGGTTGGATACTCCAGAGGGCCATGCTGCTCTCCGGCGTGTGCTTGTGGGGTATTCTTTTCGTGATTCTGATGTAGGTTACTGTCAGGTGAGCTTATCAACAGTAGCACTTGTCTTACAGCATTTTGTCAGCCTCTAGTACTATAGGCATAGAAAGGACAGAATGTGCTACAATTACATCCTGCACTTCTTTTTTTTTTGTGTGTGTGTGTAAAGAATACACCCTTTTCTGGTTTGCCATTTTTCCTTTGAAGGGTTTCTTTACCTTTTGGTGGGTCAGCTGGGGTGAATCATGTATGTCTATGCCTATCGGTCTGTTTTTCAGTCTATGATGAACATGATCATACTCTCTTTTTGTGGTGTCTATATGAAGAATGTTATATGATTGTGGCAACGAAATTAGACCAGTTTCTTGGTTCCTTCTTTCCTTTACTCTTTACCGTATCCATCATATAGGAGTAAAATTGAGGTGCATTTCTCCTCATGGATAATTTATCGGGGTCTCTAAAATTTATTTGTTCTTGGTTTAGGGCTTAAACTATGTTGCTGCATTGCTATTGCTTGTTATGAAAACGGAGGAAGATGCATTTTGGATGCTTGCCGTCCTCCTCGAGAATGTTTTAGTTAATGATTGCTATACAAATAACTTATCTGGATGCCATGTTGAGCAAAGGGTTTTTAAAGATTTGCTTACTAAGAAGTGCCCAAGGTATTTGGTTGAGGATTGCACTGTTTTATATTTATTTTAAATAAATCTGTTTTGGCTATATGTTAAAGCTGAGTTTTATCTTTACTAAAAATTGGAGGAAAAAAAAATGCAGGATTGCTGCTCATTTAGAAGCATTGGAGTTTGATGTCTCCCTCGTTGCGACAGAGTGGTTCCTGTGCCTCTTTTCTAAAAGCTTACCTTCGGAGGTTTGAACAATATTTCATTACCATTTCTGTCCTGCTGGCATCTCCCATCAAATGTCAATTCTATTTGAGGTTGCTTTCTGACTATCTTAATTTTTTTTCTCCTTATTGGGCTATTTGTCTAGACAACTCTGCGGGTGTGGGATGTCCTTTTCTATGAGGGGGCAAAGGTTCTTTTTCATGCTGCTTTGGCAATATTTATGGTACCCATGTCATTGCCCTTTCAATCTTTACATTCCAATCAAGTTGGAAACTTTCTTCAATGTGTTCTTGTAAAAATTATTGAGCTAATTTAAGTTTTGATCTGCTTTTGCAGATGAAGGAAGACGAGTTGCTTCTAACGCATCAGGTTGGCGACATTATTAATATATTACAAAGAACTACCCATCACCTTTTTGATCCTGATGAGTTATTGACAGTAAGACTATTCATCATTTTGTTTTCCAGTTTTCTCGTCTTATATAACATTTCATGCTTCTTCCTCATTATCTATGGAGAAAATGACTCCTAGTTCTGGACATAGACTAAAGAAGATCATTTCTAGTTTCTTTATCTTGACATGGACACCTAGTTTTCGATGTTAATCTTGTTTTAAGAATATGCAACTTTGGCTATATCTGTACAGGTTGCATTTGATAAGATCGGTTTTATGACGACAAACACTATATCAAAGCAAAGGAAAAAGCAAGAGCCAGAAGTAATGAAAGAGCTTGATGAGAGACTAAGAAGACTAAACTCTCTCAGAACTGATGACAAATAACAGTTTGCTTGAATGGGAAGATCAAGTTGTACATCAAACATTCAATGATGAACCCCTTGCCCCGAAGTTGAAGAATATGAAATTAATGCTCTTTATATTCACTCTCCTAGCGACCAGGTAAAATGTAAATTTTGAATCCGTACACTGTTTAAACAGCAGAAGTTAGTGTGCAAATGAATCAGGGCACTGTTGAATTTGCAGTGCCCCTAATGATTTTATAAAGCCATTGGCTGCTTCATCAAATGTTTACAGGGTTACTCTGAACAGTTTTTAACATTTTTTTTCCATTCAATATTTGAAGCCATAGCTAGCAGCACCATTGCCAACTATTCCTTGTAACGAGAGAGAGAGAGAGAGAGAGTTGGTAAGGAAATTAAGTTAATTCTGAATTGACAAGCGGGTGAACTAAGTTTAGGATGAGACCTTGGTGCTCTCTCTCTCTGTTAAAGCAAAAAATTAAAAGGCCCATCAGCAGTGTAGTTGCCAGTTTCAACTTATGATGTTCTACTACAAATTGGTTTCTTTTACATTTTCGTTATATTTTTGAATATTAATTTCCACATAATAAAGAAAAAAATAAAGATCAGTAAGGATTTCAGCAGCAGATAGCCATTGGTTTCCAAAGTTCTATCTCAATCGGTTACTTGCTTTTGCAATGTATCTTCTGTATAGACATATAAATGTCTTTGTAGCATGATCTATTTCCTAATACAAACAGGTGTTTTTGAGTGTGTTCTCTCATCTCATTGCTCAAATATTGTAATATTTGTCGATAGCTTGGACAAGGATGAGCCAATTTTTTTTTTTAAAAAGTGACCATAATTTGCATAATTTCTAGACAGGAAAATAGATTATTGAGAAGAGGCCTCAAATGATTCAAAGCATAATGAGTGCAATCCAAAGAATATATTTTTTAATAGCAGGTGAAAATTTATATAAGTCCCATTTCTTTCTTCTCCTGTGGTCTACAAAAAGCAATGAAGTTTCGAGTGAAAGAACCAGGGAAAATAATTAGAAAGCTTCCTATGGTTGTTATTCATTACTATCCTATTCTTCCGTCTTAAGATTCCGAATCAACAGCTACGTCGGAGGTTTCACCGGAGAGACCTGTCTCATTCTCGCGGCCTTCCACAAATATCTCATCAGAAATCTCACCATCGTCAGACGCTGCTTCCTGCTGCTGTAGGCTCCAGTACATGATGCTGGCTGTCAATGTAAGCATCATTTTCTGGTTCACCTGTTATCAAGGTCAGAAGTTACATTAATGTCTGATTTAATCCAATTTAAGCATGAGGTATATAAAAAAAGAAAAAAAGTGGAAAACTATATATACCTCAAAACTTAGTGTAAAGCACAAGCAAAAAAAAAAAAAAACAGACGCACAATATGGCAAATCATCAGAAAAGATATAGAGGAGGGATTATGGATATTGAATTTGAGAAATAATTACCTCTATGACATCCTCGGGTAACAAGAAAATGGAGCATCCAAGCTTCCGAGCAACACTGATTATATAAGTTGCATTCAACTTCTTATCTTCATCTGCAATGTCAATGACAAACAATACATATCTTTTATTTGATTTTATGTCATACATAGTATCCTCTATTAATTTGTAAGCGAACAAAGTTTCCCATGTAAAGCTCCTCAATAAAATCACCACAATGATTTAGAAATATCTACTGAGCATTAAAGATTTAAGATTCAAAGCAAGATTAATGAGTTCTCAGAAGTAAACAAAAAGAGCTGGCTTGGCAGGTTTATATATATTGCTGAAGTGCCATATAACATTATGGTCAGCTCAGGTAGGTTTCGAGGGAAAAGAACACATAAGTATAATAATGAAAGAACACCATACCAGTTTCTCCCTTGGTAACAAGACCCCAGTTAACGACCCTTGGTTCCACTGCACTGAGAAGCTCGAGGAAGAATATACCACTGGAAAGGCTTTTATCCTAAGAGGAATAATAGTTCAATCAAAACCAGAGTGTCCGTCTATGTGTTACAATCAAAATTTTTGAGACACAAATTTCATTTTTTTTGTGGCTTATGTACCTTGAAGCTCTCCATTTGAGAGGTTCTACCTGCCTTCTTTACTTTATTGTTAGCCCAGTTCAGAATATCAGCATCTGTAATTTCTTTACCTTGGGAGTGAGTTCTCAAGTTTTTAAGGAGTTGTAGTATTGAATACCTCATCAGTTGCCACAAAAATGCTGCATGTGAGGTAAAGCAAAACAAGAAACATGAGAAGAAATATAGAGCAGGGAGCCATTTCAAGATTTACTAATATATGTGCCTCTCAGAAAAGCAAACGGCTATAAAATCATATCCCCCAACCGAAAGTTTCTTGGAATATGCATCCATTTAAAAGCTGATAGGAATGATAAAAAGTAGCAATGTAGAAATCAAAATAACAGCCTCAACTTTACCAAAGAAAGAGAAGAGTAGCCCTCATTCACACTAGAGCAACATATAAAAGTTATAAATAAAGGTCTTGAACAGGCCACCCTATGGAAAAATGTAATATGGAAGATACTACCTATTATAAGTTTCTTGTTTCCAGCCACAATATCATTGCCAGCTACATTGACAAGTGAGAAATTTAAATTCCTGCCAATCTGTATCACTTGATTGCAATTCTCAACCTGTTTAAATGGCATCTTTATAGGAGGCTTATTTGCCTGCTTCCAGTTAACTGTTCCAGGAAAAATTTTATCCACAATTTCCAACATAACATACCTGCAGCCACGAAAGGGTGGACACCAAACAAAACTCAACAACCGCTTGATACTGCTCAGAGAGCCAAAATTTTACAAGAGAAAAGAGCACGATACCCGTTTCTAACATCTTCAAAAACATTGTTGACATATGTAGTAGCTCCAAGACTGTTCATCCAAAAGCGAAAGCATCTCTCTTCACGAGACGTTTCTGCATCATCCGTCATCATCTCAGCAAAGGTTGTCGTTTTGCTGTCAGTTAAACCATTCCTGCAAGAGAAACCATACACTAGTTAAACTATTTCGTACAATCATGAGCACATGTCCCCAAGGGAATAAGCCAGTGCTTAGAGCTTGAAATCCCAACTTTGAGGTCTCAGGACTGAATACTGAGATAACATGGGTGAAATTTATGGGCTGAGAGAGCGCTACCTGGTTTTGTTTTAAACCATGTAATCAATACAAATAAAAATCACAATAGTGAGTACATGATTGAGTCAGCTTTTCCCACATGCAAATAAGAAATAAACCAGACAATATACACTATGAGATAACCAAGTATTGGTAGAAAATGTAGTCAAGAATTGAATGAAATTGAACAGGGAAAAGCTAATATAAATTATTATAGAAACTTAGCTCAGTCTTAAGGAAAAAAGACATTATTTCTCACCTGTGATGGAATATTTGAGCTACAAATGCAAGATTGAGATTTGGTGAGCCCTCGACAATGTCCTTAGGAGTGAGTTATCTTTTGCAATCCAATTTCTCTGCCATCTCAAGAACCTTGTTTGCTCTTTCTGTTGGATCCTTTGCATCCAAAGTTGAATGCGTACTGTGTTCAGGAGCAAGTGCATTAAGCAGGTGTGCATATGCTTCTCCATCCTACAAATAAATAGGTTTTATGATACATCAGTTACTCTAGAAAACTGAAAGTAGTATAGACAAGAGGCAATGTATTACTTCACACATTAAGAACTATTGGTTATTTGATTATATGCAACCATGAATCAAATGGTTTTCCCTATTGTTTGTGAATATGAGGATATACTGAAGTTTAAAGACACTAAAAGACATTTAAACATCCTGCTATTGTTTTACATTTTCATGGAACTTAAGGACCAAATGTAAAGATTAATGCAGCACTGAAGACCATGATAATAATTACCTTTTGTAGATAAAATTGGCATGAAACAAGTAGAATTTATCAAAATCAATGAGTTTTCTCACCTTCAAATCTGTAGAGAAGTTTGTAACCTGCTTTTGGTATCCAGCTTTCTTCAGATGAAAATTCATCCATTTCAGTAAAACCTTTTCAGGTGCTAAACTCAAAAGCTCCTCCACCTCCTACAAAATTTATACAAAAGGTGAACTGAATTAGTTTCCAACCTGCAAAATGGAGATTGTCCGGTACCTGATATCATCAAGACACAAAGGGGGCAAAACCAATTAACAGTCTCCAACCTGGCTATCATCCACCAGTTCTACAAGTTGAGGAGTTTTCTTCAGATTGAGATCAGCTAGTAGTTGACACAAAGGGGGCAAAATTTTAGTTTCGCTTGGTCGATCCTTTTTTATAGGTGTGATCGGACACCTAATTATTTTAAAACAAAAAGAAGGCCAAATTTAGGTCTACGTGAAAGTCCAGAGAAAAATTGGGGTTCGGCAGTCAGTTACGCGCGAGGAAGGTATTAGCACCCTCGCGACGCCCAAAATTGGTATCTCATAAACATGTGTTGACTTGATTTTTAAAAATACGAGTTCAATATAATATTTAATCGTGATCCGATTGAAAAATGAGAATTTTTAGTTTTCGATTTTTTTTTAGAAAGGGTGTCCCGTTTTTTAACACAAGCAGACGAATTTCACCTAACATAGCGATGAAATCAATGGCTTAATATTAAATCGGTACATTGCCTAATTTTTGAAATTAATTAAAACATGAAAAAAAATATTCCTAAAGTGAGAAATTAAAAATAGATGAAGGACGCAAAAAAAATGATATCATTAATGAAAATATTAACATGGAATACTAGAATATTAGAATAACAATAATAATGATATTTACAAAAAATAAAAATAAAAACAAATCATGTACTAATAATAAAATAGGAAAAATGATATATTTGGTAATAATAATATAAAATAATAATATGTACAAAAATATACATATATATATAGGCATATAATAAAAGTATGTAATAATAATAATAATATCTACAATAAAAGAAAATATTAGGAAACGTACATAAAAATATATACATAATATAAATATAATATATACAATATACACATATGATAAAAAACTATTAATATGTACATGTATATCTATATACACATTAAGTAAAAGTACTAATGCTAACAATATTAATAATAAATATAATAATAGATATATATGCATATAATAGTAAGAAACGAAACATAAAGAATATATATATAGCTAAATATAATATAACAATAACAATATATAAAAATAATAGTGATAACAATATTACATATATAACATGATTAATATTTAAAGCTGAATTAAATAGCAAAATAATATGAAATCCAAGGTGAATACGAAAAATAAATGAAAAAGGACCAAAATTGGATTAAAATCAAAACTTTGGGGCTAATTTTTTAAAAAAATATAAAGGAGAAAGGACCTATTAGAACGCGCATAAAACTGTGGGGGACTAAAAACACAATTAATCCTCCCCTCAAAACATAACATAGCAAGAGGGACTAAATCGCAAAGCGCTACATACTTTAAGGCCAATTTTTGACAAAAAAAATCATTTTGAAGAGAGAGAGAAAAAAAAGGGAGAAAGAAGAGAGAAGAGAGGGGGGAAAGGAAATCCGGCCAAGGGGGCCGGTCACCGGCCGATCGTCGGCCGCCGCCCGTCGCCGGCCATCGCCCACGGTGGCCGAAAAAGGTAAATTTTTTTTCTTAACAATATATGTATATATATAAAGAAAGAAAAAAACAACACAAAAAAAGAAAGAAAAAAGATTCGAAAGAAGAGGAAAAAAAGAAAAAATACAACCTTTTTATTGATGTTTCTTTTGTGTTCAAAATTTGAAGGGATTTTTGTGTTTGTCTCCTTTTTCAATCTTTGTAAAATCCCCCCTTACATGATTTTGAATGGCTTTTTATAGCCATCTTTTACATGATTTTCTATTTTGTAGGTGGTGGTGGTAAACAATGAATATCAAAAATGGGAGGAAAAATGGGGCAAGTGGGAAAGTGGCTAGGTGGCTAGGGTTTCTTGGTTTTTTTTGGGGGGTTAAGTTTTTCTTTTTTTTTTTTTTTGGGTTAGGTTTTTTTGGGGGGGGCTTAATGGGCTTTTGAATTGGGTTTAATATTTAGGTTTTGTAATGGGTTTGGGTAGATGTAAATGGGTCATGGGTTAATGGTTTTAGTGGGTTTAGAGATTTGGTTGGGTTTTGATATAATCGGGCCCGGGCAATTTGGGTTTCTACAGCTGCCCCTCTTTGCTCATTGTCGTGCAACGATAATAGAGCAAAGACTTTCAAGGAAGACCAAACTTGCCCGGTCTTGCTAGGTCTTGACTTGCTTTGGAACTCTTCTTGTTTAGTTAGTCCCTTTTCAGTCCACCGCATCTTGTAGCTTTGGTTCAATCCACTGCAAATTCGGAGATATGCCTTGTAGCTTCAATCTGTTCCAATGTAACTTCAAGGATATGAGATTTGTGGCTTCGATCCGCTTCACTGTAACTTCAGAAAGATAAGATCTACAACTTCAATATGCTCTTCTATCGCTTTAGTGAGATAAGGTTTTGGTCTTCTCTTCTGCCACTTTAGAAAGGCAAGATCTGATATCCTCGATCAGCTCCACTGTAACTTTAATTAGCTTCACTGTAACTTCAGGGATATAAAATCTGTATCTTCGATTAATTCCAGTCTTTATTCTTTACTCGGCATATGATCCTGAGCTCAACTCATTTTTCGCAATATGAATTGACTCTCTAAAATCAGACATTAAAACAGAAATTGAAAATAGCTCAGCGTGTGAGCCAAGGCTCAACTCACCTCTCGCAATATAAGTTGATTTTTGAAACTTATCTTGAAAAGCAGATTTTGAAAATACCTCGACATGTGACTCGAGGCTTAACTCACCTTTCGCAATATAAATTGAAAAAATACCACATGTGTGATCTGAAGCTCAACTCACCTTTCGCAGTATGAGTTGATTTTTTGAAAACAGAAATTGAAATTACCTCAGCGTGTCTAGAGGCTCAACTCACCTCTCGCAATATGAGTTGATTTTTAAAAACAGAAATTGAAATTACCTCAGCGTGTCCCGAGGCTCAACTCACCTCTCGCAATATGAGTTAATTTTTTTTTTGAAAAACAAAAATTGAAAATACCTCAGCATGTCTTGAGGCTCAACTCATTTCTCGCAATATGAGTTAAATTTTGAAAACAAAAATTGAAATTACCTCAGCGTGTCCTGAGGCTCAACTCATTTCTCGCAATATGAGTTGATTTTTTAACAACAAAAATTGAAATTACCTCAGCGTGTCCTGAGGCTCAACTCACCTCTCGCCGTATGAGTTGATTTTTTTGAAAGACAAAAATTGAAAATACCTCAACGTGTCTTGAGGCTCAACTCATTTCTCGCAATATGAGTTGAATTTTGAAAACAGAAATTAAAATTACCTCAGCGTGTCCCGAGGCTCAACTCACCTCTCGCAATATGAGTTGATTTTTGAAAACAAAAATTGAAATTACCTCAGCGTGTCCCAAGGCTCAACTCATCTCTCGCAATATGAGTTGATTTTTTTGACAACAGAAATTGAAATTACCTCAGCGTGTCCTGAGGCTCAACTCACCTCTCGCAGTATGAGTTGATTTTTTTTAAACAGAAATAAAAACATCAAAATACCAAAAGATGTCAACTGGTGGAACTCAGATGTCTTTTCCTTTGATTCAGTACGACTTTTATTCAAGATTTCTTGCTCTGCTGGAGTACCTGTATATGCCATGTATGATGTTATCATGATATGCACATGTTTGTCTTAAATGCTTTTATGCCTACATGATTATGCAGTGCTCCTTAAGCATGTTTGTCGTATGTCCATTTAGCCACGATTGTTGAGGATCTGTGTTCATTGCTTTGATTCTCGACTTTCTCTTCAGTCCTTATACCTGTCTTCAAGCTTCACGAGTAATCGACGTTTCTCAGATATCACTCTTCTGCCCCCGATTAAACTTTGTTCTTACTTTAAGACTCTTGTGCTTATCAAATTTTCATCCAGGTAACGCTTAACATTTCTTTTGTTTAGAGTATGTCATTTCACCATTTATCATGTAAATAAACACATAATGAGATGCATGAAAAAGGTCAGATAGAGACAAAAATGATATTTCATATTCATCTATTTTAAATGTGGCAAACAAAGCAAGTTAAACAATGAGAGTAAAAAATGTCAAAAAGAAAGAAAGGATCGTATTCAATGGATACAAATGCTCTAGATATTCAACACATGAACTCTTCTTCGTTCCTCAATCAAAAATCTTTTCGAGCGCGGCTTCTTGCGTAGAAGATTTCGAGCTTTCAGAAATGCTTCAAATATTGTAGCCTCACTGCTTGACCTATCGTTCGACCGCCAGGTTTGTTTCATTAGGACGCCCTCTCGGGTTTTCATCCTAATCTTTTTGTACTAATCAAGACGCCCTTTTCGGGTTTTCACCTTGATCCCTCTTTTTTTTAAGATGCCTTTTTCGGGTTTTCATCTTAAGCATAATATTTCTTCACAGCATCTGAGTTCACTGGATTCGACAACTCTTTCTCATCCATCTCGGTAAGGATCAAAGCTCCTCCTGAGAATGCCTTCTTTACGACGTATGGTCCTTCCCAGTTTGGTGCCCATTTCCCTCGCAGATCTTTTTGTATTGGGAGAATTTTTCTCAGCACGAGTTCTCCTTCATGGAATTCTCTTGGTCGTACCTTCTTGTCATGGGCTGCGATCATTCTTTTTTGGTACATCTGCCTGTGACAAATTGCCCTGAGACGCTTTTCTTCAATGAGGTTCAGCTGATCATATCGAGCTTGTACCCATTCAGCTTCTTCTATCTTTGATTCCATTAAGACTCGTAGAGAAGGGATCTCAACTTTGATAGGTAGCACAGCTTCCATTCCATAAACCAGAGAGAAAGGAGTTGCTCCCATAGATGTTCGTACAGATGTGCGATATGCAAACAAAGTAAATGGAAGCTTTTCGTGCCAATCTTTAAACGTCTCAGTCATTTTCCCAATGATCCTCTTAATATTTTTATTGGATGCTTCAACAGCCCCGTTCATCTTTGGGCGATAAGGCGAGGAGTTATGATGCTTTATTTGGAATTGCTCGCATACTTCCTTCATCATCTTGTTATTCAGATTCATGGCGTTATTTGAAATGATTCTTTCAGGCAAACCATATCGACAAATGATTTCCTTCTTCAAAAACCTGCAAACTGCAGTCTTGGTCACATTGGCAAACGAAGTGGCTTCTATCCATTTTGTGAAGTAATCAATGACCACAAAAATGAATCGATGTCCATTAGAAGCTTTCGGGAAAATAGGCCCTATGACATCCATGCCCCACATAGAAAAAGGCCATGGAGAAGTCATGACGTGAAGGGGCGAAGGGGCTACATGAATTTTATCACCGTAGATTTGACATTTGTGGCATTTTCTGGCAAAACTAATGCAGTCGCTTTCCATTGTCAACCAGTAGTAACCGAGTCTCATAGTCTTTCTGGCCATAGTGAAACCATTGGCATGCGTCCCGCAAATTCCCTCATGGACGTCTTCAAGTATTTTTCTAGCCTCAACAGCATCTACGCATCTCAAGAGCACCTGATCTTTTCCTCTTTTGTACAGGATGTCCCCATCAAGAACAAATCCCGCTGCCATTCTTCTGATTGTTCTTTTTTCGTTCTCGTTTGCTTGTTCAGGATACTTTTGATTCTTGATATATTCTAAAGATATCATGGAACCATGGCCGTCCGTCTGGCTCATTTTCAATGCTGAAACAATGGGCAGGGACTTCGTATATGCTCATTTGAAGAGGTATTATTTCAGTTTCTCTGTTCGCTTTGAACATTGAAGCCAACGTGGCCAGGGCATCAGCTAACTAGTTTTCTTCTCATGGGAAGTAATTAAAAGTTATTTCTTCGAATTCTTTAATCAATTCTGCCACTAGGTCACTGTATTTAACCAGTTTCGAGTCTCTCACTTCCCAATCTCCACGGATTTGGTAAATCACCAAGGCTGAGTCTCCGTATACTTCTAAAGTTTTGACATTTTGTTCAATAGCTGCACGAAGTCCCATGATATATGCCTCATATTCCGCTATGTTATTAGTACAGAAGAAGTTCAACCTGGCAGTGAGTGGGTAATGGTTCCCTTCTGGTGATATTAAGATTGCTCTAACCCCGTGCCCCAATGCGTTTGGTGCACCATCAAAGCACATCTTCCATGACTTCTCTTTTGATGACTCAGATTCTATTTTTGTGATGCACATTAAGTCTTCGTCTGGGAAATCGAATCTTAAAGGATTCCTCTATCGTTCGAGTTGCTAAGAAGTCAGCTATTGTGCTCCCTTTTATTGACTTCTGACTTACATAGGCAATGTCATATTCCGAAAGGAGGAGCTGCCATCGTGCCATTCTTCCTGATAGTGCCGGCGATTCCATCATGTATTTTATTGGGTCCAGCTTTGAAATTAGCCATGTCGTGTGATACAACATATATTGTCTGAGTCTCTGAGCTACCCAAACCAGAGCGCAACAATATTTCTCAACGGACGAATATTTTGCCTCATATTCAGTGAACTTTTTGCTGAGGTAGTAGATCGCCTTTTCTTTTCTCCCTGACTCATCATGTTGCCCCAGTACGCAACCCATTGAGTTTTCAAACACGGTCAGGTACAAAATTAAGGGTTTTCCAGGGGTCGGTGGTACTAGCACAGGAGGATTAGACAGATACCGTTTTATCTTATCGAAGGCCACTTGGCACTCCTCGTTCCATTCTCTCGGGTTATGTTTTCGAAGGAGTCGAAAAATTGGGTCGCATTGGTTGGTAAGTTGAGCAATGAATCGAGCAATGTAATTCAACCTCCCTAAAAATCCCCTGACTTCCTTTTGTGTGCGCGGGGGAGGTAATTCTTGGATGGCTTTTATTTTATCTAGATCAACTTCGATACCTCTTTCACTGACAATGAAGCCTGGCAATTTTCCCGAGGTAGCCCCGAATGTACATTTGGCTGGATCAAGCTTTAGCTGAAACTTTCTCAGCCTTTCGAACAACTTCTTGAGGTTCATTACATGTTCTTCTTCTCCTCGAGATTTAGCAATCATATCATCAACATGGACCTCTATTTCCTTATGCATCATGTCATGGAATAATGTCACCATAGCCCTCTGATATGTTGCCCTAGCATTCTTTAACCCGAATGGCATCACCTTGTAGCAAAACGTTCCCCACATTGTTATGAAGGTAGTTTTCTCCATATCCTCAGGGGCCATCTTGATCTGATTATACCCCGAGAATCCATCCATGAAAGAAAACAATGAATATTTTGCTGTGTTGTCCACCAACGTGTCAATATGTGGCAAGGGAAAATTATCTTTTGGGCTTGCTCGATTCAGGTCACGGTAATCCATGCACATTCGTACTTTTCCATCTTTCTTTGGTACCGGGACTATGTTAGCCACCCATTCTGGATATTTGGAGGCTTGTAGGAAGCCAGCGTCAAATTGCTTCTTGACTTCCTCTTTTATTTTCAACAGCATTTCGGGCCTCACCCGTCTTAATTTTTGCTGGATGGGCTTGCATTCTGGCTTTAATGGGAGCTTATGGACCACTAAATCTTCATCTAGCCCTGGCATGTCCTGGTATGACCACGCGAAAACATCTTTGTATTCGCGGAGTAAAGTGATCAAACTATGCCTGGTACTTTCTGAAATAGAAGTCCCAATCTTCACTTCTTGTTTCCTCTCTTCAGTGCCCAAATTTATTGTTTCCACAGATTCTTCATGAGGCAGAACCTGTTTATCCTCTTGTTCCACCATTCTTAACAATTCAGGAGACGAGACATAATCTTCAGCATTTTCTTCGGCTTTAAATTCTCCTAAACAAACAGCCTTCTCAAAATCGATTTCAGGACTCGTAACGGGTTTGTTCATGCTGTTAACATCTGAGCACCTGAAAGTTGAATGAAAAAAGGAGACTATAGAGGGGTATCCAAGTATTGGAACCAAGAAACGAAATGTTATGGCATGGCATGAGGCAAATGTAGGGACAGGCTATGAAATGAGAAAATGATTATGAAATTAGTGATAATGCGAAAGATCATGACAGAATACATCTTCATTGATATTCATTTGAATGATAAAGAGCGAATGCAAGCTCCTACAAAAGAATTCTATTATATCTAAGGACACAATAGAATGTTAATGTTTGAGCATTACTCTGAAGACTTATAAACTACAAGAAGGTCCTCGGCAGTCCAGTTGTTCAATATAAAACCAGGGGGAAAAAGGCGTATCCTTGAGACATCTTTACTTGTGTCAGCTCCTTTGTCAATGACATTTATACTGATGTTCTGAAAACCCTTTTCGATCATTAACATTGTGCCTTGTGCATTGTCCTGCCTCGGGTATATCATTCCCACAGACGTAAATATTCTTGACAAAGGAGGGAATTTCATAGGCTCCCATTCTGGTTCTCGGCCTAAGGTTCTCGCGATCCTTCTTTCTTGATCTTTCTTCCACTATCTTCTTCTTTGACGCATGTCCGGCTGGAACCCCAAACCGTATCGGGCCTTATGATGCAATGGTTTTAGAGCCCTGACTATTCCTTGCATATATCTCTCTAAACCTCTTCTTACTCGAGCTCCCCTTCCTACAGTCAACTTGACACCCATTCTAGTATTTCTCGACAATTTAGGCACGGGAATTTTGTTTCCCTCAGTGAAGAATGTGGCATTGACGAATTCAAGGGATCGGAAGGAGCATTCCACTACGTCCTTGCTCACTTCAAGGTATGGCGCATCAGCAGAGATAGATGCGACAATGTCTTCTTCTCCCTCGACAGTGACCAAACAGCCATCCATGATAAATTTCACCTTTTGATGGAGGGATGATGGGACCGCTCCAGCAGAATGGATCCAGGGTCTTCCCAAAAGGCAGTTATATGAGGATGTAATGTCTATGACTTGGAACTCGACATCATATATGTAGGGACCCACTTCCAGAGGGATCTCAATTTTTTCCATGACTTCACGCCTTGTCCTGTCGAATGCCCTTACCGTAGAATGACAGGGCCTTAAATGGGATAGATCCATCGAAATTCTGAAAAGCGTGGCCAAAGGCATAATGTTGAGTGCCGAACCATTATCGATGAGCACGTTCGGTATTATGTAGCCCTTGCAACGGGTTGTGATATGCAATGCTTTCACTGAGCCTCTACCATTGGGCGGTATTTCATCATCACTAAAAGAAATGAAATTATCCGCATTCAAGTTGTTCATCCACCTATCTAGTTTTTCAATGGATACATTGTTTGCCACATAAGCTTGATTTAACACTTTCAGCAGAGCGTTTCGGTGTGGTTCTGAATTCAACAGCAGAGATAATACCGAGATTCGCGCTGGCTGCTTGCTCAATTGTTCCACCACACTATATTCACTGTGCTTAATAAATTTCAAGAATTCTTGAGCTTCTTCCTCATTCACAGGCTTTTTAGTTTCTTGCACGGGTGGAATTTCTTACTCGACTTCGACCTCGTTCATCACTGCTTTCCCTTTTTGTTTCGAGTCGCTACTTTTCTTTACCAGTTCAACTTCTTTAGAATAGCATCGTCCACTTCGAGTAAAATGACCTACCTCCCCAACATCTTCAGTTATGGCTTTGGACTTTTCAACTTCCGGTGTAACGATATTAACATCACATTTCCACGGTACTGTTTTGTTGTCCTTATACGAGAAAGGAGATGGTACTTCAATTACCATCTGTGGTTTCAATGGCTCTCTCATCGCGTCGTAATAAATTACCAACGGTCGATCAGCACTATAAGGGGGCCCTGATGATTGGCTATCAGAGACGCATACTTCTCTTTCGTTGGCATCTTCACTCTTGTTAAGGACCTTGATCTTCTTATTATCCATCCGGTCTTGAATTAACCTTTTAAAGTCCTCACATGACTGAATGTCATGTCCAACAATCCCATGAAAATTGTAAAAACTTTGACCGTCTTCTCCAAAAATTCTATCAGAGTGACAGAGCAATCCTTTCTTAACCAATACCTCCCAAATTTTCTGCAGAGGCGTCCTTATTTCTGATACACATCTTCTGACCTTCCATTCATCCTCTTTCCCCACTGTGCTCACATTCCCTTCGGTATGGTTAGGGAACGGGTTCCCTGTAGCGTTACTAGCACTATCGAATCGTAAGATACCCGCGTCAATGAGTCCTTGAACTCTCATTTTGAAAGCGAGACAGTTCTCAGTAGAGTGCCCTTGGTTCCCTGCGTGGTATGCACAACTAGCGTTTGGATCGTACCACTTTGGGTATGGAGGTTTAAGGGGTGCCATGTAATGGGGAGAAATTAGTTGTTTTTCTAAAAGTTTTGGGTACAATTCCCCATACGACACAGGGATGGCGATAAATTACGGTCTCTCGGGATTATGCCTTGATTGGCTTTGGGCGGGTACCGTGTTTTGTGGGAAAGTGGTGACGGGTCTTTGGTTGTTCGTGGCGTATACGGGGCAGGACGGATGTGGTGCTTGGTAGTAAGGGGTTTGAGGGGGATAATAGGAATTCGGAGGTGGATAATTTCGAGGTCGGGGTTGGTTAGGATACGAATTGGGAATGTAACGACTCCCAGTTCCCACCATGTGGGGTTCTGGCTCTTTCTTCCTTAAGGGTGCTGCTTTTCTTGAGCCTTCTGATCCTTCCATTCTACCGCTCTTGATGGTATTCTCTATGAGTTCACCGGATATTACAATATCCACGAAATCTTTCGTGGCACTTCCCACTAATTTGTCATAAAACGGCACCTTTAAGGTGTTGATAAAGAGAACGGTTATCTCTGTTTTTGTTAGTGGGGGTTCCACTTGGGCCGAGACGTCTCTCCATCTCTGCGCATACTGTCTGAAGGTCTCTGATGGCTTTTTCTCCATCATTTGCAATGTCATTCGGTCTGGCACCATGTCTGATACATGCTTGTACTGCTCGCAGAATACAGACGTCAAGTCCTTCCAAGATCGAATCTTTTCTCTGCTAAGTTGGTTGTACCACCGAAGAGCTGACCCTGTTAGACTATCTTGAAAGCAATGTATGAGTAGCTTATCCTCGTTTACATAACTGGTCATTTTTCGACAGAACATGATGAGATGTGCTTTTGGGCACCTTGTCCCATCATACTTTTCAAAATCAGGCACCTTGAATTTCGGAGGTAAGATTAGATCAGGTACCAAACTGAGTTCTTTGGCACCTAGTGCGGAGAAGACTTCAGTGCCTTCTATTGCTTTGAGTCTTTCTTCTAGACTTCTATATTTTGCATCATGATTATCCAATTTCAACTTGGCTACCTCTGCTGGGTCGTCCAGATCTGGAACTAGTGGATCAGCAAGGCTTGGCCCTGGGTTCGACACGAATATTCCTTGCCCCAGATTAGTGGGTGGAGCAGGTGGCATAGGTCGTTGTTCCAAGACTATGGGTTCCCCTTGAGTATACCCTCTTTGTGTTGTATATGCGGGTGGTGGAGTGAATCCCGGGGGATAGAGTGGATCCTGATCGTGGTGAATTCTTGACTGAGGTTCCATAACATCGGGGTTCTGCACGGGTCCTTTTCCTTTGACCAAAGTTGTCATCATCTCCATCATTTTGGCCATCTGATCTCTTTGCTCGAGTGATTCCTCTCGAGATCTCACCATTAGGTCTCTCGTTTCTTGTTGCGATTTGGCCAGTTGCTCTTGTAATTCCTTTTGAGCCCTTTCCATCCTTTCAATTCTCTCATTGAATTCAACCTCCATTACTCTAGCTTGTCGGCGCGTTTTATACGGATGACGTGGTTCCAGTCTTGTGGTATTACAACTGCGAATTATATATTTTATCTTCAGCGACCGAGTATGGGATATGCAATGTATGAATGAAGGCATGAATGAATGCATGAATGTCAAATGAATGTCAGTCATGAATGAATATGCAAAAATTTGGTGTTAATTTCAAGATAGCCCCTATTTAGGCATTTCCTTAATCAAAGGAGTATTACACAACGTTTCGGTCACTCGTATAATTGACTCCTCCATTAGAAACCCGTTTTTGGCAACTAATCTCTAATCAACACCTTCCTAACAAGATGCCTTCGATGCATGATGAAAAATAAAAATACAGACAAACGACCTTGGTTAGCGCAACACATATAAACAGAGAAAAACTGTGGAAAATCTAACAAATTAAGCTACTTGGTCCAGTGGACTCGATTCCCTTGCTTAGAAAGCACAAATGTAAAAGAAATAGAAGGTAAGATGTGCTTTTCCCGTGTACTTATTTTGGTGACTACTAAACGAGCGGAGGTTCGGCATGGCTCTAGTTAGGTGGCTCGTATAGTTTATTATATGCAGTTTTAGTTTTAGATAGGTACTCGAATTGTCCGTACTGTCATCTGCTAAGATTAGTACGAAGCCTCGGTCATAACCCATCACAGACTTACGAGTTCAATTCGAGGGATTACATTTACTTATGCCTATGCGGAGGGACAAGTTAACTCACGAAAGCATAAGTCATATGTAACCCGAAAGTATTCACTAGCCTGTGCGGAGGGACGAGTTAACTCACGAAGGCGTAGCGTTTACTTTCACTTAAACAGGGACGGAGCCCGGGTATAGAGCTCATGTTATGTAACAAAAATGCACGTGCACGGTGTGCGGGGAGAAACTTGCAAACCTTTACGTTTTATTTAAAAAACTAAACTAAAACTAAAATCACAAAAATTTAAAGCTGAAAAACAACCGGATAAAACAAGTTAGAATATATACAACACGATGCAAATGCATGATTTTTTTGAAAACAAAAAATTTGAAGATCACGACTAAATGTTAATTTAAACAAGGAACTTTGAAAATTTTGACAACGCGAGTTTAATTCGACTCGACTCTCAAAAAGGGTCCCCAGTGGAGTAGCCAGCTGTAGCGACGTAAAAAAAATTTTAGTTTCGCTTGGTCGCTAATTGTGGCAATTTATTAAACATTTGAAAACCAACTTTCGATTTTATTAACAAAGGGAGTCGCCACCGATCCTTTTTTATAGGTGTGATCGGACACCTAATTATTTTAAAACAAAAAAGGCCAAATTTAGGTCTACGTGAAAGTCCAGAGAAAAATTGGGGTTCGGCAGTCAGTTACGCGCGAGGAAGGTATTAGCACCCTCGCGACGCCCAAAATTGGTATCTCATAAACATGTGTTGACTTGATTTTTAAAAATACGAGTTCAATATAATATTTAATCGTGATCCGATTGAAAAATGAGAATTTTTAGTTTTCGATTTTTTTTAGAAAGGGTGTCCCGTCTTTTAACACAAGCAGACGAATTTCACCCAACATAGCGATGAAATCGATGGCTTAATATTAAATCGGTACATTGCCTTATTTTTGAAATTAATTAAAACATGAAAAAAAATATTCCTAAAGTGAGAAATCAAAAATAGATGAAGGACGCAAAAAAAATGATATCATTAATGAAAATATTAACATGGAATACTAGAATATTAGAATAACAATAATAATGATATTTACAAAAAATAAAAATAAAAACAAATCATGTACTAATAATAAAATAGGAAAAATGATATATTTGGTAATAATAATATAAAACAATAATATGTACAAAAAATATACATATATATATAGGCATATAATAAAAGTATGTAATAATAATAATAATATCTACAATAAAAGAAAATATTAGGAAACGTACATAAAAAATATATACATAATATAAATATAATATATACAATATACACATATGATAAAAAAACTATTAATATGTACATGTATATCTATATACACATTAAGTAAAAGTACTAATGCTAACAATATTAATAATAAATATAATAATAGATATATATGCATATAATAGTAAGAAACGAAACATAAAGAATATATATATAGCTAAATATAATATAATAATAACAATATATAAAAATAATAGTGATAACAATATTACATATATAACATGATTAATATTTAAAGTTGAATTAAATAGCAAAATAATATGAAATCCAAGGTGAATACGAAAAATAAATGAAAAAGGACCAAAATTGGATTAAAATCAAAACTTTGGGGCTAATTTTTTAAAAAAATATAAAGGAGAAAGGACCTATTAGAACGCGCATAAAACTGTGGGGGACCAAAAACACAATTAATCCTCCCCTCAAAACATAACATAGCAAGAGGGACTAAATCGCAAAGCGCTACATACTTTAAGGCCAATTTTTGACAAAAAAAATCATTTTGAAGAGAGAGAAAAAAAAGGGAGAAAGAAGAGAGAAGAGAGGGGGGAAAGGAAATCCGGCCAAGGGGGCCGGTCACCGGCCGATCGTCGGCCGCCGCCCGTCGCCGGCCACCGCCCACGGTGGCCGAAAAAGGTAAAATTTTTTTTCTTAACAATATATGTATATATATAAAGAAAGAAAAAACAACACAAAAAAAGAAAGAAAAAAGATTCGAAAGAAGAGGAAAAAAAGAAAAAATACAACCTTTTTATTGATGTTTCTTTTGTGTTCAAAATTTGAAGGGATTTTTGTGTTTGTCTCCTTTTTCAATCTTTGTAAAATCCCCCCTTACATGATTTTGAATGGCTTTTTATTGCCATCTTTTACATGATTTTCTATTATTTCTTTTTCTATTTTGTAGGTAGTGGTGGTAAACAATGGATATCAAAAATGGGAGGAAAAATGGGGCAAGTGGGAAAGTGGCTAGGTGGCTAGGGTTTCTTAGTTTTTTTTTTTGGGTTAGGGTTTTTTTTTTGGGGTTAGGTTTTCTGGGGGGGGCTTAATGGGCTTTTGAATTGGGTTTAATATTTGGGTTTTGTAATGGGTTTGGGTAGATGTAAATGGGTCATGGGTTAAGGGTTTTAGTGGGTTTAGAGGTTTGGTTGGGTTTTGATATAATCGGGCCCGGGCAATTTGGGTTTCTACACTATGGTTGAAGGAAACTGATATGATCAGTAAGGTTTCCATGATTCTACAAATTACAAACACAAAATAAATGAGTTCAAAGGAAGCTTCAATTGGATACCTTAATAATTTGAGAAATCAATCCAAGTACCAGGTGGGGCTAGAAAATAAAAACACCAAAAAGAAGAAGAAGAAGAAGAAGAAAAGATGATAGGAAGAGTTAAAATATTGTACAAGTTATACTAAAAAGCATGTATAACACCAAAATTGGTATTGGGAAGGAGCATTACGTACTCTTGCTTCAACAAGGTCTTGTGTGCCAATGTTAACCACGGTGCAACCAATAGCTTTTGCAGAATTAAGGCAAAGAGTATGATTCTCATTCCTCTCCCAGGGATTAAGAACCTTTTTTGTGTTAATAGCTCGCTCATCTATGGTCCCAGGAACAGCTACATTGATAAGCTTGCTGCATGAAAGAAACTAAAAGTGTCAACAAACATCAAATCAGGATTCAATAAGAAGGACTAAAGCAAAGTCAAGTCCAGTGAACCAACCAAAGAAGGACTCCATCTTTCGCAAGATCAAATAAAGCGTCTGTGGCTGGATCAATTGGAAGAAAATCTTTCAAGAATTCATCTTCTGCCAGATAGTTATTGATATGAGCAACATAAGAAGCCTTCTCAGATTCATTAATAGCATGGTGAAAAGTGGTCGTGGTTGCCTTGAGAAATGAAGATCTCAAGCCACCTGATTTTTCAACTGCGCGACCTTGCAAATCTAGATAAAGCTGCCAATTCACCAAACCCAAACATTGCCACCTAGCAAGATATAAGGAGAACATATGCCAAAAAGAAAAAGGAAAACTACACACCAGGTATTGTAACATCTAGAAACCTTAATTCACCACATTTCATATATTGAATAATTAGCACTGCTATACAGGAAAAACACTGCAGCCAGTATATTGAAAAGACTTACCCGAAGGAAGGCCTCAAAATCAATTTCTTCACCCATGTCACTGTTTGACTCTCCCAAGAAAGTCTTAATCTCATCCTCACTAAACATTTCACTGAAAGCTTTCATACCAGCAAACACTGGTGGCAGATCATCCCGAGTAACACGGCCATGTTGTGTCCTCACAGAGATAAACTAAAAGCAACAAGAAAGAAATCAAAGTTCCATGTCAAGAAAAAGATTTCCAAATACCATATAATCATGTAAAATAAGGTAACCTATAGTTGTTATTTTGCTAGTAGCAAAGGTATATTACCAAATTAAAAAAAAAAAGGCACTTTAAAGAATTAGAAGTTGAAATTGTAATCTTTCAGACCAAAATGCATGGTTCACTTTCATTCAAAGTAATTATGCAAATGAACTGAGCTACAGGTTACATTCCACGGAAAAAAAACAAGAAAAGAAAAAAAGGTTACCTTGGATTTGAGGGTTCGGAGCTCGACTTGAGTGAACTGGCTTTGAAGCCATGGATCAGAAACAATCACACCTTGATAACTAGACATTGTTTTCCTTGGTTTTTCTGCCCAATTTTGTCCCCTAATCACGCACCATATCAAACTATCAAAGATTGTTTACGCTTATATTTCATAGTACTTAAAGCCAATGAAAATTCAACAAAACAAGATGCAACAAATGCAGAAACCCAACAAACTGACGTGCATGTACATATAATTCAATAGGAAAAGGAAACGATCAACCCCAACTATATAAAAGAAGACATGATATTTATGAGAACAGAGAAAAGAACAATGTAAACCTTAAGAGAGACAGAGAGAGAGAAACTAAGTTAGAAGGGTGGGTTCCTCCATATAGGGGTTTTGCTTCTTCGATTGTCGAAGTTATGGGGAGTTGTAAGAGAGAGAGAGAGGGGGGGGGGTGATGTTTGGGTGATATTGGAATTGAGTGAAGGGAAATGAGGATGAGAGAAAAGCGTGATGGCCCTTAGTCCTCACGTAACCCGCGAACACTGCCGATTGCAAATGTGAATAAGACAGAGTGAGAGAGAGAGAACGAGCAAATTGGCTCATTTTAACTGTTTATTAAATGCTTTGATATCACTGTCAATTTTTCTTTGGTATTATCTTTTCTATATTCCTATTTAAGATTTTGCTAATGATTTACACCTTTTTAACTTTAGCATCATTTAGTAATTAGGAAATTATGAATAAAATAATTTATTGCAGCATTTAATACGATGCCATTATTATTAAATATATCTTTGTAAGTAGCTAATGAGATTTTAAGTGAAATAGAGTTCAAAAGTGAGTAAATTTGAATTTAGTTGATTATTTAATTTAATGTTTATAATGATTGGGATTTGTTGATGTAATTATAATTTTAAATATATTTATATCACATATAATGTGTTTAATTGAATTGGTGTTACGAATTAATCGGACACAATTAAGTTTGGGCTATATTTTTTGGGGTAAACTCTAGGCAAATATGAAGTGCATGGATACAAGTTATGCATTGGAATGAAAGACTATTCTGAAGCTACTTTGTCTACGAACAAGGAAGCTATAAGTAATGCAGCTTTGAATCTCATAAAGAGTTTCATCTTGACTCAAGCTAATGGCATGCTTAACACATGCAAGTCGGAAGGGAGGTGCGTTTCCAATGACGAACGAGTGAATGATGCGTAAGTACATGCCTTTGGGATGGGAACAACAACTAGAAACAACTGCAAATACCCTTGTAAGTTGAGAAGCAAAAGGAGAAATTCATCCCAGGGGCTCAAACATAACACCAAAACAACACTTCAACATATTTTGGGCTTAGAATCGATTGAACCTTAACCATTCTTTGATACCAATAACAGTAATCCTCTACACTTGACTCAGACAAAAAATATGAATATAATATGTTATATTGATTATCGAAGTAATCCTAAACAAAACAAATTCAAAATGCACCAATTTTCATGCATAATTAAATTTAAATCCATCATGATTAAACCATAAGTCCAAATCATGCTTCATTGATGATTAACAAACACCAAATCAGTGAAAATAGGCTTAAGAACAACATTTAAGACCCAAAATATCAAAACAGGACAATAGGTCACGAGACTTGGGGTATAAGTCTCGATACTGGTAACCTTCAAAGCATAAAAATCAAATCTGTCTACCAACTCTCAAGATTTAGGGAGAAATTCTTGATACCTGATGACCAAGTGTCGATACTTGTTTATCCAATCTACAGGAAAATGCCAAACTTTGAATAAATCTTAAGACTTATTCATCTTAGTCTTGAGAATTTAACCCAAAAATACATAAAATATCGTTTCAAGTCATTTTAACATGCTTCAAAATATGTCCAATCATGTACCAAATGTATACGCACACGTTAAACATATCAATTCAAGTTTGAAAACAATAAAAAATTCCATAAAAAAAAGCTTAATCAAAATTAAACTACCAAGGTAAAATATAATGCATAAAAACATATTACTTAACGTCAAATTTGATTATAATGTTCAGATAAAAGTAAACTATAATGACATACGTTCCAAATATGTATTTACCAACTCGTGTCACGGGCCGTAGGTCAAAGCTTGTAACCATTGCGCACAAAATGTCCCATAGAGGTCAACTTATTAAATGGGGCTCATTTGACCCAAATGAAATGCCCAACTCGTGGAATCCATGGAGAAGCCCATCTGTTTGAAGCTTTGGTGGCCAAGTGAAACACTTCAGTCAAACTAGAGTTACCATGGAAAATAGGGTAAATCCTAAAAGGATAAATGTATAGAGTTTAAATCCCTTAGGACTCTCAATTGTAGATAGGCTCTAATCTTAACTGTCGATGTAACTCAATCTATACCATTGATTTTGGGGGAGCTTAACTATAAATAGAGATCTCTATCTTCATTTGTATTTATCTCATTGTATTTAGTTATTCTTGAGTTAATAATATATTTCGAGTGCATTTAATCAAACACTTGATGTGCATTATTTTCTTGTAGCTTTCCAAAACTTTTGTTGCTCTTTTTGTTTCGAGTTATTTCCGCTATATTTTTTAGCACCTTAGAGAAATTCTGCGAGAATTCTCACTTTGCGAAAGTTAGACTGACTTAGGCACATTTGGAGTGAATAAATTGTTTAAAGTTGCACGAATTGCGAAACGAAATATCTAGCCCCGTGATAGTTGGTATCCGAGCTAAGGTTGTGAATGCACCGTTTAAGATGTCGAAAAGAGTAGGCAAGCAAGAGCCAATGGAAACCCGTGAGAGGATTAGGAAAGTAAGTTGATCGCGGGATATGCTGTCAACTTTAGATGGTAGGGTGGCCAAACTTGAGGGCTCTATGGGTGATGTGAAGGAGACCCTCGAGGAAGTTGATGGGCATACCACAGAGTTGGAATCGAGGTATGATAAACTCAATGACCAAGTCTCAAAGGCCTTCAGTGACAATATGGATGTGATGCAAGGGGTCCTAAATACTGCTGTGGGCGAGGTAATTGAGAAGAATGATGCTCTCAAGGATACGGTGCCAACCTTGAAGGAAAATATTGAGGAGCTCAAGGGGGAGCTTAATATCTGCAAAGTCTTCGGGTAATGGGGTGTTGGCTACGACACCTATGCCTAAGGTATATGCCTCGAAGTCGAAAGAGTTCAATGGGACGAGGTTCGCAAATGATGTGAACAAATTTTTGTGGGGGATGGAGCAATACTTCCATGCCAAAGGCATCGTGAATGATGCTATAAGGTAAATATTGTTGCCATGTATTTTACTGATGTTTCTTTGTTGTAGTGGAGTCATAGGTCCACAAATGAGAAATGAGATGGTACCACTATTAGGACTTGGGAGGAGTTCCATAGAGAATTCAAGGCACAATTTTACCCAGAGTATGCCGAGGATAAGGCTCGAGCTAAGTTGCGCTGGCTTACACAACAACACACAATAGAGGAGTATGTGCGGGAGTTTAGTGAACTCATGCTCTAGATTTCTAATTTGGGTAAGAATGAGGTGTTTTACTCATTCATGGATGGGCTAAAGCCCGTGGGTGAAACAAGAGTTGCAACATTGAGAGGTCTAAGAACTTTCCAAAGCTATGATTGTAGTAGAGTCCTTATTTGAGCTTGTTTTGAGGAGAAACAAAGCTCAGAGAGAGGGGCAACGATGAGAGAGATGAGGAAGGGTCAATCGAGAATAGCAACAACAATTGTGGCAATAGGAAACCACTGAATAGGAAGTAGAAGCCCAACAGCAAACTAAAGAGGCCAGTGAGGTGCTTTCGTTGCGAAGGTCTGCATATTGTGAGGGATTTTTCGAAACGATCCATGATATATGCTATCGAAGGGAATTATAAGCTAGATAGAAATCAATAAGACTTGGTTTGCTTGTACGTTCTATTAAAGCTAAGAGAGTTAGAGAGAATGGGAAGAAGTCAGTGGAGTGCTTTCTTGTGTTGTGGTCCGTATAGGAAGCGGGATTGTCCAGAGCGATCCAAGACTTTCGTGATTAGTAAAGAAATGAAAGTGGAGCTAGAGAATGAGGCTTTGAAGCTTGGGCAAATGATACTCAATTTTGCAAAAGCGAAGAGGGATCACAAGCAGAAACCATCCTGAATCGAGGTGCACGGTGCCAGAATCATCGATGAAATTCAAAGTGTATTGGCCATCAACAAGTGTAGTGATGGGGCATTTTGTATTGAGGTCATTGAAGTCGGCAAGGCCATAGTATTTGGGCAAGGCATGGAAAATGATGAACGATTTAAGCTGATCATCATTGAGATTAGGCTATGATAGGGTATAATTTACCCTTTATTGGGTTATGAAATTCACTGTTGTGGAATGATGCTACATACTACAAAAGTTGTATTTCCAACATACTAGCTTTCTATTTCTTATCTATTTTGAACTCATGCTTTCATTTACATCAAAGTATACACGTTACGCATACATAGTTTATCATCCATTCGGGATTAAGGTATATCACACTATGAACGTGACAAGTGAAAGTGAATAAATCCATAAACGGATCTAATCTTTATTCTACTTAGGTCATGTCTGATTTACCATAAGTTTAGTCAGTCACATCTATGTCTCTATCTTTTATGAGTCATCAACTTCGATACTTAAGATAAGGTATCTTCCCAATTGAAGTTGATAGATGACATGTTGGTCTTTTAATTAGTTTGCTTGTTTCCGATAAGACTAAGGACATGTTAAGATTATCTACTAATATAAGTTGTCTTTTTGTATTATGATATGATTATATAATACCGCTTAATGTTAGTTAAATGTTAGATAATTATTGAGCTAGTATTTACTTTTATTTTTCTTTATGTGGAAAAATCGTTGAAGATAATATAAAAAAATATTTTGTTAAACCAATTGATTTTGTTTTATGTTTTATCTCGTTTCAGCTTTTTAGTGCTATTTATGTCACCACTCACCCGTATTGTTGTGTCTGACTTAATATAAATTGTAAGCCGTGGAAGTTACTTATACATGAATTCTAATAATAAGTAAATAAAAGAAAACAGTAATCCATGCAAAAGGCGATTTAACTTGAAATGGTAATTATAACACAAGAACTTCCATTCTTAACACAGAATCTTAAGAACATATACAAGAAAAAATGGTTTTATAATCGAAGTAAATTCAATTGAGAAACTCAGAGGTGTGCTGCCCCCCATGAACATAACTTTAAGACTCAAAATGAAGTCTTATTATTAGAAAAGCAGAACCAACCCACCTAAGACTGCCAAAACCAGATGACTCCAAATGCTCAACTTCATAACCCTATGAGAAGCTGAATCCGATGGCAAAGCCTTCGACGGAGAACCGCCTTCTTTCGAGTCTGCGGATGGAGAATCCGCAGCTGGGCTAATATCAGGAGCTGGGGATGGTGCAGGCGTTGGAGGTATATCGGTACCAAAGATAGCCTCAGGAAGAAGGACCTTATTCACCTGATATATCGCGACGGGATCGGTCGAATGTACAGCGCTGGATACTTTTGTTTTGCTCCATCCTGAATCGAGGTGCACGGTGCCGGAGTCATCGGTGAAATTCAAAGTGTATTGGCCACCAGCAAGTGTAGTGATAGGGCCTTTTGTACTGAGGTAATTGAAGTCGGCAAGGGCATAGTATTTGGGCAAGGCATGGAAAAGGATGAGCGATTTAAGCTGATCATCACTGAGATTGGACAATGACGGCTTCTTAAGACCCTTGAACGAATCGTCTTTCGGTACGAAAATTGTAATGCCTTGTTCAGTGTTGTTGGCTTGGCTTTGGAAGGTGTCAATCACTTTAGTTGATTCAAGGTAGTTAAGGAAAGTGTGAAATGGACCAGCCACAGAGAGTAAATAGGTTAGGTTTACGTATTCTGGTGCCGGAGCCGGTGCAGGTGTCGGAGTTGGGGTCATTGCCACCGGAGCCGGTGGACTAGCCGTTTGCCCATATGTCAAGGAAGAGCACAGGAGCAATGCAGAACAAATTATCATAAAATTCCTGGAAAACTGCATTTTTCCCAGAAATTTGGTATTCGGTCCAAATTCCTACGAGAATCAAACCCATCACATTATGAACAAAAAACTGATATAAAATTCCCTAAGATCAAAACCGCATTTCACAATCTAGATAAGCAACTTCAAACAGGATCTAAAACAATTGAATTGCAGATGACATAAAAATGTGAAGACCAAAACTCAAAAATAAAAATAAAAACAAACAATTTTCAGCTCTTGAGCTCCTTCAGATGAAGTTGAGTAACAAAATTCCCCGAGTAATCAAAGTTCAGAACAAAAACCCAGATCAAATCTAATATTCACTTTACATTGAACTTCACACTGGAAGTTCCCTGAAAATCCAAATAACTTCCTCAAGAATCAAGAAGGAGAAAAAAAAAACTACAACCAGAAATGTACATCAACAGAAGCTAAAAAGAAAAATTTTTAAAAAAAAATTCTAGATTTAACTTCAGCATTAAATTAACTTGAAAGAAGAACTAAAGAATGCAACTTTAACAGAAGCAAATTTCAATGAGAGCAGAGAAATGAAGGACAAAAACCTTGCTAAAGAGGAATTCAGAAAGAAAGCTTAATCCTTCGCTGACCAATGTAGCAGATTGGTATAAGCTGGGAGACGCTATATAAAGATGTGTTCTTTTTTTTTTTGATAATTTTTTTATTTTTGTGGTAATATTTTAAGGGGAAAAAAAAGAAAAGAAAGAGAGAACATGGACCTCATTTAATGTCTCATTCGTATAGATTTTATGGTTAAGAATTATGTTTTATATTAATTGCCAATAAAACTTTTTAACTTTTTGTAATCAAATTAAAATAATATTATCATTCTTTATATCTGAAATAATAATTTCATCATTCTTATACCTTGAATTTTTTATTTTAAATATTTTATTTATACATTCAATTAACCACGACCACAACAATTCAAACAGTTGTATTATTTTTTAAGCATAATGATTTATTTGTTTCTCGAATTTAAAAAAAATTATTTTAATCATTTATTTAATTTTTCGTTTCTTTTAATTTTTAAATTTGTACTATTTGTCAAATCATCCCAAACTGGATAAAAATATTAATGTTTGTTAACTTTCCACATGGATGCCATATTGACACTTAAATAATTTTTTAAAATTTTAAAAATTAAAAAATTAAAAAATATATAATTATTTAAATTAATTAAAAATTATAAAAAAATTTAATATTTTTAATATTTTAAAAAATAATTAATTATCAACGTAACATACATTTAGATTGTCATGTGAATATTATGCCAATAAAATTAATAAATGTTAACTTTTTTTTGATTTGGAAAAATAAATAAATTTAACGACTAAAAATGACTAAAAAAAATATAACTATTTATATTTGGATTGAAAGAGAATGGGCGGTCTTTCCCTTAAAGGAAAATTAATGCATATTTTTTATGTTTTTTAATTTGGCAACTTTTTGAAGGAAAGAGGACATGTTAGGTAGGCTTTCTTAATCACTTTTAAACTAATTAGTATTCTAATCCTTTGAGACGCCAACTCTTGTGCTCTTCACCATACTTTATCATCATTTTATTTCTCATCCAAGGTTTTCATACGTCATAAATTGGTCTTTCCTATATCTAAAATTAGTTAAAAGTAATTGATTGAGTCTTAATACTGTGCATTATTGTTAATGAAGGAGGATGCGAGTTTAAGTATATTGAATCGCATTATCCTCCTATTTATGAGTTAGGGAAGGATTATAAATAATTCTAAGTATTGTGCCAAAAAACATATATGATTAGAATAAAATTAATTAAAGATAAGTAATAATTAAAAAAATTAAATAAGACCATAAAACTTGTGGAAGTTTATTTATTTAAAGAAAAAAAGGGGAAATTTTTGGGAAGAGAAGTGTCGGCACTGATTAAGATGATATTAAGAGAAAAAAATAATAATTCAGCATTGATTACATCTATTTATATTTAAATAATATTCTTAATAATTTCTTATTGCTTATTTATTATAGATTGTTTTAATTTGTTTTTTAAATTGTTAAATCGTTACTAGTGATTAAGCGAAGTGCTTGAAAGGAGTGACAGGAAAGTGGGTACTTCTCCGGTACTAAATCTGGAAATCGAAAACATAAGACACATAGGAATTGTTTATACAGTTCGGTTTTCCTACATTTGTAGAGCTTAACTCAGTGAGAAATATTCTCTCTCTTCAACGGTTACAACAAAATGAACCTAACTTATCACACATACCATGATGATTTTCCTCACTTTCAAACTTTGAAGAACAATACTTTCACTACTAAGTTTACTCCAATGAACTCAGCAAGTAAAACCACAACAAAATCGATTCTACTAACAATTTGCACTCTAAAAAAAAATTCACCAACTTGAACAAGATAATTGCTAAAAACTTTTATTTACAAAAAAACCTATACAAGCCTCTCCCTTAAATAAATTTATGTTCGAGACTTGCTAACATAGAAGATCTCTAACAATGCCATTAAAACAATAATGCAATAAAATGTTTACAATATAATAATAGATAATAAATCAATCAAGGACTCTTGGCAGCCAATCACATAGAATTTCAATCAAATCCAAAAATCCATATTGAAAGAGATTGACTTGAAGTGATTTAATTTGATCCGATTTTTAATATAAGATTCCCAAGTAATATGTCATTCATTGTTGGGCTAAATATCCTTCAAATAATCAACACAACCTATTAAACCGTTCAATAAATTGTCAATACTTCAATATGAAAACTATCACTCAACAGCTCCAATGTTAGTGAAATGGACACTTCCTCAGTACTTAAAAAATTTAATATTTTTCAATAGTTTCAAAATTAAAATGCTTAAATTTTTTTTGTAATTTTATATTTATCTTTACCCAAATCTAACCATAATTAATTATTATTGTATTTGAAAAATATAATTTTAATTTGATAAATGTTATTTAAAATTATATTTTAAGTTTAACAATTTAATATGTATTAATTTTAATATTATAGTATTAAAAATTAATTCAATTAAGTAAAATATTAAAATAAAAATAATTTATTTAAAATCAAATTTATATTTAACATATAAAAATTATTAAAAAAGTTAAAAAACAAAAAATAATTTTATTTTAATTTTTCAAATTCAACATTCTCATTCTTGAGATTGCTTTTAACGCAAGTATAGATTTGATTTTCAACCAACCTTGTTAGGCACTAGTTAAGGAAACCTTTGAAGAATAAATAATGATTAATTTTACATTGTATGTAATAAATTTGAAATTCCAACTTTACCTTTTAATTTTTTTTAAGCTATGAATTTTTTTGTTTAATATAATAGTTGGTACTTGAATTTGACATGTTTTTCTTAATTTAGTATCTCAATTTGACACTTTTTCTTAAGTTTGTATTTAAACTTTTTGGGGGTCCATTTTAGTACCTCAACTTAACTCTTTTTCCTAATTTGGTACATAATCTTTCTTTTGTTAGATTTGGTACTTGTCAAATGTTTTACAAATTACTCTAATATACTAACAATGTTATTTTTTTTAAGAAGTAGCAAAAATAATCAATGTATGACTGACTTGTGACAGATGATATTATATTTTTTTGTATTTTATATGTTCAATTGCTTTTAATTTTATTTAATTAATTAATTTTTTTTAATTAAAAATAACGAATTTATTTTAATTTGGGGTTTTATTTTTTTTCTTATTTAATATCAATTTGTTAAGCATAGCTCAATACCTATTTTTTTTAACATAAATTTCCTCTAATACTGACAATATTTTTGTAGTATAAAATTTTTTTTAACACCGTTAGTGTTTTGTTTAATTTCTATAACATTAAATAAATTTAGATACCAAATTGAACTTAAAAAAATCTTAAGTATCAAATTAGAAAAAACTGTCAATTCCGATACCAAATTGGGCCCAAAAAAATGTAAGTACCATATTAAAAAAAATTCAAGTTTAAGTACCAAATATTATATTAAGCTATTTTTTTTGCAATTAAAAATAATAATGTCACACAATACAGGGCGTGTGAATATTTGTTTATTTATCCAAAAACAAGGTTCATGTGCAAAAATTCATCCAAGTCTTAAACAAAGCATTAATTTTTGGACAGAATCTGATATTGCCATTGCACCTAATTTTCAGGTATAAAAATGTTTAATAAATTTCTAATCAAACGCAATTTGTTGATTATATCTGCTCTTTTTAACACAATGTCTAGAATTATTTATAGCTTCTTCCCAACTTATAAATTGGAGAATAATGCACTTCAACACACTCGAACCCACATCCTTCTGCATGAACAATAATACCCAAACTAATTGAACTAATACTCAACTAACAATCCTTGAATTAGCTTAAATCAACATCATGGATTAATTATCAAACTAATCTATTTGATTACAGACACCCACTTCCTTTTATATTATCATAAATCTTAATCAACAGTAAGATTTGCGTCAATTCGTTAGTCATTAAATGTGTAGAGGCCAAGGTTTAATCAAAGCTTATGCTTCTTTAAGTTATTTAAAGCTTATGCATAATTGCATTTACCAAACAATTAATTATAATTTATAAATCTGTCATATTTCTAACTTTTTTTATTTAAAAAAAATATGAGAATAGTATAATAACTTATTTCATCCTTTAACTTTACAAAAAAATATTTTAGTCCTCTATTTATTTATTTTTAATATTTAAACTAACTTTTCTTAAATCACCCAAAATGGATAAGAAAGTTAATGTTTTCTCACTTAACTGATATGGATACATTGGATTGCTAATAGATGACATGTCAACACTTAATTAATTTTTTTAAAATTTTTAAAAATTTAAAAATAATAAAAGTTATTTTTAAAAGTGAAAAAATTAAAATTATTTAAAAAAGTGTCAAAATTACAAAAAAAAACAAAATTAAAAATTAATTAAATATCGAGATGTCACGTCAACAAAGTTAATAAATATTAAATTTTTTATTTATTTTGGAATAATTTGACAAAAAGTATAAATTAAAAAATTAAAAAAAATTAAATGAAAAAATAACATAATATTTTTTTTATAAAATTGAAATGGTGGAGAAATTGTCTCTTGCACTCTCGTGGTACTTTTAGACTTCAAATATACATTTTGGTATATTTAAAACAATAAATGAAATATAAGGCCGATTCTTAATCGGGGTGCATCTATTTTCCAAGATCATAAATGTGCCGACAATTGCTTTTTTTTTTTTAATTTGATAAATGGAAATTGAAAATGTGTCAAATATGTAACAACTTTCTAGGACGCGTATGCATCACCTTCATTGTCCTAACAATGTTTAAAAAAATTCATTCACCAAATTATAATATTCCAAATAAAAATAAAAATAAAAATAATGATGGGAAACTTTTTGATGATGCAGGGAAAGATGGAAGGTTCTATGACTATTTAGTTGGTGTAAGCAGGGAAGTTGAGAGGTAACCATCAAATTTGGCTGCCATTCCCCTTTCAACTTGATCCTTTGCTTAAAGTTTCGGGCCTTTTGACTCCTCAGTCTTTGCTTAATTCTACCCTTTTCTTTTAGAAAGCGAAGGAAAGTAAAATCAAGTGATTTGGGTATAATTTGGGATGTGAGGATTGATTATCTCATTTCTTAATTAGGGTATAATTTCTTGGATTTGTTATTCACAACAATACTCTAATTTGTCTCCTATGCAAAAAATATAAGTTGGTTGGTGGACGTGTTTTAAACATACGACATAACCATTGGGTTTCTACTTGTATTATTATGTATAATTTTATATAATGAGTTACACGATGATAGATTATTTAAAATTGAATTAATTAAACCTATTTTTTAAAAATTTTAGATAATATATCATCAAATTTATTAATAACGCATAAAATTATGTATAATTACTATTTTAAATATTATCCCATAAAAAATTTGATCCTACCAATAAACAACATGATATAGTTTTAGCAAATGGCGAATTATAATATCTGTAACCCTAAACTCATTTGTGAAATAGAAAAAACTCTACAGGTAAGTACATAGGATAATTTTCTTTTTAATAATGAAATATGAAAACACGATTAGTACCTATTTTCCTATAAAGAAAGCATAAGAGTTTTTATTTTTGCATTTATATGGATTTAAATTAGAGTAACATGTTATTTAATTTTTTTTTTGAAAGATGAATAATTTTTATCTGGTTTTGAATTAGGGTCAATTCATTTATTGTTTTACAAAATATTTTCAACTTTTATCAGGTTTACAAAATATTTTTAGCCATCTTTTATTGTTTTCTAATTTTTATTTTGATTTTTAAAATTTTCAATAAAACACGTTTTTTTAGTGCTTTTCATTTTTTAAGAAAACGAAAACGAAAACAGTTATTGTTTTGGTTTAAAGATTTTCATTTTTTGAAAAATCTTCATCATTTTACAATGTTTAGCTGAGGAAAAGACAATTAGTGAATGTAAAATCTTATGCAAGTCAACAGAAACTAACACCCATTTTCCGTAAATTGTCTTACGGGTTGAAATTTGGAAAGACATTTTTACAATTTCTTTCCCGTGTCTTTGCAAGATTTCTCTCTCTCGCTCTCTCGGTTAGATTTCCTTCAATATTTTCTTCTCTTATAATTTTTTTTTACTTAAAATTTCTTTCAAATCTTACAAATTTTCTTTGAGTTTTGATCTTATAGACCGTGGCAGAAAATGAACTCTTTTTTCTGTGTTTATTTTACAGAAAACAGTTTGGTTAATGGAAAATAAACTCTTTTTCTCATAAAATGACTTATCTTTTTCAAAAGCGCAAATTATTTTTCGAAAAAGAGTTTATTTATAAGTAATTTTATTTTTATATAAAAATTAACTTAAATCAAACTTAATATTATTATATTTATAATAAATTTAGTTTTTTAAAAATATTTAAAATATTAATATAACATATTATATTTTTCATTATTATTAAACATACATATTTAATTATTTATATTTAGTCATATAATAAATTATTAGTATAATTTATTAAAATAATTTATTTAATATTTCAATTTTATTTTAATAATAAATTTTAAAAACAATAATTTTAAATAATATTCTTCACATATTATTGAAAATATTTAATATTAATATTTTAATAATAAATGTTTTGTAGTATAAAAGTTAAAATATGTCATAAGTTTATATACTCTTCACAAATTTGCAATTTAGCCTCTGTATTTTAATGTTTAAGATTTTAGTCTCTCTATTTTTCAGATTTGAAAATCAAGTCCAATTATTGACATTGTTAAATTTTTTTTTGTTAATTTTGTTGATGTAATATTTTTAAATAAAAAATCTTCACTTGGTAGTCATGTAACTAAAAAATAACGTTGTAATAAACCTGAATTTAAAAAATATTTTTAATATATGTAAAAAGAATGTAAAATATAAATTTATAGATGTAAAATAAACTCAATTAAACAATAAAAAGATAATAAAATTTCAAATGTATGTTTGTTTCGTTGAAAACAGCTTTTATGTAATATTTTTAAGAAATCTGTCAAACAACAAAAATTTTTTTTTACACAGGTTCATATAAACACCAGAAAATATTAAAATTTTTAGGAAAATAAATCATATTCTAAAAATCATTTTTTAGAAGCCATTTTCAGCGAAACAAACAAACTCTAAGATAAAAAAAATTGGATTTTGATAGGATTAAGTATTTGTGAGTTAAATTTAATAAATTTGACAAGTTTTGTTGACTTTAATTGATCATTTAGTTAGTTTGTTAATATCATGAAAGATACAGTCTTACCTACCATTTCAATCAAGTTGTTCATTAAAAATTGTTATTTTCGGTATTTTGATTGATTTATTGGTGATGAATGAGTTCAGTGTATGGGTAGATCAAAGAACTCTAGGGTATGCATTTATTGAGTCCGATGATTGGATGGATGCTATAAGTGCAATCCGTGAACTGGATGGTGGATATACTTTTTATTCTTATATTTTTACCATGAATAATTGGTATTTTTTATTGTCTCATGCCTTAATATGTGGTCTTTTGATGTTTTAATGGGGGTGTTGCGGTTTGCGATGTTCCTTTTTTACGGCACTATTGCACCAGCTAAGATTGATACTTGAGAGCACAGAAGAGCCCTAAAGAAAGATCAATCTACGTTTAAGGCCCTCGAAGAGATTATTTGAATTATGGTTGCCTTTGCCAACTCCAATAGAAAAACCAGGTGCCATACACTTGCTTACTTTGCGATATAAGAAGAAAATATTATTGAGGATTTTAAAGCTTAAAGGAAATGTTATGGAGTTGTGGTAATTTTGTATCACTTTTACCGTCAGAGGTGTGTTTCTTATGTATGTCAAGGTTACGTTTTAGTGTTGTGAGTTGAGTGTTATTTGAGTATCATAATAAAGTATGTGATTGAATTTAGTGTCACAAGTCCAGTAACACCAATTTAATCGAACAAAAATAATAAAATTAATAAACTTCAAATTAAATAGTAATAAAGCTGGAGAATTTATTTATTTTCATTTTTTTTAAAATTTACACGGCTCAAAATATTTATTTTCTAGTAACTTTCCACTCTTTTTTTTTAAACATAACCACTCATCTTTAAAAAAACTACAACTACCTATGTAGATATTTGCAACTTCTCACCTTTTTTGAAAATAATTATCAACTTATAAATTAAAAAAAAATTTTATCACCCACAAAAGTAGGAGATGAATTGAATAAATAGATGAATATGGACAAATTATAGTTGTTTAATTCAATTAATGCTCTAATCAATCCTCCAAAAAAATATTTCTTGACAAATTGAAGGATGAAGAATGGATTCTCATGACTCCTTAAAGAAAATCAAGAAGGAAAAATCGCTTCTAAAAATTACAAGAAAACAATCTTGCACGAAAGAAATAACTTCAAGAGTTAAAAATTTTTATTAATGAATGAATGCCTTTAATGAATAATGAAGAGACATTTATATAGGCTAATTAATTAAATCCAAATAATAAAACTCTACTCAATCTAAAAAAAAATAGTTTTAGTGGAACTAAACTTTTTTATTGACTAAGAAACATAAAACTCCTAAACAACTTCAAATACTTAAAAATATCCTAAAATTCGGAATAAATAAATAATAAAAATATAAAACCTAATAAATACAATATTAGGCTCATATATAATAAAAATTAAACCTAAAAATCGAACCTAAAATGATTTAAACTCAAATTAAAACCTTAAACTTGTAATTTTGTGTAATAATTCTGTCCAAAAATTCTGCTCGTGCAATCTTTACTAAAATGTTTATAACTTGAGCTCCTGGACTCAAAATCAAGTGATTCAAAATTGCGTATTTAAGAATAGATCTTCGATTTATACGAAGACATATTGACCCAGAAATGCCTGGAACCCTTCCAAAAATGCACTGCAAGTCAACTAATTATACTATGGGCTAGGCACGTGGGCTTGATTGGGCTCCTTGAAGTGTAACACTTAAGCATGTTAACATATTCCACTTGGGCTTGTCATCATGAATTGAGATTTTAAGTCCACGAACAAACTTGGACCCTTTTAATTCATCCCCGCTCCGTATTGAACTCCAAAGTTCATCATCTTGAAGCTTCAACTCTTCTTCACGAAATTTCTTTATGATAAAGCATTGAACGAATAAGTTGAGTTTTGACTTCAATTGCTTAGATTTGGATCTCGTGATTGGGCCTTGAGGGAAACTAAGCCTATATCCATCACGGGCCTTGAATTGGGTCGGGCTGCTCGTATCATTCATAGATCTTTGATCGATATGAAGACATATCAACCCAGACTTGTATGGATCCCTTTTAAAAATTCACTTCAAGTCAGCTGATTATAGCACGGGCTAGGCGTGTGGGCTTTATTTGGCTCCTTGAAGTGTAACGCCTAAGCTTGTTAACATCTTCCACATTAGTTTGTCATCATGGATTGAGATTTTAAGTTAATTTTGTCATCACATATCAACATGAGGAGCTCTAAGATCATTATCAGCATAATGGTTATTTCCAAATTTTTCAGACATCTTTCAAGGTATATAAATAGGATAAACAAGTATAACATCCAATCTCAGCTCAAACTTGACACATCCTAATTGGCATGTACCAATTGACCAAAATTGAGACTTAGTTTACTATAATAATAGGCTAAACTCTAGCTATGATACCACTAAATGTGACAACTACATTCGATTCGGTCTATATCCGAATGTGTGACATCACATTACGTTGCTGAAGTAACTATTCTCTTTTAAATGATTTCAACAATGATGATGGCGTTCAATCATATTACATAATATACTGTCACATCCCACAAATCGGGTTAGTAGAAATTGGGTTTGTAACACCCCAAACCCGGCCTAGACGTTATGGCCGAATCTGGCGATATCACATTGAAGTGTTTTTTTGAAAACATAGTTTCAAAGCAAAAGCCCGCTCTATACTAATTCTCGTTTATTGAAACTCAAGTTGTCTTTAGCAGTTTGTTGATCATATTAGTTTGTTATTGTATTTAAAACATTGTTTGATGCAGAAGCTTTTATTTTATGGTACGAAAACGTGGTGTTTTGAAAAAAACATACATCTTTTGAAAATCTGCGTCCTACTTCTATCAGATATAAAAATAAGTAAAATCCCCAAATTAAAAAAGTTTTAAAGAAAAATTTAAAGAGGCCTTATTACAGAACAAATACCCAAAATAAATTTCTTATAAATAAAAAGTCAAAAATAAAAGCAGGTGCAGTTGTGTGGTCACCTCAGAGTCCCTCGTAACACCGATCCCTAAGATTGGAGATTACCTGTAAGATAAATAGAGGGGTGAGTTTACGAAAACTCAGTGTGTAACCCCATATAAGCAAATAGCCAATGCATTTACAGTCTGGGCTTAAGCCTAATTCAATAACATTTCAGTTCAGTTGGGCCTTTGCCTATTGCAGTATCAGTATCAGTGTGGGCCTTAGCCCATTACAGTGACAGTAACAGTTCAGATATGCAATCAGAAATCCTACCCAATCAGCCTCTACACTCCACTCCGTCCAACCCAACACTCCATGTGGGGATAATATCACCCACCCATCCCTACATTCCAAAATTAGCACCGGTTGCGGCACTAATCAGTATTTGCAGCAGAGCTGCCAGTATAGTACACTTCCTCCAATCCTAATAATCTCATTCCCATGCAACATATCATACATGTATGCAACATATATATATTGTGGCATGCTTATATATAGTCATACATAACATAAAGCATACAGTTATTTTATAACATAGGGGCATAACAGTCATTTTACCACGTAGGGGCATAACAATCATTTTATATCAGTTTGAGAGTCGAGGTCTACTTACTGACCCATCAGTAGGTCCACAGTCGTCTCGGACAACCCGTGTAACCTTAACAGTCAACAGTGAATCTGGGCCCAAGGCCCATAATGTGGGCCCACACACTCATGTAACCCACATAGCCCAGAATTTGGTCTTGGTCATGAATTTACACAGTTTGGCCCAATTTCCTCCACAAGCTCGTGTGGTTTACCCGTGTGGGGTCCACAAGCCCGTTGGGCCCACACAACCTATTTCGGCCAATTGTAGCCCAAAATGGCCTAAGACCACGAAATTGCTCATGGTGACCGCAACAGTCTAATGCCCACGTTTTATGTGTTCAGTTTACCACATGAGCAAACACACGCTTGTGTAGCATTATTTGCCATAATTTTCAGTTTTTTCCAATTTACATTTTGGGTAGGGTTTACACACCTTGTTACGAAAAACGTGCACATCGTCCACGAGCACTCTAAAACTTATATTCAACCATAAATGCTCGATTAATCGCATGCCAAAAGAAATTAAAACGAACCCTATCCAAATCACTTATCCACTTGGTCGACAACCACTTACCTTGTTTGAGCAATTGAGGCCCTACACCTTCAAACTGTTGGAAAAGAAAGATCACTATCTCCTTGGTTAATACCTGTATTCCAGTCGAAACCCCTATCAACAGTTATTCACATGAACAGTCTGAACCAAATCGAATAACCAACTTACCAAAAACATAGAATCGCGTGAAATGGATGGTCAATTTTAAAAAAATAAAACCAAAAAGAAAGAGACCAATGTGACCACAATTCGACAGAGAGCAGGAATGCAAAGAACAACAGCAATGAGGAAAGGAAGAGACGTACAAAGAGGAAAGTAGAAAAAGGAAAAGAATCGGTAAAGGAGGAGGGAAGAACGTCCCTCATGAGGAGAGATAAAGCCGAAAGAAACAAAAGATATAGCAATCGCACGCCTAGCAATATTCGGCAAAAGCTTTCGGGAAAACAGAAAGAAACTGAGACGAGTAAATTAGCAAAATAAGAATGAATCGATAGGGATGGAAAGTAAAAAATCGACAGAGAGAACTAGGAGGGTGTGGCGGCAGCAAATTGAAAAAAAGAAAGAAAGAAAAGACTCTATCAAAATTGAAATTGGGAAAAAAATGAGGGGAGGGAGCTGAATTCTACATCCCACCAAATCGGGATAACCTCTCCAATCTCATAATCTTCTCCTAAAATCACTCCAACATTTCCACTACTCAGAATTTTAGTCGAACTCAACCTCTCACACGACACAAGCAGTAAAATAAATCCCTTGTTTGAGCCAAGATTCGAACTCAGAACCTCAAACATAACCAATACTCCACTTAACCACCAGACCAGCAGCCCATTCTGACATATTTTATCAGCATTTATTTTTTTAAGTCTACAGACTAGGGATAGGAGTTTATTCAATTAAAAACAAATTTTTTTCCCAAGCCAAGGCTTGAACCGAAGACTTCTTGGACACACTTAAGGCACTTAACCACTAAAGCAGATAGTCAGTTGTGTAACAAACATACAAAAATAATTACTTGGATTTTTGGGGCGTTAGAGGGTTAATAAACTGAGAGTGGTCACCCTTGATTTTTTTTAGTGATTGAGTAGTGGTGGAGTTGTCTTTGATGACCAATGTTCGAATCCCTTGATGACCAGTGTTCGAATCCCTTCCTTCTCATTATTTTTTGTGTGGTGAAATTTTATTTCTAGCCTCAGCAAATGTCACATCCCATGTTTTAATTATTATCTGTTAAGTTGAGAATAATGAATAAATATGACCTAGTGGTTAAAAGCTTTAAAAGCTTCCTAAAGGTTCTAGGTTGAAGTTCTTCATCACCATCTTTTTAATTAATTTTGTAAATTTTCCATGTGCTTATTTACATTTGCCGTCCAACCTTTCTTACCATACTTAGGAGAGATTCTTTCTTTTCTTTTTAGTCAACATACCATACTTATGAGGACATGATCCCCTTTTTACTCTTTTGTCCCCCTAACTTTCCATTCTCTTCACCATTACCACGAGTGTGATACATTGAACCTAGATTAGTTGTGAACCTCCCTTGTCATGCATCTTTTGATCCTCCTCCTTTTCAATGTCGCACATCCCTTAGTTCCTACATTTTTTTTAATTTTTCTCTCCATTTTGTTTAGCCATCAACCACCATTCATCACTATTTTCTCCTCTCCTCCACCACTTCTTGGCTTAAACAACTTCCACCACTTCACCGAACCACCATCTTACCACCACTCATATTCTTTTCCTTCATCGTCGCCCATAGTGCCACCCTCCACCACCGTGCACCACCACAAACACCACTTCCTTTCCTTTTTTCTCTATTCTTTTTTCTCTTCTTCTTTTAGCAAGAGGCTGATTCCTTCTCTCTTCTTTCTCCTCTACTGTAGCATCGCCGCCTCCGTCACCTCCATCGTCAGACCTCTATTGTAGCCGTTGTTGGTTGAGTTTCTCTTTATTTTTCACAATTTTTCCATCATTTCAACCAAGATAATGTAAGTGTAAGGGTTTACTAGAAACCGCTCTCCTCCCTATTTTCCATCTTGACCGATTGTTCATAGGGTCAAGGTGAATTATTCTCTCATGTATTAACATTTAGTTATAATGTATTTTTGAAGGACCGATCAACATCAACCCAAAAATTTATTAAACTTGGGAAAGGATCACGATTCTCAACATTCATAAGGGTAAGTGTCATTAGGGAGATTCATTTAATTAACTTGTCTCTTACGATGTTCATAACAACATTAACAAGAGATCACCATTTGTGTGATCAGGTATTCTTTTCGTTAGATTCAAGCATAGACGTCTTTAGAGAATTGAGACATATCGGATCTACAATCAGGTGTGGGTTTTAACATTAACAAAAATAAATCTATGTTTTATATTGATTAAAATTATTATTATTTAAATTATGTTTGATGATGATACTTTAAGTATCCCTAAAGAGAGATAAAACCCATCGATGTGGACAATGTCAAGTAAGTGATTCCAAACCGTATATGTTGTGAAAAACATGTTGTGTGATCTCGATGATTATTATTGATATGAAATGTATTAAAATCTCATTCTACTATTATGTGATATTATGGCATATATGATTTTTTGCATGGCTTATAAAATGTGAAATATTGATATAAAGTGTATATAAGTGATTTGCATGTTAAGCATGCCTATGTGATTTTAAGTGAAAAGTGATATAATGAGCATTTCTTACATGCCAAAGTGAAAAGTGATTTTTTAAGTGAAAAAGTGATTTTGTGGCCATATCACATGCATGGGGTGGGACATGTGCAAAGTGGACGAATGTGGCAGTTTATCTGCAAAAATGGTGGCTTGTCTACAAACTTTATTATGTGGTAGTATATCTGCAAAAGTGGCAGCTTTTCCATAATTTGATTATGTAGCAATTTATTTGCATTGTCGTGACACTGTTCACAACTTGGTGTGTTATCAGATAGATGAGTTTTGGGGAACTTGATTGTAGTGTGTAGTGGAGATGGGTAAGACCGTTTTCATAAAACCTGCATCATTTTACGAAATGTGTATTGACATGATCATGCATATTATAAATGTGAAATATTGAATTATATGAAACTAATATGAATATTATGATTGTATAATGTACATGTTCATATGTATGTGATTGTGTTTATGTTAATCTCATACTGGGCTTAAAAAGCTGACCCAATTAGTGTTATAATCTTTTAGGTAACACTTGACACAGGACTTGGATTTAGCATTTGGTGGAACCTTTCGGATGGGTTTATCTTATGGGTTTTTAACAATGAATTTTAAAATTATTTGGATTTTGTTTGTGGACTTTGGATTTTGGACATTTCTTTTTATTTTGGGTTGTGGTTTATTTTTATAAACTTTAGAACTAGAAGATGTGAGATATATTAAAGCATCACCATCAAGTTTGTCTAAATTCAACTGTCGGGCAGAAGAAATGGTAGGTACTAAGGCTTATTTATGTTTAGATGTACCTACTAGATGGAATTCAACTTATATGATGTTAAATGTGGCTAAAAATTATGAATGTGTGTTCGAAGCTTATGTTCATGATGATCATAACTATTTTTTAGACCTTAGTGCTGGATATGGAGTCCTCACATGTGATGATTGGAAAAATGTTCGAAGAATTACGAAAATGTTTGAGGCTTTTCATGAACTTACATTGAAGCTGTCTGGATAATTACATGTCACCTCTAATTCTTTTTTTGAAGTAGTCATAGATATGCATTGTCTTCTTGATGGGTGGAAACCTTGTAGGGATTTAGACATAATGTATATGGCTTAAAAAATGAATGATAAGTACAAAAAGTATTGGGGTGATTCAAAAGTGATGAACTTGCTTATTTATCTAAAAGTTATTTTTGACCCACGACACAAAATGAATTTTCTTGCATTTGTAGTCAACTTGTTGTTTCCTACTATTATGGATGACATTATAAGGATGATCAATAGAGAATTGCATTATTTGTTTGATGAATATTCTGCAATTTGAGGGAAACCATCACATAAACGTTGAAGTTGAATCTAATTTTCCTACTAGAGCTCTAGGTTCAAGTGAAAATTAACTAGATCAAGTAAAACCGAAGATAGGCTTAGTCATGCAACAATATATGAAGAAAAAGCAACATGTTGGCTTGGAAAGTAAATCTGAGTTGGATAGATATTTTGGAGAAGATTGTTAAAATAATTCAGATTCATTTGATTTGTTATTGTGGTGAAAAGTTAATAGTCAAGATTCCTAATTGTTGCGCAAATGGCTCGAGATGTGTTATCCATTCCTATCTCAGCTGTTGCATCCAAAAGTGCTTTCCGTATGAGTGGACGTGTTTTAGATAATTTTAGAAGTTCTTTGACTCCTTTTATAGTTGAGGCTTTGGTTTGCACACAAGATTGGCTTCGAAGATCAAAAGATCCTATCAACCTCGAGGAGTATGCAGAGGAACTTCAAAATATAGATGATGGTAAGGGATCTAACTTTAATCCAAAAAGTTAATTTCTTATTTTATTTATTTTTATAAACATTCTCACAATTTAACTAACATTTTTTTCTCTTTTGATATGTATAAGAATTGTCAAAGTTATCGGAACATGAAGATGGTAACATATTTAACTAAAACACAAAATTGAATGGTTATTTTATTTTTTCTAGTAAAGGTTTTCATAATTTAAGAATACATTTTTATTTTTGTTACAGAATTGTCGGTACTATCTACGGTGTTCGAAGAAGATGAAGCTTGAAGATAGTTTGATTTTAACTTTTTAGAATAGATATTTTGTTAATTCTTATGGAAACTTCAACCTTGTATTGGCTTTGATTTGGTCAAAACAATTGGTTAAACTCTTGATTTTTTTGTGTAGGAAGCTTGAATCTATTTTGTTGAATTCGAGTCTTGGAGCGTGACACCATCTACATCACACCAACTATATCGTACTTTTGGTATCATTTTGTTATATCATATTTTGTGTAGTAGTGGCATGTATCCCTATATCATACTTTTGGTATATCATTTTGTTATCTTGTATATAAGATAGTTATTGACGTATAATTATGTACTATGCAAATATAATTATGCGTGTGGTGTAATAGCTTATGTAGTTGACTCGAATTCTGGCCATAATGATCATCTTGCAACGTTATGTATAGTTACTTTGCATGCTTAAAATAGTTCTTTACATGTAATTATTAAGTAAATTATATTGTTTATGTAGTTAAATAATATTGTACTTCGTCTACTAGTTAAATAATCGGTCCATATAAACGTAACATTGAGTATAAATAATAGGATTCGTTAACTTGACTCGAAATTTTTTGACTCAATTCGAAAAATTTTCAAATTAAGTTTGGTTGTTAAAATAAGATTTGTCAACTTGACTAACTCAAAATTTTTTATTCAATTTAACTCGACTTGATCAAATACTCACTCTTAGTTGTAGGACTACTCGATGGTGCTCCAAGTGTGATGGCCAGTTGTCCGAGTACACAAGAATATCATCAAAAAAGACTAAGATAAACTTTCTCAAGAATGACTTAAAAATAGAATTAACTAATGACTGAAAGTTGGAAGGGGCATTGGTTAAGCCAGAGGGCATAATCAGAAATTCGTAGTGGCCCTCGTGGGTTCTAAAGGCAGTTTTGTGAATGTCATTATCCCACATGCGAATTTAATGGTACCCATATCATAAATCAACCTTAGAAAAATAAGAAGCAATCCCTAGTTCATCAAGTAATTCTTCTATAACTGTGATAGGGAAGGTATCCTTGATGGTATGTTGATTTAGCTGCCTATAGTCCACGTAAAGGCGCCAACTACCATCCATGTTTTTCACCATACTACAACTGTCTTGAATGATCCCAAATTTAAGAATTTCTTTTATGAGCCTTTCCATTTCACACCTCTTTACAATAGGATACCTATATAGTCTGCCTTCACTAACACATTCTCATCCTTGAGGGGAATATGGTGGTCTTGCAATCTGTGAGGTGGAAGTTCCTTTGGAGATTGGAAAACATCTTCAAATTCTGCCAATACCAATTGCAAATCCCTACTATCAACCAGACCTGACATATGTAGAAGGGTGTGCTTGCTCAGGGTGATGAGCAATGGCCAAGTACTCTGATCAGACAGATGCACCAACTTAGTGCTTTGAGTCCCTATCATAATCTGAATAGCTCCTAAAAGTATTCATTGTAAAGTACAATAGTGATCATTGTATACAAACTGCATAGTAAGAGAACTGAAATTCTAGACTATTGAGATTGGAAAACATCTTCAAATTCTGCCAATACCAATTGCAAATCCCTACTATCAACCAGACCTGACATATGTAGAAGGGTGTGCTTGCTCAGGGTGATGAGCAATGGCCAAGTACTCTGATCAGACAGATGCACCAACTTAGTTCTTTGAGTACCTATCATAATCTGAATAGCTCCTAGAAGTATTCATTGTAAAGTACAATAGTGATTGTTGTATACAAACTGCATAGTAAGAGAACTGAAATTCCAGACTATGGACCCTAAGGTGGTTAACCAGTGAATACCGAGAACCATGTCACATCCCTTGAGAGGTAAACTAGGAAATCTGTTGTAAACTACTGACCTTATGCCTGCCACTACATTGACCTACACACACCCTGAGCAGACATGATTCCCCCATTAGCAATAGTGACTTGGAACCTAGTAAAGGGTTTCATATGTAACACCCCATACCTAGTTCAGTCACCGGACTCGAGCTATGTCATGTCACTACAGTAAACAGAGAACATCCCATACCATCCCGGCTTAAAAATCATATTATCAATTCATAATATATACAAATCATGATTAACAAACTAATTCGGGTCCTAACCGAGCTTTTGAAAGATCTAAAACAAGTTCGGGATTAAATAAAGACCAAATTAAAAATTTTACAACAAAATGGGGCAAATATGAAAATAGCTGTCACATGACCGTGTGGCTAGGCCGTGCGAAAGGTTGTGCCCGTGTGTGCATATGTCATATGGTCGTGTAATTAATTGGAACCGTGTGATCCAAATATTACTAAACCTACAGTAACCACATGAGCATGTGGCTAGCCCGTGTGCTAGGCCGCGTAGGACAATTATGTGCCATTTTAAAAGTTATCTTGAACTAAACAAGCCTATGTTCTAAATAGTACCTAAATGGCCAAATAGCTTGCATAAGAATCAACTAATATTCATACTAACTCATGTAACAAACCATTCATATAACCATTCATCCATGTCATATAAATTTTTATTCATTTCTAAGCATAACAATTTAAACAATCAACATCCATACAACAATTCACCTAATTCATTATATGCTTTCCAACTCAACTCAAAACATACCTTATTTACAATTTTTAGTCTTCTAACCAATATGTCAATTTGGCACTATCACAACCAAGCTATTATAAACCCAGTTGTTGCTGATAATTTCTTCTCGGTTCCTTCTTCTCATTCTTCCATAACTCGAGCTCGTAGAAGGAAGATATAAGAGGGACCTATGGATAGTGTGGTCAGAAATCCATAATAGAGTCCGACCATAACGACCGAATTGATTATCGTCATGTATCAGGATATTAGATTCCCTGGTATAAAAGATTTTAAAATCATCATTAACCTCCCTTTTTTCTTTTCTATTTCTGGATTATTATATTATCATACATACCACCATGTCAAAATACATATTACTTAAGATATCATTCACATTCTATCATGGTCAATATTGCCTACGTTCATCAAGTCACAAACCAACTTGACCAACTATATCTCCAATATACAACTATCTTTTGGCACATATACCAAACATTTCATTTTCATGCATTTCATGATTCAAGATCAAGCATACCTTTACTACATACATATTCACCATTTACCATATAAGCATGCCATGGGAATCTTAAAATTCAATCTTACATATCAACACTATGAACACTTTACCACATTAAACTTTAAGCTCAAGACATAAATCTCAAAATAGCTTATATACATGCCACATAACCGAAGTAAAAACAATTTCAAAATCTACCGAAACAGAAGTTTGATGGTGTGTGCCTTGAAGTTGATTCGACAACCTTGTTCCGCAAAATGTCAACTAAAAAAAAAGGAAATGAAATAGAGTAAGCTTTACGAAACCTTAGTAAGTTCATATAATAACATGTACATTAGCTTACCTTATCAACCAAAAACACAATTATAAAACTAGGTATTCACGACATTTTCAATCCTGATATTTCATATCACAAGAAACAAGTGAGACTTTTCATATAATCATATAACGGGATCTTCAATGTATAATTCAAGTATTCAATACATTTCAAGTCAACAAGTCATTCCTTTCTTTTATTTAATCAAAACAACCTGATGAATAATAGAAAATAATTTGAATACATGGGTTACAGTTACAAGGAGCACTAAAGTGCTAATAGGGCACAAAAGTGTGTATAGGAGCACGAATGTGGTATCAAGAGTACGAAAGTACTATCAGGAGCACTTATTCAGGATCCAGAGCATTTACAATGCCGTAACATTTTTCGGAATCAAAGCATGTATCAAAACCATTTTATAATCTTACATTTTTACATACAAGGTATCATCCTCACATTTGTAAATCTTTTCAATCTAGTCCAAACCCACCTGATATACTAGTTACGAATTACTCAAGATATATTAAGTACATAGAAACAATTATAATGTAAATGAATAACATTTATAACATTTATCTTCACTCCATTTCTTTGAATATATTAAGTACATCTGTTTTTATTTGAATATATATTTAGCAAATGTAGAAGAATAACTTGGGAAAATGACCAAAAAAAGCCTTTTTTTTTCAAAATTTACCGAAATGGGCCGATTTTTTGATTATTTACCGGAATGGGCCATTTTCCGCGAAATCGCGTCCACGTCAGCGTGATGTCAGGGTACGTGCCAGCAAATCGCGTCCACATCAGCGCGATTTGCTTACATGGACACAAATCGCGCCTACAAGGACGCGATTTGCTGACGTGGATGAACAGTTTATGTTTTTAAGCTTGGAAAACTTTGAAAGGCCATAACTTTTCGCTCGGTTGTCCGATTGAGACGATTTTTTTTATTTTGAATAACTTTTCAAGATCTACGCGCTGGCAAACAGCCAAAGGCAGTTTAGGGTTTAGAGTTTAGGGTTTAGGGTGGTTTGCCACAGTTTTCGTCGAAAAAGATCATTTTTTGCCCCTAAATTTTGATTTTTTCGGTTTAAAATTGAATTTTAAAACATTCAAATCATTATTTTCCTTACATATTTGAAGTAAACACCGGATCTTTTTTTTACAGAATTGTCTTATATCATCCTGTTATAGGTATAAGTCAGCTCATTCCACTTTTAAGAAGTTCTCTAAAATTTTCCATTTTATTCAATTTAGTCCCTAAAACCTAAATAGTCATATTTTCAAATCTAAGCTTCGTTTTTCAATTAAAATTCAATTTCATCCTTCCATAACATTCAAATATTCTTAAATACAAAAATTTCATGCTAATTTTGAAATAATTACACTTTAGTCCCTATACTCGTAACTAACAAATTATACTTTACAAATTAGTCCCTATTCATCTCTAAGCAGTTTGTCAGCACGTATATCTCGAAAATTTATTCGAAATAAAAAAAAATCGTCTCAATCGGACAATCGAGCGAAAAGTTATGGCCTTTCAAAGTTTTCCAAGCTAAAAAACATAAACTGTTCATGCCACGTCAGCAAATCGCGTCCTAGATGGCGCAATTTGTGTCCACGTTAGCAAATCGCGCTGACGTGGACGCGATTTCCTGGCGCGTACCCTGACATCGCGTTGACTTGGCAGCGATTTCGCGGAAATGGCCCATTCCAGTAAATAATTAAAAATATGGCCCATTTCGGTAAATTTTGAAAAAAATGGCTTTTTTTGGTAAAATGGCCGAATAACTTCTCCATTTTCACTCCATTTCTTGGCAACGCCAAAATTACTAAAAAGAAATTTGTATGAACTGAAATATGTTAAATTAGTTGCAAATCTTTTCTAGTCCCACATGATATTTAGTTATATCATCTTTATGTTAAGTCGTTTATTAAATTTTGATATTGGTTATTGTTTTCCCTCTTGTACTCTTATATGCAATAGTTCTTTCTTTCCCCATATTTTATAGTACTTTCTTGTAAAAATATCGGCCTAATTTTTATACCCATTAATGAATTATCTATGTTCTAGTTCAATTAATGATTTGTTGAATTCACAAATAAATATAATATGATTTTTTTGTTGGCAGTAAGAGTTGAGTGCTATGAACGAGTTCAGGCTACTATGGCTTCAAAACGAGTGTGCATTTTCTATTGTCGCAAGTGTATATTCTTTTTTAGAGTGAACCGATGTCCCTAGGTTTTTTTTTTCGATAACTACAAGCTAGAGTTGACCCACAAGCATCCCTTTTTATCAATGCAAAAAGGGTAAACTACACCATAGGTCACCCAACTATAGGCCATTTTATTTTTTGGTCCCCTAACTATGTTTTTCTAAATTGATCACCCAACTAATCGATGTTGTTTTTTTTGTCCATTTCCATTAATTGCTCTAACAGGAGGGTGGCATGACAGTTGAAAAATTCTTATAATAAGAAATTTAGCTCTTAACTTTTACATATTCTATCGATTTACTCATAATTTTAAAAAATTAACCCTCAAAATTTACAAATGATATCAATTTGATCTTAATTTAAAAAATAAAAAAAATATAAAAACACATAAATATTTTCAAAAAATATATTAACAAATTCAGAATTTATATTAATATTAAATAAAATTTTAAAAAACCCCTTCTCACCCCCCTCTCTCTATGTTGTTGCTTTAGTAGAAAATAAAGAATGGTATATGCTTTCTTTCTTTATTATCATCAATGAACTGGTGAATTAGGCTAAGGGTCAGTTTAGCATTGATTCTAATAAGCACTCTTGGGACAAAAAACACTTTTGAAAAGCTGTGCTAAACTAAACCTAAGCCAACAATAGCCATGCTTATGAAATTTTAAAAACACCATGAATCACTAAATCAACAACAACAGAGAGAGAGGGAGAAGGACGGGAGTGGGGGAGGAGTGGGGGAGGACGATGGGGCGGGTTTTTTTTTTTAAATTTCATTTAATATTAATATAAATATTAATATAAAATTTAAATTTATTACTATATTTTTTGAAAATATTTATGTATTTTATATATTTCTTTAATTTTTTTAGAATTAGGAACAAATTCTATTTGTAAATTTTGAGAATTAAAAATTTTAAATTATGAATAAATTGATATAATATGTAAAAGTTAAGGACTAAATTTTTTATTGTACCAATTTTTCAACCCCACTTCACCCTCCGTTATTGTAATTAATGGAAATGGGCAAAAAAAAAACAATTTCAATTAGTTGGATGACCAATTTAAAAAAAAATTCATAGTTGAGCGACAAAAAAAAAAACAAATCCATAATTGTGTGACCGAAAAAGAAAATGACCCATATTTAGGCGACCTATAGTGTAATTTACCCTACATAAAAAAATAACATAATGTATTATACTAGAAACTTAGAAATGGACCGAACTCAAGCTTTGAATGTTCAAGCCTGAGTCTGAAAATTATTTTTTAAACTATACCTTTTTATCTAAACTTATTTTTCGAGCCTAATATTTTTATTTAAACCCTTCTAAATTCTGATGCATGTTCGTGTAAAAAAAAGGGCATTGGTTAGTGTCGAACTAATTACTGCATGATTTAGAAAATCAGAAGCAGTCTCTGAAATTAGAACACTTCGAAGATAAAAAGAAAAAATTCATAGACTCAGCTCAAGGTGTTGATATATGCACATCGAGAAATTGAACAAGAACAATTTTCTAGACATTTCATTATCAAAACATCTCAAACAACAATAAACGAGATGGTTAAGGCAACTGGGGAAACTAGCAGTTAAAACAAAACTGGGCTGAAAGAGAGATATATATGTAATTAATAGCTGAAAATATAACGCCATCCGAACATCCATCCATCCACCTCATCATCAGGTTGTTTCCTTAGTCAGCTGAAGCCCAGTCTTTACGGATGTCAAATGTATAGTTGATCTCCAAGTGGCACTTGTTATCATCATCAAGGAACTGATAAAAAGCAATTTCGTAAGTAGAAATCACACTTGATATATAGATACATATGTAAAACTTAGTTGAACAAACCTTTGACTTTGCAGTATATGATCCTCTAGCCATAAAACCAGAAGGGGCAGTCTCTTCTGGCATTTCATGTGTATAAGGCTCTTGTTGAGGACTAAAGGTTCCAATCATATCTTTTGTGCTGAAAACTGAAAGACAAGATTCATTTTGAAGTGTTTTTTGTACCTTCAAATTTGTTTTTCAAGAATTAGGACATGTAATAAGAGGCTTACCCCTGAGACCTGATTTCCAAACAGTATTTGTGTACCTGAGACCAGATACAATGTTGTTGCTAACTTGGAAGGAGAATTTCAACCGATAATGGCTACCTTCTTTCAGTGTAAACCATAAGCCCTGGGGCTTGCCATCTTCAGGGATCGAAAGAACCATGTCTGGCCTTTCCGGCGACACGATGGCCACGCTAAGGAACTTTACTTCAGGATCAAGTGTTTCTGCAAATACAAGGGTGAAAACCGCATCCAAAATTCTATCTATTTTGATTCATGTCAAATTCTGCAGATTCTTTAAGACTTGCATGAAAGATTTGTTTGTTCTAATTGACCTAGAGCCAGAGCAATAGTACTGAAACATGCCATACAATTGAATTATACAGAAACCTATGTTACAAAGGGATTTAAAAAAAGAAAAAAAGAAATGAAAGCGGTACCTCCAATGTTGTTAATATCCACACTTCCGAGAAGCTGTTCTTTCCACTTCCTTAAGCTCTCATCATCCTACAACTCAAGCAAATGATGATAAAAAGACAAATTCCAACTATACATGCATGAGAGTTTGAGTAAATCCAAGTGAAAGAAAGAGGATGAAAAGTTTAAACCTTATCTTTTTCAAGCTGTTCCTTGAGACTACACTGGGGACCCAAATGAAGTGCGCTCTCATCATCGTTATCCTCCTCCTGATCAGTGGTATAGAAAGAGGAATCATCACTCATTTGTCTGCCACCACCCCTGGCAGCTCCTCCTTCATCCTCGCTTGCCTCCTTCTCCTTGTTCTGGTTGTCATCAACTAACCCCATTGATATTACCGACACTTGGTGGAAAGCTCCCAAACGGCAAAGCAATCAACTCATCAACAGTGGGGAATGGGGGAGCAACAAACCCAAATTCAGTTTCGACCTTTGTTGTTCTAACCTAAGACCCAACAGGCAAAAGGGGAAAAGGAAATGGTGGGCAATGAATGAGAGTGGGAATGGTGAAGAAAGGTGAGGATTGTCTTAGGCTAAAGCAAAAAGACAGAAGAGAGAGAGAGAGAGAGAGAGAGAAAGGAAAGACAAAAAAGAAAAGGAGAAAGAAGGGGATATTGGTCCTTTGTCTGGTAGCTGAGAAAGTTTGAAAAACTCAAAATGGAGGAGAGGGAAAGCCGCAAAGAGAGTAGGGAGTTAGTTTTGTTTATTTGGATTTGGTCTTCAATCTTGAAAGGCTAAAACTTATAAGAAATGGGCATGTGGTGATCCGAATCTCAAGACATTGTATTATATCATTCTCTTTTACTTTTCTGTTCTGCGATAAATTAATGGGTTAATCGATTCTTACCAACATCTGTAAGAGTAGTTATTACCATTGGATTGGAGCGTATATTTTTTCTTCTTTTGGGTGTTTAATATGAATTTGTTTTTGAATATATATTTAAAAAATTACATTATATTCGTTTCATGCACTTCCACGTTAAAAAAAATAAAATCGTTGTACACAAACAAAGTTTTTGGACAACTCATCAAGCGTAAGTGTCAAGTTAAAATTTTTATGGGTCGTAAAAGTGACTCATACTTATTTTTTTCTAATTAATTTTAATTAATTATGAAATAAATATCAAGATTTTATATTATTACTAATTAAAAATAAAATAATTAAGTGATAGTATCACAGGATTATTTTATCATTAATTAATTAAATTAATAAGAGATAAATAGTAATTAAAATAGTTTAAATTCTTGTAGAATAATCAAATGGAACAGTTAAATTCTAGAAGAACTCTCTTTTATTTATGTAGTTGACACTATAAAAAGGGGTCACCCCAAGCCATTCCGGAGAAGTTCAGAAGTTCAAGAAGCTTAGGAAATGTCTCCAGAATTCTCTAAAGAAGTCAAAGAACTTAAAGAAATTCTGAAGAACACCGCATCAATTCTGAAGAAAAATTGCCTTTCGATCTAATTCAACAGTGGAGAAGAAGACAAAAGTTGTTCCTAAAGAAAACCACATTTCAATCCAAATCAACTAAGAAAGGAGGTCCAAACCTGTTTCAAGAGCAAGCCAACACGACCCTTGAAGCAATCTACATCCATCCAAGATTAAGTCCATGACTTTCAGGTATTGAAGGATATTTTTCTTTGTATTTAATAAATTTCTAAATATTGTAACTTTTCTATTAAAGTTATAAATAAATTTGACTCCGAACTTTCAAGTCAACTTTCTGGCACACCTGGTGGGACGATCTCTATCTTTCATCTCTTCTCTCAAAAATCAAAGTTCAAAGTTGTGATGGCCTCAAAGAAAATCATCATCACCAAGCCTATTCAAGTTAATCTTGCAAGCCGTTCGGCATCATCATCAAGCAACAATGTCATTGCTCACCCCTTTGGCACTAGACAAAAGACGAAAGTTCTTTAAAGTTATTCAGACAAGTTGTTGGATTTGGTGCCCTAAGTGTAGTATATTCATTTGTATACTTTGATGTAAGTAAAAGTCTGAGTTCAATAGATAAGGAACCGAAAGCTGGTGCTTTGGGTATACAACTTCTACAATATGTAGCATTATTTACGATAGTGAGATTCATAACCCTAGAAATTAGTAAATGATATTCTCTTATTGGCAATACATGATAGATGAAAAGTAAACATGGTCACAGGTCGTATGTCTTTGTGATAAATGACTTAATTATTATTTTGATAGTGGTTGACTTTTCAAGAAGAAAGATTTAATGGTTACCATAAGATAAAATAGGATCATATTGGGAAAACAGATTTATCCCAAAGAGACACTTATGACAAGGTCATTGGACGAGCACTGATCGAGTAGCTTTTGCAATGGTATGTAATTGGGAGAGCTTAATTACGATACTATAGTGGAATGACTTCGTGACTAAATGAATTTATAATTAATAGGAAAAAACTAGAACTTAATTATAATAATTTGAGCCCTAATTACATATGTGCAATCGATCTCTCTAGTAGCTAGTTGAAACAAAAAATGACTTGCTTATTGAATTAAATGAAAAGAAATGGATAGAAATGATAAAGTTAAAAAAATGGGTTACGTTCGGAAATGAATATGGTATCTCATTAAGTATGAAAATGACCTGATAATTAATTTAAGTTTTTGAATTATTATTTAATCAAACAATTAAAGTTTGAAAAATGGAATTAAATTAATTGGTCATTTGAATTCGTTGAATATGAAAATTAAATATATTTTCGCGACTAAATGAATTTATAATTAATAGGCAAAAAAATTAGAACTTAATTATAAATCATTTGAGCCTTAATTACATATGTCCAATCGATCTCTCTGGTAGCTTGTTGAAACAAAAAATGAATTGCTTATAGATAGAAATGATAAGAAATGGATAGAAATGATAAAGTTAAAGAAATGGGTTACATTCGGAAATGAATATGGTATCTCACTAAGTATGAAAATGACATGATAATTAATTTAAGTTTTTGAATTATTATTTAATCAAATAATTGAAGTTTGAAAAATGGAATTAAATTAATTGGTCATTTGAATTTGTTGAATATGAAAATTAAATATATTGCCTCATAGATTTTTTTATGGTAAAGTTGCCATGAAATTGAGAAAATTATTTAATTGACAAATTAATTAATTTAATAAATAATATTTATTTTGAGAAATAGAAAAACATGTACAGAGTTGGATTAAATTATAAAGTGTTGGTTAAAAGTTTAGGAAGCACATATAATTGGACTTAGTATAAGAGAGACCCCAAACCCCTCATAATATATATGAGAGACGACAACCCTAGTATATTTAACTAGGGTGTGCCGCCTCGCTCTTCTAGTAGAACTAAGAAAATAGTTTTTCTTTCAAATAAGTATTATTTGTATTCTCCTAATTAAACCAAGATTCTTTTATCTCTCCCTATAAATAGATGGTACTGGTAGGATTAAAAATACACAACTTTGAGAAGTTGTTATTCCACCTCAAAATAGTGAGAATTTATTTTCTAGGTATAAATTATAAGTCCTGGGAATAACAATTCTATGGGTTTCTGTAGAGAAAGATTTACTTTTCTATTGAAAATAAGAAAATTATTTCTAGTTCTATATTTGATTCATGATTGTTAAAGCCCACACTCGAAGCAATTCGTGGAACGAGAATAGTGGAGAAGGTGATTCAGTTGAAAGCCAGGAACGTTAAGGATCCGTCTTGTACAAAGCACAAATACTTTTCGAGAAAATTTTATTGCTATAAATATAAAAAATTTGCTTGATTTTCAAAATTTTCATTTTCCACTGTGACAGAAACAAACTAGATTTGTTTCCAGCAATTAGTATCAGAGCTAGATTGTGCTATGTTTATAGTATAAACTGATAGCAAATTTTCTCTCGTCTTCATGTTTGGTTAATTTTTGATAAGATGTGACATTCTTATAATTAAAACATGTTTCGAGTTATGTATGTGAATGAATGTATTTTATTATTTATATGATAAAGTAATTTTGTTAAAATTGTGATTTCTAAAAATTAAAGTGGTAATTATTATTTTAATAATTTATGAGATATGTAATTAGATCGTGGACTAGCATTTCCATGTAGGTTTTATTTATTTATTTTTTAGAATAATTCATGTTATCTGGAAAAGGACATAAGTATTATGTAAATAAATTTTATCATAAGATAAAATACAATCATATTGGGAGAACAAATTTATCCCAAAAAGACACTTATGATAAGATCATTAGATAACACTAATCGAGTTGCTTTTGTAATGGTATCCCGTTGAGGAGAGCTCAGCCACAATACTATAGTAAAATGATTTCGTGACTAAATCAGTTTATCATTAATAGGCGAAAAGTTAAAACTTAACTATAAATCATTTGAGTCTCAATTGCATGTCCAATCAGTCCCTGTTCTAGCTTGTTAAAACTAGAAATGAATTGCATGTTGAATCAAAATGAACAAAATGAATAGAGATGGAGAAATAGAAAACATTAAAAAATGGTTATGGTTTTCTTCGAAATGGAGAAATAGAATCATTTGGAAATAAATGTGGTTTTCTCAAAATGGAAATGGAAATGGAAATTGAAATGGAAATGGAAATGGAAATAGAAATGGAAATAGAAAGAGAAATGAAAATGAGAAATGATTCATTTGCAAATGAACATGGATTTTTAAAAAATGATTGAAAGAATGAGTTTATATTTTTCTGTTATTTTAAAGCTTGAAAATGAAAATAAATCATTCAATCATAGTAAACAAGTTGAACGATTAAATATTAAATATATTTTCTCAAAATTTTACCAGGGGTAAAATCATCATAATTTTATCGGGGGTAAAATTATGACGAGAAAATTATTTGATATATATTTATTGACGTTTATTTTGGGAAATAGAAAAACAAATATTGGGTTGGATCAATTTATTAAGTATTGGGTTAAAAGCCTAGGAAGTACTTGTAATTGAACCTGATATGGAAGAAGCCCAAAAACCCCTTATGTTAATAGGGTGGACGACTAACCCTAGCTAATATTAACTAGGGTTGCCACTATCTATACTCCTAATTACACAAGGAGTTCATGTTTCTAGCTGAACTAAATTTCTACAATTCAACAAAGGTTCTAGCTTTTCTTCTTATAAATAGATGACACTGGTAGACCTACAAAGACAACTTTAAGATATCATTATTCTTCTAAAAAATAGAGAGACATTTATTCTCTTAGAATTAAATATATTTTCCGCAATAACTATTCTGCTGGTTTTTATTTGAAAAGAGAAATTTTTTTTCCATATAGAAGAAAATAATTTCTAGTTTTATGTTTTTTATTCAATTGGTTCGAGCCCACACTTGAAGCAGTTCATGGTACGAGAATAGCAAAGAAGATCGTTTGGTTGAAAGGTTAGAAAAACAATAATCCATCTATCTAAAACACAGGTACGATTTCGGTCTAGGGTTTATTGCTATAAATATCACAAATCGGGTCAGCTTTTAAAATTTTAATTTTTCACAGCGTAAGAAAGTTGTTTTCAAACTGAATTTTTTTCCTACAAGTTTCAGCGAGGAGATTTCCTTAAAAGAGATAACTTTCTTATGATAGCATAAGATAGCTTTTCGACCTTGAGGTAGGTATTATCATGTGGAATTCACTGAAGAAGTTTTTCATTTTTATAAAGGACAATTAGTCATACGTGTTACTTGTTGAGATTGTCCCAAGATGACTCATTCGTGGTGCATGGAATGATAGATGTTGAGTTGATGGTTATACACTTAAGATCATTTTAGTTAAGTAACTTCCCAAAAATCTATGCTTAAGTTAGAATGATGGCCAAATGTAAAGTGATTATTAGTATGTGTGACTACTTAAGGAATTAGATTCATGTATTAAATGGATGAAAATCCATGTTCTTACTAGTTGATTAAGATTTCCACAAGGTGAATTAATTCAATGGGTGTAGGAATTCTTATTGCAACGACTTACAAATGTTTTCAAACTTTAATATAAGACGCATGCATTATCTTAATGCATATTCTATGTTGGTAAAAGTTTTCTTAATATTTTCTAAATACAAAGATATTAATGAATGAATATTTTATATTTTTCAGTTAAAAAATGACACCTACTCACTTACTAAACATACTTACTGAGAACAAACTGAAGAAAAATAACTATAAGGAATTAAAAAGGAACCTTATAATTGTCTTAAGCTGTGAGGAACTCAAAACAGTACTTGATAATAGATGCGCACCGGCCACTCTCAAGCTAAGGCTCAAAAACAATGGGTGGAGGTTGATGAGATAGCTCGTTGCTATATGTTGGCAAGCGTGACTGGTACTCTTTATAAGCAACTAGAGACCTGTAAAACTGCCAAAGTAATTCTAGACAAACTACATGACATATTCAGTGGCCAAGCTGCCTTGGCTCAATAGTAAACTATAACTAGTTTGATGAATGCCTAGAAAAAGCCCGATACTCTAGTCAAATACCATATGATCACTATTATGAGTTACTTTGTCGAGGTCATAGATAATGAGGCTAATTTGGACTAGAACACACAAATTTAGATGGTGTTTAAAAGCTTGTCCAAAGATTTTGTAGGCTTTAAGGCTGCTTATAACCTTGGGAACAAGAGTTTGACACTTTCACAACTCATGAAAGAGTTAGAATCCAATGAGTTGATGTTTGATGATGATCAAGTAATCCAAAAAATAGAAGCAAACTTAGCGGTTTCTTCTTCCTATAAAGGGAAGGGAAAACATGCTAAAAGAAACAATGTTAAGTCCTCTACGCCACCTAAAGTGGAAATGATGAGAGCCAAGAAGACTATAAACTTATTTAAGTCTAAGTGTTTCTTCTACAATAAGAAAGGGCACTTCAAGGCCAACTGCAAAGAGTCGAAGGATTACCTAGCCACTAATGGAAAAGGTATGAAACTTTTTATGATAAAAATTTTCTTAGTGGGAGATTTGACAGACCATTAGGTCATTGATTTTAGAGCCACTAACATGTGTGTGTTTTTCTACAAGGGTTCAAGGAAATGAAAGATCTTAGAGGTAAAAGTCTCCCGTTACGAATCAGAAATGGGGCAAGTGTGACAACTAAAACAGTGGGAGATGTAAATATTTATTTTGATAATTTTAGGAAGATTATTTTGAAATTTTTTTTTATGTTCCAAGTTTAAAAAGAAACTTAATTTCTGTTGCATGTTTATTTAAAGACCGCTTGACTATGACTTTCAATAATATTGTTATAATATTTAGAAGTTATACCTTTATTTGTAATGGATGAATGAATAATAATATTTATTTTATAAAACCAAAGATGTACACACTGCTTGAAATTGAATTATAAAATAAAAGGTTTAAAACTTCTCACTCTTATGAGGCCTACCTGTGGCATTTGAGACTTGGTCATATTAATCAAGAGAAAGTCACTAGACTTGTGAAAGATGACACCTTAAGCTTTCTTAAGGAAGTTGATCTTCCATAATTTGAATCTTGCTCGAAAGTTAAGATGACTAAGTAACCTTTTAATTTGGATAAGTCAAATGCGAAGAGTTTTGACATATGTTTCCATTGCGGATTTATCCCAGTGAATTCACTCTTGAAAATTAGTTTCTTGAATTCCTGATTAATGAACTTTTATGTATAATTTCATGCTTTACGAACTTGAACCTGTAACCAAGTTTTTGCGGACTTAGACCTGTAGATTCACACATTGCGAGCATATACTTGAAAGCGGTTGTTGCAGATACGTACTTGTACTCAAGCTCAGGAGATAGTTTCCACATACACATTCTTGAAAATAGATGTCCAGTGGAAACATCCATGCAGATTCATTCTTGTTAAGAAATCTCACTAACTCATGCTTTGTAACCTTCATTGTGGACCCTGATTTAATAGTATTCCTTGAAAACTTATGCTTGAAATAGTCCTTATGGACTCATACATGGAATATTCATTGCAAACTCATACATGGAATAGTTTTTTTAGACTATTACTTAAAAGATATTGTGTACCGGCTCTTGCGTGAAGGTTCATAGATACAGGTTCATATATGTTAGCTTCGCGTTTGGTGGGCTAAGACATGAAAAGTCATTCCATGCAGATTCAGATGTGTGGGTTTAATGAACATACAGTCTTGTGGATTTTTATGTGGCGGAGTCCAATGTATAGCCTTAGCATGAGAGTTTGAGGAGAGGTCCAACGGACCATCATATCTTGAAACATGAGGATAAATCCAATGGTTTGTCATGACTTGCGTATACCTATGGCCATGGGACTTGCATACACGCATGAGGCTCAAAGCCTTAGACTTCGTAGAGTCTCATACGTGAAAAGAACCCTCGTAAGGTTATCGCATACTTGTGCGTATGTCTCTGTATAGTCTAACTGGACCTCCGCAAAGCCAAATAACAACCACATTTTGTTATAAAATTTTGTTTCACTCCAATTATTTCCCAACTAGCCACATAAGTATCCCTTAATTACTCTAAGGCCCACTTCAACCCAAATTTTTATAGCTTGGTACTAAAAATTTCCATAGGGAATAATAAGAAGAAATTAATTAACCTAGAGACTTTAGTTCAAATATATTCATGCTTTATTTCTAGATTTCGGTGACACTAATTATCGTATAGATTGGGACTTGAATCAAGTCGAGCATAACCAAGAAAAAAGGGAAAATTGTTGAATAGTCCTTACAATTCAACTTGTTTGCCGATTTTTCAGGTAAGTTCATAGGTATAATTGGGTTTAAATTGTTATATAGTTGTGAATGTGTGAATGTTGATTTATATTTTGAATTATTTATGATTTAGTACGAAAGTTGTGATATGGACTAAATTGTAAAGGAACAGTTAAATGTGTTAAATGTGCCCGAGTGAACATGTTAAAGGTTAGGATACGATTGACATGCCAATAGGGTTGTTGTGTGCTTGCATGGGTTTAGCACGACGATGTTGTTTTCTTAGCACTTCGGTACTCTTTGTTTAGCACTTTGGTACTCTCTATTTAGCACTTTGATGCTCTTTGTTCAACACTTCGGTGTTCTCCGTTTAGGACTATGGTATGTTCTGGTGTGGTGTAGTTACTTGAGTATTCGAGTCTATTTAGTATAGTTCATCGGGCTAATATGATAAAGAAAAAGAGGGATGAAAATTATTTTAATTGAGGAACCTTTTTTAATGTACTAAATTGAATGACATATGAAATGTTGAAATGCTCTGTTATTCAATTATATGATGAACTCACCTATTTTTTGTGAATTGCTATGTCAAGCTTAACTTGTTACATTAACTAATTTAATACGTTTATTTATAATTCGAGGTGAATTTATCGTTTATTTACCTATGAACTTACTAAGCATTTGAAATGCCTAGTTTTTTCTGTCTTTGTAGACAGTCAATTTGCGGAACTCATCAGTCGAACTTCACGAAGGTTACACTATCCTACTATTAACTCAGTAAAGTTTTACTCGTTTAATCTCGGTATTGTGGCATGTGTCTAGGAGCTTGTATATATGTTAATTTGTGAATGAATGGTTAGTTAAACCTTGGTTAATGTTTGAGTTTGAAACTAATGTTCATATATGTGCTAAGATATGTTTCGGCAGTATGGTAAACTTATATATGTGTTGTGGCATGAATTGGTTATATGTGAGGTCATTTGAGTAGTGTTTAATGGAAAGCTTGGAATGGATAAAATGATGTACTTGAATGCATGTTTGGATGTTGGATGAGATTGTTATGTTTGATAAGGGATGGTGCTAATTTGTGGCATATTGTTTAGTTATTTTATGTTTCCAAAAGTAAATGTTGAGTATGTTTTGGAATGGTTTTTGTGCAGGATTTAATTGTGTCTAGGACATCATTTGAATGCATATTGGTTTGGGGATGACAAAGCGACCAAAATGGTAGTTTTGGCATTTTTGGCAGAAAGGTATTGATACCCTAGGTAAAGGTATCAGTACTTTGCATTTTAAACTATTTTTTCAAACACCGAATATCAATTTGGTATCGATATTGAAATAAAGTATTGGTACTTGATACCAGAGTATCAATACTTTACAAGAATATCAATATGAGTGAACTCTTGTTTTAAAATTTTGCAAAATAGAATGCCAAAACGGTATTGATACTAAAAATTGGCATCGGTACATCAAGCCTAGTATCAATACTTCTTAATTTAATTTTATTTTAAACATCAAACCTAAAAATTACATAGGTACCTTTCTAGGGTATAGATGCTTCTTTCCAAGTTTTGAAACTTTTGCATATTGGTCCTCATTCAATACTAGGTTAACCAAAGAGCTTACAAAAGCTCATATATGACTTGAAAAAGTTTTAAATTGCACTGAAAGGTGGAAATGTTTGAAATTAATGGTTTGATTTGATCATTTGTTAAATATCTGTAATTGTTTCATTTTCGACTGTAGCATCCTATAACTCAAACCCGATGATCGGGTTGGGTGAGGGGTATTACAGATGGTTTTTCTATTTCTATAGGTCAATGACATTCTACTCATTAGAAATGATGTAGGGACATTGTCATTGGTTAAAATGTGGTTAACCCAACAATTTAGCATGAAATACTTGTGAGAAACTTATTTTTTTCTAGATGTTCGAATCCTAAGGGATTGAAATAAAAAAGTGATAGCATTATGACAAGCTTCGTACATAGATAAGATATTGAAACTTTATGCAATGACCGACTCAAGGAAGGGAACTCAACCTTTTGTATTGGTCTTTCATCTTTCTTTGGAGGATGGTCCTGTGACAGTGGAAGAAAGAGAATACATGAGGAAGGTTCCTTTACTTCGAAAGGAGGAAGTTACATGTATGTTATTTTATGCAAACATCTATAAATCTGTTTCACAGTAGGGTTGGTGAGTCAATATCAGGCAAATCCCAGTCTAAGACACTGGTAAACAGTTAAGCATATACTGAAGTATTTATGAAGAATGAATGATTATACGCTTATGTATTCCGGAGGAGATCTTATACCTATTGACTATAATGATTCTAACTTCCAAACATGTTGAGATTCAAGGAAATCAACATTGAGTTGTGTCTTTGTCCTAGGCAACGTGTCCATAGTATGGAGAAGTGTCAAGCAAAGTTTTATTATTGACTCCACTATGGAGGTTAAATATATGGTTACTTTTGAGACAACAAAATAAGAAATATGGCTTTGAAAGTTCATTACGAATCTTGAAGTCATTATTGGTATGGAAAAAGCTATCACACTGTATTGTGATAACAATGCCGCAATGTAGCACCCCAGGTCTGGCGGGTTTAAGATTTTGGCGTATAGTAGTAAAATAGTTTGTCTAGTGAAGTGTAACACCCTATACCCAACCTAGTTGCCAAGCCTGAATATAAATATGCCACACCACTGTCTCATGTCATACTCATAGTAAATTGTCACATTATTAATAAATCATCCTCTTTATGAGTGATCTTATAAATTTAGTCAAACATTTATCAATCATCATTAGAACATGCCAAACATACTTCAAATAAATGCATAGTAATAATTCAACATGCATTAGGATCACTTAGCAAAATTTCCAAGACAATCACATAGGTATCGATACTAGAACATGGGTATCAATATGTTTTGGGCATGGTATCAATAGCAAAATTTTACGGCTTGACTCTCTAAAGGTCCCAGTGGAGTCGCCAAGCTGTCGAAACCATTTTTTGAAAACAAAAATTTGGTGTTGTCGACTTATTAAAAATAAAAATTTGGGAGTCGCCACCGATCTTTTATTGTGGTGTGATCGGATCACCTTGGAAATAATTTTAGGTCTGCGAATTTTGAGAAAACAGGTTCGGGAGTCGGTTACGCACGAGGAAGGGTTAGCACCCTCGTGACGCCCAAAATTGGTACCGAATTGATTGTTTAATGTCTTAATGTCAAAATTTTGAAAAGATTTTAAAATGCGATCCTTTTAAATTGAATAAATTGAATAATAAAACACTCTTATTTCAAAGAAATAAAATGTCACACCCAGTGAGTTAGGGCGTAGCATTTTTAATCTTCAAAATCAAGTTTATCTTTTAACTTGTAAAACCCATGCATTTGAGAAGGATATTTGATTATTCGGGTCAAATGAGAAAATCAAAACCAGTAAGTTAGGGTTCAATTTCACAAAATTCTTAAATATCAAATATTGCCTTTATTCTCATTTGTTAGAAAAATCCTCATCTCGAGAAAACGACACGTCACATCCAATGCGTTAGGACACAACGTGTCGAATTACCGAGAATGAGCTTTTTATTTGTGTTCTGATTAAAGCATATCCTCGATTATTTAGATTCAACGAGTAAAATTGGAACCCAATACGTTAGGGCTCAATTTTTTTGAAGATCCTAAATGCCAAGTATTGCGTTATTTTTGAAAACTTTTGTATAAAATGATTTTGATATTTAAATAATATTTGATGTAACCCTTTTAAAGAAAAGTGTTATGGATTGATAGTGGATGACGCAAATTGATAGTTCATAAGCCACAATATATATACTAATAAATGATGAATAATCAAATAATATGAACAAGCATAGTGACAATAATTTCAATCACACATTATGTAAATATCAACATTAGCTAATAAGAGGAAACTAATCAAAAATCAAGCAAATTTATATAACACTAATGTTTGAAATATACAAATTTAAACATAATTTAAGAAATAAAAAATAATATATAAATTTAAAATTTAAAATAAATTTGAATAAATTAACGATGTTGAAATAAGCTAAAATAAATTAAAGATGTTAAAATATTTGAAAGAAAGAAATATCTATATAATAATATGAAACTAACAATAGATTATATATAAATATGCATGTATAATGAAAATAATTTAATATGGAATACGTATACCTATGCAATATTATAATAGTATTACGTAAAAAATATATTTATACGAATCTAATAATATGTAATGAGTGAATATAGATAAGACATATCGTAGAATAAAATGAATTAAAATAATATTAATAATAGTATATTATAAAAAAGGTAAATACATATAAAAAGGTAAACAATAATACATAAAAATAAAGTAATGTATACATAATGGGAAAATATATAAGTGAATAATATTATCAATAATAGCTACAATAGTATAATAATAATTATAATACCAACACAATGATCCTAATACTAATGAAAATACTAAACTAATTAAAAAGAATAAAAAGGATAACACAAGCAAAATAAAAAAGGATTAGATTGCAACTAAAACGAAATTAATCGGGGAATAACGTAAATAAAACAACATAAGGGCCAATGTGCAATGCGCGAATGACATGGAGGGTTAATTTGGAAATATTCCCAACCCTCCAGAACGCTGTGTTGCAAAATGGACTAAGATGAAATCCGTAGGAAAATAGCCCAATTTAAAGAAACAATAGAAACTAGATTGAACCAAGGGGCAAAAGTGGAGGACCTGGCCCGCAAATAACCCTCCCCATGCCAAAACGCGCGGATCTAGCTGCGGTTGGATCGGGTCATCAGATATGGGTCATGCAGTCAATATGGTGCCGTTTAGAGCCACCGAAACGGGTATTAAATGGTGCCGTTTCAACCTCATATAACAGCTACCGCAATCTTAAAAAAATTTAAACCCTAAGCTATTCTAAACAAATAGAAAAAGAATCCCCCTTTTCTCTCTGCCGTTTCAAATCCCAGGCCTCCGGCCATTCAACTTTGATTCGCCAAGAGGAGAAGAAAGGCTTCATCGGTGCACCCACAAAGGTAAACTCTTTCTCCTTTCCCTCTCTTTTCTGTTGTTTAATGTATTCCTAAACAAAGAAACCGAAAAAGAAAAAGAAAAGTGAAGAAAAATGAAAAAGAAAAAACCGATATACCTCTCCAATCCTTTTTTTTGTATTCAATCTTGTGTAAAAAAGGGAAGAAGAAGCCCCCGAAACAATACAGAAATGGGGTTTTATAGCCTCGAAAATACATCCATTTTCCTTCTATTTTTCTCCTATTTTTTCTTTTCTGTTGCTATTTTTGTTATTTTTCTTTTTCTCTTTTTGTTTGCTGCTTGTTTGTTGTGTGCAGGTACGGGTATGGAGACCTACGTGGAGGTACGGAGGTGACCGTACGGAGGCGTGCGTGGCGGTGTGTGGAGGCCACTGTTGCAGCGGCTGGAGGGCAGTGATGCTAGGGTTTTCTGATTCTCTTTTTGTTAGGCTATATTGGGTCATTAAATTTAGGTTTATTTGGGCCATTGTGCCCATTGCTTGTAAATGGACACTTAAAATTAGACTATTGTTGTATATGTATACTTTGGTTTATCATTTGTTTTTGGACCAGGCGAATATTGGGTATTACAGTTGCCCCTCTTTGCTCCTTGTCGTGTAACGGGAACGAAGCAAGGACTAAAAGCCCAATTGCCCGGTCATGCTGGACCTTAGTGCTCTTCTTCTTCAACTAGCCACATTCCATCCTACTGCACCTTTCGAGGTATAGGAATTTGTATCTCAATCCACTACCGCAACATCAGGGAGATAGGATTTGTAACTCGTAACTTTAATCTGCTTAACTGTGATGTCGGGGAAGCAAGATTCGCCATTGTAGCTTCAATCTATTTCACTGCACCGCCAAGGAAAGTAAGATTCGCTGTTGTGGCTTTAATCTTTTTAACTACAATGTTAGGGAAGCAAGATTCGTCGTTGTGGCTTTAATCTGTTCCACTGCATCGCCTAGGAAGTAAGATTCGCTATTGTAGCTTTAATCTTTTCAACTGCAATGTCGGGGAAGCGAGATTCGCAGTTGTGGCTTTAATATGTTCCACTGCAATCTCAGGAAGATAAGATTTCTGGCCTCAATCTGCTCCACTGTAACCTCAGGGAGATAAGATTTGAAATTCTTCGGTCTATTCCACTGTAATCCCAGGGAGATAAGACCTGATGCGAACTACTCTACTGTAATTTTAGAGAGATAAGATCCTTTATTTTAATCCGCTCCACTGTAATCTCAGGGAAATAGGATTACTGGCTTCAATCTGCTCTACTGTAATCTCAGGGACATAAGATTTCTGGCCTCAATCTGCTCCACCGTAACCTCAGAGAGATAAGATTTGAAATTCTTCGGTCTATTCCACTGTAATCCCAGGGAGATAAGACCTGATGCGATCTACTCTACTATAACTTCAGAGAGATAAGATCTATTACTTTAACCCGCTCCACTACAACTTCAGGGAGATAGGATCTGTAATTTCCCAACCTATTCCACTGCTGACCAGGGATATAGGACTTGTGGCTTAAATATGCTTCCTTACACTTGAAGATAAGATTCACCATCTTTGATCTGCTCCGCTATTGCTTAGGGAGACAAGATCTGTAATTTCCAACCTATTCCACTGCTAACCAGGGATATAGGACTTGTGGCTTAAATCTGCTTCCTTACTCTTGAAGATAAGATTTGCCGCTTTCGATCTGCTCCGCTACTGCTTAGGGAGACAAGATCTGTAATTTCCAAACTATTCCACTACTGACCAGGGATATAAGACTTGTAGCTTAAATCTGCTTCCTTACTCTTGAAGATAAGATTTGCCGCTTTTGACCTGCTCCGCTACTGCTTAGGGAGACAAGATCTGTAATTTCCAAACTATTCTACTGCTGACCAGGGATATAGGACTTGTGGCTTAAATCTGCTTCCTTACTCTTGAAGATAAGATTTGCCGCTTTTGATCTGCTCCGCTACTTCTTAGAGAGACAAGATCTGTAATTTCCAAACCTATTCCACTGCTGACCAGGGATATAGGACTTGTGGCTTAAATTTGATTCCTTACACTTGAAGATAAGATTCGTCGTCTTTGATCTGCTCCGCTATTGCTTAGGGAGATAAGATCTGTAATTTCCCAACCTATTCCACTGCTGGTCAGGGAGCTAGGTTTTGCAATCTTCAACCTATTCCAACTGCTAGTCAGGGAGCTAGGTTTTGTGATTTCACCGATCTATTCTCTGGGGAACATGACCTGTATAATTCATTTATGAACTTAATTATGCCTAGTGATTAGGATGTCATGATCAAAATGAATCAAATGCTCCTAACTAGACAATGGTGTTTGCATAATGCAGAATTTTATTTTTTCGAGAATGATCCCGCTTAGGCTGTCATTACTCGAAGTTTATTAAGGCTTTGTCACTGAAATGCTACAATGCCTTCTCGCTTGATCGGCTTTTTCAAAGAACCACTTAGTCGGATTGTCCCCACTATGAAATCCACTGGGACACAAAACTTGTACCATCTTTCTCTCGCTGTAACCCAAGGGTAGAAAAATCTGGCCTTTTCTCAATTCTTTCCTATCACAATTCAAGGATATAGAATATGAAACTCTTTGGTCCTTTACACCATTCCCAGGGTATCATACCAAATGCCTATGCACAAATGAAGGATTCTCTTCTCCAAGGAAACTCCCTTCCTATTGCCTGATAATCATTGTCTGCTTGTTTATTTAAGCCTCGTCATTAACCTGTCATCTTATCATTTTGTTCAATCGATGCATTTGACAACAAAATCCAAAGAGAAAGTCCAAATTTAGACTCTTTCTTCTCAAATTTCCAACCTTTAAATTTGGCGTGTTCTAAACAATAGTCCTGTTTCAGGCTCCTATATTATTTAGAAACTTTTCAGAGTAATATGCAAAACTTCCTTTGTGAAAGTTTTATTAGTCCATTAATCATTATTCCAATGCAACATGTTTGCAAAAAGGGTCATAACAATGGATAAGAATAAAGTTGGTTCTGAGCATAGCTCGAAAGGAATAAATTATCAAAAATAATAAAGAAGGATAATAAAGAAATTGATTGGGAATATGTATCTTGATAAAGAATGAGGTATTCCAGGAACAACAAATTAAAAATAGTAAGAAAATTGGGTGCCCTAGATATTACAGCTTGAACTTCTCTGTACAAACTTTCTGAAGACCCTTCTGAGTTTGACATGTGTTTAAGAGATCTTCAGTGCTTTGTCGATGCCCCAAGATGTCGCCTATCCTTTCCTGTTGATTCAGGCATAACAAGATTACCACATGCCCCAATCTGATTAAGATTTGAATCGCTCTGATCACTTCATGCCCCATTCTGATCAATATTTGAGCCGCCCTTTTCGTGTTTTCAACTCAGATCCCCTTTGGCCTAAGGTGCCCTTTGCGGGTTTTCTCCTTAGCCTCTCCATTTTTCATTTTTTTGACTCAAAGTGCCCTTTGCAGGTTTTCACCTTGGTCCTTTCTTCTTCTTTAAACGAAGTATTTCTTGACTGGATTCGAGTTTATAGGATTAGTAATCTCACTCAGGATCAGTGCTCCTCTGAAAAAGGTCTTCTCTACAACATAGGGACATTCTCAGTTTGGCATTCATTTCCTTTTAGAATCCTTTTGTTGAGGAAGGATCTTTTTCAACATCCAACCCTCTCGTGGAATTTTCTAAGACGACCCTATTTATTATGGGCTCGTATCATTTGTTTCTGGTACATCTGACCCTGATGAATAGCTTTTAACCCTTTTCCTAGGTCCAACTGATCACGTCGCGATTGGATCCTTCCAACTCTAATACCCAAAGAGAGGGGATTTCAATAGGTAAAACTACCTCAATCCCGTAAACCAAAGAGAACAACGTTGCTCTGGTAGAAATCTTAATAGATGTTCGGCAAGCAAGGAGGGCAAATGGTGATTTCTCATGCCAGCCCTTGTAAGTCTCAGTCATTTTTGCAATTCATTGTCTTGTAATACAATGACAAACCGTGGTGTCTGATTTCGAATTGATTCTTGCTCTCAGCTATCGCGTTATCATTCAAGTTTAATGCATTTTCCAATACCATCGGCATATGATGACATTGACGCATGCAGTAGCCTCTATCCATTTGATGAAGTAATTAATGATCTCAATAGTGAAGCAATGCCCATTAGAAGTCTTCGATAATGGTGATGTCCATGCCCCACTTTACTCAAAATTTGAGTCGCCCTTTTCTGGTTTTCAACTCAAAACCACCTTTGGTCACAAAACGCCCTTTGCGAGTTTTCGCCTTGGCCTCTCCTTTTCTTTTTCCTTTTTTCTTTTTCTTCTCTCTTTTTTCATTTTCATTTTGACTTTGATTTTGATTTTGATTTTTCTTCTTTTTTGATTTTGATTTTGATTTTGATTTTGATTTTGATTTTGATTTTTTTTGAATTGGATCTGAACCCATAGGATTAGGCAAGCTCTTGTTATCCCTTTTGACTAGAACCAATATTTTTCTTGATAAAGCCTCCCACATAAGATCTTCCACTTTCATATTGTATGCGAAAAACCTTCTTTGGTGTCAGATTTCTTTCATAGAGCCTTTTAGGGCGTAACTGCGATAGAAAACTTTGGATCTTCCTCTTTAATCAAAGTAAAATCCAACAACATCTTGAAGGGATGGAAACTCGACTTCAAATGGGCAAAGCTATGCTGAGTCAACGAGAGAGGCATTGCCCCGGCAAAGAATTGCATCGTTCATACTTCAGATTTCTGACATCGCGCTGTTGTGCAGATTTCATTATTAGCGGTTAACCCGGGCATATCCTGGTATGCTATACAAAGACATATTTGAACTCTAGAGGTGACTCGATGAGGCCCTACTTTGTTTCTCCGGCTATGCACGTTTCTTTGAGGTCACAATCTCTATTATCTCCTTGTAGGGTAAAATTTCCTCTCTACAATCCTCAACAAGTCAGAAGATAGGTTACAATCCATGTCATCGTCAAAGTCATGAGATCCCTCTAAACACATGCCTTGCTCAAAGGTAAATCTAAGTCTGTAGCAGCGTCATTCATGTCATTGATATCTGAGGACCCATAGCAAGTACCAAAGAATATACAAAGAACGTGTGAATTTATGAATAATTATTTGTACGATATAATTATGAATGAATAATAATTTGGAAGAAAATTCAAAAGAATGAATGAATCTGGAATTGTTTGCAAAGATGTATTTCATTAAAATAACAGCGTTCAGATGTGAGCCTATTTCACAAAGGAATTTCTATCATTTCTAGGCTAAAAACAACAAAATGTTCTGAACATTACTCTGAATGAGATCTAAAAACTATAGGGATTTCTTCCGCAGTCTAATTGCTTAGAACAGTCCCAGGGTTATAAGGGCGGATATCTAACAAGGTCCCTTTTCACGCGTGTCTTCAAATATGTCATTGATGTGAACACTTCCCAATTCTGTGCGTATGTTTTCCTCCTCTTTAATTTCCTCACAAAGCTTCATTTCCTTGTCGTCCATCATGCCCAAGGTCTTGAATTTCACGCTTTCCTGGGTCTCGTACCCCTTTTCGTGATGAAACTTACAATGGTTCCTTGTCTTTCCATGGTTTCCTCCTGTATCAGAAATAACTAATCCTCTTCTTGCTCTCACGTCTACCCCATTATCATCATGATCGGGTAGTGGATTTTCTATGTTAGACGAGTCATCAAATTTGACAACACCCATGTTAATGAGTTTTTCAACCAGTTTCTTGAAGGCAATGCAATTCTCTATTGAATGCCCCGTAATTCCCGCATGGTAGTCGCATTGTGCGTTCGTGTCATACCATTTGGGATACGGAGGCTATATGGGTTTTAAGTAGAAGGGGCCACCACATATGCATTAAAGAGGCTTTGATATAACTCTTTATTGGACATCGAAATTGGTGTGAACTGAAGCCTTTCTGTATTTGTCTTCTTTAAAGGACTCTGATGTCTGGTGGTTTCTGTCTTTGGTCTACCCACATTATTGGCTTTGAGTGGCCCTTGTTATACCTGCCTGCATTATCCCATTTATTTCCCTTCTTCCTTGGGGCCTTTGTAGTATCTAGGTACTCCACCCTCGCCTGCTTTGTTTCAGCTGGGTTATCAAGAGCAACAGGAAAATTGTTCCTCAAATTGGATCTTAGGCCTGTCAAACAATTCACTGGTGTCGATGTACTAGTCTGATAATGTTAGGATTTGATAGTAAAGAGTGCCCTGTGTGAACGCCCATCTGGCTGGATCTGTGCACTTATCGGAGTACAATCTAGGGAATAAGAAAAATCCTCATTATCAACCCCTGAGTGGTCCATCGGGTCCTTCTTTTTTTCTCCAGCTAGCAATCGGTTGAACTGGCTCATTATGGTTCTCTATAATTCTAGCATCTGATCTCTCATCTCCTGTTGAAATTCGGTCAATTGCTCCATCATCTGTATCTGCATTCACTCTAATTTTTCCAACCTTTGTTCCATTTCTCCAGTCTTTGCTTGGATACCGTAAGGGTGTTTGGTCGGTTGGTTTTCCAAATTAGCTGAAATAAATTTACTCAATTAGACTCTTTCAATGGATTTATGCATGCGATTTCATGTAATGCAAACGCATGAAATGAATGCCTAAAGAGACATTGATTTTGATTCAATTACATTTAGAATACTTTACTAGAAGGCAAATTCCTTTACATAAAGCAGATGCATGTACGGCTTCACCCTTATATTTCACAAGACAATATCGATCTTTTTTCTTCATCTGCATGTTTGAGATAATCTCGCCAATTTCCAATAGATGCCACTGCTAGCTCTTTTTCTTGATCTTGGTTGTGATCCATCATCTGCCCATCTTCATAAAGCTCGCCAGCTTCTTTAAGGGAGTTGAAACATCGAAGGCTCTTGGACAATCGTCTCGAACCCTCAGGCCATGAAGCAAGGTCACGAACTCTTCCATCGATCTTCTTATGTTTCTTAGAATATATTTAAGCAACCGTATTGTTTTCTACTTTATCAAGGAATCTGTATTCTATGACAATCTTTCTAATTTAGTAATTGGATTTGGATCAATATCTCTTTCCTAAGATGCAAATGTAATGCAAACATGATCAAAGCACAACAAGAGGGGTTAATATAAAACAGAAGCAAACAAGGAAAATAAAAGTACCTAGTCGGGTGACCACTAGGGGTTTGGAGTGGCTCTATCTAGGTTAAGTTCCTAAGTCGACTATATGTAGTTTGGCTCTAAAGTCAAGGTACACGACCCAGCAGATTCCTCGATCTTCACCCATTATTGGCTCATACAGACCGAGTTCGGTTCAGGGGAATACATTTTCCAATGGCTGCACGAAGATGAAAATCTCACGAAGACATAGGTACGGATGTATCCCGAAAGCGATTCACTATCCTGCACGGAGGGGAAAACCTACGAAGGAGTAGCTTCTCACTCCCACTTAAAAGGACAAGACTAAACAGTCTTATGCAAAATGATGCCAAAATATACAACTTAATTTACAATAATCATGCAAACAAGTGCAAAGAAAAGATCGTAATTTTTCAAATCTCTTTTCGACAATAAGACAGAAAACAATCAATTTTACGGCTTGACTCTCTAAAGGTCCCAGTGGAGTCGCCAAGCTGTCGAAACCATTTTTTGAAAACAAAAATTTGGTGTTGTCGACTTATTAAAAATAAAAATTTGGGAGTCGCCACCGATCTTTTATTGTGGTGTGATCGGATCACCTTGGAAATAATTTTAGGTCTGCGAATTTTGAGAAAACAGGTTCGGGAGTCGGTTACGCACGAGGAAGGGTTAGCACCCTCGTGACGCCCAAAATTGGTACCGAATTGATTGTTTAATGTCTTAATGTCAAAATTTTGAAAAGATTTTAAAATACGATCCTTTTAAATTGAATAAATTGAATAATAAAACACTCTTATTTCAAAGAAATAAAATGTCACACCCAGTGAGTTAGGGCGTAGCATTTTTAATCTTCAAAATCAAGTTTATCTTTTAACTTGTAAAACCCATGCATTTGAGAAGGATATTTGATTATTCGGGTCAAATGAGAAAATCAAAACCAGTAAGTTAGGGTTCAATTTCACAAAATTCTTAAATATCAAATATTGCCTTTATTCTCATTTGTTAGAAAAATCCTCATCTCGAGAAAATGACACGTCACATCCAATGCGTTAGGACACAACGTGTCGAATTCCCGAGAATGAGCTTTTTATTTGTGTTTTGATTAAAGCATATCCTCGATTATTTAGATTCAATGAGGAAAATTAGAACCCAATACGTTAGGGCTCAATTTTTTTGTAGATCCTAAATGCCGAGTATTGCGTTATTTTTGAAAACTTTTGTATAAAATGGTTTTGATATTTAAATGATATTTGATGTAACCCTTTTAACGAAAAGTGTTATGGATTGATAGTGGATGACGCAAATTGATAGTTCATAAGCCACAATATATATACTAATAAATGACGAATAATCAAATAATATGAGCAAGCATAGTGACAATAATTTCAATCACACATTATGTAAATATCAACATTAGCTAATAAGAGGAAACTAATCAAAAATCAAGCAAATTTATATAACACTAATGTTTGAAATATACAAATTTAAACATAATTTAAGAAATAAAAAATAATATATAAATTTAAAATTTAAAATAAATTTGAATAAATTAACGATGTTGAAATAAGCTGAAATAAATTAAAGATGTTAAAATATTTGAAAGAAATAAATATCTATATAATAATATGAAGCTAACAATAGATTATATCTATATGCATGTATAATGAAAATAATTTAATATGGAACACGTATACCTATGCAATATTATAATAGTATTACGTAAAAAATATATTTATACGAATCTAATAATATGTAATGAGTGAATATAGATAAGACATATCGTAGAATAAAATGAATTAAAATAATATTAATAATAGTATATTATAAAAAAGGTAAATACATATAAAAAGGTAAACAATAATACATAAAAATAAAGTAATGTATACATAATGGGAAAATATATAAGTGAATAATATTATCAATAATAGCTATAATAGCTATAATAATAATTATAATACCAACACAATGATCCTAATACTAATGAAAATACTAAACTAATTAAAAAGAATAAAAAGGATAACACAAGCAAAATAAAAAAGGATTAGATTGCAACTAAAACGAAATCAATCGGGGAATAACGTAAATAAAACAACATAAGGGCCAATGTGCAATGCGCGAATGACATGTAGGGTTAATTTGGAAATATTCCCAACCCTCCAGAACGCTGTGTTGCAAAATGGACTAAGATGAAATCCATAGGAAAATAGGCGGCCCAATTTAAAGAAACAATAGAAACTAGATTGAACCAAGGCGCAAAAGTGGAGGACCTGGCCCGCAAGTAACCCTCCCCATGCCAAAAAGCGCGGATCTAGCCACGGTTGGATCGGGTCATCAGATATGGGTCCTGCAGTCAATGCGGCACCGTTTAGAGCCACCGAAACGGGCATTAAACGGTGCCGTTTCAACCTCATATAACAGCTACCGCAATCCTAAAAAATTTTAAACCCTAAGCTATTCTAAACAAACAGAAAAAGAATCCCTCTTTTCTAACCGTCCTTTCAAATCTCAGGCCTCCGCCCATTCAACTCCGATTCGCCAGGAGGAGAAGAAAGGCTTCATCGGCGCACCCACGAAGGTAAACTCTTTCTCTTTTCCCTCTCTTTTCTGTTGTTTAATGTATTCCTAAACAAAGAAACCGAAAAAGAAAAAGAACTGTGAAGAAAAACGAAAAAGAAAAAAACCGATATACCTCTCCAATCCTTTTTTTTGTATTCAATCTTGTGTAAAAAAGGGAAGAATAAGCCCCCAAAACAATATAGAAATGGGGTTTTATAGCCCCGAAAATACATCCATTTTTCCTTCTATTTTTCCTATTTTTTCTTTTCTGTTGCTATTTTTGTTAGTTTTCTTTTTCTCTTTCTGTTTGCTGCTTGTTTGTTGTGTGCAGGTACGGGTACGAAGACCTACGTGGAGGTACGGAGGTGGCCGTACGGAGGCGTGCGTGGCGGTGTGTGGAGGCCGCTGCGGCGGTGGCTGGAGGGCAGTGATGCTAGGGTTTTCTGATTCTCTTTTTGTTGGGCTATATTGGGTTATTAGATTTGGGTTTATTTGGGCCATTGAGCCCATTGCTTGTAAATGGACACTTAAAATTGGACTATTGTTGTATATGTATACTTTGGTTTATCATTTGTTTTTGGACCGGGCGAATATTGGGTATTACATTACTCATAAGATTTGTGGTCCCGAAACCACTATTTCGACTAGGCCCAAAATCGGGATGTTACATATTTTGTTTGTTTTTTTGGAGTGGAGATGATTTAAAGTTGTAAAGGTACGAGCTTGGGGAAGAGAAAGTGAATTAAAATGGCTACTTTGTATGTGTTACAATTGGCACAGTAAAAGGGGGTTTATAGCGAGTGAAAGAAGAAGATAGAAAGGTGTGATTTTTTATTTTTTTGTGAAGAGGTATAAAGCTGGCGAGAAAAAATGTGTCCAATGGGGATTGTGCCCGTTAGGACAAATCAAACGACTAGGTCACTTTTGATCAAACAGTGGGATCTGAAAATTTTGATCTGCCCTTCATTCGTGGTGAGTTATACGTGACAGTACAATAGTACGAACTATGTTGACAATAAATTCCAAGTGCGTCGACAATGGTACCTAATTATTCTACAAAAATTAAAAAAGTAAAACAGCCTTGAACAAAAACAAAAATAAAATAAAATTACATAATAATAAATTCTATAAAAATTAAATTTTTTCGACCAATTTAATGGTCTCTGTCTCCTTTTGATCAATATCCCCAAAATAATATTTCAATCGCTGCCATTCACTTTGAACTAGTATCTATCATGTAAATCTCTGATTGTGACCGCACCATGAGAAAATACTTTGACACCTTCGAAAGGTTCAGACCAACGAGAGTGCAATTTGTCCGGGTGCAGTTTCAGTCTAAAATAGAATAATAAAACTTGTTGGCCCACGATAAATTGTCGCCGTAAAATAATTTTGTCAAGCCATCGTTTGGTCTTTTCCTTATAAATTGCAGTGTTTTCATAGGCATTTCGCCTAATCTCCTCTAGTTCAATGATATCGAACAACATTTTCTTTCCAACAGCTTCATAGTCCATGTTTACTTACTTAATTGCCGACATTGCTTTGTGCTTCAGTTCAACTGGCAAGACACATGCTTTCCAAAAAACCAATTGATACGGCGATATCCCTAATGGAGTTTTATATGTTGTCTAAAAGGCCCATAAAGCATCATCCAGTATAGAAGACCAATCTTTTCTCAAAGGGTGCACAACCTTCTCAAGAATGTTTTTAATTTGTTCATTCAATACTTCATCTTGTCCATCAGTTTGCGGATGATAAGAAGTAGCCATTCTATGATTAACTCTATATCTCTTCAGTGCAGCTTCCATTTGGTTGTAATGAAAGTGTGTACCTTGATCATTAATCAATGTCTTTGGTGTGCCAAAACGGGTGAATATAAGCTTTTGAAAAAAATTTAAGCATTGTCTTTGCATCATACTTTGGGACTGCAACAGCTTCAACCCACTTCGAGACGTAGTCAACAGCTACTAATATATAAAGATTTCCAAATGAACTTGGAAATGGTCCCATAAAATCCATACTGCAAACATCAAACAATTCAACCTCTATAATTGGCTGCTACAACATTTCATTGTGTCAGGATATAAAACTAGTGCGCTGACACCTATCGTATTGATTCATGAAATTGTGAGCGTCTTTAAATAATGAAGGCCAATAAAATCCTGATTTGAGAACCTTAGCAACAGTTCGCATGCCACCAAAATTACCTCCGGAAGGAGCATCATGACAGTATTTCAGGATTGAAAACTCTCCTCTTCTAAAACAAAACGCCGAATAATATTTTCATTTCATACCTTGAATAAATACGGCTCATTCCAATGATACTTCACTTCTTCACGAAGAAATCTTTCTTTTTTATGACCTGTGGCATCCAATAGGAGTTTTCCACACACTAGATAATTAACCAAATCCGCATACCAAGGGGTTGCATCTATAACAAATAACTTCTCATCTGGGAATGCATCGACAATTTGAAGTATGTTTCCAATTTCGCTGCTAACTTCCAATCGAGACAGATGGTCTACAATTTGATTCTCTAAAACCTTGCAATCTTTTATCTCGATGTCGAATTCTTGCAATAGTAAGATTCAGCGTATTAGTCTTAGTTTTGCATACTTCTTTGCAAAAAGATATCTCAATACCGAGTGATTAGTAAATACGACAACCTTTGCACTGAAAAGATAAGAACGAAACTTGTCGAAAGCGAATACTACAACTAACAATTATTTCTCTGTAGTGGTATAATTGATTTGAGCCTGTGTAAGAGTTTTCCTAGCGTAATAGATGGTGTGAAATATTTTCCCCTTGCGTTGTCCTAGAGCGACACCCACAGCAAAGTCACTTGCATTGCACATAACTTCAAAAGGTTGAGACCAAGCTAGTGTAACGAAAATGGGTGCATTTACTAGCTGCTTCTTTAATTGAATAAATGCATCCAGACATGCATCGTCAAAGAAGAATTTTTGATTCTGTACTAGTAAAAAGCATAAGGGCTTTGCAATTTTTGTGAAATCTCTAATAAATCTTCGGTAAATCCCCACATGCCCAAGAAAACTGCTAATACCTTTCACATTTGTCGGTGGAGGTAATTTTTTAATGATTTCCACTTTAACTTTGTCTACTTTAATGCCTTAACTAAAGATACATTGGCCTAATACAATGCCTTTAGTTTCCATGAAATGACATTTTCCCAATTTAGAACAAGATGTGTCTCTTCACATCGTTGCAATACTTTATCTAAATTATCAGTGCGATGATCAAAATCATTCCCATAGATTGAGAAATCATCCATAAAAACCTTTAAAGATTCTTAAATCATATCCAAGAATATTGTCATCATGCACCTTTGAAATGTGGATAGTGTGTTGCAAAGACAGAAAGGCATACGGCGAAAAGCAAAAGTACCAAAGGGACAGGTGAAATTTGTTTTCTCTTAATCCCCTGGTACAATAGCAATTTGATTGTACCCATAATAACTATCTAAGAAGCAATAATAGGCTTTTCCAACAAGCTTATCTAACATTTGGGAAATGAAAAGAAGTGAGAAGTGGCCCTTCCTTGTGGCAGCATTAAGTTTGTGATAATCCATACAAAATTACCATCCCGTAAGAATGCATGTAGAAATTAATTCATCTTTGTCGTTTCTAACCACAATGATGCCACTCTTTTTAAGAACACATTGCACTGGACTTACCCAATTACTATCAGAAATAGGGTAAACAATTCCAACATCAAACCATTTTATAATTTCTTTCTTAACAATTTCATTCATTTTCTTTTTTAATCATCTTTGTTACTCAATCGATTGCTTACCTTCACTTCCAACTTGATCTTGTGCATGCAAAAAGATGGGCTGATGCCTCGAATATTGGCAACACTCCAAGCAATAGCTCATTTATATTTCTTAAGAATTTAGACCAAATTTTCTTCTAGAGTTACATCTAGTGCTGTAGAGACAATAACTAGGAGAGTATTGTTATCACCAAGAAAGACGTATTTAAGATGAGTAGGTAGTGGTTTCAATTCTAGAGTAGGAGCTTCGCCAATAGATGACTTGAAAATTAGAGCTGTTTTGTTGGCTAAGTCTAAGGATTTACTCTACCATTCATGCCTGAGTTCAATGTTATTAGCTTTAACCACGTTGTCACAATTATCTAAGAATTCATCATTAGATGTCACTGCAAACTCCTCAGAGAGTATTATGCTTTGGTCATTGAATTTTTCCTCAATTATATCATCTAGTACATCGAAAGTATGTAATTCTTCTTTATCCTTACATTGAATAGATTCAAAAACACTGAAGATAATATGCTCATCATTAAGTCACACGGTCAGTTCACCTTTATAAACATCAATAATAGTTCTTCCGGTAGCTAAAAATGGTCGTCCTAAGATTATGGGAACCTTCTTGTCTTCCTCGCAATAAAGTATGGTAAAATCAACCGGAAAAATAAATTTATCCACACGAACTAAGATATCTTTGATTTGCCCTTCAGGTTGAGCCAATGATCAATCAACTAGTTGCAATGCCACTGTAGTAGGTTTCACGTGACCAATTCCCAACTTTCTGAAAGTAGATAGTGGCATTAGGTTGATGCTAGTTCCCAAGTCGTATAAAGCCTTGCCCAAATAATGGTTGCCAATTGAACATGTGATAGTAAAACTCCCAGGATCTTTCATTTTGACAGGTAACTTATTTTTCAAAACAGCACTACAGCCTTCTGTGAGTGCAATAGTTTCCATATCACTGAGCTTCTTCTTCTTCTTGGACAAGAAGAGCTCCTTCATAAGTTTCTCATAATTCAGAATTTGCACAAGAGTCTCTACTAAAGGAATATTGACCTGAAGTTGTTTTAGTGTGTTCAGGAACTGTTGGTACTGCTTATCCTGCTAATTCTCACTGAATCTTTGTGGAAAAGATAAATGTTGAGATACATATAATTATGCCAACACCTTTGATTGCATCGACAGTTTCGAGGATCGGACATTAGGCATATGAGTGACAATTTGTGGAACCTCTTTGTCTGGTGCTTTGACTAGCTCTTCAGATTCAACCTTCTCACTTGGGATGACTTCACTAGTATCTTGAGGTGCTATAGTAGAGTCTGTAGTCGGCTCACCAATTTGTTTACCACTCTTGGGAGTGATAGCCTTACAGTGTTCTTTCCCCCACAAACTGGGATTTTTTGTGTCACTAGGTAGTGTGCCTGGTGGTCGAGTATTCAAATTCAAAGCAAGTTGTCCTAATTATTCCTTCAACGCTCGAATAGAAGATGAATTCCCTTGTACAATAGCTTCTGTGCGAGTCATAAGCTCCCGCATTAAAGCCTCAAGAGCTGCTAACGGGTCAGAAGGAGAAGCTTGCATGTACTGTTGTCGTCGATGTTCTAGAACATGTTGATTCGACATTGAATAGTGTTATGACTGCGTTTGATTCTGGTGTGGATGCATCTGGCTTTGTTGTGGATGAATCTGAGTGTGCTGATTGTAGTTCTGTTGTTGTTGGTTGTAATTCCCTTGTCTTGAATTATAATTGCCTTGAGTAGATATATTCCCATATCAAAATGTCGCAGCATTTTGTCCACTATTCTGAGTTCCCCAAGATTGTTGATTGCGTGCAGAATTATTTCAACAGGTGCCATAAGAATTGTTCCGAATGTTACTGATATAAAAATCATTCTCTGCATGTTGTGGACAATCTTCATAGCTATGATTGTCACTGCAATTCTCACAACAAAAGGTAGGAACATCAACTTGTTGAGCGACTTGTATAGGTGCAACGTCACTAGTCCCTTGCATATTTTTATCATATTTGCAAGAAAAAAAACTTTTGCACTAAATGTAGATATTGCATCCAATTCAATAACTCCTGGAGTAGATTTTGCTTGTGCAGCTCTAGAGATAGGATATTGATAGTCATTTTGAGCAATTCTCTCACGAATTCCAATATCATTATTATAAGTACAATCCAACAAAGGACCATTGGCTGATGCATCGAAAAGATTACTCATGTGTGAATTCATCCTATTATAGAAAATCTCAATTTGTGTTTCTTTTTGAATGTCGTGCATGGGACAACGTCGAAGCAAATATTTATAACGTTCCCATGTGGTGTATAGATTCTCCTCATCTAGCTAACGATAAGTTGTAATATCATTTTAGAGATGAGCATTCATTGTCGAAGGGTTAAATCGCAAAACAAACTGTGTTACTAGTGTATTCCAAGAAGGAATTAATCCGGCAGGTAGCCCAAGGAACCAAGTACGAGCTCTTCTCTACAAGGAATAAGGAATAATTGCATCTTCAAAGTGTCATCAAGAACACCTTATTAACTAAATGAAGCACAAATCAATAAAAATGATTTAAGAAGTTCTCGTGCATCTTCATGTGGCAGTCCAACATATTCCCCATTAGAATTCAACATTTGAAACATTATTGGCTTGAGTTAAAAATTTCCAGTTTGGATTGCTGGCCTAACAACTCCTGGTTGTAAGTCATCCAAAACAAGTACTACAAAATCTCATATAGTCCTATTTTGTATTTGAGCATCTTGCGGCAACGGTGAGCCATTAGCATTTTGGTACTGCATCAGGGGTATGACTTCATAGTTTCTTGGTAAAGCCATATTCCTTTGTTTTCGAAGTCTCCTCTGAATGGTTCTTTCGATTTCTAGATCAAAATCGGCAATAAAATCTGAATTGCTTCGGGTCATTGAACACCTAAAATAAAATGTGAAAATAGCGACAGAAAGAAAACAAGTTAGTAACAACTAAATATTATGAAATAAAAACAAAAAGAACAAACATCAAACAAACGCCATCCCAGGCAACGGCGCCAAAACTTGGTCAATTGTTTAACGTCACAGCAATAATATGCAAGCGTACACTGTCGATGTAAGTATAGTAGACATATATGAGTCTATCGAATATCGATCCTAGGAGGATGGTTGTCTTTTTTCTATCAATGTCAATGCAATAAATAGATAGAAACGAGATAAATTGTGAGAGTAGTTGTTGAAGCAATAACTTGAAAATAATAAGATAAAATATAATAATGATAAACTGGGATCCCCAACGTGAATATTCAATAGAATAATAAGTGCTCACTAGGTATAAAAGGATAGGTGATTGTCGATGCATTAAATTGCAATGAATATCTTACCAAGCTGAACTTATATATTTAATCTAAGAATTAAACATGCACATTAGCCACAGCTTCCGATGATGGCAATGGAACACTATTAAGAACAAGTGGATTAAATTCCTCTAATCCTCAAGCAACTTCCATTGTCATGCTTGTTAGCTTGAACTGTCACTGCACTTTCCAGTGTCAGTGACTGCAATAACACTTCCATGCTAAAAACATTCAAACCCAAAGATTAAATAGTAGAAGCAAGATTGAATAAAATAGCATTTAACCCATAAATCATGTATACTTTCGTACAAACATGAAATAGAAAGTAATTACCAACGTTTAGAAAATAAATTTAAAAGGAACAAGTGGAGAGTACTATTCCTAGAAAATATCAACTTGATCTCTCAACTCCCTCTTATGTCGCACTCAGGGCTCCTCGTCAAGAGCTAATCTGCATCCTTTTCACGTCGGTTCATCCGTAGGAGGCTTAAGCCGCCATAGTTGAAAAGCTTCAAAAGATAGGTTGAATAAAATAATATCCCCCAAAAGAAAGAACCTCCCCCATTTTCTTTTCACGTGAATATTAATATTTATCCAAATAGCACAGGTGTCCTTTCATCAGTCATGCTACCTCTATACGTACAATTTGGTTGTACCAGATTGGCTACCTCAAACATTTTTGTTCTTATCCGGACAGTTTTCAGGTGTGGAGATAATTCTTGGCGTAATCTGGAAATACTCATGCAGAGACATCAGTACCAAAACTAGACGAAATGAAGGATAAATAGGTTAAGATCCACTAAGTTATAAAATGGAAATTACTGAACTGAAAATGCTAAAATATGTGCTAAAGATAACTAAATGGGGACAACTTAACCAATGAGTAGGAAGAAAACATATGTTCTTTCTAGTACTATCACTGAATAACTGAAGATTCTTTCAAACATTTCTTAATTCCCTTTTATTACATAAGTACTTCTCAGAAGAACATACCTTCAGAATCCATTTTATACAAACCACATCCTATTACTTCCAGTTATCTCAGAATAGTTGATCACAAACATAATTCATAGGCAAATGCATACACATTTTGGCGAATACATATGAAGATCTAAGTACCATTAAACTATTAATCAAATCATAATTTGAATCAATGCCACACAACTTATACCGATAATATACTAGTAAATCAATCGGATGACTTCCCTGACATTATACTCTAGAAACTCAGATGCTCAAAATAATCAATAATCAAATTTCATATGGTTTCAAACGAAGTCATTATACCATCAAGATATGAAAGATTCCAAATAACTCTGATTCAACCATTTCATATCACAAACGGACCCAAAATGACAATTTATTAGGTCACCAATTGATATGAATATATCCATATCCAACATTATCGGACCATCATGGTGGATACCTTTATTAACATACAAATACATAATTCTTTTCAAAACTTATTCAATTATTTCACAGATCTTGATAAATCCTTAACCCTGAGCATATTAATATCTTATCATAGCCATACATTATTACAGAATTAACAAACTTTATCCATAATTTACCATAATAACATATATACACATCTTACCAGACATACATAATAGATCACGCCACTAGGGCGAAACAGAACACGCCATAAAGGTATAATATAGAATCTCGTGTTTATTGTCCTAGCGGACTTCACAAAAGATGAATGGGTTTCTTTATCATGGACTTATACAAAATTTCATGTATCGTGATCTGCCATTTCGATTTACACATTATCGAAGGCAACACCATGAACAATCCATATAGACATCATATCATGCCATGGTCTTACACACATTCATGTATCGTGTTTCTCCAATCCAGTTTCATCTTACTAGAGGCTACACCATGAAAGGCTCCAAATCATATTAAGATGCCATTGGTATCTAGCTCATGGTTATCTTAAACAAGAAACAAAAAACTACTTAGAGAACATAAATTCACTATTACAACTTTTATACATACAATTTACTTATCATCTCAATCGCTGACAACCTCATGCAAAAACATTGTACTTCAAGCTTTACTGTTCATATAACTCTTACAATCTTACTCTTTCAAAACTTAGTATGCAAAGTTGAAATTGTAACAACCCAAATTTTTTTGCTTAAAAGAATGTAGAATTATTTCAAAGATGAGTAAGTGACACTGTGGTTAAAAGAAAAATAAGGAGATAGTACAAATCGCTCAAGGTCTCGAGTTTGCTTCCCTTCCCTTGCAAAATAACTTAATTTTACTAAATTTTCTCCTTCACAATATTTTGTGCCACCCATGCCTATTAACTTAGGTATAAATATAACTTTTCACCTAATTATCATCCTTTAGTCTTTTGTTTTCTACCTTAGTCACCCCTTCTTCTTCTTCAACTTTTTCCCATTTCCCTCCACTGTGCCACCCTAAAGATCCTTTTTCCTTGTCGTCCTTCCCCCTTCATTGGTGCTGGTTTTGGAATTTTTTCTTCCATAATTTTTTTATCTCACTATTTTTCAAGCCTTGAAATAGTCTTTAGAACCACTGGAAAATAGGCCTCCATTGTTGCCCCAAAGATCTCCATTATTGCCACTTTACCTTGCTAGAGTAAGTGTTTAATTCTCTCATTATTCTACTGCATTTTCTTATTGTTTTGATTTCAAAATCAGATCTAAAAATTTTGATTTTTATACTGGTTTTAAACCAATTATTTCCAACCCTCAAACATCCCTTTCGAACCACCTAAAACTATCCCAAAAATCATCGTCGACAGTGGTGGTTGTTATTTCTAAAGTTTTTGTTTTTATGGACTGACGGTATGAGATTTATTTAGTAAAATACATTATTTTTCCAGCCTTGGTTTATACTATTTTCAAGCCTAAAATATTCCTTAATTAGTTATAAACAAATCTCTTTTGGTGCTTTTTGAAACAGTCCCCATCATACTCAATTTTAGTGATGTGCCGCTCCTAGATCTACCATTAAGGGCTACTGATTTTTATTACTTTTACCACTTATTTCCAAAAAGGTTTAGGTCTATTAAAAAATTTCTACTCAGTGTTTAATCATGTATGACTTTGGAAATTTTGATCTTAATCGTTTGACAACTCAAATCTGACAAATCAGGAAGCATAAGAGCAATTGCTTGTCGATTAATGCGTAATTTTGGCTTGGTTGTTACGGAATGTGTTATTTGATTGAATTAAGGTTATAAATGGATTATTAGATACTAATTTTTCAATATTTACGATCTTAGGTGCTGACTGAAAAGCTTCGGATCAATAGTGAGACATTCACCATTCGTGCCCTCGTTTTTCATTGAATCAGTGTAAATGAGCAAATTGAATTGGATTTTATAATTGAGATATGGGGTAACACTAATTTGGTTGACCCCTTAGAGGATGTTTAAAGGTTGATTTCGCAACACTTTAACTCAATAAATGTTGTATTTTAACTTAGGTTCAAGTTAAGTCTAAAGGAAGAATAGCGAGTTTCACAAGTAGTGCTACAATTGTGCAAAATTAAGGTGTGGCTTCTAACTAGACCTGATCATGGGTCGGGCCACCCTGCCCATTCCGAAGGCCCGCTTGAAATGTGGGAGGGTTTGGACAAAAATGTAGGCCCAAAAAATGGACTTGGACAAAAAAATAAAGTCCGTTTAAAAAATAGGTCGGGCCTCGGGTAAGGCATTTTCTGCCCGGGCTTGGTCCAAATTCACTAAAGGACAAAAAAATCTACTTTTTTTAATATTATTTTCTTGTTTTCTCCCTATTTTGCTACCATTTTACTATTATGTTGCTACTATTTTATTGTTATTGTTTGGATATGGTATAAAACTTATTTTATTGTTAATTTTATTATTATTTTAAAGACATTTGTTAATTTTGTTATTATTTTAGAGACATTTGCTTGTTAAGTTGCATCTATTTTAGTGTTATTTAAGTATACATAATTTTTTAAAATTTGTTGGGAAATATTTATTTTGATGTTTTTAGTATTTTTGATGTATTATATATATTTTAAAATTATATAAAAAATAATATAAAATTTAATATGGGTGGGACGAGTCGGGGTCGGGGTCGGGTTTTAGCATTTTTATTCGGGTCAAGATTGGGCAAAATTTTAGGCCCATTTTTTGGGCCGGGCCAGCTCGGGCCTAGCAAACAAGCCTGAATTTTTAGTTGTGCCCGGCCCGGCCTGGCCTAACCCATGCACACCTCTAGTTTTAACCTATAAACTTGAATGCCTAAATAAAATTTTTAACGATTAAATCGAAGTTTAAGCTTGTTGGTCGGGCTTAGTTAAATGGATAAGTAAGTGATTTTAAGGTGGCCGAATCAGGTACGTTTCATGCCTCAACTGAACGGCATGTTCACACAAATGCATGATTGACTAATTGTTTGTTTTACTAGTATTGGTATGAAATAACATGAATGGTTTGAATATATAATGTGTGCTGGATGTATGTATAGCATGTATTAAAATGAAAATAAAGATTGAATGCATGAAAAGCATGCATGAGTGAAATGCTATGAAATGTACTAAATGAAAGTCTGCTACACATGCACTAGAAAAATTGCTTATAAAAAATAATGAAAATATGAATTGTTGGAATGTCACTGTATTGATGGTTAAATTTAATGCTTGATAAGTGTTACTATAGAAAGAAAGTAAACGATATTATGAGGGCACATAAAACATGCTATTTAAATATGAATACAAAAGGAATGTATTCTTGGTCATAAAACATGTGCATGGGTGGGTTATTGTGGATGACGGAGGAGTTCCATGGAGTAATGACGGCATATTAAGTCCACATTTATGTTGCCAATGCACTGCATCAGGAGAAATGAGGAGAATGGTGATTATTTCACATTTTAAATGGCAATATAACTGCATTGCATATAATAATGGTTTAACCACATCGAGCATAGCTCACAATGTTTGGAGTTTGGCAGATGGGTTTTTAGGAATTCGTGGTGTGTAGTGAATGGTTGGGTAGGATTCTTTATGCATTGCATTATGTCCATGATACACTCGAAAGAGAATGTTTTATGGTATGTGATATGCTGCATTAATTTATTGATTGATGTTTGCATGGATAATTGAATGTTCTTACTGTTAGACTCACACTGAGCTAGATAGCTCACCTCCACAGTTTCAAACATCTCAAGTAATGCTTGAGACTAGAATTGCACCAGGCATGCAGACATATGAAAGACTTTGGACTAATAATTTATTTTGCTTAAGTTTTACTTAAATTTATTTGGTTTTTGGACTGTCAATTTATTTGGTCTGTGCTTTGGGTTTTATCCTGCTTTGGGTTTTTTCATGCATGCATACTTGAAACGTTGATTTGATTTTATAAGCATATTTTGAAATTGGACAATGCATGATACTTGGTTTAACGATAAATCTGATATAAACTGAGTTTTCCACTACAGTAAAAAATAACAAGATTTTGTTAAATGAAACAACGAGTAATGTGTTTTCTAAACTATGAAAACACTAATAACATGACCTAAGGATGGATCATTTAAATAATGAAACTTTTTCTAGAATAACAAAGTTAAATCATGTTTTTTTCTTAAAAGAGAGAGGAACTGAAGTTTTCAAAGAGTGGTGGGATAGTTAGTCATATAGGTGGTTGATGTGATCTTCACAATTTGGTCATAACATTTAGGCTGGGTTAGGGAGCTTACATTAATACTTAAACAAAAAAGGAATAACCACTGATTAAACCCAGAATCATAACTTCCAGCTTAAGAAGGAAAATATACCATTTGATTTAAGAAAAAAAATCAGAGAACAACATGCAAGGAAGAAGAAGAATCTCTTTTAGAACCCATGCCACACACATATAAATGACAACCCAATGTACTTAGTGGAATCTAACAAGTGCCACACGTTTCAGAATTTGTCTTCTTAATGGTCTACAATTTCTGAGAGAAACATAATTAAGTACCCCATATTAAAAATTATTAGGCTAGGCTATCTAGTTTATATCTATCTATATTACTTATAATCTAACTAGCACAATATTCTAGATAAATGAGACGTACTATACCTTTGGTGATAACTCACACCTTACTTCTCCTTTATCGTTTAACATAATATTCTCTTTAATATGGTAGAATATCATGAAATAAAATCCTTACTTACTTAAGTGGTGGCTATTAAATTCCCACACATATACACTAAAATAAGAAATTGGGCGAATTACACTTTGTGTAACACCCCAAAGTAGGGTTTAAGAGTTTTAAGGGTATTTTAGGGATTTTAGTTTTAAAGTTTTTAGAATTCTATGCCATGGTACACCATAGATGTTCTCAAATATGGTTTTTAGAAAATTAAATAAATTTCTAAAACTGAGTTTTAAATACCTTTAATTTTGAAAATAGGATTAATTTGTAAAAGAGTCAAAATTTAGAGTTTTAAAGAGGCAAATAGACCATATTTTAAAATCCAACCTAAAAACCCTTATTTATAGTTTTATTTTCACGTTAGTCTTCTTCTCCTCTCACACTTGGTTCGTCCATAATTCTCCCAACTCTTTCAATCGATTTTGAATTCTAAATCCTAATTCATTTTGATTTCTATCATTAATTAAGTTATAAATTTCCATACAAGTTAAGAAAAACAGCTAAAAAAAACCATAGTTTTCTCCATTATAAAGCTTTCGGGTTTTCGATCAAACGCTTGATTTTTCGTCGCCTAAGGTAACGGTTCAACTCCTCAATAGTTGTAAATTTTATTTAGTCTTTAAAACTAAGTTTTTTTGCCATTAAATTACATGTTTTAAATAAAAGCCAAAAATTGGCTCGTTAATGGTGGATTTCAGGATTTTGAGTGAAAGTGTGGTTTCAAAGTATTTTTCAATTAGTTTTAACATGATTAGAAGGTTTCTAAACTTACGAAAAGTTTCATTAAAGATTTCTAAGGATTTAATGAATTTTCATTAAGATGAATGAAATCGGTTTTAGGTGAAAAGACTAAGTATAGATCGAGATATTCAAATTTAAAGTTTTCTATGTCGAAGGTTTCGCTCAAAAGTGAACTTAGCATAGGCTTGTATTTTTATATTGTTTGATGTGAGCCTTTGGCCGAATTTTGATTGTGTTGTTGTGTGATTTACTTTATTGAAGTGTTGGAATCGATAGGACCTTCTACGAGTAGAAATAAAGGCAAGAAAAAACTAGTTTAAGCTTTCGGCTTTTCGGCGAAAGTGTAATCGGTGAGTGTTTGGAATCTCTACTTTTAGACACAATTAATAGTGTTAATTGGGAGCTTAGGAATAACCTAAACCCCTATATTAAGTTCCTAGTGTAAACTTTCTATTTCCCTTGCTTTATTTTGGCAATTATGTGAGTATGTGAATAATTGTGGATTGATTACTATGATACGATATTTTGATATGAGATGTGTGTGATGACTATTCTGAATTGTGTTGTGTTGTAGGCATGATATACATGACAAATGACTGTGATAATAATATGCGAATAATGCAAATATGTAGCGAAAGCAAGCAAAATTTTAGTAAATATATATGTGTTGAATTGTGGAATGTAATATTATTATGACAGGTAATATGTGAGAATACTTGTATGTAATATATGATTTATTGATTTTAATGCACACATATGTGGATGGATATGTGATGGTTCAATGAGTATAGTTGTGGCACTTAAAGTACAAATAAATGTGAATCCGATAAGCATGCGTTGTGTACAAGTTGTGATGTAAATTATTGAATATGAACAAAGATGATATGAATTAAATTAGTAATGAAAACCGTTGGATATAGTTGGTATGCCATAATATTGGGAGTACTCACCTATATTCGTTGTGTGATTTCGGCGTTGAGGCCTTGGGACATGTTGGAGAGATAAGGGAATGTGAGCTAAGCTTCATTCAATAGGACATGTTTGGTGTGTTGGAGAGTGATAGCTTTATGCTTCACTTATGGGACACTTCGATTTTATTGAGAATATCACAGACGAGAAAAGGGACCTATTGGTGAAGGATTTATGTGTCGAAGGAGCATTGTGGGTGGGTTCACATCAAAGAATTATAAGATGCACCATCGCTTCCTGACACTGCAAAGCAAAATCTGGTTTCATTTTGTCAATTGCAGGCTATTGCCCTCTACTCACAGCACCACCGTCAACCTTGATAGAATGTGTTCGATACATTCAAATGTCAAGGGTAGAAAGATTGATGTTGGCGCAATACTCTACCAAGAAATTGCTGACTGCGCTGTAGGGAAAATTGGAATTTTCCCATCATTGGTGATGCTATTGTGCTAGCAGAATGGGGCCGTGCCCCGTGATGATGATGAGGTCTTGAAGAATAAGAGCCCGATAAATGAAGCCTCTATTGAAAGAATGACTTGTGGCAAAGATACACTGACAATGAAGGAGGCAGAGACCAACAAGATAAGGAAGGGCAAAACCAAGGCAGAAAGCAAGGAAACAGACCTAATTGCAGAGACATCATTGTTGTGCAAAATGTAGGATATTGAGAAGTTGGCCAATTCCATTAGCAATAAGCAGATTAGGCTTGTTGCTACAATAGAGGATATGGATAGATTGCAAAATTTGTTCTACACTTATACAAAGGCCTGTAACAACTCTATTGTAGCCGCATTAAGTCAGTTAAGCCCAACCCGACTCCTGAAATTTCAAGTGTTCCCACCGATCATTTGAGATTATGCACTCTTATCCGGGGAAGATGACTTATGGGATCGAGACAAATTGATGGAATCCCCTCCCATTGTGCATGTCTTTGATGATGAGAAAGAAGAGGACTCAAGGGACATTGAGGAGTGCATATGAAGGATTGATAGCCTGGTCGAGGGTGACTTTATTGCTGGTCAAGAGGCACCTGTTGTTGAGGAGGAGTTGATGTGGGAGAGGAGGAAGTCCGTGTTGCAGTTGTGAACGAGAAGGTCGAGGAAGAAAATACTGAGAAAGAAGCTGCTGAAGACATTGTCAATATATCCGAGTTTGTGGATACAACTACTGATAATCTGGAGTGAGATGGAGCTAGACCGACGGAAGTTGTAGAGGTAACCAGTGAGAAGCACCACAACTCATTGGCGATAGTGGTCTATACCGGACCACTCTAGGTGACCCCTCCTACACAAGAAACAACTGATGATGCTGGGGCAGCGCCGAAAACTGATGAGGGATCAAAGAACCATGCGAAGCCCAAAAAAAAGAAGTTAAAGTGCTCTAAAGATAAAAAGCGAAAGAAGGGGGAGAAAAGAGGAGGAAGAAGAAACACCGTGTAACCACATTGATGGCCGAGGAAAACTAAGTTAGTTTATTTTAAGTTTTAACTGTAGTATTCATGCATTACATGTAGCTGTTATTTTCATTTTGTTACTGCACATTGTCATTGCATTTTTATTATCATTGCATTTTAATGTTAGTGCATTGGGGACAATGCAAACTTTAAGTTTGGGGGAATACATATGGGGTTTGGAAAATCACTCATATTTCAAAAAAAAAAGTTTATTAAAGCATGCAAGGTTTATTTATGGTTAATGCAAATGTGTTTGAAAATTTTTGTTACATTTGATGCTTAATTCTTGAATCATGTGAATTATCAATAAATGAGTTGGATAAATTTGACTGAATGTTGTATCTTCAATTATTTGATGAATGATTTAGGTTGCATTAGTAATGGATGACTTGTAGCATTCCTTGAACCTTGAATGAATCTACCTTTTACAGCTGCTTATATATATAGTTATGAATAAGAGAGGGAACACTCCAATGCAAGCAGTAGAAAAATGAATCTGACCAAAGGCTATCTTTGCATGAGTGTGTGTCAGCGCAATTATGTACTCCCTGGGGGTTTCTTGTACTTCATCGGTACTTCTCAGGAACAAGAGTATAGTAATGCAACAATATCTGTTATTCACAAAAAAATGAGAGAGACATATATTGTGCAATAAATGTTGTACTGGTAGATAGAATTTAGGATTTAAAGCATAATATTGGTTTTGAAGAAGTTGCAATCTTATTCATTCATACTTATGTATTGTCGATGCAATATTCTGTCATCTGAGTGTGACTCATTCATTGGGATTTTAGGTCATTCAAGTTGCTAGAATGATAATTTTTCTTAGTGAATTCTTGTTTAGCCTTGCTAATTTCTGTTTTACTTGAGGACAAGTAAAAACTCAAGTTTGTGGGTGTGATAGTACTAGAAAAAACATATATTTTCTCCCTACTTATTGGTTAATTTATCCTCATTTAGTTATTTTTAGCACATATTTTAGCATTTTCACTTCATTAATTTGCATTTTTTAACTCAGTGGATCTTAACCTATTTATCCTTAATTTCGTCATGTTTTGGTACTGATGTTGCTGCATGAGTATTTCCAGATTGCACCAAGAATTGTCGTCGCACCTGAGAGTTGTCCGGATAAGAACAAAAAGGTGTGAGCTGGCTAGTCTAGTACAACCAACTTGTACTACAAAGGCAGCATGATTCTGATGAAAGGGCACCTGTGCTATTTGGATAAATATTAATATTCACGTGAAAAGAAAAGGGGGGAGGTTCTATTTTTTTTGGAAGATTATCTTCTTCAACCTATCTTTTGAAGCTTTTTGGCTATGGTGGATTAAGCCTCCTACAGGTGAACCGACGTGAAAGGGATGTAGATTAGCTCTTGACGAGGAGCCCTAAGTGCGACATAAGAGGGAGTTAAGAGATCAAGTCGAGATTTCCTAGGAATAGTACTCTCTACTTGTTTCTTTTATATTTCTTTTCTAAATGCTGGTGATTACTTTCTATTTCATCTTTGCATGTAAGTATACATGATTTCTAGTTTAAATGTTATTTTATTCAATATTGTTTCTACTGTTTAATCTTTGGGTTTGAATGTTTTTAGTATGGAAGTGTTATTGCAGTCACTGACACTGGAAAGTGTAGCGACAGATTAAGCTAACAAGCATGACAACGGAAGTTGTTTCATTTCCATCATCAGAAGGTGTGGCTAATGTGCATGTTTAAGTCTTAGATTAAATATAGAAGTTAAGCTTGGTAAGATATTCATTGTAATTTAATGCATCGACAATCACCTATCGTTTTATTTCTGGTGAGCACTTAGTATTCTGTTGAATATTCATGTTGGAGATCCAAGTTTATGATTATCATATTTTATCTTATTGTTTTCAAGTTATTTCTTCGACAACTACTCTCACTATTTATCTCGTTTTTATATATTATTACACTAACATTGATAGACAAAAGACAACCATCCTCTTGGGATTGATATCTGATAGACTCATATCTGTCTACTATACTTGCATCGACAGTGTACGCTTGCACATTATTGCTGTGACGTTAAACAACAGATTAGTCAGATAAGAATGAATTGGTATGCAAGGGTATGATTATTGGTATATATATGTGTATCAAAACTGTAATGGTATTTGCCTGATATAAGTGGTTCAGAATGATGGTTGACGCGTAAATGTTCTTCCAAGAATATAAAGTATTTGCCAAGGTATGATGTGATGAAGCTCACTAAGTACTCTTGTACTCATAAGGTTTGTGATTTTGTTCAAGTGTTTGGAAAGAGATTGTGCCAGGAGGGACGATGCCAAGAGTACGCTAGAGTAGCGGTGAAGTGGGTCATTATGCATACAATGGAAGTGTAGCGTAGTTAGGTTATGTCATTTGTGTCAGTAGTTAACCAACTACTATATTATAATGATTTGTATCAAGACTGATGTAATAAGTTATTTTAAACACCTCTTTTTTTAGATTTTAAGATTTTCTCTTAAATTAATAAATAAAATATTTTAAAGAAATGAGAAATTGTAAACTATTTTGTTAATTTGTTAAGTATTGTGTGTAGTAACTCCCGAGATCCAGACCCAGCAAATCAGGTCGGGTTAAGGGCATTATAGGCAATAGATAACACCAAGGAAACTAGAAACCACAAGAGAACAAAGAGCATGGGTAGAAAGTATCACATCATAAGGGAGGAAGTAGCAACCAGAATAGTGGTTGTAGTCAAAGTCATATCAAAGGATAACCTTGTGTACCTATTTATTAAGACTCTAATAGCTAGGAGTTTTGAGAAACATGTAGAAAGCATGGGGTTGTAAAATTGAATTATTTATTTCATTAGGGCAAGTGGGAGACTGTTGGATATTGTAACACCCCTAACTCGTATTCGTCACTGGAACAGGGTTACAGAGCATTACCAAACAAACGAAACAATAAACCATTCAATTCATAAATCAATGCGATACATATTCTAATTTCATTCAAATACATTCATAAAGTCCCTTAATTGAGCCCTCGAGGCTCTAAAAAAATACAATAGAAACAGCCTGAGACTAACTCGGAAGCATTTAGAAAGTTTAGGAAAAAGTTAGAAAAATTTACATTGCAGGGGTTACAGGGCTATGTGACCAGGCCGTCTGGCTCACACGGTTGAAACACACATCTGTGCCTCAAGCCATGTAACATTCGAAATAGGGACACACGGTCATGTCCCAGCCCACGCTTGTGCCCGTGTAACTCACTGACTTAGGTTACACGGCCAAACCACATGGCCGTGTTGCCTGGCTGTGTGTCACACACGGCTGAGACACACGTCCATGTCTTAGGCCGTGTAGACAAGAAATAGGTCAAAATCAAGCCTTTTCTTTCACCCAATTTCAACAAGTACCAACACACCAAATGAACCTATGATCAAGGCACCAAAACATGCCAAAATATGCATAATACAACCATTTCAATATACCATAAGCCCGTTAAACCAATATGCCATTTAGGCACCTCAATCACAACCAAACATTCAGACATACATTTACATCAAAATGATCATGTTTCATCCAAACAACCTTAACTAAATTCCATATCAACACATAACCTAATTGACCACATTTCAACCATGCCAACACATACCACTTTGGACATTTAACCCATGCATCAATTTGGCAATAAAAACACCAACCATCAAGGCATCAAAAGCCAAAAGCACACCAACCATATTACCATATTTACAAGCCAAACATAACAACTAGTTCATCAAAGACAAATCCACCTATACATGCCATTATAACTTTGATTAAGACATCAAAAACTACCAATATAATCGATGAATAGTGTGATAGATCTCCGACAAGCTTCCAACTCGATCGAGCTTCTGATAATCTATAAAGTAAAGGAAAATAACTAAGTAGGCAATGAATGCTTAGTAAGCTTGTATGAATATTAAACATAACATTTCATCATATATATGAAATTTATACGACAAATGTAAAGCTTTACCAATGCCACAAGATTTATCAAACTATGAAACTATCAACTCACATATACTTTCTATTCATAACATAATAAGATCTTATAAGTTGTACTACATAATCATCAATCTTTTCTTAAAATGATGAATCATTCCACTTACTTACTTTCCGTTCCATTTACTTAGCAAAAGCTTAATTACATTATCAATTCATGAATTAGTATGATTATTCATGACATTGGTAAATTCACCTTTAGCATAAGTAAATTTCTCACATATAGATAAGTCCTTTAATTCATCAATCCTTTTATCTTATCGCATTACATTTCAATTGTGAACTTACCATTTCATTACATTTTTCTCACCCATTTCATTTGCACAACACAAGACATAAACATAAACATCTTTTGGGATCAAGTACATGATAAATCATTTGATAAGAAATTACATATTTTCATTTGCATAGTACAAAGTATAAACACAAAAATTAACCATATGTGTTCCTGTCATCCACAATCCCAACCAGAGAATTGAAACATTCAATTCAAGTTTAAATATATGGCAATTCCATCAAAATCAATAAACAATTTACCTTACCGAGATTTACAGTCAGGCGAATTCATCTATTTTCAGATCAATATTCAAAAAATAATAAATCTTTCAAATTCATTAAATATATTACCTTACCGAGATTTTCCATTCGAAGAATGACTTAAGGATAAGAGTACATCGTCAGATTAACCGAACACACCAGACAGAAGCTCACAAGAGCTAATCCAACCGAAATACACCAAACAGAAGCTCATAAGAGCTGATCCAACCGAAACACGCCAAACAAATACTCATAAAAGCTGATCCAATCGAAACACACCAAACATAAGCTCATAAGGGCTGATCCAACCGAAACACGCCAAACAGAAGCTTATAAGAGCTGATCCAACCAAATCATACCAAACAGAAGCTTATAAGAGCTGATCCAACCGAAACACGCCAAACAGAAGCTCATAAGAGCTAATCCAACCAAAACACGCCAAACAAAAGGTCATAAGAGCTAATCCAACCAAAACACGCCAAACAGAAGCTCAAAAAAGCTGGTCCAATCGAAACACGCCAAACAGAAGTTCATAAGAGCTAATCCAACCAAAACATGCCAAATAGAGAGTATAACACGAAAGTTCGCAACAATTTTGAACCTCGATTTACTCGGGTAATATGCAAATATCTCCCTCCAATACTATCTGCACTCCAAACCCCAATAACACACCAAATTACGATTGTACCCTATCCTGCGTTCAATCCAAACTAAACATCAAATTCAATATTATATCTCAAATTACCATTAATTATCAACAATTAAAAATAAATATATAAGTTGTACCATGTTAATCTACTTAACAATTCATATTGTTTAACGCTCTAAAAATTGGCCTAGAAGTTTCGGTCGGATCTCGGAGGCAACATTGATCACCAAAGTGATCGTAGAAATTTTTTACAACACGAGTTGTTAAAGTCTCACTTCAACACAGTTCGCTTAATTCAAATTTAACCGTTTAATATTTCAGGACCTAAAACAGAAAATTTCAAGACATGTTGAAAATGTTCAGAATTATAAATTCGCAGATTCAAAACTTTATTCCAAAACAAAACTTAATTTATGGAATTCCAAAAATAAACTTATACAACAATCCCTTTTTAACACGTACAGTCCAAAATAGTTTGAAAACTAAAAAGAAAAGACTTATTAGTTCTTTTTCAAACATGTCACTCCGAGACCTCCGAGATGCCGAGCCCAGCTCTAGAACATGCAAGTAACTGGAAAGGGAAAACTAAGGAGGTGAGCTACGCTAGCTCAGCGTGAGTTTGAAACGGAAGAGAATACCAAAAGACGAAGTATCAAAAACAATTATTTCAAAATTAAGGTACACAGTCTGTGTATATTAAAAGAAACTTGCGTCATAAGTTAAACATACAAACCATTTCCCTAGACATTCAAAGAAGTAAAAATTAGTTCCATACACACGAAAATACTAAAACACATCATCTTACCATTAGCTTCGCAACAATTCGAAAATGAAATAACCACAAGTTTTAATCAATACACACACTAACATATTATTCAGACAACCGACGTAAGTTCAAATGCAAAATGGATGCAACAAGTTAAAAACAACCCACCCCAACAACTGAACACAACTTCGACCGCCCTGCACACCACATATGAGCTATATCAAGCCCAACCAACCCTACACACCATATAGAAACTTGAAAGGTCATCCACCCTACACACCACATATATGGAACTAAGCCACTGAGGTATCAATATGCAACTAAGCTAGCATATGAATAGTACATTACAATAAACCACTGTACAGATGTGTTGCAGTTAAAACTGCCAAATCAGATCAGAATTCTTTCTCTTTGCAACCAAACCCATAATTTTATGCAAATGAATGTATGCAAACAGATCAATAACAAACTTACAGAAACAATATACACGACTGACAAATAGTCAAACAGAATCAGAGGTGTATATCTTTAATCGATCAGATTCAGAACCAGATATAACGATACTTAATTACTAGGTAATGTCCTTTAACACTTAAACAAACCATTAAATTAGTGCTATGAATACGAATAACGCATATGTTCGGGCCAAAACAGAGTCCTAACCACCCTTAGTAAAACCTAGTCGAGGGTTTGAACACACAAAAACTCTCTGTAACTCTCTGTCCAAATTGGCCAAAATAAGGTGCAGGGCAGACACGGCCGTGTGGAAGTCTCACACGCTCGTGTGAAAATTAACTAAAATCTCCAAATTCAGCCACATAGCCGTCTGGATAGGCCGTATGGCACCAAAATTTTCTCAAAAACCTTAATTCCCAAATGCAAACGGTCGTTTGAACCGTCCATGTGTGGCACACACCCGTGTAGCCATCCGTGTGGTCACGAAACCGTATCGAAGCTAGCTGCGGAACATGCATTAGTTGCCGAAACGATCCCCCAACCCTCGACAACTCAAAAATACACCAAAAACACACATAATTTCAAGCCATTCCTTGAAAATTGACCCTTTGATTGGTCTATTTGAAAGACACACAAATTTTTCACATTTCATGAAAACAAGTCAGAAATTCGATAACAAAAAGGAAAGGTCTCTAAACACACACCTTAAACGGAAAAACAAGCACCCAGAATTATTCGACTCGCTCCACCAAGCATATTGAGAAACCTCAATTAACCAAACGAATTGAACTATAAGAGTTTCAATTACGAATCAAAAAGAAATTAAAGCAATTCCATCACCAATCCAAGAGAAAAAACTATCCGATTCATAATACGACTAATCGAAATGCACGAATACTGTCTCTTTTTAGACGAAAAATGAGAATGTAAAAACAAAAACGATGAGAAACATCCAAGAAAAAAACGTGTGAAAGAGGCAGAAGAGAACATGAGAAAAGAATTTTTTTTATCTCTTTCCAAAAAGATTAATTCATAAAAATAAATAACTTAATACGTAAAAAAATCTAAAATAAAATAAAAAAATAATTCCTCAAAATAGCTATGAGGATTCGAACCTAGAACCTAAAGGTAAACTAATACACAACCAACCACCATACCAGTTTGCCCATTCTGATATTATATCACGAAAATAACCACAATAAATCAACTTACTCACTGACCCTACCCACAAAATTCGAAACTTCTAACCACAAATTCTGGGGTGTTACAACTCACCCCTTCTAAAAGAAAATTTCCTCGAAATTTCCCACTAACAGAATAGTTGTCTAACACAAGCTCTACCACTATGCTCCCGCTGCGCACTCTAAACCCGAACACTACTATACTATACTTTGACCTTAAAAACTCGCACACATACTCAAACACTTAACCACTGAAGCAGATACTCATTTACCTTATCATACACTTACAAACGTTATCCAATGAATAAGCAATCAATGTCATTTTCATAAGTAACAAACAGTATCACAACAACCTACAACCATACCTGTCTCAATGTCGACGAGCACACTCCCTAATCTGATGCTCTGTGGACCCATATTTGAGACACGCTCTTGACGTTTTCCAACATTCACCCGGATGACACTTCTTACAGTGCCTACAAATCGAAACGTCTGCGCCAAATTAGAACCTTTAACATTTCCTTTACTAACACTCAACTGCGATCTCATGGGCTTCACAAACCAAGGCTTCAACCTCGAAGGACTACTACCTCTTTTCTTCCCATAATCTACGCACCTACCTTGAACCATTTTTGGGGTTCTTTCTAATCTAGCCTCGAATACTTTATCTAACACCTCTGCCACTACCTGAGTCAATGCCTCAGCACCAACCTCTAGGTTATCGCTACCCGAAGCTGGTGGAACCGCATTGACTTCTGACTCCTGGATAGATATACATCCCAGAGAAGTAGACGACTCCTTAAGAGTCTCACCAGACTGATTTTCACGATCTTGCTTACCACTAGAATCCATATTGAACTTCGTACTTAATATTAAGAAATCTACAATTTCCAAAATCGAACACAAGCATAAATATCTAAGCATTACAGTTCTAGTCCTATAGAACTAATCTTACATCCCCAGAGTTTCGCATGGACCAGCATCGGAGTCTCAGACATTCTATTTTCAAAAAAACTTTTTCAAAACACTGAATTTTTTTAAAGCGAACACACACGTACACGGATACGTAAAAACACAAGTCGAGTTTTTACAAACCTAACTCTGATACCACTAAATGTAGCACCCTAAAATTTGGCCTAAAAGTTTTGGCTAGATCTCAAAGGTCACATTGACCATCGAAGTGATCGTAGCATATTTTTACAACACGAATTGTCAGAGTGTCATTTAAACATAGTTCGCTTGATTCAAATTTAACTATTTAATATTTTAGGATCTAAAACAGAAAATTTCAAGACACGTTGAAAACGTTTGGAAATATAAATCCACAGGTTCAAAAGATTATTCCAAAACAAAACTTAATTTATGGAATTCTAGAAATAAACTTATACCACAGTCTCTTTTTAACATGTACAGTCCAAAATAGTTTGAAAACTAAAAAGAAGACTTATTAGTTCATTTGAAAACATGTCACTCCGAGACCTCCAGGATGTTGAGCCCTACTCTAGAATATACGAGTACATGAAAAGGTAAAACTAAGGGGGTGAGCTATGCGAGCTCAGTGTGAGTTCAAAATGGAAGCTAATACCAAAAGACGAAGTACCAATAACAATTATTTCAAAATTATGGTGCACACTCTGTGTATATTAAAAGAAACTTGTGCCAGAAGTTAAACATACAAACCATTTCCCTAGACATTGAAAGAAGTAACAACTAGTTCCATACACACAAAAGTACTAAAACATATCATCTTACCATTATCTTCGCAATAATTCGAAAACAAAATAAGTGCATGTTTTTATCAGAACACACACTAACATATTATTCAGATAACCGACATATGTTCAAATGCAAAATGGATGCCACAATTCAAAAACAACCCACCCCACCAACCGAACATCACTTCAACCGCCCTGCACACCACATAAGACCTTGAAAGGCCATCCACCCTACACACCACTTATGTGGAACTAAGCCACTGAGGTATCAATATGCAACTAAGTTAGCATATGAATAGTACATTAAGATAAACCACTGTATAGATGTGTTGCATTTAAAATTGCCAAATCAGATTAGACTTCCTTCTCTTCCCAACCAAACCCAAAATTTTATTCAAATGAACGTATGCGAACAGATCAATAACAAACTTACAGAAACAATGCTCACGACTTACAAACAGTAACACGACAGTCAAACAGAATCAGAGGTGCACATATTCAATCAAATAGATTTATAACCAAATATAACGATACTTAATTACTAGGTAACGTTCCTTAACACTTAAACAAACCATTAATTAGTGCCACAAATACGAATAACACAAAAGTCCGGGCCAAAATAGAGTCCCAACCACCCTTACTAAGACCTAGCCGAGGGTCGAAACACACAGAAACACAAACAACTCAAAATTGGACACAGAACGAAAATTTTTGAAATAGGGTCACACGACCGTGTACCCTAGCCGTGTGGAAGTGCCTAGGCCGTGTTGGGGTCTACACGCCCATGTAAAGGAGGGATAAGCCCATTTGAAGATGACACATGCCTATGTGTCCAAGGGACATGGCCGTGTGAACAACCTGTGCTACTCTATGTCCAAATTGGCTAAAATAAAGTACAGGGCAAACACGACCGTGTGGAAGTCTCACATGCCCGTGTGCCCACAGGACACGGCCTTGTTCCAGAACACACCATTGTGTGAAAATCGACTAAAATCCTTAAATTCAACCACAGTCATTCGGCCAGGCTGTGTGGCACCAAAATTTGCTCAAAAACCTTAATTCCCAAATGCACACGACCATGTGAACAGCCCATGTGCGGCACACGACCGTATAGCCACCTGTGTGGTCACGAAACCACATTAGAACTAACTATAGAACGTGCATTTGTTGCCGAAACGATCCCCCAACCCTCGGTAACTTAGAAATACACCGAAAACACACATAAATTCAAGCCATTCGATGAAAATTGACCCTTTGATTGGTCAATTTCAAAAGCACACAAATTATGTTGAATTTCACGGAAACAAGTCAAAAATTTGATAATAAAAAGGAAGGGTCTCCAAACACACACCTAAGACGAAAAAATGAGCACCCAAAATTGTTCCACTCGCTCCACCAAGCCGATTCAGAAACCTCAATTAAACAAACCAATTGAACTATAAGAGTTTCAATTACGAATTAAAAAGAAATTAAATCAATTCTACGACCAATCCAAGCGACAAACCTACCTGATTCGGAATGAGACTAATCAAAATGTATGAATACTATCTCCCTTCAGATGAAAAATGAGAATGCAAAAACAAAAGCCATAAGAAACATCCAAGAAAAAAATGAGTGAAATAGGCAGAAGAGAACGTGAGAAAAGAGTTTTTTACCTCTTTCCAAAAAGAATAATACATAAAAATAAATAAATAACTTAACACTTAAAGAAAATCTAAAATAAAATAAAATAATAATTCCTCAAAGCAGTTGAGGATTCGAACCTGGAATCCAAAGATTCACTAACACACAACCAACCACTGACTAGTAGGCCCATTCTAACATTAGATCACGAAAATAACCATAATAAATCAACCTACTCACTGATTCTACCCACAAAGCTCAAAACTTCTAAGCCCAAATTCTAGGGTGTTACATATTGATGTTAAATTCTAATCGTACGAACTTACCTGGCCAAATCGCAAAAATGTCGAAGTATAGGGGTTTTTGGTAATTTTCCATTCTACTCGATTTTCCACTCGATCTTGACCTAAATTAATAATTTCATTCAATTTATTAATTTAGATAGTAAATTTTTTTCTGCAATTTAGTCAATTTTAGTTTTTTACAAAATTTCCCCTAATATTTTACTTTTATTCAATTTAGTCCTTAAGCCTAAATCATGTAATTTTACCATTTTCATTGCAAATTCCTAACAACTAAATATTGTTAGCTTCCATTTCAGCCTATTTTTGCAACAATTTCACACCAAGTCCTTGTATTTTTACTATTTCAATAATTTAATCCCTAATCGGTAAATTCATAAAAAATCACTTAATAAAATACTTATAAATAACAACTAATAATTCAAATTCATCCATTAACATCTAAAATCACAAAGATTCATCAATGATAACATTCAAAATCTTTAACAATTTCAAAAACGAAGGTACGAACTAGCTGAACCTAGTTAGAACGATATCAAAAACATAAAATTTATTAAAAACAGACCTCAAAAACCAAGTTCTTCCCGTCAAAGAACACAAAAAAAAAATATGTTTTTTTTTCTTAATTAATACTTATTATTTAATTTATTAATATTAAAATATATCATATAAACTAACAAAAATAATCACCAACTGCCCACTAAACTATAATATGGTATATTTACCATATTAGTCCATAAATTTGCTTTTTCATAGCTATTAAACATATTTAGTTAGTAGAATTCAACTTTTACACTTTTTACGATTTAGCCCTTTTTAATTAATTAACTATCGAAACATTAAAATTTCTTAACAAAAATTTAATACAACCTTAATGACACCTCGTAAATATTTATAAAAATATTTACAGCTTAGTTTATAGAAACAAGGTCCCAGTATTTCATTTTCTAAAACCACTTGACTTTATGGTCTTACCACTTGAACTTAATTAATCATTTATATAACATAAATTACCATATCAAAAACCTTTTTAAAACCATATTTGACTCGTAAATATTAAATAATAATATTTATGAACTTACTCATCGAATTTATGGCCTCGAAACCTTTGTTTTCAACACCACTGAAAAATGGGTTGTTATAGATATGGTACCCTAACTGTAGTATATTTATTTTGTATACTTTTATTTTTCGTACAAATTGGTTTAACAATAACATCCATTAATTACACTAATACCCTTTGTATATTATCCTCAATATTTTTGTATGCAAAATAAAATGGAAGCAAATATTGGGTTATTCGTTATCTAATGTTTAACTGATATTAAGCGATATTACGTGGTCAGATCATAATATGAAAAGACAAGTTGTAATAGTAGATTAACCTAGACATGTCATTATTCTAATCAGAAATGAGCAAATTGATTGAAAGACTAATATGTTATCTCCCCAGTCCAATTGGGTAGATGCTTTATCTTGAGCATTGGAGTGGATGACTCCTAGAAGATAGAGACATAGATGTGACTAACTAGACTAACAATACAATGGATAGGACTCAAGTAGAAAAGATCCGAGATCCGTTTATAGATATATTTACTTGTTGCATTCATAGTGTGACATACCTTAATTCTGAATGGATGATGGACTATGCATGTTTGACTTGTATACTTTGATGTACGTAGAAGTCTGACTTCAAATAGATAATGAACTGAAATTTGGTGCATTGGGTATACGATTTCTATAGTATGTAGCATAATTCACAATAGTCGAATTAATAACCCAACTAATGGGTAAATGACATCCTCTCATCAACATTACATGATAGATGAAAAGTAAACGTGGTCACGAGTCGTTTATCTTTGTGATAAATACATAATTATTATTTGATAGTAATTGACTTTTCATGAAGATAGATGTAGTGGTTACCATGAGATAAAATAGGATCATATTGGGAGAATGGATTTATCCCAAAGAGATTAAGGAAATCCTATAAGAGTAACATACTGATGACAAGGTCATTGGACGAGCACTGATTAAGTAGCTTTTGTAATGGTATGTAATTAAAGAGAGCTTAGTCACGATATATAGTGGGATGACTTCGTGACTAAATAAGTTTATAATTAATTGGCAAAAAATTGGAACTAAATTATTTGAGTCCTAGTTACATATGTCCAATCGGTTCATTCGTTAGCTCGTTGAAACCATAAATGAATTGCATGTAGAACCAAATGAATGGAAATAAATAGAAACGATGAAGTTAGAAAAATGAGTCACATTCACAAATGAATGTGTTTTCTCATTGAGATAGAAATGACTTGAGAATTAATTTAAAGTTTTTGAATTATTATTTAATTATAATTGAAGTTCAAAATGGAATTAAATTAATTAGTAATCATGAATATGTTGAATATGACAATTAAATATATTTCCCTATAAATTCTTTTACAGTAAAATTGTCATGACTCTAACGAAATTAGAATTGGATTGAGAAAATTATTTAATTGAGAAATTAATTTAGTTAATTTGATAGATTTAATTAATTAATTAATTAATATTTATGTTGGAAATAAAAAACAAATATTGGGTTGGATTAAATTATAAAGTATGGGTCAAAAGTTTAGGAAGCACATATAATTGGAAAAAATACATGAGAGGTTGATCTGCCATAATTCATTATGGTAAATTAAGCTATTTTCACTACCTAAGGAGCTTGTATTCAATTACTTTTATGTTTTTTACATTCATTTTAAGAAGTATTCAGGTTTTAGTTATGATGGAATAAATTGAGCTTCTTTTAATGTTTTATGACGTATTAGGCCGATATAAGCCTAAGGTGGAACTAACAAGTTAAACGAGTGTGCAGAAAACAACCTAAGCCAAGAAGTTAATGGCCTGGCCTCAATGTCGCAACATTTATCATGGAAGTCGTGACATTGGAAGCTGGCTCAACACTTAGCCAAATTTTCAACCAAGATCCACACGGTAAGCTTATTGACCTCAAAGTCATGACATCAGGATAGCGAAGTCGCGACATTCAACCTAGTCTCAGAGATCAAGTAATTTGTTTAAAAAGTCGCGACATTGGTTAGTGAATATCGTGACATTGGACTCGAAAAGCCAAAAATCCTACAAGGGTGTTTTCATCCATACAGTCTCATTTAACTTGTCATTTAGATTGTAAGCAACCTAATTGGTCATACTACACTTAGACTATAAATATTACATTAAACCATTAGTTTAAAGAGCTCATTTTAGGGTTTTAGATTGTAGTTTAGTTAGATTTAAGAATTTTCCAATTCTTGTTTCTAGTACTTTTCAATTTTCAATTCACTTTCTTTCCAGTTTTTTTTTGATGTTATCTTTTACTTTATTTCGTTCGCGCTTCATTCCAAAGCAATAATCAACATTTTTAGCGAGTTAGAGTGGTTGTTCCATCAATCACAAGTTTTGGATTCACCGGGATTCTTAAGAATTCTTTACCCTTCTTTTATCATTTTGCATTGTTTTAATGTTTGATAATTGGGTAGGCTTATTTGCATATAGAATGGCTCATAACTAAATCTCTAGGAAGGTTGGTTGACTGAAGTGGGCGTTGTTAGCTTGGAGCTAAGGTTCATAAACTAATTAATTGCATTAGGTTGAGTGTGCTTAGACCCTAGAATTGAAAACTCTAGGAAGTTATTTAGGTAGATGAAATCGGGAGGGTATTATACTTAGAACCATTTCAACTTATCCTATTTTAGTTCCATCAGGTCAAAAGATCAGTGGACTAAGTCAATTAATTTAATTTAATTAAAAGTTGAAAGGTAGTAATTAGGTTAATTCTTAATTAATTGGTAAAATTGCTAACTTTAGGTTAATCACAACCATGTACGTTAATCACCCTTCTGCATGTTAAACTTGATTGTTAATTTGGAATTTTTTATTATTTATGCACTTTAGTCTTTTCTGCTTTAAAATCTCAATTTTAGATTCTAACCATAATATAATGAGTAGAGTAGTAGCTACCTAGACCTAGCTTATTGTGTTAGGATTTATTGTTGATTTAGTTTAAACAGGCCTCCCTTGGGTACCATCTCAGAATACTTCCAAAATGTTTCGTTGTAATTAACTATATTACAATTTGACATGTACACTTGCTACCATACATATTTTCATATCCAATTGCATATATTTCTAAGCCCTTGTGCACTCATGCCGAGGCACAGTCAGAGGCCAAATACTACCCATCATGAATATGAAGGAGTGGCAACCTTAGTGATATTTACTAGGGTGTGCCACCCACCCCTACTCTTAGAGTAGAATAGTGTTTCTATTAAGTAAATATTATTTGTGTTATAACTATTCAACCATGTTTCTCCTATCTCTCCTTATAAATAGATGGTACTGGTATAGCTGTTACCATAAGTTTTTACATAAAAGTTTCATATATTGTTATTTAGTAATAAAGTAGTGGAAATTTAATTTCTAAGAATAAATTATATTTTTTGGGAATTTCAATTCTATTTGAGAGAATTACTTATCTATTAAAAGTAATAAATCATTTCTAGTTTTGTGTTTGGTTCATATTGCTCAATTCCACACTCAACACAATTCAAGGTACGATGATAGTAAAGAAGGTCGTTCAGTTGAAACCCGAGGTTTCATATATTGTTATTCTGCAAGAAAGTAGTGGAAATTTAATTTCAAAGAATAAATTATATATTTTGGGAATTTCAATTTCTATCGGTTTCTATTTGAGAGAATTACTTATCTATTAAAAGTAATAAATCATTTCTAGTTTTTTGTTTGGTTCATATTGCTCGATCCCACACTCGACACAATTCAAGGTAAGAGGATAGTAAAGAAGGCCGTTTAGTTGAAAGCCGAGAATGATACAAGTCCATTTCACACAAAGCACATGTACTTTTCTAGAAAAAAAATTATTATTATAAATATCACAAAACGGCACGATTTTTAATTTTTTAAACTTATGCTATGACTGGAAACCGTTTTCTAAACTAAATTTTTCAACAGCTCTTTCTTCTTTTTATTAAGAACAATGCTTAGAATGCTACCAAGCTCATCTATCCAAGGCATTTTGTTGGAAAAAATTTGATTTGAAAATGGTTTTCTCGCACAGCAAAAAATAAGAATTTTGAAAACCAATCTAGTTTGTCATACTTATAGCAATAAACCCTAAACTGAATTCACACCTGTGTTTTTGAATAAACGGATCCTTGTCATTCTCAGCTTTCAACCAAATGATCTTCTCCATTATTCTTGTAACACGAACTATTTCGAGTGTGGGCTCAAACGAATCGAGTCAAACACAGAACTAGAAATATTTTTTTTCTTTAATGTGAAAATAAAAATCTCTTCTCAAATAGAAACCTACAGAATTATTATTTCAGAAATATATTTATTTCTTAGAGAATAAAAATCTCTTTATTTTTTAGCAGAATAACGGTATCTGAAAGTTGTGTTAATAGTCCTACCGGTGCCATCTATTTATAGGGAGAGAAGGTAAAACCCTTGTTGAACTATAGAAGTTTATTTCAACTAGAAAAACGAACTCCTAGTCTAACTAAAAGTATAGGTAACAAAAACCCTAGTTAATATTACTAGGGTTTGTCCATTTCCCACATCGGGTCTAATTACAAGTACTTCCCGAGTCTTTAACCAAATAATTTATAATTCGATCCAACCTGATATTTGTTTTGTTATTTCCCAAAATAAACTTCAATATATTTCCAATTAATCTTCTCAACCCAATTCTAATTCTATTAAAATCATGACAACTTTATTGTAAAAGAATCTATGAGAAAATATATTTAATATTTCTTCATTCAATGGTTCACTATGACCAAATGATTTATTTTCATTTTCGAAATTCATTTAATTCGAAAAACATTAATTCATTTTCAGGTCATTTTCATTTTTTTTCTTTTTCATTTTCATTTTGGATAAAACCACATTCATTTCCAAATTATTCCATTTCTTCATTATTCATTTTCATTTTGGAGAAAACTTTAATAAATTTCAAATGTTTTCCATTTCTCCATTTTTACCATTTCTATTCATTTATGTTCATTTGATTCAACATGCAATTCATGTTCTGGTTTCAACAATCTAGTGGAGGGATTGATTGGACATACGCAATTGAGGTTCAAATGATTTATAATTAAATTCCAGGTTTTTGCCTATTAATTATACACTTATTTAGTCATGAAGTCATTCCACTATAGTATCGTGACTGAGCTCTCCCCACTCGCATACCATTATGAAAGTAACTCGATCAGTGCTGGTCCAATGACTTTGTCATAAGTGTGTTACCTTCATAGGATATCCTTAATCTCTTTGGGATAATATCCGTTCTCCTAATATGATTCTATTTTATCTCATGGTAATCATTACATATTCCTTCATTAAAAGTGAATTACCATCAAATAGTAATCAAGTCATTCATCTCAAAGACGATTGTCTTATGGCCACGTTTACTTTTCATCAACCATGTAATGCCACTGAGAGGATATCATTTACCCATGTCTCGAGCTATGGATTCCATTGTTGGGAATGACGCAAACACTACAAAAGTCATATATTAAACACACTAGCTTTCTGTTCTTTATCTATTTGAGCTTAATTTTTTACTTACATCAGAGTATACGAGTCACGCATATATAGTCCGTCATCCACTCAGGATTTAGGTATGTCACACTATGAATGTCAAAAGTGAATCAATCCGTAAATGGATTAATGATCTATTCTTCTAGGGTCCAATCCAATGTACTGTCTATCTAGTCATTCACATCTATATCTTTATCTTCTAGGAGTCATCCGCTCTGATGCCTAAGACAAAGCATCTCCTCAATTAGACTTGATAGACGAAATATTAGTCTTTCAATCGGTTTGCTCATGCTCGATTAGAGTACGAACATTTTTAGGTTCTTTTACTAATATAAGATGTCTTTTTGTATTATGATCCGACCACGAATACCGCTTAGTATTAGTTAACAATTAGGAAACTAATGAGCAACATTAGTTTAGTATGGGTTCTTCCCTTTCTATGTTGAAGTCGCCACGTTGAGGGTGCAAAAATTCTTCCCTCCATGTTGATGATGCAAGGTTTGGATTTGGCCCTCCTCTCTCCATGTTGAGGTTGCAAGGGTTCTTCTCATCATGTTGATGTTAGAAATTTCAGAGCTCCTCTCACCACATCAAAGTTGCAAAGGGTTCTTCCTGCCATGTTGATGTTACAATGTTTAGAATGGGTCCTCCTCTCATCATGTTGAGGGTACAAAACTTCTTCCCTCTATGTTGATGGTGCAAAAGTTTAGAATATACTGAAGTTACAAAGGTTTTTTCCGCCATGTTGTTGTTGCAAAGTTCAGAATGGGCGCTTCTCCCGCCATGTTAATATTGCAAAGTTCAGAATGGGCCCTCCTCTCACCATGTTAAAGTTGCAAAGGTTCTTCCCACCATTTTGATGGTGCAAAGTTTGGAATGGGCTCTCCTTTCACCATGTTTCTCCTATCTCTCCTTTTAAATAGATGGTACTGGTATAGCTATTAACATAAGTTTTTACACAGAAGTTTCATATATTGTTATTCTGTAAGAAAGTAGTGGAAATTTAATTTCTAAGAATAAATTATATTTTTTGGGAATTTCAATTTCTATCGGTTTCTATTTGAGAGAAGTATTTATCTATTAAAAGTAATAAATCATTTCTAGTTTTGTGTTTGGTTCATATTGCTCAATCCTACACTCGACATAATTCAAGGTACGAGGATAGTAAAGAAGGTCGTTCAGTTGAAACCCGAGGTTTCATATATTGTTATTCTGCAAGAAAGTAGTGGAAATTTAATTTCTAAGAATAAATTATATATTTTGGGAATTTCAATTTCTATCGATTTCTATTTGAGAAAAGTACTTATCTATTAAAAGTAATAAATCATTTCTAGTTTTGTGTTTGGTTCATATTGCTCGATCCCACACTCGACACAATTCAAGGTACGAGGATAGTAAAGAAGGTCGTTCAGTTGAAAGCCGAGAACGATACAAGTCCATTTCACACAAAGCACATGTACTTTTCTAGAAAAAAATTTATTGTTATAAATACCACAAATCGGCATGATTTTTAATTTTTTAAACTTTTTCTATGACTGGAAACCGTTTTCTAAACTAGATTTTTCAACAGCTCTTTCTTCATTTAATGAAGAACAATGCTTAGAATGCTACCAAGCCTATCTATCCAAGGAATTTTGTTGTAAAAAATTCGATTTGAAAATGGTTTTCTCGCACAGCGAAAAATAAGAATTTTGAAAACCAATCTAGTTTGTGATACTTATAGCAATAAACCCTAGACTGAATTCACACCTGTGTTTTTGGATAGACGGATCCTTGTCATTCTCAGCTTTCAACCAAACGATCTCCTCTGTTATTCTCGTACCACGAACTATTTCGAGTGTGGGCTCAAACGAATCGAGTCAAACACAGAACTAGAAATATTTTTTTCTTTAATGTGAAAATAAAAATCTCTTCTCAAATAGAAACCTACAGAATTATTATTTCAGAAATATATTTATTTCTTAGAGAATAAAGTCTCTTTATTTTCCAGCAGAATAATGGTATCTGAAAGTTGTGTTAATAGTCCTACCGGTGTCATCTATTTATAGTGAGAGAAGGTAAAACCCTTCTTGAATTATAGAAGTTTATTTCAACTAGAAAAATGAACTCCTAGTCTAACTAAAAGGATAGGTAACGGAAACCCTAGTTAATATTACTAGGGTTTGTCTATTTCCCATATCGGGTCTAATTACAAGTACTTCCCGAACCTTTAACCAAATAATTTATAATTCGATCCAACCTGATATTTGTTTTGCTATTTCCCAAAATAAACTTCAATATATTTCCAATTAATCTTCTCAACCCAATTCTAATTCCATTAAAATCATGACAACTTTATTGTAAAAAAATCTATGAGAAAATATATTTAATATTTCTTCATTCAATTGTTCACTATGACCAAATGATTTATTTTCATTTTCGAAATTCATTTAATTTGAAAAACATTAATTCATTTTAAGGTTATTTTCATTTTTTTCTTTTTCATTTTCATTTTGGATAAAACCACATTCATTTCCAAATTATTCCATTTCTTCATTATTCATTTTATTTTCGAGAAAACCATAATAAATTCCAAATGTTTCCCATTTCTCCGTTTTTACCATTTCTATTCATTTATGTTCATTTGATTCAACATGCAATTCATTTCTGGTTTCAACAATCTAGTGGATTACCATCAAATAGTAATCAAGTCATTCATCACAAAGACGAATGTCTTATGGCCACGTTTACTTTTCATCAACCATGTAATGCCACTGAGAGGATATCATTTACCCATGTCTCGAACTATGGATTCCATTGTTGGGAATGACGCAAACACTACAAAAGTCATATATTAAACACACTAGCTTTCTGTTCTTTATCTATTTGAGCTTAAGTTTTTACTTACATCAAAGTATACGAGTCACGCATACTTAGTCCGTCATCCACTCAGGATTTAGGTATGTCACACTATGAATGTCACAAGTGAATCAATCCGTAAATGGATTAATGATCTATTCTCCTTGGGTCCAATCCAATGTATTGTCAATCTAGTCAGTCACATCTATGTCTTTATCTTCTAGGAGTCATCCGCTCTGATGCCTAAGACAAAACATCTCCTCAATTAGACTTGATAGACGAAATATTAGTCTTTCAATCGGTTTGCTCATTCTCAATTAGAGTACGAACATTTTTAAGTTATTTTACTAATATAAGATGTCTTTTTGTATCATGATCCGACTACGTAATACCGCTTAGTATTAGTTAAACATTAGAAAACTAATGAGCAAAATTAGTTTAGAATGGGTTCTTCCCTTTCTATGTTGAAGTTACCACGTTGAGGGTACAAAACTTCTTCCCTCTATGTTGATGATGCAAGGTTTGGAATTGGCCCACCTCTCTCCATGTTGAAGTTGCAAGGGTTCTTCTCATCATGTTGATGTTAGAAATTTCAGAGCTCCTCTCACACATCGAAGTTGCAAAGAGTTCTTCCTGCCATGTTGATGTTACAATGTTTAAAATGGGTCCTCCTCTCATCATGTTGAGGGTACAAAACTTCTTCCCTCTATGTCTATGGTGCAAAGTTCAGAATATATTAAATTTGCAAAGGTTGTTTCCGCCATGTTGATGTTGCAAAGTTCAGAATGGGCCCTTCTCCTGCCATGTTAATGTTGCAAAGTTCAGAATGGGCCCTCCTCTCGCCATGTTAAAGTTGCAAAGGTTTTTCCCGCCATTTTGATGGTGCAAAGTTTGGAATGGGCTCTCCTTTCACCATGTTGAAGTTGTAAAAGTTCTTCTTGCCATGTTGATGGTGCAAAGTTTAGAATGGGTTCTCCTCTCACCATGTTGAAGTTGAAAATTTTCTTCCTGCCATGTTGATGGTGCATAGTTCGAAATAGACCCTCCTCTCGCCATGTTGAATTGAAAAATTTCTTCTCACCATGATGATGGTGCAAAGTTTGGAATAGGACCTGTTTTCACCATATTGGTGCTTGAAAAGTGGAACTAATCTCAATCTCGCCATGGTGATGTAATAAAGAACTAGAATTGATCTTCGTCTTGTCAAATTGGTGTTGAAAAAAATTAAGATTGATCTCCACCACACCATATTGATGTTGGAAAAAAAATGAAGCAAATTTATGTCGTACCATGTCAATGTGAAGAATCAGAATTGATCTTGACTAGTGCATCATATACCCTGACCATCACCAAACTCTTAGCAGAACGATATAGTACGTTTCTTGTCAAATCCTAATATTTGTTGAAGTATTTGAAAATCTCAATTCTCTTTTTCTTCTTGATTGTGCATCTTCGACTTTGATGGTGGATGAATAGGAATACTTCTCGTGACCTTTGGTATATACCATGATGAGCTTAAAAAAAATAAAGTACAAAAATATTTTCTTTTTAAAAATTGCGACAAGAAGCCTTCAATTGGAACATCAGAGATCCATGGGTGTTATTTGTTTATGGTGATGCACAACCATGTATTGAAGTATGATCCAACTTGGACTAAGGGCCCGTTCAGCTGTGCTTTTGAGAAGGACTTTTCACTCAAAAAACACTTTTTACTCCAAAGCATTGCTAAACAAACAATGGTTGAGTGAAAATTTTAACTTAGAAAAGTTGTTTTCTTTCCAAAAGTTCTTTTGGTTGGCTATTTACATTTTTATCCTCCAGTTGTCTTCTCCCAAAACACATAGTAGAATCCCAATTTTTTCTTCATTTTCTCTTTCAAAGCTTTTTTCTCTAGTTCTCTTCGATTTTATTTTCTTCAATTCTTCCATTTTCTTCAAGGTTGTTGTTGCTCTCTCTCTCTCTCTTTCTACTCCCCTAATCTCATCTTCTCATTTTAACTCTCAATTTAATTTTTTTCATTTTTTCCCATTTTAGGTTGTTCCTCTTTAATTCTTCCACCAGTGAGCTTATTTTCTTCTACAACTATTTTAGTTGCTCTCTTCTTCTCTTTAACTGTTCCTTATGCTTAGTTTAGTTATTTTTTACGACTATTTTGGCTTGTGAAAGAATCAGATTTTTTAACTCTTGATATTGGATTGGAATATTTCAATATCTGGTTTATAATGAAACAAGAAAAAAAATCTTGCAGCAATTGATTGTTTGATTTTTTTTTAACGAGATGGGGCTCATTTATTTTTTCTAACTTTTCTTGTGACAAACTTTTTCCTTCAAAGGGCAATGATGATGTTGAAGGGTTTTTATTTTTATTTTTTATCTTTGTTGTTTTTCACATCCATTCCATGTTCTATGAGTTTATATGAAGATTGAGTTACATAGGTTTGCTATTCTTAATTGATGTTGGTTTCACTACTCTATATTTAGATTGTTAAGTAGTTTCATTAAGTGAGTTTGTATCTTGTTAACTCCTGACATTAACTCAGTGAAGCACTTTAAGAATAAAAGTTTATCTACATGATGACCTATTGGTGGATGAATGCACATTTCTAGGTTGTCGTGTATAAACTTGTAAATCATTAGGTTCCCTTTGAGAGATTATCTACTTTGTGCCAGTCACATATGATGAATATCTCTTGTTTTGCCCCCCTACTGTTGTCAGTTGTTGAGAAAATGAATTGCAATTTTTATACCACAGAAATTAGTTGGTGGAGTTTTGTTGCCCAAATCAGCTGTCAAGTTTGAGAGGTACCTGATGAGGGAGGTATGATGACAATTTGTTAAACACATTTTTCCCCTTTTCAAATGAATGCTTGAGATGTCTTAATTCATTTTATGTTTTCAACTTCAGATAGTTTTGGTCGGTGCTGAAGTAGGAAAAGTGGAGCCTGGAAAGAAGATAAACGAATTTAGGAATTTTCTGAGCAATCTCATGCGAAGTGATGCCTGCCAAAATGCTGCCATTTTCGTATGTAGTTATTCTTCTAATACAATCTAAAATAATTCCTATACTTTTGCAATTTCTTTTCTTGGATATAAATGCTTATGAGGTTAGTTAGCATTCCTTTTTGGCGAAAATATCATTTTATGTTACCTTGGGTTCTCTTATATGTCAATATTCAACCTAGTTAGAAAAGAAATTCTAGTAACTTGCAAGTTTAGCAGTAAGACTATCACTAACTATTAAAATGATGGTATTTGTTATAGCGATGAATGTTTTTTTAGGTACAATCTCTATTTCATTCATTTGGTTGTAGGTTTCTTTGAAGAACATAATAGTAATGTTATTTCAATAAGTTGGGTGCACTACACATGAGGTTTCTAAAATGATATTGTGTTGCTTGCAGGTGGATTTGGGAACAGATACTGGCATTTCATTTCTGTAAGATAGTTTTTATAGCAAAAAGGCCAAGTTATAGTTTTGGAAAGCAAACGATGATCGTTGTTGCTGCAATGGTGATACACAATTTTATCCGAAAACATGTCGGTCGAAATGATGTAGATTTTATGGAATACGAAAATATTAACAGGGTATATGAGAATATTATTGATTCAGGAAATGTGCATGATGGAGAAAGTCAAGTGGTTTTGAAATGGAATTAACAAGAGATGCTATAGCTTCTAGTTTAATGAATTCACCTTAAATTGTAAATACTAATGTAAAATTTTTAGTATTTATATTTTGTATATAAATATTATCCCTTTTTGAAACTTTAGTCCAAATATATGTAATATTTTCTATGTTATGTTAATATTTAATTAAGTTATATATTCAAATTATATTTTAAAATAAAATAATACAAATATGTTAAAATCATTAATTAAAAAATAAAAATAAAATTGTTTTTAAAATAATACAACTGTGTTAATATATAATTACAAATATTTAATTATTATACTTAAATATTTAAAATAAAGTTAATATATTCTAATTAAATTTATTAAACAATTAATATTAATTATTTAGAAACATTTAAAATTAATATTATATATTAAAATATTAACAATAAGTTATAATAAATTATTTTTTATATTCTTGCTAAAATATTATAATATTAATTAATTTGAACATTATTTAAATGCATATTAGTTACTTTATAATATTATGTCTAAAATAGACATTTTATTTCTCAAAAGTATCTTTTAACAGCAATACTAAACACTTAAATTTTAAACTAAAGTTTTCAAAAGTACTTTTTAAAAAAAAATATTAAACTAACTTAAGAGTTGAAAGTGGATTTGAATTTTGTTTAAACTAAAATATAGTTTAATCACTAAAGACGTGGGTGGTTACCTTGTTTGATTACACTTCTAATCGGCAATTGACATTAAGTTGCCAATTGATTTGAGGAAATTATTAAAAAATTTAAAACTCCCATGAAGAATTCAAGCAGAGGAATTCCCATAGCTCAAGCTTGAGCTGCAGGATAATTTCGTTGAAGACTAACTTAGTTGCTGCATTTCAAAATTTATGTAAGTGATCAAATTTTGAGGGAGTTTATAAAATCGAAGTCCAAATTATTATAGTCCAAATCAAAATTATCATGGTAAAAATGATGACATCATATTTATGTTATAATTATTTTTTAATTAATTTAAATTAATTAAAAGATAAATATTAAGATTTTATATTATTGCTAATTAAAAATAAAATAATTATTTTATTTTTAATTAATTAAAATAATAGATAAATAATAAATAAAAGAATTTAAATTCTTAAATAAAAGAATTTTACAAGAACTCTCTTTTATTCATGTAATTGATACTATAAAAAATGGTTAACCCAAGTCATTTTAGAAAGGTTCACAAGTTTAAGAAGCCCATGAAATCTCTACAGGATTCTTTGAAGAAGCCGAAGAACATGAAGAAATTCTTAAAAACGCTGCATTAGTTCTGAATAAAAGCTGCCATCCAATCCAATTCAACCGTGGAGAAGAAGACCAAAGTTGTTTCTAAAGAAAACCACATTTCAATCCAACTCAATTAAATAAATGAGGTTTAAACCCATTTTAAAAGCCAGTCAACATGACTCTTGAAGCAATTTACATTCATCCAAGATCAAGTCAAACAACCATTGGATCAAGGTCAAACCAAAGAGAAGAATCAAATGATATTCTTCTTTGTATTCAAGAAATTTCCGGAGATTGTAACTTTTCTATCAAAATTATAAATAAAATTTGGCTCCGAATTTTAAGTCAATTTTTCGACTCAAAATTTGTACGTACAATAATATAAGAAATTATTCAATTAATGATTTTTAAAATTTAATTATTATTGATAAAGAAATTAAAAATTTTAAATAATTATTAATAAAAAGTAAATGAGAAAAAATAAGAGTGTGTTTAATTTTAGTTTTTTTTTTAAATAGTTACCTATTTAAACCCTACTAATGAATTATTTATGGTTTGTAAATTTTTTTGTTATTTATTTTGTTAACTACATCAAGTGTATCAATAATAATAATAATAATAATAATAATAATAATAATAATAATATCTATATTTTAATGAAAAATATTTAGTACATTGTGAATGGAATTTTTAGGCTCGAGTCAGGGACTTGATAAATATCTTATAGAAATATAATAAAATATTTAAATAAAAAATACACATGATAATTTTTTATAATTATTTATGAAATAAAAAAATATACTGCTAGTTTATTAAATCCTTACACCTGAACTTATCACTCAATTGAAATAAAGACATTATAATAGTATGGATTATAATAGTATAAATATAGAGAAATACATAGTTTCAATAATATTTGATGCTTTGGGAAGTAACGTAGACAATTCTAGAGGAGCAAATTATCTATTCATATTTTTGAGGTATCGATATATGATCTAAAAATATTGATACATTGTTTTATAGTATTGATACCTTAGTGTATCTAATGGTTATTAACAACTATATTTTGATAGAGATATCGATATTTGATACTCTTTAGTGGTATCGATATCACAAATTGTAGGATATTTTTTCAATACGATTTTTCACATTGCAATGGCTATATTTTATCCTTAGCAACTCTAAACGACTATAAACCATTTCTTTAGCATAAATACACCTTTAGAACATTTCAAGATTAGAGAGATTAATATCCAAATAACAAATCAACAGTAAATCTTTGTATAAGTCTTACTCCATAGCTTCTAGTACTTCATTGTAAAATCTTTATATAAGTCTTATTTCATTTTTTTAGCAAGTTTATTCTTTGTAAACACCTACATTTGAGCGGATTTCTTTGATTATAAATTGAGTGAGTTACTGATTCAACCACAAAAATTAAAGAGGTTTTAATTTAAGACTTCAAAACTTGAGGGAAAAGGTTTCAATCTTAGCCTATGTATAAAATAAGAATTGTAAAAATTATACCTTGTCGAGAGTAACAATTCAAAGGAGTGAATTAAGAAAATTCTTGACAAGTTGAACTAAATTAGCGATGATAGACAATTGAAGTCAAACCAATATAAATTATTATATCAAACTTTTTTACCCTTTCTCAACTTTAAAAAAATGCCAATTCCCCCCTCTTAATATTTTTAAACATAAAAACATATGTAGCTCTATCACCATTCATGATTTTGTTAATTATAACTAAGAAAAATTTAATGACAATTTTTTTAATGAGCTTACATAATTAAATACGAGTGAAGTCTAAATAAGTTGAGTGAATCGACCTTAAATTATATCTTGTATTATTGAATTATAGTAAATTATTCTTTAAAACTTTGCAAACGTAGAAAAAGATTTCAAATTATGTAATCAGTTCATGTATTCATTGCTTTGCTTTTTTTGTTCTAGTTGTTTCTTTAGTTGTAACTAACAATACAACTGAACCATTAGCTAAACATTAATAATCACATTAGTTTCTATTAATAGAAATAGTGAACATCACATTTGTTTTTATTTGCTCAATTTTAAATATTATAAAGACTAAATAGCGTAATTTATTTTGATATGGACTAAATTTCTCCATGCATTATAATTTATTAATGAAAATAATTAATGTTGTTTTAAGTTATCTTTATTTACTCACCTTTTAATAGAAGAACTAAATTGTTTTATTTATTTTAAAAGAGACTAAATTGTTTCTAACCTTAAGAATTTATTACTACAAACTTTAATTGATTTGATGTCTAACATATCAACTCAATTAATTAATGATAAAAAGGAAATTTAGCCTTTAATGTTTATTCAATTTTTTCGTTTTGACCCTTATTCTTCTTTTGTTTTTTTGTTTTTTTTGGATAATTTTGACCTTCAACATTAAAAATTTAGTAAAAGTGCTTCCTTTTGGACGAAAAAATTGACAAATGTTAAAATTTTAACAACATTAAAGTGGCCGCTAACATGACAGTTCATGTATAATTCAAAAAATTTAATAAAAAATATTTGAAAACAACAATGTTTAAAAAAGTTCATAAAAACTTTTAGAAAATTTATCCATTTAGCAATAAAGTATACATAAAATGTCACGTGAGCTGTGACGTCAATGCCATTGAAATTTTATTAGATCAGTTATTTTTTAGTAAAAAAAATCAGGTAATTTAACTATGTTTTAAAGGTTGAGAGCAAAAAATAAAAATAAAAAGAATATAGGCTAAAATGACAAAATGAGTAATTATTAAAGGCTAAATTTATCTTTATGCCTTAATTAATTAATATTATCATTAGGGTCTTTTAATTTTTTTGGCTTTTTTGCTAAATATATATTACCATATACCTAAAATGTTACTAATTAACAACACTTTGGTTACTATGTCTTATTTTGTAGTTCATTATTTTATGAAATAAATATTCAGTAGAAGTGAAAGAAATGGCAAAAATGACAAAAGATGGTATCTTATAAATGGCAAGGCATAAATGAAGGCAGCTTTCAAAAGAGTCCTATGCAAATACACTTGTGTTATTTTCCTAGACCAACTGAATTGATTAATTACTCATAATAAATTACGGGTGATTATGTAAATTAATCCAAATTGTCAAAAACACACTAATAAATAATAATTCTCTTTTATAAATTATAGCTAGAATTGGCCGGCCATGATTAATCCTCTTTAATTACTACAATAATGAATTGGTGTCGGGTACATATTCCATGAACTTGAAGAAACTATTAACTCTTTGACATGAGAATAAGGTAAAATCAGCTTGGTTAATCAACAATTTTGAGAAATTAACCTTATGATAATCATGGATAGTGTTGAACAAAAAAGGGTTAATTGATTTACACATATATGTTGTTTTATATAGTTATATGCGGATCTTGCTAAATGTCTCAAAATGTTAATAAAAAGAAAAGAAAATGTTAATAGGGTTATTTGTTTAAAAAAATAGATTCATTTCAAATATGAGACGAACTCATATTTTAATATTCAAAGTCTGAGTTTGTCTTGCATCATTTTTAAATTTATAATATATTTTTATTATATGTATTATATGTAACACCTTATACCCGACTCGGTTGCCGAGTGTATAGAAATGAATTATTTGTGAAATTCTTGATTGATTGTATTGCTGTGAAAATGTTACAATTTATACAAGTGTTGCAGCCCGTGTAAGCTGTTGAAAATCTGTTGCAGAGCAGTATATAAGGCCTAGAAAAAAGGAGAATAAGCTGACTGAGTAACCATCTAACTAATTACAGAATTATTAACAAAATTAAAATAAGCAACGCTATTAGCCCCCCTCAAGCTGGAGAATGTAGCGAAGCCATTCCAAGCTTGGAAGGATTAAGCTGAAATGGAACAGCAACTAAGGCCTTGGTAAAAATATCAGCCAGCTGATCTTTGGAGGTGTAAGGGAGAAGCTTGACAACACCTAATTTGACCTTCTCACGAACAAGATGGCAATCAATTTCAATGTGCTTGGTGCGTTCATGGAAATCGAATTGGCTGCAATCTAAAGAGTAGATTTATTGTCACAGAAGAGAGCAGTTGGACCCGAGGATGGTACATGCAAGTCGCACAGTAGGAAATGGAGCCATTGAATCTCGCAAGAAGTTGAGGCAATGGCACGATATTCAGCTTCAGAAGAAGAACGCGAGACCATACATTGCTTTTTGGCTTTCTAACTGATAAGGGAATCACCAAGAAAAACATAAAACCCCGTAACGGATCGCCGAGTATCCGGACAACCAGCCCTATCAGAACCACTGAAAACTTTTAACACGGGAGAAGTAGCAGAAGGAAAGAAAAGACCAAGGTCGGGAGTGCCCTTGATATAGCGAAGCACGCGATGAGCAACCTGCAAATGCAAAATTGTCGGACAGGTAAGAAATTGACTCAGTTGCTGTATAGCAAAAGAAATGTCTGGCCGAGTCGATGTCCAATAGAGAAGACGACCAACAAGTCGACGATAGCTAGAACCATCCGATAAGAAAGCAGGAGAAGCATCACGAGAAACTTTGGTGACTAGTGGCGTTTGGACAGGTTTGCAATATGAAAAACCAACATCGAAAAGAATATCCAAAACATACTTTCGCTGACAAAGGTGGATACCAGTAGAATTTCGCGCGACCTCCAACCCTAAAAAATATCTCAAAACACCGAGATCCTTGATTTGAAAAGCATGATCCAAAAACTGCTTGACACGAGCAAATTCAGATAGATCATTGCCGGCAAGGATAATATCGTCAACATAGACAAGCAATGCTATAAAAGAACCAGTAGAAGCACGCACAAATAAGGAAAAATCACATGAAGATTGCATATAACCAAGCAATAGAAGTGCAAAAGAGAGCTTTCAAAACCATTGTCGATTTGCTCGTTTCAAGCCATAGATAGATTTGAGCAACTTGCAAACTTTACCATTTGCACCATCTTCAAAACCCAGAGGCAAACGCATATAAACTTCTTCATGCAAGTCACCATTTAAAAATTCATTATTAACATCCAACTGATGCAAATGCCATTGGTGAGAAGAAGCCAAGGCAATCAATAAACGTACTGTAGTCACTTAGCAACAGGCGAGAAGGTATCAAAATAATCCACGCCTTCAGTTTGAGTGTATCCTTTAGCAACTAAGCGTGCCTTGTAACGTTCAACCATGCCATCAGCTTTATATTTAATCCGATACACCCATTTGCAACCAATGACAGGCTTCCTAGGAGGCAAATCCACAAGAGTCCAAGTGTTGTTTTGCCTGAGTGTAGAAATCTCAGCTTGCATGGCTTCCATCCAGTGAAGCTGTTTATTGGCTTGGTGAAAAGTCTTAGGCTCTTGAAAAGTGAGAAGAGATAAAGTAAAATGTGAATGAGAGGATGATAAATTTGACAAAGGAAGCATGGATTTACTTGGATGTGGAGGCACAAGATGATTGGTAGCAGCTTTGGTGTAGAAACAATGATAGTCACCAAGACGCGAAGGAGGTTTCCTAACTCTCGGAGGTTGAGCAAGAGGAGCGGGTGAAGAAAAGGAGGTGTAAGACCATAAGCGGAAGGATCATATTGAATGGGGTTTTCACAAATCATGATAGAAGAGGAGTCATGTGCAGAAGAAGAAGTATGAGAATAAGGAAAAGAATTCTCATGAAAAACGACATGTCGAGATACAAAAATGGCATGAGTGTGAAGATCAAACAAGACATACCCTTTGACGTTAGGTTTAAAACCAAGAAAAATACATTCACGAGCACGGGGAGCAAACTTTGTATGATGAGCTTGTAAGGTCGAAGCAAAAGAAAGGCAACCAAAGACCTTTAACGAATCATACTCTGGTTTTGTGTTATGTAATTTTTCAAAAGGAGTGGAATTGGATAGAAGCGGTGTTGGAGTATGATTGATAAGGAAGACCAAGTGTAAAATAGCGAAGCTCCAAAAAATTTCCGTCAAATGAGCATGAAATAAAAAGCACGAGAAACATTAAGAATATGCTAGTGTTTATGTTCGATGAGACCATTTTGTTGAGGGGTTTCGATACAAGAAGTCTGATGTAGAATTCCGTTGGAAGCATAGAACGAAAGAATTGTAAATTCAGGACCATTATCGGTTCAAATGACCTTAATTTTGAGGGAAAATTGGGTTTTAACAAGAGAACAAAAAGATAGCAGGTAAGAGCATGCTTCAGATTTCGATTTCAAAAGAATGATCCATGTAAAACGGCTAAAATCATTGACAATAGTCAAGAAATAACGATTGCCGGTAATTGAAACAATATCATTCGGTCCCCAAATATCAACATGAATCAAATCAAAAAGAGCTTTAGAAACAGATTGACTAAGAGGAAAAACAAGGTTCTTTTGTTTAGCTAAGTGACAAGTCTTACAAGGAAAATTAGCAACAAAGGGAGAAGAGGAAAGATTTGAATATAATGATTTTAATTTAAAGTCGGACAAATGCCCAAGGCGATGATGCCAGAGGGATGCGGGAGAGACAGACGTGACTGCAAACACCTTGGTGGAAAGAGATGGAGTGGGAAGGACAGGCAACTCAAGGACATAGAGGCCATTGAACACTTTAGTTGTACCAATCATCTTCATAGAGGGAAGGGCCTGTATACAACATGAACGATTAGAAAAGTGAAAAGAACATGACAATTAAGAGGTAGCTTGGGTAACGGACAAGAGATTAAAAGAAAATTGTGACACATATAAAACATGAGTGAAATGAAAAGCAGTTGAAAATATAACAGTGCTAGAGAAATTAGCAACAGCATGTGTACCATTCGGTAAAGTAATAGAGATCGGTCTAATTTTCATATAAGAGGCAAAGAGAGACAAGTTATGACAAATGTGGTCTGTGGCTCCAATATCAATAATCCAGGAAGAAGAAAAAAAGGGAAGAAATACCTTTAGTCGATTTAGGAGTTTCAACGAGAACCTAATTGGTAATATGGGAAGACTGGGACAAAGAGGGGAGCGAAGCTAGAACCTGTTGAATTTGCACAGAAGTCAAAACAACATTGGAGTCAGTGGAAACGCTCGAGGAAGGTTCAGAAGCCGATGTAACCTTCTCATCAACTGCAAGGTTAACACGTGAGGTTGGCCGCTTGCTCTTGTAGTCGGGAGATAACTGTGCTTCTTGTAACATGTGACAATCGTGTGGCGAGAGCCACCACAATAAGTGCACTGGCGGCTATCAACAGAGGATTTATTTTGTGGCTTGCGAGTGGAGGAGGGCTGGCAAACAATGTTGCTAGTAAAAACCTAAGAAGAAACCGGCGTTAGCTGCCTCTCTTGTTGCATCACCATAGAGAAAGCCTTATTCAAAGAAGGCAAGGGATCGATCAGCATAATTTGAGAGCGAACACCAGTAAAATAATCATTAAGACCCTTCAAGAACCGAATCACGCAGTCATTTTCGTGATAACGACGAAGGATAGTGAGAGTCCCGCAAGAACAAGGATGATGGAAATAGCAGGAAGGAACAGGCCAGAATTGAAGCAATCCATCCCAAAGAATCTTTAAATCAGTGAAGTAATCGGTGACAGTACGATCACCCTGTTTTAAAGCGAAGATTTCTTCCTGCAAATCTGAAATACGAAACACATTGCCTTGAGAGAATCTTTCACAAAGATCTCGCCAAATCTCATAAGCGAAATCAATCCACAAGATGCTCGTAACAATGGCAGGGGAAATGGAATGATGCAGCCAAGAAATAACCATGGTACTGCAACGTGCCCAAGCAGGAACAAAGGGGGTCAGTAACAGTAGGAGCTTGAATCATACCATCAACGAATTTAATCTTGTTCTTGGAAAGAAACGCCATACGCATGGCACGAGCCCAAGAGTGATAGTTGAGACTCGTGAGCACGGGAGAAACAAGAACGAGGGCTAGATTCTCATTGGGATGAAGAAAATATGGGCTAGAAATGTTAGCCAGATTGTCGAGACTCATAGCTTCAAAGAGGAAGAAAAAAAAAAACAAAAAAACATCTGATACCATGTAGAGAAATGAATTATTTGTGAAATTTTTGATTGATTGTATTGCTGTAAAAAGGTTACAATTTATACAAGTGTTGCGGCCCGTGTAAGCTGCTGAAAATCTGTTGCAGAGCAGTATATCAAGCCTAGAAAAAAGGAGAATAAGCTGACTGAGTAACCATCTAACTAATTACAGAATTATTGACAAAATTAAAATAAGCAACGGTATTACCGAGTCCATGTAATAGGACACCACATCAAACATCGAACTCATACATATTCACAAAGTCTAAAATACATGCAACCATCGTCACTTTAAAATATTTAGAGGAGTAATGAGTCTTAAACACCTTAGACAACATTTAAAACGACTTAACATACCTTAACCAACATTAGAAATAATTTAAAAACATGCTTAGGGACTATTTGATAAAATTATAAAGAACTCACATAGGTATCAATACGTCATCACATGTATCGGTATTTTAGAAGATAAGTATCGATACTAGTAAGAAAATCAATACCAAACTAGCATTCTATCAAATTTTAAATGAAAGTATTTTATTGATACATGGGCAATGGTAGTGGTATTTTCACCTCAAGTATCGATACTCGTGTTTGGGTATCGATACCAAATTAAGTTACTGACTTCACAAAGATACAATTCAACTTCGAGGTATAGATATTCATGTCTCAAGTATTGATACCTCAGCTCAGATTCGCAAAAGCACACCAAAACAAAGTATTAACATGCTCTACATATCTCCATTCTAACATGCATTAATCATCACAGTATCAAGCATTAAATTTGCCCAAAACATAATCCAATGCAACATCTTTACCTTGTCGATCCAAATCATGGTGATAACAATTAAAAATTGTAATAATTACCAAGCAAAAAATTTAAAAGTTCACAATCATAGTAAACCAACAAGAACATAATAATAACCAGCCAAAGTTCTAACCACGTTGCCTTTATTTCCACAGTTCAACGAATAATAATAATATCACCTACTTAAATGCTAAAGCCTAACTTGGATCACTTCCTTGGAACTGCACCGCAAACGCTAAATATCTACAATGGTTAGAAAGAGTGGTTAAGCTTAAACAAGCTCAGTGAATGTCGGAATAGCCACAAATTATACATAACATCAAAGGTTAGACAAGATCATACTACAACTCTTTCACAACCATATTCTAACCAAGTCAAAATAACATATCCACACTTCATTGAATCATAAAGTTAACATATGCTCTCACATGTGATTACTCTCAACTCGTATATATATAATTCATTTAACGATAATTCATTAAGACCAAACAACGTATTCATACTTTAATGACCCACAAGTCTAGCTTATATATCCACATTCATTTACACATAATATTTTCATGTATGAATCAATTAATGATAATTTGGCAACTTCGAAACATGAAACATAAAAATGGGCTCTATCACCACACGTTGGATACATGGATCTCCATCACACCAATGACTCAAAGAGTCTAACATATCCCATAAGTGTAGCATAAAACTAAACACCATCATATCTCGATGAATGGAGCTTGGCTCGACATTTACTTATCCCTCCAATCTGTCTCGGGGCCTCAATGCCCAAATCACAGAACACAAAGGTGAGTATTCATAATTCTATGACATGCCAACTATATCCAACGGTTTCATGAGATCACAAGGCCAAAGTATCCGCAAATACACATATTTAATTAATAATTAATCTTTGTTCATAAACATCAATTCACATCACAATTTGTACACATAGCACACTTATCGGATTCACATTTAATTGCACTTTAAGTGCCACAACTATGCTCATTGAGCCATCACATATCCATTCACATATGAATGCATTAAAAATCAGATTATCACATACCACATACCAATATTCACTTACTTTATCTGTCACATCAGCATCATATTTCATAATTCAACACATATGTATTTACCGTTTTTTGCACACTTTCACTGCACATTTATATTGCTAACACGACATCATCACTGTCATTCGACATGTCTAATATACCCACAACTAACACATTCACAAGAGATATCACAATATATATATCACATGTCACATTAACACAACTTATACTCAATCTATTTCACACAATCACATACTTTGCAAATTAAACAAGGGATATAAAAAAGTTACACTCAAAACTTAGGATAGGGGTTTAGGCTATTCCTAAGCTCCTGATTAACACTATGAATCATGTCTACAAGTAGATATTCCAAACACTCACCGTTCGTGCTTTCGCCTAATTGTCGAAAGTTTAAACTAGCTTTTCCTTTCCTTGCCTTGCTTGTCGAAGGATCCAACGATTCCGAATCTTCACCAAAATTAACCACACAAAAAACATAATTAAATTACATGTATAAACACACCCAAACAATAAAAAATATAGGTCTAAGGTTTCTTCCTCTTGGAACTAAATTTTTCGACTTGCAAATTCGAAACACAAAAATCTCAACTCCTACTTGTTCCAATCGCATAAAATTGATTCCAATAATATAATTATATATATAATAATAATTCTCAACCTTCAAACTACACAAAACTGTACAGTTTCATGATTCCAAAATTTCGACGTACAATGGTCATTTTCACGAAAACTTAATAAAACCTTAGAATCTTTCAACGAAACTTTAGGGAAAGTTTAGAAACCTTCTAATCACATCAAAACAAGTTGAAAAAAACTTTAAAGCTTCATTTTCATTAAAAATCCCAAATTTTACCATTAACAACCCAAATTACAACATTTATTCAAAACTTTTGATTCAATAGATAAAAACTTGATTTAAAAGGCTAGATATCATAAAAATTATTAGGAAATTGAAATGTTACATTGATTAAAGGAGAAAAAATTAGGGTAAATCTAAGAAAACCCACAAGTTAATAAATAGAAAAATTAATAGTGTTTTTGGTGCTTTCCTTGAAATTCTAGGGAGGTTTTAATGCTAGCAAGATGATAGAAAACAAGGGAGTAGAGCTTTTGAAGATTGACATTGGAGGATGAAAGTTTGGGATTTTCCCTTCCTAATGGATGGCATAAGAAAAAGATGAAGGATGTTTATCTTCTTCTTTTTTAAATGTCAAAAGTACGGTAAAAAGCAAGGAAAATAGACTGATTTTAAAACTTGGTATATTTTCTTTAAAGCTACTCTTAAATTAACACTTCTACAAAACAGTCCTATTTTTAAAATTGAAAGTATTTTCTACATTATTTCCAAAAATTGATTTAACTTTCTAAAAGCCATAGTCGAATTTGTTTTCAGGTTACCATAATTCAAAATTTCTGAACTCATTTTGAGCCAAAATCCCTCAATTACCCTTAAAATTTCTAGGTTAATTTTAGGGTGTGACATTATATAATGAAAATTAAATATACAATAGTATTATACCTTTATACCATTCAGACACGTGTCAACATCAGACACTTCGTTGGCCTTTTTATTGACCTTATTTGAAGTAACGCCTCGACAGACCACCTTTTCTTCCCAAAGGGAATCACCTACTCGTTTTTAAGTATTAACATTCTCCTAATGTAAATGCACTCCTAATATAACAAGGAGTTTATTTAGGCACAATAACCTCGTACTGATATGGTCACATGATAGATGCTTATGAATATCCTTTATGCATTTGGTTGGATTGAATGCTTATCTTGCCATGTCGGGATAGTGGACAAAAGGGCTTCTTCTATAAATACCCTGAAGAAAAATTAAAAAGGGATCAATCTTCTAGCACCCTGAAATTACTCTGAACAATTGACTTCTTGATCAACCTGTCCTCTTGTACTTGTTCTGACTTTTAGACTTTTTAGGTGAACCGGCCTCTATTGTACCACCTTGATCTCCTTGTAACATCCCAAATTTTAGGCCTAGAAGAAATAGGTTTTGAACAAGGGAATAGTTAGGAGACTACACATAAATATTTAGTTGTACAAGAAAGTGACACAAATTATTTGTTTGCTTTAATGGCTAAGTGATTTTGGTGTGTATGGGAGTGTTTGAAAAGCCTAAGTTCAAGTCTTGGCTTTTGTAGAAAGTTTAGTTTTGCTCTTAAATAAATCTGGACACTAGCAGATAGGCCTTATAAATAATAGTGCTTGTTTATGACACAAAAATAGCTTGTGGTCTAGTCGTAAGGTGGCGTGTTGTGTAACTATGAGGTCTGAGGTTCAAGTCCTGGGTTGCACAATGGAGTAATTATTTTGCTTGTTGAGCTGGGTAGGTGGTGGAGTTGGACTATAATACTGCTAAAAGGAGTTTGAACTAGTCATAGAGAGAATTGAGGAGGGCTATTTGGAGAGATTTGAGGAGAGAATATTAGGATTTGGTGAGGTTGTTGTTGTGGAGAGCTATATATCATCTCATTTGTTCCTTGTTCTCGATGGGAGATCGGCGAGGTTTTCAAGGTTTTCGTCGCTTTCTCCAACCTGCATTGCTACCATTCCTAACTGGTGGTGGTCGAAGTTGATTGGCACATTGCCTAGGAACCAAGGGTGCGATGATCATTGATTTTCAAAATAAGAGTGTTCAGAACGAAGGGAATCTGCAAATCCCATCAGGTGTGTAACCACCCCACTGTAACTGTAGAACAACAAAAGCCGAAAAGCCGAAATACAGCGTTTGAGACCACACGAGCATTCGTACGCTCGTGTGGAAAGCCAAACCCACGAATTATGGGCGATAAACTGTAGAGGCCTCCATGAGCATTTCCATGGGCTTAGGCCGTAATGGGTTACGTTGGGCCGAATTGGGTCGTGTGGGCCCAATAGGCTTGTGGACTCCACACGGATGAAATCCACAATTTGTGGCAAATATTAGACTAGGCTATGTAGATCTCATAGTTGTAGTGAAATCTGGGTTGAACGGGCCGCACGAGCGTGTGAGCCCACTTGGGCCAAGTAATAGGCCTTCGGCCAATTTACAATATTATGACCACTTAGGTTACCTGAGTTGCTTGAGGTGAATGCGGACCTTTCAAGAGGTCGATATCTACACCGAGACCTCAAAATAGGTAAAATGACCAAAATAGCCCTATAAGATAAAATGACCGAAATACCCCCGAAAGATAAAATGATCGAAATACCCTTGAAAGGTAAAATAACCAAAATACCCCCGAATGATAAAATAATTGAAATACCCTCAAAGGGTAAAATGACTAAAATACCCTCGAAGGGTAAAATGACCAAAATACCCTAAAAGGGTAAAATAACCAAAATACCCCTAAAGGGTAAAATGACCGAAATACCTCTAAATAGTAAAATAACCAAAATACCCTCGAAGGCTAAAATAATTGAAATACCCTTGAAGGGTAAAATGACCGAAATAGCCCCGAAGGGTAAAATGATTTTTATACCCCTAGGAGATGAAATGACTGTTATGGCCTTATGATATGCATGACTATGATTGAGCATGACATTTTGCATACACGTATGATATGATGTCATGACATATTGCATAGGGTTGGGTTGTTATATTTGGAGAAAGTGTACTGTACTGATAAGGTCGCACGGGTCGCCCAAGATGACTGTAGACCTACTAATGGCTTTGCCACGTATACTGTTACTGGTAGCTTTATAGTGATTCTATTACTGGCAGTTTTACTGCGATATTGGTTTGTTGGCTGGGTGGGTCAATTTTATCCCCACATAGTGTGTTGGTGGTATGAAGTGGTGTGTTGGCTGGATTGGGATGGGTTATATTTTCTGTACCGTAATGTTACTGTATTAGGTTAAGGCCCACATTGATACTGAATTGGGCTAAGGCCTACACTGTACTATCACTGAATAGAGACCAGGCCCAGACTACTACTGTATGTTATTTACTAATTGACTGTTAGAGGATTACACACTGAGTTTCGTCAACTCACCCTCTCCTCTTAACTGTGCAGGTAATCCTCAGTCTTAGGCGATTCAAAGCTACGAGGGACTCGGAGATGGCCACAAACTGCTACTGTTCACACTTGCTTTTATTTTACTTTAAATTATATGTTGGGTTTGTTTTGTAATAAGGCCTTTAATTTGGGTTTTAAATTTTAATTGGGCTTTTGCTTACATATTTTATAGTGCTAGTTAGGTGAAAATGAATTTTTAAAATAATTACTATTTTTAAAGACACAAAATTTAAACGTTAGAGTTTTCAAATGCTTCCACGATTTTAAATGTAACGCCCCAGAATTTGGGTCTAGAAGTATTGGGCCTTGAGCAAGGGAACGGTTAAGAAACTATGCACAAAAGTATGTTTTCTTTAGTGGTTAAGGGTCCTGAGAGGAGTTGGAAAAGTCATGGGTTCAAACTTGAGCTTTAGCAAAAATTTTGGTTTTAAGTGGATAAAACCTTGGATGCTTGGATGTAGGCCTTTTAAATTATTGTGTTAAAAAAATGACATAAAGAAGCTTGTGGTCTAGTGGCTGTGGCGTCATTAAGGTTTTCAAGGGAGCCTGGGTTCAATTCTTGGCTCTTGTAATTTATTTTGTTTTTTCTTTTAAAGGAACCTAGACTTTGGCCTTTAGACCTTTTAATTAATTGAAGATAGAATGTGGCACAAATGAGCTTGTGGCCTAGTGGTGGTGGCATGAATTGGTTGATGTGAGAGTTTGGGTTCGAATCCCTTGGCATGCAAAGATTATTTATTTTGTTTCCCTGCAGTATGAGAAATGGAGTTGGACTGAAACTTTCCAAGGTGAAGTTTGGATTGGTCTTGAAATTGTTATGGAGAATTTTAAGAAGGGATAAGGGAAGGGATTTGTGGAGATTTTCAAGGAGTTTGAAGGGGGAGGAGAGTAGTGGCCGAATAGGGCTCTAAGGCTTTAGGAATTTCGACTAAGAGGTTTTCTCTCAGTTTTAGTCAGTTTGTCATCGGTTTCTGAAATTGTGAAGGATCTTTTCTTTCTCTGCTCTCTTGTGCTGAATTTACAAGTGGTCATTTCTGCATTTTGGGTATTCGACTCCTACCATTCTGGTAAATAAACTATTTTGTTTTCAAGTCTATTCCTCTCCACCTCTTTTGCACCAACATCTGTCGAAACCTCCTCTTCTTCTCTATTCTTTTCAAGTTCGGCCAACTGCTTGTTTCATCCCTTCTTGCCTATTAATTCTTTCGGCCAAATCTATCGCCCTAGCCCTTAGGACTCTTCCTCTTTTTCGGCTTGTGATCGAAAGTTCTCCCCTCCCTTTTCAATTCGGATTCTTCTCTTCTTCGGGTGGTTCTTACTCTAGCCGAAACTCAACATTGTCCCCTCTCTATTTTGGTTCCGTAAGTATTTCTGACAAGGTGGTAAGTGGTTGTATTCCCTCTTTCCATTCAAATACGGTTTCTTTAAACTTTTCTAAAAGCTTAATATTCTTTTGGTTGAGAAGATGGTATCCGTGGATTTAAGCCACATTTTCAATTGACCCTAGCTAACAAGATTTGTTTATAATTCAGATTCTCGAGAAGACGTGTGATCAATTTTGGGTTAACGATATTAGAAGATTAAACCACCCTCTTTCAATCAAGGTAAGTTGGTATTTTTGGGCTAAAATTTAAGAAGTGGTTAACTTGATTCGTCAGTTAACTAACTAAAGGTTGGAATGAATATAGGTTGGTGCTCAAGAGTTTTTGGCAAGTGTTACAAATAGGTGTGTACACACCCTGATCTAACTGTAACACAGCAAAAGCTGAAAAGCTGAAAATACGGTGATTGAGGCCACATGGGCTCGCGAATGCTCATATGGTGAACCGAGCCCATGAAACATGGTGTTAGACTGTAGAGGCCACCACGAGTTTGCTCATGCTCTTGGGCCATTATGGGCCTCATTAGGCTGAAATGGGTTGTGTAGGCCCAATGGGCTCGTGAGCCCCATGTGGATAAAATCTACGTTAAGTGACAAATACTGGACTGGGCTATGTAGTTCACGTAGTCGTGACTAAATTTGGGCTAAATGGGTCACACGAGCGTGTGGGCCACTTAGGCTGAATATGGGCCTTGGGCCCATTTATACCATTATGACCATTTAGGTTATTTGTGTCGCATAAGGTGACTGTAGACTTTCAGAAAGGTTATTAAATGATCGTAATGCCTCTGGAAGGTAAATGACTATTTTGCCCCTCGAGGGTAAATGATTCATTTGTGCTATGGTTTGATTAACTTAACTGTGACCGATATGACTAATTCTGAACATGGCATACTACATACACGACATACTGCATGGAGTTGGGATCTTGTATTAGAGGAAGTGATTGATATGTGAGGGTCGCACGGGTCGCATGAGATGACGATAGACCCACCGATGGCTTTTAGCCGATTATGTAATTGACAGCTCTACTGCAATATTGGTTAGTGCCGCAACCAGTGCTACATAAGGAGTGTTGGGATGAGTGGGTCGATTTAATCCCCACAAGAGTGTAGGGTTGGACAGGAGATGGAGTGCAGGGTTGGTATGGTATTTATGCATTGCATATTCTTATTTTGATATTTATATGGGCTTAGGCCCAGATATATGTGACATATGCCTTTTGATATGGGCTTGGGCCCAACCAAGGCTAATGTGGGCTAAGGCCATTTGCCATCGTTACTGTAATGGGTTAAGGCCCACCCTGATATTGTTATTGTTAAAGGGCTTAGGCTTAGTTTGATTCAATTTCTTTAATGAGGGGATTACACACCAAGTTTTCGTAAATTCACCCCGTTTTTAACCTTTCAGTTAATCCCCGGCATTAGACGGTTCGGAGTTGTGAGGGACTCGGAGAGGGCCATACAACTGCACTTGTTTTATTCTGTTTTGCTCATTTACTTAAGCAATTTGATTTTGATTTCTGTTGTAACAAGGCCTCTATAATTTCTGGATTACAAATTTAGGATTTGATTTGATTGTGATTTATATCTGCTAGAAGTAGAACACGGTTTTCTAAAACAATAACTGTTTTCTAACACTATGTTTCAGTACCTCAATTTTTAAATATCACGTTTTCGTAAATCATTTGCTTTAACTTAAGCTTCCTCAACAATAAGGTTTTGAAGGTGATAAACTTTTAATAAACCTCAATTGAAAATAAACAAATGCAAACTGAGGTTTGTACAAGTTTTAAATGGCAAGAAGTTTGAAATTTTAAGAAGGGTTTTTAATGAAAACATGGTTTTCGAAAAACTCTTCAATGCGACACGCCCGGGTTTGGGATGTTACATTAGATCAACCTTTTATAACAATAGCAGTAACAAGGTAAATGTTTTTGACTAGATGACTTGTTAAATAATAATTAAGGGGTTTTTAAACCTAGAAATGAATTTTTACCAACAAGTTTAATTTTTGCTAAACACCTCAATGTGACATCACTAGATTCGACCATAACTCCTAGGACGGGTTTTAGGTGTTACATTTAGTGGCATCAGAGTCCAGTTACAAAACTCAGTTGTGGAATGGGTTTTAAATATTTGGAATTTCTGGAAAACTGTTCTTTAAGTGTTGTGGAAGGTTTACAAGTGTGGCACATCGAGTCTCTAGCCCCGAATCCATAAATTTCCTTTATACTGTAGACTGCTTGAACTGAAATACACTGAGAGACTACTATATATAGTAAGACTGTACTGAAACTCATTAGTTAGAGTAAACTGAGACTGTAGGAAACTATAGAAAGACCTTGATTTGCGAAAACAAAACTCTAATTACTGTTTTTCATAAGACATCTGCTAATAATTACTGGAATTACAAACTGATACATAAAACTTCTTAAACTGATAATATGTTATTTGATATGAGCACAAGAGGTACACACAGACAATGTACAATAGGCCATAGTAGAGGCTGTAGAGGTGTTTGAGTTAGGTCTTTGTCGTTTGGCCATATACCTAATTTGGAACTAGAGTGCGCAACGGAAGCGTAATGGTGGAGTCTGTGTTATGCGACTGATCTGGTAATTGGAAATTTTGAGGAAAAAATTCCTTTAAGGAGGGGTGAATTGTAACATCCCAAATTTTAGGCCTAGAAGAAATAGGTTTTGAACAAGGGAACAGTTAGGAGACTGCACATAAATATTTAGTTGTGCAAGGAAGTGACACAAATTGCTTGTTTGCTTTAATAGCTAAGTGATTTGGGTGTGTATGGGAGTGTTTGAGAAGCCTGGGTTCAAGTCTTGGCTTATGCAGAATTTTTAGTTTTGCTCTTAAATGAATCTAGACACTGGCATATAGGCCTTATAAATAATAGTGCTTGTTTATGACACAAAAATAGCTTGTGGTCTAGTGGCAAGGTGGCGTGCTATGTAACTGTGAGGTTTGAGGTTCAAGTCCTGGGTTGCGTAATGGAGTAATTATTTTGCTGCTTGAGCTGGGTAGGTGGTGGAGTTGGACTAGAATACTACTAAAAGAAGTTTAAATTGGTCATAGAGAGAATTGAATTGAGAATATTGGGATTTGGCAAGGTTGTTGTTGTGGAGAGCTATATATCATCTCATTTGTTCCTTGTTCTCGATGGGAGATTAGCGAGGTTTTCAAGATTTTCGTCGCTTTCTCCAACCTACATTGCTACCATTCCTAAGTGGTGGTGGTCGAGGTTGATTGGCATATTTCCTAGGAACCAAGGGTGTGATGATCATTGATTTTCAGAATAAAAGTGTTTGGAACGAAGGGAATCTGCAAATCGCATCAGGTGTGTAACCACCCCACTGTAACTGTAGAACGACAAAAATTGAAAATTAAAAATTGAAATACGGTGTTTAAGACCACACGAGCGTGCGATCACTCGTGGGGTAAGCCAAACCCACGAATCATGGGTGATAAACTGTCGAGGCCTCCATGAGCATTTTCATGGGCCACATTAGGCCAAAATAGGTCGTGTGAGCTCAATGGGCTTGTGGGCCCCACACGAATGAAATATACGATTTATGGCAAATACTGGACTAGGCTATGTCGATCTCATAGCCGTGGCGAAATCTGGGTTGAACGGGCCGCACGAGCATGTGGGCTCACTTGGGCCAAGTAATAGGCCTTGGGCCCATTTACACTTTTATGACCATTTAGGTTACCTGAGTCGCTCGAGGCGACTGCGAACCTTTCGAGATGTCGATATCTGCACCAAGACCCCAAAATAGGTAAAATTACCAAAATAGCCCCATAAGGTAAAATGATTGAAATACCCCTAAAGGGTAAAATGACTGAAATACCCCTATAGGGTAAACTAATTTTTATACCCCTAGGAGATGAAATGACTGTTATGGCCATATGATATGTATGACTATGATTGAGCATGACATTTTGCATACACGTATGATATTATGTCACGACATATTGCATGGGGTTGGGTTGTTATATTTGGAGGAAGTGTACTGTACTGATAAGGTCGCACGGGTCGCTCAAGACAACTGTAAACCTACTAGTGGCTTTACCACGTATACTGTTACTGGCAGCTTTGCTGCGATTATATTACTGGCAGTTTTACTGCTATATTGGTGTGTTGGCTGGATGGGTCGATTTTATCCGCACATGGTGTGTTGGTGGTATGGAGTGGTATGTTGGCTGGATTGGGATGGGTTTCATTTTCTGTACTGTAATGTTACTGTATTGGGCTAGGGCCCACACTGATACTGAATTTGGCTAAGGCCCACACTGTACTGTCACTAAATAGGGCCCAGGCTTAGACTGCTACTATATGTTGTTTACTGATTGCTTGTTAGGTGATTACACACTAAGTTTAGTAAACTCACCCTCTCCTCTTAACTGTACAGGTAATCCTCAGTCTTAGGCGATTCGGTGCTGCAAGGGACTCGGAGGTGGCTACACAACTGCTGCTGTTCACACTTGCTTTTATTTTACTTTAAATTATATGTTGGGTTTGTTTTGTAATAAGGCCTTTAATTTGGGTTTTAAATTTTAATTGGGTTTTGCTTACATATTTTATACTGCTAGTTAAGTGAAAACGAATTTTCAAAATAATTACTATTTTCAAAGACACGAACTTTAAACGTTAGAGTTTTCAAATACTTCCGCGATTTTAGATCAACCTTTTATAACAATAGCAGATAACAGGTAAATGTTTTTAACTAGATGATTTGTTAAATAATAATTAAGGGGTTTTTAAACCTAGAAACGAATTTTTACTAACGAATTTAATTTTTGCTAAATAGCTTAATGTGACACCGCCAGATTCGGCCGTAACTCTTAGGTGGGGTTTGGGGTGTTACATTCCTCTTTTCTCTTCCTTGCCCCTCTTCCTTGTTGTACATTGTATCAACTTTAGGTGATTAGTGTGGATAAAAAATGTCTCAGAATCAGAATGATGCTACTTACAATCCCATAAAAAAATGAAATCAATCTTGCCAAGTCTTTCACTCCAATGAATGGTAATGGTGCCATCAACACTTAACTACCCTCAAACCAAACTTAGAGTCCTAATATCAAAATGTCAACCCGCCAAACCATTACCACCATGGAAACCCTTATCCAACTCTTAAAGATCCTTAACACTCCCTTGGCTAACCCTGCCACTGTGGCCTCACTTTTAATTCCCAACACTCAATCTTACCTTACTACCTCGCAAAATTTCGAAGACGACCTTCTAAGGCCAATCCTGTCTTGTTTGGCTTCCCAACCTTATCTCGTTTCCATAACCATTCCTCCAAACCAAGCTTCCAAACAACAACAACTCCCTAATTCTCAACACCGTGTTATTGAGATGCAAGAAAAAATGTGTCTATGAAGGAACAACTCCTAGCTCAACACCATTAGTTCCAAAAATAGCAGGAGCATCAACTCTTGCTAGATTAGCAAAATGCCCACAAATAACTGATCATAGAATTACGTGCAGGCAAAGACATTGCCAAAGATGGTGATTTACACCTCCGCTGCAATCAAAGGGTACGATACAGTATACTATCCATAAGGATAAGGAGTAAAATGATAATGAAGTGGTGTAGTGTAATAATCCACTCGACGTAAATCATACTGATATGTTGTTGGCATATAATTGAGTAAGCCAAAGTAGAAATGAGGTGAATTATCAGTTAAAGTGTCAGGATGGTGTGTTGCGTAAATTTATCAGTATGCCCTTCTGAGGGACGCCTTGCTGGAATTCACCATTTGGTGAACTCTAGGGATTGGCATACTCTTTTATGACACGATCTGCCAACCCCAGATGTTTTGGTCGAACTTGTTAATTTGCAGAGGGATAGAATTATTTTATGTGGAAACGATAACTCAGTGAGCATAGTTAGAGTTCAGTTGACATCTAGTTAGAATTGAACTAGAGTACTATATATGACAACTTGATGTGTTTAGGTAACTGAATGACCTATTTAGTTGGTTACTTTAGTGTACAAGCAATGTTTTAGCACTCTGATTAGTGGTAATAGTTCTGTTTGGTAAAAGATTATATTTCAAACCTTATTAGGCAAGCTTAGTCTTTGAATTCAAGGTTGATAATGGGGTCTCAAACCTTCCCACTAAGTTTATTTTCATTGTCTGTGATATAAAAGGGTATTTATAGCCAGCATGTTTTACTTTTTCTTTTTTCTCTATGTTCTCTCCTACATCATTAAGAAATTTCTTTTAAGTTATCTTGTAACAACTCAAAGTTGGTGGATCCATAAAGAAGGTATGAAGATATGAATCTAGCGCATTATGGTTGTGTAGTCCGTCAATTTATAGGTTTTGGGCAAATTAAAGTTCGCATATCAAGTATTCGCCTATAGAAGTATCTAAGGATTTCATTTAGGGGTATTCTTCAATTGAAGAAAGAATACGACAAATAGAGGATACACCTCAGAGTTTTGACTAAACATGAAACGCTTACTAAATATATGGGAAAGTTGTAAAGGACTAAATTGTCTTTGAGACCATGCCCTATGAGAGTTTTCGCCAAGATATAGTACGCCCTAAGTATATGCATCTTGTCTATAAAAACTTTTTATCAAAAAAACTCTGATGGTTCATCTACCCTTTTTATTACTAATGGTTTGTCCATGAGTGGTTCGTCCACAATGATGAGTGGTTTATCCACAATGTGGTGTAAAGGTAGAGGAGTTATGGGGAACTCCTACTTTGATGTGTAGTGGTGGAGTAGGACCTTTACTTTTTTCTATTCAACTGAAATTGCATTGCATTGCATCGACACGTATAAGCATGCTTGAATGAATTGTCAAAAAATATTCTATATTGTGTGATTGTAACTGTATTGAAATATGTTATTATGTATGTTTGGTTTATTGTTCTACACTGATTTTCTTGTGATGGAACTCACTGAAATCATATCTCACTCCCCTTTTATTTCTATCTTTATAGATAACCCACCAGGTTAGGAAGCAAACATGGCATTCGAAGGGTCTCGGCTGGATTCTATTTATTAAAATAATTTGGATTCATCATTTGATATTTTTAATATTCAGAAACTACATTGTTCTATTTTGAATTGTGGCATGGGACATAGGATTTGGGTTTATTATATATATATAGCATGCATGACATTTAGTTTTAGGATATTAAATTATGAATATTAATTAGTTATACATTAACTTCAGTTTTTATTAAAATTATTGGACAAAACACATTAGCGAACAAAAATATATAATAAAATAAAGTGAATAATTTATATTTAAATTATCGGATATGAAAAACACAATAAATAACATAACAAAAGCAAGAAATCAAAAAGAAGAAACGAGTTTTACTAGATGTTAAGTCCTATTTTACACAGTTTCTTTAAGACAGATTTGACCGCTCCTACGATACTTGGAGAAACGTTGGTCGAATGTCTCTTAGAATACAACAACACGATGATCAAAGCAGTAGCACCTCTGTAGTGATTAACGAACAAGCGTTGTCTTTTTCTATCACCAAAACATTGGAAAACATGGAGAGGAAAAGAGTAGAATTTTGGAAAGAAAATAATCTTGGTATGAGAGAGTGAGATTGAGCAAAAAATTTTGAAGAGGTCTTAGCCTTTTATATGCGTTCAAAGTGGAGGAATTTTGGAAATATCCATGTATAATGAGACAAAATCTGCATTTAAAATGGCATTTCGCGTCGCCTGCGTCGTGCGAGTGCGCCCCAACCCTGACGGGTTTGGACTTACACCCTCATACACGCGAGGCAGGATTCCAAGTTTAGTCATTCAATCACTCTTAAAGTGAGCTTCAAGCTTAGACATTACAAATTAAATTAAATAATATAAGATAATTGCGCTAAATAAACAAACATTTTTTTTGTGATCCTGAACGTAATCAACGAGGGTATGATGGTTATGATTCACGGAAAGAGCGAGAGAAGAGAACCGTCGCTCGAAGAGGATGATGATTCATCCTATTCATGCACGACTGTCCAACTCCCCACCCAATCAAATTCCAAATTATGACATGAGAAGAACATCATCCCACGTGGTCTGTGCTTCACGCCACCATGTCCCACGTGGGCTCCATTTTGGTGGGGCCCTTCCCCACCGCCCAAGCTGATCCCGGGTTGGCCATCCCTACTTTTAATTATCAGAGCCACCTCCCCAATCTGCAAAACGACGGAAATGGAAAACTATAATTTTCTTTTTTTTCAACGTACTTATAAAATATTTTTCAAAAAAGTATGAATAAAATTGTGATATTGCTTGGCCTAAGAGGCCAATCTTTTGCAAATCTCGAAGTCGGGAGGCACAATAAAAACTTGGAAAGTTTTTTCAAGTGTCTGCTTTATAAAATTATTGAAATGCATGTATTCGTACTTGCCTTATTTATCGACAATTTAAACATTATTATTTCATGAAAATGTCCTTCCACCGATTTCAATGACAAAACCAATAATTACTACTTTTTATTTTCAATTATGTCACGGTTCACATGTTTATTAGGGTTTAGGTTGAGGTTAAAACTTTCGACTCTCTATTCGTAACGCTTAAAGATGTAGGGTTTAGGTTGAGGTTAAAACAATCATGTAATGTAAGGATACCTGAAAAGCTGTCATTAGTGTAAGTGTTTATTACTAGGGTTGTTTAAATTCATGTTGATGTCAAGCTTGGATAACCCATTTTACTAAAAAAATAAATGAAGTCCCAAAGGGCATTGGGCATCCTATCAAAGATGGGAAATTTTTTCAAAATTTTAACCTAAAAAAGAGGTGGAAAGTCTTAGTCCAAATAATCAGCCACATCAGAATTTGATTCGTTTCTTTCAAGCAAATTATACCTATTGGCTGCAATATCTTTAAGTGGAATGGTCGGCCAAACTTTTCCATATCAGCTTGATTCATCTCTAAACTTGATTATTCTTTTTTATTAATATTAAATTCCACAACTTGAACTTTAATTTTTTTAATTAATTAAAAAAATTGTCACCTTTTCAAGCTGAAAAAGAAAAAGAAACCTTAATTATTATCACTAGTATTAAATTTCAAAACTTGATTTGTCCTAAATTTGAAAAGGGGTCTCCTTCAATTCATATATGTAGTCATGAAGATTATAACTTAGCTGAAAATGGCCTCCATTATTTGGCTTATTCAATCAAAAGTTTACAAAACTAGTGCAAATTTAATATGATAATGTCTACAAGAACCAAATACGAATTGAGTAAATTTTTTTGGCTAAAATAAATTACGAATTGATGAATTATCATTTTAAAAAGTTCTTTTTAACCATTTCTTTTACTGAATTAAAAAAAGGTTTTATTAATCATATATATTACAAATTACCCATTAAGTAGCCAAATTACAAATTTTAATTCAATGTAGTGTACATATAGGGAATATATATTACAAAGCTATTTGCTTATAACATATGCGAAAAATTTTGTACTATAATCAGGGGTAAATTTAGGAGGGGGCTTGTAGGTCTCGCTTCTCTTAAAATGAAAAATTTTCTATTTAGTTATTTAAAATTTTAAAAGTAAAATATAAAAATTTCATTTAATCCTTTAAAAATTATAAAGATATAGACTATTAAAATGATGAAATTACAATTTTATTATCATAAAAATTATAATTTAATTTCGACCCCTAACAAAATTTTCTGATTTTGCCCCTAACTGTAATATTTGTATAAAAACATTTTCTTTTTGCATTTAATGATTTCTTTAATTCAGTCCAAGAAAGAAATTTATTAATTGCATATGCGAAAGTTAGTCCTTGCCTAGTGATATTAAAGGAAAGAAACATAAAATCAATAAATTAATTTTTAAAGCAAATAGTAAAAATAAGGAAAAACTTTCTACGATAGTCTATAATTCAAAAAAAGAAATAATAATCTTTAACCATTGAATTTTAAAATAACATCAGAATAATCTATTTATTTAATTTAATAAATAATAATAACATATATATTAATATTAAAATTTTTATTGAGCTTAGTGTCACAAATCAATAAAAAATTTCTTACAAAATAAATTATATTATTTTGAGGGTGTTTTATTATTTTATATATTTTATACAGACATATAGAAATATAAATACACATAATAAAATTTGAATCCAAATTTTTAATTTTTAACATTTATAATTTACTATTCAACCAAAATTTTATTTATTATTTATATCAAATTTTTATAAATATATTTATCAGATAATGCGATTTTTTTTACCTATATATAGATGACATAATCTACTTTAAATTAAGTCCTAAAAATAATATATCATACCAAAAAAATTCTTAAAATGAATCTGATAATACTTAACCCCTTTTATAAAACAATCTTAACCCCTTATATATTTTAATATTAATATCATTATAAATATAAATCTATTGAGCATATGTTTTAAACCAAGTAATGTTGAGTGCGGTAGTAAAACTCATTACACATTTTAAGTAGAACGTAGTTCGAACCTTGGAGAAGAATTTGTTAATAAAAACAACCATAAATCTCAAACATAAATCATAAAACAGAATTAAAAAAATATTAAAATAAAATATCATCATAATCAATTTCATTAAACATCATTAACATATTCATTACAAAATCTAATTAATTCATTAATTACAATTTTCTTTCTATAATTTCCTTACATTCTAATATTGTAGACTAGACTTTAAAGGGTAAATTAGAAAAAAAAATCATTTTAAAAAGTTAATTAGGATTTAGGTCATTTTTTCCCTCTAAATTTAGGGAAATATGACGAATTTGAAGAGAGAAACAAAAAAACGCCTCTTGTAAAAAACATTTTCTACTGATGTGTTTGAACCGCGTTTACATAATTACATGTGTAAATAAAGGAGTTATTAATTAAAATATTTTTAACATAATGATATATATAAAATATATATTATATAATTAAATATTTATTATTTTATTTATATAAATAAAATAGTTATTAATTAAAAAGATGAATTAAAAAACTTGAAAATAATATATTTATTAATTAAAAACATTAATTAAAAATAAAAAAATTAAAACACCATGAAATAAAAAATATTTTAAAAATCAAGAATAAAACCACTAACATTTATAGTCTATATTAAGTTATTAAAAAAAATGTTTTTTCTAGAATATGTTTTCAGATGCGTCAGCAGAAAACGCTTACGGTAAAATGTGTTTAATTTCTGTTTTGTTTTTTTCAAAATTCAACTATTTCCTAAAAAAAAAAAGCTTAAATCCCCAATTAACTTTTAAAAACAAGACTTTTTATTTTCTAATTTACCCAGACATGCTAATTAGTAATTTACCTTGTACATGTTCAAAAATAAAAAGAAAAAACAAAAGTTTACCTTGTACTGGGTAAGATGAGTTGTCGAAATCCAAGATTCTTCAATGGCATTGGCACCCACCACCCTCTCCTCTCTCTCTCTCTCTCACATAAACTTTTAGGCCTCTATCTGCTTCTATATAACCCTACTCTCTTTTCTTCATCTATCTACAACACAGAAAGAGCAACCCTTTCACTGCTTTCCTTCAATTATTTCCCACTTCCTTTTGCCTTCAAAATTTCCTTGGGATTCCTATGGCTACCGCTGAGGTATTGTTTTTCTTATTAACTACTCCATTTAAGCTTTGTTTATCAACTGATCTTTTATTATGAAGTTCAAAGCAAACCATCATGATCTTCACAAACCCTTTTCCTGATACTTTTTTATTTTAGATTCCGTTAACCAATATGTTTTTGTAGGTTGCATCAGTTCAAACTGCACTTCATGAGGAGAAAACTGAAGAATCAGTGAAGGATCAAGAAGCTACAACAGATGAAGTAGTTGCCGAAGCTCCAGCAGCGGAACCAGTTGCCGAAGAGCCAAAGGAAGCGGAGCCTGCGGCGGTGGTAGTCGAGGAACCTGAAGCCTCAGTTGAAGTTGAAACCAAGGAGGTGGTAGAAGAACCAAAGGCTGTTACTGAGGAGCCAGTAGTAGAGGAGGCTCCTAAGGAAACAATGCCAGAACCAGTTGCCGAGGAGATCAAGGAAACCACTGAACAAACCGTTGAAACCAAAGAAACTACAGAGTCTAGTGAGGCAGCAGCAGAAGCACCCAAAGAGGAAGTTAAGAAGGAAGAAGAAGCAAAACCAGCTGAAGTGGAGGAGAAAGTTGAAACAGAAGCTGATCCAGCAGAGAAGACTGAGTAAATAATAAAGCTTTTGTGATGAAAATGCGGGTGTCAATGGAAGTGTGTTTCAAATGGCTACAGTTTGATAAGTTTGCATGTCAAGTCAACTAGTTTTCTTCTATGTAGGTCAATAAGGATGTAGTAATGTGGCTGATGGAGGCCCACCGATAGTAGTCCTGCAATGTGGCTAGGTTAACATGCATTTGCATATGTCAAAGAGTGACATACTTCAAGTTCCATTGTGGGGGAATTTTTATGGGTCATCTGTTATCTGTAAAGGGATGGGTTTCTTGGGTCCCAAACCACCTTTCTTTGCTTATGTTTATTGTTTTGCTTGTATGGTTATTAGGAGAGGCAGTATCAAGTATGCATGTTGTCTTGGTTATAATAAATCTTAGTCCTTTTGTTTAACATTTGTTCAATGTCCAATTTCTTCCTATTTCTCCAATATACCCAAAACCCGAGATCAGCTTTTTCTTTTAAAATAATTTAATGCAAATGCAATTTTTTTTCCTCACACTTTCAAATTAGCCTACATTATCCATTTTCACATGATGCATTGTTTCGACACTTAGGATCTGTTTTGAAAAACACAATAAAGTGTAATTATTAAGAGTAATTAATTATAAAGAATTGTAATTATCTAGACGTGTTTGGCTGGTAAAATATAATTATATTGTAATTTATGTAATTCTTTATGTCATGTTTGATAGTATAAATTGTAATTATATAGTTATATAATTTATATTTTTAAAAATATAAATTATTGTAAAAAATTATTAGCATGATAAATTTTTTCCAAACAAGTAATAAAAATAAAAATTAAATTATCATATGTATTATGTTAGTCCAAAAATGTAGTTGATAATACGATTACTAATAAAAATAACAAGAAAATAAATATCATATGTAATTTTATCTAATTGTTCTAGTGTTCCATATTTGTTGAGTTATTCTTTCTTTAATATTTAACATAAGCTCATTTTCATCAAATATTGGTCCTTGACCGAGTTTATCATACCCCCACGATATGGTGCAAGAAAACTTTTTGTATTTGTATCATTAACATCTACCATATAATATTTTGGTTTATAGTGCAAATAACCTGTAGCCTTAATCATAAAAACTTATATAAACTTAATTTGGAGAAAGAATTATGCTAGACTATAACCCTTTTTATAATATGTAAATTAAGTAAAAAATAATATAATATTTATAATATTTAACCTTTATAAAAAAGGTTTTTTTTATAAAGTGTCCAATAACTTTCATAATACTTCTTATAAAAAATATATATTTTGTTATAATTTTAAAAAAAAATTTCTACAAATGTTATGAAAAAAATTATAACATTTTTTTATGAATAAATATATTATAACACTTTTTATAACATAAAAATTATTTTTATAATAATTTTTTTGCCATAACTTGAAAATATATTTTTTGTTATAACTTTATAAATATAAATAAATTATTTTTATAATGTGTTTTCCAGGATTTATAAGATACTAAATCTTTGGCCATAACCATCCAAAACATCAATTGGTGCTCATGCATATAATATAAAAAATTATAACTTAAACTTGTACAAAAATATTTTTAAAAAAAATTGAATTTGGATGTAATTATTCGCGTAATTACTCCAATTTACACACCCCATGAATTGGAAACTGTAATTAGGGTGCCTTAATTACAGTTAATTCAATGGACTTATCAATTACAATGGTTACCCGAACATGTCATCTATGTGTAATTATAAGTAATTACATCCAAATCCAATTATTAAGTGACTTTCCATTGTTTAATAAGTTTTCAATTTTAGATGTTTTTGTCTGCTCTTGTAGTACGTTTTTTAGTCTTGCTTAAGCATGTAATTTTAGTTTTATAAGTGATTTTAGGGATGATTTTGTTGTAGTCCTCTCTAGTTTGGTGAATGCTCGATTCTTTTGTCAATTTTTGCTTGCCGCTTTGGACCATTCGAGGCTGATTTTCTTATCGTGTTGAGTACTTGCAACCACTCCACATATGTCGTGCTTGAATTTAACAAAGCCAATTGTCAACGTGTCATAATGTGTAATACCCCAAACTCGGCCTAGACGTTATGGCCGAATCTGAAACGTCACATGGTAGTGATTTTCGAAAAATGTGTCATCACTAAATCCTCTTTTCTATTTAACTATTTTTTTATTATCTTATGTTAACTTCAAATCATGTCGTTCGTTTTTAAAACATTATTCATTTACAAATCATTATTCAATTTCAAAACGTTTTCCTATTGCGAAAGCTTTTAAACAGTTTGCGTATTCGTGGTATTTTTGATAAAACATTAATTTCATTTGAAAACCCGAGTTTTACCTAACACTAGCAGATTTAAATCATAAAATCGTATAAAAAAACAAATTTAAATCAAAATCCGTAAAGACCATAATTACAACAAAATACTCCCAAATAAAAGTAAAATCATAAATTGGTAATAAACAGTATAAAAGAAGTCGTGTAGCCACCACTGAGTCCTCCGCCACGTCGATCCGCCTAAATCTGGGGATTACCTATACAAATTAAACAGAATGGGTGAGTTTACGTAAACTCAGTGTGTAATCCTCATACAATTGAACAGACAGTAAACAGATAATCACAGTTTGGCCTTAAGCCCTTTTCAGTATCAGTATCAGTATCAATCCAGTTTGGGCCTTAGCCCATCTCAGTATAAAAACAGTCATGCAGTAGGGCTTTAGCCCATCACAGTATCAGTAGCAGTAATAGATATGCAGTCACAAAAATCATACCCATCCAGCCTCTACACACCATCTCCATCCAACCCTACACTCCATATGAGGATATAATCAACCCACCCATCCATACACTCTAAGTAGTACCGAATGCGGCATTAGATAGTAGTTTGCAACTGAGCTGCCAGTAAGTTAGGCTCGAGGCCTTTTAGTACACTTCCTCCGAACATTATAATCCCCTAACCCAATGCAATGCAATATACAAATATGACATGCTATAACATAATATCATGCATGTAAATAGGGCATACAGTATCAAATCAGTGGGATATCGTCAGGCTTAATCATATCAGTCATACAGTCATTTCAGTCAATTAGGGGTCTAGGTAAGCTTACCGACCCTACAGTAGGTTCACAGTCGACTTGAGCGACCTGTGCAACCTTATCAGTCAAACAGTGAAAATGGGCATACAAGCCCATGATGTTCACCCGTGTGGCCCACATGACCCAAATTGGCCTTGGCCTTGTGATCTATTTTAATGTAACCCGTGCTAGTTAATTATTCATATGTGTTTCCACTATTTACTCATATGATCCTTCAAAGCTATCTACTTGAGTCACTGTTACTAAATTATTTGTATCTTAAGCTACAGAATTCCGAATTAAGATCCGCAAATTTTCCTTGAAACCAGGCTCACATATCTTCTTACCATAAAATTTTCAAAATTATTGGTTTAGCCAATAAGTACAATTTATTCTTTAAAATTTCCCTTGTTCTGCTGTCAGACAGTTTCGACCTTTCGGTACTAAAAATTAATTATCTTCTCGTACAAAATTCAGATGATGTTCCCGTTTGTTTTTTTTTTTTTGAAATAGACTCATTCAAGATTTTAAACATATAAATTCTAACCCATAATTATTTTTATATAATTTTTAATAATTTTCCAAAGTCAGGACAGGGGATTCCGAAATCATTTTGACATTGTCTCACTAAAATTCAAATATCTCATATGAAATTCTTTTGCTTACTTTGTTTATTCTATGAGAAACTAGACTCAAATATATTTAATCTCATATTTTTTTCATCCTCTAATTCGATTTTCATAATTTATGGTGAATTTTCAAATTTAGCCTATTGTTGATGTCCAAACAGCAAGTAATTTCGGCTTTTCGTCGAATCCCTTATTTTTGTGTTTCGGGTACACACCTGGTTTTGTTTGATGCTAAAATAGTCCCCGAGCACTCCAAAGCCTATAATTGAACAAATAACACCATAATCAGTATTACCTCACGATTAATCAAAATCCTGAAACCAAAATACTTACTCATAAACCAATGAACACTTACTGCAAAAACTTCAAACCGGTACGTTTACGAAAATCATGAGGAGAGCCTTAATCCTCGCGAAATGCTACTGCCAACACCCCGGAATTAGACTATTTAACACAAAATAATCTCTTAAAATGATACCCAACAACTTATTGAATTTGCACAAGTGCTGCTTAACGCTACGAAATCAAGAGGAAAGAATGGTTTTTGGGAAACAAGGGAATTTCGACAATAGAGGAAAGAAAAGAAAAGATAATCGAGTAAGAAGCAAGGAAGAAAAAAATTCAGTAAAGATGGGGGAGAGAAAACGTCAGAAAGATGGAGAGAAAAATGACTCTTTTTTTTTATTCGAAAAAGGAAAAAGTGATTAGTTTTTGGATATTCTCCCCCATAATCCCCTTAATTCACTCCTAAAATCGCTCCCTCACTTCCCACTACACATCCACCACTCAGAAACCCAGTTCAGCACAAGTCTTGCTGAAATTAGGAGCAAAAATACTACCTTTACCGTCCCAAAGATTCAAACCCATGACCTTCCTCACACCAACACTCCACTTATCCACCAAACCAGTAGGCCCATTCTGTTAATTATTTGCCAACTTTTACTTAAAAGCCTACTGACCAAAGATAGAGCTTATTCATAAAAATACCAAAATTTGCCCAAGTCTTGGCTTGAACTTGGAACCTCCCAAACACTCCCAAAACACATAACCACTAAAGCTAACAAATGCTTGTGTTATACATTCACAATACCCAAAATTAAAATTTTGGGGCGTTACATAATGTTTTATTGATGTTGAGGCTAAAGCCTTTGTTGTGTTGATGGAGCTTATCATTTACCATCTATGACGAGTGTTTACTATTTTTCTCTCTGAATTATTTGATTCTTTTCATTGAATGAATTAATAAATTTACCTTTCGACTTTATTTTGTGATTTATTTTTAATCATGGGAACTATGCTAGGATGATGTACATCCTATTAGATGTATTTTAAGGCATATTATTATGTGGTTTACTATATTAAGACATTTAGAAAAAATTCAGTATAAATAAATTTTATTTATAACATTATTATTTTGTTATATTCTTTTAATTTTTTTTGAAAAATTATTATTTTTTATATCTAATTGAACCAAAACAACAAGCCTTTTAATTCATTATAAAATTAGGATTTCTTTGAAACATCTTCATTCTTTTTTAGATTCAACCACTCTCAATCTTGGATGAAAGACTAATAAGGGTGACTAAGACTTCCTAACTACAAACTTGATTTAGCACTTATATTTGTATGAAATACTAATTATTTTTTGTAGAATATGGGTAGAATTTTTCATTTAAGTTGTATAGGAATTGCGGGTTAGACTACTTATAGTTTACATTCCTATAATTTAATTATTTGTAGTTTTGCTCAAAGCAATACCTGAAATCAACTTCTCCTTTTTGTAATATTCCTATAGATTACTCTTTAGTAAAAACAAAACATGATTTCAAGTATTTTTTAAATTTATTCTAAAACTAGTTTTATATATACTTAAATTTTATATACGTATTATTATATTTAGAAAATATATGTAAGACAAATTTGAAACAATTTTGTTTCCAATTAAAACTATAATTTAAAAATTATCAATTAAATTTTATTATTAAATATTTAATTCAAATATTTGTTTAGAATAGAGTTTATTACAAAAATTAAATACATGAACTTTAACTTTTATTTAATAAGGGTAAATTTGTGAATTATCATTACATTTGCAATAAAAGTACTCAGTGAGCCAAATATTGTAAAGTAATTGTCTCAACAATCATATTCCAAAGAATTATATTCAATTACAATTATAACATGGGAAAACACTAAACGCTACCTTAAATATTGCAATACTAATGACAAAACTTCTATGATCGTAAAAGATATTATTAAAATTAAAATAAGTTACGGGTGCAATCATACTAACACTAATGCATCGAATTCCATCAGAACTCCGCAATTAAGCGTGCTTGGATGAGAGAGGTACTAGGATGGGTAACCTTTTGAGAATCATAAAAAGAATTAAAATAAGCTGTATAGATCTTAAAGATTTAGAGATGAACTGAAAGTATTATGAACGAAGTATCTACAACTGTTTGGTGAATAATCTACGAACTACGAATGTTGCTGTTGAGGAAATTGTAAGGTACCGATAAGTTTGCTTTTACTGGATTCTATTTCGCAGGTAATGAATGATATAGTATATGATAAGGGTTTCTGAGTTTGTTTGTGGTCTGAAACAAATTTAATGGTAAGTGGCAGTGTATAAGGTAATTCATGTAATCAGTCTATTGTGTCATAATAAATGATTTTATATAATTCTTAACAATGATGTAAACATATTTAATTTAAGAAAAGCATGTTGTCACTAAAACTTGAATTCTTGATTCTATAATTTGATTTACAATTGTTGATATAAGTAATCGATAAGAAAATTTTTGGCTGAGGTGAATGGCTTTCACTCTTAAAGAGCGGAGAGCCGCTGTGATGAAGTCGAAGAAAAGAAACTTTAGAGGGAGTGATAGAGAGAAGTATTGGTTGAATAAGAGTGTGTGTAGGATTCATGTCCGCTATTCAAGTGAGGCTGCTTTATATGAAATGTTAGAGATGCCATGTGTAAAGGTTATGTTGGCGGTAGGGTCACTTTCTATCTCCTTAGAAAGATAGTGATGTGACCCTATAGAAAATAATTTACATAAATTACAGAGAATTATTGCTATCATGATTTTATACTAAAATTTAATATTTTTTTTGACTTACTGTGGGGTTTTTTATTAAATTATTATAAAAAATAAAAAATAATCAAAATATTATAATTTTTTTTATTTATCAAAATATTATAATTTTTTTATTTACCAAAATATACCAAAGGTACCAAAGAGATTGACAGCATCAATGGTGCCAAAGAGATTGGTGGCACCAATGGTGCCAAAGGACTAAAATGTAACTATTTGCAGTTTCAAGGACCTGACATGCAAATTTACTATTTTAAATTTTGAAAGTAAATTGCTGCCTGTGTGTGGGGCGCACTAAAATTAAAATGTAGCTAATTGCCTTCTAAGCCCTCCTTATTTTAATTAAGTAATAAACTCTAATTAGTTAAGTGATAATTAAGATATTTAGAATTCTAATTAAGTAATAAATCTATTTTAATTTAATAAACTATTCTCATTTAATAAATTCTAATTTAATAAACTCTATTTTGGTAATTTGATGAGAATAGTTTATTAAATTAAAATAGAGTTATTAAGTAATTTGATGAGAATAGTTTATTAAATTAAAATAGAGTTATTACTTAATTAGAATTCTAAGTATCTTAATTATCACTTAACTAATATTAGCACTACACCAAAACAGGCTTTTAGCGGCATTTTTAGTGGCGTTTAGACAAAAAAACACCGCTAAAAATTGAGCTTTAGTAGCGTTTTACATAAAACGCCGCTAAAGATCGAGAACTAGCGGCACTTACAGAAAAGAGCCGCTAAAAATGAGCATTAGCAGCGTTTTAAGCCCAACCACATTGATTCTGACATTTTGGGGGCTTTAGCGGCGTTTATAAAAAAGCGCCGCTAATGCTCAGGCTTTTAGCGGCGTTTTTGAAAAAGCGACACTAATGCTTAGGCTTTTAGCGGCACTTTTTTAAGTGCCGCTAGTGCTCAGGCTTTTAGCGACGCTTTTAGAAAAGTGTCGCTAATGCTCAAAGCTTTAGCGGCGTTTTTTATAAGCGCCGCTAATGCTCTGGCTTTTAGCGGCTTTTTTAGAGAAGCGGCACTAATGCTTAGGCTTTTAGCGGCATTTTTGTTAAAGCGCCGCAAAAACATTTTACCTGTCTATTTACTATTTAATTTGTTTATTTATATTAATTAATTAAAATTCAATTTACTTTTAATTGAATATTTGTTAAAAGTGAATAAATTTAAAATAATGACACGTAGAAATAATTTGAAAAAAAAAACAAAGAAAAATATTTTTTAAAAATAGAAAAATTAAAATACTATTATTTAAAATAATTTTAAAATTTTTTGGGTACATGACTGATTGATTTTTAATTTATATATTAAATAATTTCATATACAATTGTAAAAGATACGATAGTATTAATTTTAAAATAATGACACATAGAAATGATTTGAAATAAAAAACATAGAAAAATATATTTTTTTTAAATAGAAAAATTAAAATACTATTATTTAAAATAATTTTAAATTTTTTTGGGTACATGACTGATTGATTTTAATTTATATATTAAATAATTTCATATACAATTGTAAAAGATACGATAGTATTAATTTTAAAATATTTAATTAATTATCATTATAGTTTAGGGTTTAATATATATGGTTTAGGGTATATGGTTAATTTAAGATTTAAGGCTGGTTTAAGAGTTACAATTTTAAGGTTTATAGATTACGGAATTAGGGATTATGGATTAGGGATTTTGGTTTAAGGGTTGTGATTTAGGGGTTAGGGGTTAGAGATTAAGAGTTAGAGATTTAGGGTTTATAGATTTGGTGTCAAGTTAGGGTTTAGGGTTTAGATTAATTAGTATTTTTTTAATTTATATATTAAATAAAATTTAGGGGTTAGTAGTTAGGGGTTAGAGGTTAGAGGTTAAGAGTTAGTGATTTAGGATTTAGAGATTCGGGGTTGGGTTAGGGTTTAAAGTTTAGATTAATTAATATTTTTTAATTTATATATTAATTAAGTTCTTATATAATTGTAAAAGAGGGGTTAGGGGTTATGTGTTAGGGGTTTAGGGTTTATGTTTTATGATTTAGGGTTTAAGAGATAAGGGTTAGGGGTTAGGGTTTAAATTAATTGGTGTTTCTTCATTTATATATTAAATAATTTATTATATAATTGTAAAAGAAATAATTTTAATTTTAATATATTAAAATTATGATTATAGTTTTAATTATTTAAGAGATAATAGATAAATTTTATATATATTAAAAATATGATTATAGTTTCTGATTCTTCATCAAAGTCCTAGATGACATAGACTTTGCCTCCAATCTTGAGGTGAGAGTGCCAATTGCAGCGCCAATGATACTAAAGATGTTGCTGATAGAGCTTCAACTCAATTCTCTTGTGATGTGTATAGTCATAGGCAGGTTCAACTAGTCAGTTTATTTCTCATATGTATTATTTATTTTAGTTTTGATTTTAAAATTTTATTGTAATATTTACGATAACTTGAGTTCTAACTTTTGGATTTTAATTGTGTTATTAATTTATTATTTTAAATTCTAAAATTAAATTAATTAATTTTTATATTTAGTTTTAAAGTTAAAATTTTCATGAAAAATTTAATTTAAATAATATTTTTTATTTATCCTTAAAAATATATTTAAAGTTCAAATTTAAAAAATAAAACATAATATAATATTTATCATAAAAATAAATATTATTTGATTAGAATAATTTTTTTAAAGGTTATATTTTTAGCGGCATTTTTGCGAGAATTAATATTATAATTATAGTTTATAATAAAACTGATCACCCATAAATGTAACCCAAATAGAAAAAATAAATTATAATTATAAACTATTCTCATCAAATTTAGTAAATTTTTTAAATAAACTATTCTCATCAAATTACCAAAATAATACATAAAATGCGAATTAGTTTATACTTTTTTAAATAGCTTTACTTTAGGTAAAATATATTTACTTTAATAATAAAATAAAGGACTTTTATGAGTAAAAATCATAGATTAAGAGCTTATTTAACTACGAAAATAGGTTGAGGGCTTGTTTACTAAATAAAAAAGTGAGTTAAAGGGGAATAAAAAGAAAATAATAAATAAGGAGGGCTTAGAAGGCAATTAGCCACATTTCAATTTTAGTGCGCCCTACACGCACAGCGGCAGAAATTCACTTTCAAAACTCAAAATGGTAAATTTGCATGTCAGGTCCTTGAAACTGCAGATAGTTACATTTTAGTCCTTTGGCACCATTGGTGCCGCCAATCTCTTTGGCACCTTTGGTGCCGCCACAGGTTTTTTTTTTTGTAGGTTTTTGTTTTTGTTTTTTTGGTATATTTTGGTAAATAAAAAAATTATAATATTTTGATAAATAAAAAAAGTTATAATATTTTGGTTATTTTTTATTTTTTATAATAATTTAGTAAAAAACCCATTAATGTGACATTATATTTCTTGAATGTATGATTTCTTTTAATATTTTTAAAAATATAATTTAGTTTACTATAATTTAAGGATAATTAATTTATTTTATGTAAAAAAATTCAATTTTTATGTACCAAATAATCATCCTTAATTTAGTTTAATGATAAATAAAGTATATATTTAATAAGTTTTTGATTTGTTATATGTTTTAAATATTTCTAGCATCGTACTAATTTAATAGAATTGTATTTGAAAATTGGTTTACAAAAAATATAACATTCAAACATATGAAATATTTTACCAATTGTTGTATAATAGTAATGCAAAAACTATAACATTCAAACAGATGTTTAATAATAAATGAAATATTTGGGGATAACCTACAATGATTTCTCTTTGAATGTAAGTATTGCAATAGTAATGATAAAACTTTTATGATCGTAAGAGGTATTATTAAAATTAAAATAAACTATATAGAGTTAAAAGATTTAGAAATGAATTGAAAGCATTGTGTAGGAACTATCTAAAATTGGTTGGTGAATAATTTATGTAATTCGAAATATTAAATAGATCTTCTAATAGATTTTTTTTGATAAAATTTTCATGATTTTAATGGAATTAAATTGGGTTAAAATATTGGAAAATTAATTTATTATGTTTATTTTGAGAAATAGAAAATATGTACTAGATTTAATTAAATTATAAAGTGTTGGGTTAAAAGTCCAAGAAGCACATATGACCCAAATCCCCATCATAATACGTACGAGGGGAAGCACGCATTATTAGCCCCCTCTCTCCTAGTTGGACTAGGATTTTTTTATTGAAACAAACTTATACTAAATCAACAAGGGTTTCACTTCTTCTCCCTATAAATAGATGACATCGGTAGGGATAAACATACAATTTTGAGATATTGTATTTTGCCCGAAAATAGTGAGAGTTTATTCTCTAAGTATTAATTCTATTTTCCGAAATAACAATTCTACCGGTTTCTATTTAGAGAGAATTTTGCTTTCCCAATGAAAGTAAAGCAAATAATATTTGGTTCTGTGTTTGACTCGAATTTGTTCGAGCAAACACTTGAAGAAGTTCGTGGTACGAGAATAATGGAGAAGGTCGCTTAGTTAAAAGCTAGGAATGACAAGGATCTGTTTAGTCGAAAACACAAGTGCAATTTCGATAAAGGGTTTACTGTTATAAATATCACAAACTGACTCAATTTTTAAAATTTTTATTTTTCACTGTGTAAGAAAATCATTTTCGAACTTGATTTTTCTAATATTTGGTATCAGAACCAGGTTGTGCTATGTTTATAGTATAAATTGATACTAAATTTTTTCTCTCTTCTTCATGTGTGATTATTTTTGATAAGATGTAACATTATGATAATTATATACATGTTTAGGGTAATGTATGTGAATGCATATATATTATTCTTTTATTATTATGTATGACCAAGTAATTTTGTCAAAGTTGTGATTCCTAAAAAATTAAATATAATTTTATTAATTTCTCGAGTATGTATAAATTAGATTGTGGACTATCATCTCCATGCAGGGTTTAATTTTATTATTTTAGAATAAATTATGTGAGCCGAAAACAAACATAGGATCTATGTAACCTATAATTTTCGACGGAACTCGAAGAACCGAGACGCATCAAGGCCAATCAAGACAACATAAACTCGAACCAACCAAATCGACAATAGACTGATGGTGGTCTGAAAGTGGGAGGCTGTCGGTGGTCCGACGGTGATGTTCAACAGCAAGGGCTAGCAATGGAGATCGACGGTGATGGTCTACAACAGTGGTCGGTGGCTATCGGTAGTGGCTAATGATGGTGGTTTAGCAGTGGCTGACGGTGGTTGGTGGTGGTACAGTGATGACCCGTGATAATTCGACGGTGGTGATGACACATAAATGATGACAGAATAGCAACGACGATAATAACGTGAACTTATATCGTAGTAGAAGTCCATGCTGGCAAAATAGAATACCTTAAATATGCTTTGGGGTGAATTTTATAATTTTTTTTACTTTTCTAGAATAGAATCATGGAAAATTTAGCTGGTTAGGGTCATTTAAATTTGTATGCTTTTATATGTGTTAGCATGACGATATTTATTTGACTACGAATATATGTTCATGCATATGTATGATAAACATGCCATATAGTTTAAGGCAATAATGCCACATGTACTTGTCATGCATATATTGATCATTCATGTTTGAAACCGGACATTAAAAATCTTACATGTTTTTAAAAGATTAAGTGGGAGAAGGTCCCTAAACAAGACTTACGGTCTCCATCAATGGTCTCTTGTGATTGCATAACAATTTAACTACCCTACAGTAGGATTGTCATGTGGACCACACTGAAGAGATTTCCTGAAAGTAAGTAGAACTGTCTTGTAATCATATGATAGTTGGATCGACCCTGTTATAGGTATTATCATGCGATATAACAAGAAATTCTTTCTTCAAAGAGGAAAACTAGTCATAGCATGTTACTCAGCGAGATTATCCCATGATGACTCATTTGTGGTAAATGATGCGATAGGTGTTAAGTCAATGGTTATACACTCAAACTCTTCTAGTTAAGTAACTTCCCACAATACTTTACTTAAGTTAGAATAATGACCAAACGTTAAACAATTATTAGTGCATGTGAATGCTTAAGGAATTACGTTCATGTACTGATTGAATGAAAATCCATGTTCTTACTAGTTGATTATGATCACCCCATGGTGACTTGATTCAATAGGTGTAAGAATTATTGTTGCAACGGCTTACAAATGTTTTCAAGGTTTAATGTAAGACGTATGCATCATTTTAATGCATATCATAATATTGCAAAATGTTTTCAAATATTTGCTTAATACAAAGATATTCATGAATGAATGTTTTTATTTTAGTTCGAAAATAGAACCTACTCCGTTGTCAAAACCACTTTTTATTATAATTTGAAAAATGGAGATTGACTTTTAAAAAATAAAAATGGGAGTCGCCACCGATCTTTTATTAAGGTGTACAAAATTTTGAGAAAATAGATTCGGGAGTCGATTACGCACGAGGAAGGGTTAGCACCCTCGTGACACCCAAAATTGGTACCGAGTTGATTGTTTAATGTCTTAATGTTGAAACCTTGAAAATAATTTAAATACGTTCCTTGATAAAAGACTTTGAACAAACTAGATTGAATAATAAGGCGCACTTATCTCGAAGAAATAAATTATCACACCCAGTGAGTTAGGGTGTTACAATTCTATCTTCGAAATTAAATGTGTACCCCTTTTTTAAGAAAATCATGTATTTGAAGAAGGATATTCGATTATTTAAGTCGATCGGGAAATCCAAACCCAAAAAGTTAGGGATCAATTTTCTCGAAATTCTTAAACATCAAACATTGCCTTTATTTTAAAATTGAGATAACAAAATGTCATATCCAGTAAGTTAGGATCCAACATTTTGAAATCTTAAGAATTTTATTTTAGAAACCATGAGGTTTTTTTATTACCAAAGAGATGCTTGATTACCCAAATTCATCAAAAAAATTGAAGCCCAATAAGTTAGGGCACAATTCTCTCGCGAATTATGAATGTCGAGTATTATAACATCTAAAAGGAATTTCGAAACTTAAACCATATTAAACAAAAAATTTTAATGAAAGAAATTCGATGGAATAATGTACAATATTAAGCAGTCATTTGTAAACAAAATGCAATCTAATGATCTACAAATAATTAACAAATACAAACAAGCAATACAATACACCCAAGAGCAATTCTCACATCATATATTATGTTAACATTTAAAAGCTAATGAATTTAAAGTCCATCAAAACACTAAATAAATTAATGCACATGAAAATGTACAAATTTTTAAAATAATTTAAGATGTATGAAAAAAATAAATTATAATTCAAATAAATTGAAAATAAATATTATACATAAGAATTTGAAGTAAATCACAATTTTAGTTAAAGAACAATTGTCAAATGGAATAACAATACTTGAATAAATAAAAATATCATAATTAAAAAATAACATATATTTATTAATTTAAATAAATAATATTTGTAAAGAAGGGGATAATAACATATAATACATGAAATGAAATAAGTGAAATACACCAAGGAGGTTTTTTTTAATAAATTATATATGTATTAATAATAAGTAGAAAATACAATAATAAAATCAATAATATACATTTATATGTAAAATAAACATAATTTGATATAAATTATATAGATATGTGTATAAAATAGTATTATAAGGGCATTATTGATTTTTTAAAACATAAAAGTATATGAATAAACATTTAAAAAATGTATTATAAAATATATAAATAATAATTAACATAAAGTATATGCTAATATATTAAAATATAAAAAAATTAAAATAACGATATGTAATGAATTAAAATAATGTATGTGCATATATATGTGAAAATAAGTAACTATGTATACTAAGATAATCATAATAACAATAATAACAATAGTAAGGATAATAAATTAAATGATTTTAGCAATAATAATAAAACAGAGGACAAAATTGGCATTAAAACAATTATGCTGGGGAAAAATCTTAAACAAATAAAAGAAAGGGTCCAAATCGCAAAGCGCGAATAACATGGGGGACCGAAAGGGGAATATTCCCCACCCTCCAAAACTCGGCGTTGCAAGTTGGACTGAAATGCAACCAAAGCAAAATACAAGGCCAAATCAAAAAAGAAAAAGGTTCCTGATTCAAAAACGCCAGAAAAGAGGAAGGGCTAGTCGCGCAAATATCCCTCCCTATGCCAGAACACGCGGATCTAGCCGCTCTGGGTCGGGTCATCGGGTCGCGACCTAAACGACATCGTTTCAGAGCCATTGAATCAGGCCTGAACGGTGTCGTTCCTCAATTTCCCTTTAAGCCTACATTAAAACTACATCAGTTACCCTAAACCAAAAAAAAACCTAAAACTACTCTCTGGCCAAGCAAGAGCCGCGCCGCCTCAGATCCCACCTTGTCCAATCCGAACTCCTATTGCGGCGGAGTGAACCAGGTTCGGCGTCCCCACCTCGTAGGTGAGTCTCTCTTCTCTTGCCCTTTTACCTTCTTCTTACAATAAAAAAAGACGAATATCAAAAAGTAACCGGGAATGTCACTAAAAAAAATCAAAGAGGGATCACCTTTCCAAGAACTTTTTCTTTTCGATTTCTCTTTGAATACTTTTTGTATACACTGTGTTTTTTTTCTGTTTGTTGTATTTTTAAAATCCCCCTGTTTACAGCATTCGAATGGCCTTTTTATGGCCTGCCTTACAAAATGAAATAAAAAGAAAAAAATTAAAAGAAAATGCTCCCCCCCAAATCCCCTTTGTTGCCCCTATTCTGCTATCTTTCTCTGCTTGTTTTCGTGTGTATTTTGCAAGTATGAGGGCAGAGGCTGACGTGGCGTGTACGGAGGCAAAACAAGCAGTGGTGGCGCATGTGCAAAGGCACGCACGCTGGCTCGGCACGTAGGGACGAAGGCCCTGAGTGGCTGCGGCGTGGCACGTATAGAGGCTAACTGGTGTACGTGGAGGTTGCTAGGGTTTGCCACAGTGCATTATGATATTGGGCCTTTTGGGCTGAATCGGTTTGCTGGGTTTAGGTTTAGGGCTAGGCTAATTTGGGTAGTTTAGGTTAAAATGAGTTGGGCCACATTGGGCCTGTGTAACTGGACATTTGATTTTTATTATTTAAATCTAGTTTTGAAATGCCTGGGTAAAAATTGGTTATTACAGTTGCCCCTCTTTGCTCGTTGTCGTGTAACAGGAACGAAGCAAAGATTTTAAAATAACCAATTTTACCCGGTCGTGCTGGATTTTGGTGTTCTTCTTCGGGTAGCCTCATTCCATTCCACTGCATCTTCAGAGGTATAGGAATTGGTGCCTCGATCTACTCTACCATAATGCCGGGGAGATAGGATTTGTAACTCGTAACTTTAAAAGAACAAAACTTGCTATCTCTAATTGGCAAGACTTGATGCGATCTGCTCTACTACAACTTCAAAGAGATAAGATCCATTACGTTAACCCGCTCCACTACAACCTCAGAGAGATAGGATTATCAACTTCAATCTGCTCCACTACAACCTTAGGGAGATAAGATTTGCTTCCTCAGTCTGCCCCATTGTGACTTCAGGGGGATAAGACTTGTTTTCTCAGTCTGCTCCGCTGCAACTTTAGGGAGATAAGACCCGATGTGATCTGCTCCACTACTGCTTAGGGAGATAAGATCTGTGGTTTTCGATCTGCCCCACTACAACTTCAGGGGGATAAGACCTGCTGCGATCCACTCTATTGCAACTTCAGAGAGATAAGATCTATTACTTTAATCCGCTCCACTACAACTTCAGGGAGATAGGATTATCGGCTTCAATCTGTTTCCTTACACTTGAAGATAAGGTTCGCCGTCTTCAATCTACTCCGCTACTGCTTAGAGAGCAAGATCTGCTATCTTTACTGATCTGTTCTCTAGGGAACATAGCATGTGTAATGAACTTAATTATGCCTAATGGTTAGGATGACATGATCAGAATGAATCTAATACTCCTAACTAGACATGAGTGAATGGTATTTACATGAATGCAAGATGCTATCGTATTACTCAAAATCTATTAAAGCTTTTACCATAACCGTGCTTTAACACCCTCCTTCCTGGTTGGTGCCTTCAACAAAACACTTAATTAAATTGCCCCTGCTGTAAACCTTCAAGCTTGATTCATTGGGATGTGTTCAATATGCAACTCGAAAAAATGAGGAGCTCTAGTCTTTTCTTCATCTTTCCATCATAATTGAAGGATACCAAATGTGTAAATGTTTGGTTTCTGTACCACTCTCAAAATCCCATATTAAAATGCTTGTGCACGAAGAATTTTCCTCCAAGTAGATCTCTCTTGTCTAACTCATGATTATTGTTGACACTTCGTTCAATTGATGCTTCTGTCAACAAAATCTGAAGGGATTGTTTAAAATTAGACTTTTTCTTAGATTTCTGACCTTTAAATCTGGTTCGTTCTAAATAATAGTCCTGTTTCAGATTACTGTATTATTTAGAATTTTTTTTAGAGTAATGTGCAAAACTTACTTTGTGAAAGTTTTAGTAGTCCATTAATCATTATTCCAATGCAACATGTTTGCTGAAAGATTATGACTATGGATAAATGTTGGTTCTGAGCATAGCTCGAAAGAGATAAAATATTGACAATAGCGAAAGAAGAATAACAAAGAAGTTGATTGAGAATGTGTATATTAATAAAAAATGGAAAAGGTATTAACACATTCAATACAATAAGAACTAGGTGCCCCAGTTATCACAGCTTGAATTTCTCTATACAAACTTCTGAAGACTATTCTGAGTTTGGCATGTGTTTAGGAGATCTGCAGTGCTCTGTCGATACTCCAAGATGTCGTATACCCTTTCTTGTTGGTTCAGGTATAGCAAGATCATCGTGTGCCCTGGTCAAAATTTGAACAGTTCCAATCTTCTCATGCCCCACTCTGACCAATATTTGAGCCGCCCTTTTCAGGTTTTCGACTCAAATCCCCTTTGGTCTCAAGGTGCCCTTTACGGGTTTTCACCTTGGCCTCTCCAAATCCCCTCTGTTTCTTTTTAGGAAGCAAAGCGCCCTTTGCGGGTTTTCACTTTGGTCCCCTTCTTTCAAGTGAAGTATTTCTTGACGAAATCTGCGTTTATTGGGTTTGGCAAACTTTTACTATCCATCTCACTTAGGATCAAAGCTCCGCTGGAAAAAGGCCTTCTTTACAACATAAGGACCCTCCCAATTTGGCATCCATTTTCCTCTAAAGTCCTTTTGCATAGGAAGAATCCTTTTTATCACCAAGTCTCCTTCGCAAAATTCTCTGGGGCGAACATTTTTATTATAGGCTTGCATCAATCGTTTCTGGTACATTTGCCCATGGCGAATGGCTCTTAACCTCTTTTCTTCTATTAGGTTCAACTGGTCATATCGAGTTTGAACCCATTCAGCTTCATCCAACTGGAGCTCAGATAACACCCGTAGAGAAGGGATCTCAACTTCAATGGGTAATACTGCCTGCATTCCATAAACTAGAGAAAAAGCTGTTGCCCCGGTAGAAGTTCTAACAGACGTTCGATAGGCAAGGAGAGCAAATGGTAACTTCTTATGCCAATCCTTGTAAGTTTCAGTCATTTTCCCCACAATTCTTATAATGTTCTTATTGGCCGCCTCCACAGTACCATTCATTTTTGGACGATACGGCGATGAGTTATGATGTTTGATTTTAAATTGGCTGCAAACCTCCGCTATAGTGCTGTTGTTCAAATTCAACGCATTATCGGATATGATTCTCTCAGGCATTCCATATCGACAAATGATCTCCTTTTTCAAGAACTTACTGACTGTCGACTTCGTGACATTCGCGTATGAAGTAGCTTCTACCCATTTGGTAAAGTAATCAATGACTACGAAGATGAAACGATGCCCATTAGAAGCCTTTGGTGATATCGGCCCAATGACATCCATACCCCACATGGAAAACAACCATGGAGAGGTCATGACGTGAAGTGGTGAAGGGGGTGCATGCATCTTGTCTCCATAAATTTGACTTTTATGGCATTTCTTGGCATAATTAATGTAATCCCCTTCCATAGTGGACCAAAAGTATCCAAATCTCATGATTTGTCTGGCCATGGTGAAACCATTGGCGTGCGTCCCACAGATGCCCTCATGAACTTCCTCCAAAATTTTCTTGGCTTCCATGGCATCCACACATCTTAACAGTACTTGATCTTTCCCTATTTTGTATAGCACTTCCCCATCTAAGACATATTCAATGACTATTCTTCTCAGAGTTCTCTTGTCGTTCTCTGTTGCTTGTCTAGGGTACTCTCGATTCTTCACATACTGTACGATACTCTGATACCAAAGATGATCATCTTTTCCCTCCTCCTCAATACTGTAGCAATGAGCTGGGGTTTCATAGATACTTATCTGGATAGGCCTCATTACCTCAAATCTGTTCATCTGAATCAACGAAGCCAGAGTAGCCAATGCATCAGCCATTTGGTTTTCCTCTCGTCGGAGATAACAAAAGGTGATATCGTCAAACTCATCAACCAATTCGAGAACTAGCTTCCTATAACTGATTAACTTAGGGTCTCTAGTTTCCCATTCCCCTTTGAGTTGGTATATTACCAATGCGGAATCTCCATACAATCTTAGCACTTTGATGTTCTGTTCAATGGCTGCACGAATGCCCATAACGCATGCTTCATATTCTGCCATATTATTTGTACAATCAAAGTCCAACTTGCTAGCCACAGGGTAATGATCTCCACTCGGGGACACCAAGACTGCCCCAATTCCATTACCCATAGCATTCGAAGCTCCGTCGAAAATTTAACCTCCACACGTGATCCCTTTAAGGATTTTCTTCAGTGTTTGACACATACATCAAGTCTTCGTTTGGAAAATCGAAGTTTAAAGGCTCATAGTTATCCAAGGCTCTACTAGCCAGGAGATCAGCTATTGCACTCCCTTTTATGGCCTTCTGACTTACATATACTATGTCAAATTCAAAGAGCAGGATCTGTCATCTAGCCATTCTCCCGTTTAAAGCAGTTGATTCTATCGTATATTTTAAAGGATCCAACTTTGAAATCAGCCAAGTCGTATGATACAGCATATACTGCCTTAGTCTTCATGTTACCCAGATTAAAGCACAACACAATTTCTCGATTGATGAGTATCTCATTTCATAGCCAGTGAATTTCTTGCTGAGATAATATATTGCCCTTTCTTTCTTTCCCGTTTCATCGTGTTGGCCTAATACACATCCCATGGAATTCTCAAACACCGTTAGATACAATATTAATGGCCTATTCGGACTTGGCGGTGATAGTACGAGATTATTAGCTAAATATTACTTTATCTTATAAAAAACCTCCTGACATTCCTCATCCCAATCGCCCAGATTATGCTTCTTCAAAAGGCGGAATACTGGATCATATTTCTCAGTCAATTGTGAGATGAATCGAACAATGTAATTCAATCTTCTTAGGAAACTTTGGACTTCCTTCTGAGTGCGTGGAGGAGGTAAGTCTCGGATTACCTTCACTTTGTCTGGGTCCACCTCAATCCCCTTCTTACTAACTATGAAGCCTAATAACTTCCCTGACTTGGCTCCAAACGTGCATTTTGCAGGGTTAAGCTTGAGCTGAAATTTCCTCAATCTAAAAAATAATCTTTTCAAGACTTGAACATGCTCTTCTTCAGTTCTAGATTTTGCAATCATATCATCAACATAGACTTCGACCTCCTTATGCATCATGTCATGAAACAAGGTCACCATAGCTCTTTGATACGTTGCTCCTGCATTCTTCAATCTGAAAGGCATTACTTTGTAACAAAATGTTCCCCATAAAGTAATAAATGTTGTTTTCCCCATATCTTCAGGGTGCATCTTTATTTGATTGTATCCAGAAAAGCCATCCATGAAAGAGAATAGTGAGTAGCCCGCCGTATTGTCTACCAAAGTATCAATGTGAGGTAACGGAAAATTGTCTTTTGGACTAGCCTTATTCAAGTTCCTGTAATCCACGCACATTCGTAGCTTTCCATTTTTCTTGGGAATGGGGACGATGTTTGCTACCCAATCTGAATATTTGATCTCCTGTAAGAACCCAGCATTGAACTGCCTTTTGACTTCTTTTATTTTTAGCACAACATCAGGTCTCATCCTTCTGAGCTTCTGCTGAACTGGTTTACAATCTTCTTTAATGGGCAGACGATGTACCACAATGCTAGTACTTATCCCGAGAATATCTTGGTATGTCCACGCGAAAACATCTTTGAATTCTTGGAGCAATTCAATGAGGTCTTGTTTTGTCTTTGCGCGATTTCAGTTCCAATTTTCACCTCCTTTCCCTCCTCTAGGCTCACGATTTCTAATGATTCCTTATAAGGTAGGATCTGCTCATTCTCTTGTTCTACCATTCTCGACAAGTCCGGAGATATACCACAGTCTTCATCATTTTCAAAGTCATGAGATCCCTCTAAACACATGTCTTGCTCAAAAAGAAGCTCCGTGTTTGAAATAGCGTCACTCATGTCATTGATATTTGAGGACCTATGAGGGCATATCAAAGAATATACCAAGAATATATAAATTTATGAATAATTATTTGTATAATAAGGTTACAAATGAAAGAATTATTTGCAGGACAATCAATCAATTAGAAAATATTTACTTGTATGAAAAGAAAAAAGAATAATTGCTCGAAATGAATGTAAAGATGTATTTCATTAGAATAATGATATTTAGGCTCAAGCCTTTTTCACAAAGGATTTCCTATCATTTTCAGGCTAAAACAACAAGAATGTTCTGAGCATTACTCTGAATAAGCCCTAAAGACTATAGGGATTTCTTCCGCAGTCCAATTGTTTAGCTCGCTCCCAGGTTCGTAAGGGCAGATCTCCAATAGGGACTTTTTCTCCGCTGCTTCTATAGCGTTGATATGAACATTTTTCAACATTTCCTCAATGCCTTTGTTTTTGGACACTCCTCGCTCGGGGTGAATAAACCCACCCGACACAAAAGATGTAGATATGTGAAGAGAGGTCAAAGGCTCCCATTTAACTTAATGTCCGCTTAAACGTGCCCTTATTCTCTCTTGTCTTTTCTCTACTTCTTTCCTCTTCTGCTTCATGTCTGGCTTGTATCCTAAGCCAAAACTATCAAACTTTTCCTTCAGCATCGGTGCTTCAATCTTTCCTTAAAGATATTTTCCCAATCCTTTTCCGGGTGAAGCTCCTCTTCCAATCAACAATCGCAGCCCCATCTCTGTGGTCCTAGATATTTTCGGTACCTCTGCTTCCTTCAGCAATAAACATTGCGTTTACAAATTCTAATGACCGAAAAGAACATCCCACTGCCTCATCATCAATTTCCACATAAAGTGTATCACCAGTTACTGTTGCGATGATATCTTTCTCCGCATTTATTATTATCAACCGACCCTCTGATACTAACTTTACCTTCTGGTGTAGCGATGAAGGTATTGCCCCAGCTGAGTGTATCCATGGTCTTCCCAATAAACAGTTGTAGGAAGGCTTAATATCCATTACCAAGAAGTCTACCTCATAAGTAATTGGGCCAATCCTTAACGGTACCTCAATTCTCCCTATAACCCTCTTTTTCATTCCATCAAATGCTCTTACTATGCTCTGGTATGCTTTCATGTGGGAACTGTCCACTGGTAACCGACTAAGAGTAGATAAAGGTAATACCTTTAGTGCAGATCCATTTTCAACCAAGACCCCGGAAGTGTGCACCATTTGCATCGGGTAGTAACATGCAAGGCTTTAGTAGAACCCCTTCCTCTAGATGGTATTTCGTCATCAGTGAAGAAGATAAAATTGTCAGCACCTATATTGTTGACCAACCGATCCAGCTTGCTTACCGAAGTATCATCAGCCACATATGTTTCATTTAGTACTTTCAATAGTGCATTTCGATGTGCTTCTGAACTTCAGAGTAAAGCTAATATATAAATGCGAGCTGACTGTTTGCGCAGTTGTTCCACAATGCTGTATTCACTGTGTTTCAAAAACTTCAAAAATTCCTTTGCCTCCTCTTCTTTTATTGGTTCATTAACCAATGGCTCAACTTCCACTGCCTTCCCTTTCCTCTGCTCTTTCTTCCAATTCTCTTCTCTTGACGATTTTTCCTGAGCGTCATATCGCTTCCCATTGTGTGTGTAAGAACCTATTTCCTGATTTCTCTCCGCTTCTTTTCCCAAAATTGTCACGTTACATCCATAATTCCACGGCACCATTTTGTTATCCTTGTATGGGAAATTTGATGGTTTCTGGATTACAATCTTTGGTGTTATCTGGACCCTAGACTCATTGCTCCGAGGGCATGAAACGATGACCACAGGATGATTCATTTTCGTAGTCTTCGTTGCCAACTATGATGCGCAAATATTTCTTTTATCCTCTACTTCTTCATAAAACCTCATCTCCTTGTTATTCATCATGCTTTGGACCAGAGCCTTAAATCCCTCACATTCTTGAATCTCATGTCCTAACTCACGGTGGAATTCACAATAGTTTTCAGCCTCATACATTTCTTCAGAATCTGAAATAACTAGCCCCCTCTTTGCCATCTCTCTCCAAACCCATTTCAACGGGGTTTTTACTTCAGCAATGTCGTTCTTGACTTCTTCTCCTCTGCTTTCGCTCATCATATTCACCCCCTTATCAGCATGATTAGGCAACAAATTTTTTGCGTTAGGTGAGTCGCCAAATTTGACAACACCCATGCTGATGAGTATCTCAACTACCTTCTTGAAAGCCGTGCAATTCTCTATTGAATGCCCTATAATTCCCGCATGGTAATCACATTGTGCGTTCGTATCATACCATTTGGGATACGGGGGTTGCAAAGGGCTTAAGTAAAAGGGAGAGACAACGTGTACATTGAACAACTTCTGATACAGCTCCTTGTATGACATCAGAATTGATTGTGAACTGGGGCTTCTCAGTACCTTGTCTTACGCCAGATTCTTGTCTTGTTAAACCTTGTTGACTAGCAACCACCTTTCTTGGCTGGTTCACTGTAATCGACTTGTTGTACGTATTTACATTGTTTACCTCATTTTCCTTCCTTCTCGAGGTTGCCCTTTTGTTACTCTCTCCTGCTTCTATCTTCCCATTTCTTATGGCATTTTCAATCATTTCACCATTCATTACTATATTTGAGAAACTTTTGGTTGCACTTCCCAGCATGTGCGTGATGAATGGGGCTTTTAAGGTATTGATAAAGAGCATTGTGGTTTCTCTTTCTAGGAGCGGCGGTTGGACTTGGATGGCAACTTCCCTCCATCTTTGTGCGTACTGTCTGAAACTCTCACTTGGTTTCTTTTCCATGTTTTGTAATGTAATTCTATCGGGGGTTATATCCGTTACATGGTTGTACTGCTTCATGAATGCCTATGCTAAGTCCCTCCATGAACCGATCTTGGTACGACTTAACTGATTGTACCATTTAGACGCTGCTCCTACCAAACTGTCTTGGAAACAGTGTATTAGTAGCTGATCGTTATTAACGTAGCCAGTCATCCTTCTACAAAACATAGTGATATGAGCTTCGGGGCAGCTAGTTTCATTGTATTTTTTAAACTCAGGCATCTTGAATTTGGGAGGAAGTATTAAATCTAGAACTAAGCTTAGATCTTTAGCGTCGATTCCCTGATTACTATCAGTGCTTTCCAAGGCTTTAAATTTTTCCTCCAACCACTTATACCTATCTTCCCATTGTTTTGGCAATTATGCATTTGCCTTTCATTCGTCAGCTGTTTCATCGAAATCTGGAATAATAGGATTGATTGGGTTTTCTTCCGGGCTTAAACTCGATCGTCCTTAGAAAATTGTGGGGATCGTGACACTAGTTTGTAATTGTTGCGGCCTAATTGTGACGGACAATCCTTTTGGGTATATTTCAGTTTGGGTTCGTACTTTTGGTGGAGTGAAACCCGGAGGATATAATGGATCCTCACTACCCTCTCCATGATTGGCCATAGGGCCTTTTCCTTTATCTACTCCTCCCGTCAATAGATGGGTTAATTCAGCCATCGCATCCTTTTGAGCTTTGATCAATTTTTCCATCATGTTCTCTTGAATTTTATCTAGTCGCTCTTGCAATTGTGCTTGTAACCGTTCTTGCATATCCCTTTGTATTTGCTCTAGTTTCTCTAATCTTTGGTCCATTTCCTTAGTTTTCCTTCGAGTACCGTATTGATGCTTAATTGGTGAGCTTTTGTTGGTTTCCAGGTTAACTGTAATGATTTTAACCAATTAGGGTCTTTCGGTGGACTTTAATGCATATGATGCAATGTAATGCAATGTATGAATGCAAAAAAGGCGTCGATTCTAATTCAATTTCATTTAGAAAGCTTCATTTGGAAAACAGAATTCTTTACATAAAATAGATTACATATACAATTTTTCCCTAATGCTCAGAACTTTAATCTTTCTAAACAGGGAAGCAAGCTCTCTTCCCCAGTCTGATTCCAACTCGTATTTTACGCTCAAAGTGTCAGCTTGTATTGCCAGGGTCTGCAAGTAATCGGCTACCTCCCAAATCTGGGTCACGGCTTCTCCCATAGCATGATCTCTGTCTCTAACTTGGCTCTGACAATAGTGGAGCTATTCTTTCTGACGTTCTTCATTTGCTTCAAAAAATGCGACCCGCATCTCATAGTCTTGTAACGTCGCCTTTAACTCTTGCACTCTTTTCTTTGTTTCTTCAATCTTGTTCAAGCTCGCTCTTAGTTCCACCGTGGTATTACGATTTCGGTAACGATGAAGAGACCTTTTGAGTTTAGCTATTCGTGCCTTTAATCCGTCCATCTCATTCCGGCTTTCTAACAGATTCCTCTCCAGGGCCTGGTTTTGTACTTGAGTCTCTTGGCATTTCTTTTCCCATCCATCAGCCTTGTTTCATTCTTCTTGTATCTCCCGTCGCCATTGTTCTAAAGTCTTTCCTAGCCCCGCGGTTCTCATTAATACTCGTAGCTCTTTGTAGTCTGTCTTTAAGCTATCCAGATCCTCCTCTACTTTATTATTCCCTTTCTTCAATTTTCCAGCTTCTAACTTTTGGACGTCAACGTCTAGCCTCAAATGCATCTTCTCTTCTTCCAATCGCTCTATTTTCTTTTCAAGTTCTAAATTCCTTTTTCAAAATCTTGTTTTATAATCTCCAACTCTGATGGGATCACTTGTAGATACTCTTCCATTGGTCGAACACTCTCCAAGTTTAACTCCGGGATGTTATCATTAATTCTTTTACGTCGCCACTCACTGTACTCTGGAGTTGTCATCGAACCCACAGCTAGCCTTTCATCCCGTGAACCTGATTTCAAGCCTGAGAAATTTCCTCCACCTTTTTCTTGTAATTGTCTCCTCGGTACGAGAACTCACATTGAGCTAAACCATACATTGCCGGCACAAACTGTCTTGAATTGTATTGCCTTAGGACCAGCAAAGGTGCATATCCGATGGCTCCCCAAATCCCAAGCAATAGAACCCAGTCAAAGCTTCCACAACGGTAGAGAATTCCATCAGGAATCAACCAATGAGCTCTCCATTCCACATCATCCTCTTGAAGATTTTGCAGAATTGCTATCCAATTTTCTTTTGATATATCGTCCCTTCTGGGGGTAGCCACTATCTCTTTTAATGGGGAGTAATGCTCAGAGAAAACCCGAAACGAAACTTTGTCAACCTTCCAGAAATGACTATGGAACCAAGCTATCAACAATTGCGTACTACCTATAAATTTGCCATCACCAGCTCGCCTACACGCATTCAAATATCTAAATGTTTCAGCCAAAATAGCAGGAACAGACGTGACCCCTTTACCCAACCGATCAAAAAGATTTGAAACTGCTTCGTCAACATGCCCTAGTGCTCTAGGGAAGATCACCAACCCTTAGATACTCAAAGCGAACACATCAACCTTCTTTTTCCCATCCGAATGCGCTAAAATCAAGTCTCGTAAATTCTTCCATGGAATACATTTACATTCTCCCTTCTATTTAATCTTGGCCGTGATCCATTGTTCGCTCATTCCCGTAATACTCATTAATTTCTTCCAAAATGTTGGGACATATGCGGCTTTGGAATATGCTTTATCAACCTGAAGCCTAGGGCAGTGCAGTAAACCCGTATATTCCTCTACTGTAGGCACCAAATCTACGTTCCCAAAAGTAAAACTGCTATATGCAGGATTCCAATATTGAGCGAGAGCGCGACACAATCGTTCATCCACCTTGATGTTAAGTAAGTACGGCAAGTCCCCATAATTAGAGTAGAACAACTGCTTCGTTTCATCATTCCACCGATCCCAAATCTCATTTAACTCCTGAAGGCTATTTTACGTGACACTAATACGAGTGTAGTCCCAAAGCTCTAACACATAATCCTTAGCTAGACTGTCGCCCTTTTCCAATTGCACTTTCTCTGACCATAAACGGACAATGGCATTGTCTTCTACTTTATCAAGAAATTCGTTTGCCATGATAATTTTCTAATTTAGTAACTGAACTTGAATCGACACTCCTTGAAATATGCAATGACATGCAACATATCAACAAAACACAAACAAGTCAGTATAAAATCACAACAATTCAAAGCAAGTATAAAAAAGATCAAACACCTATCCGGGTAATCGCTAGAGGTTGGAATAATTCTAACGAGGTTGGTCTCTTAAGTCAGCTATATGAGGTTTGGTTCTAGAGTCAAGGTACCTAAACCAGCAGATTCCTCGATCTTCACCCATTACAGGCTCATATAGACCGAGTTCGGTTCAGGGGAATACATTTCCCTATGGTTGCACGGAGATGAAGATCTCACGAAGACATAGGTATGGATGTATCCCGAAAGTGATCCACTATCCTGCACGGAGGTGAAAACCTCACGAAGGAGTAGCTTCTCACTTCCACTTAGAGGGGTAAGACCAAAATAGCCTTCATGCAATATGATGAAAAAATATAAAATTCAATTTACAGTAATCATGTAAACAAATGCAAAGAGAAGATCGTAATTTTTTAAAATCAAATTTTTAATTTTTGATAATAAGACAAAAACAATCAATTTTACGGCCTGAATCTCTTTCGGTCCTCAGCAGACTTGCCAAGCTGTCGAAACCACTTTTTATTATAATTTGAAAATTGGGGATCGACTTTTAAAAAATGAAAATGGGAGTTGCCACCGATATTTTATTAAGGTGTGATCGGTTCACCATGAAAATAATTTTTTTGGTCTGCAAAATTTCGAGACAATAAATTCGGGAGTCGATTACGCACGAGGAAGGGTTAGCACCCTCGTGGCGCCCAAAATTGGTACCGAATTGATTGTTTTTTGTCTTAATGTCGAAACCTTGAAAATATTTTAAATACATTCCTTGATAAATGACTTTGAACAAACTAAATTGAATAATGAGACGCACTTATCTCGAAGAAATAAATTATCACACCCAGTGAGTTAGGGTGTTACAATTCTATCTTTGAAATTAAATGTGTACCCCTTTTTTAAGAAAATCATGTATTCAAAGAAGGATATTCGATTATTTAAGTCGATTGGGAAATCTGAACCCAATAAGTTAGGGATCAATTTTCTCGAAATTCTTAAATATCAAACATTGCCTTTATTTTAAAATTAAGATAACAAAATGTCGTATCCAGTAAGTTAGGATCCAACATTTTGAAATCTTAAGAATTTTATTTTAGAAACCATGAGGTTTTTGTATTACCAAAGAGATGCTTGATTATCCAAATTCATCAGAAAAATTGAAGCCCAGTAAGTTAGGGCACAATTCTCTCGCGAATTATGAATGTCGAGTATTATAACATCTAAAAGGGATTTCGAAACTTAAACCATATTAAACACAAAATTTTAATGAAAGAAATTCGATGGAATAATGTACAATATTAAGCTGTCATTTGTAAACAAAATGCAATCTAATGATCTACAAATAATTAACAAATACAAACAAGCAATACAATACACCCAAGAGCAATTCTCACATCATATATTATGTTAACATTTAGAAGCTAATGAATTTAAAGTCCATCAAAACACTAAATAAATTAATGCACATGAAATGTACAAATTTTTAAAATAATTTAAGATGTATCAAAAAAAGAAATTATAATTCAAATAAATTGAAAATAAATATTATACATAAGAATTTGAATTAAATCACAATTTTAGTTAAAGAACAATTGTCAAATGGAATAACAATACTCGAATAAATAAAAATATCATAATTAAAAAATAACATATATTTATTAATTTAAATAAATAATATTTGTAAAAAGGAGGATAATAACATATAATACATGAAATGAAATAAGTGAAATACACCAAGGAGGTTTTTTTTAATAAATTACGTATGTATTAATAATAAGTAGAAAATACAATAATAAAATCAATAATATACATTTATATGTAAAATAAACATAATTTGATATAAATTATATACATATGTGTATAAAATAATATTATAAGGGCATTATTGATTTTTTAAAACATAAAAGTATATGAATAAACATTTAAAAAATGTATTACAAAATATATAATTAATAATTAATATAAAGTATATGCTAATATATTAGAATATAAAAAAGATTAAAATAACGATATGTAATGAATTAAAATAATGTATGTGCATATATATGTGAAAATAAGTAACTATGTATACTAAGATAATCATAATAACAATAATAACAATAGTAAGGATAATAAATTAAATGATTTTAGCAATAATAATAAAACAAATGACAAAATTGGCATTAAAACAATAATGTTAGGGAAAAATCTTAAACAAATAAAAGAACGGGTCCAAATCGCAAAGCGCGAATAACATGGGGGATCGAAAGGGGAATATTCCCCACCCTCCAAAACGCGGCGTTGCATGTTGGACTGAAATGCAACCAAAGCAAAATACAAGGCCAAATCAAAAAAGAAAAAGGTTCCTGATTCAAAAACGCCAGAAAAGAGGAAGGGCTAGTCCCACAACTATCCCTCCCTACGCCAGAACACGCAAATCTAGCCGCGTCTGGGTCGAGTCATCGGGTCGTGACCTAAACGGCACCGTTTCGGAGCCATTGAATCAGGCCCGAACGGTGTCGTTCCACGATTTCCCTTTAAGCCTACATTAAAACTACATCAGTTACCCTAAATAAAAAAAACCTAAAACTACTCTCTGGCCAAGCAAGAGTCGCGCCGCCTCAGATCCTACCTTATCCAGTCCGAACTCCGATTGCGGGGAGTGAACCAGGTTCGGCGTCCCCACCTCGCAGGTGAGTCTCTCTTCTCTTGCCCTTTTACCTTCTTCTTACAATAAAAAAAGACGAATATCAAAAAGTAACCGGGAATATCACTAAAAAAATCAAAGAGGGATCACCTTTCCAAGAACTTTTTCTTTTCGATTTCTCTCTGAATACTTTTTGTATACACTGTGTTTTTTTTTCTGTTTGTTGTGTTTTTAAAATCCCCCTGTTTACAGCATTCGAATGGCCTTTTTATGGCTCGCCTTACAAAATGAAATAAAAAGAAAAAAATAAAAGAAAATGCTCCCCCCGAATCCCCTCTGTTGCCCCTATTCTGCTACCTTTCTCTGCTTGTTTTTGTGTGTATTTTGCAGGTACGAGGGCAGAGGCCGATCTGGCATGTACGGAGGCAAAAAGAGCAGTGGTGGCGCATGTGCGAAGGCACACACGTTGGCAGAGGCTCGACACGTGGGGACGAAGGACCTGGGTGGCTGCGACATTTCACGTATAGAGGCTAACTAGTGTGCGTGGAGGCTGCTAGGGTTTACCACAGTGCACTATGATATTGGGCCGTTTGGGCTGAATCGGTTTGTTGGGTTTAGGTTTAGGTTTAGGGCTAGGCTAATTTGGGTAGTTTAGGTTAAATGAGTTGGGCCACATTGGGCCTGTGTAACTGGACATTTGATTTTTATTATTTAAATCTAGTTTTAAAATGCCCGGATAAAAATTGGTTATTACATCTGTTATTAAATATACTCACATAAAATAAACTAATTAAAAATAACTATAAGGAATAGAAAAGGAACCTGATGATTATTCTAAGTTGTGAGAAACTAAGGACAGTCATTGATAAAAAATGCCCACTAGCCACTCAAGCTGAGGCTAGAAAACACTGGGAGGAGTCTGATAAGATAACTCGTTGCTATATGCTAGTAAGCGTGACCAATACCCTTTATAAACAACCAAAGAGTTGTAAGACTGCAAAAGCAATTTTAGATAAACTAGAAGACATGTTCAGAGGCCAAGATGTCTTTGACTGGTCAAAGACCATATGATTACTCTTATGGGATACTTTACTGAGGCTGTGGATGATGAGGCTAATTTGGATCAAAATAACCAAATTATGATGGTGTTCAAAAGCTTGTCCAAGGCTCTTGTAAGGTTTTGAGTCGCATATATCTTGAGAATAATAATCTGACGCTTACACAACTCATGAAGGAATTACAATCCTATGAGTTAATGTTAATGGTAGTCAACTGGTATGAAGAGCCGGAAGCAAACTTAGCTGTCACTTCTTTCTCAAAAGGGAAGGGAAAATGAAGATATCCATGAAGCCTAAAGACTTATCTAAGTATAAATGCTTCTTTTGTAGTAAGAAAGGGCACTTCAATGCAAATTGTAAAGAGTGGAAGGAATACCTTACGCAAAAGGCAAAGGTATTGAAATCTTTATGATAGAAACTTGTTTAGTGGAAGATTCAATAGACTATTAAGTCATTAATTTTGGAATCACTGATCATATGTGTGTTTCTTTGCAGGGGTTCGAAGAAATGAAAGATCTTAGAGATAAGAGTCTATCATTTCAGCTAGAAACGGGGCAACTATAACAGTTGAAAAAGTGGGAGATGTGCATATTTACTTTGATAATTTTAGGAAGATTATTTTGAAAGACGTTTCCTATGTACCAAGTTTAAAAAAAACTTGATTTTTGTTACATGTTTATATAAAGACGACTTGACCATGACTTTTAATAATAGTATTGCAATATTTAGAAATCACAAACTTATCTGTAATGGATGGATGTCAAATAATCTATATTTTATCAAACCAAATATGTACACACTACTTGAGACTAAAATTTTGAATAAAAGACTTAAAACTTTTTACTCTAATGAGGTGTACCTTTGGCATTTGAGACTTGATCATATTAACTAAGAAAGAATTACTAGACTTGTGAAATATGGTTCTTTGAGTTCAGTTAAACAAGTTGAACTTCCACAATGTGAATCTTTCTTCGAAGGAAAGATGACTAAGTGATCTTTTAATGCAAAAGGAACGAGAGTTGTGAAACCCTTAGTGTTGGATCTGGTGCCCTAAGTATAGTAATTTCTTCTAAGTACACTTGTTATTTTTTTTAAACAGATTGGTTACTAAAATTATTCATAGATTACATTAATATACTTTGTATAATGTCCTCATGTGGTTTTTTGCATGCAAAGAAAAATAGAAGCAAATGCTTCTCACTAGTTGTCTAATGTTTAAATTAATACTAAGCAGTATTACATGGTCAGATCACAATACGAAAAGATAACTTATATTGGTAAATGAACCTAATCACGTCTTTAATAGAATCAAAAATGATAAAATGGATTGAAAAACTAATATGTCGTCTATCAAGTCCAATTGGGAAGATGCATTGTCTTGGACATCAGAGCGAATGACTCCAAGAAGATAGAGACATAGATGTGACTGACTAGACTAACAGTACATTAGACTAGACCCAAGAAGAATAGATCCTAAATTTATTTATAAATTTATCCACTTGTGACATTTATAGTGTGGCATACCTAAATCTTGAGTGGATGACGAATCATGTATGCGTGACTCGTATACTTTGATGTAAGTAAATGCCTGAGTTCGAATAGATAAGGAACCGAAAGCTGGTGCATTGGGTATATAACTTCTACAGTGTGTAGCGTCATTAACAATAGTGGAATTCATAGCCCATGACATTGGTAAATGATATCTTTTCATTGGCATTACATGGTTGATGAAAAGTAAATGTGGCCACAGGTTGTTCATCTTTGTGATGACTGACTTGATTACTATTTGATAGTAATTGACTTGTAACACCCATAACCTATTTCCATCGCTAGATTAGGGTTACAGAGTATTATCGTACATTTCAAACATTTAACAATAAGTAATATCGAGTTTTTCAATTATTTAACAACATTCATAAATAATTCAGATTGAAGTGAAACATAAATTTACGGCTTTAAACCAAGCCTATGATGCCTAAAAAATAATTTAGAAACAATCAGGGCCAATTTAAAATAATTTAGAAAGTTTGGGAAAAAATAAAAAATTTTCAAAATAGGAGTCATACAGTTGTGTTTCCAAGCTGTGTGATAGAGCCTAGACCGTGTGGCTCTAAACATGGTCATATGTCTACTCCACACGTCTGTATGGCTATTCCACATGCCCATGTGACTATTTCACACCCCGTGTATGTAGATCGTGTAACTTACTGTGCCCGTGTAATATAAGGTCACACGGCCGTGTGGCTAGGCCATGTAACTCTTTGTGACCGTGTAGCTTAGGGTTACATAGTCGTGTAACTCTTTGTGCCTGTGTGGACCAACCTACACCTAAGGCACTAGGGGAACACGCCTGTGTAGGTTTACTCATGTGTGACACATGGCCGTGTGGCAACCCGTGCCCCAGGCCGTGTGTGCCCCAAAATAATGCCCATTTCACATCCAAAAACTTAGGTACCTAAACATTCTCTTACACACATGTTTACAATACATTGGAATGCATTTTAAGACACTCAAATCATGTTAAACAACCAACCTATGTGCCTAACCAATGTGCCATCATTGACACCACATTTCAATCACATAACAAGCCATAATTCAAGCTAAACTTTCAAGTCAGAAGTATATAGTACAACTCATAACAAAACTTACCATTTCATGCTCAATTAGCATCAACCACTCATGCTTTGACTAGAACTAAGCATGCATACTTCAAATTTCTACTTAACACAATAACATTGCAAGCACATAAAAATTTATCACATATGTGTTTATGAATATTACAAAACACTCACCAATTTTCCTATTACATGCGACATAAGAAAAAGTTTGTTTTCAAAATATACCAAGGACCCTCAGATAGTGTGATTCTTCAAGTTGATCTGATCACCCGACTATCCACAAAACGTAATCTACAAGGAAGTAAAACAAGAATACAAGTAATCTTTTATAAAGCTTAGTAAGGTTGATGGTTAAAACGATAATGCTTACCGAATAACACAATATATCAAATAATAAGATTACTAAACAGAGGTCCTATCAACCACAGTTCACAACATGTGAGTAATACTTGAACAATAATTGAATCAACTTTTGAATTTTCAATAACATTTGAATATCACTGATACATTGTTGATGAACGATATACGAATATGAGTACACGGTTAACCATTCGAAAACATACCAATCGCTAAAACGAGCAACACACCTCGACACTAACTGTCTAGCCCATTGGCAAACGTCCGTGTGACACCCCAAACCCAGCCAAGATGGACCGACCCAAATTCAAAGCATTACATTAGCCACCTAAGTGACTCTCCGACTAACGACCACCCAAGACACTAAGGGCATTTTTGTCATTTTACCACTTATGGTAAAACTAAGAACACCTCAATCTTATCTAATTATTAGTTATTAGATATTTAATTATTACTTGACCTTAGAGCACCTCAATATTAACTAATTATTTGTTATTTAGTAATACAGAAGCAAATTATGAGCCAATTTTATTTTTTTCCTAGGTAATTTAACCTAAGGGCATTTTTGTCATTTTACCACTTATGGTAAAACTAACTCGATTTTAGATCTAAGTGTTTACCGACCTTATTTTAGTCAAATTATGTAAGCTTAAAAATTTCAACTTAACTTGAGTTCATTCACTATGTCTAATTCAAGTTTGATTATTAGGGACTAAACTGTAACTTAAAAAAATTAGAATACCAATTTAAAATGAAAAAAATTCAGAACCCTTAAAACCCACACGACCGTGTCCCCCAAATTGTGTGTCATTAAACGGCCGTGTTTCCATCGTGAAAAAATTTTAGACCAATCGCACACCCCCGTGTGGAAACCACTGCACCTATTTTTGCTAAAAACTCGTATTTAAACCCAATTTTACATATTTTAATGGCCAATTAAACCCGATTTAACTATGAATAATTAATCATACATATACATACACCTTCAATTGAATTTATTGACATCATTTAAGCTTCAATTATATAGAATTAGGCAATCAATTTCATGCATAACAAACAATGAATAAATCAAACAAGTGGCGTACCTTAGTCGCTAGTAAACCACTCCATGGAAGCTTCATATAAACAATCATTAGTATAAATCTTATGCCTCACACGCTATGTTATCAAGCAATAATACACTGTAAATCATTCAATAATTAAACTCAAATGTGCCTCAAATTTATTATAAAACTATCCAAAATAAAATGTCCAATGTCCCAAAATCCAATTATAGCCAAAATTAAACTAATTCCCGGGAGTTTCACAATGCCTAATTACAATCTCTAAAACGTGTAATAAAGTCTCTACCAAGCCTAAATCTCTTGGAACTCTCTTGATCGGCTCCTCATCTCCTCAAGCCCAGCGATTATCTGCACAAATTGTGAGGGTGTAAGCTTTAAAAAGCTCTGTGAATGTTAATAAAAACGACTAGTAAATCAACATCCAAATCATGCTTAAATCACATCCAATCAATCACAAATATTAGCCATAATAATGAAAAATGTCAATTTAATTTCAATATGCTTTATCAATAACAAGAATCAATTATTCATGGCTTACAAACATCGAATGATATAACAATAATCACACATAAATATATTGGCATACACTTCTCATGACTTAATCGAGTAATCATACATCAGATAAATGAATCTTCAAACTCCCACAAATATCAAATATAGTCCCTCAACCTGAGTAGGTCGAAGCACACGCTCCCTTATAGCGCCTCAAATAACTTAATGTGTGGAGACTCATGCTCAATATTCCCTTATCTACTCCAAATAAATCAGTCCACCTAGAGCCATATGCTCACAATGTCACAAATAAAGGTGAGTACTCACAAATCCTATGGCATGTCAACTATATCCAATGGATCCACCATGCATGTTACCAATATATTCAATCAAACATAACATATAAATCAGTCATTATTGTGCTCAATTTAATGTGACAAAATGCTTATGTGTAACATGTAACATATCCATTTAACATCCAATTAAATCAAGCATTTCATTTTCCATTTTCCAATGTTCAATTACCAATTGTAACACCAATATATCATGATTAAAAACTCAGGTAACCATGCTTTAATCATCAATATAATTAGCCTAATTAAATTGCACAAAACCACCTAAATACTTACTTACCATTATTTAATAAAAATTCAACTCTTGTACATATAATATCAATCTTGCAAAAATCAGCCATTCAACCATAATTAATCAATTGAAGTCATCAATTAAGCTACTAACTAAACATAAATGAGGGTTAATTTACCAAATCACCCTTAGAAACACTCACCACACAATTTATTCTACCACAAACAAGTGATCAACCAAGCAAATTTAAGCTTCAATTTCGGTTAGCTCAGTCCTCTTCAAGATTCAGAGCTTCAATAGAGATAAAATAGACATTACCACCTTTCCAATGCTATAATAAACACGAATTTTAATTAACTATACTAATTGAAATCCTCTCACAAATATACTTTACCAGATTTGTAACATCATGTCAAAAACTCTATTCTTCACAAAATCAATCTCTCCAGCCCTTCTAAACACTTTCAATCATCAATACTGCAACACTTTGAATTTTGGGGTTAGAAGTTTTGAGCTTTGTGGTTAGGGTCAGTGAGTAGGTTGTGCTATTGTATTTAGTTGTGCATTTAAGTGAAAGAATATGTTTACTGGTCTGGGGGTTGGTAATGTGTTAGTGTGCCTTTAGGTCCCTAGCTCGAGTCCTCAAGAGTGTTTTGAGGGACCATTTTTGTTTTGTTTTAAAGGTTTAGATAATTATTTTTTTACTTAGTGTTTATTTTATTATTTTTATTTTTTCTAGATGTTCTCTTCTTCCCCTTTCTTTGTTTTTTTTGTTCTTTCTTCTTTTCTTTTTTTAAAAACTGTTGTGCTGTGGTTTTTGGAGAGCTTTAGTTTCTTGGTAATTGAGTTGGGTTTTGGACGTCTCTAATTGCGAATCAGGTGTGGGTTCAAACTCTTCAATTTCAATTTGTTGTCTCTATTGTGTAGAACTTAACATGTTCTAAGTGTTTTGGTGAATGGTGTGGTAGGTTTTGCTTTTAAGTTTCATAAAACTTGGTTTTTTATGGCATGTTTCTAATATATTAGAGTAGAGGGGGTGTTTGGTGTGTGAATCGATGATTTGCAGGATGATTCGAAGTGGTTTCGGGACCATATGGGTGACTACACGGGCAAGTACTGGTTAGCACAACCATGTGGCTATTTTGGGGGAATTAGTCGATTTTCACACAGTCGTGTTCCCTGAGCATACAGGCGTGCGTGTTTAGGAATTAAGATTTTAGTGATTTGGTGCCACATGACCGTATGGCTAATCCTCTCGATAATCTCATACGGCCTAATGAATTGCGAACTAAGCTTCCATTTTCAGCTAAAGTGAAGAACTTTTCTCCAATGCGATACTTTTAAAAACACTTTGTCGCCAACTTGAAATTCTATATATTTTCTTTTCAAATTTGCATAAGATTTTTGACAATCGGAAGTAGCTTTCAAACTATTACATATTACTTTGACCTTTATTTTGGTTTCTCGAATCAAATCAACATCGAATAGCTTTTTCTCACTCAACTCAGTCGAGTATAATGGAGCTCGACACTTTCAACCATACAAAGCTTCGTACAATACCATTTTAATGTTGTTTGTACAATGTCATTTTAATGCTCTTCGTACAGCAACGGAGCATATCTTCAAGTACCTTAATCACTCGCTCATACTGACCATCGGTGTATGGATGGAATGCTATACTGAAATGTAGTCGAGTACTTAGAGCTTCGTGTGGTTTACTCCAAGATCGAGAAGTAAATAATTGATCTTTATCAGAGATAATAGACACCGACACAACTTACAGTCTAATAATCTCAGAAACATACAATTCATCCAATTTCTCAAGTGAGCAATCTGTATGTACTGGAATGAAATGTACAGATTTAGTCAAACGATCCATAATATCCCAGCTAACATTTTTCTTTCACGGAGACAAAGGTAATCCTGATACAAAATCCATAGTAACTCGTTCCCATTTCCACTCTAGAATCATCACAGGCTGTAACAGTCTAGAAGGATACTGATGCTCGGCTTTGACTTGTTGACAAATCAAACATTTTGATACAATCTCTGATATCTCTTGTTTCATACCTGGCCACTGGTACATCTATTTCAAATCATCGTACATTTTGCTACTACCAGGGTGTATCGATAAATTACTACTGTGAGCTTCGTGTAAAATCTTCTGAATAGCATCAAAATTCCTCGGAGCACATATTATGTTTTAGAAATACAAACCACTATCAGAACTTAACTTTTTCCTGTTTAGCAATCAACTCTACGTCACTTTCTAAGCTTCACAAGTCTGTTGCAGAAATGTCGATTTAGCTTTTTAATTTTGCTATAATAGAACTATCATCAATTAACGTCAACTGAGTGTTTGAAGCTCGTAAAGCAAATAAGGATTTTCTACTTAAAGCATAAAAACTGACATTAGCTTTTCCCGGATGATAGCCGATGATCAAAGCATAATCTTTTAGCAGTTCTAGCTATCTACGTTGTCTTAAGTTCAGTTCTTTCTGTGTCATTAAATACTTCAGACTTTTATGATCCAAAAAGATATGATATTTTTCTCCGTACAGATGATGTCGCTAGATCTTTAAAGCAAATACAATAGCTGCAAGCTCTAAATCATGAGTTGGGTAATTTTTCTCGTGCGGTTTCAACTAACGGGAAGAATAAGCTACCACTTTGCCTTCTTGCATCAAAACGCATGCTAAACCATTTAATGAAGCATCACTATAAATCACAAATTCTTTACTGAACTCTGGCTGAACCAGCATAGAGGCTTCGGTCAACAACGCTTTCAACTAATCAAAGCTTTGCTGACACTTTTTAGACCATCTGAACTTGACATCTTTCTTAAGAAATTTCATCAACGGCATAGCAATCATCGAAAATCCTTTAAAAAATCTCCTATAATATCTGGCTAATCCCAGAAAACTTCTGATCTTTGAAACATTTCTCGGAGGCTTCCGGTCCACTATAGTTGATATTTTACTCTGGTCAACTCTAATTCCGTCTGTCGATACCACATGTCCCAAAAATCCAACTTCTCAGAGCTAAAACTCACACTTGCTAAACTTAGAAAATAACTATTTCTCGTGCAAAGTTTGCAAAATTATTCTCAAATTCTGTGTATGCTTAATTTCATCTTGGGAATAGATCAAAATGTCATTAATGGACACAACTACAAAATTGTCTAGATACGATCGGAATATTCTATTCATCAAATCCATAAACACAGTAGGTTCATTATTTAAACCAAACGACATAACTAAGAATTTGTAATGTCCGTACCTGATTCTAAAAGCAGTCTTCGGCATGTCTGAATCTTTAACCCGTAACTGGTAATATCCAGAACGGAGATCAATTTTTAAAAATATCGTCGCACCTTTCAACTAATCAAACAAATCATCAATACGTGGAAAATGATATTTGTTCTTGATCTTAACTTTGTTAAGCTATTGATAGTGATAGATAACCGCATTGACCCATCTTTTTTCTTAACAAATAATACAGGAAAACTCAAGGAGAAAAACTAGGCCGAACAAACCTCTATCTGTCAACTCTTGCAACTGTGCTTTCAACTCTTTCAATTTAGTAGGTCTCATTATATACGGAGCTATCGGCACTAACTCAATAGCAAATTCAACCTCTCTAGTTGAAGGTAACCCTGGCAACTCTTTAGGAAATACATCCAAGAATTCACAAATAGTTAGAGCCAACTCAAATTTCAATTCTGAAGCCCTAGTATCAAATACATAAGCTAGATACGCATCACAGCCCTTTCTAACATATTTCTGTACTGACATAGCTGAAATCACATTAGCTGTATCATCAACTCTATCAGATTCAACCCGGATTATTTGACCATTCTACATTTCAACACAATTTGCTTTGGTCTACAATTCAGAAAAACATCATGAAGACTCAACCAGTCCATACCGAGAATTACATCGAACTCATCAAATGGTAATAACATCAAATCAGCTGGAAAGTTGCAATCTTGAATCATCAAAGGACAGCTTTTATAGACTTTATCAACTAACACATACTTACCTAAAGGATTCGTTACTTTGATCACAAAATTAGTTGACTCATAAGGTATTTTCTTATTAGCTTGGACTTTTTGACCATAGTTTAATCACCATTTTAGTCCATTTACTATTTTAAAACTATAACTATTAACTTTTACCTCTTTTTGACCATAATTTTACCTCTTATTTAATTAATTAACTATCTAAACGATAAAATTTCTTAACCAAAATTTAATACAACCCTAATGACCCCATAAATATCAAATAATTAATATTTACAGGCTGACATGTCAGAGTTGTAGTCCTGAGCCCACTATTTTCGACATCACTAGAAAACGGGTAGTTATATGACTTTTTATGCAGGAAGATGTAATGGTTACCATGAGATAAAATAGGATCATATTGGGAGAACAAATATTATCCCAAAGAGATTAAGGATATCCTATGAGGGTAACACTGTTATGACTATGTCATTTGACGAGTACTGATCGAGTTGCTTTCGTAATGGTATGCCATTAGGGAAAGCTCTGTCATGATACTATAGTGGAATGACTTCATGACTAACTGAGTTTATAATTAATAGGCAAAAAACTAGAACTTAATTATAAATCCTTTAAGTCCTAATCGTATATGTCCAATCGGTCCCTCTACTAGATCATTGAAACCATAAATGAATTGCATGTTGAATCAAATAAACATAAATGGATAGAAATTGTGAAAATGGAGAAATTAGAAACAAATGTAAATGATTATGATTTTCTCCAAAATGAAAATGAACTTAAGCAAATTGCTTAAGAAAATGGATTGAAGCCAAAAATGAATTCATGTTAATCAAATGAACAAAAATAGATACAAATGGTGAAAATGGAAAATGAGAAACATTTGGAAATGATCATAGTTTTCTCCAAATGAGCATAAAGTTTGGAAACTACTCAAATTCATATATGGACTTAAGCAAATATCCACTCATGGAATCAAAAATTTGATCAAATGATCAAGACTTTTTGGATTTGAGCAAAACGTAGATGAACTTATGTTTATAAACGTATTGGGGATGGAAATGTAGTCTTTCTCGTTCTATATGTCGATGACTTTTAACTCATTAGGAATGATGTAGGGACATTGTCATTGGTTAAATTGTGGTTAACCCAACAGTTTAGCATGGACTTAGGAGAAGCTAATTTTGTTCTAAGTTTTTGAATCATAAGGGATCAAAAGAATAAAGCAATAGCTCTTCGTAGGCTTTATACATAGACAAGATATTGAAATGTCATGTAATGACCAGTTTGAATAAGGGAAATCAAACTTTTGTATTGGGATTTAATCTTTCTTTGGAGACTAACCTAAGACAACAGAAGAAAGAGAGAACATGAGAAAAGTTCCTTATTCTTCGTTAGTAGAAAGCCTCATGTATGCTATGTTGTGCACACATCCAGATATTTTTTTCGCAGTGGGGTTGGTGAGCCTATATCAAGTGAATCTAGGACCAAGACACTAACAAGAAATTAAGCATTTACTCAAGTATTTATGGAGAACGAGGGATTACATGCTTGTGTCTTTTGGAGGAGATCTTACTCTTATCAGATATAGTGATTTGGACTTCCAAACTTGTCGGCATTCAAAGAAATCAACATCGAGCTGTGTTTTTGTCCTAGGTAGTGTTGCGTGTAAAATGATATGGGATTTTCGCAGTGACCTCGCCCACGTTCAGCAGCCTTCGCACATGTCTTCTCGCCTGTATTCTCCTGCAATAAAATCACAAACCACGAACAACAAATGGCAGCGAAAATCACGATAAAGGGGAGAGAGTTTTTGAGAGTTTTTCTCCCTTATTTCAGCTATATAAAGCCAAATAGAAATCTGTAAGAGGTTTTTTGGATAAAGGTTGTATTGAAAGAGAAAACATACAAGAACAAAGAATCAAAAAACAATTTTTTTGAAAGGTGATTTTCGTCGTTTTTTTAGGGTTTTTTCGATTTCTGTTTACTTGTTTTTAAATTTTCTAGTAGTAGAAAATAAAGAGGGAAAGAAAGGGTTTACCTGGGTCGTGGTTTCATTGTCGGAGCCTCCTCCCCCGCTACCAAAATCGGGTATGGTGGGAGCAATAGGAGGTTTTTTTCCCCTTTCCGTTACTCGCAAGAAAGGGTGGCTATGAGGGCCGCGCTTGGCGCGACTCTGGCCTTTGTTCTTGAAGGCGCTGCAACGGGGTGCGACGGCGTGGCAATTGGGCTCCAAGCTGGGTCGAAGCCTTAGCAGAGGGGAGGGGAAATCGCTGTGGTTGCAAGTAAAATAAGGTTTCATTTAGGGTTTAAAAAGGGGTTTTATTTGGTTTCAAAAACGACGCCGTATTAGTGTAGCTCGAAAGCCCGTGTGAGCCGACCCAAAAACCCGATCAGATCTGCGTGTTTTAAACATTAGTGGGCTATTTATGTTTTTAATCCTTTTCATTTTTCCATCATTTCAAAACCATGGTTTTTGTTTTCAAATTTTTCCATGAAATATTGAAATTGTTTCATTTTAATCCAATGTTTTGCAGCGTTTTGAAAGCAGGATTAATTTCCCTTTTGGCCCTTAATGTTACGCGCATTTTGCAAATTAGTCCTCTATTTTAATTTGATTTTGTTTTTTTTCTCTTCAATTTTGTTTTGATTATAATTTAGTCCATTGTATTTGTTTTATTAATTAAGTTAAATATTAGTTTATTAATATTATTATTGTTTTAAGCTACTGTTATTATTGTTATTGTATTATATATCACTATTATTTTTGTATTATTAATTATTGTTATATTTATTTATATTTTCACTTAATTTTCAAGCATTTATATATCATTTTATTACATATTTCTTTATTTTAGAATTACTTGGTATATAGTTTTATTTCAAGGTGTTTTATGTATTAATTATTTTAAAACTATTTTCATATAACATTTATTTAAATTTCTATTGTCTATTAAATCGTTTTATTAAACATTTTTTTAAAAACATATTTGTATATTTGTTTTGTCTAAAAAATGTTTGTTTTTTATTAAAGCATGAAAATCATCTTATTTCGTAAATTTTCAAAATATTTGGTATTCACGATTATCGAGAAGGATTGTGTCCCAATTTACTGGGCTTCAATTCTTTTCGATGAATTTAGATAGCCAAGTATTTACTTTGCAGTAAAATTGTACAAATTTCAAATAAAAGCTTATTCTTGGGAATTCAAAAATGTTGGGTCCTAACTCACTAGAAATGACATTTTGTCAGTTCGAAATAAGAATTTCTAAGAAAATAAAGGCAATATTCAGTATTTGGAATTTTGAGAAATTGTTCCCTAACTTACTGGGTTTCGATTATTTTCATTTGACCTAAATAACCGAATATCCTTCTTAAGTTTAAAAGCATGAGTGTTAAAAGTCAAAAGACAATCTAAATTTCGGGGATTGGAATTGTTGTACCCTAACTTACTGGGTGTGACATTTTACTTCTCTGAAATAAGAGGGTCTTATCATCCAAATCAATTTATTCAAATTTTCTTTTAAGAAAAAACGTATTTCTCAAAATTTTCGATGCTAAGACATTAAATAATCAATTTGGTACCAGTTCTTGGCATTACGAGGGTGCTAGCCCTTCCTCGTGTATAACCGACTCCCGAACCTATTTTCTCAGAATTCGTAGACCAAAAATCATTTTCAAGGTGATCCAATCACACCTCAATAAAATATTAGTGGCGACTCTAATTTTCGTTTTAAAGTCGATCCACATTTTTTTACAAATATAAAAAAATGGTTTCGATAGCTTGGCGACTTTGCTAGGGAGTTTTAGAGAAGTCGAGCCATGAATTGATTATTTTTTGTCTTTTTTTTCGAAAATCAAAAAGTTGTTTTAAATCATGATTTCCTCTTTGCATTCATTGGTTTTTATCATCATATGCTTACTTGATTGGCCTAAGCCTGTTAGCTTATTTTCATTTTGCATTTCATAAGTCAGTCAATTTTACCCCTTTAAGTGGGAGTGAGAAGCTAGTCCTTCGTAAGGTTTTCACCTCCGTATAGGATAGTGGATCGCTTTCGGGATACATCCATACCTATTCCTCCGTGAGATCTTGGTCCATATGAGCCTATAATGGGTGAGGATCGAGGAATCTGTTGGTTTAGGTACTTGTGCTCTAGAAACCGAACCGCATATAGTGAACCTTAAGAATTCACCCGAGGTAGAATTACTCTTAACCTTATTAGATACCTAATTAGGAGTTTTTATTATTTATTGATTGTATTGTATTTAATTGATACTGGCTTTTTGGTGTTTTACTCTGATTGCATGACATTACAATTACATGGCATTTCATTATAAAAAGGCGTTGGTTCGTATTCGGTTGCTAGATAAAAAGCTTATCATGGAAAATGGTTTCTTGATAGAGTTGAGGATAATGCGGCTGTTTGAACTTGGACTGAGATGACACAGTGCGAAAAAGGTGATAGTTTGGCCGAGGGATATGTATTAGAATTATGGGACTTCACCCGTGTTAGCGTAACCCAGAACAACTTGCAGGAGTTGAAGGAAATTTGGGAGCAGTGGAATAATGAGGTTAGGCAGTTATTCTATTCAAATTAAGAGGATTTGCCTTATTTACTTGATATGAAGGTAGACAAGCATCTGTTTTGAGCTCTTGCACAGTTTTGGAATCCAGCCTATAGTTGCTTCACATTCGGGAAGGTCGATTTGGTGCCTACAATAGAAGAATATGGCTTTACTTTGGTGTTCGATGATTCAAATGGATAGAATCTACTCAAAAGTGGTAAATGTACCGACCTTTTTAAGGAAGCTGATGAATATAACGGGGATGACTGAGCAGTGGGTTACAGCTCGGATCAAGCAAAAGGGGGATAGCAGGTGCATTCCTTGGAAAAATTTGAAGGACCTCATTCTAGCGTACCCAGATGCGAAGAAGATGGTAGATATCTTTGCTTTAAGTATATATGGTTTGGTTGTGTTCCCTAAGGCTTTGGGACATGTTGACGAGGCGGTCACTGACTTATTTGATCGGTTTGATAAGAACGTTACACTAGTCCCGGTAATTTTGGCAGAAACCTTCAGGTCACTGAATGCATGTCGGAGAGCGGGAGAGGGTAGATTCATTGGATGTGCGTAGCTTCTACTTGCATAGTTCCATAGTCACTTTTGGAAGATTTATAAAGTTTTATATCGGGTCTTCTCTGAAAGTTATTCACCATTGAAGGAGGTAGTGGCTACACCAAAGAGGGATGACATCTCCAAAGAGAAATGGATGGAAATTTTTCAGAATTTGCAAGAGGAGGATATTGAGTGGAGAGCTCCGTAGTTCCTTCCAGATGAGATCCTATATCGGTGTGGGGATTTTGACTGGGTTCCTTTGCTTGGAATTTGGGGAGCTGTTGGTTATGTCCCATTTCTAGTGCAAGGCAATACAAGTCAAGGCAGTTTATGCCCTCAACTCAGGGACTGGCCGAGTGTGAATTCTCGTATAAGGGTGATGTTTACAAAAAGAAAGTTTGTGAGATGGCCAGTGCATAGAATCAGACTCGCCGAATGAAGGGATTAGCTGTGGGTCCAATGATAACTTCTGAGTATGGCGAATGGTGGGTTAAGAGGATCAACGATAACGTCCCTGGGCCAAGTCAGGAAATAGTCAATCGATAGAAGAACACTTGCGGGTTGTCCCTTCTGAGCTGGGAATCATAAAGCAAGACTTTGAAAGAAGAAAAACAGAATTAGATAAGAAAATGGAGCAAATAGAGGAAGAAAAGATGAATTTGAGACTGGATGTGGATGTTCAGAAGCTCGAGGCTGATAAACTAAGGAAGGGGAAAAATAAGGTCGAAGAAGAACTAGATAGCTTGAAGACGGATTACAAAAAGCTGCGTCTGTCAATAAGAACTACCGGCCTTGGAAAAACTTTAGAGCAGTGGCGTGAAGAGATTCGAGAAGAAAGAAATAAGTTGGACTGGTGGGAAAGAAAATTTCAAGAGGTTCAAACACGAAATAAAGCATTGGAAAAGAGCTTGTCAGAGAGACAAAAGGAAAAAGGCGAACTAAAAGACAGAGTGGTTGAGTTAGAAGGGTCTCTTCGTCAACATAGAAGTCGAAATTCTGTAGTAGAGCTAAAGGCAAGTCTAAGCAAGATTGAAGAGATGAAGAGTAAAATAGAAGGGTTAAAAGTAGCATTGTGAAATTGTGAGGATCGAATTGAGCATCTAGAGGCAAAGGAAGGTCGTCAGAATGAGCAACTTCATTATTTCCAAAATCAAGTTAGAAACAGGGATCATGTTATGGGAGAAGCTGTGGTTCAGATTCGAGAGATAGCAGATCACTTACAAGCTCTGGCAGTACAGGCCGACACATTGAGCGTGAAGTATGAATTGGAGTCAGACCAGGGACAAGAATTGGCCTCGTTACTTAAGAAGATTAAGGTCTTGAGTATTAGAGCAAAGCCTTATTTGTAGCCTATTCTATGTAAAGAGATTTATTTTCTAATAAAGTTTTCTAAAAGTAATAGAAATTAGAATTGACGTCTTTTTGCATTTTCATACATCGCATCATATGCATTAAAATCTATTAAAAGGTTCTAATTAATCAAAATCATTCCTCAGTTAACGTGGAAGCTAACCAGCCAACCCAACACCGTTACGGTACACGGGCGAAATCAAAAAATATGGACCAAAGATTAGAAAAGCTCGAACAGTTCGAAAAGGAAATGCAGGATCAACTTCAGCAGCAAATGCAAGAGCAACTCCAGAAGATCCAGCAGAATATGATGGACAAAATGATGAAATCTCAAGGGAGCATGATGACACAATTAACACGACTGTTGAGTGAAGGAAAGGATAAAGGAAAGAGCCCAATGGCTAATGTTGAAGAGGAAGGTTATGATGGACCCTTATATCCTCCAGGCTTTTTTCCTCTGCATGCGTAACCCAAAGCTGAAGTATACCTTTGCAAATCTTCTATTACAATTATGCCTCAGCAATTTCAGGCTGATGCTTCGAGGTCTATGATTTACCAAGCCGGATCAGGCTCTAGCCTTGAGAATAATCCTGTCAATCCTGTTATCCTCAATTTTGATGAGGTGGTTGAAAAAGAAAAAGTGAAGAAGAATTGCCAAAGCAATTTGAGGAAAGGTGGAAGTGGGTTGAAGAGAAGTTATGGGCAATGGAAAGCACCGAGAGATATGGTAGGATTGATGCTAAGGATTTGAGTTTGGTTCCAGACTTGGTGCTCCTTTACAAGTTTAAGATGCCAGAGTTCGAGAAGTAAAATGGGACCGTTGCCCTGAAGCCCACATCACCATGTTTTATAGGCGAATGACTGGATATGTCAATAATGACCAACTCTTGATACACTACTTTCAGGATAGCCTCACAGGGGCAGCATCTAAATGGTATAATCAATTGAGCCATGCTAGGATTAGTTCTTGGAGGGATTTGGCATAGGCTTTTATGAAGCAGTACAGTAATGTGGCAAAAATGGTTCCTGATAGAATTACATTGCAAAACATGGATAAGAAGTCGAATGAACGTTTCAGGCAGTACGCTCAGAGATGGAGGGAGGTTACAGTTCAGGTCCAACCGCCGCTCCTTGAAAGAGAAATGACAATGCTCTTTATAAATACGCTTAAAGCCCCATTCATCACACATATGTTAGGAAGTGCCATAAAAAGTTTTTCTGACATAGTCATGAGTGGTGAGATGATTGCAAGTGCTATAAGGAGCGGGAAGATTGATGTTGGAGAGAATAACAGAAGGCAAGCCTCAAAGAAAAAAGAAAGTGAAGTAAATAACGTGGATACATACAACAAATTGATTACGGTGAATCGGCCCAGAAAGGTAGTGGCTAATCAACAGGGTTCATCAAAACAGGAATCTGGTGTGAGGCCAAGTACTGAGAGGCCTCAGTCCACACCAATTTTAATGTCATATAAGGAGTTGTATCAGAATTTATTTAACGCACACGTTGTTGCCCCTTTTTACTTTACCACTTTACAGCCTCCGTATCCCAAATGGTGTGATGCGAATGCACAATACGATTTCCATGCAGGAATTACGGGGCATTTCATAGAACATTGTACAGCTTTTAAAAAGCTTGTTAAAAAGCTCATCAGTATGGGCGTTGTCAAGGTAAATGATGCATCTGGTACAGGAAATCCGTTACCTAATCACACTAATAGTGGGGTAAACATAATGAGTGAAAATGTGGGGAGAAGGGTCAATGAGAGCATTGCTGAGGTAAAAAGACCCAAAATTATTATGAGTTCCATCATGAGGTGGGACACGAAATTTAGAGATGTGAAGAGTTCAGAGCTCTGGTCCAGATCATGATGGATAATAGAGAAGTGGAGTTTTTCGAAGAAGTGGAGGAAAAATGAAGTGTATGTACATCGGAGTCAATGACAAGGATTCCGAAAGTTAATCATCTTGTGATTATCATCTCGCATCCTAAGGCTAATGCGGCTAGGGCACAGGTGACACCGAAGATCGTAATTCAGAAGCCGATAAATTTTTCGTATAAGGATAGTAAAAAGGTTCCCTGGAATTATGAGTGCAATGTAACAATCTCGGGAAAAGAAGCTTTGGTTAGTATTGCAAAAGAAAACCAAGGGATAGGTTCTTATATGCATAGTGAGAAGCACTGCGATTTGATGAATGCCTAAGCAGAACCGGCGGAAGGAAAATTTTTTGCAGTAGAACAAAAGAAGGAGAGGACAGTTGAATTTAGGCCATTGATTAATAAGCCAATAAAGGAAGAAGAAGCCACTGAATTCTTGAAATTTTTGAAACATGGTGAGTATAATGTTGTAGAGCAGCTGTATAAGCAACCAGCTCGTATATCTGTGTTAGCATCATGAGTTCAGAGGTACATCAAAATGCGCTGATGAAGATGTTAAACGAAACATATGTGGCTAATAATATTTCTGTCAACAAATTGGATCGGTTGGTCAACAATATAAGCGCCGATAATTTTATCTTCTTCAATGATGACGAAATACCATCTGGAGGTATGGGATCCACTAAAGCCTTACACATTACTACTCGGTGCAAATGGTACATGCTGCTAAGAGTTTTTTGATAATGGATCCGCATTAAATGTATTGCCCTTATCTACTATCAATAGGCTACCTGTGGATAGCTCACATATGAAAACGTGTCAAAATGTAGTAAGGGCGTTCGATGGAATGGAAAGGAAAGTTATGGGGAGAATTGAGATACCATTGTTGATTGGCCCAAATACTTATGAAGTGGATTTCATCGTAATGGATATCAAGCCTTTCTATAACTGCTTGTTGGGGAAACCTTGGATACACTCGGCAAGGGCTGTGCCTTCATCGCTGCATCAGAAGTTAAAGTTAGTGTCAGAGGGACAGTTGGTGACAATAAATGCTGAGGAGGGTATTATCGGGCGATAACTAGTAATGCACCATATTTAGAGACTGATGAGGAGGCAGTGGAATGTTCTTTCCGATCCTTAGAGTTCGTGAATGCAACATTTATTGTTGAGGGGAATAGAATCCCAGTGACAAAGATATCCAAAACTACAAAAATGGGTCTTCAATTAATGGTGGGAAGAGGAGATGTATCAGGAAGAGGATTGGGAAGACATCTGCAATGAGAAGTTAAGGCACCAATGATGAAGGATAAGTTTGATCGTTTTGGTCTAGGTTATAGACCAGACATAAAACAAAGGAGGAAGGAAGTAGAAAAAGACGGGAGAGGAGAAAGGCACGCCTGAGTGGAGTTAAAGTTAAGTGGGAGTCTATGGCTTTTCCTCACATATCTAAGACCCTTGTATCAGAAGGGTTCATTTATCCTGAGAGAAGAATGCTTAAAGAGGAAAGTATTGAAGAAATGCTGGGGGAGGTTGACATCAATGCCATAGACACAATTGAGAGAGAGACATTGCTAGAGATTCTCCCTTACAAACCTGGAAGCGAGCTGAACAATTGGACTGCAGAAGAGATTCCTGTAGTTTTTAGAGCTTGTTCAGAGTAAATGCCCAGAGCATCCTTGTTGTTTTTTACTTAAAAAATAGGAATTTCCTTATGGAATATGCACATGTTGACCGTTATGATTCTAATAAATACACTTTTCGTATTCATTTTTTAGCCAGTAGTCTTTCATTCTTTTTCAAGTAATTATTCTTTTATTTTTTTCCACATCATTCTTTTATTCATTTATAATCATATTTTTTCATAAATTCATACATTCTTTGTATATTCTTTGGCACCTACCATAGGTCCCCAGATATTAATGATATGAATAACGTTCTTCAAACTTAGAATCCTTTTTTGAGCAAGACATGTGTTTAGAGGGATCACAAGATTTTGAAGATGACATAGAATGTGGCGTACCTCTGGACTTATTGAGAATGGTAGAATAAGAGGATAAGCAAATCCTACCTCACAAAGAATCATTGGAGATTTTGAGCCTAGAAGAGGTAAATGAGGTAAAGATCAAAACTGACATTACCGCCAAGACAAGGCGAGACCTCATCGAATTACTCTGTGAATTCAAAGATGTCTTCGCATGGTCATACTAGGATATGCCATGGGTAAGTACTGATATTGTGGTACACCGTCTTCCTATAAAAGAATATTGCAAGCCAGTTCTGCAGAAGCTCAGAAGAATGAGGCCCGATATTGTGCTAAAGATAAAAGAAGTCAAAAAGTAGTTTGATGCTGGGTTCTTGAAGGAAGTCAAATATTCAGAATGGGTAGCCAACATTGTCCCTGTCCCTAAAAAAGATGGAAATGTGCGAATGTGTGTGGATTACAGGGATTTGAACAGGGCCAATCCAAAAGACAATTTTTCGTTGCCTCACATTGATACTTTGGTGGATAACACAAGAGGCTATTCACTGTTTTCTTTCATGGACGGTTTTTTGGGGTACAATCAAATAAAGATGCATCCAAAAGACATGAGAAAGACCACATTCATCACTTTGTGGGGAACGTTCTGTTATAAAGTGATGGCATTTGGATTAAAGAATGCAGGAGCAACTTATCAAAGAGCCATGATGACTTTGTTTCATGACATGATGCACAAAAAGATTGAGGTTTATGTTGATGATATGATTGCAAAATCTAGAACGGAAGAGGAGCATGTTCAAGTTCTGAGGACATTGTTTTTGAGACTAAGAAATTTCCAGCTCAAGCTTAATCCAACAAAGTGCACCTTTGGAGCAACATCAGGGAAGTTTCTGGGCTTCATAGTCAGTGGAAAAGGAATTGAGGTTGACGTAGACAAGGTCAAGGCAATACGAGATTTGCCTCCACCACACACTCAGAAAGAAGTACGAGGTTTTCTGGGAAGATTGAATTACATTGCTCGGTTCATTTCACAACTAATTGAGAAATGTGACCCCATATTCCGTCTTCTGAGGAAGCATAATCTGGGTGTATGGGATGAAGAATGTCAGATGGCTTTTGACAAAATAAAATATTACTTGTCCAACACTCAAGTGCTATCACCACCTAGTCCGGATAGGCTATTAATACTGTATTTAACGGTATTTGACAATTTCATGGGGTGTGTATTAGGCCAACATGATGAGACAAGAAGAAAAGAAAGGGCAATATACTATCTCAGTAAGAAATTCACCGATTGTGAAGGAAGGGACTCGTCTATCGAGAAGTTATGTTGTGCCCTAGTTTGGACAACTCGGAGATTACGACAATATATATTGTATCATATGAAGTGACTGATTTCAAAGTTAGACCCCTTAAAGTATATGATGGAGTTGACTTCTTTGAATGGAAGGATGGCCAGATGGCATATCTTGCTTTCTAAATTTGACATAATGTATGTGAGTCAGAAGGCCGTGAAAGGAAGCGCAATAGCTGATTTTTTAGCTAGCAGAGCCTTGGAGGATTATGAGCCCTTGAATTTTGATTTTCCAAATGAGGATTTGATGTATGTGGCAGCCACTGAAGAAAATCCCCAAATGGATCATGTGTGGAAGTTAAGTTTTGATGGAGCATCGAATGCTATGGGTAATAGAATTGGGGCAGTCCTGGTATCTCCAAGCGGAGATCATTATCCTATTGCTAGTAAACTGGATTTTGACTGTACGAACAATATGGTAGAATATGAAGCATGCATTATGGGTATTCGTGTAGCTATTAAACGTAAAATCAAAGCGCTAAAAGTGTATGGGGATTCTGCATTGGTGATATATCAACTCAAAGGAGAATGGGAGACAAAAGACCCTAAATTGATCAGCTATCGAAGGATGGTTCTTGAATTGATGGACGACTTTGATGACATCACTTTCTGTTACCTTCTGCGAGATAAGAACCAGATGGCTGATGCGTTGGCCACCCTAGCCTCTATGATCCGAGTGAATAGGTTAGATGACATGAAGCCTATTCAAATGAGTATTTTTAAAACCCTGGCTCATTGCTATAATCTTGAGGAAGAGGAAAAAGATGACCATCCTTGGTATCTGAATATATTGCAATATGTGAAAAATCGTGAGTATCCAGACCAGGCAACGGAGAATGATAAGAGAGCATTGAGAAGAACAACCATTGACTATGTGCTAGATGGAGAGATCCTATACAAAAAAAAGGAAGGATCAGGTACTGTTGAGATGTGTGGATGCAGTGGAAGATAGAAAAATTTTGGAAGAGGTCCATGAGGGTATCTGCGGAACGTATGCAAATGGTTTCACAGTGGTCAGGCAGATCATGAGATTTGGGTACTACTGGTCCAATATGGAAAGAGATTGCATCAATTATGCTAGGAAGTGCCATAAATGCCAAATTTATGGTGATAAAATGCATGCACCTCCTTCACTTCTTCATGTTATGATTTCTCCATGGTCTTTCTCTATGTGGGGTATGGACGTCATTGGGCCAGTATCGCCAAAGGCTTCTAATGGGCATCGCTTCATCTTTGTGGTTATTGACTACTTTGCCAAATGGGTGGAAGCTACTTCATATGCAAATGTCACGAAGTCAGCAGTTAATAGATTCTTGAAAAAGGAAATCATATGTCGAAATGGAATGCCTGAGAGGATCATATCCTATAATGCGCTGAATTTGAACAATAGCTCAATAGCGGAGGTTTACAGTTAATTCAACATCACACATCATAACTTGTCGCCATATCGCCCAAAGATGAATGGTGCAGTAGAAACAGCCAATAAGAATATCAAGAAAATTGTGGGAAAGATGATTGAGATTTACAAAGACTAGCATGAGAAATTACCATTCGCCCTCTTTGCTTATAGAACTTCTGTCAGGACTTCGACCAGGGCAACACCTTTCTCTCTGGTTTATGGGATGGAAGTGGTTTTACCTAATGAGGTTGAAATCCCTTCTCTCCGAGTATTGGCTGAGTTCAAATTGGATGAGGCGGAATGGGTTCAATCTCGTTATGATCAGTTGAACTTAATAGAAGGAAAAAGGCTAAAGGCTATTCAGTACGGTCAGATGTATCAAAGGCGTATGATGCGAGCCTACAATAAAAAGGTTCGTCCTAGAGAATTCCACGAAGGGGAGTTAGTGTTGAAAATGATCATTCCTATACAAAGAGATTTTAGAGGAAAAGAGATGCCAAATTGGGAAGGTCCATACGTTGTAAAGAAGGTCTTTTTAGGGGGAGCTTTGATCTTGAGCGAGATGGATGGCAAGGATTTTCCAAACCCTGTAAACTCAGATTCGGCTAAGAAGTATTTTTCTTAAAAAAAAAAAGGGAGAGGCCAAGGCGAAAACCCACAAAGGGCGCTTTGAGACCAAAGGGGATTTGAGTTGAAAACCCAAAAAAGGGCGGCTCCAATGTTGATCAAGTAGGGCATCCGGTGATTTTACTACGATTAAATCAGTGAGAAAGGGGACGCGACATCTTGGGGTATCAACAGAGTACTACTGGTCTTCGAAGCACATGTCAAACTCTGAATGGTCTTCAGAAAGTCTGCACAGAAAAGTTCAAGCTGCGATATCTGGGGCGCCTAGCCTTCCCACTATTTATATTAAATTTGTTATCTTGGAATACTTCATTTTTTTTCAAGATACATGTTTCCAATCAATTTCTCTTTTATTCTTATTATTCTCGATGATTTATTCATCTCGAGTTTTATTCTCAATAAATTTCATCTTGTCCATTATGATAATCTTGTTCAAGCATTTTCCATTGAAACAACGATTAATGGGCTAATAATACTTTTACAAAGGAAGTTTTGCATAAGACTCTGGATGTTTCTAAAATAATATAGGGCCATTGTTTAGAATACACCAAGTTCAAAGGTTGAAATGTCTAAAAAAGGAAAATTCTAAAATAAGATTATCCTTTCAGATTTTGTTGTCCAAACACTAACTAAACAAAACGATAAGATGTGGTGTTGGTGACAAAGCTTCATTGAAAAAATAAGAAATGATCACCTTAAGATAAGAAGAGGTTTCCTCGGAGAAGGAAATCCTTCATTTGTGCATAGGCATTTGGTATGAAACCCTGATAATGGTATAAAAAACTAAAGTGCTTCACATTGCGATAAGAGAAGATTGAGAAAAAGTCATATTTTTCTACCCTTGGGTTACAGTGAAAAGATGATACAAATTTTGTGTCCCAGTGGATTAAACTTTGAGGTTTACAGTGGGGGCAATTGGATTTAGTGTTTTTTTTAGAGATGCTAGCTGAGCAAGAGGACGTTGTAGTGCATCAGTGATACGGCTTTAATAAACTTTGAGTAATGACAACCTAAGCATTAAAAAGGAATCATTCTCGGAAGAAATGACATTCTGCAAATGTCATTCATACACGTCTAGTTAGGAGCATTTGATTCATTCTGATCATGACATCCTAATCACTAGGTATAATTAGGTTCATAAAATGAATTATACAGGTCATGTTCCCCAGAGAACAGATCATTGAAGATTGCAAATCCTATCTCCCTGAAGTTGCAGTGAGTGGATTGAAGATAACAAGTCTTATCTCCCTGAAGTTGCAGCGGAGTAGACTGAAGATAGCAAATCCTATCTCCCTAAAGTTATAGTGGAGTGCATTGAAGATAGCAAGTCTTATCTCCCTGAATTTGCAGCAGAGCAGACTGAAGATAGCAAATTCTATCTCCCTGAAGTTGCAGTGGAGTGGATTGAAAATAGCAAGTCTTATCTCCCTGAAGTTGCAGTGGAGTGGATTGAAGATAGCAAGTCTTATCTCCCTGAAGTTGCAGCGGAGCAGACTGAAGATAGCAAATCCTATCTCCCTGAAGTGGCAGTAGAGTGGATTAAAAATGACGGATCTTATCTCTCTAAAGTTGCAGTAGAGCAGATCGCATCAAGTCTTATCTCCCTGATTGCAGTGGAGAAGACTGAAGATAGCAAGTTTTATCTCTCTCAAGTTGTAGAGAGCAGATCACATTTTGTCTTATTTCCTTGAAATTGTAGTGGAGCAGACTGAATAAACCAAACTGGTTTCCTTGAAGTTGCAGTGAAACAGATTGAAGAAAATAATCCTATCTCCCTGAAGTTGCAGTGGATCCTATTAAAGCCACAGATCTCATCTCTTTGAAGTTGCAGTAGAGCAGATCGCATCAAACTTATCTTTAGAGTCTTATCTTCCTGAAGTTGCAGTGGAGCAGATTAAAGATAGCAAATTTTGTTCTTTTAAGAAGCTACAATGTACAAATTCTATCTCTCTGACATTGCAGTGGAGTAGATTGAAGCACTAGTTCCTATACCTCTGAAGATGCAGTAGGAAGGAATAAGGCTATTTGAAGAAGGAAAAGAGCACTAAGGTCCAACACGATCGGGCAAAATTGGCCATTTTCAATTCTTTGCTCTATTCCCGTTACATGGCAATGAGCAAAGAGGGGCAGCTGTAATAGCCCATTTTGCCCGGGCCTGGTTAAAACCCAAATAATAAAAAAATAATAAAATAGAGTCCAAATTACAAAAAAATAATAACTCCATCAAAACCAAAACAACCCTAGACCAAATACGATGGGGCAAAACAAATTTTTAGAAACAGAAGCCTTAGTAGCTTCCCTTCTTCGGCGCCGCAGCAATCGCTCCATCGCCCCCACATCGTAGTGACCTCGCCCACGTTTAGCAGCCTCTGTGCACGTCTACTCGCCTGTATTCGCCTACAATAAAATCACGAACAACAAATGGCAGAGAAAATCACGATAAAGGGGAGAGAGTTTTTGAGAGTTTTTCTCCCTTATTTCGGCTATATAAAGCCAAAGAGAAATCTGTAAGAGGTTTTCTGGAGGAAGGTTGTATTGAAAGAGAAAAATTACAAGAACAAAGAATTAGAAAACATTTTTTTTGAAAGGTGATTGTCGCCATTTTTTTAGGGTTTTTTCGATTTCTGTTTACTTTATTTTATATTTCTAGTAGTAGAAAATAAAGAGGGAAAGAAGGGGTTTACTTGGGTCGTGGTTCCGTCGTCAGAGCCTCCTCCCCCCTGCCGAAATTAGGCATGGTGGGAGCGAAAAGAGTTTTCTTTCCCCTCTCCATTTCTGACCAGAAAGGGTGGCTACGAGGCCCCGCTTGGTTCGACACTGGCCTCTGTTCTTGAAGGCGCTGTGATGAGGTGCGGCAGCGTGGCGATTGGGCTCCGAGCTGGGTCAAAGCCCTAGCAGAGGGGAGGGGAAATCCCTGCGGCTGCTGTGGTTGCAAGTAAAATGGGGTTTCATTTAGGGTTTGAAAAGGGGTTTTATTTGGTTTGAAAAATGACGCTGTATTAGTGTAACCCGAAAGCCCGTGTGAGCTGACCCAAAAACCCGATCAGATCCGCGTGTTTCAAACATTAGTGAGCTATTTATGTTTTTAATCTTTTTCATTTTTCCATCATTTCAAAACCATGGTTTTTGTTTTCAAATTTTTCCATGAAATATTGAAATTGTTTCATTTTAATCCAATGTTGTGCAGTGTTTTGAAAGCGAGATTAATTTCCCTTTTTGGCCCTTCATGTTACGCGCATTTTGCAAATTAGTCCTCTGTTTTAATTTGATTTTGTTTTTTCTCTTCAATTTTGTTTTGATTATAATTTAGTCCATTGTATTTGTTTTATTAATTAAGTTAAATATTAGTTTGTTAATATTATTATTGTTATTAAGCTACTATTATTATTGTTATTGTATTATATATCACTATTATTTTTAGTATTATTAATTATTGTTATATTTATTTATATTTTCACTTATTTTTCAAGCATATATATATCATTTTACTACATATTACTTTATTTTAGAATTACTTGGTATATAGTTTTATTTCAAGGTGTTTTATGTATTAATTATTTTAAAATTATTTTCATATAACATTTATTTAAATTTCTATTTTCTATTAAATCGTTTTATTAAACATTTTTAAAAAAACATATTTGTATATTTGTTTTTTTCTAAAAAATGTTTCTATTTTATTGAAGCATGAAAATCATCTTATTTCGTAAATTTTCAAAATATTTGGTATCCACGATTCTCGAGAAGGATTGTGTCCTAATTTACTGGGCTTCAATTCTTTTCGATGAATTTAGATAGCCAAGTATTTACTTTGCAGTAAAATTGTACAAATTTCAAATAAAAGCTTATTCTCGGGAATTCAAAAATGTTGGGTCCTAACTCACTAGACATGACATTTTGTCATTTCGAAATAAGAATTTCTAAGAAAATAAAGGCAATATTCAGTATTTGGAATTTTGAGAAATTGTACCCTAACTTACTGGGTTTCGATTATTTTCATTTGACCTAAATAACCGAATATTCTTCTTAAGTTTAAAAGCATGAGTGTTAAAAGTCAAAAGACAAGCTTAATTTCGGGGATTGGAATTGTTGTACCCTAACTTACTGGGTGTGACATTTTACTTCTCTGAAATAAGAGGGTCTTATCATCCAATTCAATTTATTCAATTTTTCTTTTAAGAAAAATCGTATTTCTCAAATTTTCGACGCTAAGACATTAAATAATCAATTTGGTACCAATTCTTGGCGTTACGAGGGTGCTAGCCCTTCCTCTTGTGTAACCGACTTCCAAACCTATTTTCTCAAAATTCGTAGACCAAAAATCGTTTTCAAGGTGATCCGATCACACTTCAATTAAAGATTGGTGGCGACTCCAATTTTTGTTTTAAAGTCGATCCACATTTTTTTTCAAAATATAAAAAATGGTTTCGACATATAGTATCTATGATATTTATGCTGCAGGTTGGGATTATTCAGAATTAACCTTCACTATCGATAATGCCATGAAAAAATCTTGATTAACTTACTGTGCAGAAGAGTCCTAGAGTGGTCTGCCTCTTTAAGGGGCGAAACCTCAAGTTACTGTCCCAACTCATACAGGGTCTTATTATAGTAACGTGTATAACTCCTTCTTTATGAGGCAAGCATCATTTGAATGTTGTTGATGCCATTCAGTATTAGTTAAGTAATCTAACCTTTCCCACATTAAATCAACTTAACAAGAATAATATACCATCAACTATTCCTAGAGATTACACTTAAACAATTGAATGGGCATTAAAATAATCAGATTTATACCATAGAAACTAAAAATAGTTAAGTGTCATCAAAATCATCCCAACCCGATGAGATTTAACTCATCGGTTGGGAAATAAAATTCCAAACTATCACCATAGTTTACAACCAAATCAATTCACAAAATAATAATAATAATAAAATAATGGAAGAACGTCAGGAAAACAACTTTTGTTGGTCACACTACAGTAGCACAATCTTGTTGCAACCGAGAGGATGACTTCCTCTTCCACTTGAGATCTCTTGATCTTCTACTCTCCGGGATGCTTTTTGAGGCCTCCTTGTCATCGTTTTATAGATAGAGTTCAGCCAACCATTTTGTGTCAATCTTCTTCTCTTTTCTAGGGTGATTTATCTGGTACGATTTTAAATTTCAAATTGAAACAATTGCGCATGAATCATTTGACCCAGTCTTCCCTGCATTGCTGTGACACTCGTGCTGGCATATCATCTGCACTTTGCCCTAGAAAAACTTCACTCATTTATTTCCTCTCTTTAAAAACCTGTTCCTTTTCTACCACCATACAAAACTTCCACAAAAACCAATTAAAAGGACTAAATAATTCAACATAGTCCAAGTTCGAATGCAATATAACAAATGCTAATGAAAATGCCCTAAAATGCAACAAAATATACCTAAGTACAAACAATTAGCTAGGTTGAAAGGCAAAAAATATAACACTTTTCAAAAGTTATCACACCCCCAAACCTAAGCTATTGCTTGTCCTTAAGAAAAAATTTCCTATTTGTACTAATGCAAATATTTTGCCCTGGCATGAAACCCTTTCATACTTCTTATCTATCCAAAAAACAATGTATATCTTAGTTCTCAGCAATTTTCTCTGTCCTAAAGTCTGTTTGAATGGCTAAGGTTTGTCTAGCAAAGGTAGTGCAGGAATATCTCCTAAAAAAAAACTCCTAAATACTCATCCACTCTCTCCTTCTGTTGTATAACAAATATCTTCTAACTCACTTAGTTCATTTGCCACCTAACATCAATTATTTATTATTATTCCAAATTTTTTTGAATGGGTCAGGGAATTTAACATGTCACAATATATTTCTGCCCTAACAATACAGCAGAGCATACACCAAATTGCCGAGGCATTACATATGTCAAAATTTAAACAAGAAAGCATTCGTGAAGCTAGGGCCTTTGACTAAAAAGATGGATGGAGCAAACAACTATCTCCTTAGTTACTCAGTCTTTAGCTACAATGGAATGTCCTTAACAATTTTTTATTACACACTAATACTTAAACCCACCTTTCTAATCAACAACACGATGGATAAAACAAGGTGGTGCTAACCTACTTAGCGATGCTAAAGCATTGGAGTGTCTACTATCCTTTATTTCAATAATATGCCGTAGCATTGTTAATAATACTAAGTTCTAAAATCCATAAGGCATTAAAAGATACTCACTAAAATTCGAAAATAAAAAGTGCTGAGTATAAGGCATCCTATTTTTAGAAATTAATTTCCAAGCAATCTAACCTCAACAAAACTTACCAAATCCATTTTTACAAATTCAAGCAAAATTGAAAAATAATATTTATAATCATCATCGAACATCATGAATAAAAATTGTAGTTTGATAAACAAACAATATATCGATAGTCACAATGCCATGGCAAAATAATCCTATATGCAACAATATGGATATATCCTAAATACAAAATGCAACCTAGAGGCCCAATACACCCCCAAACCTAAGGGGTGCATTGTCCCCAATACATGAAACAACACAAACATAAATAAATGCATGGATATATACAAAAATAATATACAATGTATTAAGAAAAATAAATAAGGAAAGAGAGAAAAAAAAACCTATCAGACTTAAACTGGGTTGTAGGTGCATCATTCAAGTCGTCTCACAGTCTTGCGGGCTTTGGCTTTGTACCTCATTTTTCGTTTCAAAGTGTTGCTCTCTCAACCTTTCTTATTAGTTTTGGTAAGATCATCGATCAATTGATTGATTACTTTGTCTTGCTTTGTCATAGAAGTTAGTGAAGACACAGGTACAGAAGTTTTACCCTTATCAGTAGCAATGGCAGTGGTAGTGGCATCGGTAGTGGCAGTGGCTTGCTCATTTTTCTGTCTTTCTTCTCTAGGGTCCTTCAATGTAGATTTTTCTAGCTCATCCTCAGTAGCTTTCTCCTTAGTAGTGGCTTCTTCTTCCACGAAATCACTGCTAGTAGCAGGCTCATCTAGTTTCTTATCAGAGTCATTTGATGATAGTAAGGTTTATGGAAATACAGAAAATGGTGACTTGAGTTTTGAAAAATTCTTCTAAAGGGATTTTCATAAGGCCAAGTCTCGATTTTTTTATACGCCCAATACTGAGTCTGTCGTGCATTGAGTTTTTCCAACTATTCAACGAGGTGGTACTATTGGACTTCAAAAAGAGACAGCCTTTGCTCTACTTGCGTCAAAGAACGTAAGATTTTTAGTTAAGGGAATCACAAAAGTCAGGAGACGTTGTGGGAATTTCTGTGGCAGGTGAAGCTTGATGGTGCTGGGATGCCGCGGCAAACTCAGATCCTCTGAGTTTGACAAAAATAGCTCGTGTTATCCCACCATTGTTGGGGATAACATCCTCAGCATCACTTAGTGGCAGATTTGCTGATTCACATAGGGTCGAGATAAGAGAAGGGAAGTTTAAACTGCCAGCATTATTATTTGCGCACTTGTAAACTTCCTGAAATATAATTCTCTCAATATTAATCCTTCGTTCTAGAATAATAGAATGCAACAACAACATTCTTTTCTTTGACACCATCGTATTATGTGTTGATGGCATCAGTCTACTTCTCAGGAAGTGATACCAGACCTTCCCTACTAGCTTCAACGTAGTGCGCTCAACGATGTAATAGTCGTGGCTTGAAATAGTCCACTGTGTTCCTTCAACACACAAATCATCCAAGACCTGTGTTAATCCTTCTGGTGTAATATTGTCAGAAAACTCCAAATGTTCATCTTTAACCTCCCTGAGATCAAAATGGGTAATTATTTGGTCTTCATCATACGGAACATATTTACCCCTCACGTAGATGAATAAGAAACCTAGAGAGTAAACTTGAGCATAAAAATCTCGCACCACTTTGCCCAAAACATCTATTGGATGTAAAAAAAACTTACTCCTAGTTGTGCATTTTGAAAACTGAGGCCACCGATTCATCATATCCAAAATGGGGTTCATCTTTCAACAGAAATCCCTACTCAAAGCAAAATAGTTGTTTAAGAATGTTAGATGTCTACGTCGTAGTGGCAGCAACATTGAAGAATATCTTTGGTTGAGAACCCCTAGCACGAGAAGATTCTCTCATTTTTGAATTACTCTTTGCATGGGCCATAAAGAAATTTTGAAAAGAAATTTAGGAAAAGTACCCGAATGTGAAGAGAGTGACAGAGGAGTTAAAGAAGGAATTAGTGTAAAAATGAAAACTTTATGAGATGTAAGAGGCGTGAGGAATTGGAAGAAAGAGGAATTAAAAGGGGATAATGATGGCGGTTGTTAGGGAATGGCAAACGTTAGGAAAGGGTTATGACGTGGGGAAAAAATAAAAAAGAAACTAAGTTTTGGGGGGGAAATAAAATATATGGGCCCTCCATTTAGGGCTTCTATTTGAGTTTCCCAAAAGGGTTTACCAACACATCTTTCTTTTGGATTTTTCCAACTGACCAAGTCTTGACACCTCATCACCCAGTTTGTGGTGGCATCATACTTCTTTCTAATGTTATAGCATTACTGCTCAGTGTTTACTAGCAGATCCTGATCCTTTTATTCTGCTTCAATTTAAACTGTAAATAACAAAATATTAATAACAAGAAAATAATGAAATAAATTATTTAAAATATAAAAATTAAAAGAAAAATTGTTAAATTAAATGTTATGAAGATTAATGATTTGCTTGTCACATTCAACAAGAGCACCGCAATAATGCTTCAGGCATTGTCCGTTAACTTTGAATGTTGCTCATGTTTCCAATTTTTTTTTACAGTAACAGCTTCATGCAAAAACACTTGAATTACTTCAAAAGGTCCTGACCATCAAGCTTTTAATTTACCAGGGAATAACTTGAACCTGGAATTAAACAACAACACCTGCTATCCAGGTTCAAATTGCCTTGGAAAAATTATGGTATCGTTCCATTGCTTGGTCTTTTTCTTATATAAACGAGCATTTTCATATGCTTGAGCCCAAAATTCTTCCATCTCATTCAACTCTAATAATCTTTTGCTGCTAGAAGCAGCCCAGTCCATATTCAGCCTCATAATTAACCAAAATGCTTTATGCTCAAGTTCAACTGGCAAATGACATGGCTTACCATAAACAAGCTTAAATAGAGCTTTATCCAATCTGGTAGACCAGTCTTTTCAACAAGGATTTATTATTTTTTCCAAAATTTTCTTAACTTCTCTATTAAAGATTTCAACTTAGTCATTGGTCTGGGGATGATATGCTATGGCAATTTTATGTTTCACCCCATATCCGCGCAAAGCATTGACCATTAGTTTCCATTCAAAATGGGATCCCTCGTCACTGATAATTGCTCTTGGTGTACCAAATCGTGTGAAAATCTTCTTATGTAAAAATTTTAATACCGACTTAGCATCATTAAAAGCTAAAGCTATTACTTCTACCCTTTTAGAAGCATAGTCTACTGCCAAAAGTATGTATAACTTGCCTGCAAATGGTGGAAATGGACCCATAAAATCTATTCCACATACATCAAATAATTCAATCTCTAGTATACTATGCAAAGACATTTCCTGTCTTCTTGAAACATTCTATGTTCTCTAACAATAGTCACATGACTTATAAAATTCATGACCGTCTTTAAATAGGTTCAGCCTATAGAATCCCAACTGGAGTACTTTGGCAACTGTCTTCATTCATCCAAAATGTCCTCCATAAGGAGCAGAGTGGAAATGCTATAAAATGCTAAGCATCTCCTCATTAGGTACACATTTCTGAATTATCTAGTCTACACAATGCTTAAATAGGAAAGGCTCATCCCAATAGTATTGTTTTGCATCATTAAGAAAATTTCGTTTCTGGTGCATATTAAAGTCAGGTGGCATTACACCATTCATCAAAAAGTTGACAATATCTGCATACCAAGGTAGTGCCTTGTCAATGAGTAATTATTCATCTGGGAAATCCTCCTTAATGTATTTTGTGCGACCATCTTCATTTCCAGATTCTATCCTTGACAAATGGTCAGCCACTTGATTTTTGGTTCCCTTCTTATCTCTAATTTCGAAAGCAAACTCTTGCTGAAAAAGTATCCACCTAATTAATCCCAGCTTGGCATCTTTCTGACGCATCAAATATTTGATAGCCGAGTGATCTATGTAAACCGTAACTTTTGTCCCCATTAAGTAAGACCAAAATTTGTCGAACCTAAAGACTATTGCCAACAATTCTTTCTCTATGGTAGTGTAATTAAGTTGAGCTTATGTCAAAGTCCTACTCACATAGTATATTGTCTGTAATACATAATCCTTTCTTTTCCCCAACACTGCTCTCATGGCAAAATCACTGGCGTCGTACATGAGTTCAAAGGGCAATGACCATTCTAGAGCAACTACAATTGGTGTTGCTACTAGTCGCTCCTTGAGTACCTTGAAAGCATGCAAACATTGATCATCAAAATTAAAAGGTTTTTTATTTCAAGTAGAGTACATCAGGGTTTACAAATTTTTGAGTAGTCCTTGATAAATCTTCTGTAAAATTTTGCATGTCCTAGGAAACTTTGAATACCCTTCACATTGGTGGGAGGTGATAATTTTTCAATCACTTCTATTTTTACTCGGTCCACCTCAATTCCTCACTGTGACACTTTATGTCCCAAGAAAATGCCTTCACAGACCATGAAATGGCATTTCTCCCAATTTAACACAAGATTTGTTTCTTCACAATGGCATAATACCATCTCCAAATTCTTTAAACAATCCTCAAAATCATTCCTAAATAAAGAGAAGTCGTCCATAAAAACATCAAGGAAACTTTCCACCATGTCTGAAAATATATCCATCATGCAACGTTGGAAAGTTACCGGGTCATTACATAACCTGAATGATATCCGTCTAAACACAAAAGTGCCATATGGACAGGTGAATGTGGTCTTTTCTTGGTCTTCTGGTGCTATGGAAATCTGGTTGTAACCAGAATAACCATCTAGAAAATAATAAAAAGCCTTATCAGCTAATCTATCCAACATCTTATCAATGAATGACAAAGGGAAATGGTCCTTCCTTGTTGCCATGTTAAGCTTGTGATAGTCTATACACACACTCCATCCTGTAACGATGGGCGTGGGTATGAGCTCCTCATTTTTGTTACTTACCATTATGACACCTCCTTTGTTGGGTACGCTTTGCATAGGGCTTACCCACGAATTGTCAAAAATGGGATAAATAATGTCGACATCAAGCGACTTGATAATCTACCTCTTGACAACTTCTTTCATAATTGGAGTTATTCGTCTCTGTTGTTCAATGGAATTGCTGTGGCAATCTTCCAACAAAATCTTGTGCATACACAATGTTGGGCTAATTCCTTTTATATTAGCAATGGTACATCCTAATGCCCTTTCAGATCGTCGTAACACTTCCAACAACCTATTCTCTTGCTCAAGTGTTAACGTTGCAGAAACTATAGCTGGAAAAGTACTGTTGTTCCCCAAGTAAGCATATTTTATATGTTGTGGCAGAGGCTTTAACTCTAGTACAGGTGATTCCTCTACAGAAGGTCTAGAAGGCTTAAAGGATTTTTTGGATAAGTCCAATGCCTCAAATTTCTTCCCTGGCCTGCCCAATATTTGTTGATCTTCCTTAAATTCACCAACCTCTTCAAATCTTAAATCTTCACCTTGCTCCATCAAGTACTCTTCGCTGTCAGCACTGTTGTAGCAAAATTTTGCAAATTCGTCTACTACTATTTCTATCACAACAACCGTGTGGCATTCCTCCTTCTCATCCGTACACTTCAACGCATTAAACACATTGAAGGAGACCTACTGATCATTCATTTTCATAATTAGCTCATGTTTTTGTATATCAATTAGAGTCCTGCCAGTAGCAAGAAATGGTTTTCCAAGAATAATTGGAATGCCATGGTCAATTTCACATTCTAAAATAAGAAAATCCATGGAAAAGATAAATTTATCTACCATTACCAACACGTCTTCAATTTTACTTTCTAGATGGTCATAAGATCTATTAGCTAATTGCAACATCACTGTGGTAGGTCTTGCCTTCCCAATTCCTACCTTCCTGAAAATAGACATAGGCATTAGATTTATACTTGCGCCTAAATCACATAATGCCTTATCTACATAGGGATTTCCAATTCAACTTGGGATAATGAAACACCCTGAGTCTTCTAAATTCGAACGTAACTTATTCACCAACATTATTGTGCACCCTTTAGTGAGAGAAACAGTCTAAAATTCTTCCAATCTGCGTTTCTTCGACAATATGTCCTTTATGAATTTTACGTAATTGGGAATTTTCTCTAATGCTTCAACTAGCAATATGTTAATATGGAGTTGTTTCAAGACATGATTTTTTTTTCAACTGAGTATCTTGCCTAGAATTATGAAGTCACTGAGGAAATGGTACAGGTGGTCATCTTTTAGGTTGCTGGTACTGTTTTGCTGTGGCATTTTTGTTAGCAGCCTCATCTAGTTCTGCCACAACATTCTTCTGCTTACCCTTTTGAAGTGAAATATGTTTTTTAGATGGCTCTAGGATCTTTACCTGGTCACGTCTTGAGTCATCCTCTTCTACTGCGGTATTTTGAACAACATCATCTAGCTGAGTCCCGATTCTGAGAGTAATAGCCTTGCATTGCTCCTTGCTTTGTGTCCTCAAATTTTCAATGTCGTTAGGTAACGCTCCCTGCAGTCTTGTGTTCAAAGCATTGGCTATTTGCCCTAATTGATTCTCAAGTGCTCAGAGGGATGCAGCCTAACTCTGGATCACAACATCATTCTTAGCCACATACTCCTGTAACAAAGCTTCCATAGAAGTAAATGATGATGCCTGACCATATTGATTATTTTGTCGGGGCATTGGTTGAACGTATCCTGGCGATACATTATTGACATTCTTCCTTGCGACAACTTTGATTATTCCAACTAAAATTCGAATATTGTCTCCACCCAGAATTGTAGGTACTTAAGTATGATATTTTTTCGATTAGAGTTCCCCATATAGTATACTGACACAGAATTGGATGGACATTCATCAAACATGTGACTTTCACCACAATAAACACATGATGATTCAACAATTTTTATTTCCTGCAAAGTAGTCGAAGGTTTCATGGTTTTAATTATATTAGCTATTGAAGATACCGGGGCCATCAATGAAGTGATTGCATCGAGCTCGATGGTACCAACAATTCTCTTACCCATCCCAACTTGTGTAGTTGGATACTAGTAATCATTGTTGGCAATTTTTTTCAAAATTTCGTATGCTTCATTATACATCTTATCCAAAAAAGTACCATTTGTTGAGGCATCAACTACCATTCATGTATGCGCATTTAGCCCATTGTAAAACATCTCCATTTGAGTCTAGTACTGGAATTCATGCATCAGACATTTTCTAATGAACTCCTTAAATAGCTTCAACGCTTCATATAGCATTTCATCTTCAAATTTCCAAAAAGATGTAATATAATTTCTCACTTAGTCCAACTCTACATATGATGTGAAAAAAATGATCTATTTATTTTTAATTGGTAGACATCATAAATGATGTGATAAGGAAATTTCATAAAATAATTTCTCCCACTAGCAGTGTATCAAATAATTATCATTTATTTATTATATATATAAAGTAAATATCGTTTAAGGATATATGATAATTTCTAAAATTAATTTGATTTTATAAGCCATAGACATTTTTTTGGTAGAAAAAGAATATTTATACAAGACGAATAATCCAAGAAAAAAAAGTATCCTTCAGTCACTGTGTGCAAAGAAAGTTGAATATCCTCCTTCAATAGACTCCTCACATATGGTGGTGGATCAACAAGAACAACCAATTGATCAATTCTGCTTCCAGTCGCTTTGGCGATGCAGTCTTGATAACTCTAAAATATAGAGTTATTTTTATACATTTTAACCAACTAATCAATTCCACTTTCAAGTCAATGTGATTGATGGAAAATTTTGGTGTAATTGTTGTAATTTTTGTTCATTGTAGAATTCATATTGGAATAATTTACTTTGGACGATTTAAATGCTAAAATAGGAAATTTTCATCCATAAAGGTAATTGGTGGACTCAGAGGAAAGAAAGACTTGAAATTCACATGTTGGTGAGCAATGTCGCAACATTGTTGTAGCCTAGTGCTGATAGGGTCAAGGACAAAAATATACACTTTAGATGCCTCAATACAACATGATTGGACTCCATTGCTTCAACTTGACCCAATGCTAAGTGGAATAACAAGCCTAGACGTCCAAGAGGCCCAAAGCATCCTAATGACTTCAAAACATCCATGAGGACCAAGTCTACACATCAAAGGTGGCCCAAACCGTCCATTAGTAGAAGAGGGGAGCCCAAACCATCTATGAGACTTAGTCTCTACCTACCTCAACCACCAAATCAACCATGAATAGAATCTTGCAACCACCAACAATCTATGGAGAAAACCAAGCAAATCCTCAGGTATGATGCTTCCATATGAACCTATTTCAATTACTAATGGACACACTAATTACCATTCAAATAGTGTTGGGAAGTATATGAATTAATTTATCATTCTAAACAAGATGGTAATTAGTGGACACACTATTTGAATGGTGCATGTTTGATTTCTTAATAATTGAATTAGGTAATGATATTTAGCAATATTGTTACATTGCATAACCCTCAGGTATGATGCTTGCATATGAACCTTGAAGTTAATTAAACATAGAAATATGCTAAAGAAACTAAAAGGTTAAAAATGAGACTTTATAGCTTATAGATTACGGGTTAGTTAATTGCTAAATTGCCACGGGTTCACCATAACATTTATTAGCATTATTTTTTATGATCATAAGTTAGGGGAAAGTAGTTATTCTAGCCCTTCATGTCATTGTGACTAAAACTTGTTAATATTTTCTACTTACATTTTGTGTTACATTTTAATTGTTGTGCACACTTAGTTAATTTAAATTAGGTTAATTAGTTAACTAAATTCTCTCTTTATTATTTCCATCACCAACTTGGTATTTGTTAATTGCACAATATTTTCCTTAATAAAGTTCCTGTGGAGACGATACTCTTTACTCATTACTTAATTACTTGTTGGCAATTGTGTACACTTGCACATCATTCGATAATTTTGCGAACAAATTTTTGGCATCGTTGCTGGGGACTGTTTTAGATTATTTGTGAAGTTAATTATTTCATAATTTGTTTTATTTTTCTGGTAATTTTAACTTTATTTTTAAAATTTTTCAGGTGTTTATGAACATAGACCGAATTATTGATCTACTTTCAATTGACACTGAGATTGGACGCACCTTTAGATAGAGAAAAAGAAAACAAATAGCTTATAGACAAGTTGCAGAAATGAATCCTGCACAACAAGATCAAAGAGACGAAATTGCTAATGCTCAAAATCTGGTCATAGTTGCTGATGACAAAGACCGTGCCATCCATTAATATGCTACGCCTTTATTCAATGAAATCAATTCGGGAATTGTAAGACCCAAAATTGAGGCATCGCAGTTTGAATTGAAGCAAGTGATGTTTCAAATGCTTCAAACGGTGGGAGAATTTAGTGGGATGCCTACTAAAGATCTACACCTTCATCTCCCCTTATTCATGGAAGTAAGCAACTCTTCCAAATTAGCCGAAGTATCTGAAGATGCTTTAATATTGAAGTTATTCCCATACTTGTTGAGAGATATAGCACATATATTATTCCTTTTTTAACCAATCTACCATCTCGTATGGAATATATAAGTAATTTTTTAACATCATCCCAAACATTAGCTAAAGACCGCCAAATGCATGAACAGTTGCTACGGTGAATATCATTCAGAAATAACCCATTAATGCTATATTTATTCCTCAAGACCCAAACCTAGAAAGCTTCTGTATTAGCGATCAAATTATAACCCAACTTAAGAAGAAAGATTTTGTTTTGATCTTGAATCCACCGAATCCCTAGCCCCCCATTCACCATTGCACACAACAATCCTTCCAACTAACAAGTAATGCTTAGTAACACTGACTTAACCAGGGTAAGGTGGCCAACTAGAGATAACTTATGTTCATCCCAACCATTAAATCAACTTCAAACTCTGTTCAAAATGTCTTGGAAAGTATTAAACCCAACTCTATTGTGAAAAGAAGGTACACTGAGGTACTTCCCCAAATCGTTTACTCTAGTAAAACCAAGTTTGTCACCCGAACTTATTGCTACCACTTCAAAAACATTGCGAGAAAAGTATACCTGAGTCTTCAATCTATTAACTCGATGGCCAGAGAAGTTGCAAAAAATATTTAGAACATTCTTAAGACAATCTACTCCCTTCTTATCAAGTCTACAAAAAAAAGACAAGATCATTGGCAAAGAAAATATGAGATGCTGTTGGCCTTCATTGAGAAAAAGAAAACGGTCCCCATGTCTTTTCTTCAATAGCAGCTTCGATCAAATGGCCTAACCGTTCTATACCGAAGACAAAAAGATGGGGAGAGAAAAGATCCCCCTGTCTTACACCTCTAGTCTAATTAAAATTGTCTAAGTCCATAATAATTGCATAGAAGGCGAAGAAACACAATGCATGATGGTTCGAACAAGAATTCTTGGCAAACCGGTATCATTCAAAGTGTTTTGCAAGAAGTCCCAACAAATTTTGTCATAAGCTTTTTTTAGATCCACTTTTATTGCCATCCAACCCTTTTTTGCTTTTCGTGTACTTCATCGTATGAATTGCCACCTATGCAATGATGATGTTGTCTGAAATGCAACACGAGGTTATGAAGCTAGATTGATTTTGTTTTACCAAGACTTGCATGACTTTTTGAAGTTGGATGACTATTGTCTTTGTAATGATTTTGTATAAAACGGTACATAAACTAATGGGTCTATACTAATTGATGGATTCCACACCTAAACTTTTTGGAATAAAGACCAATAAGGTTTTTTTTAGTCTTAGATCCAGAGGTCCTCCTATGTAAACATGTCTAACTATCTTGAATACACTGTTGCCCACTATATCCCAATTGCCTTGATAGAATTTGGCATGAAATCCATCAACTCCAGGAGCCTTTAAAGGTGCCATGCTGAAGACCGCCTATCGAATCTCATCCATAGTAACCACAACATTCAGTACACTTAAGAGACAATCCTCCAACTTTGGGACACGACCCTGGACAGGGAAGTTCCCGATCGAGTATTGCTCTACAATATACAACTTTGAAAAAGTACTCAATAGCATGGATCTTTATTATTTCATCATCGTAGCACCACCCAGTACCATCAATCTTCAAAGCCTCAATTTTGTTCTGTTTGCACCGCTTCATGGTTCGATTGTGGAAGAAGCTTGTGTTTCTGTCTCCATTAGAAAGCCAGTCACTTCTCAATTTTTGAAAGCATAACAATTCTTCTTGAGTTAGAACATTTTCAATCTCAAGTTGAATGTCAGCTTCCCTTGTTCTGAGTCGCACAGAATTACAATGCTCCAAAGCTTTCTGTATAGGTCCCAATTTTAGCATGGCTCTTTGCTTTCGCACAAAAATGGTTTTATTCCATGCTTGGGCCGATTGAGTGAAATTCTCCAGGTTCATTGCAATATCATCTTCTAGTTTCCATGAATTTTTGATGACGTCACAGAATTTAGGATGTATTAACGAACTTGCTAATAAATGAAAGGGTCTCTCCCCATACTTGCCGGATTAGTCAAAACAAGGATAGGACGATGGTCAGACTTCAATTTATACAAATTTCGAACAGTGGTGTTTAGTGCGAATGTTTGCAAAAGATCGTTGTAAAGAGAGCAATCAAATCTCTGGAAAAAACTGCCCCTATTCCAAGTAAACATCGAGCCTTGGAACCCTAAATCATGTAGTCCATGCTAAAAAAAGAAAGACCTGAACTGATTGCATCTTGCTCGGTGCAACTCAAATCCGCCTTTCTATTCGTCGTTCATAATAATATCAAAGTCGCCCACAACCAACCATGGTTCCTCAAGGTTAGTAGCAAGCCAACCCAATTTCTCCCATAATTGTTTCCTTGTACCTTGCTATTGACTAGCATATACAGCAGTAAGAGAAAAGAAAAATGGCTTAGGTTATTATGGATGCGCATATGCATAAACTGCGAATGAACTTTCAGGACATCTAGAAATTCGCAAAACTAGAAGCTTCAACTCTGAACGAAATATTAAAACCTAATTTCGCAATAATTGAATCAGCCTTATTCCCACTAATTCGTGTTTCAAAAAAAGTCACAATGTCTAGACAAAACTTTTCCCTATACTTTTTCAAAAAATTATGAAAGCAAAGGTGTCCACACCCTTGGCAGTTCCAGAAAAATAGACGAAAATTAAAAGACACCATTAAAAGATGGAGAAATGTGAGAATGGTACCAAGGATTTCAAAACGATTCAACATCCATCAGAGTTTCATCCTCTGAACCTTGCACCCCATCTATCTCTCCTGACATTGTCGTAATCTCTCTAGAAGTATGACTTAACCCCTAGATTATGCCATCCATGGCTAGAGCAACCGGAAGAGATGAGAGGTCATCATTTGAAATATTAATTGGCTCTTGACATGTGTTCTCGCCTGATCTTTCACTGTTCACGTCGAGTGGGTATTGGCCAAAATTCTCCCCCATGTTTCATTTAGGTTCAAGGGTAAAGGGATGATTCATTTCTTTGTTTGCAGTAGTATTTCCTGACTTAGCCAAAAATTTAATCGCCACATTTTTCCTACTGTTCAAATCTGAGCCCACTATTTGAAATTGAATTGGATTTAGATCATTGTCTAGGATTTTTGGGCCCATCTGTGATCCATCATCAAAAGGATAAACATTTTGTCCGAAAGAGGATGCACGTTTTTTGTTGGAAGGCTTAAGAATGTTTAGGTCTTCATTTTGTTTGGAAAACCTACCGAAGCTTCCTCTCTTACCATATCTTCTATGCCCGCATCTTGTGCTCCTAATTTTCAGCTTTCATCAATGCCAACTAATCCATAAGATTGCTTTTTTTTCCTCTCTATGATTAACATTGAGGGACCCGAATCTAGAACCACAAACCACACCACCATCTATGTCGTTGTTGGGGTTCGCCATCAATCAAGGCTTCCTCCTCTGTTTGCATTCAACAAGCATCCCAGGACCAAACTGCTCATCCTCAACTTCTTTTTGCATCTCAGAACCCCGTATTTGTGACTGGTTGTTTTTTTTCTCCGAGGCAACACCTTGACCAGATTTGTGCGAAGAAAACTCTTAGTTGTGCCCAAATCTCCCGCAATGAAAGAAACCATAGGTAAGGATTCATACTCGAAACATTGAGTTTTCCCATCGATTTGTGTGGACAAAACTCTCGGTTATGCCCAAATCTTCCGCAATCGAAGCAAACCATAGGTAAGGATTCATACTCGACACATTGAGTTTTCCCATCGTTTTTAACTTTTGAGACTAGAGGCTTTCCCAAGTCAACGTAGACCGTAAGTCTAGAAAATTTCCCTCTAGAGCTATTATCTATATTATGGTCGATCTTCACCACCAGGCCGATTACACTTCCAATAAAATGTAGCAAACTTTTGGTGCACATACCCCTTGGCAATCCCAGTAACATGATTGTCCAAGCCCAAATATGCCCAGGTCCAAATAAATAAACACTAAAAAGAATAAAACAATAAACAAGCCCAAACATCAAACCCACCCCACTGGCCTAAAACACACACAAAAAAACAAACGACAGAAACCCTAAAACAGCCTCCAACACAGTCCCCAACCGCCGCACGTCTAGGAACCGGACTCCGCGCACGTGCGCCTTTTCCACGACCTCCGTACCTGTGAGAAAAGCGGATCCAACACCAGTATACAGCGCAACAATAACAGAAAATAATGATTCTTTTTGTATTTTTTGGTATTTTTTTTTTATTTTTTATTTCGGTTATATAAACCGATTGTAAAAAAGAAAAAAGAGGGGGATTTTTTTTTGATACGAATGAAGAGAAATAAAAGATAGAAAAGTGGAGAGGTAGTTGATTTTTTTTGTTTGTTTTATTTTTATTATTTATTTATTTATTACCAGAAAATAAAAAAAAGGGGGAAGAAACTTATTTACTTTGCCGCGTTTGGCGCCGTCTGGAGGCCGAGGTTCGTCGTTTCCAAGGACAAACGACACTATTTTTTGGCAGGGGAGTCGAAAAAAACTAAAAAAAATTGATTTTTTGGCCATCGTGGACGGCAGCGCCGTCGCCAGCGACCGGCAGCCGCCACGGTGGACCGGCGTCGGAGTAATGGCTGGATTCTGGGGAATTGAGAGAGAGTGGAGAGGTTTTTTAAGTTTTTTTTAAAAAACAATGGTTGAAATGAATTTTTTAAAATTTTTTGGGCTTAAATACCTATATTAAAACGGTGTCGTTTTGAGTTTTAAGTTCAGTGGCCGAAACGACGCCATTTTGGCATTAGTCCCTTCCTTACCCGCGTGTCAACCCGACCGAAGGAAGGATCTGCGTGTTTTGTTCTAGAAACTAAACCTCATATAGTGAGCTTTAGGAACTTGCCCTAGGTAGAACTATACCAAACCCTAGTGGACTCTTGAATAAGTGCTTTTATTATTTCATGTTCGTGTTGAATTATGTCTTTATGCATGATACTAACTTGGGTTTATTTTGCTTTGGCTGCATGGCATTTTGACTGCATGACATTTCATTATAGAAAAGAGGTGTTGATTCATGTTCGGTTGTTAAATAGAGAGCTTGTCACGGAAAACGAATTTCTTGATAAGGTGGAAGGTAATACGGTTGTCCGAGTATAGTCTAAGAAAACGTGACACGAAAGGTGTAATAGTCTAACAAGAGGAGTATATGACTTTGCTGCGTTGCATGAGGATTCAAGTTGACAAAGATTATTCAAGAGTCATTAAACGTCTCAACCTCTTAAAGAAGCTAATGAACATGAGTGAGAACGGAGTTAAGACCTAGATCAAACAAAAAAGGAGCTAAAATTTGCGAGATGCATCTTAATATCCAAATGATCGATGTCTTCGCTTAGAGTACAAGGGCGAAGCCGTATATATCAACTTTATGTAAAGAGATTTGCTTTCTAGTGAAGCTGTTCTAGTAAAGAATTGAACCAGAATCAACGTCTCTTTTTGCATTCATTTTATGCATTTGCATTACATTACATCATATGCATCAAAGACTATTAAAAGATCCTAACCAACCAACTAACCAAACACCGTTACTGCACTCGAGCAAAAAAACTAAGGACATGGATCAGAGATTGGAAAAGCTGGAACAGTACCAGAAGGAAATGCAAGACCGACTTCAGCTACAACTACAGGAGTGGTTAGATTAAATTCAACAGGATATGTCAAAAAAGATGGTGGAATCCCAAAAAGATATGATGGCTAAGTTGACCCAACTGTTGACTGGGGAAAGTGATAAGGGAAAGGGCCCTATGGCTAATGTCAAAGAGGGAAACGATGATGAACCCCTCTATCCTCCAGGCTTTACTCCTCCACATGTGCGAACCCAAGCTGAAGTATACCCGCACAAATCTTCTGTCACAATCAGGCCTCAGCAGTTTTAGGCCGGTGCTTCAAACTTCCAGGATGGATCGAGCTCTAACCCCGAAAATAAGCCTACTAACTCTGTCATTCCTGACTTTGATGAAGTGGCTGAAAAAGAAAGAATAAAAGAAGAATTGCCAAAACAGTTGGAGGAAAGGTGAGAATGGCTCGAGGAGAGGTTTAAGGCAATGGAAATCACTGAAAACTATCATGGGATTGACACTAAATATCTGAGCTTAGTCCCGGATTTGGTACTCCCTCACAAGTTTAAAATGCCAGAATTTGAAAAGTACAATGGAACTAGTTGCCCTAAAGCTCATATCACCATGTTTTGCAGGCGGATGGCTGGATATGTTAATAATGACCAGTTGTTAATACATTGTTTCCAGGATAGCCTTACAAGGGCAGCATCTAAATGGTACAATCAATTGGGTCGTACCATGATTGGTTCATAAAGGGATTTAGCGCAAGCGTTCATGAAACAATATAGTCATGTAACAGATATAGTTCTTGATAGAATCACCCTTCAAAATATGGAAAAGAAGTCGAACGAAAGTTTTAGGCAATATGCACAAAGGTGGAGGGAAGTTACTGTCTAAGTTCAGCCACCGCTATTGGAAAGAGAAACAACAATATTCTTTGTCAATACGCTGAAAGCCCCATTCATTACGCATATGTTAGGAAGTGCTACAAAAAGCTTTTCTGACATATTATGAAGGTGAAATGATTGAGAAAGCTATAAGGAGGGGGAAAATTGATGCAAAAGAGAGTAACAAAAGGTCAGCCTCAAGGAGAAGAGAAAATGAGGTGAACAACACGGGTTACTCTAAATGAGTTACAGTGAGTCAGCCAAGAAAGGTGGTTGGTAATTAACAAAATTCATGAAGGCAAGATTCCGGCATGAAGACTGAGAAATTCCAGTTTACACCAATCTCAATATCGTATAGGGAATTGTATCAAAATTTGTTTGATAAACATGTAGTGTCCCCTTTTTCATGTGGAACCTCTACAACCTCCGTATCCCAAATGGTATGATGCGAACGCACAATGTGACTACCATGCGGGAATTACAGGGCACTCAATAGAGAATTTTACTGCCTTCAAAAAACTAGTTGAAAGACTCATCAACATGGGTGTTGTCAAGTTTGATGACTCATCTAGTGCAGGAAATTCGCTACCCAATCATGATTGATAATGGAGTGAATGCGATGTATGAAAAAGTGGTAGGAAACGTTCACATCAATGCCATACATAAAGACACAACTGAAGAAGGAGGCTTGTTAGATGTTCGTCATTGTAAATTTGGGAGTGTTTTAAATAATTAAACTGCAGAAGAAATCTCTGTAGTCTTTAAAGCTTGCCTAGAGTAATGCTCAAAACACACTTATTGCTTTTAACCTAGAGGCAGTAAGAATTCCTTTATGAAATAGGCTCATGTCTGAACGTCGTTATTCTAATAAAATGCATCTTTGCATTTATTTTTGAGCCAATATTCTTTCATTCTTTTCGAATAATTATTCTTTCATTCTTTTGGATTTTCTTCCACATCATTCTTTTATTCATTCATAATCATATTGTATAAATAATTATTTATAAATTCATACATTCTTTTGTATATTCTTTGGTACTTACTATAGGTCTCCAGATATCAATGACATGAGTGACGCTGCTAAAAACTTAGAGTTTCCTTTTGAGCGAGGCATGTGTTTAGAGGAATCTCATGACTTTGAAAATGACATAGATTGTAGCCTATCCCTGGACTTATTGAGGATGGTAGAGCAGGAAGGAAATTTTATCTCGTGAGGAGACAATGGAGATTGTGACCTTGAGGGAATATGCATAACCGAAGAGACAAAGTAAGACCTTGTTGAGTTACTTCAAGAATTCAAAAACATCTTCGCATGGTCATATCAGGATATGCCCGGGTTAAGCACTGTCATTGTAATCTAAACAACAGCATGATATCAGAAATTTACAGTATGTTCAAGATTAACATCATGAATGATGCGGTGAAAATTCTTTACCGGGACAACGCCTTTCTCTTTGACTTATCATAGCTTTGCCAATTGAAGTCGAGTTGCCATCTCTCCGCATTCTTTATTGGATTTTACCCTAATTGAAGAGGAGGATCCAAAGTTTTCCGTTATAGTTAAATGTACCAAAAACAAATCTCGCCCAGAAAGCTTTATGAAAAAAGCCAGATACCAAATAAGATCATTCGCCTACAAAATGAAAGTGGATGGAAAGATCTTGTATGAATGATTTCATTGATTCTGATCGAAAGGGATAACACAGACTTGCCTAATCCTATGAGTTTCAAAAAAATGAAAATGAAAATGATGGAAAAAGAAAAGAAAAGGAAAAAAAGAAAAGAAAAGGAGAGGAGAGGCCAAGGTGAAAACCCACAAAGGGCGCCTTGAGACCAAAGAGGATTTGAGTTGAAAACCCGAAAAGGGCGCTCAAATGTTGATCAAAATGGCACTTGAAAATATCAGAGCAGCTCAGATACTTATCAGAATGGGGCATGCAGTGGTCTTGCTATACCTGAATCAACAGGAAAGGGTGCGTGACATCCTAGGGCATCGACAAAGTACTGTAAATCTCTTAAACACATGCCAAACCCAGAATGGTCTTCAGAAAGTTTGCACAGAAAAGTTCAGGCTGCGATATTTGGGGCACTTAGTCTTCATACTATTTATTTATTTTGAATTCGTTGTTCTTGGAATACTTCATTCTTTTTCAAGATACGTGTTCCCAATCAATTCCTCTTTTATTCTTAATATCTTTGATAATTTATTCATTTTATGCTCTAAATCAATTCTATTCTTACCTATTGTTATGACCCCTTACAAACATGTTGCATTAGAATAATGATTAATGGACTAATAAAACTTTCATAAGGGAAGTTTTGCATATTACTCTAGAAGTTTCTAAATAATACGAGAATCTGAAACAGGACTATTGTTTAGAACGCACCAACCTTAAAAGTTGGAAATCTGAGAAGAAAGAGTCTAAATTATGACTTTCTCTTTGGATTTTGTTGTCAAAAATATTGATTGAACAAAATGGCAAGATGTCAGGTTGGTGACAAAGCTTAAATGAACAAGCAAGCAATGATTACCAAGCAATAGAAAGAGGTTTCCTCGGAGAAAAAAATTCTTCATTTGTGTATAAGCATTTAGTATGACACCTTGGGAATGGTGTAAGAGACCAAAGAGTTTCACATTCTGTATCCTTGAATTGTGATAGTAGAGGATTGAGAAAAGGCCAGATCCTTTTACCCTTGGGTTACAGCGAGAGAAAGATGGTACAAATTTTGTATCCCAATGGATCAAATTTAGAGGTTTACAGTGGGGGCAATCTAGTCAAGTGTTTCTTTGGAGATGCCAGTCGAGCAAAAAGGCATTGTAACACGACAGTGATAAAGCCTTAATAAACTTTGAGTAATAACAACCTAAGTTATAAAAAAGGATCATTCTCGAAAAATTTTCATTCAACATTCATTCAAATGTCATTCATGCACGTCTAATTAGGAGCATTTGATTCATTCTGATCATGACATCCTAATCTCTAGGCATAATTAGGTTCATGAAATAAATCATACAGGTCATGTTTCTAGAGAACGGATCGGTGAAATCATAAAGTCTTATCTCTTTGAGCAGTAGTGAAGCAGGTTGAAGATAGCAGATCTTGTCTTCCTATATTGGTAGCGAAGTAGATCGAAGATAACAGATCTTGTCTTCTTGTATTGGCAACGAAGTAGATCAAAGATAGCAGATCTTGTCTTCCTATATTGGTAGTGAAGTAGATCGAAGATAACAGATCTTGTCTTCCTGTATTGGCAGCGAAGTAGATCAAAGATAGCAGATCTTGTCTTCCTATATTGGTAGTGAAGTAGATCGAAGATAACAGATCTTGTCTTCCTATATTGGTAGTGAAGTAGATCGAAGATAACAGATCTTGTCTTCCTGTATTGGCAACGAAGTAGATTTAAAATAGCAGATCTGGTCTTCCTATATTGGTAGTGAAGTAGATCGAAGATAATAGATCTTGTCTTCTTATATTGGTAGTGAAGTAGATCGAAGATAACAGATCTTGTCTTCTTATAATGGTAGTGAAGTAGATCGAAGATAACAGATCTTGTCTTCCTGTATTGGCAGCGAAATAGATCAAAGATAGCAGATCTTGTCTTCCTATATTGGTAGTGAAGTAGATCGAAGATAACAGATCTTGTCTTCCTGTATTAGCAGCGAAACAGATCTTGTCTTCCTATATTGGTAGCGAAATAGATCGAAGATAGCAGATCTTGTCTTCCTGTATTGGCAGCGAAACAGATCTTGTCTTCCTGTATTGGCAGCGAAGTAGATCAAGGATAGCAGATCTTATCTTCCTGTATTGGTAGCGAAGTAGATCAAAGATAGCAAATCTTGTCTTCCTATATTGGCAACGAAGAAGATCGAAGATTGCATCCAGTCTTATCTCCCTAAAGTTGTATTGGAGCGGATTGAAGATAGCAGGTCTTATCTTCCTGAAGTTGCAGCGGAGTAGACTGAAGACGGCAAATATTATCTCCCTGAAATTGCAGTGGAGTAGATTAAAGCCAATAATCCTATCTCTCTGAAGTTACAGTGGAGCGGATTAAAGTGATAGATCTTATCTCTCTGAAGTTGCAGTAGAACAGATCGAAGATAGCAGATTCTGTTAAGAAACTACAAGTTACAAATCCTATTCCCCTAATGTTGCAGCGGAGTGAATTGAAGCACTAGTTCCTATACCCCTGAAGATGCATTGCGTTAGAACGAGGCTACTTGAAGAAAAGAAGCACTGAAGAAGTCGAGGCTCAGTAAGAGCCCAAATATGCCTGGGCCCAAATAAATAAACGTAAAAAAGAATAAAACAATAAACAAGCCCAAACATCAAACCCAACCCACTGGCCTAAAACAGAAAAAAAACAAACGAAAGAAACCCTAAAACAGCCTCCAACACAGTCCTAAGCAGCCGCACGTCTCAGAACCGGCCTCTACGCACGTGCGCCTTTTCCACGACCTTCGTACCTGTGAGAAAAGCGGATCCAACACCAATATATAGCGCAACAATAACAGAAAATAATGATTCTTTTTGTATTTTTTGGTATTTTTATTTATTTATTTTTCTTTATTTCGGTTATATAAACTGATTGTAAAAAAGAAAACATGGGGGATTTTTTTGATACGAACGAAGAGAAATAAAAGATAGAAAAGTGGAGAGGTAGTTGATTTTTTTCGTTTGTTTTACTTTTATTATTTATTTATTTTTTACCAAAAAAATTAAAAAAAGGGAAGAAACTTACTTACTTTGCCGCGTTTAGCGCCGTCTGGAGGCCGAGGTTTGTCGTTTCCAAGGACAAATGGCACTTTTTTTTAGCAGGGGAGTCAAAAAAAACCAAAAAAATTTGATTTTTCGGCCACCGTGGATGGCGGCGCCGGAGCCATGGCCGAATTCTGGGGAGTTGAGAGAGAATTGAGAGTGAGTGGAGAGGTTTTTGAAGTTTTTTTAAAAAACAACGGTTGAAATGAATTTTTTTAATTTTTTTTGGGCTTAAATACCCATATTAAAAAGGCGCCGTTTTGAGTTTTAAGTTCAATGGCCAAAACGACGCTGTTTTGGCGTTAGTCCCTTCCTTACCCACGTGTTGACCCGACCCGAAGGGAGGATCCGCGTGTTTTGCTTCGATGGGCTAATTGCGCTTCCAGCCCTTCCTCTTTTAAATAATTTTACAATCAAGTTCTTTTTTTAAATTTAGCCCAGAAATTTGTTTTGATTCATAATATGATCCCTTGAAGCTGCGCGTTTTGGAGGAGAAGGGATAATTTCTCTTTTAATCCCTCATTGTCATTTGCGCATTAAAAGTGGTCCTCCCTTTTTATTTATTTTCAAATTTGACCTCGAACTTTTGTTTTCGGCTTAATTTAGTCCTTTTTGTTATTTGTGCTATTTTTTAATTAATTAAATTAATGTTATCTTATTTTCCATTATTATTATTATTATTTCCATGGACATGCATACATTTTTTTTTATTTTTTTAAAATATATGTGCATATATGTTTTAAACTTTTGTAGAAGATATACATGTACATATTTTATTTATATTTTATTTTATTATTATTTTATCTTCACAATTCTTATATACATGTATATACATATACATTTATATTTTATAATACATATACATTTTCCTTATTTTATAATCCATGCATATATACATGTATTTTTAATAATATATATATACATATTTTTTAGAAATTATTATATTTTTTTGTTTTATATGTTTCATTCTTTTTTATATGTATACTTATATATATGTGTTTTAATATATGCATACACATATTTTTAAATTTACTTATATATTGTACTTATATATATACGTATTTGGTAAATACATATACATATATAATTCATATTAAAGTATTTGTTTTATGTTGTATATTAACATTTTATCTTCTTCTTTTTTAAATATATATTTGGTTTCATCAAAGCGTTAAAATCATTTTTGTGCAAAGGCTTTCAAGATAATGTAATATTCGATATTTGGGATTTTCGAGAAGATTGAGCCCTAACGTATTGGGTTACAATTTTCCTTGCTAACCCTAAATAACCGAGAATATTTTTTTCAGAACGCATGAATAAAAAAGTCATTTTTGGGAATTCAACATGTTGTGTCCTAATGTATTGGGTATGACATATTGTTTTCTTGAGATGAAAATTTTCCTATAAAAAAAGGTATTATTCAAAGTTTCGAAATTTTGAGAGATTGTACTCTAACGTATTGAGTTTCGATTTCTTCACCTAACTTAAACAATCGAATATTCCCTAAATAAGAGGATTTTAATATGTAATTTGGTTTATACAAGTTTTTAAATACAAGGATCATATTTTAAAAATCTTTTCAAACTTTTGACACCAAGACATTAAATAATCAATGTGGTACTGATTTTGGGCGTTACGAGGGTACTAACCCTTCCTCGTGTGTAACTGACTCCCGAACCTATTTTCTCAAATTTCGTAGACCAAAATCACTTTTAAGTGAGCCGATCACACCTCAATAAAGGATCGGTGGCGACTCCAATTTTTGTCTTAAAGTCGACAACTAAATTTTTGTTTTCAAAAAAATGGTTTCGACAATGATCCAAACCATTAAACTTTTGGGTTGAACTTGGTCAATCGAGAAATCTAGTGTCCACGACTGCATAGTGAGGTATTAGCCAAAAATTTTCCATGGTCTTCTCGACAAAGCAACAAGGTACTCGTCGTCATCATGAAACTTGACAAAAAAAATCATTCGCCAAATCTAGGATTTGCAACGGCATTTTTTCTTCTAAATTTATTTCAATTTGCTGGACATGGTATGATAAGAAATCCTTCTACCTATCAACTTGACAATCACGATCCAAGACATACGTTTTGCAATGAACCGGTGTACTCACTCAGAAAAAAGGATGGAAGGGATGCCATCAACAATCTCTTTTTTAGCATCCCCCTCTAGTAGTTCAAAATCCTCTTCCTTCTGTGTGTTCACTGTTGGAACATTTTCAAATATTTATAGTATTCCAATAACTATAAATGAATGGGTTTAATTAATCAAAAGATAAATCTTTTGGTCATTGGTCAAAAGTTATATCATTTGATTTTTTTTAGAAATAATTATAATTATTCAAAAAATATTATTTGAATAGTTACAAAATTAAATGAATAATAATAATTATTTATTTATTCATAAAGACACCTATAGAAAGATGTCTCTATGAAGAGACAAGAAAATTCCTATAAATAGGAATGGGTTTTCATTTGGAAATATATCAACAAATTCTAATATTATTTCTTCTCTTCCTTTATTTTCTAATATTATTAGATTATTCTATAAAGTATTACTGCAGAAATCCTTTGTAGAAATTGAGTTTTTTGTTATACATTACTCAGTGCATAGTGGACTATTCTCGTCAGTGCAAAACGCAAATAGTCATTGGCTTCATTGTATCCTCGAGGTTAATTTGCGTAGAACTCATTTGCACACTGAAGATAAGTGGGGGCAAATATAACCTTAAAGATAGTGCCTTGATACACGCCTTGGAGCCTTATCCTATTTCTTCTTTTCTTTTCGAGTTCTGATCGTGTGTTCGAGATTTTCCTTACCGGAGTTTTTGTACTAACAATTTTAAGGTTATATTACATGATGACTACCACAACACATGAAAGTGGAACTCTAAGGGAGTTGGCTTCCAACTTTGTTAAACTTGATCGGTTTGATGGTGGCAATTTTCGACGATGGCAGAAAAAGATGCACTTCTTATTATCAACTTTGAAGATTGCTTATGTTTTGGATACTCCAAGACCTGGAGAGAATGAAAACGAATCTGTTGCTGCAACCCGAGAAAGACAAAAATGGGACAATGCTGACTACATGTGCATGGGCCATATATTGAATGGTTTATCTGATGGTTTGTTCGACACCTACCAAAACGAGGTCACTGCTAAAGAATTATGGGACAAATTGGAGGCAAGATACATGACCGAAGATGTTACAAGTAAGAAATTTCTTGTCAGTCGTTTTAATAATTATCAAATGGTTGATGGTCATTCTGTTATGGAACAATTTCGTGATATTGAAAAGATGCTGAATCAATTTAAGTAATATGATATGAAAATGGATGAAATGATTGTGGTATCCTCCATAATAGACAAACTTCCTCCATCTTGGACAGACTTTAAAAGAAGTCTAAAACATAAGAAAGAGGAAATATCTCTTGAGGCTTTGGCAAATCATCTTCGTATTGAAGAAGAGTATAGAAAAAATGATCAGAACCTAAATTCTGAAAATGCCAAAGTACATGTTACGGAGGAAGTATAGACTACTAAACCATTCAAGAGAAAGTTCAAACAGACTAATAGAGCACCTAAGTTCAAAAAGAAACAAAAGGGCTCATGCTATCATTGTGGAAAGCCGGGACATTTCAAGAATGAATGTCGATTTTTAAAGAAGAAAACATCTTCTAAGGCTGATAATAACGAAAAGTTTGTTGCAATGATATCTGAAATTAATATGACACAAGATGATAATACATGGTGGATTGATACAAGAGCAACCAAACATGTGTGCAAAGACAAAAGCATGTTCACAAAGTTCACACAATATGAAAATGACAATGTCCTGTACATGGGAAATTCTTCCACCGCAGCAATTAAAGGCAAAGGGTCTGCTGAAATACAATTCACTTCTAGAAAGGTTTTAACCTTAAATGATGTATATTATGTACCAGAAGTTAGGAAGAATTTAGTGTTTGGAAGTCTGTTGAATAAGTTTGGTTTCAAACTTGTTTTTGAGGCAGATAAGTTTATTTTGTCTAAAGGAGGAATTTTTGTGGGGAAAGGGTATATGTATGAAAGCATGTTTAAACTCAATATTATTAATAAGAATAAAAATACTATTTCTTCTTATATGGTTGAATCTTTTTGTTTGTGGCATTATAGATTAGGTCATTTGAATTATAGAAAATTAAATGACATGTATAAATTAGATTTAATTCCTGTTTTTAATAATAATATTGAAAATGCAATACCTGTATGTAGACTAAAATTACAAGAAATCATTTCCTTAAGGTTAAAAGGAAAACAAAATTGCTTGATTTGATACATAGTGATTTATGTGACTTGCATAATACTCCTACATTATGTGGAAAGAAATATTTTGTTACTTTTATTGATGATTATTCTAGATATTGTTATGTATATTTATTGCATTCAAAAGATTAAGCGCTTGATAAATTTAAAGTTTATAAATCTGAAGTTGAACTTCAGTGTGAATCATTTATCAAGTGCTTAAGATCGGATAGAGGTGGAGAATACTATAATCCAAGTTATTTTGAACTCACTGGAATTGTCCATCAAGTTTCAGCCCCTTACACACCACAACAAAATGGTGTAGCTGAAAGAAAAAATAGAGTCTTGACTGAAATGGTAAATTTAATGTTATCATATTCAGGTCTTGGACAAGGTTTTTGGGGAGAAGTTGTTCTAATAGCTTGTCATATATTGAATAGAGTTCCTAATAAGGAAACTAAAATAACCCCCTATGAACAATGGAAGACAAGGAAACCAAACCTTAATTATTTGAAGGTTTGGGGTTGTAGAGCTATTGTAAAAGTTCCAACACCTAAACGTAAAAAGTTAGGTGAAAGAGGAATTGAATGCATATTTATAGGTTATGCACATAATAGCAAGGCATATAGGTTCATGGTAATTGAACCAAATGATTTAATTTCAATTAATACTGTTATTGAATCAAGAGATGTTATTTTTGATGAAAATAGATTTAATTCTATATCAAGACAATTACAACCACAACAATTGATTCATTCTTCAAATGAGAATGAGATTCCATTGAAACAAATTGATAATAATGATGAATCTTGTCAAGAATTAATAAGAAGTAAGAGAATTAAAAAGGTTAAAGATTTTGGACCAGATTTCATTATGTTTCTTATAGAAGGAAAAGGTGAAAGTATATGCAATAAGATACCTTATTGTTATAATACCGAATTTGATCCTATTACATTTGAAGAGGCAGTGAAATCTCAAGACTCTGCTTTTTGGAAAGAAGCAATAAATGATGAGATGGATTCAATAATGGGAAATCAAACTTGGATCTTAGTTTATCTTCCACCAAGTTCCAAACCAATAAGTTGTAAATGGATCTTCAAAAAGAAAATGAAGGTCGATGGAACCATTGATAAATTTAAAGCAAGGTTGGTAGCAAAAGGTTTTACACAAAGACAAGGTATTGATTACTTTGATACCTATGCTCCAGTAGCAAGAATTGCTACATTTAGACTATTAATATCAATTACCTCTATATATAATTTGGTTGTTCACCAAATGGATGTTAAAACTGCATTTTTAAATGGTGAATTGGAAGAGGAAGTGTACATGGAGCAACCGGAAGGATTTGTTGTTCCAGGACAAGAGCATAAGGTATGTAAGCTTGTTAAATCTTTATATGGGCTTAAACAAGCACCAAAACAATGGCACCAAAAGTTTGACAAGGTTGTTTTAGCTAATGGCTATAAAATAAATGAATCCGATAAGTGCATATATAGCAAATTTGATAATGGAAAGGGTGTCATAATTTGCTTATATGTAGATGACATGCTCATTTTTGGCACAGATTTAGAACAAATAGAAAACACAAAGAAATTCTTGTCAAACAACTTTGCTATGAAGGATATGGGTGTATTGGATGTTATTCTTGGGATTAAAATAACCCGAGATGAAAGCACTATAGCTTTATCACAATCACATTACATTGAAAATGTGCTTAAAAATTTTGATCTTTTCAACTGTATACCAGCATCTACACCCATGGATCCTCAATTAAAATTAGTATCTAATGCTGGTAGGAAAATTGATCAATTGAAATATGCAAGTCTAATTGGTTGTCTTATGTATATAATGACTTGTACAAGACCAGATATTGCATATGCTGTTGGAAAATTGAGTAGGTACACAAGTAATACAAGTAGTTTGCATTGGCAAGCTTTGAATAGAGTACTTAGGTACTTAAAGAAAACTATTAACTATGGATTGTGTTATAATGGATATCCTCCAGTTTTAGAAGGGTATTCGGATGCTAGTTGGATTACAAGTTTGGAAGATCATGCATCTACTAGTGGATGGATCTTCATTCTTGGTAGAGGAGTCATTTCTTGGGGTTCCAAGAAACAAACATGTATTACTGATTCCACTATGGCAGCAGAATTTATTGCATTAGCCGCTGCATCTAAAGAAGCAGAATGGTTAAGAAATTTGCTTTATGATGTACCTTTATGGCCAAAGCCAATTTCACCTATTTCTATCCGTTGTGATAGTGAGGCTACTCTAGCAAAGGCATATAGCCAAGTATATAATGGAAAGTCTAGACACATTGGATTAAGACATAGTTATGTCCAACAATTAATCTCTGATGGAGTGATCACTATTAATTATGTGAGGTCAAGTGAAATTTTGGCAAATCCTTTGACAAAAAGTCTTGCTAGAGATGCAGTGAAAAGGACCTCAAAAGGGATGAGACTTAAGCCTATTAATTAGAGTCACCCATGATGGAAACTCGACTCAACGCTTGGTATAACGTCAAGTCTTGAGTTCAATGAGACAAAGTACATCATTAGTATGTGACTGTTAGCACTATAAATAAATTCATCCTAAGATTAAAGTGCTAGGTACCCGTAATAATAAGGGAAGGATGAGTAATATACTTTTAATGGACCCATAACATAAATATGTTAGAGTGTTATAATTATGGGAACACTTTTGATGGGATCTACCTATGTGAGTGGAAGTGTGGCCGCTTCTAGGAGCTTAAGGGCTTGGCTCTGACAGCACTCATGAAAAGAGGACATAGACACATGGCCATAATAGTGTCCCTAGATACTATGCATTGACTGATGTTGAAATCATTGTGTGAGATGTGTTCAGTTAATCAAATGGAATAGTTGGTTCAAAGCTTAGTCTACCATGCAATTTCGATTAACTTTAACATGTTTTTCACTAAGTGAAGGTTCAATCGTAAGACACCTTTATTTATGCAACTTGATTTCCAAGAATATCAAAATCTAAATATTTTGAAAATGGGGGGAGATTGTTAGAACATTTTCAAATATTTATAGTATCCCAATAACTATAAATGAATGGGTGTAATTAATCAAAAGATAAATCTTTTGGTCATTGGTCAAAAGTTATATCATTTGATTTTTTAAAAAGAATTATAATTATTCAAAAAATATTATTTGAATAGTTACAAAATTAAACGAATAATAATTATTTATTTATTCATAAAGACACCTATTGAAAGATGTCTCTATGAAGAGACAAGAAAATTCCTATAAATAGGAATGGATTTTCATTTGGAAATATATCAACAAATTCTAATATTATTTCTTCTCTTCCTTCATTTTCTAATATTATTAGATTATTCTATAAAGTATTACTGCAGAAATCCTTTGTAGAAATTGAGTTTTTGTTATAAATTACTCAGTGCATAGTGGACTATTCTCGTCAGTGCAAAACGCAAATAGTCATTGGCTTCATTGTATCCTCGAGGTTAATTTGCTTGAAACTCATTTGCACACTGAAGATAAGTGGGGGCGAATATAACCTTAAAGATAGTGCCTTGATACACGCCTTGGAGCCTTGTCCTATTTCTTCTTTTCTTTCCGAGTTCTGATCGTGTGTTCGAGATTTTCCTTACCGGAGTTTTTGTACTAACATTCACCAAGGCAATCGTATTGCCCAAAAGTTTATCTTTCCACGACTTTGTTGTGACATTAGTAGTATTCTCTTTTATGCCCTTATCATCCACTACAGGATTGTCTGGATCAGGAGGTTCCCTCGACCTGCGTCGTACCTTTTTAGTTGCTCTACCAATGCTACCACTAGGAAAGATAGCCTCTCGATCACAGTATCCATCTTTCTTTTGAGATATTGTACTTTGTCAGTCTCAGCCAAGCCTTGAAAATTTTTTACGCAACTTAACAATTGTTGCAAATTAATATTATAAAAAATAATTAAAAAATTAATTATTAATTTATTGATGAATTATTAAAAAAATAAATTTCAACTCAAATAATTACGCGTGGAATTAGAAAATTAAAGAGGCAAATAATAGACAAAAGCCAAAATATTTCATAAGTAAATATTACTAACTTTTTTTTAACAAACTCATTGTAGATTTTGATCATATCTATTCTTTTTGGCACAATGTTTAGAACTATCCATATCCCCTCTCCAATTCATGAATAGGAGGATAATGCGCTTCATCTCACTCAAACCAACGTCCTCCTACATTGATAATAATACCTATGCCAATTGAGATAAAACTCAATCCGCAAATATTATTAACTTTTAGTTTAGTAATTTAGATTTATTAGAGTGTTATTAGAATAAAAAGAAAATAATTCTTTATCATTTATGTTAATAGCTTTTGAATATATAAAATTATTTTTTCATAAATATATACATTTAATAAAATTTTATTCCAAAATTATTCAATGTTAAAAACTTTTGTTTTTAACAATTTTATCAAAAAAAATCATTTTCAAATGCTTTAATTAAAATTTCACTAAATTTATTAATTTTGAAGTTTTGTAAATATTAATTAATTTATGTGGTGTTTGGAAATCAAGATTTGGGCAAAAAGAAATAGATTTAAATTTTCTAATCTATTTTTTTTGTTTGGATATCTAATAAAAATTATGGATTTGAATTTGAGCAAATCCAAGCTCAATTTTATAAATCATAAATTTTGAATCTTAAAATTTGAAATTTGAAATTTTTAAAATCCAAATATCATAAAATTTTCTTTCTTGAATCAAACTATATCAAGTTTGTATAGCTACAATTCTTGGGACTATGATAATATTTGATTTTTTCAAGATTTTAATATAATTCTAACTTTTTTTAGTTTAACCCCCAAAATTTAAGAATGAAATAAAAAACTTATCAAACTTTCTACAGCTACTTTGGATAAGAATGAAATAAAGCTTAAATCTAATGGAAGCCAAAATTTAAATTTAAATTTAAATTATTAAAATAATGTATGTGAATTAATTCAAATTCTTATATTTGAAATATTTTATTCCCAAGCAATGATCTAGAATTTCAAGTTTAAATTTTTAAAATTCAAATATAAGTTTCAAAATGTTACCTAAATGTTGAATCAAAATTAGTCTAAGAGCCAGTTCTTCATTGCTTTTGAAAAGTACTTTTGAAAAGTGCTGTGGAAAAGTACTTTTGAGAAGTGCTTTTGAAAATTTTGAGTGTTTGGTATTGTTGTCAAAAAGTACTTTTGAAGAATAAAATGTCCATTTTAAACATGATATTGTAAAGTAACAAATATGTATTTAAATAATGTTCAAATTAGTTAATATTATGATATTTATGCAAAAATATAAAAATAATTTATTATAACTTATTGTTAATATTTTAATATATAATATTAATTTTAAATATTTCTAAGTAGTTAATATTAATTATTTATTAAATTTAATTAGAATATTAAACTATATTTAAATATTTAAATATAATAATTAAATATTTGTAATTAGATATTGACACAATTGTATTATTATAAAAATTATTTTTTATTTTTAATTAATGCTTTTAACACATTTGTATTATTTTATTTTAAAATGTATTTGAATATATAACTTATATTAGATATTAACATAACATAGAAAACATAAACCTAACAAATTAAAATATTACATATATTTGGATTGAAGTTTTTAAAAATGGATAATATTTATATATCAGATATAAATATTAAAAATTTTACAATTGTATTTACAATTTAAAGTGAATTCATTAAACTAGAAGCTATAGCATCTCTTGTTAATTCCATTTCAAAACCACTAAAATTGTTTGATTCACCATCATCGTCACTTTCATCGTCGTCGTCGTCGTCGTCATCATCATCACTTCCTCGACCATGCGCATTTTCTGAATCAATATTATTCTCATATGCCCAGTTAATATCTTCGTGTTCCATAAAATCTGCATCATTTCGACCGACATGTTTTCGGATAAAATTGTGTATCGTCATTGTAGCAACAATGATCATCGTTTGCTTTTCAAAACTATAACTTGACATATCCCTTAAAATGGCCCATTTTTTTTCAAAACATCAAAAGTTCGTTCAATCACACTACGTAATGATGAATGTGAATGATTGAATATCTCTTCTTTACCAGATATCGGTCTACCTCTACGAAAGTCAGGTAAATGATATCGCTGACCTCTATATGGTCCGAGATAACCTTTCATTTGAGGATACCCAGAATCAACAAGATAATATTTTCCTACAAGTCATAATATAACAAACAATTAATTCAAGAATTTTTTTAATAAAAATTATCAATTAAAGAACTTATACTTTATTATTTAAAAAATCACATATAAATAAAATATCTAACCATTTGGAGGGTGCGGAAATTTGTATTTTGGATCTCGAATTGCATCAAGAAATATTCTAGTGTCATGTGTCGATCCTTCCCATCCAGCCATGACAAATGTGAAACACATATTAAAATCATATACTGCCATAACATTTTGAGTCGGGATACCTTTTCTTCCAATATAGGGAATTTTTTCATTTGGTGGAAGAATAGCCGCAATGTGAGTACCATCAATTGCACCTATGCAATCCTGAACAAATAATAATATTAATCTCGTGAATATTTTTAGTCGACCAAATATATTAAAATATAATAATATAAAATTAAATTTTAACCTTAAAATGCGGCATATATCTAGAATCATTACGTATTTGTTCGGGTATTGAGCTAAAAAAAGGATCTGCGGGTGCAATTAGATCAGTGGCCATCCTTGAAACTTTCTCAAGCATAACTGCAAAGTGTCAACTTATTGTTTATCCAGATCTTTGAAATCTTTCTCGACATTGGGAAACTTTTGCACCAGTGCCCAAGATGTATAAAAAAATTCCCAACATTTCAGTAGAAGATATGTTTCTTGAAGTTTGCAAGTTGTATCTTGTCTCCAAAACTCTCAGCAAACTTGTGAATACCATTTTAGACATCCTAAAATTAATCATGCAACGTGATTCGTGCCCGTCAAGGATCTCTCGGATCCATGTCTCACCTGATTGTTTTGAATCCATGCATGGTTGCCTCAATATATACTTCTCGTAATATAATTGCACGGAAGAAGATGCAACAACAAATAATCGGTTAAAACATTCCATGCGTTGTAAAATCTCTTTCTTTTCCCTTTCATCGTCACTTTCATCACCGTTATAATCATCGACTGTACTCATCACCTGTGAATAAATTTTATATCCAAAATCACATATAAACAACTATTGATAAAACTAATTTAGTAAAAAATAAGTAGAATATAAATTCAATATCTAAAGACCAAACATAAACAACTTTTAATAAAACTAGATTACACATAAATAAGTAGAATATAAATTCAATATCCAAAAACCAAACATAAATAACTATTGATAAAACTAGTTTAGCATTGTTGTTTAGTCACATAATAGAAATCTTTGAACCCTAAAAGATCAGAAAGTTTTCAACTATCCTCCATTTCCATCTTAAGCCACAAAGCTCTAATCTTGGGATTAATTGATAAAAACATAATTCGATTGTCCTTATTGAGCAATAATCTAAATGCGAAAAAGTATAGCGGACTAGCTTCTGGAACTTCTTCCGACATGCTGTCAAGCATTTTGACTGCTTGTGGAATACCAAATGGATCCATAACAGGAGTCAAACTAGATGTCGCTTGACTCATACAGTCAGCTGCATTGCATAATTTTTCTATTTGATTGGACAATCTTGCAGCCCCTTCAATTTGCTTTGAGGATTTCTTTCTTCCAGTTTTAAAATGTGAACTTGACATCTCAGGGTTTTTTGTTTTTTTGACTGTTTCCATCAATTTGAACATCATTTGAAATGTGAACATCATTTGAAATGTGAACATCATTTAAAATGTGAACATCATTTCTCATATTTTATTCTTCATTCTCTTCAGGCATTTCGTTGTTAACATCCTCCAAAAAATCAGTAGGGAGTGTACCAGAAGAATGTGCCCATGCTTTATCACCTGTTGCAACTATCCCCATGAACATTTGGTCCAACTTCCCTTCGAATTCAGGATCAATGCCCGATGTTCTAAATTTTTTAGCTTCAGGCACAACCTACATATAAAATGATTATTTAATAATAGTAATTATCAATAACATCATAAATAAGAAAAAAAATATTTAGAATTATTAATGTACCTGGAGCCTACTCTCCCACCATTCATCCGATGCATCAACGGTTCTTTTTATAGGATTCCACCCTAAACCAGTATCTTCACCTTTAAGTTTTTTCCAAGCTTTCCATTCTTTTTTTAGGGCATCCCACCTATTTTTAAGTTGTCTTTGTTAAAAACCCTTGCCCGTTTCTTTCTCAAAGTTTGTCATTATTTTCAACCATCCATCTCTTGTGAAATGAGTACCAGGCCTATTGCCTTTCAATATCTCTTTAATACAAATATCACAAAATATTTCTGTCAATCTCTTATCCTACATTGCTTTTACTTTTTCATCACTAACTTCAACAACCGAAGTACTCATCTATTGCGTATACGTACAAATTCGTTTCAGCCAGTAAAGCAATCAAGAAAATCAAATGTCACATAAGTATATATATTTACATGTATATCAAAATTTTAACTATATACATGAACAAATAACAGTAATAATGATAATAATGAAGTAATCCAAGAAATTGATTAACATGGTAAAATGATATAACTTTATCATTACCATCATTAAAAAATGAAAAAAATCACGAGAACACATATTAAAATTACTCTTGATGAACATTTATAGGCACAAGTTTGTAATTAATATTTATGTAATTATAAGTTTGTAATTAATATTTATGTAATTAAAAATAGTTTGTAATTAAGATGATTATTAATTATTATTATTACTTGTGAATAAATTTTAAAGTGATTTGTGAGATTTTAGTCACTTTGTTTCATTCAAGAAGATCTAACTCAGTTTTGTTTAAAAAAAAAATCAACTCAGTCAAAAGACCTTTTACATTCTTTTCTTCTCTCACGCCTCCTCTGCCATTCTCTCATTCTCTTCGATAAAATTTTCTCCCCCATCTTTGATATCTTCTTCTTTTTTTTCCCTTCTTTTACCTAATTACTTCCCAAATGTCTCTTCAGATTGCTTGGGACTTAGCCCAAACCCTGGTTTGTAACCTAGGAATGGATCTATGGACAGATGACTTTAAATGGTTTGTTTGGTTTCTCATTCGAAGTGCTATCTATGGATATATTTTGTATCATGCATTCTGCTTCCTTAGAAGAAAAGTTCCAGGAGTTCTTGGTTATGGACCTATACGTAAAGATCCAAACATGAGAAAACTGCGGAGAGTGGTATTATTTCCTTTCCTTTTTAATATTGCCTTTTTACTTTATTCTATTTTTTTATTATAACTACAGCGTTTTTATGAGTGCAAATTCTTATGATGCTGTTTTGGTAGAGGTTTTCTTGTGGCTTTGTTAGGCATTTGTTTTCTATACAATGGACTTTTGTGGTCTGGTATTAAGATTGTTTTTATCTTAGTTTGCAGAAAGGCTATTTTAATTATAGGTGGAGGAGGATCAAACGCAAGAAAAAGGCTGGCATTGATCCCATAAGAACTGCTTTTGATGGAATGAATGTTCGATTCTGACACACAATTTAAGTATTCAATAACTGGAGTTTTCTATGAGATTATGTTTTTATGCAACATTCTGACATTATAGGACCAATATTTGCTAGGCTACACCTCTAAACTTAGGAACAATGTTCGTTCCCGTGCTCGGGGAGCTGGAATCAGTTGTAGTTATCGTGTTGAACGATGCTGCATTGTTAAGGTTACAAGTTTCTGGTCTTTTTTCCCTTTATTCCATTAGTTTTTAATAAGGTTGTGGAAAGTTGATATTTAAAATAAATGATTATAATATCTTTTGTTTCTTAAATATTGTGTTTCTTAAATATTGTTTCTTAATCTGCAGATTCAGCTATGATCTTCTAGAAGCCTCTGAATTTATTTTACATTGCCTTCTTATTTAGGGAGTTAGGTTAGCTAGGTTGAGTTCTAGACCACCTAGATTTTATTTTGTTTTGGGGAACATTACAAAATAATTTCATACACTTAATTTTTGGCATATGGTGTTAATGAAAAAGAAAAATAAGGTATAAAATATATGTTTTAAATATTTTTCACATCTACTAATGCTATGTTATCCCGCTCCATCAGTTCTATGTACCATCTTATCTTAGTTGGCAAAGAGATGCAAAGTGTTAAACCACATGGCATTTTTCATCCAGCTAAAGGCTTTAATTGGATATAAATAATTGTTAAGGAGCTCAATTTATTGCAGTAAAAAGAATAGGCACTTTGATGATATATTTAATTAATTAGTCATTTACAGAGCTATTTGATAAGGATGGATCAATAGTACTTTGAAATAGAGTTTCAAAAAAGTGTTCAGCATTTTTCAGACATTTTGATTTCAAGTTTCTGTTTTTATGCTTGGAAAGCCAATTTTTAGCTTTTACAGAAGCTCAATGGCTCTTCTTTTTCTTTCCCTCCTGTAGGATCCAACCCTATATTCGTGTTAGTTGAGCTTTTTGATGTGCAGACTCTAGAAGCTGGGCCAAACTAGAAAATGTTCTTCTCACATTAGTATCATGTAATCATTTTAAGATCATATGATATGACACAAGAAGGAAAGAGTTGAGAATATAGAGTGAAACAATGTTTCTTTCTCTCTTTATTTTTCTTTAAGTGTTCGCGTCCAATGCATATGCGGACATAAGTATAGAGATATGAACATAATATCTGTCCTCTATTATATACTTGGATAGTTTTAGCAATCTCTCCCATTTTATGGAAGACCAATAATCAATTGGAAAAAAAATTATGCAATCAATGTCATGAACATAATATCTGTCCTATGTTATATATTTCTAAGGTCAATGTCATTTGAAATTGTTTTAAACTATTCAACTATAAAAATGTTGCATTTTAACTTGTTAGCATGAGCATGTAAATTAATCTGTGCATTGTAAAGATCCTTCACTTGAATTATTAGATTATACGAACCAATCAGTTTTGAATTATTTCGACGATATGTTTCTTATATTCGGCCTATCAATGGGGTTAAGAATGTCATAAACTCTTAACCTATTACTGAAAATTGCAATAACTGTGATATTGTAAAGTCCTGTTTGGTTGCTGAGAAATGTTTGGAAACTGGAAAATTAATTTCCAGTATTATATTCAAAATTTTTAACTATTTGAAAACTAACCAATTTGAACTATATGTTTCTTGTCTTTGGCTTGTTAGTGGAATTAGAATGCAATAACCTAATGCTGAAAACAAAATCTGTTAAATATAGCTATTATGCTTTTTAAGTGTTTTTTGTGTCACATTGATTTGGACTTTGGTATATTAGAATGACTGAAGTCTAGGCTCTAATTAATTCATTGACTGGTTTTTGCCTTTTTAGCTTGAACTTTACATTCATTTAAGAAAGATTTGCTTCCTTAAGTTAGATTAGAAGGATTGAACTTGAAACTGTTTCCTTTGTGAAGGTTTGTGCTTTACCACCTTGATTGGTCTGTTGTTATACAGGAACTTAAATATTGCATTAAGGGATTTCTGTATTTGGTGGGAGTGGTAGAATATCGAATCCGGGTTTTCAGAACAGATGGATACGGATAGAGAGAGACACGGAGCCAGAGAAACAGGTTTTCTATTTTAACTCAATATTTTTAGTTTTTGTTAGGATGAATGCATGGATTTCAACCCCCCAAATAAATAAAGCATGCCAAAACAAAGAAAGGGTTAAATTTCGGTTTGGCTTTTGGTTCCAGAAACCCTATGCTAACATCATTTGTTTTGTCCATTATCTTAGCAGCCAATATCATCTGTTTCATCATGCATAAAAGTTCAGGCAACAAAACTCATCTTATGAAAAAAAATATAAACTCACCGGTGGTGGAGAAGAGGAACAAAGCACCAGCAAAGGAAAAAAGAACCAGCACCAGCAGAGGAATAAAGAACCAGTGTAACACCCATTACCCGTATCCAACACCGGAATAAGGTACGAGGCATTACTAAAACACATACACTTGTAAACGTATTAAACCGAGTTATAAAATTTCATCTAAATTAAAAATTTCAAAATAATTAACATGCTTCTATAACTTTTCACAATATATCCTCAAAATATTATAATCATAATAATTAGGGCCTACGAGACCCGATACATACTCATGCAATTCAATTCGCAATTTCTCATTCTCACAATTTAAATCATATCACTAGCAATTTCTATTTAATTCACGTACAATTCAATGACATTAAGTTCAACACTAATACGTATTTACCATTTATCTCAATGTTCATCGATTATACCATTCAATAACACATTTATGAAATTCTCAATTTTGTAATAAAAATATCACTTTAGCTTAAATAACAACATCATCCTGTTATAAATACACAATCACTTATCCATTTGCTTTAATTCTTTTGGGCCCATTTGTCACTTACCATCCTTAATCAAATTAGGGAACGGTTACAGAAAATTGAGTACTTTACTTCCTATTGGCCATAGTATAACTATGGTCTTGCGTATGATCACTTATCACTTGTCCCTGATCAGATAAGTGTAGCTAGGCTACCACTTATCACTTTGTCACTTGATCAGATAAGTGTAGCTAAAGCTACCACTTATCACTTTGTCACTTGATCAGATAAGTGTAACTAGGCTACCATTTATCACTTTGTCACTTGATCAGATAAGTGTAACTAGGCTACCACTTATCACTTTGTCACTTGATTAGATAAGTGTAACTAGGCTACAACTTATCACTTTGTCACTTGATCAGATAAGTGTAGCTAAAGCTACCACTTATCACTTTGTCACTTGATCAGAAGTACTCAAATTCGGCATTCCGCTTAATTTGATCATTTATTCAGTTTTCGCATTTTTATTCTATTATCATTTCAACAATAAATATATATTTCATCATACATTATATAAATTATGAAATTAACATTTAATCATTAAATTTCAGCCATATGAACTTACTATTTCATTATCTTTCCACACTTGTTCCTATGCACATTACACAAGATATAAACATATCATTCAACCATAATTGCAAGCTAGTGTATTTAAACATAACTCTTTTTGGAACTAACGACATGATAAACCATTAATGACATTATTTCATGCCAAATCATATACCGAATATACCATACACATACTATGAAATTTTATTTTCACACATGAGTTTAAATCATGACCAATAATACACAAATATATGCATCACTCATATTTCATCGTTTATCAGTTATAATCAAACATATGACCAATTATACAGAAATCATTCATATATTTCCCAATTTTCCTCCACCTCCTCTCCATTCCTCATCCTTAATGTGTATAACACATTTAAACAACATTATTCGCACTTTCACTATTTTCTTGTATGTAAAATTCGAGCTGTCCGTCTGAGTTAGAGTCACTAAATTATTTTTCCCCAGAGCTAAAGAACTTCAAATTAAGATCCGTAAATTTTTCCTGAAACTAGATTCATAAATATTCTTACCATAAAAATTTTAGAATTTTTGGTTTAGTCAAATAGTACAGTTTATTCTTTAAAGTTTTCCTTGTTTCGCTATCTGACAGTTCTGACCTCTCTTCACTAAAAATTAATTATCTCATTGTACAGAATTCAGATGATGTTTCTGTTTAATTATTTTGAAAATAGACTCATTAAAGATTCTAAAAATATAAACTATAACTCATAATTATTTTTTTACAATTTCTAAAAATTTTACAAATTTAGAACAGGGGATTCCGAACTCATTCTAACTCGGTCTAACTAAACTTCAAATATCTCAAAATTTACAATTCCATTACTTACACTGTTTCTTCTATGAGAAACTAGACTCAACAAGCTTTAATTTAATATTTTATTCATCCTCTAATTAAATTCCCATAATTTTTAGTGATTTTTCAAAGTTAGACTACTCCTGCTATCCAAAACTGCTTTAGTCTAAAATGTTGATTTTCATTTTGCCCCAAATTTCGCAGTTTATACAATTCGGTCCTTTCTCAATTAACCCTTCAGTTAATTTAATTTTCTCAATTAATGCTTTATCTAGACATTATAAGTTGTTACACAACTATTGAAATTCAGAATTTCCACATATAACTCTATCTTCAAACTCTTTTACTATTAGGTCCCAAACATTCACTTTCAATTCAATTCTTTAAATAAAATCAGTATATGAACAATTTAAAGCTCTAATTCCATGCTAAATCATCATATACTTCCAGCACATATTCATAGCAACTTTCAACTTCTTTCATAGAATCAAAAACTAATGAATTCAACAAGTGGGCCTAGTTGTAAAAGTCACAAAAACATAAAATTTTCAAGAAATAATCAAGAATTGAACTTACCTGCAATAAAAATAGGAAGAACCAGCTTAAGGAAACCCTTCTATGGTGTTTTTGCTGACGAGAATGTAGAAAAATAAAGAGAAATCTAGATAATTCCACTTTGGTCCTAACTTTATTAAGTAAATTTTGTAATATTCCAATTTTGCCCTTAATTCTCCTTACTTTGTTGCTGATTTCATGCCTTTGCCGTCCAGCCCAAATAGACCTTGGGTCTATTTACCTTTTAAGCCCTCTTCCTTTTATCATTTAAGCTATTTAATCATTTCCCATAATTTTGCATTTGTTACAATTTAGTCCTTTTTGTTCAATTAATTATCAGAACTTTAAGATTTCTTAACGAAATTTTAATACTAACTTTTTAACACTACATAAATATTTATAAAAATATTTATGGCTCGGTTTAAAATCCCTGAGGTCTCGATACCTCATTTTCGTTTTTAATTATTTTAACATTTATTTCTAGTGTACTATTCACTATTTCAAAAAATTTCCTAACTTCACATTTAACTTATACTCACTAAATTAATAATATTTTCTACCCATTTGTCGAATTTAGTGATCTCGAATCACCGTTCCGACACCTCTAAAAATTCAGGCCATTACATTTTTTCTCGTCGGATTTGTGGTCCCAAAACCACTGTTCTGACTAGACCCAAAATCGGACTGTTACAACCAGCACCAACAGAGGATCAAAGAAGCAGCAGAGAAACAAAGAACCAGCGAGAGAAGAGATGAGAGCAAAGAAGTAAAAGACAAGCTAAGAAGCAGTAGTTTGTATGTGGGGCTAAAAAAGTAAAAGACCAGCTAAGAAGCACTTTTTGGCCGGAAAAGCAAAAATTTTCTGCTTTTTCATCTGCCCAAAAGTACTTCAAGAAAGTTAGTCTACTGGCCCCAAATGAAGTATGTTCTTCATTAATTTTCACCCAAAAGCACTTTTAGGTGTAAAAGTGCTTTTCAACCGGATTAAAGAACTGGCCCTAAATCTGAAGTGTTGAAGTTGCTATGATGAGTACCTAGTGCAACGCCCATTGTTATTTGGTAGTGTTCATCTCGTAACTTATTAGGTGTTGAAAATTTTTGCTAACAAAATTTTTGAGTTGTGATTTTTGCTGATATTTTGAATATGTAAGTCCAACTATGATGTCCAAACCATCTATAAAAATATATATATTGAAGAATTAATTTGGATAAGGTTAAGCAAATCGGCATCCTTGTTTTGAGGAGATTGAATTAGATTGGGTAAACTTGGTAACATATCTTGAAGATGAAGACTTATCTTGGACTTATTGAATATATTCTTTGAGCTTATTATCTCTCCATTTTGATGGAAAGATTGACTGTAATTAATCTAGCATGTTAGCAAGTCTCGAATGCTTATATAGCTGACAGTGCATTTGAAAACAGGTGAATTACTTGATTTTCAACCTAAGTTTTCAAATGAAAAATTTAGAGGAGAAATCTAGATCTTAAGTGTAAAAGTCAAGTGGCTAATCTAGTTAGTATTAGAACTTGAATCACTAGCTATACAAAGTATTAAGATAATAAACTACATAATTATATTGCTGTGTTTATCTTTATTCTTTAGCAGTACACTGCTCGTAGCACTCTTCTAACGCTACTAAAGCATTCTTACAAATATTGTTCTCAATCCTCAAGCGAAAGTAATCAAAACCCATTGAGCAGGTTAGAATAGTAGGAGCTCTTCATACCTGTTTTTTTATTACATCTTTAATCACTGTTCATAAATATGAATTTTATAATTCACAAATGAAATCTTATACATATAAATAGTCTTGAATTTACCCGTTTTCCACTCCAAAAAAATTTGACATGTAGTCCAATAATTTGGTTAGACTCTTGAAGGCCCGTTAGTTGTGGGCCGAGCTTGTTTGCATTCATCTCTTTTAAAGTAATAGTATTAACGGTTCAAGTTCCATATCCAAATGCAAAATGTCAGCTCTTCTATTCACAAAATCAACTCTGACAAGAAGCAAAGATGAAGTTTATGTGGCAGCAGTGGCACTAAGAGCTACAAAGGGACCAGCCCAGCTTTTGATGTCAACTGCTTACTCCCTCAGTGTCTGGGACTTGCAACACTTCATGGTCATCATCAAACCCTCTTCTCCTCTCCTTTCTCAGGTTCTTTCCTCTTCATTACCTTCCCATAATTTTTCTGCTAGTAGGAGCTAGCTTTGTCTCAAAAATCTAACTGAAGCAAGCTGCAATAAGTACAACAGCCCTTATCATCCTTTGAACTCATCTCTCTCCATTTTAATTCAAATAAATTCTTTATTATTTATCTTTGGTAATATTTGTTTAAAATTTTAGGGATATTCAATCTGAATCTGAAAATTTTAAGTGTAGGCCATTGTCTTTGATTTTCAACCTGAAGATCCAGAGAACATATACACGGCACTTGCTGCTCTGTCTGGTAGAGCAGTACCAGGTTTGCTATAGTAGACTTCTGCCAAATTTTATTTATTACTATCACAATTCATCAATGTATCAGATATCAACCTTCCAAAATTGAAAACTTATACATAGTACATGCGATTATGGTTTAGTTAAAATTTTGGGATATAATTATAGTAACACTTGGAATAGGAGTGGTTCTTACAAGGAAGTTAAGGAAGCTGCCGAGGAGCAGATGTTGGTTCGTTGGATATGCTGAAGGGAATGCTGTTGATAAGGCCTATGACTTCAACAACACATGGGAGGTTGATTTGAGAATTGGGCTTCATGACTGTCGAGATTATACAAATGGTACTAATCTCATTATTCTTCTTCTCATTTTCTTAAGTCGAATCCAAATTTATTAGCATAAACCAATTAGGCTAAGCCACTTTGGATTCATTTTCATGCTTTTGTTGATATAATTAGGGTACTAATTTCTCACTTGATTGTTTGGGCTCTAAATTTAGTTCCCTTGAAATGTAAGGATTGGTTGAACAGCTGACTGGTGAAAAACTTGTGTTGGAGCATCTGAGAAGGAGAAATGGTGGTCAGAGTTAAATCATTACTTTTTATACCTCGCTTGATAATAACTCATAAGCGATGGCATCCATGTCTTTGAAGGAGCATTTGCTGAAACATTAATCACTGTCAATTCCATGGAATCCAGATTGTAAAAATCTCAGGTTAAGTAGTAGAAAAAGAATGATCTTTTTATAACAAGGAAATCTATTTGTCATGAATCTCATTATAGTATACAATTATAGAATGTTGCATTATATGTATTTTTTATAATTAATGATATATATAAACTTTATTAAAGAAATTATTAATATAAATATTTTGATTATGAATATGGATAACAATTTAACACAATATTAATTTTTAAAAATTTTGCTAAATTTTTTAATATATAAAATATTATATTATATCAGTTCTATATCACATTTATAATATAACATACAAGTAGTTATTCTATATCATAATCTAATATGTAACTATTCTACGTAACTTTTGAATTACCAAAAATAGATAAAAGTATTAAAGAAGTCTTTGGATTTAGAAGTAGATCCCATCTCGGCTATCCTATTGAAAAAATGGGTAAATTAACTCTTATACATTTCGAAAGGTATGTTAATTTAAATGTTTAATTATTAATTTGGTCTCTTCCTTATAGTTAAAAATATCAATTTTTTTTATTTTTTAACAATAATTCTAATTTTTTTAAATCTTAAAAATAAATATAAATTATTAAAAATATTAAAAATTATGTTAAAATATTTTTAAAAATAAACATTATAAATAAAAATTTATAAAAGTTCAAAATATATATGTAAAAAAATCTTAAAAAGTTACAAAAAAAATCTTTAAAAATTTTATCAAACTTTTGAGTTGAAACTTAAAAACCATCGTCTTTTTACAAGACTTAATTCCGTATTTTATAAAACCCATTAAAATAAAAAAGATTTCCCATGCTTGATTGAAGCCAAGAATAAATAAATAAAAACTTGATTGAAGCAAAAAAAAAAATCGACTAAAAGTTTTGATTAGAGGTGATCATGGGTCGGACCGGGCCAGGTTTGGATTGGGCCCACATAAAATTTTAGGCCCGGCCCGAAATATGGGCCTAAAAATTTATCCAAGCCCGGCCCAAGAGAAAATTGCTAAGCCCGAGCCCGGCCCGGCCTAGCCCATATTAAATATATATATTTAATATATATAAAATATAAATTTGATTAAAAATAAAAAATATATATTTAATATATAATTCGAGCCGGGTCGGGCTGGGCTCGGCCAAAAAAATTTACCCGAGCCCGGCCCGTTTTCTAAACGGGCCTAATTTTTTTGCCCAAACCCATATTTCGAGCCTATATTTTTACCCGAACCCTCCTATTTTTCAGGCAGGCCGTCGGACCGGGCCGGGTAGCCCAACCCATGATCACCTCTAGTTTTGATTACTCACTTTCAAATTTCTCATGCTTTTGTTAATGTTTAGTTTTATCTTGGTCGCCCATGCTTCGAGCTAAAAGATGCATAAAAATTTATTTAATGTTTACTTTCTTCTACTTTAGTGAATACTAATTTTTGCACCTATGCTTTTTGTATCTCTTTATGGTGTGTAATTGTTGTTATAAAATTTCAATTACTCATTTTTTCATCCCCTTAACTATTACAAATTTCCTCGTTTGAAGATATTAATATTTACTACTCTAAGAAGCTTTAATTTAATGAGGTTAAAAATTTCTAGGTTTTAAATTTTTAATATAAATTTTTAGGTTTTGAACAAGAAATCCATGGGTTTTGAAATTTTAGAAAACAATGTTTAAAATTTATGGGAAGAAATAAAATATAAAAAGTGAAATTTTAATTTAAAATAAAATCTCAAAACTATCAACACGTTTCCAAATATGGCGAAGTAGCGAAAGGAGCTCATTGTCTTTATCTTCTTCTTCATCGCCAAAAAGAGATGCAAAATCGAAAGATTTTTTCTACTGTAAATGTGTTGTTTATTTGATTTAATTTATTTTTATAGTTATAAAACCATAATTTTATTGAAATGGATGCTTATAGAATTGCATTGGAGAGCATATTTAAAAGGTAAAGTTAGTGTCTCATTGCATTAGATAGTTCTCATAAAATCGAGAATCTTATTGAAAATGAAAATGTTTCTTTATTATTGAAAGAGAGCTCAATCAAATTTTCAATAAAAAAAATACCATGATTCATAAAAGAAAAAAAATTCTTTGAATGTAAGTTTTGTCTTTAATAAAATTTTGTTTGATCTTGTTTTCATGGAAATATGTTTTTATGTCTTAAAAGAAAAAAAAAGGATAACAAAAGATAAAAAATATGGATGTTTTTAAAAAATATATTTTTAATACCTTTTAAAAATATTATTATGTACATTTTAAGAATTTTTTTAAATTTCTTTAGAATTATGGTTATTTTTTTTAAAAGTATCAAAGTAAAATTTTAGCTATTGTTCAAGGGCTAAATTAATAATTAACCATTTAAATTAACGTGTCATGTCATCCTCTTAATGGTAGTTAACGGGCAAGTGACCAAAATGCAACAATTCGATAAAATTAGTAACTATTATGTAAGTTTTGAAAGTTGGGTGACCGAAATGTAATTTTAAACAAAGTTTAGAGATAATTGGTGTAGTTTACCCTAAATTTTTAACTTTTTAGAGTTCTTTTGCAAGTGACTTAAAAGAGTGTAATCTTTTTCTTATTTTAATATTTTACATGTGTTAGTCGATGGGTTATAAAGGGCTAAAAATGAATTTTTTTAATGTTTAGAGTTAAGACTAAATTGACAAATTTTGCAAATATTGAAGGTCAAATTTATTAAATTTTTTAAATTAGAACCAAAATGAAAAATTTTGTAAACATTAATTCCTAAATTTTTTGAATTTTTAACATAATTTTTAATATATTTTTAATAATTTATATATTTTTTAATTTTTTTAGAATTGTTGTTAAGCAATTTTCTTAAAAGAATCAAAATGATATTTTATCTATAGTTCATAGAACAAATTAGTAATTAATCATTTAAATTAACATTTCGCGTCATCATTTAACAAAAAAAAAATTAACAGAAGGGTTAATTTGTCTATATGCAATTCACCCCTAAATACAAGAGCTTCCCTAATACTTTTACCACCAAAATTACCGTTTATTGTTTATTATATTACCACATTAACATTTGCATTATTTTTATCATTATTATATTCTATATATTAAAAATATTTTTATTAAATTTATAAACTCTAAACCCAAAACTAAATGAGCAAAAGCCGACTAAAACACTTAATCATACAACCTAAGGCAATTCAATGAAATTGATTCTGTTAAGGGTGGGTTTGGAAGGCGATTGGGTGCAGTGCGGTGCATTTAGCTTATTTTTTGTCTTTGGAAGGCGATTGGGTGCAGTGCGGTGCATTTAGCTTATTTTTTGTCTCACGCTACAATATCGCTACAGTATCGCTACAGTATCTAATCTCACCGCCACCGCTATTTTTACACTAACCATAAGTAAACATACTGCCCATCCAAACTCACCCAAAGTTAGTTTCAATTTTGGGATGATTAGAGAGATCAGTTAAAGCATGTTATCTTCTTAAATTTATATATATTTAAAATATTTATATTTAAATAAAAACTCAAATATATTATATTAAAGTCTAAATTCACTCTCAAAAGCTATAACTTAAATAAATATAAACTTGTTATTTAAAAACTCAAATCTAGAGTATAATAATTTATAGATAAACCCAAATCCGTAAACATTAAATAATTAGATTTTTAAAATTAACCCAAATCTAATTAAAATTTATTTTAAAGAAAAGGGTTAATATATATTTTGGCCTTTGAATTTGTCCATTTGTATTTAGTTGGTCCTCGAACTTGTATTCCGTCAACTAAATTAGTACCTCCGTACTAATATTTTTAGTTTGTACTGATGTGGCATTGCTAGAAAAACCAGTGGTGCCACATGATAGCCTATCAATATGTCATGCGACAAACATAAATTAAAAATATATAAAATAATTAAAAAATTATATTTTTACATCATGAACTTGGACAAGTTATTGTCCAGATACATCTGTATCTGGACAACTATTTATCTAGACAACCTTTTGTCCAAGTCCACTTTAAATGTGATTTTGGTAAATTTTAAATTTTTTTATAAAACTCAAAATTTTAGGTTATTATTATTTTGAAAAATATATAAATTTATAAAAAAAAGTTAAATATGTAAAAGCCTATAAGTTTTATTCATTTTAAATTATTCATTCACTAAGTTAAAAAAAAAACCCTAAATTTTTTCTCCAAATCTTTTGCTTATTTTTGTTTTTGCCTAGCGGCAATGTTAGCCTTCGGGTTAGCTACCGCCCGCCTTTTTCTCCTACTCATCAACCCTTTTTTTCTTTCTTCTTTTCATTCACTCCATGCGTCTTCTCTCTTTTTAGTTTACTGATCTATTTTGTGGGTATCTTTGTTGTCTTCACAAGTTGTAATGGACAAATGATGGTGCCTATCATCGTTGAAACACCATCGACCACCAACAGTTTCTTTTAGAAAATGGGTAGCTCTTTGTTGACCTTTTAGTCTGTTTCTATTTTAAGAGTTTCAGAATAATAAATGATTTCATGAGTCGATTTGGACTCGTGTTATCTTAAGTTTTATATATATATTTGTTTGCTTTTCCATTATTTAATAAGTCTTCACTTTTAGAAGTTTTTGTCTACTCCTGTAGTACGCCTTTTAGTCTTGCTTATGCATGTAGTCTTGCTTTTGCGAGTAATTTTAGGGTTGGTTTTGTTGTCGTCCCATCTAGTTTGGTGGACGCTCGGTTCTTTTGTTGATTTATGCCCACTGTTTTGGACCATCTGGGGTTGATTTCCTTATTGTATTAAGTGATTGCAATCACTCTTGATATGTTGTGCTTGAGTTTTGACCGAGCCGATTGTCAACGTGCCATAATGTTCTATTGATGCTGAAGTTGAAGCTTTTGTTGTGTTGATGGAGCTTATCCTTTACCGCGTACAATGAGTGTTTGTTATTTTTCTTCCTGAATTGTATGGTCTTATGAATTTCTCTTCAAAAAAAAAAATTCATTCACTAACTTTTATAAACATATATAAAAATAATATAAGTTATAAATTTGTATAATATATATTTTTATAAATTTATAAGCTTTTATATATTTATATAATTTTATAATTTTATATTTTATATGCTTTTCAAAATAATAATAACCTAAAAATAGATATTATATAAAAAATATATAAAAATCACCAAAAACACATATGGAATGAACTTATACAAATGGTTGTCTAGACATAGATGTATTTGGACAACCATTTATCTATGTTCATTTGATATGAAAAAAATTGTATTTTTTAATTAATTTATATATTTTAAATTTATGTTTGTCATGTGGCGTACTGAGAGGCTGCCACATGGCACCACCAAATTGGCTAGTAGTATCACGTCAACACAAACTAATAGTGTTAGTGTAAAGGTACCAACCTGATTGACGGAATACAAGTTCATGAACCAATGAAGTCCAAAAAAAAAGGACCAATTAGAAGCAAAAGGACAAATTCAGGGGTCAATATATATTAACCCTAAAAAAATTATGTTTTAGATAATTTTAGTGATAAATGCGATTTAAAATTAATTTAGTAATTATATTATTAGTAGTTCATAATAAATCATTTTTAATCATTTGAAAAAAAAATTATTAATTAATTTTATTATATTTGACTTATTATATTATTTAATTAATGTATTATTACTATTATATCACTATTATTTTATAGAGTAAACTACATAGATGATCCCCTGATTATTAGTAAGTTTCTTGTTGGGTCACCCAACTTTAAAAGAAAAACAAAATAGTCACTCAAGTTATCTTTTTTGTTTTTTTAGTCCTAAACCATTGAAACACTAACTACAACTAATGTGACCGTTAATTTAATTGCTTTGCTTCCTTTTCATTGTTTCGCAGGGATTAAATTGCCAAGTTCTTCAATTTTTTTGGGGCTTTTCTTTGCAAGTAAGTTCTTCTTGGTCTTTCTCCATTTTTCTTTTCCTTTGGTGTTTGCATATTAACTGTTGTTTGGTTGTCGAGAAAATTTTGAATGTTAGTATTGAACTTTGCATCTTGGAAAATATTGGAACTTTTAGTCATGTTTGGGCTGCTGAGTGGACAACAACTAATGTGTTTCAATTTCTTTGAATTTTTAACTTTTAGAATGGCTAAATTAGATTCCTTATCTTGTTAGATTTTGTTTGAACATTTGTTCTGTTCAAAGGTGGCAACAATAGCAGCAACATGCAAGAAACCATGCAAGGCAGACGTTGTATGAAGAGAACCAAGAAACCAACAGATGCATGCTAGTGTCTACTGTGTAATTCGACAGTAGCTTGTTTTATTTTGTTGACTTTTTCTAGTTAATGTTGTAATCATTTTTTGCTTTGGTCAGCTAAGATTAATTGTGTGCTTAGCTGATTTTATAGTCATCTTAGGTTGTCATTATGTTGATGTAAACCTTTAGACACTTGCACAAGCAAGTCTTATTTTCTTTCAATGTATTTTGATCTATTTATGTATGTAACAATGTTCTTATTCGGGTAATGAAGAAATCACTTTGTTCATTCAATTTTCTTTCTGTTTTGCTTCTGTTTTAATCTTTCAAACACTTCAACAATTGATTTTGATTGTTTTTAAACCTTATTGCTGAGTTAAAAAACCAACAAATGATATCGAGAGCCTATTGTCTTTGAGGGCCTCTTGTTGTGTGCTGTGTTTGTTGAAGCTAAGTGTTTGAAAGAAAAGAAAGAGGAGTTATCTTTGTTGCTCAGTGTTTGGAAGCTGTGTGAAGATGAGGTTTTCACCACCACCTCCACCTGTGTTTGCTGGTGAAAGCTATAATATATGGGCTGTAAAAATGAAAACATACCTACAGGCACATGACCTGTGGAATGTTGTTCAAAATGATACTGAGCCACCACCCTTGAGAGCTAATCCAACGATATCTCAGATAAGGCAGTATAATGAAGACTGTGCAAAGAAGTACAATGCCATGTCATGCCTTCAAAGTGGAGTTTCAGATGTTATCTTCACAAGGATAATGGCCTGTGACACACCAAAGGAGGCTTGGGATAAACTCAAGGAGGATTTTTAGGGTTCAAACAAAACCAGATAGCAACAAATGATCAACTTGAGAAGAGATTTTGAGAATTTGAGAATGAAAAACTCAGAAACCATCAAGCAGTATGCTGACAGAATTATGGCTACTATCAACAACATAAGACTGCTTGGGGATGATTTTAGTGATCAAAGGGTAGTTGAGAAAGTCATAACAACCCTGCCAGAGAAGTATGAATCAAATATCTCTTCCCTGGAGGACTCGAGGGACTTATCAACTATTCCCTTGACAGAGCTGATAAATGCTCTCTATGCACAAGAGCAAAGAAGAGCAAACATAATGGAGGAGTATTCTGAGGGTGCTTTTCAAGCCAGGAGCAGAGAGAGCACAAGCTCGAGCTCAAATCACAAAGGCAAGAAGCCTTGGTCAGAAAAGAAAGAAAAAGGGAATAAGGAAGCTGCCAAGAAGAAATTTCCACTCTGTGCTCACTGCAAAAGAACAACTCACCTTGAGAAATATTGCTGGTACAGGCCTGATATTCAGTGTAGAGGCTGCAAACAGCTTGGCCGTATTGAAAAGTGTGCAAAAACAAACCAAAAGCTCAGTCACAACATCAAAATCAAGCTCAAGCTGCTGAGGACATCGAGGCACATGAAGAACATGTCTTCACAGCCTCCTGTTTTGCAAGCTCGAGCAAAGTCAGCAAGATTTGGCTGATTGATAGTGGATGCACTCATCATATGGCTTCAGATGAAAGTATGTTTAAAGAGCTTGACACCTCTTTTGAGTCCAAAGTCAGAATTATAAATTGTGAGCTTCTCAAGGCTAGAGGCAAGGGCAAGGCTGTGATTTGCACCAAGTCAGGTATTAAAACTATCTCTAAAGTTTTTTATGTACCTGACATTGACCAAAATTTGTTGAGTGTTGGTCAGCTACTGGAGAAAGGTTATTCTCTCTTGTTTGAAGGTAAAACTTGTATAATCAAAGATGCTACTGACCAAGTGTTAGCAGCAGTAGCTATGTAAGATAGAACTTTCAATGTAGATGTGAATCAGTTGCAAGCAAGAGCATATGCAGCTCAGGCTGATGAGGTAAGTTTGTGGCACAAAAGAATGGGGCATGTGAATTACAACTCACTCGGGCAATTGCAAAAAATAAATCTGGTTGAAGAAATGTCCAAGTTCGAGCCAAAGAAAGAAGTATGTGAAGTCTGTCAGTTTGGCAAGCAGACCAGACTGCCTTTTCCAATCAACAAGGCATGGAGAGCCCATGAGAAACTTCAGTTGGTTCATACAGACATCTGTGGACCAATAAAGACTAGCTCACTAAATGGCTGCAGGTATTTTGCCCTGTTCATTGATGACTGCACCAGGTTTTGTTGGGTAAGCTTCTTGAAACAAAAGTCAGATGTTACTGACTTCTTTTGCAAGTTTAAAGCTTTGGCAGAAAACCAAGCCAACAGTAAGCTTAAAAGCCTAAGGTCAGGCAATGGAGCTGAGTATGTATCTCAGAGGTTCCAGAAGATCTGTGATGAAGCTGGCATTCTACACCAACTGACTACTGTGTACACACCACAGTAGAATGGTGTTTGTGAGAGGAGAAATAGGATTGTCTTCGATATGGCCTGGTTTGGACAGAAACCAGTTGTATCACACTTGAAAGTGTTTGGATGCTTGTGCTATGCATTGGTGCCAGCAAAGAAAAGAACCAAGCTGGAAAGAAAGTCTGTGCCAGGGGTGTTTGTAGGCTACAGCAGTGTGAAAAAGGGTTATAGGATCTTTGATCCATCAACCAAGAAGGTTGTTGTGAGCAGAGATGTCAAGTTTAATGAAGCAAGCTGTTGGAAGTGGAATGGGACAGATGCAAGCTTGGCTGAAGAAGACTTGCAGGACTTTGATCTCCAGCATGCTGAAGTTGAAAGTGAAGCTGTGGATGATTTTGATGATATGCCTGTCAGAGGCAGTAGAACATTGGCAGACATCTATGAAAGATGTACTGTGACCATGGTTGAGCCATCCTGCTATGCTGAAGCCTCAAAAGAAAGATGCTGGCAAGAGACTATGGAAGCTAAACTAAGAATGATACAAAAGAATGATACCTAGGAGCTGGTTGAAAGACCAAAAAATAGAAAGATCATAGGAGTCAAGTGGGTGTTCAGGATCAAGAGCAATGCAGATGGATCACTGAACAAACACAAGGCCAGATTAGTTGTGAAAGGATACAGTCAACAGCAAGGAGTCGATTTCTTTAAAACCTTTGCTCCTGTTGCAAGGCTGGACACTATAAGGCTATTATTTGCCTTAGCAGCTCAGAAACAATGGCAGGTACATCAACTGGATGTCAAATCAGCATTTTTAAATGGATTTCTCATGGAGGAAATATTCATAGAGCAACTTGAAGGTTTTGAGGTTCATGGAGAGGAGCAAAAGGTCTACAAGCTCAAGAAGGCCCTGTATGGCCTAAAACAAGCTCCAAGGGCCTGGTATGATCGAATAAATGCCTACTTGACAAGGCTCGAGTTCACAAAGAGCACTAGTGAGCCTACTCTTTATGTTAAAAAGGAAGGAGATGAGACTTTGCTGATCGTGTCACTGTATATTGATGATCTGTTGGTCACTGGTTGCAAAAAGGAGCCAATTGAGACCTTTAAGAAGCAAATGCAAAATGTGTTCGAGATGACTGATCTTGGCTTGATGACATACTTTCTTGGTATGGGAGTGAACCAGAACGAGCAAGGCATCTTCATAAGCCAGAAGGCTTTTGCATCAAAGGTTTTGAGCAAGTTTTGCATGTCAATTTGCAAGCCTACTAGCACTCTTGTGGTAATAGGAGAAAAGCTCACAAGCCGTGGTGATGAAGATCGAGTGGATGAAAAGAATTACAGAAGCCTGGTTGGTTGCCTGCTCTACTTGACTGCAACTAGACCAGACATCATGCATGCTATTGGTCTTCTATCAAGATTTATGCACTGCTGCACTGTTGCACACTTTAAAGCAGCAAAAAGGGTCCTAAGGTATGTCAAAGGGACTTTGAACTGTGGAGTGAAGTTTGAAAGAGCTGAGGAGTTGAAACTGGTGGGATATTCAGACAGTGACTGGGCTGGCTTAGCTAATGACATGAAGTGTACATCAAGTTACTTCTTCATTTTTGGTTCAGGTGTTTTTTGCTGGAGCTCGAAGAAACAACAGATAGTGGTTCAATCCACTACTGAGGCTGAGTATATTGCTGCTGCCTCTGCTGTAAATCAAGCAATTTGGCTTAGGAAAATGTTTTGCGATTTGAATGCTGATCAAAAGGAGGCCACAGTGATTAAGGTTGACAATCAATCTGTTGTTGCCATTGCTATAAATCCGGTTTTTTATGGTAAGACCAAGCATTTTAAAATCAAATATCATTTTGTGAGGGAGGCTGAAATGTCCAAAGAAGTAAACTTGGTTCACTGCTGCTCGAAAGATCAACTTGCTGATTTGTTAACCAAACCATTAGCTGCTTCAAGATTTGAAGATTTGAAGGATAAGATCGGGGTTTGCTGCTTTGTAGCCAAGGAGGAGTGTTCAAAGGTGGCAACAACAGCAGCAACATGCAATAAACCATGCAAGGCAGACATTTCATGAAGAGAACCAAGAAACCAACAGATGCATGCTAGTGTCCATTGTGTAATTCGACAGTAGCTTGTTTTATTTTGTTGACTTTTGCTAGTTAATGCTATAATCATTTTTTGCTTTGGTCAGCTAAGATTAATTGTGTGCTTAGCTGATTTTATAGTCATCTTAGGTTGTCATTATGTTGATGTAAACCTTTAGACACTTGCACAAGCAAGTCTTATTTTCCTTCAATGTATTTTGATCTATTTATGTATGTAACAATGTTCTTATTCGGGTAATGAAGAAATGACTTTGTTCATTCAATTTTCTTTCTGTTTTGCTTCTGTTTTAATCTTTCAAACACTTCAACAATTCATTTTGAATTTTTTAAACCTTATTGCTGAGTTAAAAAACCAACATGTTCTCAGTAACCAAACAGGAAAAATGTTAAAAAAGAATGAAAAGTCAATAAATAAACAGGATCTTTTAATGATTGTGTTTTTTTTTACTCTGGTTTAATCAAGTTCATGTAGATATATAATATATATATATGCCCTCTTTTACTGAGAAATTTTTTAGTTTGAATTGTTGGGATTTTGAGGCAGCTCAGAAAAATGGGCAAGAAAATGAATATGAACCCATTGTTCATATTCTAACGGGGTACAGTTTTCACATCCATAGTTGCTGAACCAGTTAAAGGTAAACAAGAATTGCTAGATTTCATTCAACATATTCATCATTCAAGGTCTCTCAAATGTAGCAAGGAAGATTGTTTGCAACACTTTGGCTGGTGTGGCATGCAACAGTGACCATTCTAGGGTTATAGGTCTGCAAAAGTTAGCCGACAATGGAAGCGTGGCTGAACCAGAAAGAACTGGTGAAGCTGTCGTGCAAACACCCAAAGGAAAAGAGAGAGAGAGAGAGACCAAGGAACTTACTTGCAGAGAAAAGCCTAGAAAAAATTTGAAGAACTAGGTAGTTAATCTAGGAAACAATGAAAAGGAAGCAAAGAAATCAAGTTAACGGCCATATCAACTGTCGTTTGTGTTTGACTGATTTGGACTAAAAAACAAAAATATAATTTATTTTTTTAATTTTTTAAAGTGATATAATCCAAAATGAAACTTAGGGTTAGTTTGGATGGGCGGTGTGTTTACCTCCGGTGAGGTTAAAAACAACGGTGGTGGTGAGATTAGTTACTGTAGCGGTGAGATTGGATACTGTAGCGGTGAGATTAGAAACAAGGGTGGAGTGTGTATTTGGATTCAAACGCAGCTGTAGCGATGAGGTGAGAATAAAAAATGACTATTAAGGACATCATATTAGAATTGATATATAATAGAAGTTTTTTAAATTATTTTACTTTTTTAAAATTATTAAAATATGTGAATTTATAAATTCATTTAAAAAAATATTAAAATGTATCTTCCAATATTTTAATGAATTATATAATTAATTTAAATTATTTATTAGATAAAATGATAATTATTTTTTAATTTTTTATAGTTAAATATTTTTTTATAACAATGGTAAATATTATTTTCACAAACAGTAACATTATACTTGGATCAAATTTTAAAGTATCTAAACGGATGATTTTTAATAAAAAAAATATAGTAACATAAGACATAACAAATTTCATTATTACTAGAAATTAGGTTATGATACAAAATGTTTTTACAAATATGGATTCATTAAACTAGTTGCAATGGTTTCCCTTAACATCGTGATTTCAAGGTCACTTTCTCTGTTAGAAGAACTCGATTCACCTCTGTCAAACTGGCTTGAAGAGATTGGCATGTCAGATATATTCTCAAATTCTCGAAAATCCTCATCATTTGACCAAGCATGTCTTCGAATGTAATTATGCAAAACCATTGTTGCAATAACTATTAAAACTTGCTTATTGAATGAATAACTTGGAATATCTCTTAATATTAGCCATATTTTTCCACACTCCAAATGTTCGTTCAATCACAGAGCGTAACAAAGAATGGGCATGATTAAAGATTTCTTTTTCCAGATACTTGATGATTAAATATTATCATTAAATATTAACGGTCAATGTTAGTAAAAGGATCTATTGTTAATTCAAAAACTCAATTGGATGTAAAAAGTTCAGAAGGATTCAATTGATTATTTTGAAAAAAATTTGAGAGCTTATAATACCAATAAGCCTTATTATTTTGAGCTGAATATCAACATCTCAAGCCCCAGAGTCGTAGAGCTCGTTCTCTAACCCCCTAAAAAAAATCCCTTGTTTACAGGCTCCTTTTGTATCATAAAGAATATACAAGCATGTAAAATGATTTGATATTAAGGGAAATTAACATTGTTAACATGATTCAGCAGATTGGAGTGACTTCCATGTAAATGACATCTTCACAAGAACGATAATACGGAATACAAGTACAAAATATTGTAGAATGTGAGATCTGTTCGCAATAAATAAGGTATAACATCCTACTACATTCCACATTTCATATATATACTTGGTGGGCTGATCAGCTATCAGAGACTGAAGATTCAGAAGCACCAAAATTGATTTTGAAATCGAAGGAAATGCAAATTAACTGTTTAATTCCCGCACCTGATAATGTCATCTTAAGTTTGTAGGAACCCTACAAAATAAAAAGTAAAGATAATTACCTATTTATGTCAATTGTAATGTAACTGGTTGGTGAACGAAGCCTAAAAGAATCTAATTAGGATCTCAGAATTTTGAAACCCATATGATCTGTTTTCACTTACCACCAGAGTTCTTTTGGGATAGAACCACCAAAGCAGCTAAATGGAGCTAATACATAGGTGCTACAAAGGATAAACCTCTAGATTCTGGTCACTATTGACAGTTTAAGTATGTAACCAAGTATAATAATAAAAAAGTAATCAACCAAGTGGAGCATATCTTCCATATGAAAAACTAGATAGAGGGAGAAATTACCAAATTGACTACATTCTGAAATCTAACAAAAATCCCAAGTGAAAACAAGCTCTAAAGAAAACCAATTAAGAAAGATTAATCAATGGAATGATAGCAAACCAGTTAGCAGAATACAAGAAAAAGGGAGCTGAAACAGTCCATTCATGACTGCAGTGAAAGACGGACTTGGTTATAAGTTCATCAGCTTGTGTGCAAGACGAGGTCCTTGGTTTGAACAAAGGCGTCGGAGTTCTACTTTTAAAGAGAAACGACAGCCAGTAGGTGGAATATAAAAATCCCTTGAAATATTCATTACGCTAAAAATTTTAAAAATATAAGTTCAAGTTACTTCTTCCTTGAGACTATTTTTTTCGATGACTCCAGATTGTTTACTTTTGTTCAGATTACTCTTTATATAGCTTTGCTAATGGTTGGAGCACATCACAGGTTAACAAATCAAGAGCGGGAAGATGGCATCATAAAAGGCCAAGTGGCAAACAACTCATAAACTATCAGTTTAAGGCTTCTCAGAGAGGATACTGCCCAACAGAGAAATGAGACCTCAGGAAATAGGATATCATTGCTTTAAGGTCTCTAAGCTCATCGTTCACTAAAGAATATCAAACAAGCAAGGATTTAACAGAATAAAGCCAGGGTAGCATAATCTGAAATCAGAACAAGTTACAGTCTTCTTATTCTTACTTGAACCTCAGAGAATATCCTGTGCAAGGAAGTAAGTACAACACAATATAGATATATGAATGTAACCATCCATTTTATTAGAAAGTTCAGGTTGGTATTAGCAAAAGATGTCACATATGAAAAGTGTTTATGAGGTTTTCTTACTGAGCCTAGCAAAACTTGAGGATATTGAGTCGTTTATATAATACAAATGTACATACAAATATAAATATTGAAGTGAGGCTTAGAAAAGAGAGATACTAAGATCAATCATGAAGCATTGCAACCAATTGGTGGTTTCTTTAACTGAATATATAAAAGAACAGGTTAGTTGAATATCTCCAAAGTTCAAGTTATAAGGGAACCTCACAAGTGTTATAATTTGAACATAGCTTCGAAAACAAAAAGTGTGTCCCAGTTAAGTGAAACTTACAGGTGGAGTAAAACCAGGTAAAACTTCATTGTGAGAGAGCACAAAGTTGCCAACTGTAACAGGGCAAGATGTTTCCTCACAAAGGTCATGAGTTTCTTGATGGATATGAAACCCAAAGAAGTAAACTTCAATCACCGCTTTGCCACCAGTGATAGCTTGACCTGTAAAAATGCATTCATAAGATGCCAAAGAAGGCCCCCTCTATGAACCGTGGATGTGAAAACAAAAGACAATTCTCATATAAATATACACCAAGTGTACCGCATAAAAAAAGGCACTCATTGACACAAATGAAGAAGGTTCTCAATGCCAAGAAATGGCTTTGCCAGTAAAAGACAGCACAATTTGAGCAATTAAGAATGAACTTTACATGCAAGATCATAGTCCACTAAGATTAGAAATGTATTTACTAGATAAATTGGATAATAATGTAGGGTATTGTAAATCAGAAAGAATACTAGGAAGAATTAACTTTCATCAAGAGGGTTTCAAAAGAATTGATAAATTAATGATATGGGTTTTGGGGTTGTGCTGCATCTTGAACAGTACTGAGACCGTTATTTAGGGGTTTTAAGGTTAAGTTTGACAAGAGCTTTAACCATTGTTTCATACAAGTCAATACATTGAAGGTTAGATTCTTAATTAAAAGAAAACCTGAAGCTTTTAACCTAGATTTGTTTAACCTTCATGCTTAATGTCCCTAAGATTTAAACATGGTATGATATATGATCTTCAAAAACCCTTTAAATACATGATAAACTGAAGAAACAATTGTATTCATACTCTAGTTTAAGTAACATAGATAAAAATTATCCTTACACACTTCTAGTCTTACCCACAACAAACTTAGAAAAAGATTTTATTATCTTTAGTTTATGATCCAAAGAACTAAACAAGCCCTAAAGCTCACAAAAAAAGAAGTCAAAAACCATTTAGAAATTGCAAAAGCTGAAAGTTACTAGTAGAAGCTGAGATCGTGAAGGTGGCCGGTTTCCCACTAATCACAGGATTAGGTGATATGTCGACTCCATCCACTTTTACAACGTAATTACCTTTATTATCTGCAGTGATTTCAATCTAGGAACTCAGGCATATTGAACACACAAAAAGAACTAAAAGAACTGAAAAGCGATTAACTCAACCAGAGGCTGAAACTATCTGAACAACAACAAATCACAAGAACCCAATCAATACAATAGATAACTGAACAATTCCAGCTCTTTAGTTGGGAGAAAAAAATAAAAATTTTAAATCAGATCCAGGCATGATAATCATGTAAACAGAAAATAATAATTCAAACAACTTGTGGAAGCATTGAGTTAAAATCAATGAACGATAGAAGCAAAGATAGAAAAAGTTTGAATCTTGGGAGAATATTTAGATGGGTTACCTTAGATTCAAAGGATTTATCTCTGTTCTTCGTGAGGAAGTAAGGAGAAGTAAATTTCTGGCATAGAATTGAGGGAAAGAATATACTTTATAAAATTGTAAAATAATAAATGAAAATATGGATATTTTTGTCTGTAATAAAACTTGACTGTCCACTGTGTTTAAGCTAAAGCTTTTACCTCCAGTTGGAAATGAGGCTGGCAGTGAGGTTTAAACCTTTAACTGCACCTCACCATTGTTTCTCCAAACACCAACACAGTACAGGAAAAAAGAATATTCCTTCAAAATTCCGTCAAACCATGGTTGATTCTGCATCTAAAGGAAGCCATCATTTATGTAGTTTACATTATTTTATATAATCATTAAAATTAAATTTGAAAATTATTAATTTTGTATATTTATAATACATTGTTTTAAAAAAAATTTTATATTCAAAATTAATGTTTCTTAAAAATTTATTTTAATTTATAATTTAACAGAAAAAAATATTATTAATTAGTTTTATTATTGATCAATTTTATGTAATTACATATTTTTTATAAATACATTTTCATATATTAAATAATGATCATTTATTCACTTATATTTTAATTTTATTTTAAATATTATCTTATATTTAAATTAATTATTAATATTCTTTTAATTAAAAATTCAGAATATTTTTAAAATTTTAGATCACAACTATTTTAGATTCGGATCATTACAATCTTGCACTTGAGTTATCTCAGCTCAAATTATTTTGGGCCTATGCTTTGTTGAGCTAAAATTTCCTTCAACTCGATTTTAATAATAAATATTATTAATTAGGATAAATACTTTATTTAAACTATTAACTATCATAAATATTTTTACATTTAAATAATAAGACTTAAGGGTGTAAAAAACCCTTAAATTTTTTTTTAAAAAAGGAATTAAGCCCCTTTTTTTTGCAGTCAATTGAGCACTTAACCTTTTAAAATGCATCAAAAAGGTTCTCAAACTTTTTTCAAAAAAAAAACCAATTAAACCCATGTTCTTATTAAAAATTAGAAAAAATAAATTATAAAAATAATAAATAATAAAATTTAGAAAAATTATTAAATTTTAATAAAAATATAAAAATATAAAATTTATCAACAATTAATTTTTTTATAAAAAGCGTAAAAAATTTAAAAAAATTGTAAAATTTTATAAAATTTATAAAAAATTAACGACCTCTAGTTTTTTTTTTCAATTAAAGTCACACATGACATGTGGTGAAAGATGATAAAAAAATAAAAATCAATAAAAGTTATAGAAAAATTATAAAATGCTTCTTTTAGTACGATAATTTTTATAAAAAAATTTACGAAATTTATATTTCTTTACATTTTGTATAATTTTCTTATGACTTTATAAAATTTTACAATTTTTTATTATTTTACGATTTTTATAAATTTTTTTCTAATTTTTAATAAAAGCATGGATTAATTGATTTTTTTGTTAAAGATTTGAGAGTCTTTTTGATGCATTTTAAAAGTTCAAGTACCCAAATGAGTACAAAAAAAAGAAGAAGCAGAAGCTTAATTGCTTTTTTTGAAAAAGTTTGAGGCTTTTTACATACTTAAGCCAAATAATAAATAGGTAATAGTTTAATAATAAAAAAATATATCCCTTGAAATAAAAAATAAAAATTCTGTTTGTTTTAGTAATGAGTATTATTACATGTAACATTATCACAATTTCAATAATATATTTATTAATTTGAAATATTTAATATTTAAAAAATTATAGTATTTAAATATTTTAGTAAGAAAATAAAATACCCTTAAAATTAATAATTGCCTAAACTCTTATCGTTTATTGCAATTAATTCTTAAGACATTTATTTTCAACTATTTGAACTCTTAATTAAAAAAGATGTTATAATATCATCAATTTTCATCTAATCCAGCGCTCGGTTAGGTGAAAAATTAGATGTTTGAGCAGTTTATTGCAATAATAAATAATGAGATAAATATTAAATTTATATATCAATTTAGGTTTAACATGTAATATCATACATGAATTTTGATTTTGTGTGATTTTATATATAAAATTTTGATTTGATCAATTTTCACAAAATATTAACAAAAGTTATCAAATTAGCTCTGTTAACACCATTTTTTGGTAAAACGGGGTCGACTTGGATTTGAAAACGAAAATTAAAATGGGGGTCGCCACCAATCACTTTTGATGAGGTGTGATCGGGTCACCTCGAAAAGTTTTTAATAAACGATTTGATTTTATTAAAGCAATGCTTTTGGTCTTCGAAATTCAGAAAAACTGGTTCGGGAGTCGGTTATGTACGAGGAAGGATTAGCACCCTCGCAACGCCCAAAATTGGTACCTAGTTGATTAATTAGTGTTTTAGTATCGAAGATTGAAAACTTTGAAGAGTTTTTAAAAATACGATCCTAAAAAAAACTTGAATAACATGGATTGGAATTTAAGAGGATATTTGGCTATTTGGTCGAACGAGAAATCAGAACCCAGCATGTTAGGGCACGTTTTCTCGATTTTCCAAACGCAAAATATTGCGTTACTTTGAAATTTTTATTTTTGTATGTTTGGGTAAAAGTAAATGTAACGTTTGAAATAGTGTGTTAAAAAGGGTTACGTTGATGGAATGACAATTTACAACATGGAGAAACAATATTTCGAATAACAGGGTACACGTGTGACAGCCCAAAATTGACCCTAGTCGGGAAGTGGTTTCGGGACCACAAAACCGAGTCATAAAAATAATTGATTTCCATATTCTATGCTTATTATGTGTGTACATGAGTATGTGGAAGTTTCATTCTCCAATTTTGCCAATTGCATGAGAAATTATTAAATAGGGATTGATATGAGACATGGTGAAAATATGATAGGCTAATTTAAAATGGTCTATTAATGCATGTTGTGAAAATGATGGGTTTGCATGTCAAATTACCCAAAATTTGAGCTAGTGGTTGGCCATGCTATGGGTGGAAACATGTTGGGAACATGTTGGCCTAGTGAGGTATGTAGGAAAAAAATAAAATAAGGGGCATGGGCATAAAATAATGAAAAGGAGTATGATGAATACAAAAAAAAATGTGTGTAGTTGTTTCCCCCCCCCCATTGCCGTGAGCTAAAGAAAAGAAAGGAGAAAATTTTTGTTCATCCTTTCTCATCTTCATTTAGCCGAAACTAGAAAGAAAAAAACAAAGAAAAAAAAATGCTCATCCTTTGGTTCATCCTTGGCCAAAAATTTTAAGGAGGAAGGAAGAAGAAAGGTTGAAGAGGTTCGGCCATGCATGTAGCTAGGCTAAGGTATGTTTGATGATGTTCCATGAGATGCATGCATGTTTTAGTTGTTAGCTTGAGTTCTACCTAGCCCATGGTCTAAATCTTGCTATGTGATGGAAATGACACTCGGCCATGGATGCATCATTCTTGGTTGATGTTTGATGTTGTGGTGATGAGGCATGAGGATGAGTTAAGATTCGGCCTAGGTGGAGTTTGTGTTAATGCCATTGCATGCTAAATATGAAGCTTGTTAATGATGCATGTGATGGTGGCTTGATGATTCTTGAACCTCCTTTTTAGCATTTTTGAGTGAGCACATATGTGCATTGGTTGCTAAATGGAGAAGAATCGGCTAGCAAGTTGTGTGCTAAGGTCGAATATAACTTTTGCATGTTAATGAGCAATGCATGTGTTAAATTGATGGAAAGGGAGAGGATGCTTTACTAGTGTGTATATGTGTGTATTAGCCAAGTTTTGAACTTGAAACAAAAGGGTGTTTAGTCAATACAAGTGACCATACTTGTAGAATGTATTAAGTGTTGAAATCGGCCCCAAAATAGACATGCATATTCGGCCAAGGGGGAAAAATTAGCTAAAATGTTGAGTTTGATTCATGATTCCGTACATATGTGACTTTAATGTCTAATGTATAAATATGGGCTAAGTGCCTTGTGTTCCTCTTTTCGATGCTCAAATGATTAAATCAATTTATTTGTTTAATTAAGCTCAAGAGCAAAGGGGAACTAAATCCGATAAAGGGAAGGAAAAAGTGGTCGAATAGCTATCGGAATCGTTCGACAACACCCGAGGTAAGTTCTTGAGTAAGAGAGCTTAAATTATGATGTGATTAGATCATGTTTTAAGCAAATTAAAATCATGCTCTTTGTGTGGCTATTGAGCCGAATTTGCAAGAATGATAAATGTCTTGTGTTTGAGTTTTGCTAACGAAAATGAAATACGAATGGGCCATGATTTATTGTTAAATGTGCATGGTTATTTGAATGATGTCCGGGCTAAGTCCCGAAGGCTTGTGCTAAGTGACAATATCCGGACTAAGATCCGAAGGCATTTGTGCGAGATACTAATTTCGGGCTAAGCCCGAAGGCATTTGTGCGAGATACTAATTCCGGGCTAAGCCCGAAGGCATTTGTGCGAGTTACTAAATCCGGGTTAAGTCCCGAAGGCATTTGTGCGAATTACTATAACCGGGCTATGTCCCGAAGGCATTTGAACGAGGAGCTATATCCGGTTAAATTCCGAAGGTACGTGATTTGGGAATGAATGAACTTGCTGTAAAATTCCAGTTAATACTCTCGAAACATCCCAACATTGAGGTATGTTTCGTATGTGCTTGAATTTAGTTGAGCCCTTACAAACAAGTATTCGCTCAGTTGATAAACGAGCTACCGGCCTTTGGCTGAGTTGATCTTTTGTGTATGTACATAAGGGTTGATAATGTGAAGCAAGTACGATATCGTAAATTTGTGCATATGAAATTATCCGTTTAGCTATATGAATGCTATACTTTTGTTGTGCTGGAATTCCTTGCTCAAAACTTACTAAGCATAAATTGCTTACTCTGTTTCATTGCTCCTCTGTTTTATAGATTTGGTTCTCCAGCTATCGGACTCGGGATCTTGAGGTCAAAGTCGCCCACACTATCAAAGCCCCCTTTTGGTACAATTTTGGTTGAACTTCGAAATGGCATGTATAGGACTACCCGTTTGTTGTGGGTCGTGGACCCTTTGGACTTGTATAAATTTTGGATAGCCATGCGAAAATGGCTTATATGTGTTTGAGTATATTGTTATAATCATTTGGTGTGGATATGCTTGACAAGGATTGGCCATGGGGATGGTTAATCACTTTCATAAATTGTGCTATTTATGCAAAAAGGGCTAGTTGAATTATGGAAACCATGAAATAGGTAAAGTCTACCTTAAAGGCAGATGCTGACAGCAGCAGTGATGTAGATTTGGAAAATCACTAAAAATAGTAGGAAGGGAGTTAAATAGTGAATAAATTATGTAAACAAACCTTGATGAATCTACTTTCGTAGGAAAGTAACGAAATAATCATACGGACAGTATGTTAAGAGATATTCAGGCTCTCGTGAGACAGGGCCAGAACGGTTTCTGGATTTCCTGTTCCGACTTTGGAAATTCATTATAAATTAACCAGAGATAATTAGGAGTCATACCATTATGGATAGATTCCTCTCTCAGTCTAGTTTCTATAGAAACAAACGGCATCAGTATTGAAGCCCTGTACAGGGAGGTATACAAGTCGTAATGCGCAAAGGTCAGGGTAGTCGATCCCTGTAACATGGGAGACTTTGACTAATAAACTGTACTAACTGGCCCGACCAAAAATTCTAGAAAAAAATATGTAGATGGGCATATGAGTCTAGTTTCAGGGAAAAATCACGAAACTGATTTTCAAGTTGTGAAACTCAAGATATGATTTTTAAAGCGACTAGTATGCAGATTGGCAGTGTCTGGGAAATATTTTTTATAAGTGGTTTAAAGTCTGTTAGCACCTCGTGTTCGACTCCGGTGTCGGTCTCGGGTTTGGGGTGTTACATTTGATTGGTATCAGAGCTACGGTTTAGTCGATTCTAGGACTACCGTAATGCGTTGGGTCTAGCTATACATGCCATTTTATGTGATTACTTGATAGTGTGGTGATTTCTGACAATTGTAAATGTGTTTATTTATAGTAATGGATCCCGATCCCAACCGAGAGGTAGCTGATGATCTTGAGAGTGTAGCGCCTGCTCCCGCACAAGGGACAACGCCGGCGGACTCTCAACCTAATGCTAGTAACCCGAATGATGAAGCTAGACAAGCTTTCTATAGCGTGATGAATGATTGGTTCAACCAATACATTCGAACTAATACGGCTGTCCCACAACCTCCATTCCCAACTAATACCACCCCCGCACCTACAATACCTCCGGTAACTGACCAAATAAGGTCAAATAAGCCCCCAGTTGACAGAATCCGAAAACATGGGGCTACTGAATTTAAAGCTACGGATAGCGATGATGCCGAGCAAGCTGAATTTTGGTTGGACAACACTATCCGGGTACTCGATGAGCTATCTTGTACACCCGATGAATGCCTAAAGTGTACTATCTCCTTGCTACATGATTCTGCCTATTATTGGTGGAGTACTCTGACTTCTGTTGTGCCCCGAGAGCAAGTAACTTGGGAGTTTTTCCAAACTGAGTTTCGGAAAAAGTATATCAGTCAGAGATTTGTTGATCAAAAACAGAAGGAATTTCTTGAGCTTAAGCAAGGTTCCATGTCAGTTACTGATTACGAGTGAAAATTTGTTAGACTTAGTAGATACGCTCGGGAATGTGTTTCGTCCGAGGCTATTATGTGTAAACGCTTCGAGGATGGGCTGAATGAAGATATAAAAATGTTCGTTGGCGTTCTTGAAATACGAGAGTTCGTAGTACTTGTCGAGCGAGCTTGTAAAGCCGAAGAGCTTAGAAAAGAAAAACAAAAAGTTGATGAGGAAACTGGAGAGTTTCGTAAAAGATCTTCGGGAAAGTCTCTTCAACAGGCATCGAAGAAATTTCGAGATGATGTGGGCTGGTCGAGAGGCACTTCGGGCCTTTTTAGACGAGATCGTGATCGACCCCCTGTGGGTACACGAGGCACTTCGGTCGCCAGTGTTGGGAATGAACGTCGAGACAGAACGAAATGTCGATATTGCGGTAAATGGCATTCGGGGAGTTGTAGATTCCCTGACCGCTCCTGTTACAAGTGCGGATCGGTTGACCACTTCATTAAAGATTGCCCGAGGTTGTCTGAATAGAATGTAAATCAGAGTGGGAAACCGGTTGCTACCACTGCTCGAGGTAGACCATCTGGAAATACGGGCAATGCTGGTGGTGGTCAGAGAGGATCTAGAGATGCTACGACCAGATCCGAGGCTCGTGCGCCTGCTAGAGCTTATGCTATACGTGCCCGCGAGGATGCTTCTTCGCCTGATGTTATTACCGGTACTTTTACTCTCTTGGATACTAATGTAATTGCTTTGATTGTCCCCGGTTCTACTCATTCTTACATATGTGAAACCTTAGCATCCAGTAAGACTTTACCTATTGAGTCTACTGAGTTCGTAATTCGGGTGTCAAATCCCTTGGGTCGTTACGTGCTTGTCGACAAAGTGTGTAAGAAATGTCCCCTAGAAATTCGAGGTTCCTATTTTCCGGTGGACTTGATGCTTTTGCCGTTTGATGAATTTGATGTTATTCTTGGTTTGGATTGGTTGACCGCGCATGATGCGGTTGTGAATTGCAAAAGCAAGACTATTGATTTGAGGTGCGCAAATAACGAAGTAATACGAGTTGAGTCTACGGACTTGGAGGGGATGCCAGCTGTAATATCAGCAATGTTGGCCCAGAAATATGTAAGAAATGGGTGCGAAGCATACCTTGCGTATGTACTGGATGACAAAGAATTAGACAAGAAACTCGAATCTGTGCCGGTGGTTTGTGAATACCCGGATGTTTTCTTGAAGAATTACCGGGTTTACCACCTGTTCGGGAGGTAGAGTTTGGTATTGAGCTTGTACCTGGGACTACGCCGATTTCGATAGCTCCGTATCGTATGGCACCAACCGAGTTAAAAGAGTTGAAAGCTCAGTTGCAAGAATTGACGGATAGAGGTTTTGCTCGACCAAGTTTCTCACCTTGGGGTGCACCAGTATTGTTCGTGAAAAATGAAGGACGGAACCATGAGGCTGTGCATTGACTATCGCCAACTGAATAAAGTGACGATAAAGAACAAATATCCGTTACCGCGTATCGATGATTTGTTCGACCAACTGAAGGGAGCCTCAATGTTCTCAAAAATAGATTTGAGATAGGGCTATTATCAGTTGCGAATTCGAGATTCGGACATACCCAAAACTGCCTTCAGAACGAGATATGGTCACTACGAGTTCTTAGTGATGCCGTTTGGGCTCACTAATGCCCCTGCGGTATTTATGGATTTGATGAATCGGATCTTCAGACCATATTTGGATCGGTTCATAGTTGTGTTCATTGATGACATCTTGGTCTATTCAAGAGATGAGACCGAACATGCTGAGCACCTGAGACTGGTGTTGCAAATTTTGCGGGATAATCAGTTATATGCTAAGTTCAGTAAGTGTGAGTTCTGGTTAAGAGAGGTTAGCTCCTTGGGTCATGTGGTATCCGCATCGGGTATTCAAGTTGACCCGAGCAAAATTTCAGCCATGCTTAACTGGAAGCCTCCAAGAAATATTACCGAAGTTCGGAGCTTTTTGGGGCTCGCCGGTTATTACTGACGATTTGTCAAAGGTTTCTCGATGATAGCCACACCAATGACGAAGCTACTTCAAAAGGATGTTAAGTTCGAACGGACGGAGAAATGTCAGAAAAGTTTTGATCAACTGAAAACTCATTTGACTGAAGCTCCAATTTTAGTGCAACCCGAATCAGGCAAAGAGTTTGTCATTTATAGTGACGCATCCCTACTTGGGTTGGGTTGCGTATTGATGCAAGAAGGTCGAGTTGTGGCCTATGCGTCGAGACAATTAAAGCCACATGAGAAAAATTATCCGACCCATGATCTTGAACTAGCTGCCATCGTATTTGCTTTAAAAATATGGCGACATTACTTATTTGGTGAAAAGTGCCATGTATTTTCGGATCACAAAAGTCTCAAATATTTGATGACTCAAAGAGACTTAAATCTGCGACAAAGACGTTGGCTTGAGTTGTTGAAAGATTACGAGCTTGTCATTGATTACCACCCGGGAAAGGCTAATGTGGTTGCGGACGCCTTAAGCCGGAAGTCATTGGTTGCTTTACGAGCAATGAATGTGCATTTGTCTGTTCTACCTGACAATGTATTAGTTGCTGAATTAAAAGCCAAACCATTATTGATTCATCAAATTCGTGAAGCCCAGAAAGTTGATGATGAATTGGTTGCAAAACGGGCTGAGTGTGCTCCAAACAAGGAATTGGAGTTTCAAATTGATGATGATGATTGTTTGAGGTTCAGAAGTCGTTTGTGTGTTCCAAGGAGTTCGGAACTCATTTCGATGATTCTGAACGAAGCCCATTGTAGCCGAATGTCAAGTCACCTGGGGAGTACGAAAATGTACAACGATTTGAAACGTTGGTTTTGGTGGCATGGTATGAAACGAGACATCTCCGACCTTGTTTTGAGATGTTTAATATGTCAACAAGTGAAAGCGGAACATCAAGTGCCTTCAGGATTACTTCAGCCGATCATGATACCCGAGTGGAAATGGGATCGAGTCACAATGGACTTTGTGTCCGGACTGCCATTTTCAACAAGTAAGAAGGATGCGATTTGGGTTGTTGTCGATAGACTGACTAAGTCGGCTCACTTTATCCCTGTGTGTATGGATTTTTCATTGGATAGACTAGTTGAATTGTACGTTTCTCAGATTGTGAGATTACACGGGGTACCTATTTCTATCGTGTCGGATAGAGATCCGAGATTCACCTCGCGATTTTGGAGGAAATTGCAAGAAGCTTTGGGTACCAAGCTGCATTTTAGCACTGCTTTTCATCCCCAAACCGATGGTCAATCTGAGCGGATAATTCAGATACTTGAGGATATGTTGAGATGTTGCATCCTCGAGTTCAGTGGTTCATGGGAACGATATTTACCTTTGATTGAATTCGCTTACAATAATAGTTTTCAATCAAGTATTAAGATGGCACCTTACGAGGCTTTGTACGGTCGTAAATGCCGTACACCATTGTTTTGGACCGAGCTCGGTGAAAGTAAAATTTTCGGAGTTGATTTGATTAAGGATGTCGAACAGAAAGTAAAGGTAATCCGTGAAAGTCTGAAAGCAGCCACAGATCGTCAAAAATCGTATGCGGATTTGAAACGAAAGGACATTGAATGTCAGGTGGGAGATAAAGTGTTCCTTAAAGTTTCGCCTTGGAAAAAGGTACTCAGGTTTGGCCGTAAGGGCAAGTTGAGCCCAAGATTCATTGGGCCGTACGAAATCTCCGAACGAGTTGGTCCGGTTGCGTATAGATTGATTTTGCCCCCTGATCTTAAAAAGATTCACGACGTCTTTCATGTTTCGATGCTTCGACGCTATCGATCTGATCCATCGCATATAATTAGCCCATCAGAGGTTGAAATTCAAGCCGATATGAGTTATGAAAAAGAACCGATGTGTGTCCTAGCTCGTGAAGTGAAAGAGTTGCGAAACAAAAGGGTTCCGTTAGTTAATGTGTTATGGCTCAAACACGGGATCGAGGAACCTACTTGGGAAACTGAGAGCTCGATGAAAGAACGATACCCAAACCTATTTACCGGTAAGATTTTCGGGGACGAAAATTTCTTAAGTGGGGGAGAGTTGTGACAGCCCAAAATTGACCCTAGTCGGGAAGTGGTTTCGGGACCACAAAACCGAGTCATAAAAATAATTGATTTCCATATTCTATGCTTATTATGTGTGTACATGAGTATGTGGAAGTTTCATTCTCCAATTTTGCCAATTGCATGAGAAATTATTAAATAGGGATTGATATGAGACATGGTGAAAATATGATAGGCTAATTTAAAATGGTCTATTAATGCATGTTGTGAAAATGATGGGTTTGCATGTCAAATTACCCAAAATTTGAGCTAGTGGTTGGCCATGCTATGGGTGGAAACATGTTGGGAACATGTTGGCCTAGTGAGGTATGTAGGAAAAAATAAAATAAGGGGCATGGGCATAAAATAATGAAAAGGAGTATGATGAATACAAAAAAAAATGTGTGTAGTTGTTTCCCCCCCCCATTGCCGTGAGCTAAAGAAAAGAAAGGAGAAAATTTTTGTTCATCCTTTCTCATCTTCATTTAGCCGAAACTAGAAAGAAAAAAACAAAGAAAAAAAATGCTCATCCTTTGGTTCATCCTTGGCCAAAAATTTTAAGGAGGAAGGAAGAAGAAAGGTTGAAGAGGTTCGGCCATGCATGTAGCTAGGCTAAGGTATGTTTGATGATGTTCCATGAGATGCATGCATGTTTTAGTTGTTAGCTTGAGTTCTACCTAGCCCATGGTCTAAATCTTGCTATGTGATGGAAATGACACTCGGCCATGGATGCATCATTCTTGGTTGATGTTTGATGTTGTGGTGATGAGGCATGAGGATGAGTTAAGATTCGGCCTAGGTGGAGTTTGTGTTAATGCCATTGCATGCTAAATATGAAGCTTGTTAATGATGCATGTGATGGTGGCTTGATGATTCTTGAACCTCCTTTTTAGCATTTTTGAGTGAGCACATATGTGCATTGGTTGCTAAATGGAGAAGAATCGGCTAGCAAGTTGTGTGCTAAGGCCGAATATAACTTTTGCATGTTAATGAGCAATGCATGTGTTAAATTGATGGAAAGGGAGAGGATGCTTTACTAGTGTGTATATGTGTGTATTAGCCAAGTTTTGAACTTGAAACAAAAGGGTGTTTAGTCAATACAAGTGACCATACTTGTAGAATGTATTAAGTGTTGAAATCGGCCCCAAAATAGACATGCATATTCGGCCAAGGGGGAAAAATTAGCTAAAATGTTGAGTTTGATTCATGATTCCGTACATATGTGACTTTAATGTCTAATGTATAAATATGGGCTAAGTGCCTTGTGTTCCTCTTTTCGATGCTCAAATGATTAAATCAATTTATTTGTTTAATTAAGCTCAAGAGCAAAGGGGAACTAAATCCGATAAAGGGAAGGAAAAAGTGGTCGAATAGCTATCGGAATCGTTCGACAACACCCGAGGTAAGTTCTTGAGTAAGAGAGCTTAAATTATGATGTGATTAGATCATGTTTTAAGCAAATTAAAATCATGCTCTTTGTGTGGCTATTGAGCCGAATTTGCAAGAATGATAAATGTCTTGTGTTTGAGTTTTGCTAACGAAAATGAAATACGAATGGGCCATGATTTATTGTTAAATGTGCATGGTTATTTGAATGATGTCCGGGCTAAGTCCCGAAGGCTTGTGCTAAGTGACAATATCCGGACTAAGATCCGAAGGCATTTGTGCGAGATACTAATTCCGGGCTAAGCCCGAAGGCATTTGTGCGAGTTACTAAATCCGGGTTAAGTCCCGAAGGCATTTGTGCGAATTACTATAACCGGGCTATGTCCCGAAGGCATTTGAACGAGGAGCTATATCCGGTTAAATTCCGAAGGTACGTGATTTGGGAATGAATGAACTTGCTGTAAAATTCCAGTTAATACTCTCGAAACATCCCAACATTGAGGTATGTTTCGTATGTGCTTGAATTTAGTTGAGCCCTTACAAACAAGTATTCGCTCAGTTGATAAACGAGCTACCGGCCTTTGGCTGAGTTGATCTTTTGTGTATGTACATAAGGGTTGATAATGTGAAGCAAGTACGATATCGTAAATTTGTGCATATGAAATTATCCGTTTAGCTATATGAATGCTATACTTTTGTTGTGCTGGAATTCCTTGCTCAAAACTTACTAAGCATAAATTGCTTACTCCGTTTCATTGCTCCTCTGTTTTATAGATTTGGTTCTCCAGCTATCGGACTCGGGATCTTGAGGTCAAAGTCGCCCACACTATCAAAGCCCCCTTTTGATACAATTTTGGTTGAACTTCGAAATGGCATGTATAGGACTACCCGTTTGTTGTGGGTCGTGGACCCTTTGGACTTGTATAAATTTTGGATAGCCATGCGAAAATGGCTTATATGTGTTTGAGTATATTGTTATAATCATTTGGTGTGGATATGCTTGACAAGGATTGGCCATGGGGATGGTTAATCACTTTTATAAATTGTGCTATTTATGCAAAAAGGGCTAGTTGAATCATGGAAACCATGAAATAGGTAAAGTCTACCTTAAAGGTAGATGCTGACAGCAGCAGTGATGTAGATTTGGAAAATCACTAAAAATAGTAGGAAGGGAGTTAAATAGTGAATAAATTATGTAAACAAACCTTGATGAATCTACTTTCGTAGGAAAGTAACGAAATAATCATACGGACAGTATGTTAAGAGATATTCAGGCTCTCGTGAGACAGGGCCAGAACGGTTTCTGGATTTCCTGTTCCGACTTTGGAAATTCATTATAAATTAACCAGAGATAATTAGGAGTCATACCATATATGGATAGATTCCTCTCTGAGTCTAGTTTCTATAGAAACAAACGGCATCAGTATTGAAGCCCTGTACAGGGAGATATACAAGTCGTAATGCGCAAAGGTCAGGGTAGTCGATCCCTGTAACATGGGAGACTTTGACTAATAAACTGTACTAATTGGCCCGACCAAAAATTCTAGAAAAAAATATGTAGATGGGCATATGAGTCTGGTTTCAGGGAAAAATCACGAAACTGATTTTCGAGTTGTGAAACTCAAGATATGATTTTTAAAGCGACTAGTACGCAGATTGGTAGTGTCTGGGAAATATTTTTTATAAGGGGTTTAAAGTCTGTTAACACCTCGTGTTCGACTCCGGTGTCGGTCTCGGGTTCGGGGTGTTACAACACGAATGAATTACCATAGCACAAAAATACGAATAAGCGAATTAATACACATAATGGCAATAATTACACCATACATCGAATACAAATATCAATAACCAAAATGAACAAAACGAAACAATAAATAAATTAATTAAGAAAACAATAGCTCAAAATGAATGATTTAAAGACACTTCAAAACAAATGATAAACAATCCAAATAAACAGAAATAAAATAAAAAACTACAAATAAATAACAATGAATATAATTAAAAAAATAAATAATACATAAAAAAAACATGCGAGATAATTTTAAAATATATACGTACATAAAATTTGGAAGATACACAACATGAGCTTACAATAAATAATATACATATAAAATTTAAATAAACTTAATGTCAAATAGCTTCAAATAAATAATAAATATAACCATTTTAAAATAAATCATGATAGAAGAGTATTATTTAAAAATAAATAAACTAAATGGACAGAGGACGAGGTTGAAATGGAATTAAAATTCGGGGCTTTAATTATAAATTTACAAACAGGTTACAGGGGACTGAAATAAGACGCTCTCAAAGCGTGGGGGACCATCTGGGAAATATTCCCCTGTCCTAAAACGCAACGCTTTAACGGAAGGTCTGCACATGGTCTAAGGACCAATTTTAAATACCAACAAAAATCACAACCCAAATAAAAAAAAAATAAAAAGGATCAGATTGCGCTATGCTGCAAAAGCGGAGGGGCTGAACATGCAATTAGCCCCTCCAAGAAAAACACGCGGATCCTAGCCATGTAGTGGGTCGGGTCGTGGGTCAGAGGTCCAAAACGGCGTAGTTTTGGCCTCTGAACTTACTCCACAAAACAAAGTCGTTTAACAGAATTTATAAAGACCAATTTTTTGAAATTTTCAATCTGTTTCTTTTTTTTTTGAAATTTCAGAAAAACCTCCTTTTCTCTCAACTCTCTCTCTCTCAAAAAACAAACGCCCCTAAGGGCTGGCAATGGGGCCACCGCAGCCACCGAGCGCCAGCGCCATCGACCGCCGCATGCGGTTGCCGGAGTTAATCGGAGAAAGGCCATTTTGGCCATTTCTCCTCCCTTAGTCCGTTTCTTGAGATGAAAAATCTAAAAAATAAAAGAAAAATAAAAACCTTCCCTTTTTAAGCCCGATTCCGACGACGGCGAAGGGGCTTCCGTCGACGGAGCCACGGGACGAATCATGTACGTTTCTCTTTTCGTTTTTTTTGTTTATTTTCGTAGATAAAAAATAAAGTAAAATAAAAACAAAATAACAGATTGAAATTAAAAATAAAAATAGTAGTCACCTTAAAGTGTTTTTTCTGTTTTATTATTTTTCAATGTTCGAAAAAAAAGAGAGAGCTACAAGCATTAGATTTAGGCTATTATAGTCGATTTGAACAACTCTCTATTTCTACGGTTTTGTTTGTTTCTTCTGTCTGCTTCTATTTGGCTTCTTCTTTTATAGGTGTCAAAGGCGTGCTGCGGTGGTGGCTGGCAGAGGCGTGCACAGACGCATGCTTACTGACGTGGAGGAGTGAGGCAATTGATCATGCGGCTAGGATTTCTAGGGTTTCAGTTTTTATTGAAACTTAGTTTAGGTTGTGGGCTAAGGTTAGTTTTGGGCTGTTTGGGTTTAATTTGGGCTTGATGTGTAATGGGTCATTTTCCTTGTAAAGGGACTGTCTAAACTCTTTATTATTTTGGTTTTATTTTGAGCTCGGGTAAAATTAGGCTATTACAAGCACTATTTTACGTTGATGTATTGTATACGCAAATAATTATATTAATCCAATATGAAAATAAATAAATGTATTCATTTATTTAAATGTGTACAATTGAATCAAAATCAAGATTCCATCTCTATATATCAACCACAAATCAAGTGTCATGTGTATAATTGCACAAAATTGAAATTCATGTATTGAATTCTACATTACACCAAAATTTATGTACAAATTTAATATTTATTTTCAAATAATGGGTCAGATTATTGTTAATTTTAGTTGAGGGGCAATTTTTTCCGCTTAAGCCTATTAAGAATTGGTTTATATATTTCTATAATAAATATTACTTTAATTATATTCTATGTCATATATAAAATTACGTACTTATTAATTTAAATTTTACTAGTAGTCCTATATTATGCATAAGTTATGAATTTAGTCTATCGTACTTTAATTTAAGTGTTGTTTGTGTTAGAAAAATTCGGTTTAGAAAAAGATTTTTTGTCAAAATGGAAGTTTAAAAATTTTGAAAAATGAGTCGGTTTATGATATTTATAGCAATAAATTTTTTTTTTGAAAAATACTTGTGCTTTGTGTGAGACGGACTTAAACCGTTCCCGGCTTTCAACCGAATGACCTTCTCTTCTATCCTCGTACCCCGAATTGTATCAAGTGTGGGCTCGAGTAACACGAACCAAACGCAGAACAAGAAACGATTTAATTACTTTTAGTAGGAAAGTAATTCTCTCAAATAGAAACCGATAGAAATTTTAATTCCTAGAAAATAGAATTTATTGTTAGAAAATAAATTTTTACTATTTTCCAGCAAAATAACAATATATGAAACTTGTGTGTAAAACTTATGTTAATAGCTCTACCAACACCATTTATTTATAGGGAGAGACAAAAAGATCCTGATTGAATAAAAATAATATTTATTTAATAGAAAACGCTCTCCTAGTCTAATTAGGAGAGAAAGGGGGCATACCCTAGATAATATCACTAGGGATGCCGCCCCTCTCATATATTATGAAGGGAATTGGGCATTTAATGTATTAGGTCTAATTATATGTGCTTCATGAACTTTTGATACAATACTTTATAATTAATCCAACCTAATACTTGTTTTCTATTTCTCAAAATAAATATTTTTTATTTAATTAATTTAATTAACCAAATAGCTAAATTAATTTTCTAATTAAATAATTTTCTCAACTCAATTCTAATTTTGTTAAAGTCATGAAAAATTTACTGTAAAAGAATCTATGAAGAAATATATTTATTTTTCGCATTCAATGGATTCATAATGACCAATTAATTTAATTCTATTTTTGAACTTTAATTATTTAATTACCAAGTCATTTCTATATTTATTGATTCATTTGTGAATGCGACTCATTTCTCTAACTTCACCATTTCCATTCATTTATGTTCATTTGGTTCTATATACAATTCATTTATGGTCTCAACGAGTTAGTGGAAAGACCGATTGGACATACATAATTAAAGCTCAAATAATTTATAAGTAAGTTCCAGCTTTTCGCCTATTAATTATAAACTTATTTAGTCACGAAGTCATTCCATTATAGTATCGTGACTAAGTTCTCTCTAATTACATACCATTATGAAAGCTACCCAATAAGTGATCGTCCAATGACCTTGTCATAAGTGTGTTACCATCATAGGATATCCGTAATATCTTTGGGATAAATCCATTCTCCCAATATGATCTTATTTTATCTCATGGTAAACATTACATCATTCTTGATGAAAAGTCTATTACTATTAAATAATAATTAAGTCATTTATCACAAAGACAAATGATCTATGACCATGTTTACTTTTCATCTATCATGTAATATCGATGAGATAATATCATCTACCCATTAGTTGGGCTATGAATTCCACTATTGTGAATGATGCTACATACTGCAAAAGTTGTATATCCAATACACTAGCTTTTGGTTCCTCATCAATTTGCACTCAGGCTTTTACTTACATCAAAGTATATGAGTCACGCATACATAGTCCATCATCCATTTAAGATTAAGGTATGTCACACTATAAACATCAGAAGTGAATAAATTCATAAATGGATCTAGGATCTATTCTACTTGGGTTCTATCCGATGTACTGTTAGTCCAGTCACTAACATCTATGTCTCTATCTTCTAGGAGTCATCCATTCTGAGCTCAAGACAAAGCATCTCCCAAATTGGACTTGATAGACAACATATTAGTCTTTCAATCGGTTTTCTCATTTTCGATTAGAGTAAGGACATGTATAGGTTCATCTACTAATACAAGTTGTTTTTCCAAATTACGATCCGACCACATAATACTGCTTAGTATTAGTTAAATGTTAGATAACCAATAATTCAATATTACTTCCATTTTTCTATGCGTGCAAAAACATCGTAGATGATATATAAAAGGTATTAATGTAATTAATGAATATTTCATTAAACCAATTTGTTCGAAAAATACAAGTTTACTTAGACGAAAATACTACACTAAGGGCACTAAATCCCAATAGTCTCCCACTTGACCTAGTAAAGTAGATGAGTCATATTCGCATTACCATACCCTCCATATATTTTCCCATACTCCTACCCACCAGAGTCTTGGTAAAACAAATCTATAGGGTTGTCCTTAGATGTGATTTTTATTACATCCATTATTTCGTCAATTGTTATCATTTTTCTTTTGATACTTTCTATCAATGTGGTTTCTTTGGTGTTTAGTTATTTTTGCACTGTTATGGTGTCATGGCTTTATCCATACCTCATACTCGGCCTACATAGTGAAGTTAATAATGGAACCTTACTTGACATTTATTCACACTATGGACCTGCCGCCTAGGACAAAGACACAATCCGATGTTGATTTCCCAGAATCCCAACACTTTGGAAATCAAAATTGTTATAGCCGATAGCAGTAAGATCCCCTCTAGAATACACAAGCATATAATCCTTCATTTTTTGTAAATACTTGAGTATATGCTTAATTGTTTGTCAGTTTTTTGTTCTGGGATTCTCTTGATATCGACCCTTCAACCCTACTACGAAATAAATGTTTGGACTTATGCATAACATAACATGCATGAGACTTCTTATTACCAAAGCATAAGGAATCTTTCTCATGCATTTTCTTTTTTCCTCTGTCTTAGGATAGTATATTGGAAAAAATTCGGTTTGAAAATAGTTTACTTACACATCAAAAAATAAAAATTTTTAAAATTGAGCTAGTTTGTGATATTTATAACAATAAACAATTTACTAAAATCACACCTGTGTTTTTGACTAGATGAATCCTTGTCATTCCTGGCTTTCAATCGAACGAGCTTCTTCACTTTCTTGTACCACAAATTGCTTTGAGTGTGGGCTCGAACGATTCGAATCAAGCATAAAACCATAAATAGTTTTCTTTACTTTTAGTGTGAAAGTAAAACTTCTCTCAATAGAAACTGAGATAATTGTTATTCCAGAAAATAGAATTAATACTTAGAGAATAAACTCTCACTATTTTCGGGTAGAATAATAATATCTCAAAGTTGTGTTTTTAGCCCTATTGGTGCCATCTATTTCTAGGGAGAAGAAGTAGAACCCTTGTTAAATTGTAGAATTTTATTTCAAATAGAAAAACAAACTCCTAGTCTAACTAGGAGTATAGGGGGCGACCACTCTAGTTAAATAAACTAAGGTTTGTCATCCCTCTCTTTAAACATAAGGGGCTCTTGGGCCACACCATATCGGGTTACAAGTACTTTTGGGGACTTTTAACCCAATACTTTATAATTCAATCCAACCTGATATAATTTTTTCTATTTCCAAGATAAACATCTTAAATTAATTTTAATTAATTAATTTTTCAATTAAATAATTTTCTCAACTTAATTCTAATTCCATTAAAATCATGATGACTTTACCGTAAAAGAATATATGAGAAAATATATTTAATATTTCTACATTTAATGGATTCACTTTGACCAAATGATTTATTTCCATAATCAAACTTCATTTAATTCGAAAACCATAAATTCATTTCCAGGTCATTTTAATTTTGGAGAAAACCACATTCATTTTCAAATGTTTCTCATTTCTCTATTTTTACCGTTTCTATCCATTTTTGTTTATTTGATTCAACATGCAATTCATTTCTGGTTTTAACGAGCTAGCAGATGGACCGATTGGACATATGTGATTAGACTCAAATGATTTATAATTAAGTTCCAACTTTTTGCTTACTAATTATAAAATAATTTTTTCACGAAGTCATTCCACTATAGTATTGTGACTAAGCCCTCCCCAATAACAAACCATTATGAAAGCAACTCGATCAATGCTTGTCTAGTGACCTTGTCATAAGTGTGTTACCCTCATAAGATATCCTTAATCCTTTTGGGATCAATAATGTAACGCCCAAAACCCGGCCTAGAAGTTTAGACCAAATTTCCGAAGTCACATTGATCACTGAAGTTATCGTGGGAAATTTTAGTTTAACAACTCGAAAAACCTTACAGTATTAATAATAGAACTTACAGTCCAAAATCGTTTACATAAAATTAGATTTACAGAAAACACTTTATTAACCAGTTTTAAAAACAACGTGAAGCTTTTGAGACCTCCGCAAATCGAGTCTAGCTTTAGAACACGTAAATGTACCTGAAAGGGAAAACACTAAAGGAGGTGAGCTACACAAGCTCAGTGTGAGTTCGACAAGTGACTAATAACAGAATTACGGAACTTAATTCAATAGTGAAACAGACTTACAGATATACGCAGAGTTAGATCGTAAACTTGGAACCAACGTCCCAACAGAATGTAACAACTCAAGCACACCAAGTCTCACACAAACACTCAGTCATAGGTGTTATTCAGTCAGATAATCTTACACCTAGTACTCTTAAACAAATGTGTATGAATGCAGTCAAGTAATAAAAACCCACCCATCCAGCCAAAACACCTCTCCATCCCTCGATCACACCCCAAAAGAGCTGTTTAAGCTCATCCAACCAAACACACCACATAGGACCTTGAAAGGCCCATCCAACCCTACACACCATGTATATGGACTAAGCCACTTAGATATTAATACGCAGCAGGGCTGGCGTATATGTAGTACAGTGTAATGTGTTAATCTACTGTACAGACATGTTGCAGTTTAAACTGCTAGATCAAATAATGGTACGCAACAATGCTGATGTACGTGTAGTGCAGCGCGGTAAACCGCTGTATGAATAAGTTGTAATAAACTGTCAGATCAGATCAGAATCAGTCTTCCTTCTCTTCACAACCAAAATCCCAAAAGTTTTATGCAAATGCATGTATGCAGACAGACGTACAGAATCAAAATACAAAATTTCTAGACAGTCATTCGGGCATAGAAACTCACATCCAGTCAAACAATTATAGAATTCCCGTTCAGTCAAAGAATGCACACCGCACACAACCACTCACACACCAATCACTCAGAACCAGAATTGCGTACATTTAGCTACCCAGATTCAAAATCAATTGCATAGTAACCTTAAGTAACAATCAAACAATCTGCTTAAATAAAGGTATACCTATATAACCCACACCAATCTAGGTCGAACCAAAGTCCCAATCACCTTTGCTAAGACTTAGCTAGGAGTTGGAACATACAAAACCACAATCAAGATTTAATTTGACACAAAATAAAATTTGGCGAGGTCAGGCCACACGACCGTGTGTAAATGCCTAGGCCGTGTAGGGGTCAACAAGCCCATGTGGAGGGACACACGCCCGTGTGGAAGGAGGCACACGCTCGTGTGACCTAGGGACATGGCTGTGTGATCCGGCCGTATAACTCTCTGTCCAATTGTACTAAAATAGAGTGCAGGGCAGAGACAGCCCTGTGAGGGTCTCACACGCCCGTGTGCCCACCAGACACGACTGTGTGTCTAAAACACACCCTCGTGTGGAATCTCTAAATCTCTAAATTAGCCACATGACTATGTGGCCAGGCCGTATGGCACCAAACCAATAAATCCCTAATTCCCAAACACATACGCCTGTGTGCCTAAGGAACACGGCCATGTGAAAATTGACTAATTTCTCCAAGTCAGCCACTCGACCGTGTGGCACCCAAATTAGCCTAGAAACCCTAATTCTCAATTACACACAGCCGTGTGAACCGTTCGTGTGGGGGAACATGCCTTTGTGGCCACCCGTGTGGTCACAGAACCATACTAAAATTGAATGAAAGCTCAGTTTTGTGACATCAGAATAAACCCTAGTCGTTAACCACTCTTTAAACAACAGAATCTTACAAAAAAAATCCTCCAGATTCAACAACAATTTCATGTCAAAAATAAGCAGTTCAGAACACACTCACTAGATGCCAAATTTCATAGCAATTCGGTACCAATACCCCGATCAGTACACACTCGGGATTAATAAATACTAAAAAATTTAATTAACAAATAAAAAAGAAGAGAAGAGGTTCGAAACCCACACTTGATTTGTGAGATAAGCACCCGAACCGTTCGATTCGCTTCCCAAGCCAATTTAGAGACCCACTGGTCAACAACGTGGAACTCAAAATTAAATTTGGAACCAACAAAGGAAAAAAAGATAAGAAAATCTCTCAATTAAAAAAACCAAAAAGGGAGATTGAGGGAACGTCTAGGGAGAAAAAAAAGAGAACGAGCAAAAATTTTCCCAAAAATAAAGATAATAAAAATAAAAAATAAACCAATCAAAATAACAAAAATAAAGTTAAAAATTAATAACTATCTTTAACTCAAAACAAATAGAAGGTGCAAAAATAATTCCCCACTAACACACCTAGAGACTCAAACCTGAGACCCCAAACTAAACTAACACATAACTAACCACCAGACCAGCAGGCCCATTCTGACACTAGTACGTGAAAGCAAACTCAAATGCCCAATCTAGCCACTGACCCTACCTACAAATCTCAAAACTTCTAACCCCAAAAACCAAGACATTACAAATACATTTTCCCAATATGATCTTATTCTATCTAATGGTAACCATTCTTCCTTCATAAGAAGTCAATTACTATCAAATAGTAATCAAGTTTTTCATCACAAAGATGAACGACCTGTGGAAGCCTTTACTTTTCATCAACCATGTAATACCAATGAGATGATATCATTTACCCATATCTCGAGCTATGAATTCTATTGTTGTAAATAATGCTATATACTGCAAAACTCAGGTTTTTTACTTACATCAAAGTATATGAGACGAACATAGATAGCCCATCATCCACTTAGGATTAAAGTATGCCACACTTTGAATGTTACAAGTGAATAAATCTATAAAAAGATTCAAGATCTATTCTTCTTAGGTTCAGTCTGATGTATTGTCAGTTCAGTCAGCCACATCTATGTCTCTATCTTTTGAGAGTCATCCGCTTTGATGCTCAAGATAAAACATCTTCCCAATTGGACTTGATAGATGATATATTAGTCTTTCAATTGGTTTGCTTATCTCCAATTAGACTAAGGACATATTTAGGTACGTCTACCAACATAAGTTGTCTTTCTTTATTATAACCTAACCATGTAATACCGCTTAGTATTAGTTTAAACATTAGAGAACCTATAAGCCAATATTTATTTCTATTTTTCCTTACATTCAAAAACCACACGAGGACATCATGAAAAAACCATAGGTTTCCTAAAAAACTCTCTAGCAAGTAGAGTCTTGGAAAAACAAATCCCTATGGTTTGTCCTCCAATGCGATCGTTGACTACATCCATTGTTCCGTCAAACACTACCCTCTCCCTTATGATACGTTCTATCAATGTGTTTTTTCATTCTGTGGTTTTTTTAGGGTTTGCTATATTCACACTGATACAATGTCATAGCTTTTCCATTTCAGCCCTTCACAATGAAGTAAGTAGTCTAACCTTGCATGACACTTATTTACACTATAGACCCACCATATAAGACAAAAATATAGCACAATGTTAATTTCCTCGAATCTTAATACATTTGGAAGTCAGAATCAGTATATTTGATAGGAGTAAGATCTCCTACGGAATTCACAAGCATATAATCCCTCATTCTTCGTAAATATGAGTATATGCTTAAACTGCTTGTTAATGTCTTGGTCCTAGATTCGCATGAGATCGACTCATCAACCCCACTGCAAAATAAACATCTAGACATGTGCATAACATAGCATACATGAGACTTACTACTACCGAAGCATAAGGAACTATTCTCATGTTTTCTCTTTCTTCTACTTATGAAAGATGATATCTCGATACAAAAGGTTTATTTCCTTTCTTCAAATCAGTCATTGCATAGTGTTCCAATATATTATCTATGTATGAAGCTTGCAATAGTTCTATCATTTTGTTCATTCGATCTCTTAGGATTAAAATTCTTACAGTAAAATTAGCTTCTTACATGTCCTTCATGCTAAACTATTGGTTTAACCATAGTTTAACCGATGACAATGTCCCTACATCATTCCCAATGAGTATAATGTCATCAACATATAGAATAAGAAAGACCACATTTCCATCCCCTAAACATTTGTAAACATAAGATTCATTTACGTTTTGCTCAAATCCAAAAGCCTTAATCACCTGATCAAATATTTGATTCCATGAGCAGAATGCTTGCTTAAGTCCATATATGGATCTAAGTAGTTTGCAAACTTTATGCTCGTTTCCTTTAGCTATATATTTGGCAGGTTACATCATGTAGATTCTCTCTTCAAGATAGCTGTTAAAAAATAGTACCTTGACATCTATTTGCTAAATCTCGTAATTAAGAGCTACAGCAATGGATAGTAATATACGGATTGACTTGAGCATAGCAACCGGAGAAAAGGTTTCTTTGCAACCAATACCTTCTTCCTGAGTATAACCTTTTTGCTACAAGTCTGGCCTTATAAGTTTCCACTTTTCCATTTGCATTTCTTTTCCTCTTGTAGATCCACCCTATAGGTTTTATTCCTTTCAGTAACTCTACAAGTTCCCACACTGGGTTGGAATACATAAAATCCATCTTAGCTTTCATAGCCATTTCCCAGAGCTTGGAATCAGTATTCTGCATCATTTCATCATATATGAGTGCGTCATATTTTCCTGTTCGACAGTCACATCCACCGAATTGGAAGAAATTAAGCCTACGAGAGACCCTCCCACTGCGACGAAGTACAATATGCTATTGATCTTTTGCAAGTCTACTATTACAAGTTGGTTTTGGAACCATTTTTGTAGGGCTTTGTGTATTTCCCCAAAGTTTCTCGAGTGCTTCTTTACTTCAAGGTTTGAAGTCATTCATGTAACTTTCCTAAAGAAAAGTAGCATGAGTTGATATGATCATAGTTTACTCTTTTGGGTTATAAAACAAACCACCATTTGTTCCCTTTAGATATTCTACAAAAATACACAATTTTTCCCGTGAATACAACTTCTTCGCGTCTTTATCCAATATGTGTGTCGGGAATCTACAAAATCCTTAAATGGTTTGGATTCAACTTCTTGCCATGCCATAATTTGTATGGAGTTTTCAATACTGCCTTAATTTACACATCATGCAAAATATAACAAGTCATTTTTACTACATATCCCCAAAAGGAGATTGACAACTTCGAATAACTTAACATCGAACGAACCATGTCTAACACTATTTGATTTCTTCTCTCTGCTACGTCATTCTATTGTGGAGTGCCCAACGTAGTTAACTGGTATATAATCTTATTCTCTATGAAGTACCCTAGGAACTCATTTGATAAATATTCCCTACCTTAATCAGACCGAAGTGCTTTTATGGGTAAACCTTGTTGTTTCACCACTTTTGCATGAAACTCTTTGAATTTATCAAATGTTTCAATCTTGCGATGCATTAGATACACATACCCATATCTAAAATAACCACTAATAAATGCTACATAATACTCGTAACCACTTCTTGCACTGACACTCATGGGGCCACATATGTCAATGTGCACAAGTTCTAAGGGTTTCATGGCCCTCGTTCCTTTTACAATAAAAGATCTCTTAGTCATCTTACCTTCCAAGCAAGATTCACATTGTGAGAGATCAACTTCTTTAAGTGAACTTAAAGTGTCATCTTTTACAAGTCTAGTGATTTTTTTTCTTGGTTAATATGACCAAGTCTCAAATGCCAAAAGTAAGCCTTATTAGAGTGAGAAGTTTTAAGTCTTTTATTCGAAATTTCAGTCTCAAGCAATGTGTACATCTTTGGTTTGATAAAATTGAGATTATTTGACATCCATCCATTATAGATAAGTTTGCAATTTCTAAATATTGCAATACTATTATTAAAAGTCATGGTTAAGCCGTCTTTATATAAATATGCAACAGAAGCCAAGTTTTTTTTTTGAAAATTGGTACATAGAAAATGTTTTTCAAAATAATATTTATAAAATTATCAAAATAAAGATGTACATCTCCCACTGCTTCAGTTGCCACATTTGTCCCATTTTCAATCTATAACAGTGGACTCTTATCTCTAAGATCTTTCATCTCCTTGAATCCTTGTAGAGAAACACATATGTGATTACTGGCTCTCAAATTAATGATCAAGTGGTCTATTGAATCTTCCATTAAACAAGTTTCTATCATAAAAAGTTTTATACATTTTCCTTATTGGCTACATATTCTTTCCACTCTTTATAGTTTTCCTTGAAGTACCCTTTTTTACTATAGAAGAAGCATTTATACTTAAATAAGTTTTTAGGCTTCCTAGTTCTCTTTCTTTCAAGTTGTGGTGGCCCAGAGACCTTAGCCTTAACTTTCTTAGCGCGTTTTCCCTTCCCTTTTGAGGAAGAAGCGACTACTATGTTTTCTTATGCTCTTTGGGCCGGTGATCTCTATTCAACATTAACTTATAGGATTTTAACTCTTTCATGAGTTGTGTAAGCATCAGAGTCTTATTCCTAAGGTTATATGCGGCACAAAAGCCAGTAAAATCTTTGGACAAGTTATTGAACACCATCTCAATCTGAGTGTTTTGGCCCAAATTGGCCTCATTATCCACGGCCTCGACAAAGTATCCATAGGAGTAATCATATGGTCTATTATCGGACTACTGAGCTTTTGTTGGGCATTCATCAAACTAGTAATAGACGAGTATTGAGCCAAGGCAACTTGGCTTCCGAACATGTCTTCTTGTTTGTCTAGAATCGTTTTGGCAATCTTACAAATCTTCAGTTGCTTTTAAAGGGTGTTGCTCACACTTGCTAGAATATAGAAACGAGTTATCACATCAGTATAATAACTTGATTTTTAATGGTACCAGAAATGGTGGTTTTGAAACCCTATTCTTCGATGATCGATTCTGTAATTATTATTAATTAATATTTACAAGTTAATTATAATATTATATTTAATTTTGATTTGAAAAATTTATTAATTGGATAGTTAGTTAAGGTAAAGTGTAGTGGCCGTAAAGTCATTTGTGTTGGAAAGTGAAGTATTGGAATATTTATGGAGTTATTATATAGGTGAATTGAATTTTGGATAGATAATTTTGTTGAATTAGTGATTAATTAAGGTACAAGGATTAAATTGTAAAAGTGGTAAAAGTTATTCTCTATCAAATTTTAATTAATTGAAAGACCAATTGGACAATTAGTTATTGTTAAAAGGTCAAACCGTGGTGGATGACACCTTACATCCACTAACTTTGTTAAATTGTCATTAACATTAATTAGTTTAGTTTAGCTAAAAGTAAGATCAATTAATTTAATTAAGGTATATATATTAAGTTAAAAGAAAAGGAAAAACAAGCCATTTCTTATCCATCTTTCCATTCATATGAAACAAAAATGAATAAGAAAGGGTGTGGAGTTTTTAAACTTTAATCCTTCAATTGGTAAGTGATTTCAAGTTCATTTCTTATAATTTTTATGTTTTTGATGTCTTCGGAGCTTGATTTAGCTAGCTCACGCACCAATTTGTAAAACTGTTAAAGTTGTCAAAACTTTTAATTGATGAAAACTTGATGAAATTAGTGTTAATTTGTTAAATTTTAAGCTAGAAGTGAAAAAGGACTAGTTTGTAAAGTTTAATTGCTATTTTTTAACATAGGGACTAAAGTGCATAAATTATGAAATTGATGTTTAATTATATAATTATGGATAATAGAAGGTTCTAGAAGGATGAATTTGAGATCAGTTTTGAAATCGAGGCTGAAATTTGAAAGATATAACAATTTTGATTTTAGGGAATAAATTGATTAAAATGAAAAAAATTAGGAAAATCCAAAAATGAAATTGAATTGATCTATGATTACAATAAGTTGTTATAAGATATTTGGAACTGATAAATTGAAATAAATTATTGTATAGATCGAGAATTGAACCAATTGGAGGATAACACGAAAAAGGAAAAATTGTAGATTAGTCCCCATCACCTTGTTTATTGCTTTTTTCGTCAGATAAGTTCATACGAGACTTACTTTATTAATTCAGGTTATGTTTTTATTATTTTGTTTTACTTTTTAGTTCGAATTGTTTGGTAAATGATGTCTTTTGGCATCAAAATGACTAAATCGTAAACATGAAATAAATGACTAATATGAATAGATATATTATAATGATTAAATTTGAAATTGATATATAATTGAGTAGTATGTGTATGATGATGTTACAAGTTTAAAAATGCGTATGGATTATTATTCGAAATGTGAAAAGTGAATATATAGTTTCAGAGTTTGTAATGATATAGAATTGGTAACGATGCTGGTTGAACTTAGTAAACGATTGGGATACGAATGACAAGTCATTAAGGTCCAAAAAGAAATCAAGTGTTAGTTAGGGATGTTTTTATGATGGTTGAGATCAAGCATGTGTTTCAAATTCTCGACAGCTCGAGTAAGCAGCATTGAATAAAGTTGCAAAAGTAAACCTGACCTACAGCTTGAGTGAGCAGCCTAAATATCACAACTTGTGCGAGAAAATTCAAATATCACAGCTCATGTGAGAAAATTGAATTATTCTTTATCGATGTCTGAGGGCCAACACATGTTGCGGATTCTCGACAGCTTTAGTGAGAAGCATTGAATAAAGCTTGTATAAGCAAATTAACTCTATAGTTTGTGAAAGTAAATCAGTTCGATGTATCCGAGTGTAATATACTTTAGTTGTCGCATCCCGAAAATTAGGCTAGAAGGAAATTGGATTAGTGGACCAAGAGCTGTCACGCTATGATTTTTGTTTAAGAGTTTGTAAAATTATAACTAGAATGAGTCATTGACCTAATGGCTAAGAGAGAATACAGAGAGAGTGCATTTGGCTTAGAGATTTGAGTTTGATTTATTGAAAAATTTTCTCCACTTTTCTTTCTTTTTCCCCTTGTGTTGTCCCTTTCTTCTTTTTCCTTTTCCTTCTTCACTTTCTATTTTCTTTTCTTTTCTTTCTTTTCTCCTCCTCCATTGTTGCCGCCCAAGTCTAGCCTATTTTTTACCATTGTTTTCTCTTATCTTGATCCAATTTTGCTGCTACAATATCATCAAATTACTGTCAAATTGCTGGTTTTATTTTCTCTACATTTTTTTCGCACATTGAGTTGGAAGTGGCCATATTTTCCCTTGCATTTGCTGCCACTCTAAGCCTAATTTCCAACAATTTTTGTCTTTCAATTACGCTGCTGGTTTTTGCATTTTCTTACCCTTGGCCAAACCTCTTTGGCCCTCGTGGTGGTTATTCGGATCATTACTTGTCTATCGTTCATTATAAAGCTGAAATGGGTAAAGCGTAAGTGTCGATTGTAGTAAGATCTAATGTTGTTTCTCTTATCTTATTTTCCTATTTTGATCGATAGTGTTTAATGCTTTAGATGATCTTTTTATATTGATTTTGAAAATTATTCTCATTGAAGGGACGAATTTGAACATTCCGGATCAACAGTGACAATAGAAACTGTTTGTATCTCCATTGTTAGTAGAAAAAAAGTAAGCAGGAATCTCGAATATAGATCTAAGTGGTCATTATATTTTCACTATTGTGGTTGAATCCTATAAGGTTATTTTGGGCTAGTTCTAACTCATGTTATTCTCGGGAATGTACAAATCTAAACAAAATTTAGTCGGATTTAAGTCTTAGGAACTGTGGTGCTAAGTTAGGGCTTCATATTGACGTTAATCAGGTGTGGGTCTTCCCTAAAACTAAATAAGTTAAATTTAAATTAATGCATTTAAATAATATTGTTTGCTTGGTGATTGTGGTTTGGTTGAATGGCCTAAATGTTAATAAGTGGGGTGTCGAATCAGGTACGCAAATATTTCAAAATTTGATTGTTAAATGTTCTGTGTGGGCGACGAATATGTGAACTGAATGAAAATATAGCATGCTAGATTGTGTATCATTGTTTATGTGCATGTATGTTTCCATGACTGAAATTGTGAAATGTACGAAACTATGTTTCATGCCATATTTAATTTTGACCGTATTGAAAGCATTTACACATGTCACTTATTCTGATTATTGAAAGTATGCTAGAGGTACACTGTTACTGTTTACTGAAAAGCGTGATAAGCATGCCAATGTACCAAAACTTTACTGATAAGCATGATATGCTTCGCTGATGGTATGTCATAATTGCATTTGCATGGGGTGGGTTTTTTGAGGTTAGTGTAGGGGTTCTGTGGAGAACCATGTGGCATTTAAAGTTCGTATTACTGTTGTCAGTGCACTGCATCGAAGATTTGAGGTGATTGGGTGAGTTATCGCATTTATACTAACAGCTTGTCTGCAATTATTTTTATTGGCAGTTTTATCTACATACTGATATTAGTGGTTTTAACCACAACAAGCTTAAGCCCATACTATTTTGGAGTTTGGTTGATGGGTTTTGGGGAACTTGTGGTGTGTAGCGGATGAATGGGTAGGATTATTGCATTGGAACATTTAGCATGCCATACTCATATGTTGCAATGCCATGACAGATTGGTTGAATTGTGTAATAAATGAATATTTGTTTGATTGATTAAATGCTATATTGTATGGACACACACTGGGCTTTTTAAGCTCACACCTAGTTTACTCCTTATAGATAATCCTCAAGACTAGGCTCAGATTCGGTATTCGGAGGTCTCTTTATGGAATTTCTAGCACTTACATTTTTATTAAAATTTCTTTAATTATTTTGGTTTTATTTTTATTTGGGACTGTAATTTTCATTTAAGTATGGTCTGTGGTATGAGACATTTTTGGACTGGGATTTTTGCATGCATGAATTTTGATAGAAACTAGTTTAAATATGACTTAAAATATAAAAATTTGTTTGGCATGTTTTGACTCAGGTGAAGTTAATTCTTGATGAATATATTGAGTGGTTGCAATTGGAAGTTTTGAAATAGGTACCAAATGGTTCATTTTTACCAAAAGTAAAGTCCACGTCCCAGCAAGCAACCTACCTCGTCGCAATGTCAACCAAAAGTGAGTCACGTCGCGATGTCGAGTGGCTGGAGGTCAAGACGTAACATACTATTTTGGTGATGCCACGATGTGGAAGAGAAGACATCACGATGTCGACCTTAAATTTTTAAAACTTTGCAACTTGGTCATGTTTCGTGCTTGGGTTGACAAAAGAGCTTTCGTAAGCTCGATTAAGACTCGATTTTGATTATTTAATGATAAATGAATATGTTTGACATTGAATTGCATATGCGAATGAATATTTTATATTAAATTGACTGTAGTTGCGCTAGCAACAAATGTAGTATCCTGCAACTCAGACTCGATAATCGTGTCGTGCAAAGGGTATTATATTTAGTGGTATCAAAGCTTTAGTTTATTCGATTTTGAGACTGCAACATAGCGCGTGTTGAGTCTAGAAATACATCCCATAATAACATATAATTGTGTGATGCCTTCTAATCTGAATTGATTGTGCTTTCTTATATAGATAAACCATGTAGGCTAAATCCCATAAAGCCATGTCTGATAAGGTAGAAAGTAATATTCCTAGTTTTGAATAGGGAGCCACCGAAAGATTGCCCATTCCGCAAGGGCTAGGGAGTGAGGCAAGAGATGTCTTATTTCAAATGATGAATTAGTTGTTCAACCAATTTATGGGAGCTACCCCTTAAGATTTACAACCACAACTACAACCACAACCACAACCACAAATGCCTTGTCTTCAAGGTCCCAACCCTGTATTTGTAAATCATCCATCGATTGATAAACTCTGTAAATACCGAGTGAAAGAATTTAAAGGCAAGAAAGATGATTATCATGTGAAAGTTGAATACTGGTTAGAGAATACCTTGAGAGTTCTTGAAGAATTTATTTGTACTCCAGAAGATTGCTTGAGATGTGTTGTATCTTTGCCTAAAGTGGAAGCCTATCAATGGTGTGTAACTCTAACCTCTATAACTCCAAGAAATCGGGAATTCTTCCAAACCGAGTTTAAAAAGAAATATATCAACTGGTTATACCTAGAAAAGAAGAAACGAGAGTTCATAGAATTGAGGTAGAGAGACATGTCAATGGTTGAATATGAGCACGAGTTCATTCGCCTTAGCAAGTATCCTAGAGAGCATGTATCTACTGAAGCTGAAATGTGTACTTGTTTTGACTGGTTTTTAATGAAGATATTCGTATGCTTGTAAGGGCATTAGAACTTAAAGAATTTTTTGTATTGTCTGAGCGAGCCCAAAAAATGAAAGATATGAGATATGACAAGAACCAAGCTAAATTGAGAAGTCGAGATACCAGAAAGTGCAATTTGGCTAGATCTTTTTATTGGATCTAATGCCCTGAGTGTAGTATATTAGTTTGTGAACTTGTAATTTTTTTAGAATATATTAATTAATAAAAAATTCATTGATTACATTAATACACTTTGAATGATTCTCCTCAAAATATTTTTGCTTGCAAAGCAAAATGGAAGCAAATGTAGCTCATTTGTCTAATATTTAAACTAATACTAAGCGGTATCATGTGGTCGGATCGTGATATGGAAAGACAACTTGTATTAATAGACAAACCTAAACATGTCCTTAGTCTAATAAAAAATGAGAAAATGGATTGAAAGACTAATATGTCGTTTATCATGTCTGATTGGGGAGATGATTTGTCTTGGGCATCAGAGCGAATAACTTCCAAAAGATAGACACATAAACCGGTTGGATTGACAATACATCGGACTGGACCCAAGAAGAATAGATATTGGATCCGTTTATGGATTTATTCCCTTGTGACACTCATAGTGTGAGTGGATAATGGGCTATGTATGCGAGACTCGTTCACTTTGATGTAAGTAAAAGTTTGAGCTCGAATAGATAAGGAACTGAAAGTTGATGTGTTGGGTGTACGACTTCTATAGTGTGTAGTGTCATTCAAAACAATGGAATTCATAGCTCGAGACATGGGTAAATGATATCCTCTCATTAGTATTGCATGGTTGATGAAAAGCAAACGTTGGCCACGGGTCGTTCGTCTTTATGATGAATGACTTGATTACTAATTGATTTCAATTGACTTTTCATGAAGGAAGATGTAATGGTTACCATGAGATACAATAGGATCATATTGGGAGAATAGATATTATCCTAAACAGATTAAAGATATCCTATGAGGGTAACACACTAATGACAAGATCATTGGACAAGCATTGAGTAGTTGTTTTTGTAATGGTATATTGTTAGGGAGAGCTTAGTCACGATACTATAGTGGAATGACTTCATGACTAAATAGGTCTATAATTATTAGGTGAAAAGTTGAAACTTAATTATAGTTCATTTGAACCTTAATTAAATATATCCAATCGGTCTCTCTGCTAGCTTGTTGAAACTAGAAATGAATTGCGTGTTTGAATCGAAATGAACAAAATGAATAAAAATAGAGAAATGAAAAACATTCAAAAATGATTATGGTTTTCTCCAAAATGGAGAAATGGAATCATTTGGAAACGAATGTGGTGTTCCCAAAATGGAAATGGAAATGAAAATGAGAAATGATTCATTTGCAAATGATCATGGATTACTCAGAAATGATCTAAAGAATAAGTTTATGTTTTTGAGGTATTTTGAAGATCGAAAATGAAAACAAATCATTCAACAATAGTGAACAAGTTGAATGGTGAAATATTAAATATATTTTATCAAAAATTTTACTAGGGGTAAAATCGTCATAATCTTACCAGGGGTAAAATTGGGATGAGAAAATTATTTAATTAAATATAAATATTGAAATTTATTTTGGGAAATAAAAAACAGAATCTGGTTAGATCAGATTACAAAATACTGGGTCGAGAAGTCCAGGACGTACTTGTAATTAGACCCGAAGTGAGAGAGACCCAAAATCCCCTCATGGAATATGAAGGGGAGACAAACCTAGTAGGAATACTAGGGGATGCTGTCGACCCTACCCTTACTCTAAGTAGGAAATTGTTTTTCTAGTTGAAATAAACTTCTACAATTCAAAAAAGGTTCTTATAAATAGATGGCATCGGTAGAACTATTTACACAACATTAAGATATTGTTACTATATTGAAAAATAGAAAGAATTTGTTCTCAGCTATTAAATATATTTTCTCAGAATAAAAAATCTACAGGTTTCTATTTGAAAAGAGAATTTTTTTTCTTTCCAAAAAAGAAAAAAATTTCTAGTTCTGTGTTTAGGTTCAATTAGTTCGAGCCCACACTTGAAGTAGTTCGTGGTACGAGAATAGCGGAGAAGAACGTTTGGTTTAAAGAAGAGAATAAAAAGAGTCGTCTATCCAAAACATGGGTATGATTTTGGTCCAGAGTTTATTTCTATAAATACCACAAATCGGGTCGATTTTCAAAATTTTATTTTTCGCTATGCAAGAAAACCCTTTTCAAATAGGATTTTTTCGAACACTTTTTTGACTCCTCCATCTAAAAAGATAAGAGATTTTTGAAATTACTCTTCCACCTTACAGGAAATCCAAGAGAGATGTCCAGACATAGCTATTTGAGGCCACAAACTACATCAATAAACCAAGAGAAATGTACAAGAAGTGTTCGAAACACAAATAAACCAATTTGAGAGCACTGTGGTAAAAATCACTTCGGAGAGTGTAGTGTGAAGAAAATGAGCTTGTTTCAAATGTGATTCCACTAATCACTTTCTGAAATATTGTCTGAGTAAAGTCGAGATTAGTATAAAGCAAGTTGTAAAGCTGGTGTTAGCTCCACCGCGGAGTAGAAGACAAGGAATTGGTGGTAGGGTTGGTATTAACCGAGGTAGAACTAGAGATACGTCAATGAGATCCAATACTTGTGTCCCTACTAGAGCTTATTCTATTCGAGCCAGAGAGGAGGCTACTATTCTCAATGTTATTGCTGATATTTTTTCTCTATTAGATGTACTCAAGCATGAATTGGTGAACCCTGGGTCAATGCATTCATACATTTGCACCTCATTAGTAGCTGAAAGAAATGTACTAGTAGAATTGACAGACTTTGATGTCTAGGTAACCAACTGTTAAGACAAAGTGTTATTGTTAATAAAACTTCTAAAAACTATCCACTAAAAATCTAAGGCTGTAAGTTTCTAGCTAATCCGATGTCATTGTTGTCTGATAAGTTTTATATAATTCTCGATATGGATCGATTAACTATTCATGATGATGTAGTCAATTATAAACAGAAAATAATATTATTGCAATGTCATAACGATGAGTTGATAAATGTTGAGGCTGAAAAATTTAACTATTCAACTAATATAATATCAACGATATTATTTGGACCAATTCATTGGTGTGTTCATAGGTGATATTTTGATTTACTTGAGAAATGAAAATGATCACAATTAAGATTTGAGAGGTGTGCTGCAGATTTTGCAAGAAAAACAATTATTTTCCAAGTTTAGTAAATGTGAATTCTGATAATGAGAAATAGGATTTCTAGGTCATGTGATATTAGCTGAAGGTATAAAAGTTGATCGAAGTAAAATTCAGCTATTGTTAACTGGAAACCTCTGAAGAATGTCACAGAAGTAAGAAGTTTTCTAGGGTTGTAGGGTGCTATCGGTGATTCGTAAAATGGATTCTCAATGATAGCCTTTCTGTTAACGAAATGATTACAGAAGAATATCAGTTTTTTCTAAAAGCGCGTAGAAGCTCTAGTTTTAACTCAGCCTGAATCTAGAAAAGAATTTGTTGTGTTCAGTGATGTTTCACTCAAATATTTGGGTTGTGTACTGATGCAAGAAGGGAAAGCAATTGTCTATGCTTTTTGAAAACTTAAACAACATGAAAAGAATTATCATACTCATAACCTGGAACTTGCAATAGTGGTTTTTGCTTTGAAGATTTGGAGACACTAAAATATCACATCTTCATAAATCACAAAAGCTTAAAATACTTGTTGACACAAAAAGAATTGGATTCGAGACAGCGCATGTGGCTTAAGTTACTTAAAGAATATAATTTTATTATTGACTATCATCCGGGTAAAACAAATATTGTAGTTGACACTTTGAGTCAGAAATCCCTATTTGCTTTAAAGGCGATGAATGCTTGTTTGACTCTAAAACGAGATGGTTCTAGTTTAGCTGAGTTGAGAGCTAAAACCATATTTCTACAAAAGATCTAGGAGTTGCAAAAAAAAATGACACTGTGTTGCAAGCAAAACGAACACCTTTTGAAAACGATCAAACCTATGAGTTTAGTATCGACGATAATGAGAGTCTATACTTTCAAAAACTATTTGTGTGTACCGAAGAATTCAGAGTTGAAATGAGACATTATTCACAAAGCTCACAATAGTGCTTACACAATACATTCGGGTAGCAATAAAATGTATAACGACTTGAAACAATTATACTAGTGGCCAAGAATGAAAAGAGAGATCACAGGATACGTGGAAAAATTCTGGTATGTAAGCAGGTTAAAGCAGAACATCAAGTTTTGTTAGGTTTATTGCAACACATAATGATTCTTGGGGGGAAATGGGAGTGAATCACCATGAATTACATATAGGTTTGCCATTAACGCCGAAAAAAAGATGCAATCTGGGTAATAGTTGTGTAACACCTCAGACCTAGCCTAGACGTTATGGCTGAATCTGACGATGTCACAAGGTAGTACTTTTCGAAAAATATGTCGTAGCTAAATCCCCTTTTCTATTTAACCATTTTTATTTCATTATCTTATGATAATTTCAAATTGTGTCGTTCGTTTCCAAAACATTATTCATTTACAAATCGTTATTCAATTTCAAAACATTTTCTTATTGCGGAAGCTTTTAAACAGTTTACGTATTCGTGGTAGTTTTGATAAAACATTAATTTCATTTGAAAACCCTAGTTTTACCTAACACTACCAGATTTAAATCAAAAAACCGTATAAAAACAAAATTTAAACCAAAATCCGTAAAGGCCATAATTATAGAAAAATACTCCCAAATAAAAGTAAAACCATAAATAGGTAATAAACAGTGTAAAAAAAGTCATGTGGCCACCACTGAGTCCTCCGCCACATCGATCTGCCTAAATTTGGGGATGACCTGTACAAATTACACAGAAGGCATGAGTTTACGTAAACTCAGTGTGTAATCCCTATACAAATAAATAGACAGTAAACATATAAACACAGTTTGGGCTTAAGCCCTTTTCAGTATCAGTATCAGTCTAGTTTGGGCCTTAGTCTATCTCAGTACAAAAATAGTCATGCAGTAGGGCTTTAGCCCATCACAGTATCAGTAGCAATAACAGATATGCAGTCACAAAAATCCTACGCATCCAGCCTCTACACACCATATCCGTCCAACCCTACGCTCCATGTGGGGATATAATCATTCCTTACACTCCAAGTAGTACCGAATGTGGCACTAGACAGTAGTTTGCAGCTGAGCTGCTAGTAAATTAGGCTCGAGGCCTTTCAGTACACTTCCTCCGAACATTATAATCCCCCAACCCAATGCAATGCAATATACAGATATGACATGCTATAACATAATATCATGCATGTAAATTGGGCATACAGTATGAAATCAGTGGGACATCACCAGGCTTAATCATATCAGTCATTTCAGTCAATTAGGGGTCTAGGTAACCTTACCAACCCTACAGTAGGTGCACAGTCGACTTGGGCAACCCGTGCAACCTTATCAATCAAACAATGAAAATGGGCCTACAAGCCCATGATGTTCGCCTATGTAGGCCCACACGCCTATGTGGCCTACATGACCCAAATTGCCCTTGGCCTCGTGATCTATTTTAATGTAATCTGTGGTAGTTAATTATTCATATGTGTTTCCACTATTTACTCATATGATCCTTCAAAGCTATCTACTTGAGTCATTATTACTAAATGATTTGTATCTTAAGCTACAGAACTCCGAATTAAGATCTGAAAATTTTCCCTGAAACCAGACTCAGATATCTTCTTACTATAAAATTTTCAAAATTTTTGGTTTAGCCAATAAGTACAGTTTATTCTTTAAAGTCCCTGAGCACTCCAAAGCCTATAATTGAACAAATAACACCATAATCATTCTTACCTCGCGATTAATCAAAATCCCGAAACCAAAATACTTACCCATAAAATGATAAACACTTACCGCAAAAACCTCAAATTAGTATGTTTACGAAAATCATGAGGAGAGCCTTAATCCTCGTGAAATGCTACTACCCACACCCCGGAATTAGACTATTGAACACAAAATAATTTCTTAAAATGATACCCAACAACTTACTAAATTTGCACAAGTGTTGCTTAAAACTACAAAATTAAGAGGAAAGAATGGTTTAAAGGGAACAAGGGAATTTCGGCAGTAGAGGAAAGAAAATAAAAGATAATCGAGTAAGAAGCAAAGAAGAAAAAAATTCGGTAGAGATGGGGGAGAGAAAACATCAGAAAGAATGAGAGAAAAATGACTCTCTTTTTTTCAAAAAAGGAAAAAGTGATCAGATTTTGGATATTCTCCCCCATAATTCACTGCTAAAATCGCTCCCTCACTTCCCAGTACACATCCACCACTCAGAAACCCAGTTCAACATAACTCTTACCAAAATTAGGAGCAAAAATACAACCTTTGTCGTCCCAAAGATTTGAACCCATGACCTTCCTCTCACCAACACTCCACTTATCCACCAGACCAACAAGCCCATTCTGTTAATTATGTGCCAACTTTTACTTAAAAGCCTACTGACCAAAGATAGGGCTTATTCATAAAAATACCAAAATTTGCCCAAGTTCTAGCTTGAACTTGGGACCTCCCAAACACTCCCAGAACACATAACCACTAAAGCTGACAGATGTTTGTGTCACACATTCACAATACCCAAAATTAAAATTTTGGGGCGTTACAAGTTGATAGGTTGACTAAATTGACTCATTTCATTTTTGTGAGAATAGATTATTCACTCGAAAAATCAGCTAAAATTTATATCTCTAAGATTGTGAGATTACATGATGTGCCTTTTTCTATTATTTTAGATCGAAATTCAAGATTTACCTCTAGATTTTAGGGTAAGTTGCATAAATCTCTGGGCATTAAACTAAATTTTAATACGGTGTCTCACCCGAAGACTGATGGACAATCAGAGAAAGTCATTCAAATACTCGAGGATATGTTACGTTGTTGTGTAATTGAATTTGAAGGCAACTGGGAAAGATTCTTACCATTAGTTGAGTTTGCTTACAACAATAGTTATTATGAGGCTTTATATGGTCGTAAATGTCTATCTTTTGTGTTGGTCAGAGTTGTGTGAAAGGAAGCTGGTAGGAACTAATTTGATACTTAAAATAGAAGTGAAAGTTTAGGTTATTCGAGACTATTTGAAAGCTGCTTCCAATCGCCTTAATCTTATGTTGATTTGGAAAGAAAATACATTGGATTAAAAGTTGGTGATAAATTCTTTCTAAAAGTGTCGCCTTGGAAAATTTTTTTACATTTCGACAAGAAAGGAAAGCTCAGTTCGAGGTTTATTGGGTCGTATGATATTCTTGACAAAATTGAACCTGTAGCATACCGACTAACTCTGCCTTCGAAAATAGATAAGATTCATAATGTCTTTCATGTATCGATGCTACAAAAATATAGATCCAATCCCTTTCATATGATAACTCCCTATGAAATCGAATTGCAACCTGATTTGATGTATGGTGCAAAATTGATTAAGATTTTGGCTCTAGAAGTAAAAGAATTGAGAAATAAATGTGTGACAGTAGTAAAAGTGTTGTGGCACCATCACAGTACAGAAGAGGCTACGTGAGAGTCGAAAGAAACTATGAAATCTCAACACCCTAATCTTTTATTAGGTAAATTTCAAAGACAAAATTTCTTAAGTGGGAAAGTTGCAATAGCCCAATTTTCAGTGGTGCTGAAAAAGGCTGTTTTGAAACCCCATTTCTATAAACTGAGTCTGTAATATTAAATCTAAATATTTACAGAGTTAGTATAAAATAATATTAAAGTTTGGCCCATCTAATTTGTCTATTAATTGCTTAATTTAGGTGCAGGGACTAAATTGTAAAAGTTTATTGTTATAGGTTTTTAATTGGCCAAAGACTTAGGGGCTTAAATTACAATTATCTAAATGTTTGAAATGGAAATTAAGCCATTTTATGATATGTTTTAGTGGAATATGATGGAAGAATCCACTAATTTATGATTAAGGACCAATTAAACTAATTAAAGTAAGATTAACTTAATTAAATCAAATTAATTAACACTTAAACAAGCTATAAACAGATAAGATGGTGGAAAATTGTTGTCTTTTTCTTCTCCACTATTCAAGCATATGAAAACAAAGGAAGGTAGGGTTTGTTACGTCAAAAATTTCGACAATCAATGTTAAGGTAATTTCAAGTCCTTTTCTTGTATTTTTTTTATGTTTTTGAGGTCATGAGAGCTTGATTTAGCTAGCCCATGTACCAATAGGTAGAATTGTTAAAGTTTTTTAAAAGTTTCATTATTGATTTCTTGAAGAAATTTGTATTAAATTAATATTTTTTAAGCTTAGATGTGAAAAATGACTAGATTCTAATGTTTAATTATTAGTTTTGTACAAAAGGACTAAAGTGAATAAAATGTGAAATTGAGGTGAAATTTTGGTATAAGTAGATAGTAGAGGGTCCCTAAGGATGTAATTAAAGTTGATTTTCAAACCGAGGTTCAAATTGAAAGATATAGTTATTACGATTTTAGAGACTAAATTGAATAAAATGTAAAACTTTAGGGGTATTGAAAAATGAAATTTCATAGGTTCATTCTTGTCATGATATAGTGTATAAATTTTCAATATTTATAAATTGAATGGAATAATTGTATAGATTGAGAATTTGATCAAACCAAAGATAATCGGAGAAAAGCCAAAATTGTCTATTAGTCCCTGAAAATTCTACTTGTTTGCTGATTTGACCAGGTAATTTCATATGGTATATATGTATTTAAGTTGTTATGTATTTGATTTGTGTATGTCTGTTTGATTATGGGTTGATTGGTGGTGAATTGATTCAAAAGGCTAGAATTGGACTAAATTTTAAATAAATGTTTATATGTGTAAAAGATGACTGGGTGAACTTAGTAAATGTTAGGAAATGATTGGCATGCCAATAGGATTTTGTGCACACTTATACAGGATTGATTAGAGATATTATCGAGGTTTTGCATTTGTTGTGGATACTCAAATACATGTGACGTAGGTTTAGCTCGGACGAGTAACCTAATGTCATTTTAAAGGTTTAGACCGGACAGGTAACTTGACAGTATATATACTTAGTTTGGACAAGCAATGAAAGTTTAATTATAAATGTTTAGCTCAGACGAGTCACCTGAAATGAATATATTTAGCTTGGACGAGCAACTAGTGTGGTATAGTTATTTGTGTATCCGAGTCCATTTACTAGGGTTCATTGGGCAAAACATTTTATATGAAATGAGATGAAATGAACTCTATGATCAAATGAAAGATTATTAAATGATTTTTTTATAAATCTATTGATATATATATATGTGATGACATTACTCTTTAATTGAATGAGATTTGAGTTGTTATCTATTGTGACATCATGGTTTGATTATATACTAAAACTCACCTTATTGATGTTGTGATTTGTCATGTCTAGGAAAACTATGTCAAATTATGATAGCTTATTGTATTTAATTGAAAGATAAGATAAGTTTTGTTTAATACCTATGAACTTACTAAGCACCTTATATGCTTACCCCGTTTATTTTCCCATTTCCTTGTAGATCATCACTTTGCGGAACACGTCAAGCCAAACCGCTTCAAAGGTCACACTATCCTCTATTCGGTAGTTATTTGGTCATTTTGAGTCAAGAATTGTGACATGTATATAAGTGACATGGTGTATATATTAACATGTGAATGTTATTACTTATGGTAAGTTGTTTTAACCATGTTGAATTGGTGTTTTGGTATTGCCTATGGTGTTGGAGATATATATTCTTTTATGCAAAAGATGTGATATTCAATAAGTATATGAATGGCATGTGGAATAGTATGAAATGAGTTAGAAATAATAGCTTGATTGGTTATTGAATGAAATGGAAATGAATTTGAACATTTGCAGTTTGAAACATGATCGTAAAAATGTGGCCTAATTCTTATGGTTGATGGTTGAACTTAAGGCATATATGTCATATATGTGCACAAAGTTCATAAGTGTAGAGAAATGAAATAAAATGGTATGTTTCATAATTGTATGGCATAGGTAAAGATAGATGTTTGAATGATTTGTGATTGGTATGCCTTAATGATATGGAAATGTTTAGGTTTAATTGATGTTTAAGTAGTGAATGTCTTGTTGAAAAGTTGAACATGAGTATTGAACTTGTTTGGCATATTTTGAGTGGTTGTAATTGGAAGTTTTGAAATAGGTACCAAATGGTTCATTTTTACCAAAAACAAAGTCCATGTCCCGATTAGCAACCTACCTCATGGCAACGTCAATCGACAGTGAGTCACATCACGATGTTGAGTGGTCGGAGGTCATAATGTGACATACTGTTTTGGTGATGTCACGATGTGGAAGAGATGATGTCACGACACTGGCCCTAAAATTTTAAAACTTTGCAATTTGGTCATGTTTTGTACTCAGGTTGACAAAAGAGCTTTCGTAAGCTTGATTAAGACTCAATTTTGATTGTTTAACGATAAATGATTGTATTTGACATTGAATTGCATGTGCGTATGAAGATTTTACTATAAATTGATTGTGATTGCTCCGACAAAAAATATAGCATCTTGTAGCTCAAACCCAACAATAAGGTCATACGAAGGGTGTTAAAATAAATCTCCACTATTTTCTAGTAGAATAGCAATATATGAAACTTATGTGTAAAAATTATGTTAATAGTTGTACCAGTGTCATATATTTATAGGGAGATAAAGAAGAATCCTTGTTGAATAAGAATAACAGAAATAATATTTATTTAATAGAAAACAATGCTCTAGTCTAACTAGGAGAGAAGGGGGCGACACACCCTAGATAATATCACTAGGTTTGTCGTTCTTCACATATAATATGAGGGGAATTAGGCCTCTCATGCATTAGGTTCAATTATATGTGTTTCCTAAACTTTTGACTTAGTACTTTATAATTTAATACAACCCAATACTTGTTTTCTATTTCTCAAAAATAAATATTTTTTATTTGATTAATTTAATTAATCAAACTAACTAAATTAATTTTCTAATTAAATAATTTTCTCAATCCAATTCTAATTTCGTTAGTCATGATAACTTTACTGTAAAAGAATCTATGAGTAAATATATTTAATTTTCACATTCAACGGATTCATGATGACTAATTAATTTTATTTTATTTTCAAACTTTAATTATTTAATTATAATTAATTAAATGATAAATTGGAAAAATTAAATTAATTCCTGAATCATTTCTATTTTTGGTGAGAAAACACATTCATCTGTGAAAGCAACCTACTTCTCTAACTTCACCATTTTCATTCATGCCTATTCATTTGGTTCTACATGTAAATCATTTATGGTTTCAACGAGTTAGCGAAGGGACCGATTGGACATATAAAATTATGGCTCAAATAATTTATAATTAAGTTACAACTTTTCGCCTATTAATTATAAACTTATTTATTCATGAAGTCATTCCACTATTGTATTGTAATTGAGCTCTCCCTAATTACATACCATTACAAAAGTTACTCAATAATTGTTCGTCTGATGACCTTTCCATTAGTGTGTTACCCTCGTATGATATTCTTAATCTCTTTATGATAAATTTGTTTTCCCAATATGATCCTATTTTGTCTCATGGGAACCATTACATCTTCCTTTATGAAAAATCAATTACTATTAAATAGTAATGAAGTCATTTATCACTAAGACAAACGACTTGTGGCTACATTTACTTTTCATCTATCATGTAATGTCGATGAGAGGATATCATTTACCCATTAGTTGGGTTATGAATTCCACTATTGTGAATGATGCTACATACTGCAAAAGTTATATACCCAGCACACCAGCTTTTGATTCATTATGTATTTGAACCCAAGCTTTTACTTACATTAAAGTACACAAGTCACACATACATAGTCCATCATCCACTCAGGATTAAGTTATGTCACACTATGAACTATCACAAGTGAATAAATCCATAAATGGATCTAAGATCTATTCTACTTAGGTCTTATTTGATGTATTGTTAGTCCAGTTAGTCACATCTTTTGACAATCATCCACTCCGATGCTCAATACAAAGCATCTCTCCAATTGGAATTGGTAGACGACATTATTCTTTCAATCGGTTTGCTCATTTCTGATTAGGCTAAGGACATGTATAGGTTCATCTACTAATACAAGTTGTCTTTCCATATTACGATCCAACCACACAATACCGCTTAGTATTAGTTAAATGTTAGATAACCAGTGAGCTAATAATTGCTTCTATTTTGCTTTGCATGCAAAAACATCGATGATAATATAAAAAAGGTATTAATGTAATTAATGGATATTTTATTAAACCAATTTTTTCGAAAAGTACATGTATACTGTAAATCCCCAAAATTTCTAATTTCATTATTGTGAAAATATGACACAAATATCTATCAGCTTTAGTGGTTATGTGTTCTGGGAGTGTTTGGGAGGTCCCAAGTTCAAGCCTTCACTTGGGCAAATTTTGGTATTTTGAATGAATTAGGCCTTACTCTTGTTTAGTAGGCTTTTATTTGATTGTTGGGTAAATTACATCAGAATGAGTCTTGTGTTTGAATCCCTATGAAGACAAGGGTATTATTTTTTGCTCAGATTTCGAGATAGAGTTGTGTAATAGGGGGATTCTGAGTAGTGGTTGTGTAATGGGAATTAGGGGAGAAGATTAAGGGATTTTGGTGGTTATTGGGATTTTATTTTATTGTTTTCCCATAACCGAATTTTGACTCTTTTCTAAAAAAAAATTCTGCTGTCTATTCTTCTCCCTCTCCTCTTGCCGAAATTCTTTGAGTTTTTCCATCTTTCTCTTCTTTTTCTTCTTCTTGATTTTTCCCTAATCCATTTATTTTCCTTCGTTTTCGCACGCGATTAGTGCTCGCTTAGTTTCGGTAAGTGTTTCTCTTCGTTTCTATCATCAATCTCTTAACGACTGAAGTGGTAATGCTTTTTCTCTGCGATTTGGGCGTTGGGGGAGGCTCAGACTGGTAAATTCAGTGTTCTCGTCTTAACAATAGTTAAACGGAGGGTTATTGTTGGTAGTAAGTTGGGTTTCTATTTGTTCTTAGTTGTCAATTCACCTGTAAATCCATCAAATTGATATTTAGTATCTTGATTATAGGCTTTGGAGAGCTCGGAGACTGTTTTAGCATCAAACAAAACCAATTGTGTACCCGAAACGCAAAAAAAAAAGGATTCGGCGAAAAGCTGAAATTGCTTACTGTTTGGACAGCAACAGTAGGCTAACTTTGAAAAATCTCCATAAATTGTGGAAATCGAATTATAGGATGAAGAAAATATGGAATTAAAGCTTATTGAGACTAGTTTCTCATAGAAGAAACGGTGTAAGTAATGAAATTGTAAATCGTGAGGTATAATAAACTTTGTGAGACAAGGTCAAATTGAATTCGGGTTCCCCTGTTCTGACTTTGGAAAATCATAAAAAATTGGAGAAAAATAATTAGGGGTTAAAATTTACATGTTTAAATTATTAATGAGTCTCTTTTCAATATAAACAAATGAAAACATCATCAAAATTTTGTACTAAGAGATAATTAATTTTTAGCAAAGAAGAGACGAAGATGTCAGACAGCAGAACAGGGGTAAGTTTGAAGATTTTACTGTACTTATTGGCAGAACCAAAAATTATGAAAATTTTATGGTAGAAAGGTATTTGAGTCTAGTTTCAAAGACATCAAGAAGATCTTAATTCGGAATTCTGTAGCTCAAGATGTAAATAATTTAGTAACAGTGACTCAAGTAGACAGCTTTGAAGGAACATATAAGTAAATAGTGAAAACATATATGAATAATTAACTAGCACGAGTTATAATAAAAATGGATCACGTGGCCAAGACCAATTTGGGCTGAGTGGGCCACATGAGCGTGTCAGTCTATTTTTCTGAAAAGTTCTGTAAGGTTGCATAGGTCGCCCAAGTCGACTGTAGACCTACTGTAGGGTCGGTAAGCTTTACTTAGACCCTTATATGTGTGACATGTCTGTCTGATTTCTATACCGAGTATGACTTATTATATCTGAATGTATGTACTATTAATTGCATAATGGCATGACATATTTTGTATGTTGCATTGCATCGAGGTGGGTTGATGATATTTGGAGGAAGTGTCTAAAAGGCTATTAAGCTTGTTATCTGACAGCTCAGTTACAACCTTCTAATTATGTGCCGCATTTTGGTACAGCATGGTGTGTAGGGATGGGTGGGTTGATTTAATCCCCACATGGTGTGTAGGGTTGGACGGAGATGGTGTGTAGAGGCTGGTGGGTAGGATTTTGATTTACTGTATCTGCATTCTGTATCTGATATGGGCCAAGGCCCTAATGTATTCTGAGACTGTATCTGAATGGGCTAAGGCCCAAACTGATTCTGTGATGGGCACGTGCCCCAGACTGTATCTAACTGAATTCTGTTGATTATCTGTATGCATGTTTTCTGTGGGGATTACACATTGAGTTTGCGAAAACTCACCCTTTCTCTGTTTAATCTATACAAGTAATCCCCAGACTTGACGGGTCAGTGCAGCGAAGGACTCGACGGTGGCGACACATAAATTTTAGACTGTTTTCCATTAATGCCTAGAATTTGTTACTTATTTGGGGTTTTTGATGTATCTTCTGGACTATTGACTGGTTGGCTTTAAATTTGGGACTTTATTCTGGTTTTTTATGGATTTTTTTTAAAAACTGCAACTCCATAAAACACAGTTTTTTTTCTAAAAACTAAGGTTTTTCGTAAATAGAAATGATTTTCCCTAAATTAATTGGTTACAAAAGCTTCCGCTAAGAGACAAGTTTTAAAGCAAATCAACTAGTTTTTTTTTTCGAATTAAATAAAAGCTAACTTACTGTAACGGTTTTTAAACTCGACAATTTTGTCTTCAAATCCCTTTCCATGTGACATCGCCAGATTCGACCATAACGTCTAGGCCGGGTTGGGGTGTTACATATACTTAGACGAAAATACTACACTAAGGACATTAGATCCCAACAGTTTGATAAACTGAAAAATTATGTGCTGAAAAAATAAGTATTAAAAATTTAAGTACTAAATTTAAATTATAAAAATTGTTTGATATATTACTTAAAATTAATTACGGAATATAATTAGATTGTTTGATAAATATATATTGTAAATTATAAAAAAACTATATTTTACATTTTTATCCTTAGTTTTTAAACATTTGACCTTATTTTAAACAAAAATCAAATTTCAAACGTAAAATTTTTATCGGATGATATAATATTAAAATAAAAAATAAAATTGAATTAATTGAAAATATTTTCCATTAAGTGATAAGTAGCTTTTATCTACTTATCATTTTCTACACTTTATGGTAGAAAAACTACTATTTGTTTTCATTTTGAATTATTAACCATTTGTAAAAAATTAAATATAATTTCCAATGGATTTGATTTTTTTTCAACAATTTATCTAACAAGACCTTAGTCATTTTTCGTTCATGTATTTTTTGAATTTTAAAATTTCATTCTTAATCCAAACCGTTATCATAAAATTTGTAGGTTAAATTTTATTATTAGTCATGCAATATACGTGAGTTGTCGATTTAGTCAATATTCTCTAATTTGATTAATTTAGTCTTTATAATTTTTTAAATTTAAAATTTAAGTCTTGACTCAAACAATAACAATTAAATTCAATAACTAAGATGACGTGGCTTTTGTGAGTATTATGTGAGAATAGAAAACGAAAATGACATTTTCTACATGTGCCGTATGAGATTTTACAAGTTGAGGGAAAAGGTTACATTTGGATTAAAAAAATATTTTCTGTTTTTAGAAAATAATTATCACTCTCTAATTTTTGTAAAATTAATTATAATTTTTTAAAATATTTATATATTTGATGTACTTTTTAATTTTTTTTAGAATTAAGATTAAATTGAGAGAATTTGTAATGTTGAAGGTTAATTTTTTTAAAATTACAACTAAATTAATTTAATATGTAAAATTGAAGACTAAATTTAGTTATTATACTAATTTTTGAACTGTCACCTCACTCTTTGTCAATCACTTTAATAGAAATAAAATAATAAAAAAACTAATAAGGTCTAAATTCACAACTTATGCATAATACAAAGATTAATAACAAGACTTTGACTCCATGAATTTAATAACCATTGATTGGATTAGAACTAAAATTTTAAATTTTAAAAATTATAAAAATTAAAAATGAGTAAATTAAAGTATAATAATTAATCTGATGGAAAACCAGTAGCAAAATTTCAATTAGTTTTTATTCCCCTTTATCCACTGGTTCCTCTAAATACACAACAAAAAGAAAGTTGTATTTGGCAGCATTAAAATAACAAAAAGCACAAAACACAGAGTTGCACCATCAAGCTTTTAAAAATGAAAAAGTAAACACTAATTCCCCATTAAGGCTTTAACCAAAAACTACATCTTTCTCCCGTGCTTAGATTCATTAGATGTTAGGGTGAAGCCGAAAGGCTAAGAGAAAACTAAAAGGCAAAGCCTATACATATAAGCTGTCCAACTGGGGCCATGCGCAAGATTTATAGTCTGTGAAACAGATAGGGCGATAGGACGTTGGGTTTCATAATGGTGAGTTTCATTTCAGTGAGGTTAGGTTTCATCACACCTTCCTAGCAGCAGTGGTCCTCCAAATATATATTACTCCGAAATCCACACATGACATGACCTTTGAAAGCTTTGCACCAACAAGCTTTTCGTAACTTTTTGGTGCTTTTTTTTTTTTTGTAATAATAAACAAATAAGACCTTGTTTTCTTTTCTATGGTTCAACTTTCAATTTGAAAAACTATGCTTTAATGGTTGATCTTCAAATATGAAGTTAGAGTTTGGGTATTAAGTGGGATAGGTGAAGGTGACACACTGCCATTGTTTTGTCCGATATCCCCAAAGCATATTCTTCTTTCAAGCAGTCCTTCTGCTGGTCCAATGATTAGAATAATAGAAAGATAGTGTTTTTATTGATCTCACACTTTAATTCCCGATTTAAAGCAATGTAAACTATTGCAGCCTGCAAAGGGATGGGGAGAAATAGTATAAAAAAATTCAAAGTAAAACGGGAAATGATTGTTACTTTGAGAAGAATTCAACGGGGAAAGAGTCCCATTCTGAAGGGAATCTCTCATTTCTCTCAGCATGTGCCACTAGAAGACACATCATAGAGGCCCCCTTTGTGACTTTACTGCATTTCTTTTTTCAACTTTGGATCGCTGGAAAAAAATAAAAGCATGATCAGAGGACTTTTCTCTCTTTCCATTAAGTTGTTGAACCACCATCCTATTGCTCTTTAAGATCTTGAACCATTTAATGAAACTATAAATCTAAATTAATTGAACACTCTTCTTAAGAACTTTACCTTTGCTTTGGCTAGTAAATCCATTAAAGATTGCTGTACTCTTCGTCCTTCCCTTGAACAGTAAAGGACATTTCAGAGTCACAATTATTGGGTCATTGCAAGTTGTTGGTTATTATAATGCAGGTGAGTTAGGAGCTTGACAAAACCCTCTTCACATGCATAAAAACGGCAGTCCATTTTTGGTTTATTCTTCAAGGTTGAATTAGGTTTCATATCGTTGAATGCCTACTTATTTATTCCCAGTATCCCTAACTTTAATTACCTATACTATGGGTGGTTGGGTTCTTTTTATTTATTTTTAAACTTGGTCTTTGATATACAATTGTCAAAATCACTTTTGTTCATTTGTTTGGTAACGTTATCTTTCTAGTCAGCTTTGAAGGGATTGTTATCTAACTTTTACAAGAAAAAAGATAAAATTAAAATTAGGTAATGATTTATTTAAAATGGGGAAAAAAAAAAATCAAACTACTACATTTAAATAAGAAAGAAATTCACCATCTAAAATTTCCCAAATTTGGATTGTATATAATTAACAATACTCATAAAATGACAATGATATGTATCAAGCTAAATTGAGGAATTACAAAAACAAATTAACATTGGAATGCATAAACTTTTTTCTTTTATCTAAAACGAGATCAGCAAACTCACAATCAATGAAGGGTGTTAAGCCAATTCAAACTGCCTGTATGAACAACTGTTTGAAACCAATTAGGTAACCCATGAAATACAAGATCTCTGAATTTCCCTTTCTTTGGATCATAAGACACCAAAACCCTGTTCTTATACTCCAACAATACTTCCCCACTGTTTAGTAAACACAGAACTCGAACCACTTTCCCATTGGAACCAGTCTTCCATATCTTCAAAGGCCTATGTCGATCCAAATTCAGCTTCAAACACTTGGGCATGTATGCTCCAATGGTGAATTGTTTAACCCAAGATTCATTCACGTTATAACACTTCATAACCCATATCTCCAACTTCCCATAATTCCCATAAACAGCTGCAGCAAGACAACCACCTAAAACAGACAGATGAAAGTTACACCTATTTAAACCACCACAATCCGGTTTCGGGACTTCCCGGAATTGTTCATCCGCTAAGTCGAAGGAGATAAGACGGCGAGCCGGATGGTATCGTCTTGGCCTACTCACCCAATGAAGTCTTCCATTAACCAAAGCCTCCGAAGGCCGCCTTACGAATTGATATGATACTTTCCCTAGACTCCTCCACGAAGAGCTTCCTAGTGTGTAAATTTGAACATCTGATTGTGGATAGACAGTTCTTCGGGCACGACTGTAACTACTAGTATTCCTATAGTAAACTATCTTAACAACCTTGTATTCCTTGGTTTTGGGATGGAATCCGAATCCGAAAACGAGTTCTTGATCAGAGTATTGTCTAGATTTTGGTAGCTCTATACAATCCATGGTGAAAGGATTGTGAACATAAAGTGCATCGTTGTATAACGAGTCAGATAAGCATAATAAACCATTACAGGAACCTACAACATCAAATTCAGGCATGGTAGCTTGAAAAGGTACATATAACCTTTTTACCTTGTCTTTGTCTTGGTTGTGAGCTGATAAATCCAGGAAATAAAGCTGATTTCGTATGGGAAAATCACAGTGAAGGATGAGGCAGGGGTCGTTTCCATCAGCTTTCCATGAAAGATGCATATCGGCAAGAACAGGGTCTTGAGTTAAGGCACGCCATCGTTTGCATACGAACTTGAATTGCACCAAAGATGTGATGGGTAACCTCGAAAGTATGTCGACGATGATTTCGTTGGGAAGGGTTTCCATGGCTGTTGGCTGTGGTTGATGATGATGATGATGATCATCATCATCTTCAGTCTGGGTTTTCCTTCTTTTAGCACGTTTATCATCGTCCAAATCCATGGTTGAGAGATTCAGAGAACACATGGAGGGGGGGGTTACAAAATTGTGGGTTTGGAGATCAGGTTGAAGATAAACATGGTGGACTTGGATGGAATCAAGTTGCGGAAAAGAAAATAAAAAAGGTGAGACGAAACCGAAAGGAAATTAAATAATGTTTATTTGTAGAAATAAAAACCAATCTATTGAATGAACTCACTTGTAGAAAAGATAGACACGACGATCCACACCGTCCAATTAAGTATAAAATGACCAAAATGTGAAGGCAGAAAAAGCAAATTTTATGAATCAATTCCCATGTCATTGTAAAAGATTGGCCCTACAGATAGTGACCCTGCAACATTAAGTCTTGAATATTGGGAGCAAAAAAACAAAAAGAATAGCCATAAACAATATATATGCTTCTCATTCAAAAGACAGATGTGCCTCATTCTTTATATCTTTATGCATAGCATTGAATTAAAATTACAGGTGAAATATTTTGTTTGTAAAAAAGTTTAGGGGGATATATGAATGAAAAGTTGGATTGTAATTCTAGAGTTTGAAAGAAATTTAGCTTCCCGCAAGATTAGTAAACTGTTGTCAAAGTGATTTCAGTGAGTGCAAATTGCACTTTGCATTTGCATCTACGAGTACATTACTGTAGCAGTAACCACAGTGCCCATATTTTGTGGATCAGTCAAAACACATTTTCCAGGAAATACTGTGAACGTTGGCCACCAAGTTTACCTCCCCCTAGAAACAAAACAAAAAACCTCCCCAAGTCCCAACTACCGTTTCTGGAAAAAAAATTATTATTTTGGTTTTAAATTTTTAATATCTAGGTTCTAATCTTATGTTACGTAACTATCATGTGTGAGTCTTCAATCTCATCATGACATTTTATATGAACTTTGTTTGGATTATTTTAAATTTTCATCTTGTGATGCATTGTAATGATTTGTAACTATTTTATAATCATTCGAATATATATTTATATTTATGATTACATTGCATTAGTTATAATTTTTTTTATAGTAAAAGGTCATTCATAACTTGAAGTATCATGAATCACAAGACCATGCATAGAGGTGGGTAATTCAATCCAAGTGTGAGAGTATCCTCACGCTCTAAGCTCACACGGCTAAGACAATCCGCAACTCTATTGTCCGAATGGGCTATATAAGAAAAAAAAATATAAGATTGATGTACTAAATTATGGTCATTAATTTTTATCATAAATGTAATTGGATTTAATTATGCTTTCAATCCTTGTACTATTTGTACATTTAAAATTTAGTCTCTTTACTTTATTTCTAAATATTTAGTCTCCTTATTCTTTTGATTTAATAATTAAAATTCAATTGATAACATTAAAAAATATCGTTAAATTAGATATGTGACAATTTTAAAATAAAAAGAAATTTGCTCACATGGCCAATTTAAAGCCTCGTGGAAGTCCTGTAAGCACAAAAAGAAAAGTTTGCTTATCTTAATAATATTGAAGAACTTTACAACCTCATTCAAAAAAAAAATTACAATCATAGGTTCTATATTCTTATTTGTTCATTTGGTCTTCCACGCATGTAATTTTGACCAAATGAGTAAATATTTTATTTTTAAAATGTCATAGAATCCCATTTGACAGAATTTATTTGATAATGTTATCAATTGGATTTCATTTATCATAAGAATAAAGGGATTAAATTTCAAAGATAAAAAATAAAGAAATTAAATTTTATATGTGCAAAGAGTAACTTTGTTGGGGATAAACCTAGTTTAAGCAATGAACAAGTAAAATAACTAAGAAATTGAAAAGATCGAATACAAATATTTTATGTAGAAAAACCTCTTTAAAGAGGATAAAAAAACATAGGCAAAGATAATTTCACAAAAACAGTAAAAACGAAGAGTACAAAAGATGAGTATAAAACTAAACCATGAACCCCAAAATAAGAACCCTCAAAACATAAACACAAAATTCTCTGAAAGCTTGTAAAAGCTAATACCTAAATGTGTAATGGGTTATCTTTCTAGGGTGGAAAAAATGGGTCTATTTATAGGCTAAATTAATAGGTCAAACAATATTAAAATAACCTAAACTAATTAGAGTTTAAGTGGGAAACTAATATTAAAATAACCTAAACTAATTAGAGTTTAAGTGAGAAACTAAAAACATAGTTTAATTGGGAGAAATACCGAAAAATGAGAGATATAACTCCACAAATCTCCACATTGACTCGTATTTTCACAACACCTTCTTTGCCAAAGCCCGCCATGGGCTTATATCAAACTATGCAGGATATTAATTGTGTCAAAGTTTTGCTTAGAAGCTGGAAGTCCTCTAGTATTTTATTTGTGCACTGTCAAATCAAAACTGACCTGGGTCTAATTTCCTCAAATGTAGTGCCCTATCTTTTCAAAACCTGCATCCAAAAAAGAACCTCTCTTATACAAAATGGTCATTCCTTTTTCCCTCCTATGACCAAGTTGTCTCCACTTCAAATGAGTCGACTTAGACTCATTAATAAATGAAGGACGTCCTGTTTCATTGGTCACCGTTGATCCTTCCAGAATATAAAGACTGTCAATATTTTTACCTTTCATTAAAACAAGATACCCACAGGATACCTTAATTTCGTTTGACTTGATGTTAATTCTACAACCCTTCAAGTCCAAAATTCCCAAGGAGATGAGATTTTTTAGTCAGGCACATGCTTGACATCTGACCGTGTCCTAATTGTCCCGTCTTACATTTGGATTTGAACAGTAAAAATTTCAGTTACTTTATTGGGTGAACCATTCCCCATGTGCACAACTCCACCTTCAATAGAACTGTATGTGGAGAACCAGTCCCTGTTGGGACACATGTGGAAAGAACATCTCGAATCCAGGATCCACTTGGACGTAAGCTTAGAGCTTTCACTTGTTGGCACCAGTAAGAAATCATCACCCTTGTCATTAGCCGAATTAGCACCAACAAAATCTTCCTCGTTGCTCTCAGCAGCCCTTTTATTTCTCAGTTTGTAAAATCTGCCTTAACGTGACCTAACTTCTTACAATAGCGACATCTCTTTTCTAGCTTCTTTGATGCTTCCAAACCCGATGATTGCCTATCTGAACCGAACTCATTGTCGAGTTTGTCTTTACTTAACATATGACCCTTCACATCCTCGAATGAGAGATTAGCTCTACCATAAATCAAGGTCTCCCTAAAAGACTTGTATGAATGAGGTAAAGAGCACAATAATAGTGTAGCCTGATCTTCATCGTCAATCTGAACCTCAATATTTTTTAAATCATTCAAAAGAGTAATAAATTGACTGATGTAACCTTTAAGGTGCTTACTTTCATTCATGTAGAACGTGTATAGACGATGTTTCAACACCAATCGGTTAATCAGAGATTTTGTCGCGTAAAGGGTTTCTAACCTTTTTCATAAGGTGAATGTCGTTTTCTCCATCAAAGTCTCCTACAATATATCATTTGTTACACATAATTAAATGATGGATAAAACTTTTTTTTATCTAACATATCTCATTTTGATTTATCCATGTCTGTAGGCTTTTTCTCTATAAGGACCTTCTCAAGATTGTCCGAACTTGCCACATATTGAAATTTGCGATGCCATCGAACTTATCAATATCAAACCTTGTTGCTGCCATCTCTGAACAGGTTGATTGCAGAAATCGAACTAGCTTTTATACCAGTTTGTTCGGGATAAACTCAGTTTAAGCAACGAACAAGTAAAATAATGAAAAAATTGAAAAGATCGAACATAAATATTTTACGTGGAAAAACCTCTCCGAGGAAGATAAAAAACCACGTGCAAAGATAATTTCACTAAAACGACAAAAAAGAATAGTACAAAAGACAGAGATAAAACTAAACCTTGAAACCTGAAATAAGAACCCTCAAAATGTAAACATGAAATTCTCTAAAAGCTTGTAAAAGCTAATAATTAAATGTGTAATGGGTTATCTTTCTAGGATGGAAAAAAGGGTCTATTTATAGGCTAAATTCATAGGTCAAATAATATTAAAATAACCTACACTAATCAGCGTTTAAATGGGAAACTAAAAACAAAGTTTAACTAGGATAAGAAAAGCTGAAAAATGAGAGGCATAACTCCACAAACTCTACAAAAATAACAAAAAAGTAATGTACAATAACAAAGTTAAATCTACAATACAATTATGGATACTTAATTAGTTAAAATATGTTACTAGTAATGTACTCTTCATAAATTCAAAATTTAGTCCATGTACTTATATTTTTAAGAATGAGTCCCTCTACTTTTAAGATTTTAAAATTTAAGTCCAATTGTTAACAATGTTAAATTTGTTAGTGTGACATTTTGAAAAAAAATACTTACTTGGTAGCAACGTAACTAAAAAAATTGGCATTGTAATGAACATGAATTTAACAAAATAAATTTAACAATGTTAACGATTGAACCTAATTTTGAAAATAGAGAGACTAACTTTCTAGAAATAAAATTTTAGGGACTAAATTTGAAATTTATAAAGAATATATGGACTTATATATTTTAATTTATATAATTTTACATGTTACATCAATTTTATTTAATTCACTTTTTAAATTCAATCTTAAGTATAGTTAATTAATTTGCTAGTTAATTAATTATTCAGTTTAATTATTGAATTAATTAATCGGTTTAATGTTTGTAATGGCTGAAAATATTAAAATTGTTATAACTTTTAAAAAAATATATCATATGAGATCATAAAAAGGTAAAATTGAGTATTTATTAATATTCATGTCCATTTTACAATACTTGTTTGGGATTCATAGTTGTCCCTCCCAATAATATTGTTTTTAAGATTTGAACTTACGATCTTTTCTTACTAGTGTAATGTGTTTTACATTTGCATCCAATATTTATTAGTAAAAAATTGAATAATCTTTATATTAGTGCAAGTTAATTTGTTTAGCTTAGGATTTTAGTATTTTCAAGGTCAGATAGAGCCACGTAAGATGTTATTTGTGAAAAAAGATAAGCCCATGGGCTAATGAAATTTGTTCTAAACTCAAACCAAGCTTCACTGGCTACTGTCTTTAGACATATAATCTCTATTTAGAGGCTAGTTATTTTTTATACAATATTGGCTACTGTCTTTAACTTTGTAACACCCTAAACTCGGCCTAGACGTTATGGTCAAATCTAGAAATGCTATTGCAAATTCATTTGAAAACCCAGAATTCATTGGTTTTGAGAAGGTGTTGTTAGTTTTTGTTATGTGAAAATTTGATTTATTCGAGAACATATCTTTCTTAACCGATTTGTGAAACGGTTGTCTGTTTACATATTCTAAAATGTATAAGTCTGTAGTAGAAATCTTTAGCGCGTTAAATTTTGGAAAACACCATTTGTTGCATGAAAATTCACTATTTTGCAGGAAAATCGAGCGACGTCAATAAAAACAATTAATCAATTTTGAGCGAAAAAAAACGATATTAAAGTCCAAAACCAAAACAATCCCAAGTGTCCAAACAATCCAAAATTTAGAAAACAACTTAATTCCAAATTTAAATAAATCGAGCTCCCATCGCTTCAATCCGCTAAGTCTAAGGCTTACCTGAAAGTGACAGACAAACAGAGAATGAGTTTTTGAAACTCAATGTGTAACTTATTAAATCAGTATCACAGATTAAATTTTAGACATAACTCATAATAGAGTACATATAGAACATATATCACATATGGAAAAAGAATCAGATGCAAATTTATAATCCTACCCCTATTTGCTACACACCATCTCCAACCATCCCTACACACCATATAGGGTATTAAATACCCATCCAACCCCACATACCGCTTAGTGTCGGTATGACACTTTTCATAATATTTGCAACTTAGCTTCCATATCATTAGTGATTTATCGCTATTTACAGAAATATGTTTGGCTGAGCCACCAAATACGACAAGTTATTATACTGTCCACACTTCCTCCAAATACATAAATCTCATCCCAAATGCACATACAAAAATATCAATTGCCAGACATGTATATGTCATACATGTTCAATATCAAAATCAGGTCATACTTATCAAATATCAGGACATACATAACATTTTTCAATTCATACATAGCATATTACAAATTTTACTTATCTTATATAATTTCAACATGCGTATTTATATATAATTTTATGCTAATAAATGATCAAAATTCGTGTTTTATAGCTTAATTTATAACATACTGACCCTATGGAAGGCCTACGATTGATCCAAATGATGTTTACGGACTTAGAAAAAATTCAAAATTTTAGACCCATATGTCCATGTGGCCTACATGGCCCAATTGGCCTAGACTGTGTCTCACATAGTTCTGCACACGGCCTGTCATACGACCGTGTGGCATCGACGATCCACTTTTTCGGCTTTCACCGTTCGCTATTTTTTGGGTTTTTTCGTTACAAAACTAATCTGATTTCAATGCAAATGGAACCATATGACTTCCATAACCTAAAAATGTCATTTAACACGCTCAATCAATAATGACTATATGGACACCAAATCAAATGATCCAACAAAAACACCTACAATCGGCTTCCAAGAACCGTTAAAAACTTACGCTACGAAACGATGACCACCCGACGCTGAAGTGGCTGGAGTAAAACCAACGGCCTCGCGATTCTCTACTAACAACGCGTAAATGAAAACAATTATAATCATTACTAGCACCCGATTCCTCATCAAGATTCAATAATACTCCCGAACCCAACCTACTAAAACAAAATCACGATGTTACCTGATAAAACAACTACGACAAACCAACACCGAAAATCAATCAAACAGCAAGAGAGCGAGAAGCAAAGTCGTGAAGAGAGAATCAATATAAGACCAGAATGGCAGCCAAAAGAAAATAGAAAAAAAACATAAAAGATCAAGAATCAAAAGAAGAATAGAAAGGAACAAAATAGAACCGGTTGCAAAACAGGGTAAATGGCTGCATGAAAATGGGCTAATATTTGTTTGTCACAATTTCACTATACAAGCAAAATATAAAAGACATAAATACAAAAAATATAATAGTGAAATGTGAAATTAACTTTATTTATTTATTCATCATTCAAATAAATATGAAATAGTTACATATGTACTACAATATGGGCATATTTCCCAACAGTTCAAACACAAAACCAAAGGGTAAGCTAACACCTTACCATAAAACCAGCAAGCTCATTTTAACACAGATTGAACAAAAATAATATTTAAGTCACAAAGACCAATATAGGAGTAGGGACCAAAAATAACAAAATTTCTAAAAGCAAGATTCGAACCCAAGACCTCAAACACATACCCAAAGCACTTAACCACTAAAATATATACTTAGTTATGACAAATTTTATCAAATCAAAGATTAAATTTTTGGGGCGTTAAAACTCTCCCCCCTAAAAGAAATTTTGGCCTCTAAATTTACCTGATTCAAACAGATGTGGATATTACAGTCGAATCGAATCCTCAAGTTCCCAAGTGGCTTCATTAATGCCATGATTCCTCTACAGAACCTTTACCAACGAGATGGTATTCCTCTTCAAGACTTTAATATCTTGATCTAGAATCTGAACCAGCTCTTCTTCAAAGGTCAAATCTGATCTTACCTCAATCTTCTTAACATATACAATGTGAAATGGGTCAGATCGATATTGCCTCAACATAAAGACTTGAAACACATCATGAATACGGTTCAACTCTAGAGGTAGCTCTAACTAATAGGCGACCGGTCCCACATGTTTCAAAATTTGATAAGGTCCAATAAACCTAAGGCTCAACTTACTTTTACGTCTGAATCGTAGAACTTTCTTCCACGAAAATTCCTTCAAAAAGACTTGATCCCCTACAGAATACTCGATATCTCTTCTCTTTAGATCCGAATAAGACTTTTTCTATCAGAAGCCGCCTTAAGACGATCTCGAATCAGTTTAACCTTGCCCTTAGTCTCATAAACCGATTTAGGACCCAAAACCCATCTCTCACCCAACTTAGTCAAGCACAACGAGGTATGACACTTACGACCATATAGAGCCTCATAAGGTGCCATCTGAATACTGGACTAGAAGCTGTTATTATACGCAAACTCATTTAGTGGTAGAAACTCCTCTCAATTACCTCGAAAGTCGATCACACTACTCCGAAACATATCCTCCAGTATCTGAATCGCCCTATCAGATTGTCTATTTTTCTGAGGATAGAACACAATATTGAAGTCCAATCGAGTACCCAGAGCCTCATGAAGTTTCTTCTAAAATCAAAAAGTGAAGTAAGAATCCCTATCAGAAATAATTGAGATCGAAACCCCATTAAGTCTAATGATCTCGAAAATGTACAATTTAGCCAACTTCTTAAGAGAATATCTCATCCTAATAAAAAGAAAATGGGCAGATTTGGTCAAATGATCCACGATGACCTAAACAGAATCTTACTTAGTGGGTGTTAAATGGGAAAATTTGGTCAAATGATCTACAATGACTTAAACAGAATCTTTCTTAGTGGGTGTTAAATGGGCAGATTTGGTCAAATGATCTATGATGACCTAAGCAGAATCTTTCTTAGTGGGTGTTAGGGGCAACCCACTAACGAAGTCCATGGTCACATGTTCTCATTTTCAAAGACAAATATTAACAGGTTAAAGCAAACCTAAAGGCAATTGATGCTCAACCTTAACTTGTTGGCATGTCAGACAATGAGAGACAAAATTCGTTACCTCTGGTTTCAAATTAGGTCACCAGTATAACTTTAGGAGATCTTGATACATCTTATTTCCACTGGGATACATAGCATAAGGGCTACTATGTGCTTCTCGCAAAATAGATTGCCTCAAATCAGAATCATTAGGCACACAAACCCGACCTCGGAAACATAGGACTTCATCACTGTTCAGCCCAAAATCAGAAGTACTACTTTTCTCAACCTGACAAAATCGCAGAATCAAAGAGTCATCCCTAACTGTTTAACCGAAATTTGATCAATCCCAATTGGCTTAACTTGTAACTCGACTAATAGACCCCTGTCATCAAACAGACTTAAGCGAGCAAACATCACCCTCAAATCAGACATTGCTTTACGACTAAAAGCATCAACCATCACATTGGCCTTACCAAGATGATACTCAATCATACAGTCGTAGCCCTTAGGCAACGCAATCCATCTATGTTACCTAAGATTCAACTCTTTCTGAGTTAGGAGATATTTAAAGCTCTTGTGATCGGTTCAAATGATATATCTCTCACCACACAAATAATGCCTCTAAATTTTCAAGGCGAAGACAACCACATCCAACTCAAGATCGTGTGTAGGATAGTTACCTTTGTGTAACTTAAGTTGTCAAGATGTATAAGCCACTACCTCACCATCTTGCATCAGAACACAACTCAATCCAACATGCGATGCATCACTAAAAACCACAAAAATCTTTGCCAGATTCAGGCTGTATTAGAATAGAAGCCTGAGTCAAAACAGATTTGAGCATTTCAAAGCTCGATTACTACTCATCTGTCTAGAAAAATAGTGCGTTCTTATGCAACAACTTAGTTAAAGGAGCTGCAATAAGTGAGAACCCTTCAACAAACCTCTGATAATAACCCATTAAACCAAGATTTTCTTAAGACCCCTAGGCTACTTCCACCTGAGCACACCCTCGATTTTCTTAGGATCAACTCAAATCCCCTCAACAGATACCACATGCCCTAGAAAAGTTTCCCTTTTAACCAGAACTTGTATTTTCTTAACTTAGCGTAAAGCTTTTTCTCACAAAGTATCTAAAGAACTACTCTAAGATGTTCATCATGATCATTCTTAGTCTTAGAGTATACCAGAATGACATCAATGGAGACCACGATGAACTGATCCAAATATGACTGAAAAACCTGACTCTTAAGGTCCATGGATGCAGTCAGAGCATTCGTCAAACCAAAGGGCGTAACTAAAAACTCGTAGTGCCTATAACGAGTCCTTAAAGTAGTTTTATGAACATAAATCATCTTAACCTTAAGTTAATGGTACCCAAAGCGGAGATTGATCTTAGAAAACATAAAGGCCCCACGAAATTGATCGAATAAGTCATCGATCCTCAGAACTGAGTACTTATTCTTTACCGTCAACTTATTCAGCTAACGATAATCCATAGACGTCCTCATTATATCATTCTTATTCTTTACAAATAGAATTGGAGCTTGCCAACACACTAGGTCGAATGAACCCTCAATTGAAAAGTTTCTGAAGTTGAGCCTTCAATTCTATAAGCTCCTTCGATGCCATGCAGTAGGGAACGATGGACACTTGAGCTGTACCCCGTGGGATCTTGATACCAAATTCGATGTCCCTATCCAAAGGCAACCTCAGTAATTCCTTGGGAAAGACATCTAAAAATTCCTTTACGATCTGAATATCCCCAATAGATAAATCCATAGAAGTTGAATCCTACACAAAGGCCAGAAATGCCTTACATCATTTTCGAACCAAATTTTCAACTACAAGAGCAGAGATCACATTAGAGAGGTAATCTTGACGCTCACTGATCATAACAACCTCCAAACCATCCTCAAATCTAAAGATCACCCTTTTAGTAGTATAATCCAAGTTGACTCTATGCTCTACAAGCTAGTCCATTCTTAGAATTAGATAAAATTCCTCGAACGAAAATTGCATCAGATTAACCAGAAACACCGCACCTTGTATCTCCAGCTGTACTCTCCTATAAATCCTATAAACCCGAACTGAATGACTTGGTGGACTGATCACAGTAACCTCACCAAAAGTGCTCTCAATAGAAATACTCAAGTTCACAAAAACGAAGCTAGCTATATAGGAGTGTGTTGAACCTATATCTATCAATGCAAAATACAGTACAGAATCAATGAAAAATGTATCAGCGATAACATCTGCGGTGTCTTTGTCCTTACAGTGCCTAGCAGCAAAAACTAATGTAGGCTGTCTAACTTCAGTCTGATTAGAACCTCTGCCCAGTACTCTCTGATACCTACCCATACATTTACCACCATTGGCCAGACCACGGCCTCTAGGTGGTTGTTGTACTACCTTTTAAAGCTGAACCAAACCTAGAGTTGGAGCTTGTGCCTAATCAGAGTGTTGTAGATAATTCCTAATACCGTGCTCCATCAACCTGTAACATAGACAAACTCCTAACCTCTTCCAACATTCATCTGTATGGTGTCTACCATAATCTCCACATGTTTGAACCATAGTAGGAGTAACAGGAGCCTCAACCTTCGGAGGCCTATCAAATCTGACACGTTTCTTAGGCTTCTGAATAGAACTAAAGGGCTTTGAATCCCTCTTAGTCCTACCTCTCTCACGATCCCTATTTTCGCACTCAGTACACTTAACTTCCTTAGAAATATTTCCCTTGTCCACCAAGACGACAAAAATTCGCTCCCTCTATGGAGATATCAGAACCTTGAGGTCATACTTCAACCTTTCCTCAAAATGGATACACTTGTTATAATCAGTCGACACAAGCCTATGAACATATCTGCTCATTCTCAAAAATTTGGCCTTATACTTGGCTATGACCCTATCTCCTTGAGTAAGGCCCATAAACTCGTGTCTATGAGCTTTCACATAACTCACTCCTACAAACTTGCTTTGGAAGGTATTCTTAAAAGACTTCCAAGAAATCTGATCAGGCTTAGTACCCTCCTAAATGTCAACCACTATTAGTAGGTCTCGTCATAAAGCAAAGAACTGTGCCCTTCAATTTTTGCTCGGGAGGTGCAGTAAATATCATTCATAATTCTTTCTGTGGCCTCCAACCAATATTTGACCACATTCAGGGCGACTTCAGTGACACCCCTAAATAATTCAGCAACATTAGACTTGAGTCGTTTAGTTACTAACCCACGACTCCCAGATCTAGAATGGGGCTCAACAACATTCTCCAAAACCCTCAATATGGCTTGGGACAATGCGTCGTCCCTAACCGTTTGAGTCTGTGAGCCAATCTCAATAGTAGGTGTACCTAGCATTTTACTTGTATCTAAATTGGGCATGTTGTCCATCAAGGATGGTTCACCTCGAGCTCTTCTTCAGTCTCCACCGTGCCCACGGGTACCACGGCCACGAGTTTCATGTGCACTCATTGTATGTTTATCTATATTACATAGTTTTATGTATCAGTTCTGATATTTATTAACATATATTTTATGCTCAGAAAGCTATCAAAAGAATTTACAGAGTTTCCTACATTCTAGCTATCGCGGAGTAGTTCTAATGGTTTCAGAATTTTCTAAACTATAAGTTTAACTAAGTTAGAAGTACTTACATGATCGGCATCAGAGACTTGGTTTTTCATAAACTTATTTTTTTTAGATTAAAATAGAAATAGGTTTTGTTCGAAAAATAGTTTTCACAAAATTTTAAACCCAAAATTTCACAGCTCAAGTTTTGCAACCTGACTTTAATACCACAAAATGTAACAACCCAAACTCGACCTAAACGTTATGGCCATATCTGGATATGTTATTGCAAGTACATTCGAAAACCCAAAATTTTTTTGTTTTGAAAAGGCGTCGTTAGTTTTTCTTATGTGAAAATCCGATTTATTCGATAACATATCTTTCTTAACTTATTTGTGAAATGGTTGTTTGTTTACATTTTCTAAAACGTATAAGTTTGCAGCAAAAATTTTTAGTGCGTTAAGTTTTGGAAGACATCATGTTTTGCTGTAAACTCTACTGTTTTGTAGGAAAATTGAGCGTCGTCAATAAAAATAATTAATCAATTTTGAGCGAAAAAAATGATATTAAAGTCCAAAACCAAAATAGTCTCAAGTGTCCAAATAGTCCAAAATTTACAAAACACCTTAATTTCAATTTTAAATAAATCAAATGAACCAAATTATTATAACTGAGCTCCCGTCGCACTGATTTGCCTAGGTCTGAAGGTTACCTAAAAGTGACAGACAAACAGAGAGTGAGTTTTTGAAACTCAGTGTGTAACTAATTAAATCAGTATCACAGATTAAATTTTAGACATAACTCATAACAGAGCAGATACAGAACATATATCACATACCGAAACAGAAACAGAATCAGATGCAAATTTACAATCCAACCTCCATCCCTACACACCATATAGGGTATTAAATACTCAATACAATAAATGTTTACGGCCTTGGGGAAAAATTAATAATTTTAAACCCACAAACTCGTGTGACCCACACGGCTTAAATGGCCAGCCCGTGTGGTCCACACGGCCAAAATGACCTAGACCGTGTGTCTCACATAGTCCAGCACATGGCCCGTCACACGGTCGTGTGTCACACATGGCCTACCACACGGTTGTGTGGCATCGAGAATCCACTCTTTTGGCTTTCTTTGTTCACTATTTTTTGGGTTTTTCATTACACTTCTGATTCAATTTAGATGTAAATGGAACCACAGACTTCCAAAACCTAAAAATGTCATTTAAAATGCTCAATCAATAACGACTATACGAAAACTAAATCAAATGATCCAACAAAAACACCTACAATTGGCTTCCAAGAATCGCTAGAAACTTACGTTACGAAACAACGGACACCTAATGTTTAAGTGGCTGGAGTAGAATCAATAGCCTCACAATCCTCTACTGACAACACGCAAAAGAAAACAATCATAACCGTTAGTAACACTTGACTCCCCATCAAGATTCAATAATACTCCCGAACCCGAACTACTAAAACAAAATCACGATGTTACCTAACGAAATAGCTACGAAAAACCACAACACCGAAAATCAAGCGAACAACAAGAGAACGAGAAGCAAAGTCGTGAATAAAGAATCAATTTAAGAGCAGAATGACAGCCAAAATAAAATAAAGAAAAAAACATAAAAGATTAAGAATCAAAAGAAGAATAGAAAGCAACAAAACAGAACCGGTTGCAAAGCATGGTGGTGAAAATAGGAAATTGGGGAACAAATGTGGGGAAAAAAAGAAAATGGGAGCAAATTTATTTGAAAAATTAAAAATAAAATTAAAATAATAAAAACAAAAGAAGTGAAAACGTGACAGGAGGCTGGAAAGAGATAAAAATAAATTAATAAATTAATTTTTTTAAAAAAAATTCAAATCTTATCCCACTTTCAACTAAACAGATTTTTAGGAGTTTAATAAAATCCAACTCATCCACAAAAACAGGAACGAAACTGGCATGAAAAATATAATTTCAGTTTGCTCCTGCAGGGATTCGAACACAAGACAAAAAAAAACTAACACCTTACTATCGAACTAGCAGGCTCATTCTAACATAAATTGAACAAAAATAATATTTAAGTCACAAAGACCAAGACAAGATTAGGGCTAAAAAATAACAAAAAATCTAAAAGTGAGATTTGAACACAAGACCTAAAACACATACCCAAAGCACGTAACCACAAAAACAAATGCTTAGTTATGATGAATTTTATCAAATCAAAGATTAGATTTTTGGGGCATTACAACCTTTACCCAATTATCACTTTGATACTTAAAGAACTTCTTATATCAGTTTAGTACCTGAAGTTTCAAACAGTGATGTAGTTCATCCAACCATTAACAACATTAAAAAAGATTTACTTTTGAAATAAATTCAAAAAAATCATAAAAAAGGAAAAAAAATTTTAAAAAATAGCAAAAAATCTAAAAAAAATTAGAAAATTTGGCAAGGACTAAGGAATTCATAAAAAGTAATTTGATAAACTTACACTACATACAAACACAATCCAAAAGCAAGTATCCTGAACGATCACCAAAAGAAGAATGGACTACAATAAGTAACAATTAACATCAAAAGAAAAAGAAAGAAATTCAAAGAAGAGAAACAAAAGGAGAAAAAAAGAGAATAGAGAAAAAAAAGAAAAAAAAGAAACGTGAAGGGAATAGGGATTAGACGGTTGAAAGTGGGAGCAAACTTAGGGATTTTTTTTGATAATTCAAAAATAAAATAAAATATTTTGTTAAAATCCTATCGCATTTATTTAGAATTTGAATGTAACTCAACTTCTAACACATTGTAAGAAACAAAAAGAATTCCCACTTTGCATACACAAGGATTCAAACACAAAACTCGCGAAATAAGATTTAAGTCAAATATCAAGGATAGGAATAGAGCCAAAAGTTAACAAAATTTTCAAAAAAAGAATTTGAACCTAGAACCTTACACAACAATTACAACCCTCAGCCATTGAACCAAATTAAATTACTTAACACAACCATTGAACCAAATTAAATTACTTAACATACTTTAACATTCCTAACTTAAGAAAATTGGGGCATTATAAGTAATTTGATACAAACTTTAATTTTAAATGGGCACTAACATATATGTTTATAAGTAAAGGTTTTAGAGATTTATACAAAATAATCTATTAAATTGATGAATTATTGAATTGAGTTTAGGTTCGAAAGTACGAGCATCACCGAGGAGAATACTGACGTACCAAAGTGTATGGAGTTGGCAACAATTAAAAAAGTATCATTGAAATTTCAAGTTTTGTCATTAATTGAAAAAAAATGAGGGTAATAACTTTTCTTAAGACTTTGAATTAAGTGAGATTAAACCATGGCCTGGGAAAAGAAATTGATTATATAGAGTTGAATTATGAAAAGAAAGTTAGTAAACCAATTCATTTATGAAATTGAAAGAAATATTAAGGAATGAATTCAATTGAAATAAGAGTCATCATACATTTAACAATTCACTAAATATTAAAACTTTAAATGATGTTAGATACAATGGACTCAAAAGAAGAAATTAGTTTCAAGATTGAATTATTACATGGGATCATGGAAAATATCTAGATTAAAAGAAAGTGTCACTATTGGCAAAATTCGTGTACAAAAATAGTCTTAGAACAAGTCTACCAATGGTATTGTACAAAGCATGATAGGAAGTAGAAGCTGGAAACCAATGTATTAAATTGAGATGTGAAATGAGAATTGGCCGGTTAACTGATAGCACCAATTATGTCGAAAGAAAAACTTGATGTTCATCCATTGTCGATCATGTTGCAAAGTAATTAACAAGCTTTTTCTTTAAATTTCTTATAAATTTGTCAAGTAGAAAACATGATGAAGCTAACCCATTAGTTAGATTTTATTATTGATAATGTTATTACAAATTACCATTAAAGGAATCATAAGGTAGTTGAGCTAGAAATCATGAAATGCTTGATAATTTAAGCTTAGCTATGTAGAGATCTTAACAAAAAAATAAAGTGGCTTAGCTTGGATATAGTTAGATTAAGCTTAAAGCTTTAAAATCAATTTTGAGTCATTAGAGAATAAATATGAAGTCAAATTTTGATTCAATCGGGTAAATAACGAGATACGCACATTTTAGATATTAAGGCTAAAAACGGATTTAAGTGTGAAAAAGTGCAATTATGCTTGGTTTTTTTACTATTCTTTGTTGAATGTGAACTAATTCTACTTTTGTAAATGAATTATCAAGCGTAGTTGAGACAAGGTTGGAATGTTGAGGGACAAAGGCAAAATGGACAATGGATAATGGTTTTAGCTTGTGCTTTCTTAACTTGACTTTAATTTGCACTTTATTAGATAGTCTAATATAATCAAATAACATTGATGTCACACATGATTCGAGGTACATTTAAACTAGATCATTTGAGTCTATTGGACAACGTTGGAAATTTGTATGTGTATATTTTAGATATTGCGGTGTTACATGTTTGAGGATTTGATATTGATTACTATAAGATGAATCTTACTTAGTTGAACATGAATGGTAAGTTACCAAGTATGTGTACATGAATTAGATGAATTTATAATCGTGTTAGTGATCCTAAGAATTATGCTTAGGTATAATTAATTTGACAATATGTACGGGATATTAAAGTAATAATGTTGTGATTTGATTGAGTATATATGATAAAAATTATAAAGGATATGTGCTATAATTTTATTCAACTTTGAATGTCACTAGACATTATTAATTTTAGTACGATTTATATGTCATAACTAAATGAAATGATTATAGGTAAATATTGTAATATTATATGATTGTGATGTTAATTTTCTTTGTAAATACAATTTAATTGTATTTGATAAAGGAATCATGTAAACTTAAGGTACATATATACTTGACTACATGATTTTGATTGAGATATGTCAGAATGTGTATACATTGGTGACTAGAAAACCATATTATGATAATGTTATGTTTCTTGTTATAATATGTTTCAATGATCATTGGTAATAATTAATGCCTTATTATCATTATCAGATAGAGTCACAGGTATAATTGGCATGCTATAGGGTTCATTTGATAGGTGGGAGATTCAACATTTTATGTGTTACATTGAATCTAGTGCTTAATGCATGTTATATTACAATAGTTCTCTAATTCCTTTAAGGTCAATAATGTATCTCCAGCTCAATTCCCTGAAGGTATGAGCGTATTCGGGTGTGATTAGTGGGAACAGTACATTTATGCCCGATTAGCACTTTGGTGTGTATACTGGTGTGTTGGTGGGTTGATCTATGTTTCCATCCTCAAATTTGACATGATTATATTATAGACATGAATGGTGTTAAAAGAAATGAGACACTAATTCCTTAAGGGTGAATCGATATTATTGATAATTAAAAGTGTATAACAAATGCTTCAAGAGTGTTTTAAGAGTTGCATAACTTGTAATATTATGTGGCTTGTATTATTAAAATGAGGCTTGTTAATATGTGATCTAACGGTTTCAATTTATATTGTTAATTTAGTTTCAGTTTATTTATATATATTGATTTCAAATTATGTTAGTGCCACTAAGTATACAATGCTCAATGTATGGTTATGTTTGTTTTCCGTGCGCAGGTCTCAAACAGGTTTTTAGTAGATCAGAATCATAAAACATCCAAGGGTAGTAGCTTAGCTTAGCTCGAGTCAAGTTTGTGTGCCTTTGTATGTATGTTTATAGGTAATGGCATGTATCTAGTTTGAATCTTGTGACTTAATGCCTATTTTATTATGGTTATGGTATATTTTGGTAGTTTGACTTGTAATGCCTATTTGATAAATTTCAATGCTTGGTAAGTGAAGAAGATTGCATATTTATAAGTATTAGTTTATTTATTTAACTTGGTTAGTTGGTGATGCATTGAACCCTAAAATTATAGGAATGTATGGTCATGATTATTATGTTAAATTGATGCATATGAATTTGTTTATAAGTTTATATAAGTTAGGTATGAGATTGGTTGCAAATTGCATGCATTAAAATGTATGTTTTAAGCATTTCTACGCTAGCGTCTTGAGATGGCATGAACGCATCTTGAGACATCAAGAAAAAAATTGACCAAATTGTACATTTCTAGGTATAGGTCTCGAGGCATACCAAGAAAGTCTTGAGACATCATGATTCAAGTCTCGAGACATAGTGACCTATGTCTTAAGACAACAAAACATCAAAGCTAAAGGTTTGCAACAGAGGACTTGTGTCTCGAGACATGTCCGGAGACATTATGGTCCAAGTCTTGATACATGTATTCTTTTATCTCAATACCTTCGAACATCAAATCAAAAATAAAATTCACCACGTCTCAAGACATGAAAGCCATGTCTCGAAACCCCTATTTGAATTTGGATAAGTGAGTTTGGATTCGAATCCTAACTTCATTTTAAACCTCGTATAATCCTTAATTGTTTTAAATGAGTTCAATTAACATTCATTGAATGTATTTTTGTGATTAACTAAAATGAAATGTCATTTATTTGATTGAAAGTCACATTACTTGTTAAATAAGATTGAGCTAGTCTGAGTTGCTCTGGATTCGACGATTGAGTCGAGTTTGGGGTGTCACAGGTAGTTTCTACATGCATATTTGTGTGATAGAATTTCTTATTGATTGAGTTAATGTCACAAGTCAATTAGATGCCAACTCAAGAAAACTAACAATACTATAATAAACAATTAGAGTGCATTTAATATTTTTAATATGATGTATTTACCTTTTTAAATATTATTTTACTCACAATTTAAACTAAATATTTTTTAATTTTCGTACATATTGCATATGTGTTATTATTATTTTCAAATTTACATTTCATTATTTATTGTATGAATTTTTTTTACTCACAAGTGTTCTAAATACGTGGTTTCTACACATACACATATGACCTAATTTCTAGTGTGTTCTAAATACGTAGTTGTCACATGCATATGCATGTGACAATTTATGGTATTAGTAATATTCTTGGTTGAGTTAATGTCACAAGTTAACTTGACTCTAACTTAAGATAGATGACAACAATATGATAAACAATTGTAAACTTTATTATTTATTGTATAGAATTTTTATGCTCACCATGTGTTCTAAATACGTACTTTCTACATGAGTACGTGTGTGATAAAATTCCCTCTTGATAATATTGTTGATTGAGTTGGTGTCACAAGTCAACTCAATGCCAACTCAAGAAAACTAATAATACTATGATAAAAGAAAATTGGGATGCATTTAATATTTTTAAAATGATAAATTTTTAAATTTCATTTTACTCACAATTTAAACTAATTTTTTTATTTTAATTTTGTACATATTGCATGTATTATTTTTATTTTTAAATTTTAAATTTTACATTTTATTATTCATTATATGTTATTTCCAAAAATATAAATATGTTCTAAATACATAATTTTTAGTGACAAAATTTTTAGTATTGATAACTATCCTAATATGATATGAATCCTAATTTGATTTTAATGTGTAAAAACTGCTTCCAACCCTTGTTAAAAGAAAACTATGAAAACCTAACTTGTCAATGATCGGGCCTAAAATTGGCCTCTAACATAAGGCCTCGATTGGGCTTTGAAATGGCCCAAAATTGCTTTTGTTGGACTATACTGATATCCGATATATCATACTATCCTTGGACCTGTATTTGGACTTTCACAGGCTAAATTTGGACTTGTATTGAATGTGGATCGGCTTCCTAATTGGGCCAAAATAAATAATAATTAAAAACAAATTTATAACAAAACCAAATTTAAATCTAAAAAATACAATTTTATTTTAAAAATCAATTTCTAATTATGTTCTTTCTTTTTTAGGCTGAAGGCCTATTCCCTAAAAGTATGTAGTTAAATTTAGAATTGTTTTAAAAATCAAATCTAAAATTAACTGAGATCCGAGTAAAAATAAACTTTGATTTAAACCAGACTATTTAACCCCAATATCAAAATTTGATTAAAATTCAATTTGGTCCTTCAAATTAAGCATGAAAATATCATTTAAACCCCAAAAATAAGTCAAAATTTAACATAGTCATAGGATTAAGTCAGTTTTAGCGAACCAAAGCTCAATCATTCTTATTTCGGATCAAGTGCCTACACTAAACTTGTTTCTTTCGACTATTCTTAATTGGTGTTGCTTTGGTGTGCTGGTTTCAATGATGTAATGAGTTTTATTGAATTGTGGTTTGTTTGGACTTATGGTTGTTGGTTGTATTATCTAGTTTCCTTTACAATCATTTCTTATAGAGGCTTTGTCAAAAATGCCAAAGGAAGAATTTGTACAACCATGCAAGTGGCATGGTAAATGTGATAAATTACAAGTTACATCATGTGTGACTTTTTTAATTGGTAATTTTTGAATTGTATCAGTTGATAATTTTTAGTAGTTTATCTGTAAGAGAAGTATATGAAATATCTTAAGCTCTTTTGGAAACTAGATTATATAAACTGCTAAAAGATAATCTTTCCTTATTAGGCTAAAGATTCGATATATAGTTCACAGCAACTTCTATTATTGATGCGTTTTGAAGATTAATTGGCACTTTAAGAGAGAGGAGTATTATAGCTTTAGGAGGAAGGTATGTGGTAAGGTAAGATGATCTTGTTCGAAGGTGTACACACATTTTAGATTGCCCTGAGTTCTTGAAGACGGTTGTATTGTTGATTTGATTAGTGGATTTTATCGCTAGGCATGGCCTTGCACAAAGGCCACGTTGGGCAGTCCCTCATTTTAATCTTTTCTCATAAAGAAAAAAAAATTGGTTAAAGTGTTTTAACATTTTCTATCTTTTCAATAGATATTTCTCCATGAAAATTGATATTTTAATGTAGTACAAGATAATCACATTTGAACAAATAAAATTTTGATAACCTACTTAACCCATCTCATCCATTATAAGTCGATAATAGAGCTGGAGAAAGATATTTTTATCCATTCTCAAATCATCCAAAATAGTGGGTTTTAGCAATCATTCAACAATATCCTCAATATTTTTTAATTAAACTAATTTCTAGAATATTGTGGTAAAAAGAAAAGTTTCTAGAATGCAAGCACTCATTTAAAATTGTTTTCCATATTTATCACAATCATTTATTATTAGAATTCCATCTAAGTTTGCTTTAGATGTGTGGTAGCAGTTTGTGCTTCATATTTATCGTATATTAAGAGTTTTCTTATAAATTATTAAATGGGTTTTTTTTTCTTTCCATAAATCTAAGAGCAAAGCTCGTGATTCACGAACTGCCATGAATACAGGTATTAATTAATAAGTTAAAAGAATAAAAGAAAAAAAAATCAAATTGCTTTTAGGTCAATCACTTTCCCATATTATATATTCCCCATGTACTAAAAGGAAAAGTAAAATACGTTACAAGGAATAAAAAGTCACCCGTAGTTTTTTTTTTTTTTAATTCAACTATACGGGAGAAACTGTAGTCAACAACCTGGTGACGCCACGAAAATGACAAAAATATATGATGACAAAATGATGTCATTCAATAAATTGATTTACTTATTTCGTTTTTCTATATAAATATATAAAATATATTACTAATTAAATACGAATTTAATATCTATTTGTGTTATATATATATTTGTTATAAAATAATCAAATAAAAGAACACTAAAAAGTAAACAATAGATCAAATCAACAAAAAGTTTTATAGTATCTTATTTTCACTCATGTAAGAATTCTATTTGTGAGTAATTGACATTCAATGCAATACAATAAATGAAGCTTACTTAAGTTTTTATTAACACATACATTAAACAACTTGCATAATGAATGAGAGGTTTTACCTCATAAATGAGGGAGGTTAGAATATGGACATTCATATTTATATATTTGTAATTCTCCCCCTCGGATGTCCATTAGAGAAAACTATGCCTCGTTAAAACCTTTATTAGGAAAAACTCTGTGGGATAAAAACCCAATGAAGGAAAAAGAGTATACAATCTCCTGTTACAAGTTGCCTTGTTAAAAACCTTTGCCAAAAAAATTCAGTGAGACAAAACATTGGTTAAAGGAAAAGAGTGCAACGTGTTTTGGACTCCCCTAATGGTAATATCACATTACATCTTTCAGTTGACGCATTCCAATCTTGTGTAGTAGTCTTTTAGACGTTGAAGTTGGCAATGCCTTGGTAAAAAGATCTATTAAATTATCACTACAACGAATTTGTTGAACTTCTATGTCACCTTTCTTCTTAAGATCATGGGTGAAGAATAATTTTGGTGAAATATGTTTCATTTTGTTACCTTTGATGTAATCACCCTTCAATTGAGCTATGCAAGTTGCATTATCTTTGTATAAGATAGTTAGCATCTTTTCTTATAAAGATAAATTACATATCTTCTGGATATGCTGGGTTAATAACCTTAGCTAAACACACTTTTGGCTTGCCTCATGCATTGCAATTATTTCAGCATGATTTGAAGAGGTAACAACTAATGTCTGTTTTATTGAATGTCATGATATGACAGTACCTCTACATGTAAATAAATACCCCGTTTGAGATCGACCTTTATGTGGATCCGATAAATATTCAGCATCACATAGCCAACTAATAGAGATTTTGAATCATTTGAATAAAATAACCCCCTATCAATGGTCCCTCTGAGATATCTAAATACATGTTTAATTTCATTCCAATGTCTACGTGTTGGAGAAGAACTAAATCTTTCTAATAAGTTTACAACGAAAGCTATATCAAGTCTTGTGTTGCTTGCAAGATACATTAATGCCCTTATGATACTTAGATATGGTACTTTAGGATCGAGAAACTCTTCATCATTCTCTCAAGGATGAAATTGATCTTTATTCACATCTAACAATCATACAACCATCGGGGTATTCAATGGATGTGCTTTATCAATGTAAAATTTCTTTAAGATCTTTTCCGTATAAGATGACTGATGGACATAAATTCCATATTTTAAATGCTTGATCTGCAGGTCAAGACAAAACTTTGCTTTTCCAAAATCTTTCATCTCAAAATCTTTCTTTAAATAATTTATTGCATTTTGAAGCTTTTTAGAAGTTCCAATAATATTTAGATCATCAACATAAATAACAAATTATCATAAAGTTTGATCTAGACATTTTTATAAAAACACATTGACAAATTGGATCGTTTTTATAACCTTCTTTTAACAAATATTAACTTAGATGATTGTACCACATACATCCAGATTGTTTTAATCCATATAAACTTTTATTTAATCTGATTGAGTAATTTTCCTGAGAAACTCTATATCCTTTAAGGACTTTAAATCCTTTAGGGATTTTCATATAAATTTCACTATCAAGTGTACCATACAAATAGGCTGTAACAACATCCATTAGGCACATGTCAAGTTTTTCACGTACTGCCTGACTAATAAGGTATCTAAATGTGATTGCATCCACCACAGGAGAAATGTCTCTTCATAATCAATGTCGGGCATTTGCGAAAATCCTTGTGTTACAAGTTGTGCTTTATATGTTACAACTTCATTTTTCTCATTTCGTTTTTGCACAAATATCCATTTATATCCTACCGGCTTTACATATTTAGGTGTTTGGACTATAGGTCTAAAAACCTTACGTTTAGAAAGTGAATTTAAATTTGCTTGAATTGCGTCTTTCCATTTTGGCCAATCCTTTCTATTTCTACATTTCTCAATAGATTTAGGCTCAGGATCCTCATTTTCTTTTGTTATTTCAATAGCAACATTATAAGCAAAATTGTTGTTGACAACTATATTTTTTCCAATTCTATCTTTTTCTTGAAATAACATGATTTATTGAGGTCTCGTTGTTATCACCATTTTTAGATACCTGAACCTCTTTTAGGGTTTTTGTATTACTTATATCTTTAGTCTCTTCTTGGGCACTTGCCTCCACAATATAACCATCTTGAATATTTGTTCCTTTCATTTTACAGGGATTTTTATCTTTGGAACCGACTGGTCTTCCACGCTCTAGGCGTAGATTACTTTCTTTTGCACTAATAGTTTTCCCTATTAGGACATCAATTTATATTGGAGCATTTTCAGCTGGTATGTGAGATTTTGTAATTCTCTTTAAGTCAATAAATGAATTTGGCAGTTGATTTGCAATGTTTTGCAAATGTATGATCCTTTGAACTTCTTGTTCACATTGACTTGTATGAGGATCTAATTGAGATAATGATGATCCATTCTATGTAATTTCTTTTACCAATTGTATTTTCTCTCCCCTAATGCTGGGAATGTTGTTTCATCAAAATGAAAATCAATAAATCGTGCAGTAAATAAATCTCCAGTTAATGGCTCAACATACTTAATTATAGAAGGAGATTCATAAGCAACATAAATTCCCAACCTTCTTTGAGAACCCATCTTTATACACTGTAGTGGAGTAATTGGAACATATACTGCACATCCAAAAAATTCTAAGATGGGAAATATTTGGCTCTTACCGAAAAGTCAATTGTAATGGGGAGCATTTATTATAACTTGTTGGTTTGAAGCGCACAAGTGCTTTTGTATACAAAATAGCATATCCCCAAGCTGTAATAGGGAGTTTTATTCTCATAAGCAATGGCCTAGCTATTAGTTGGAGGAGTTTGATAAACGATTCAGCTAAACTATTTTGTGTGTGAACATGAGCTACAAGATGTTTAACTTTTATCCAATTGACATACAATAATCATTAAAAGCTTGGGACATAAACTCACCAACATTATCAAGATGAATAGTTTTCATTGCAGAATCTAGAAATTGTGCTCTTAATCGAATTATTTGAGCAAGTGGTCTCGCAAATGCCAAGTTACGAGTCGATAATAAACACACATGTTATACCAGTCTGATTTTTAGTGGTGACAGAACAATGGTTTGAAGACCACAAATTTCCATCGTGTCGACTCGCAAATATTATTTATAGAATATTTATGGAGTCATTAGTGTTTTATTAAAATTTGGTCAAGAAATTTTAACGTTTTGATAGTTAATTAAAAAAAATGACTAAATTAAAAAAGGTGCAAAACTTGGAATTATAGCATTTAGATGATTTAATAGCCTAATTAATAAATGAGGAAGGATTTAAGTAGTGATCATACCCTAGTCATTATGGTGGGACGACAACTTAGTTGAAATTAATTAAACAATAATATGATCAATGGCAATTTTGTAATTTAAACAAAATTAAATGAAAATTAAAAAAATAAATAAAACAATTTTTACTTTCATTTCTTCTTCAAGTGATCGAAAGCCATAGCTAAGGAGAAGAAGAGTTTTGGTTTGCTTAATTCCTTTGCATGTAAGTATTTTTTGTCCATTTCTTGTAATTTTTTATATTTTTGAGATCGTTGCAACTAGGTTCAATTAGCCCGAACCTTCGTTTTCGAATGAATCTTGAATATTTTTTATGATAACTATGCATTTGAAGCTTTGATTGTGTTGTTTAGTGATTTTGTGAAGTTATTTTTGTTAGATTTTGATTTAAGGATTAAATTGTGAAAATGTCAAAATTCCAGGATTTGATAGTGAATTTGATGTTTATTAGGGATTGTCTAAGGGCCTAGTATATTCGACTGAAATGTTGACTTGTGAAAAATGGTTAATTTGATGATTTTCGGGTTAAGGGACTAAATTGCAAAAGTTGTAAAAGTTAGGGGTAATTGTGTAAATTCAAAAAATAAAAGGGTATAAAATGTAAATTGAATTGGAACATGAAATGTAAGCTAATAATAGAGAAATTTTACATTTCAGATCAAAACTCAGTTGATACTCGTGGAAAAAGAAAAATTACGGAATAATCCTTGAACTTCTACAACTACTACAATTCAGTCCAGGTAAGTTCGTACGGTTTAAAATTCAGCATCTATATATAATTGATTATAGTTGATGTAAGGTTATTTGAGAAATTTTATTGAATTTCAATATTTGGATTGGATTGAAAGCAGGATAGAGTACAATCGAGATATGGTCTGTTATGTGGGATTGGAGTGCAGATTATTGTGGAGTGATATGTATATATGTTTCCCGAGTAGGCTGGGGTTCAGCATTTGTTCGAATTCTCGTGTTATACTCCCTAATCTGGTGTGTTTTGGATGGATTAGCTTTTATGAGCATCTGGTGTGTTTCGGTTGGAATATCGATGTACTAATATCTGTAAGTTGTTCATCAAATTGTGAGTGCAAGTAAGGAAGATGTTTTAATACAAATATATGGTATGTGTTAATAGAATGTTGTGATTGAGGTGCCTAGGTTTGACAAATTGGTTGAATGTTGATGGTGTTATTTAACATACATTGAATGATAGTTTTTTTTGTTGTAAAATTGTATATACTTTTGGTATCAATGAAGATACATTTGGTTAGGCTTATAGAATTATTGATTTAGCATGTTTTTACCTAGTTAATGACATTTTGAATAGGTCTTTTGGCTAGTAAATGGATTACTTAGAGTCCAAGTAAGCCTAAAATGGTAAACTTGTTGTTTAAGGTGTATTTTGGGTTCACATGGCCTAAGATACGGGCGTGTGACTTAGCCGTGTGAGGCACACGACCTGGCGACACAGCCGTGTGTCATCTGATCAATTCTTTAGGGTGCAAGTCAGAGAGTTACATGGCCTAACACATGGCCTGGCACACAGGCCTGTGGGGCAAGTTACACCGCCTGGTACACTGTGACACAGCCGTGTGACCTTACTCAAAGAGTTACACAGGTGAGGACATGAGCTAAGACATGACCATGTGTGTAGCACTCCTAACACATATCCGCCGCCAGAACAGTGTTACAGAGCATTACCGAAACAAATATAGTTAATTCATGTCATTTACTATTCATAATTGATATCAATCATATTGTCCCTTAAATGGACCCTCGAGGCCCAAAATACGCATTAGAAGCAAGTTGGGACTAAACTGAAAACTCAGAGAACTTTTCGTAAAATTTCAAAATTTTTCCTAAGTGCAGGGGACACACGCCCGTGTGGCTAGCCACATGGCCAAGTGACATGCCCGTATCTCAGGCCGTATGGGCATTCGATGTCAGACACACGACCATGTCCCAGCCCGTATCCATACCCATGTAACTCTTTGACGTGGTCACACGGCCAACCACATGCCCGTGTGCTAGGCCATGTGAACAATTAAAATTTCAAAAATTAGGTGCAGTGGACTCATGGACAAACTACACGCCTGTGCGCATGGCTGTGTGTCACACACGGCTGAGACACATGCCCGTGTCTCTGCCCATTTGGACGAAAAATAGGCCATTTTCAAGGCCACTTTTCTCACCCAATTTGCATTCCACCTATAACATCATCCAAGCACATTCAAAAGCCAATTCACAACCCTCAATTCAAACCAAAACTTAACTTCCTTTATATACCGAGAAGTCTGAGGGATAGTGTAATGTGACTCTGACCAAGTTCCAACCTTCACGAGCTTCTAAGTACTATAAAACAGGGGAAAGAAAACTGAGCAAGCATTTAATGCTTGATAAGTTCGCATAAGAGAAATTAACTTACCATGCATATTCATTTAAAATTAACATATATAGTACTTCCAAGTCAACGTAATTAATACCCTATACACACATACATCCTCATCAAACATGTTAGTTACATAATCCATATAAATACCGAAAGATATAGATGAGCTGATCAATATATCATTTCCACATACATGATTTTATCTCTCCAAGTGTTCAATAAACATCTACATATCATATTTTTGTAGTATTTCTTATAGTAATTCATTTTAAATTTATATCATTTCATATCGAAACTTTACCCGTTGAATCATTTTAAAATATCGATGGATACATGGGCAATACACATGAAGTGTAAATTAGAGTAAATCTGTCAATTCATATTCAGGAGTGCTTACAAACGCACATAAACAGGAAGCTCATTCGGGCTAAAATAGGAAGCTCATAAGAGTCATATTCAAGAAGCTCATATGAGCCAATAACGGGTAGCTCCGAAGAGCTATTAATCAGGAAGTTCCTGATAGTCATATATCGGGAAGTTCAAGCAAGCCGTATCTGGAAGCTCACAAAGAGCCAATAAATAGGAAGCTCACGAATAGCCTATAATCGGGAAGTTCATAAGAGCTAAGGTGTGTCCACAACACATGTAGGATCACAACCTATCGAGATCCTCTGAAGAGCTATAATGGGAAGCTCGCAAGAACCATATAACGGGAAGCTCATGAGAGCTATTAATGGGATTCTCTTTTGAGCTATAGTGTGTCTGCAACATATACAAGACCACAACCAATACGAGAGCCCTGTATCCAATCGATTTTCATGTATTTAGATGGGATTTAATATTTATCGAGCATTTTTTTGGATATATAATTATTTTCATAAATAGATCAATTTCACAATTCAACATGCACATATACAACATTCCATTCAAGTATATAATTATACACAATTTAGTTACATGAACTTACCTCGTCACTTATTCGTATTCGAGAATCTTCTAATTCGATAATTTTTTGTTTTCCTCGATTCAATTCCGTACTAGGTCTATCCGGATATATACGGGTAAATTTAACTCAATTTAATATAATTCATATTCAATTCAATCCAATTCACATTTTAGGTAAAAAGTACCACTTTTCTCCTATACTTTTAATTAATTCCAATCTTGTCCATAGGCTTGGACAAATGAAATTCATGCAATTTAATCCGTATTCCAAGCCTAGCTAAATTTGTCATATAACAATAACAGTCTGTGTATTCCATAAAATTTAGAATTTTCCATGAATTCAACATCTTTCCAATTTAATCCCTATATCATGTTTTCTTCGAAATTCTTTAATAAAACACTTTAAAATACCCATCAACACTTCAATTTCACCATCAAATAACTTAGATCATATGAAATCATCAATGGTAACTTCCAAAATTTTCAATAAAATAAAAAACCAAGGTAAAGGTTACTTGGACCTAATTGTAACAAACACAAAAACATAAAATTTTTAAGAAACGAGTGAGGATTTAACTTACATGAAGCAAGAATTGAAAAACCAAATTAAACCCTCTTCAATGTCTATTTTTAGAGCTGAAAATGATGAAGAAATGTCTAGAATTTCTTTAATTTCATTTGTTTATTTTTATTTGGAAATTTTGTCTTTATTTCACACCATTTTTTGTCCTATTTTTAAGCCTATGCCACCCAGCCAATTACTTTAGGCATATTTATGCCTAAAGTCCTTCCTCATTTACCTTTTAAGCTATTTAATCATTATTTCTTTTAATTAACAAATTGTGCACCTTTTTCAATTTAGTCCTTTTTAACATATTAGACATGTAATCGGTAAAATTTCTCAACAAAATTTTCATACAACATTCCTATCATACCATAGACTATAAAATAACATTAAAATAAATTTTCTTCCGACCTCAGATTTGTGGTTCGTAAACCACTGTTCCGATTTCACTAAAAATATGTTGTTATAACTCTCTCCTTTTAAGAATTTTAGTCCTCAAAAATCTTACCAGTGAATAGATTCGGGTATTGCTTTCTCATTTTTTCTTTCAATTCCTAGGTAGCTTCTTCAATCTCGTGTCGTTGCCAAAGAACTTTTACTAAAGCTACCTTTTTATTTCTTAACTCTTTCGTCTCACGTGCCAAAATTTTGATCAGTTCCTCACTGTAAGTCATGTCAAGCTGAATCTCAACTTCTGTCGGAGAAATAACATGTGAAGGATCTGACCGATACCATTGCAACATAGACATGTGGAAAACATTATGAATTCTATCAAGCTTAGGTGGTAATGCTAATCGGTACGCAATAGGTCCGATTCTTTCGGTGATCTCATATGGTTCAATGAACCGTGGGCTCAGTTGTCATTTATGGCCAAACCAAAGAACTTTCTTCCAAGGTGATACTTTCAAGAATACCTTGTTGCCAACTTGAAATTCTATCTCTTTTTGTTTAAGATCAGTATAAGACTTTTGACCATCAGAGGCTACTTTCAGACTATCTCGAATCACTTTCACCTTTTCTTCAGTCTTACGGATTAAATCAACTCTGTGTATCTTTTTCTCATTGAGCTTTGTCCAATACAATAGAGAACCACATTTATAGCCATACAAAGCCTCGTACAGTGTCATTTTAATGCTTGACTGATAGCTATTATTGTATGCAAATTAATTTAAAGGCAGATACTTTTCCCAATTACCTTCAAATTCCAAAATACAACATCGAAGCATATCCTCTAAAATTTTTATCACACGTTCGGATTGTCCATCAGTCTGAGGATGAAATGTGGTACTAAAATGTAATTGTGAACCCAGAGCTTCTTGCAACTTATTCTAGAATCGAGATGTAAACCTAGGATCCCTGTCTGAAATAATGGAAACCGCCACTCCATGTAGTCTAACAATTTCAGAAACATATAACTCTGCTAATCTATCCAGGGAGAAATCCATACGTACTGGGATAAAGTGTGCAGACTTCGTCAATCGATCAATAATTATCCAAATGGTATCTTTCTTTTTCGAATATAAGAGTAATCCTGCTACAAAGTCCATAGTAACTCTTTCCCATTTCCATTTCGGTATCGTCACTGGCTGTAATAATCCAGATGGCACCTGATGTTCAACTTTAACTTGCTAACATACCAAACATCTTGAGAAAAATTCAAAAATATCCTGTTTCATTCCTGGCCAACAGTATATCTTTTTCAAAGCATTATACATTTTATTACTCACCGGATGAACAAACATAGTACCATTATGAGCTTCATTTAAAATCTTCTGTACAATATCTGAATTCTTTGGTAAATATATTCCTCCTCTGAATAGCAAATAACCATCAGACCCAATTTGAAATTCTGAATCAGATTTTAACTCACATTGTATTCGTTTAGCTTGTAATTCATCACCATTTTTCTAAGCTTCGCAAATCTACTGTAGAAATGTCGGTTTGACTTTTAACTCAGCTAAGATTGAACCATCATCAGATAATGACAACCGGGTATTCATTGCTCACAAAGAAAATATTGACTTTCTGCTTAAAGCATCTGCAACCACATTGGCTTTTCCTGGATGATAGTCGATAACCAAATCATAGTGTTTTAATAATTCAAGCCACCTGCGTTGTCTCAAGTTCAAATCTTTTTGCGACATCAAATAAGTTAAACTCTTGTGATCAGTGAATATATAACACTTTTCACCGAATAAGTAATGTCACCAAATTTTTCGGGCAAAAACAATGGGTGCCAATTCTAAATCATGTATCGGATAATTCTTTTCATGTGGTTTTAGCTGTCTAGAAACATAGGCTATCACTTTACCTTCTTACATCAAAACACAGCCTAAACCATTCAACGATGCATCACTATAAATCACAAATTCTTTACTCGATTCAGGCTGAACTAGAATCGGTGCTTTAGTCAACAAAGCTTTCAATCTGTCAAAACTTTGCTGACATTTATCAGTCCATTCAAACTTCACATCTTTCTGTAAGAATCGTGTCATCGAAGAAGCTATTATCAAAAATCCTTTTACAAACCTCTGATAATATCCAGCTAGTCCCAGAAAACTTCTTACTTCAAACACATTTTTCGGTGGTTTCTAGTCAACAATTGCTGAAATTTTACTAGGGTTAACTCTGATACCTTCAGCAGATACTATGTGTCTAAGAAAACCAATTTCCTGAAGCCAAAATTCACATTTACTAAATTTGGCATACAACTGTTTCTCACATAGAGTTTGCAGCACAATTCTCAGATGATTAGCATGTTCATCTTCATCGCGGGAATATACTAGAATATCATCAATAAATACCACCACAAATCTATCTAAATATGGTCTGAAAATTCTGTTCATCAAATCTATAAACACTGCAGGTGCATTTGTTAAACCAAATGGCATCACAAGTAATTCATCATGCCCATACCTGGCCTTTAAGGCTATCTTTGGCATATCTGAGTCTTTCACTCGTAACGGATAGTAACCGAAACGGAGATCTATCTTCTAAAATACAGTGGCACCTTTCAATTGATCGAACAGGTCATCAATACACAGTGGATAATTATTCTTAATAGCGACTTTGTTGAGCTGTCTATAAGCAATACATAATCTCAACGACCCATTTTTCTTCTTAACAAATAAAACCGGTGCACCCCACGGTAAAGAACTAGGTTGAGCAAAACCTCTGTCAGTCAATTCTTGCAACTGTGCTTTCAACTCCTTTAATTCAGTAGGAGCCATTTTGTAAGGTGTTATAGATATTGGTGTTGTCCCCGGAACAAGATCTATAGAAAATTCAACCTCTCTATCCGGTGGTAACCTGGGTAACTCCTCCAGAAACACATTAGGATATTCACAGATAGCTGACACTGATTTAATTTTTGATTCAGACACTTTAGTATCCAACATATAAGCAAGATAAGCATCATACCCTTTTCTGATATATTTCTGTGCTGATATAGCTGAAATCACATTAGACAGCCCATCCAGTTTATCAGATTCGACACGGAGCAATTAACGATTCAGACATTTTAACACAATATATTTCTATTTACAATTTACCATTGCATCATCCTGAGTTAGCCAGTCCATACCCAAAATTACATCAAATTTATCAAATGGCAACAACATCAAATCAGCCGAGAAACAGTAACTTCGTACCATTAACGGACAATTTTTATAAATTTTATCTACCATCACATATCGATCTAGGGGGTTTGAAACTTTAACCACGAATTTAGTGGACTTGACAGGTAAATTTTTAACAAACACTAAATTCGTGCAAATGTATGAATGTGTTGAACCAGGATCAATCAAAGCAGTAATATCAGTATCAAGAAGAGAAAAAGTACTAGTAATGACGTTTGGTGTAGAGGCATCCTCTCTTGCACGAATAGCATATGTCCTTACTGGTGCTCGTGCTTTAGATTTGACTGTTGAATCTATTGTCACACCTCCGCTACCACTGACATTGCTGGGGTGACTGGGTGGTCTACCTTTGGAGGCGGGGTTGTTTGGCTTTGAAGTTTGAACAATTTCCTTTTCAGGCTTTTCCAGCCAGTCTCTAAGATAATGGTCAAGAGAACCACATCTAAAACATACCCCACTTCTCATGCGACACTCCCCAAAATACAATTTATTACAATGTTTGCATCTGAGTTTGAGACTTTTAACACTTCCAGCACTTGCTTCTGGTGGGGATGAAGATCTCAGATTAAAGCGTTGAGTGCCTCGATCTCTCCTAGAATACATTGTAGATGTGACAAAACGATCATGATACTTCTTCAACTTCTTTGAAGCTGATGATTGTGACTTTCCCATAAATCTTTTACTAGAAATCCGGGCTTCCATCTTTGTCTGTCTATTTTCTTTACTTAACTCTTCGGCTTTATGTGTCTGATCAACCAGTACCACAAGTTCCTTTAGTTCCAAAATCCCAACTAATAGCTTGATGTATTCATTTAATCCCTCTTCAAACCGTTTGCACATGGCAAATTCAGTCGGGATACACTCTCTGGCATATTTGCTTAATCTGACAAATTCTCGTTCATACTCAGATACTGTCATGTTCCCCTGTTTAAGCTCTAAAAATTCTTTCCATTTTTTATCCAGGAATCTCTGACTAATATACTTCTTATGAATTCTGTTTGGAAAAATTCCCATGTAACACTCTCCCTCGGTACAACAGAAACCAGTGTATTCCACCATTGATAAGTCAAATCTTTTAGCAGGGATACATCATACTTCAAACATTCGGCAGATGTGCAGATAATTCATCCAAAACTCTGAGGGTATTTTCTAACCAAAAGTCAGCCCTTTCTGGATCATCTTCAGCAGTAGCTCTAAATTTTTGTGCCCAATATTTACGGATTTTATCTACCGGAGGCTTACCAGATCTAATAGGCTTTGTACCTTGTGACATACCAGAAACTGTTTGAGGAACAGGAGGGGGAGGTTGTTGTATAACGTGATTTGTTCTCAAGTATTTAGTGAACCATTCATTCATCATTTGAAAGAAGGCTTCTTTAGCCTCCTCACCTCGACCCTCAGTTACGGGCCTTCTACTACTTGAAGTAGCTCTTTGTACTGAAGCTTGACATTGCTCTCAGCTTCCTTGAAGTCAGCTCGATTGGACGACATTACTATATAAAAACATGTTTAAAATAGTCAAGAGATATCACACTATCACAATTTATATAATTAAATGTATAGCTAAACTCATACTTTCTATGTTAGTTTTGAGAATCGACTAAACCGTAGCTTTAATACCAATAAATGTAACACCCCAAACCCATATCCGTTGCTAGAACAGGGTTACAGAGCATTATCGAAACAAATACAGTTAATCTATGTCATTTACTATTCATAACTGACATCAAACATATTCAATCATATTGTCCCTTAAATGGACCCTCAAGGCCCAAAATACGTGTTAGAAACAAGTCAAGACTAAACAGAAAACTTAGAGGATTTTTTGCGAAATTTCAAAATTTTTCCTAGGTGCAGGGGACATACGCACGTGTGACCAAGCCGTGTGGCTCACACGGCCAAGTGACACACCCGTATCTCAGGCCGTGTGGGCATTCAATGTGAGGCACACGGACTTGTCCCAGCCCATGTCCATACCTATGTAACTCTTTGACTTGGGTCACACGGCCAACCACACACTCGTGTACTAGGCCGTGTGAACAATTAAATTTTTAAAAATTAGGTGCAAGGGATACACGGCCAAACCACATGCCAGTGCGCATGGCTGTGTGTCACACACGGCTTAGACACAAGCCCGTGTCTCTGCCCGTATGGATGAAAAATAAGCCACTTTCGAGGCCACTTTTCTCACCCGATTTGCATTCCACCTATAACATCATCCAAGCACATTCAAAAGCCAATTCACAACCCTTAATTCAAACCAAAACCAAGCCTTATTGCATAACATATAATCTTATATGTTCAAGTGTTTAAACTTACCAAATTCATACTTATGTATATAGGCAAGATTTTATTGATTATGCTAATTCAAACCTATTCATCAATAGATTTATATATTTCCCATAATATAACCATTTCAACACATATCGAGCATGATAAGGCATTATATAATTACATCAAAAATATGAAAAACACTAGCCATTCCAAAGGCAAGTTACAACCCAAAATATTTCATCACTTGGCCTAGAATATCCTATACATGCCATTATACCAAAAGTTAACTTGCTTTATATACCGAAAAGTCCAAGGGATAGTATGATGTGACTCCGACCAAGTTTCAACCTTCACGAGCTTTTGAGTACTATAAAATAGAGGAAAGAAAACCGAGTAAGCATTTAATGCTTAGTAAGTTCGCATAACGGAAATTAACTTACCATGCATATTCATTTAAAATTAACATATATAGTACTTCCAAATCAATGTAATCAATACCCTATACAGACATACATCTGCATCAAACATGTTAGTTACATAATCCATATAAATACCAAGAGATATAGATGAGCTCATCAATATACCATTTCCACATACATGATTTTATCTCTCCAAGTGTTCAATAAACATGTACATATCATATTTTTGTACTTCAAGTATTTCTTATAGTAATTCATCTTGAATTTATATCATTTCATATCGAAACTTTACCCGTTGAATCATTTTAAAATATCGATGGATACATGGGCAGTACACATGAAGTGTACAGTACAGTAAATCCATCAATTCATATTCAGGAGTGCTTATAAAAGCACATAAACGAGAAGCTTATCCGGGCTAAAACAGGAAGCTCATAAGAGCCATATTCAGGAAGCTCATGCGAGCCAATAACGGGTAGCTCCGAAGAGCCATTAATCAATAAGCTCTAGATAGCCATATATTGGAAAGTTGAAACGAAACAAATTGGGAAGCTCACAAAGAGCCAATTAACAGGAAGCTCACGAAGAGCCTATAATCGAGAAGTTTATAAGAGCTAAGGTGTGTCTACAACACATGTAGGATCACATTTATCGGGATGCTCCGAAGAACTATAGCGGGAAGCTCGCAAGAACCATATAACGAGAAACTCATGAGAGCTATTAACGGGATGCTCTTTTGAGCTATGGTGTGTCTGCAACATATACAAGACCACAACCAATACGGGAGCCTTGTATCCAATCAATTTTCATGTATTCAAACGGGATTTAATATTTATCAGCCATTTTTTTGGATGTATAATTAATTTCATAAATATATCAATTTCACAATTCAACATGCATATATACAACATTCAATTCAAGTATATAATTATACACAATTTAGTTACACGAACTTATCTCATCACTTGTTCCTATTCGAGAATCTACTAATCCGATACTTTTTGTTTTCCTCGATCCAATTCTGTACTAGGTCTATCCGGATCTATACGAGTAAATTTAACTCAATTTAATACAATTCATATTCAATTCAATCCAATTCACATTTTAGGTAAAAGTACCATTTTTCCCCTATACTTTTAATTAATTCCAATCTTGTCCTTAGGCTCGGAAAATGAAATTCATGCAATTTAATCATTATTCCAAGCCTAGCCAAATTTCTCATATAAAAATAACAGTCCATGTATTCCATAAAATTCAAAATTTTCCATGAAGTCAACATCTTTCCAATTTAATCCCTAAATCATGTTTTCTTCAAAATTCTTTAATAAAACACTTTAAAATACCCATCAATACCTCAATTTCATCCTCAAAATAACTTAGATCATATGAAATCATCAATGATAACTTCCAAAATTTTCAATGAAATCAAAAACCAAGGTAAAGGTTACTTGGACCTAATTGTAACAAACATAAAAACATAAAATTTTCAAGAAACGGCTGAGAATTTAACTTACATGAAGAAATAGTTGAAAAACTAGCTTAAACCTTCTTCAATGTCTATTTTTAGAGTTGGAAATGATGAAGAAATGTCTAGAATTTCTTTAATTTCATTTGTTTCTTTTTATTTGGCAAAATTTCCAATTTTACCCTTATTTCACACCATTTTGTCCTATTTTTAAGCCTACGCCGCCCAACCAATTACTTTAGGCATAATTATGCCTAAAGTCCTTCCTCATTTACCTTTTGAGCTATTTAATCACTATTTCTTTTAATTAACAAGTTTTGCACCTTTTTTAAATTAGTCATTTTAAACAAATTAGACATGTAATCGGTAAAATTTCTTAACAAAATTTTCATACAACATTTCTATCATACCATAGACTATAAAATAATATTAAAATAAATTTTCTTTAGACCTCGAATTTGTGGTCTCGAAACCACTATTTCGATTTCACTGAAAATGGGATGTTACAATTGTGTCCCTAGTTCGATTGTTACACGGCTTGAGACACGGGCATGTGTCTCAGTCATGTGAGGCAGACGGCCTGGCCACACAACTATGTGACTCCTTTTTTGCAAATTTTGCATATTTTTACTAAACTTTCCACACTGTTTCAAATTGGTCCCAAATTGTTTCTAGGTTATTTTTAGAGCCTGAAGGACTCGATTTAGGGACATTGTGTATGAGTATAAATGGTTTGTGATATGATTATTATATTGATTGATTAAATGTTCCAATATTTTTTTATTGTTTTGTAATACTCCGTGACCCTAATTTGGTGACGGAGACGGGTTAGGGATGTTACACATGTGACCACCTATTAGATGCATCTATCAATACCATAAAATATCTTAATGGTCCAAATGGTGGATGAATGGGCCCCTATATATCACCTTAAATACGTTCCAAAAATTGCAGGAGATTCAATCCCAACTTTAGCTGGTGATGGTCTAATAATCAATTTTCCTTGAGAACAAGTAACACAAGATAAATCCTTGAATTCAAGAATCTTCTGGTTCTTTAATGGGTGTCCAATTGAATTCTCGAATATTCTTCACATCATAATAGATCCTGGATGGCCTAATCAGTCATGCCAAATAGTAAAAGTATGTGGTTCTATAAACTTCAGGTTTATAGTAACATGTGTCTCAATTACATTAATATGTATATAATATAAACCTAATGAAAAAGCAAGTAGCCTTTCGAAAACAAAATCTTTCCACATTCAACATTTGTAATATATAGATATTCAATATTTTTCTCATTCATAGTCTCAATATGATATCTAGTAAGACGAATATCTTTAAAACTTAATAAATTTCTTTGAGACTTAATGAAATATAAAGCATCATCAATGGCAAATTTTGTACCTCTAGGTAATAATAAAATAGCTCTTTCGGAGCCTTCAATAAGTTTTTAACTACCCTGTATTGTTTTACATGGGTATCACTTATTGTCAAATGAGAAAAATATTTTTTATTTTTGAGTAACATATGTGTTGTAGCACTATCTGCAAGACACATGTCTCCATTGATTTTGGGTGCAATGAAATTTTATTGAATATTCATATTCTTCATAAAAACAAAAAAAATATAATATGAGAAACGTTGCAAATATTTATTAAATGTATAAATTATTCTTTATGCAAGAAAATAAATCATACTTAAAACAACATAAAAATGTCAAAATAACATCAACTTTTCTAATGATTTTCAAAGAAATCCGCCACATCTAGGTGAATATCTTCATCATTTGCCTATATTTCATCATTTTGGGATATAAAATTTGTCTCCATATTCTTTCCCTTCTTTTTAATAGATGCTTGATAAAATTTTACTAAATGCTCAAACGTACTGCAGGTACGTGACCAATGCCCCTTCATACCACATCGATAGTATATATTCTCAACAATCTTTGAAGGATTATTTTGCCCACCTCTTTCTTGTCTTTCATTTTTATTCTTTTTTTTGTGGTTAAAAGTATTGTTGTTATGACCACCATGATAACGATTACTAGTACGTCCTCGACCATGTCCCCCACTACGTCCACGACCACGGCTGTGACCGCGACCTCTATATTTTCCATTTTCATAGTTATTCTGTACTGCTACATTCACTTTAGGGAATTGTGCAAAACTAATTGGACGAATTCCATGATTTTTCATCAACAACTCATTATTTTGTTCTGCCACAAAATGACATGAAATCAATTCAGAATATCTTTTAAAACTTTTTTCACAGTATTACTGGTGTAGGAGCACATTAGTAGCATAAAAAATACTTAAAAAAACTTATAATCTAATACATCCAAAATTTTCATCATTATAAAAAGATACTACATGAAAAATACACTTTATATTAATTAATCTTGTAAAACTTAATAAATAATAAAACACAATGTGTCCCGTTAATTTTAATCATAATCATATATCATATAAACATTATGAAAACAAAATTGAGCAATTCATATAAAAAGTAATCACTAAATCCCAAAAACTTGTGCAAAACAATTGAAACAAAATTATGAGATTTTTTTTTAAATCATGCACTTCATTAATAATCCAATATCAATCTAATGTTCAAAATTTTAAAACAAAACATTTATCTAATAATCAAATTTCATTAAAATTTTTTTTGGAGAAAATAAATAAAATAACAAACAATCAATTATCATAATAGATCATATGAAATTTATATATTCTTTATCCACATGCTTAATATTACGCAAATGAAAATCTAATTTTACATATACAATAATTCCACAATCTTTAGAATAATATGATTTTTATAAATATATAAAATTATTTAAGTGATTTGTCCCTCTTGATCTTTTTCCTTTTGTTACGTAACTTCTAAGTGATGAATGCTATAATTTTCTATTAATTTTTGTATGTGTAATCCTTTTAGATAGAGTGATCAATTTATAATGATAAACTCTTAATCTGTTATGTCTCTCAAATACTCAAATAACAAATATAATTTAATTTACATTAAAATAAACAACTTAATCTAAATTAACCACTTGATTTTAGAGTTGATTGGGTGGATGATATATATAGGCTAACATTTTACAAAAATTCCTCGTGAGCCTAAAAAATTTCCCTTGAACATCATCGTTGTCTTCTTGAAACTATATTGGTAAATGTAAATTTTGAGTTTAAATTTCAATATTATTGGTATTTTTTAATAGAAAAACATAAAATGTATCTAAGAGAAATAGGATTCGATCCAAACTGTCAAAGGGTTATGATTCTATTGATCAGATATATCTAGTCCAATAATTGGGACACCTCAACCTCGAATATTGAATGTAGGATCTTCTTCGACTCAACTTTTTGTCTCTAAAGCTTTAAATTTGGCAGCTCTAGTTCTCCGAGTTCGTACGTACTCCAATCAACTGTGAAGGAACCTTGAAGAAAAACAAAAAAGAAAAAAAATCTTCATTGTATTTGCTACAAATTTTCCATCATTTTCAAAAACAAAAGGGAAAATTAAGAAAAAAAAAAAAGCGAAAAAAATTCCTCCATTAAAAAGCTTTGTATATAAGCAGGCAACTTTGTCGGCATGTTGGCCTTAACCATACCCCACAATCATAGAAAAAAAGAAAGGCAAAAAAGAAAACGTAGGTGAAAAAATGGCCTTAAAAAAGGAACCCAATGAGGCTTTGTGATAAACATTAGCACTAACAACACTTCCATCAACTTGTCATTATCAAAAACCCATCTACAAAAGGTGGTTGGCCCCTTCATTCCATTTCAAGCTCTCACGCTCAACACAAATTCTCTTATTAAACAAATCTCTCATTACTTACCTCTTTACCCATTGCCAGAAACACCGAGAAAAAAATGTGGCGTATGCTGGTGGTTTTGCGACGGAATCTTCAAAACATCAAGAAAACTCACCGGGTAGCCGATGAGAACATGGTTAATAACAATAATAACGGAGGCGAGATGCCGATTTTCATTAACAGAAGGAGATCTCATGGATCGTGGAATGGTTTTTCTGTGATTTGCAGCGTTGTTAGAGCTCCTCTTTCCTTAGTTTCTTGCTTGTCTCAACCCCATGTTAATGGAACTGATGGTGTGTGGGTGTCGAGTCATGAGTTTGCTCAAATTTCAGAGATGAATCATTTGATGGTAAGTGACAGCATGCGTTATGCAATCTTGATGTAAAAGAGAACAAGATTTGAAGTACTAAATTATAGAATTGTTTTCTTTCTTTCTTTTTAGATCTCTTGGGATTTTTATTTTTTGTTTTTATTAAACATCAGTCTTTTATATAGTATTTGTATGAATGCTAAATACATATATATATATGAAGAAATACATATTACAATAGCTGTAAATTTCAGGTTTTAATCATAGGGAACAAAATCATGAGTTTGTCTTTGTATTGGGTGTTTGCTTGATATATTTATTTACTCTGGTTTTCAAGATTTCTTAGTCTGTTCCTTCAAACTATAAATCAAATCAATCTAAACTATAATTTTATTATGCTGAAATAGAAAAATCTCCCAAAAACCCTAACCTGATGCTTTTGCCACTGCCGGGTATCAATGCTACATGTACTTAATTAATAATAAAAAAAGAGAAAAAGATAAGTTGGAAGCATTATTTCCCATAAATGAGAACATTGTTTATTTACTTTTAATTTAATTATATATTTTTAATATTCTTTTATTAAAAAAGATAAGGTATGAAACAGGTATCATTTGTTTTTATCAAATCATTTTGCATCTTAAAATATTTAATAATTAATTATGAAATTTAACTTTTTTGGGGTGGAAAAAAATGTAATCTTTTACAAATAAGAGAGTTGGGAGATTAATTTAATTGGGGTGCTTATATTTTTTATTTATAAATTATCGTCACTTGGTAATAAAATAAGAAATCAAATCCATAAAAATTTTTCAATGAGAATAGCATCTCTTTAAATTAATTTTAAAAAGTCTATAACTTAGCTAGGATCACTAGCCTTAGCTCCCCGCTCACGCAGAGGATTTACAATATTTTCAATAATTTATTTGATTAAATAGTAATTAAATTTAAGTTGCAAAATTCATTAGTTAACTATTTACTTAATTATTTTAATGATAATGATATTAGTAATAAATTTTAATATTTTTGTTAAAATTAAATTTAGTTACAATAACAGTTTAGAATTTATTAAGTATATCAAATTTTAATACTTGATATAATTTTTTTATTTAATAATTTTATCATTTATCAATCTTAAATCAATTTATGAGTTAATATCCAAACTAATAATTTTAAATACATTATTTAACAATAAAATAATAATTTTATCTTCATATAAATCTATAACAATAAATAAATAATATTTTAAAAAAATAACCATCAACACAAATATACTAAATTTCAAAATTAAAAAAAAAAGTACAGGGATTGATGTAGACAATTTTCTCTCTTTTCCCCACTCAAACGGAAAATAACCTTGCAAATGTAGGGAGAAAAATACCATGGAAACGTCAATTTTTGGAAGCGAATCTTCTTCAGTGTTCTATGTATGTTGTTTTAATATATAGTTATAGATGTTAATTTTATACATTATTACAAAACATAAATTGATTATAGGATTATATATAAAAGAAAAGCTCTTAAAAATGTAAAAAAAATCAATCAATTTTAATATTTTTAATATCTATTTAAATTTATAATATTTTTTTCTTATTTTTTAATCATTTTGTGGAAAAAATATTAGATTAAACTAGAAGCTACCATGTATCACCATTTAATTGGTCCGTCAATTTATTTTAACAGTCAACATGGTCAATGAGGGAAATTTATTTTAATTAACAATAGAGACTTAATTGGATATGAAATTAATATTGATATAAACTTATTAAAATTATAAAAAATTGGAAAATTATTTAAAATATTTAAAATTAAAAAATATATTAGAATTTTTAAGAAATAATAAAACATTGTAAAAATTATAAAAAAACTATTAAAAATATTAAAATTGATATAAACTTATAAATATTATAAAAAAAGAGTCATAAAAACTTGAACTGGACCAGTTAACTTGAAGTCAATAAGGGAATTGGTCCGGGGAAAGCTATTAGACCGGTTGATCCGAGAACTAGATGGTTGAACTAAATTTTTTTTTATTTTTTTAATATTTTTATCAAACCAAAATTTCATTATCCAACTATTAGCTTAAGTCAGAATGAAATATTCTAACCAAGATTTCTAAAACTGGATCGGTGGTTGAACCGATCAGGCCACCAATTTGTTAGTTCAATTGATCCATCCAGTTCAAGTAAATAAAACATTAAAAATAAAAATAAAAATAAAAAATTCAGTTTAACCATCCCAAGTCAATTGATCTATTGCCTTTCTTTGAACCGATACCCTTGTCGATTTTGATCTAATCAGTCCAACCGACTAATCCAATCCAGTTCAAATTTTTATGATTTTTTAAATAATTTTTTATAACTTTATATAATTTTAATACTTCTAATAATTTTTATGATTTTTATAGAATTTTAATATGTTTTTATAAAATTTTAAATATGTTTGATTAATTTTATAGATTCATTTATAAATTATTAGAATTTATTAATTTTTTTTATATTTTTCTAATATTTTTATTATTTTTATATTTTTACAAGTTATTATCAATTTTTATATTCTTTTAATATTTAACATTTTTATACATTTTTATAAGTTTTCTAATTTTTTATTTTTTATAAAATTTTCTAATTTTTATGATTTTTAATTATTTTTATGGAAAATATTAGATTAAACTAGAAGTTGTCACATGTTACTGTCTAATTGATCTTTCAATTTATTTTAATGGTCAACATACCCTCAATGACGAAAATCGTTAACGAATGGGCTTAATTAATTATTTTAGTTAAGAACAGGGTTTAATTGGGTGTCAATTTAATACAATGACTTAATTGTTTTTTTTTTACATTTTCTAGAGGGCATTTTTGACATATAAGCCTACATTAAAATATACTAGCAATCATATCACATACCTATGCATGTGGAAACCACATATTTAGTACACATGTGAGTTTAAAAATAACATACAATAATTAATGAAATGTATAGTTTGAAACTAATTAATTATAATAACACATGAAATATGTACGATCTTAAAATTAAAAAATTAAATTATGAGTAAAACGAAATTTAAGCACATAAATACATCAGATAAATAATACTAAATGCACTACAATTATTTATCATGATTTTTCTACAATTGTGAGTTAGTGTCGAGTTGACTTGTGACACCAACTCAATTAACAACATTATTAATATTCTAAATCTTATCACAAGCGTACGCATACGGAGACTATGTATTTAGAACACATGTGTGTTTTAAAATGACATACAATAAATAATGAAACGTATGACTTGAAATTAATTAGTCATAATAACACATGAAATATGTACGATATTAAAATAAAAAATAGATTAAATTGTGAGTAAAACGAAATTTAAACACATAAATACATAAGATAAACAATACTAAATGCACTACAATTATTTATCATGATTTTGTCAACAATTGTGAGTTAGTATTGAATTGATTTGTGACACCAACTCAATTAACAACATTATTAATATATACAATTAATGAAGATAATAACTTGTGTATATTAAAATAAAAATGTATAAAATGCATTAAAATAAAGCTTTAGTTGAAAAACAAATTTAAGGTTTTACTAATCCAATTGGTGTGGGTGCAAATCCCATTATATGCATATTTTAATTGGTTTTTGTTAAAATGAAAATGCTAAAATACCCTCAAACAGTACAACTTATTTTAGTTATGGAAAGACATTTCTATAACTTTCTAACATAGTTGGTGACCCGATTGAGGAAGACTCTCAGTAAAATACTTAATAAGTAGTACGTATAAATATACAACTAATGGAGATAATAACTTATGCATATTAAAATAAAAATGTATTAAATATACCAATATGAAGCTTTGATTGAGTGGTAAATTTAAGATTTTACTAATCCAATTAGCACAAGCTTAAATATTATTTTATGCATATTTTAATTGGTTTTTGTTAAAATGAAAAGATTAAAATGTCATCAAATAATATAACTTATTTTACTTATGGAAAGACATTTTCGTAATTTCCTAACCGGATTGGTGACCCAATTGAGGGTGAACAAACTTAGTAAAACATTTAATAAATATTATAGATAAACAATTAATAGAGATAATAACTTGTGCATATTAAAATAAAAATGTATAAAATACACCAAATGAAGCTTTAGTTGAGTGGTAAAATTAAGTGATTATTAATCTAATTGGTTGGGTTTAAATTTTATTATATGAATATTTTAATTGATTTTCATTAAAATGAAAAGACTAAAACACCATCAAATAGTATAACTTATTTTAATAATGAAAGGACATTTTCGTAATTTCTTAATTCAATTGGTGACCCAATTGATGGTGACACCAACTCAATAAAATACTTAATAAATAGTATAGATATAACATAATTTCTTTCTTGGTATTCAAACAAAGTTGAATTAGCGTAATGATTTATTAAGCCCTCCAACTTTACATAAAAAGTTATTTTAGCCCTATATTAAAAATTTTACCTCCCTTTAACTAGCAAGGGAGAGAGATGGAGGATTCTTATTTTATTTAATATTAATATAAAATTTAAATTTATTATTATATTTTTAAAAATATCTTTTTATTTTTATATATATTTTTAATTTTTTTAGAATTAGGATTAAATTGAGAATATTTGTAATTTTGAGGATTAATTTTTTAAAATTATAACTAAATCAATATAATATATAAAAGTTGATGGCTAAATTTGTTATTATATTACTCTTTTTAACTGTCATGTTAGCTTGCCGTTTATAATTTTAACGGAAGTGACCAAAATGATTGAACTATGTATCATAGGTGCTTAAAGTACACATTTTTATTTTGGGTGCCTAAAATTAATTATTATTATTATTATTATTATTAGGTGAATATTTATATAATTTACTCTAATTTTTATGCTCTATTATTTTCGAACTTATTTGTTTTTTGTATTAGCATGCATTGAGACCATGTTTCCTTTATATTTGTAGTCAATTACTTTTAAAATAAAAATTGAAATTGAAAAAAATTTCAGTAAGTCAATTTCAAAATCGACTAGGTAATCAATCTAAGATTTGCTTAAATTAGGATTATATTTGGTGTCTTTTAATTATAGAATGATTTATACATACACATTCTTATTGGTTAAATTGGAGATCAATACAAATTTTCTTTAAATAAATAGTTTTACTAAAATTATTGAAAAAGTGATTAAACTAACTATCATTAAAAAAAAAACAAAGACAATTTTCATAACCACAATAAAAAGAAAATCAATACAAATTTTATTGACAACAATTACAATAACCATTTTCCTGAAATTTGGATTTTAAAAATGAATTATTATTGCTCAAAATTCAAAGATTCTTTTAAGTCAAAGTTTGACAAAATTGTTAGGATTTGAGGATATTTTCAATTGGAAGTTCACTCAATTAACTTAATAAATTAAGCATACGTATCAACATTAGAGAGTGTCAAATGTCACAAAAATAATTTGTACATCAAGGATTGTTGTCTCATTAGCTTATGCACCTTTGTAATATAATATATATTATTATATAGAAAAGTTATAATTAATTTTAAATTATAACCTTCTCTCATATTTTTATTTTTTAAAGAAATTTTATAGAGTCTATGTAGATAGTAAAGAAATTGACATTTATCTATAATATAAGTGTGAGCTATATAGGTGTTCTTTAGAGATTTATAGTATCAGTGTTTAAAATTGAGACAAACACATCTCAGAAAATTGTAATGCGAACATAATATTTATTTTCTTATTTAACCAAAACCTTGTAATATATATGATATATAAATAATATATAAATAACTTTAAACTAAAAGTCACCTCTAATGAATTTCTTTAGATGGGGAAGCTTTAAATAGCTTATACAAATAGTGAAGAAATTGATATTTATTTATAGTATAAGTATGAGCTATGAAAGCGTTTTCAAGCAAAAGTAAGATTTATAATATAACTGTTTGAAATAGAGATTAAAATGTGTAAAAAATTATAATGTGAGCATTGTAACACTCCAAAAATTAGGGGGTTAGAATTTATAAAATCATTATGAATTGAGCTTTACTATTAGTGGTTAAGAACTTAGTAAAACCCCCAGAGAACCAAGATTTAAGCTCCACTCTTTGCATTTTTTCGTCTTTATTTTTTAGCAACTAAAGATGAAAGCTAAGCTGGTATAATAAATAAATGTGGTAGAAAATAAATAAGAAATGATTAGCAGCCCAGTGGTCAAGCATCACTCCATTCTCCTTCGTGTCCTAATTTCTATTCACATAAATTTCCTTTTATTTAACTCTAAAGTTTGCCTAATTTGCCATTTGGTCCTTTCTCTATTTATAATAGAATTTTGATTATCCTTTTCAACCCTATTTAGAATTTCTTTTCTCTCTTCTTTAAATACATATTTTTCTTTTATTTTTTATTTTTATTTTAAATAAATTTTCATATTCTTTTGCTGGAAATCTATTGTTGAAATCTCGAACTCGAATTCAATCCCGTTCAATCTGTTCTTTGTATCAATTTAGCAAAACGACGTCAATTTCCGTTCTAACGAGCCAAGATCGTGTTATGGAAGAAAAATCTAGCAGCAATCGAGCACCAGCTGAGCATTACAAGTGTCTTTATAATTATGTTATTTTTAGTTACTTTAATTGTTGTAAAATCGTTAAGTTTTGGGTCTTTTCATTATATGAATACGGTGCATGTTTGTTTAGAGTGGGTCGATATAAAACAATTCGTTTTGATGGACAGTAACTGTTTAAGTGAAACGGTGCAGTTTGGAGAACACCTGGACTCATAAGTGCCAGGTTATTTTGAAGATGTTATTGTAACACCGCAAACCCGACCTAGACGTTATGGCTGAATCTGGAGGAGCTACATTGACTCGTTTTAAAAACTAATTAAAAATCAAGCTTAGAAACCGTGTGACCTGAAATCTTAATTTGTCTAAGCTCATACGAGTTTTAAGAAATCTCAAATTTGAAAACACCTATTTCATAGCATGACCTCTTAAACATTTATTCATAAAACCGATGAAAGCTTTCAGAAATCACAATCTAACTTTAGTAATCATGTGATTTGAAACTAGTAATTTTTGGCAAAACTCTTACATTGTTATTTAGAAAAACTCATGTGCGGAACTTATTCATTTTACAAAAAAACATTTAGTTTGATTCTTAATTTTGTAGCAGATATTTTCAAAGTTTTTAAGTTTAGAAAACTCAATTCCAATTTGTCAAATTTGTATGATTTTGCAATTTTACGTTTAAAAACACCCAAAAACCGACGAACAGATAAAAAACCCAAAAACAAAACCAAATCTGAAAACTTAACCCAAAAATAAAAAGTCCAAAAATCTTAATTAAAAATAATTCAAACCATCTTATGTGGGAAACCAATCCGAGCTCCCGTACGCCGTCCGGTCCTAAACTTACTAGTTACCTGAGAGGAAAACGTACAAAGAGTGAGGTTTACAAGCTCAGTGTGTAACACACCCCAAGCAACAAATCAGATACACATAAATCAAGAAATATATTTTTAGATACATATTCAAACATATTCTCATATACATAATCAGATTTATTTTCATAATCAGATACAGATGCATATCTAGATTTAGATACAAATGCAGACACACATGCAATCACATATTCTACCCCCATCCGCTACACACCAACTCTGTCCAACCAATCACACCAATTAGGGCTACAAGAGTCTATCCATCCAATCACATCGATCGTGGTGGTATGCCACTCCTAAAGGTGCAACTAAGCTACCAGACAGATATTGCGGTTTAATTGCTAAAATTATGGTAATACTGCTAGAATACACTTCCTCCAGCACATATCAAACCCACCCCGATGCACATGCATAAATAAACTAACACATAGATTCCATAAACAGATGTCACGCATGCTTTTCATACGTAATCATACTTTTAGAATTAACAAAACACAAATTGTACATGTATTTTTCTCATACCTTACTTATTTCACGTATAGACACATATAAACAGATGTCACGCTTCAAGTCTTATTTAAGCAAAGCGAACCCCATGGAAGGTCTAATTATGAATTCCAGAGTCAAACGGGCCTAGATGGAAGTTTTTAAAAAATGGGCCCACATGCTCGTGCGGCTCACACGGCTTGACACACCTAGCCCATGTGGCCCATATGGCCTACCACACGCTTGTGTGACCCACACGGCCAACCACAAGACCGTGTAACCCACATGGTCTGGCACATGGCCGTGTGACCCACATGGTTTGCCACACGACCGTGTGATGTCGACAGAATACTTTTTGGCTTTACGCCATTCGCTATTTTTTGGGTTTTTGTTACACACTTGGTCAATTTTTGAAGCTAACACCATAACGAAGATTCGAGCACTTAAAACGTCATCATTCAAACTGAGTTTAATTAACAATGATTCACTAAAATCCCAATCACAAATTCGGCCACTATAGTTAAATTTTAGGCCTTAACCCAAAACTTACTAGCCATTAATCGAAGGTTTAAACACACACCTAACAGAACAATGATCCTAAAATTCACTAGTACGCCAGAGAATTACGTGTCTCCTGCCTCAAAATTTTCTCCTAAACGGATTCAAAAATAGTTAAACCGAAAATCCATAATAAATCCACTAACTACACTTAACAAGAATTATGAAAAATAACCAAAGAGTACTTACCAACCAAATGCTTAAACCACACGAAGGGAAAACTGACTGGGTCGACGTCAAAAATGAATCAAAACCAAAATAATAGAAACATAGATAAGCAAGAATAAGTAAAGTTTTTGCAACAAATGAATAGAATATTGTGGTGCCCCAAACCTTTGTTAGAACAGATCGACCCGAATTTGGAACGTCACGTTAGCCACTTACGTGACTCTCTTTACCAGTTGACCAACACACCACAAACTAACTATCACACCCATAAAAAAATTCTTAAATTGATTATTTTTTTAACAAACAAACCTAAATCATGCTTCGTTCGTCATAATATAACAAAAAGGACCAAGGGTAAAATTTTAATTTTAAACAACATTAATGATAAACACTTAAATCGTAAAATTAATCCCATGAGTTTCCTGGGCAATTTATTTTAAGCTATTAAAGAAAATTGTAACTAAAAACGACATTTAAAACTCATTTAGTTTCAAAACAAATTTTAAAGACTAAATAAAAATTTTATTGAAAATATCCAGTAAAAACATTTTAAGAAATTGAAGTTGCCATATTAAAATTCAATATACAAAACCAAGTCATGTAAATTTTCAAAGCGTTTCGTTGTAAACATTTGTCCGAACCAATTTTAAAAGTTCTAAAAACCATTTAGATCGTCCATACTATCCATTTACAAACCATTAACAGTTCAAGTCTAAAACCCTTTAGATTAGTCTCAAATTGCCTTCCTTAATGAGTTGGAAACACATCAAACATACTGAAGGTAAATTGTTTTGCTTTGGATCATTTAGTAGCTCATTTCTCCTCGATTCAGCTATATCTCTGCATTATTAAACATAAAAGAGTGTGAGCTTTTTCAGGCTCAGTGAGTGCTCAAAGATTGCCACAAGTAATCACAGTATACAAGGTTAAAAGAAAGCATACAATCACAATTAATCATGGTAAGCAATCAAGCATAATTCATAACATTCGCATTGATATGTTGGCACAATGTGATCATGAAGCATATATACAAAATATATTACATTGGATAACCGAATTCCCAAATACGACCAATATAATGTGTAGAATAAATCTATCATCCACCAAACACAGCCTCTAAGCACAACCAATTTACCCTCCAAATACAACCATATGTACCTTCCAAACACAACCAAATATGCCCTTCAACAACCAAATATACCCTCCAAACACAACCAAATATACCCTCCAAACACATCCACTTAAACATGTATACTTACTACTTTATGCACATTTTCACATACCACACAACTCATGTTCATATCACATTTTCAAGTCTCATATCATATTCAATCATAAACACATAACATTTTTACTGTCACCTCAATATACATCACATAGCATATCACATTTAAACATCATTTGCAAATCATTATTAATTTAGGTAGAAACACTTACTCATGGAACTTAGTATAGATGATTAGGGCACTTAAGATCCCCTTTAATACTTTTATTTGTGCATAATTGTAGCACATAAAACCATTCACCTTGTCAATACCTCTTGCACAACAATGTCAACCAAGCTTTCTTTCCCTATCGCCTTGCTCGTGGAAGCTCTCGACGAGTCTGAAACTTTGAATTCACATTAAATACATTACAAACACATTATAAACAGCCTCAAACACGTTTAAATCATATAAAAAACACAAACCAAAACTCATCTATCATACTTACTGAAAACTAGCTAGATTTGTTGAAAATACGATTTCACCACTCAAATCTAGTTTCTAAACCTTAATTTTGATTCCAAACATCCTTAATATTATCTAATTACATATTTAAACCTTCAATTTAGGCCAATTACATGGATCTCATTTTTCAGAAAAATCAAGCTAAACATTTTCATTAAAAGGGGGAAAACGTCCAAATCCTTTGAATTCATTAAAATTGACTTTAAAAACCTTTTAATAAGATCAAAATAAGTTGAAAATAGCTTTGAAACTGAAACTTACCTTAGTAAAATGAGATCCACCATTTTCAAGCTTAAAATTAACTTAAAATCAAATGATTTATTGATATTTTGATTTAATCGATTAAAACTCAATTTGAAAAGCTAACACACTTAGTTTGATAATGAAAAGTTAGAATGTTACCTCAATTTTTCAAAATCGACGAGCTACGAAGCTAATTCGAGTTTTGAACTTGTGAAGAACTTTAGAGAAATTGAGGTTGAAATCATGAGTATTATTCAAAATTGAAGAGAGATTTTATGTTTGGAGAGCTTAAAAATCAAAGAGAATGTACTAATTTCGGGAGAAAAGTTTTGATTTGGTGTTTGAAAATTTTTTTTGAAGAAGATGAAGAATGGGAGGGAAGGAGACGGTGGGGGTTGTTATAGAAGGAAGATAAACAAAATTTTTAAGGGAAAATTGCATTTCAAAAACTTCCAATTTTCCCTTATTTTTCAATTCAATCTTTAGTTTAATTAAAACAGATTTTTCTTGATTATTTTCAAACCTGTTTTAAAAAAAATCCATTTTAACCAAATTAATTTTCGAACACTTAATTTTAATTTCTTACCTAAAACTATTAATTCTATTTATTTTAATATTTTATTTAATTAATTCATAATTATTTAAATAATCTAACTTTATTATGGTTTTCAATTCCCTAACCCCCGATTTACTAGCCCAATTTTTAGGATGTGGCAAAGATTTTCAAAAATAACCACGGGGAAATCTTACGCAAAAACAGAGGGACTAAAGGGAAAGAAAATGAGGGAGAGGGAGAGTAAGGAGAAGTGGACATACTTTTGGCAAGAGATTTTAGGGAAATCAATTTTTTTTTAAAATAATAAAATAACACAAATAAAATCATATCTTATTAGATTTTGCCTTAGAGTTCAAAACAGAAAATAATTTCCATTAAGCAGACATAGGGATTCGAACACAAGACCAAAGGGTAAGCTGAAGCCTTACCATTGAAGCAATAGGCTAATTTTTGTCATCAATTGATCGAATATATTATTTATGACAGATGATCAAGGATAAGAGTTAAGACAAAAATAACAAAAATTCAAGGGAAATATTCGAACCTAGAACCTCTCACACACAATCACAACACCTATGCACCAGACCAAATTAACTCACTTGACATAATTTCACAATCTTAACTCAAGAATCAGAACGTGACCACTCTAGGTTTCAATAACCCAATTTCTTCTAACTTGATTTTTGGGATGTGACAGTTATTCTGACACCAAGGAAAGAAGGGTGTTTAAGAAATTTCATTGATAGAATTCTCAGTCTCTTTCTTTCTAATTCTCTCAACTCTCTCTTTCCCTCTCTCCCCCTATGTTTCTTCTGGAAATTTTATGTTCTTTTCATTACAAGGTATTAGAGCCACTCTTTTCTCATGGCCAAAGAAGGCATCACCACCAGACTTCAGAAGGAAATGAGACAAATGCAACAAGAGCTATCTCAGTTACAGCTGAAGGTTTCTCAGATTGTCACCAAGATCGACTTGCATTTGAAGGACTTTCATGAAAATATCAAAGGTGAGATTTATTTAGAACTTCATTCACTCTTTGAACAGTATTTTGGTTAGTCACCATTGGCTAATGTTGTGGGAGCTAGGGTAGACAAGGGAAAAGACATTTTGGGAGGCCATCTGTTAGGGGCATCTAACTATATCTCCTATGACGGATCTCGAACATATGAATACATCTCCTCAAGTAGTTCAAACTGAGCCGGCAAATAAACTTTTGAGGTTGGATTGTCCACGTTTCAAATGAGGTAAACTTTATGGGTTGGTGGGCTAAGCTTGAGCAGTTGTTTAAAGCTAAATGTGTGGGAGACCTAGCTAAGGTGAGAATGGTGATGCTTCAATTATATGGGAAGGCTTTGGATTGGCCCCAATTCTTTGTGTAGAGAAAAAATGGTTTGTATCAACTAACTTGGGAGACTTATGCTCAAGGATTACAGGAAAGATTTGGATTTGACACCTTCCTAGATCTTATGTTTGAGTTGGTTGCCTTCAAACAATAAGGCTCTGTGGATCTTTTACATGATCGCTTTGTAAGGTTACTAAATCAGCTATAACTATCAGAGATCTACGCTTTGAGTATTTTTATCAATAACCTAAAACCCGAGGTTGGTCAGTATTTAAGGTTATTTAAACATCAGAACTTGGTAAAAGGGTACTTACTAGCTACACAAGTGGAGGGCATATTGATGGGACCATAAAAAAAGGGTGTTACTGTAGATAGTAGTATAGAACAGTTTAAACCATTGTTGCCTAGTACCAAGGTGCATCAGTATTCAAGTGGGGCAGTAGAAGCTAGAGGAAAATCTACTCATCCTGTGAGTCAAAGAGCCCCTATCAAATCTCTATCCCAGGCTGAACTGAATGAGAGGAGGAAAAAGAGACTTTGTTTTTAGTGTGCTTCCAAATACACATGATAGTACTAGAAAGAACATATGTTTTCTCCCTACTTATTGGTTAATTTTTCCCCATTTAGTTATCTTTAGCTCATATTTTAGCACTTTCAGTTTAATAAATTGCATTTTATAACTCAATGGATCTTAACCTATTTATCCTTAATTTTGTCATGTTTCGGTACTGATGTCGTTGTATGAGTATTTCCATATTGCACCCAGAATTGTCGCCATACCTGACAGCTGTCCGGATAATAACAAAAGGGTGTGAGCTGTTCAGTTTGGTACAACCAACTTGTACGTATAGAGGCAACATGATTCTGATGAAAGGACACTTGTGTTGTTTGGATAAATATTAATATTGACTTGAAAAGGAGAAAAAAAGGGATTATCTTCTTCAACCTATCTTTTGAAACTTTTCGACTATGGCGACTTAAGCCTCATTCGGATGAATCGACATGAAAATGATACAGATTAGCTCTTGACGAGGAGCCCTGAGTGAAACAGAAGAATGAGTTAAGAGATCAAGTCGAGATTTTCTAGGAATAGTACTCTCCACTTGTTCCTTTTATATTTCTTTCCTAAACAATGGTGATTACTTTCTATTTCATGTTTGTACGGAAGTATACATGATTTCTGGGTTAAATGTTATTTTATTCAATCTTGCTTCTACTGTTTAATCTTTGGGTTTGAATATTTTTAGCATGGAAGTGTTATTGCGGTCACTGACACTGGAAAGTGCAGCGATAGTTCAAGCTAACAAGCATGACAACGGAAGTTGCTTAAGCATGACAACGGAAGTTGCTTGAGGATTAAAGGAATTTAATTCACTTGTTCTTAATAGTGTTTCATTTCCATCAACGGAAGGTGTGGTTAATGTGCATGTTTAAGTCTTAGATTAAATATAAAAGTTAAGCTTGGTAAGATATTCATTGCAATTTAATGCATTGACAATCACCTATCCTTTTATACCTTGTGAGCACTTAGTATTTTGTTGAATATTCACGTTGGGGATCCTAGCTTATCATTATCATATTTTATCTTATTGTTTTCAAGTTATTGCTTCGACAACTACTCTCACAATTTATCTCGTTTCTATATATTTATTGATTAACATTGATAGACAAAAGAGAACCATCCTCGTGGGATCGATATTCGACAGACTCATATCTGTCTACTATACTTGCATTGATAGTGTACATTTACACATTATTGCTGTGACGTTAAACAGTCGATCAACACACCAGGCTACAAATATGCCAAGTCACAATTATTCCAACTAGTAATCAAGGCTCCACAAGATAGTGAGGGTGATGCCAAGAGTCCAATTGCTTAAGAGTTCTAGGATTGCAAGGAGTAGTTGGAACCAAGTAATAAAGACACAGAACCTACTTTACCGATTTTGTCCTTACATGCTTTCCAAGGGTCTCAAGGGCACAACACGATGAGATTCTCAGCTCATATTGGCTGAGTTCAAGTGATTGTTTTGGTGGAATTTGGAAGTACACACAACTTCCTAGACTTTAAGGTGGCTAGGAGGTTGAATATTCTAGTAGAACAATCTACTCCACTGGCTGCTATGGCAGCTAATGGGGTTAGACTATCTACACAAGGAATTTTTTGAGATGTCCAAAGGGAAGCATAGGGCTCTAGTTTCATCACTGATGTTTTGATAATTCTAGTGAATGCGACCTTGTGTTAGGTATCTAATGGCTCTTATCCCTAGTTTCTATCATTGGGAATTTTGCTTTACTAAGGATGTAGTTTAATTATGGTGCCAGACTCATGTTCTTCGAGAAATTGTTCCTAGAAGCTTACAAGTGATATCGAGGGGGTCAATTATCCAAGTGCTTTAGTTTGGCAGGTTTGAGTCCCTAGCCTATGCTGCTTTCTTCCTGCCAGCAAACATCCTTAACCTTGCCTCATTCACAACTAACGCCAGACTTGCAAACACTCATTACTAAGTTTGGTAGTGTGTTCTAATTACCCTTAGGCCTACCTCCTGTTAGACTACACGATCATTGAATTCCCTTAGTTGATGAGAGCCAAGTGGTGAATGTTAGGCCCTACAAGTATCCAGCAATCCAGAAAGCTAAGATAGAAAAACTTGTCCAAGAAATGCTACAGAATGGAGTGATTAGGGATAGTAATAGTCCATTTGTTTCACCTATTGTGATGGTGGAAAAGAAGGATGGAAATTGGCAGTTGTGAATTGTTTACAGACAGCTCAACCAACTGACCATCAATGACAAGTTCCCTATACTTGTTATTGAGGAGCTACTTGATGAGTTGGGTCAGGCTTCCTTCTTCTCAAAGTTAGATCTAAGATCAAGCTATCACCAAATCAGAATGTGTGAGGAAGACATATGCATGACTGCCTCTAGAACATATGAGGGGCACTACGAGTTCATAGTGATGCCATTTGGCTTAACCAATGCACCCTCAAGTTTTTAGTCATTAATGACTTTTGTTTTTAAGAACTATTGAGAAGATTTTTTCTACTATTTTTTTGATGATATACTACTGTACTCAAGGGATTAGTCAAAGCATCTTAGGCATCTAAAAGAGGTTTTGCAACTTTTAAGGGTGAACCAGTTGTATGCAAAGAAAAGAAACTACATTTTTCGCACCACACGAATTGTATATTTGGGACATGTTATTGCTACAGACACAATTAGCATGGATTAATCAAAAGTAGAAGGGGTTTTAAATTGGCCTACTCTTACATCTATTAAGGAGTTAAGAGGATTTTTAGGTTTGTCAGGCTACTACAATAGATTTATCAAGGGTTATGGTGTATTGGCTAGACCCCTTACTGCACTCTTGAAGAAAGAGGTGATCTGGCAGTGGGATGATTAGCTACAAGGAGCCTTCCAACAACTAAAGGAGGTTACCTGCCAAGCACTAGTGTTGACATTACCTAATTTTCAAGAAGATTTTTTGTGTTAAAATCGACTCATGCGGTCTTTCAACAAAAGGGGAGACCAATGACCTTCTTCAGTAAGGCTTTAGGGGCTAAAGATCATACCTTGTCAATATATGACAAAAAGATGCTAGCAGTGTTGTTGGCTATAAAAACGGGCATCCTTACCTAGTTGGCAGACATTTCTTCATGAAGACAGATCAACAAAGCTTGAAATTTTTGTCTAAAGAACAAGCCGTCACCCGATATCAACAGAAATGAGTGGCTAAAATGCTTGGCTATGATTACTCCATTTCCTATAGGAGGGGAACTCAAAATACAGTTGTTGATGCCTTGTTGAGAAAACCTAATGAGCAAGAAGGTCAGTTGTTCCAATGTTCTGGTAAAATGATACTGATTTGGTCTGAAATGTGGGATAAAATTTTGGGTGTTACTTCAATTGATCCTAGGCTACTATAGTTGCGTAAGGAACTAGAGCAACAACCTCATCTACATTCTAAATACTCCTGGGATGGTAAGGCTCTAAGAAGAAAAGGAAAAGTGGTAGTAATGCATAATCTCAAGCTAAGGAAGTCCATCTTTGAACTCTTTCACGGGGAAGCTATAAGGGGTTATTCTGGAGTACACACTCTTCCTTTATTGGAAGGGACTCTCTAAGGCTGTCAGAGGTGGGTGAGAGAATGTGTTACATGTTAGACATGCAAGAGCGATAATGCAACATACTCGAGGTTGTTACAACCCTTGCCTAACCTGGTCGATCTTGGGCAATTGTTAGCATGGACTTTGTGGAAGGCTTACCCTTGTCTAAAGGCAAGAGCGCCATTCTAGTGGTAGTAGATAAACTGACCAAATATAGTCACTTCTTGACCCTGGCACATCCCTACATTGCTGCAACAGTGGTCCAAACCTATTTGGAACACGTATATAAGTTACATGGAGCACCTGCCACAAATGTGTCTGATCGTGATAAATTGTTCATTAGTCAATTTTGGCAGGAACTATTCAAATGTTTGGGCACCAAGCTACACCTATCAACTGCCTACCACCCCTAAACAGGAATTTTAAATAAATGCTTGGAAGGGTATATAAGGTGCATGACAAGGGAAAAAACTTTTGAACAGGTAAACTGGATTCCTCTTTCAGAATGGTGGTACAACACAATTTATCATTCACCCATTTCCACCATCCCTTATGAAGCTTTGTACGGCTAGGAACCACCCATTCACCTGCCTTATTTAGTTGGTTTCTCAAACAGAACTCTCTAAGACAGGGAAATAATGAAGAAGTTGCTCCAATTTCATCTAAATATGGCTCAGGAGGGAATGAAACAAATGACAGATAAGAAGAATTCAGACAGGGAATTTGAGATTGGGGACTTAGTATATTTGAGGTTCCAACCCTACAAGAAGCATTCCATGAGAAAGTTGAGGAATAAAAAAATATCTCTAAGGTACTTTGGAGCTTATCCTGTAGCAACTAAAATGGGGAAGGTTGCCAAAAAATTGAAGCTACCAAAGGGTGCTAGGATCCACTCCACTTTCTATGTTTCTCAATTGAAGAAACATGTTGGAATAGAGATTAGCTCACCTGCATTACCCTTGTAGGTCCAGATGGGGCCCTTACTAAAGTGTTAGTTCAATAAGGTATAAGTTTCCAGATGATGCAACTTGGGAGAATTGTAATGAACTGCATCAGAAATATCCTTCTTTTGATCCTTGAGGGCAAGGATAAGCTCTACGAGAGGAGTATTTGTTATCGAAGAAAAGTTTAGCAGTAGTCGAGCACCAGCTGAGCATCAAAAGTGTTTTTATAATTATGTTATTTTTAATTATTTTAATTTTTGTAAAAACGTTTCATTTTGGGTCTTTTCATTTTAAGAATACGGTGCATTTTTGTTTAGAATGGGTCGGTATAAAATGATCCATTTTGATGGTCAGTAATTGTGTAAGTGAAATAGTGCGGTTTGGAGGATACTTGAAAGAATGAGTGCTAGGTTGTTTTGAAGCTGTTATTCTGACACCTTTAAGGCACCAATCAAGGAAAGGAGGATGGTTAAGCATTTTGATTGACAAAATTCTTAGTCTCTTTCTCTTTAATTCTTTCAACTCTCTTTCTCTCATTCTCTCTCTCTCTCTCTATTTCTTTTGCAAATTTTTTGTTCTTTTCGTTACAAATCGACCCATTGTAGGTGACCAAATCAGATTTGGATGTAAGGACCGTCATACAAGACCCCCAAAACTTAGGTGTGTGTTTTTTATGAGAAAATTGAGGCAAAATTGAACCCAGCCCAGACCACACGGCCTGACACACGAGCATGTAGGTTTCCGTATGGACCACACAACCTAGACCCTTCCACATGGCCATGTGACTGACACGGTCTGAGCCATTCCACACAACCATGTGCCTCTATTTATTAAATTTTACAATTTTGACCAAAAATTTTATGTTTTGCTCAGTTTAGTCCCTGCACACTATTTTTAGGGAATTAAATTATGCAATTAGATCCTTGATTATATATGACATGCTAGAATCCATGAATAATAAAATTAATATGGTATTTATTTGTATCTATGAATATTTGCATGAACTATAAATCATATATGTGTTACTCTATATATTTGTTTAACCGTATGAATAATATGCCTTAAATTATTTTCGAATTGAATGTTTGAGTATTCTTGAATTTGTTATTGATTTTCCATGTGTTAGAACATTAAATGTTACAATATATGAATGCATTAAATTGATTGTATTGCATTGCATGAGATGTGACATTATGATTGGAAGAAGTATACGGAAGTATAATTGCATTTAATTATGCACTTTGCATCCACAAAAAAACAGATTCCAACTCCGTCCATTTTACCATGAAATTACAACCCTCTGGCAGCTTTTATCTGTGAGTATGTTGTGCTTCCACAGATATTGGTAGGTTTTATCTACATTATTTTGATGTGTACCCACAGGTAGAGTAGATTCTAACTGCGTCAGTTTGCTGGGTGTCCATAGCCATTGGCAGTAGAAACTGTAAATTAACAATGGTTTATCTACGTCCTAAAGTGATTGAAGAAGAGAGTTCTATGGAACTCCCATTATGGAGTGTAGCGATGAGGTAGGATATGTTCTGTATGAAACCAAAATTGAATGACATCTTTGATATTATGAGCATACATGTCAAAAGTTATGTTACGAGATTTATGTGTATATGAATCATATATATTTATATAAATAAATGTGTGAATATCCTATGGGAAAATCTAAGAAATTGATTATTATGATATCTGAAATTGTGAGTTCTAATGCTTAACTGATTGTTGCATAGAAAAATTGTACTATCGAATTGAATTGTTATCTATGATAAATATGTGCACTAACATTTATTATACCTTAATATCTGTCTATATTGGTTTTATTGTAAATGAACTCACACTGAGCTTTCATAGCTAAACCCCTTTAGTTTCCTTCTTTTCAAATAACCCATAAGTAGGAGGGCTCAACTCGAAAAATTGATTTCTATATAAAAGCATTTTAGACTGACTATTTTATAATTCAAATTATTTGAAACTATATTTTTATTGTGACATGGGTCTAAGGTTACGGTTTTTACTTAGGTATGCATGACATTTAAATCATTTAGGCTATTAGAATATGAACTTTTATTTATTTATGCATGAAACATGGTCTTTATTAAAATCACGTTAATAACACTTTTTCGCTGCTAAATTGTAAATGTGTTTTGTTAAGAAAGTAATTCAGATTTTCAACTAAATTTTCAATAGTAAACACCGGTATAATGAAGATGTTAAACTAATCTTTTTTTAACTCTTGAGTTTTTCTAAAAATAGACTAAGCTTTCTTCTAAGAATATTTGTTTTAATTAAATGTTTTAAAACTTTGATAATTCTGCTAGACCATTTCAGTGGTTGATGTAATCTCCCGAATTCGGGACCAACATCTAGGCCTGTTTAGGGAGGTTACAAGCTTGATGTTTATTTCCATACTTAGCCAAAACCGTGTTTTATATATATATGATTTATATACATATTTGACCATTAAATATAATTTGTAACATGAAAAGTAATGATTATTACTTGGTAATTTGACAATAGAGTCTTTTTAATTTCATAAAAAGAGTTAATTGTAACACCTCGATACCCAACCCAATTGTCGGGTTCGAGCTACAAGGTACCACATTTGTTGCCGGAGCAACTACGATCAAATTTACATTCAATCACAAACCTGTTAAACATTCAAATATAACTAAAACATGTGTATAAAATGATACATAATCATTTTAAGGTATTATTCAAGCTTATGAAAGCTCTTTTAGTAACACGAGATCGAAATTGGATTGAATTGTAAAGAATGCAAGGTTTTTAGTTGACGTCGCGACTTTGGGATTTCCTTGTCTCGACATGACTCTCTGGAATGGCTCACCGTGATCTCGTAGCAACGACGTCACCACTAGAATCCTACTGTATTCCTTGTCGTGACGTTGAGAGTACGTCGTTGTGACGAGACTCACTGTTTTCACAAGAACCAACTTGGTAAAAGTTTAGGAGACTAGAAATCATATATAAACACATTCCATACAACCATATCAAGCACATACCAAAACAGTCAAGCCAAATTATGCATAATTGGTACTTTCAAATACCATTAAACTACCAATTTCTAACATTAACTAATAACTTATACCACTCATATATCCAAAAACTAACCAAAATTCATTAAAGATCATAACAAAAAATATTAAGGTTTAATACTAACCAGATGAACACACTCAAACACAAATTCAAAGAATTAGCATAAGATTATATCATATACAACTTAACCATTTGAGACAATTAGCCAAAAGTCCCTAGGTACATGCCAAAAGACCAAAATGAACCATTTTATACAAACTAGTTGGGTCGAAAACAATAGTCTGGATGTTGACTTCAAGTCTCAAGGCTTCGAGAAATGCCTGAACCTGCGCATGGAGAAAACAAATTGTACGCTGAGCAATAGAGATTTAAATAAACATTAATAAGACATAAATAATAAGCATCATAATAAACCAATTCGTGTTTACAAGGTGACAAGAAATTTCCAACCATCACTTGCATATGGAAAATACTTATTATATCAAGCTCAAAACAACCTTACCAATATTTCATTTTATTTATAACTACCTTAAACTCATTCAAGCATTAGCAATCATTTAATTCATACTAATTTCATACCATTCCATTATCAAGCATTCATTTATACAACATACAATATGCCATTAGAATCATATCATTTGTGTACCAAGACATTCATCTCTTATGCTTTGGTCTTTATATCATTCGAATCGGCTCTAAAGTCTGATGACTCATTTGTATTCACAGCGGCCTCAAGGGCTTGTTTACAACTAAATCACATTTTGATAATGTATCATCCTTATTTCAGTCCACTACCATATCCAGATTATTTATTATCTTATGGTTCATAATCCCCATTGACCTGACTCGAACTTGAACGGATACTTGGATCGTCCAACCAAAACACCACACTGGCACTGAAGTGCATCATCAGATAAATTGAAGTAGAGTTAATTGGCACGTAAGTGCATACTGGCGCTCGAAGTGCGTATTGGCACACATAGTGCATTCTGGCACACGAAGTGAATCTTGGCACGTAAGTACATAGTCCCGTACACAATCCAATCCTATGGCATGCCAACTATATTCGACTCAGCCCAACTAGTTAATAGGGTATAGTATTCAATTACATTTATAATTTAGTACACATAATTTTCAATCATATCCACCATCGTTATTCAATTCGTTATCAACCATCGTAATTCAATTCGTTATCAAGTCATATATAATTCATATAATTCAATACATATTTTCACTCAATTCCATAATACATATAATATTTCAAACAATTCATTTTGTTTTACATTTTATTCACTTTAGTCCTTTAATTCAATAATTCAAACTCAAACCAATAGTTCAATTTATCTTCACATACTTATCTAGACAGTCTTATATATAGATAACATGAAAATGCATAGTTTAAAACAACCTAAAATCATAAATGTACAAACCAAGATTTTTGTACGTTACTCGTCGACGATTTTCGCTTTTCTTTTCCCTCTTGATGATTCAATGTTGTTGTTAGCTACGAATAATCATAAAACACATCACATTATCAAATTCCAACCGAACCAGAATTAAATACAAGTTTTTACAAATTTTGCAAATTAGGGCCTCAGATTAAAATTTGATTTCTCCAAAACTCATTAGAGACCCTTTATTTTCTATCCCTACCAACAATTCATAATAAATTTTCATTTTATTCAATTTGGTCCCTATGGTACGAAACTAATGATTAAGCTTTACAATTTAGTCCTTTTTCATAAACTAAGCTTAATTTATAACATTTTCACACTAATTTCATTTAATTCTCAACAATGTGAACTTTCAAAAATTTAAAAGTTTTACAAATTAGTACATGGGTTGGCTAATTCAAGATCCCACGACCTCAAATCTATAAAAATTAAATAAAAATGGCTAAGGACTTACTTGAAATTAAGGGCCAAAAGTTAAAAACCAAGCTTCCCACCCTTCAATGAAGAAGAAGAAGAAGAAGAAGAAGAAGAAGAAGAAGAAGAAGAAGAAGAAGAAGAAGAAGAAGAAGAAGAAGAAGAAGTTTCCATCTTTTTCCATATTAGCTTAATCATGCTTAATTAAGCTTTAATCCTTAATTAACTTAAACTAATGACATCTAACATCAAATCTCGCTATCATCTATTTAAAATAGGTTTAATTTCCATTTTAGTCCTTTGGATAATTGCTATTTAAGTCCCCAAGCCTTAATCTAATTAAAAATCTATAGCGATTAAACTTTTGCAAGTTATTCCTTGAGCCATTAATACTCACAATTTCGGTTAAATCACTTAACCAAATTTCAATTCATCATTACTTTAGCTTTTTAAATATCCTTATTAAATATTTACAGATTCGGTTTATGAAAACGAGATCCCAAAACTGTCTTTTCTAGCATCACTAGAAATCGGGTCGTTACATTAACAAACCTTTATATGTCTTATTTGTATTTTTAGGCGTAAGGGTGTAAAAAGCCCTTGAGCTTTAAAAACAAATTAGGTCCCTCTTTTTCCACTTAATTGGGTACTTAAACTAAAAAAATGCATTAAAAAAAAGGCTCTTTAACTTGTACTTTAATGGTCAATGACTCCTAGCTTTTAATTTTCTTTTCTTTTTTTCAGTTAACTATGTCATGTGTCAGCCAAGGTTGTGACACGCAGTATAAAAATGATAAAAATAAATAAAAAATTAAAATATTGAAAATACAAAATTTTTATAAAAATATAGAAAATATTTAAAATTTACTAAAAATTTAGAAAAAAATATAAAAATTGTTACACAACATAAAAATTATAGAAGAATTTTATAAAAAATATAATTTTCCTTAAAAATGCTCTTTACTACATTTTATAATATTTAAAGTTATTATCCCCGCCACGTGTCACGTTATGATTACGGCACGTGGTGAAAAAATCAAAAATTAAAATCAATAAAAATGATAAAAATATAAAATAATTAAAATAATTATAAAAATATGTAAAAGTTATTGAAAAAAATATATAATTATTGAAAATTTATAAAAATATAAAAAAATATGTATTTATGTTTGAATAACTACTATCAATCCTGCCCGTCATTGAATAACAACTTAAAAAATGGTCATGGTGGGGGACTATTCACGGGCCATTTACATGACGTCGTTGTTCTTTTTAATGTTTGAGATGATTAAATTATATATTTTATATGTCTTACACTATTTTTAATTTTTTTAATTTTTTTAAAAAATTTCTACAGTTTTTTATAATATTTTTATAAATTTTCTAATTTTTATATTTATCATAAGTTCATAATGTATTTTTTAATAATTTTCTATAATTTCATTTTCTAATATATTTTATATTTTTTTTCTAAATTTTCAATAAAATTTAAATACTTTTCTATATTTTATAATTTTATAATTTTTATTGATTTAATTTTTTTATCATTTTTTTCACCACGCGTCACAACCACGGCATGACAAGTGACGGGGATAATAACTTTAAAATTGTTAAAATGTAGTAAAGTACATTTATAAGGAAAATATTTTATGATTTTTTATAAATATTTTCTATATATTTTTAATAAAATATGTTTTTTATTTGTTTCAATATTGATTAAATATATTTTAATTTTATAAATTCTTTTTAAATTTTAATATAAATTCAAACCATACATAATTAACAATATGATTTTTTAAAAATTAAAATTATTTTTAAATATATATCTAAAATGTAGCTGAATTTGACATGGTTTAAGTAAAAGAAAAATTTAATGTTTGCTTAAAAAATAAAAAGAATGTTTGTTATAAAATAAGGAGAGATAAAGAGAATAAAGAACAAAGAAAATATGAAAGTAATAGAGAATGTACTTTATTGATCAAAAGGGATGATTACAATGCTTCATCAAAGTCTCTATTTATAGGCATAAAAAGTATAAAAAAAAAGTAGAGATCTAATTCTAATAACTATTAGAATTTAAAGTACATCAAAACTTTATCTTGATCATGATGAACATCCACTTAATAAGGTATTCGTAACATTCCCCCTTGGATGTCCATTAATAAATAATGTGTCTCATTAAAACCTTATTAGGAAAAACCTTGTGGGATAAAAACCTAATGAAGGAAAAATAGTACACAATCTTCTATTACAAGCTGTATCATTAAAAACCTTTACCAGGAAAACCCAATGGGACAAAACCTTGGTTAAAGGAAAAGAATGCAACTTGTTTTTAGACTCCCCCTGATGGCAACATTATATTACATCTTTGAATTGAAGCATTCCAATCTTGTGTAGTAGTCTTTCAAATGTTGAAGTTGGCAATGCTTTAGTAAAAAAATCTATTAAATTCTCACTAGAACGAATTTGTTGAACATTTATATCAACTTTTTTCACAAGATCATGGGTGAAGAATAATTTTGGTGAAATATGTTTCGTTTTGTCACATTTGAGCTGTACATGTTGCATTATCTTCGTATAAGATAGTTGACATCTTTTCCAAAAAGGAAAATTACATATCTTCTAGATATGTTGGGTCAATAACCTTAGCTAAACACATTCTTGACTTGCCTCATGCATTGCAATTAATTCTGCATGATTTGAAGAAGTAACAACTAATGTTTGCTTTGTTAAACGTCATGATATGATAGTACCCACACATGCAAATAAATATCCTGTTTAAGATCAACATTTATGTGGATCTAATAAGTATCCAACATCAGTATAGTCAAATAATAGGGATTTTGAATCATTTGAATAAAATAACCCTATATCAATAGTCCCTTTGAGATATCTAAATACATGTTTAATTCCATTCTAATATTTACGTGTTGGAGAAGAACTAAATCTTGCAAACAATTTTACAGTGAAAGCTATATCAAGTCTTGTGTTGTTTGCAAGCTACATCAATGCCCCTATGGCACTTAAATATGGTACTTCAAGACCGAAAAACTCTTCACCATCCTCGCAAGGACGAAATTGATCTTTATTCATATCTAATGATTGTACAACCATCGGAGTACTTAATGGGTGTGCTTTATCCATGTAAAATTTCTTTAATATCTTTTCCATATAAGTTGATTAATGAACATGAATTTTATCTTTTAAATGCTCGATTTGTAAGCCAAGATAAAAATTTGTTTTTCCAAGATCTTTCATATCAAATTCTTTCTTTAAACAATTTACTGTATTTTGAAGCTCTTCAGGAGTTCCAATAATATTTAGATCATCAAAATAAACAGCAATTATCACAAAATTCAAACCTTTTTTTAAACACACATGGACAAATTGGATCATTTTTGTAACTTTTTTTAACAAATATTCACTAAGACGATTGTACCACATACGTCCAGATTATTTTAATTCATATAAGCTTTTCTTTAATCTAATCGAGCAATTTTATTAAGAAACATCTTTTTGGGATTTTAAATCCTTCAGGGATTTTCATATAAATTTCACTATCAAGTGTACCATATAAATAGGATGTAACAACATCCATTAGATGCATGTCAAGTTTTTCACGTACTACCAGACTAATAAGAAATCTAAATGTGATTGCATCCACCACAAGAGAATATGTCTCTTCATAATCAATGTTGGTCCTTTGCAAAAATCATTGTGCTACAAGTCAAACTTTATATCTTACGATTTCAACAATTTCATTTTGTTTTCGCACAAATACCCATTTATATCCTACCGGCTTTACACCTTTAGGTGTTTGGGCTACAGGTCCAAAAACTTTTTAGAATGTGAATTCAATTATGCTTGAATTGCATCTTTCGATTTTGGCCAAACTTTTCTATTTTTACATTCCTCAATAGATTTAGGCTCAAGATCCTCATTTTCTTTTATTATTTTAATAGCAATATTATAAGCAAAATTGTTATCGACAACTACATTTTTTTTGGTTCCATCTTTTTCTTGTATTGACATAACTTATTGAGATCTCTTTATTTTCATCATTTTCATTTTCACTTTTAGGTACCTAAATCTCTTCTTGAGTTTTATAATTAATTATGTCATAGGTCTCTTCAGGAACCCCTGCCTCAATTATATGACCATCTTGAATGTCTTCTCTTTTACTTTTACGAGGATTTTTATCTTTGGAACCGACTGGTCTTCTAATCTTCAGGCATGGATTACTTTATTTGCACTAACAGTTTGCCCTATTAGGACATCAATTCATATTAGAGCATTTTCAGCTACTATGTGAGATTTAATGAATTTGGTAGTTGATTTGTAAAATGAATCATCTATTGAACTTCTGGTTCACATTGCTTTGTACGAGTATCGTAGATATTGATAATTCATTTCAAGTATTTTATTAATCCAGCTTTTTATCCTCTCCCCCTAATGTTGGGAAAACTGACAACTCATGTCATAATTAAATCTCGAATTAATAGCTCAAAAGGAGACTCATATAAATATACATTCCCAATCTCTTATTATGACCCATCTTCGTTTATTGTAGTGGAGCAGTAGGAACATATACCACACATAAAAAAAATTGTAATATGGGAAATATTTGGCTCTTGACAAAAAATCAATTGTAATGGGGAGTATTTATAATTTATTGGCTTGATGCGTACAACATGTAAATCAATACAATCTAATGTTGAAATAGAAAGTTTTGTTCTCATAAGTAATGATTTAACTATTAGTTGGAGGCATTTGATAAACAATTCAGCTAAATTGTCACACCCCAAACCCAGCCTAGACGTTATGAATGAATTTGGCGATGTCACATGGAAAGGGATTTGAAGACAAGATTGTCGAGTTTAAAAACCATTACAATAAGTTAGCTTTTATTTAATTCGAAAAAAACTAGTTGATTTGCTTTAAAACTTGTCTCTTAGCGGAAGATTTTGTAACTAATTAATTTAGAGAAAATCGTTTCTATTTATGAAAAACCTTAGTTTTTTAAAAAACATTGTGTTTTGTAAACTGTGTTTTGTGGACTTGCAGTTTTAAAAAAATCCATAAAAAATAGTATAAAGTCCCAAATTTAAAGCCAACTAGTCTATAGTCCAGAAGATACATCAAAAACCCCAATTAAGTAATAAATTCTAGGCATTAACGAAAAACTGTCTAAACTTTACGTGTGGCCACTGTTAAGTATGGGGATTACCTGTACAGATTAAACAGAGAAAGGGTGAGTTTTCGCAAACTCAGTGTATAATCCCCACAGAACAGATGCGTACAGATAATCAAGAGAATTCAGTTAGATACAGTCTGGGGCCTGTCCATCACAGAATCAGTTTGGGCCTTAGCCCATTCAGATACAGTCTCAGAAATACATTACGGCCTTGGCCGTTATCAGATACAGACTGTAGATACAGTAAATCAGAATCCTACCCACCAGCCTCTACACACCATCTCCGTCGAACCCTACACACCATGTGGGAATTAAATCAACCCACCCATCCCTACACACCATGCTGTACTGAAATGCGGCACATAATCAGAAGGTTGCAGCTGAGCTGCCAGATAACAGGCCTAATAGCCTTTCAGACACTTCCTCCAAATATCATCAACTCACCCCGATGCCATGCAACATACAAAATATGTCATGCCATTATGCAATTAATAGTACATACATTCAGATATCATAAGTCATGCTCGGTATAGAAATCAGACAGACAGATCACACATACAGAGATCTAAGTAAAGCTTACCGACCCTACAATAGGTCCATGGTCGACTTGAGCGACCCGTGCAACCTTACAGAACTTTTCAAAAAAACGGGCTCCCATGCCCATGTGGCCCACTCGGCCCAAATTGGCCTCGGCCACGTGATCCATTTTTAATGTAACCCGTGCTAGTTAATTATTCATATATGTTTTCACTATTTACTTATATGTTTCTTCAAAGTTGTCTACTTGAGTCACTGTTACTAAATTATTTATATCTTGAGCTACAGAATTCCGAATTAAGATCCGCTTGATGTCTTTGAAACTAGACTAAAATACCTTTCTACCACAAAATTTATAGAATTTTTGGTTCATCCAATAGGTACAGTAACATCTTAAAACTTACTCTTGTTCTGTTGTCTGACAGCTTCGTCCCTTCTTTTCTAAAAATTAATTATCTTTTAGTACAAAATTTGAATGATGTTTCCATTTGTTTTTATTGAGAATATACTCATTAATAATTTAAACATGTAAATTTTAACCCCTAATTATTTTTCTCCAATTTTTGATGATTTTCCAAATTCAGAACAGGGGAACCCGAATTCAATCTGACCTTGTCTCACGAAGTTTATTATACCTCACGATTTACGATTCCATTACTTACACCATTTCTTCTATGAGAAACTAGACTCAATAAGCTTTAATTTCATGTTTTGTGCATCCACTAATTCGATTTCCACAATTATGGCGATTTTTCAAAGTTAGCCTACTGCTGCTGTCTAAACAACAAGCAATTTCGGCTTTACGCCGAATCCCTTTTTTTTGTGTTTCTGGTACACACCTAGTTTTGTTTGATGCTAAAACAGTCCCTAAGCACTCCAAAGCCTATAATCAAGATAATCAACATCAATTTAAGGGATTTACAAGCGAATTGACAACTAAGAACAACATAAACACAACTTACCATCAACGATAACCCTCCGTTTAACTATTGTTAAGACGAGAACACTGAATTCACCAGTCCGAGCCTCTCCCTACGCCCAAATCGCAGAGAAAAAATAGTACCACTTTTGTCGCTAAGAGATTCATGACAGAAACGAAGAGAAACACTTATCGAAACTAAGCAAGCACTAACCACGTGCGAAAACGAAGGAAAATAAATGGATTAGGGAAAATCAAGAAGAAGAAAAAGAAGAGAAAGATGGAAAAACTCAAAGAATTTCGGCAAGGGGAGAGGGAGAAGAATAGACGGCAAAATTTATTTGGAAAAGAGATTCAAAATTTTATTATGGGAAAAAATAAAATAAAATCCCGATAACCCCCAAAATCCTTTAATCTTCTCCCCTAATTCCCACTACACATCCACTACTCAGAATCCCCTTATTACACAACTCTATCTCGAAATCTGAGCCAAAAAAATACCCTCACCTGCATAGGGATTCAAACACAAGACCTCCACCATAATAACACACCATTTAACCACCAGACTAGTAGACCCATTCTGATGTAATTTACCCAACAATCAAATAAAAGCCTACTAAACAAGAGTAAAGCCTAATTCATTCACAAGACCAAAATTTGCCCAAGCGAAAGCTCAAACTTGGGACCTCCCAAACATTCCCAGAACATATAACCACTAAAGCTGGCAGATATTTATGTCATATTTTCACAATAACGAAATTAGAAATTTTGGGGCATTACAACTCTACCCCCTAAAAGAAAATTTTCGTCCTCGAAATTTTACCTAATCAGAACAGATAAGGATATTGCTGACGCATCACATCCTCAGGCTCCCACGTGGCCTCCTCAGCGCTATGATTACACCACAAAACTTCACTAAGGGAATAGACTTTTTTTGAAGGACATTCACATCACGCTCCAGAATCTAAACCGGCTCCTCCTCGAAGGTCAAGTCTGGTCTAACCTCAATCTCCTCAATAGAAACAACATGCGTGGGATCAGAGCGGTAGCGCCTCAACATCGAGACGTGAAAAACATCATGAATGCGGTCCAACTCCGGAGGTAACTCCAACTGATAAGCGACAGGTCCCGCACATTTCAGAATGCGGTAAGGTCCAATAAACTGATGGCTCAGCTTGCCCTTGCGACCGAACCTCAGATCCATTTTCCATGGCGAGACCTTGAGAAAAACTAGGTCCTCCACAGAATATTTGATCTCACGCCTCTTGAAATATGCGTATGATTTCTGCCTATCAGAAGCCACTTTTAAACGATCCCGAATCAATCTAACCTTATCCTCTATCTTAGAGACCAACTCAAGACCCAGAACACGTCGCTCGCCCAACTAAGTCCAACATAAAGGAGTACGACACTTACAACCATATAGTGCCTCGTAAGGTGCCATATGGATGCTAGACTGGTAACTATTATTGTAGGAAAACTCTGTTAATGGAAAGTACTTCTCCCAACTGCCTCAGAAATCAATAACACAGCTCCTCAACATGTCCTCCAATATCTAAATCACCCTTTCCGACTGACCATCTGTCTGAGGATAGAAAGCAGTTTTAAAGTCTAATCTTGAACATAGAGCCTCATGAAGCTTCTTCCAGAATTGAGACGTGAAACGAGGATCCCGATCAAAAATGATCGAGACAGGTACCTCATGCAATCTCAATATTCTTGATATGTAGAGCTTAGCTAATTTCTGAAGAGAAAAGTCTGTCCTTACCGGGATGAAATGAGCAGACTTGGTCAATCGATCCATGATGACCTAGACAGAATCCTTCTTAGTGGGTGTTAGAGGCAACCCACTAACGAAGTCCATCGTTACTCGCTCCCATTTCCATAACGATATATTAACCAGCTGCAGCAAAGCTGAAGGTAACTGATACTTAGACTTAACCTGCTAACAAGTCAAACAATGAGCAATAAGGTTGGTAACCTCACGCTTTAACCCTGGCCACCAGTACAATTCCCGAAGATCTCGATACATCTTGTTCTCGCTGAGATTCATAGTATAGGTACTACTATGCGCCTCTCTCAGAATCGACTGCCTTAAATCCTCATCATTCGGTACACAAATCTGATCGTGGAAACAAAGTACCCCATCACTGTTTATCCCAAAATCAGTAGTACCACCATTCTCAACCTGACGAAAAACACAACCTGAGATTCTTATCCCCCAACTGTTTACCTAGAATTTGTTCAATCCATATCAGTTTGACCTGAAGTTCTTCCAACAGACTTCCATCGTCAAATAGGCTAAGTCGAGCAAACATTGTTCTTAGATCGGTCATAGCCCTACAGCTCAACGCATCGGCCACCACATTGGCCTTGCCGAGATGGTACTAAATGGTACAATCATAATCCTTAAGCAGCTCAACCCATCTACGCTGCCTAAGATTTAACTCCTTCTGAGTGAGGAGATACTTGAGGCACTTATGATCAGTGTAGATAATACACTTCTCACCGTACAGATAATGCCTCCATATTTTCAATGCAAAGACTACGACGGCCAATTCCAAATCGTGTGTCGAATAGTTTGCCTCGTGCGTCTTAAGCTGACGAAACACATATGCAACCACCTTACCATCCTATATCAACACACATTCCAAACCGACATGTGATGCATCACTATAAACCGTGAACTCATTTCTAGGTTCAGGCTGTACCAAAACAGGAGCCTTATTTAGTACAGTCTTAAGCTTTTCAAAGCTCTCTTGCTGCACATTAGTCCAGTCAAATGGTACACCTTTACGTAACAACTTAGTCAAGGGTGCTGCGATCAGTGAAAATCCTTCCACAAACCGTCGGTAATAACCTGCCAGCCCCAAAAAACTACAGATCTTAGACACATTCTTAGGCTGCTTCCAATCCAATACAACCTTAATTTTTTGAGGATCGACTCGAATCCCCTTAGCAGACACTACATGACCCAGAAATGTTACTTCACGTAACCAGAACTCGCACTTGCTGAACTTAGCATAGAGTTGTTTTTCCTTTAAAATTTGAAGAACAATTCTAAGGTGCTCGTCAAGCTCATCCTCAGTCCTCGAATAAACCAATATGCCATTGATGAACACCACTACAAACCGATCCAGGTAGGGCTGAAACATTCGGTTCATCAGATCCATGAAAGCTGCCGGTGCATTAGTCAGTTCAAATGGCATCACTAAGAACTCGTAGTGACCATAACGAGTCCTAAATGTAGTCTTATGCACATCAGCCTCCTTAACCGTCAACTGATGATACCCAGAACGCAAGTTAATTTTAGAGAACACAGTCATCCCTCGAAATTGGTAAAAAAATCATCAATTCTTAGAAGTGGATACTTGTTCTTAATAGTCAACTTATTTAGTTGTCGGTAGTCGATACACATCCTCATATATCCATCCTTTTTCTTAACAAATAGTACCGGTGTTCCTCATGGGGACACACTAGGGCGGATGAACCCATGATCTAATAACTTCTGAATTTGAGCCTTAAGCTCCATAAGCTCCTTCGGTGCCATTCGATAGGGAGCGATAGACACCGGAGTTGTACCAAAGATAAGCTCATTCCCAAACTCCACTTCCTGATTCGGAGGTAAACCTGGTAGCTCTTCAGGAAAGATGTCTGGAAAATCCCTCACAGTTCTAATGCCCTTAATAGTAGTCCCCAGAAGCGGAAACACTTACGTAGGCCAAATACGCCTCACATCCCTTGCGAACCAGTTTTTCAGCTACTAGTACAGAGATCACGTTAGCCAAGTAATTTCGACGTTCCCCAATCAAAACTACTTCATTACCCCATTCAATTCTCAATACAATCCTCTTAGTCACACAATCCAAACTGAAACGATCCTTGACCAACCAGTCCATCCCCAATATCATATCAAACTCCCCAACCAGAAGCTCCATCCTCGAAGCTGACACAACACTCATATTCAGTCGCCACCATGCATAGCGTATAATGGCTCAATCTCAAAAACTCGGTCTCATACTCGGCCACTGAAAGGTCCTTTTGCGTGAGATTCAAAAACTCATGTCTTCTAATGTCAATGTAGCTTGCCCCCACATATTTACCTTGAAAAGCAGACTTATAGAAATCCCAAGAAAAAAATTAAAAATAAAAAAATTATGCATAATATAACTTAATTAAAAAAACTTCAAAAAAGTAGAAAAAAATACCATATTAATAGAAAACATATCTAAACAATAATTATGTCTTTTACGTAAAAAAAATTAACCTAAAAAGGAAAAAATCAAATACCATTAGAATATGAAATTTATGTCAAATAAAAATTAATAGTAGTCATACCTTAATTGAAAAGGAAAATATGGTCAAAATATAAAAGTTTCTTACCAAATCTATACTTTACCCATGCTTGTACAATAAATCAAACATTGAGAATAAGAACCATAATCTATTCTGAAATTGAATCTTTCAACATCCGGAAGATGAAGTTGTAAGGGTGAAAGTTTAATGTGAAAAAGAATTTGATCTGTGGGATAACTTCGAAAGATTTTGAAAAAATAGAGAATCATCGTGCTGATAACGTGTTATAAAATAAAGAGAGATGAAAAGAATAAAGAACAAAGAAAATATGAAAGCAATAGAGAATTTACTTTATTGATCAAAAGGAATGATTATAATGTTTGATCAGAGTCTCTATTTATAGGCATAAAAAGTATAAAGATGTAAAGATCTAATTCTAATAACTATTAGAATTTAAAGTACATCAAAACTTTATCTTGATCATGATGGACATCCACTTAATAAATATTCATAACAATGTTAACATTTATCATATATTAAAAGCAATATCTAAAATGTAGCTGAACAAAATTTTTTAAGGGTAAACTACACAGATTGTGACTTAATTATAAAAATAATTCATTAGACACCTAAAATAAAAAATTTATAATTTAAGTATTCATATTACATAGTTCGATTATTTTGGTTACTCTCATTAAAACCACAAGTGGAAAACTAACATGACATAATTTTAAACTTTTACCTATTATATCGATTTAGTCATAATTTTAAAAAAATTAACTCTTAAAATTTACAAATATTCTTAATTTGATCTAATTCTAAAAAAAATTAAAGAAATATATAAAAAGACATAAATATTTTTTTTTAAAATATAGTAATAATTTAAATTTTATATTAAATAAAAATACTTATATTAGTACTAAATAAAATAAAATAAAACCCTCCACCACCTTGTCCCTCCCCCCTTATGGCCATAGTTCCCGGTTCCTCGCCTCTGACGATGTGAACAGAGTCATTACCTTCCAAACCACATCTAATGTAAGTAGAAATCTGCGACCCTGAACTACTATAAATGGTTCTAGTCTTCTTTTTTATCATATATTGAGTCAGTGAAGCATTTTATTTATCATTTCATGGTATTTTAATGATTTTTACTCTTGTTTATTAAGGGCCAAAGGGATTATAGACTTGAAATATGCTATTGAGGTATACGTGAGTAACCATGTTTGTCCTTAACTTAAATCTCTTACATCTTGAGGCTTTTCTGATTTTGTCTTTTCTCTACATATTTTTTTTGCTCTTTTGGAGAAAAAAGATGACTTCTTGCAAACCTTTTCAACTGATAATAATTTTATTAGGTATTATGCCATGAAAATCTTGCACGCATATAAATATGTATTGCTATTTTATCTTAGGTATTATGCCATGAATACCAGGTAAAATATTAAAATAGTCACTTTTGCTTACCTCAGGTTATATTTTAGTCACTTATGTTTGAAATGTTAGGTTTTAGTTACTTGCATTAATGTGTTCTAACGTTTTAGTCATTGAGCCGTTAATTGCCGCTAACGGTGTAACGGTAAGCTGACATGGCATGTTAAATCAGCATTTCAAACAAAAATTTTAGGTTAAATTATACAATTTATCCCCATAGTTTTTCATTTTGAACAATTTAATTTTTTCTTTTATGTTCTTGTAACACCCCTCACCTATCTTTGTCACCGAATTAGGGTTACGAGAAGCTATAACCATTAACCGAACAAACATAGATAATTTTAATTAAAAAATTTACTTTTAAATCAATCGATAATAAAAACATTCAATCAACATGTCATTCAAACTAAAACAAGACTTAAATCGAGCCTACACAACATTAAAAATTATTTAGAAACAACCAATGATCAAATTGAATCAAAATATGAAAATGGGGTAAAAACTAAAAATAGGGGTCACATAGTCGTGTAACAAGGCTCAGCCCGTGTGGAGTAGAGACATGGTCGTGTGGCCAAACCATGTAATAATCTATGCCCGTGTAAATTAAGGTCACATAGTCATGTTGCCAGGCTGTGTAACTCTTTGAGATCGTGTGGACCTAAAATCACTAAAATTAAACAGAGCACACGATCGTGTCATACAACTGTGTGGGGCACACGGTCGTGTGATAGATTGTGTCACAAGTCCTGTGTACTCAAAAACACCTTCAAACACAAACTATTTCACACACCCTTTCTTAAGTTCCAAGCCATTCATTAACCAATATTCAAACCTATTCAAAATGTGTCAAAACATGCCAAAATATACCAATTCACAATCAACCTAAGAGCTTGTTTGGTTTGGTGTATTGGCTAAGCCAATACACCCCTAATCGGTGGGGCCCACCTAATACCAATCTAAGACGCCGTTTGGTTGAGCGTATTGCTAATACGCGTCTATCCCCTTACTTCCCTAATCGGTGAAAAACACCGATTTCTACTCCCCCCTTATTCTCAGATTAGATGACCCTACCCTAAACCTTCCCTCTTTTACCCCTAATCGATCCCCTCTGTTTCTCTTCCGTTTCCCACCTTCACCCGAATTGCTTCCTTGTTTCATTGCTTTTTCCCAGTATTATTTTCTTCCCTTTTCTGCCGATTTGCTCCCCCGATTATTTTCTTTTCTATTTCGGCCGATTTGCTCACAGTTTCTGCCGATTTGCGTCATCGGTTAGTCTATGTTTCCCGATAGATTAATATCCTTTGCTATTGTAGATGAAAACCAATACTTTCGAGGTAAATATGATCTATTGTTTTTATCTAATCGGTTCCCCTTTTGCTTTTTTCAGGTTCTTCATTGTGCCCCGATTTGCTAATAGGTTAGTTTTAGCCAATTTTATTCTGTTTGTATTGCATGTTGAATTGAAATGTGTTTTCTGTTGTTGGTTAGGCTTAAGAAATGCATGCCGTTCGAAGTTGTTCTCTCTTCTCTGCTAATCTTCGATTTCTGTTGTTTGTTCTGTTGTAATTTAAATAGCAATGGGGGAGCAGAACAAAGGGGTACAATCTCGTGCATCGACGTGTATGGCTAAGATGGTGGAATGTGCATCTGATCCTCCTTTGCCTGCTTTTCAGAAACTGTGTCCAAGGATCTGCAAGCTGTTGAATAACCAGAATTTTATGGCCAAGGCTTCCCTTTTGCCAGTAGTGGCAAGTTTGTCACAGGTTTGTGTATTGCAGTTGTTTTGTGTTTGATTCATAAAGATATTGATGATTTATGTTGTTGGTTTTGTGGATGTCAAGTATCATCGTAAATGAATATCTTGTAGTTTCTTTATTGTTTACTTTGTGCTTGTTTTTTTTGGCTGGTATTGTAGATCTTGTTTTATTTGATCATGTGAATTAGGTAGCTAGGTGGGGAATAGATATGGAAAATTCCACAAATAGGAACAATTTGTTTTTTTGGTCAAAAAATAGGAAAAGAAAATTGAAGTTCTGTAAATTTATGATGAACATGTAGGTGGGAGCAATTGCACCTCAGAGCTTGGAAGCATTGCAGCTAAGCATCCACGAATGCCTTGGGAGCACAGATTGGGCGACGAGAAAGGCAGCTGCAGATTCTTTAAGTGCATTGGCACTGCATTCAAGCAACTTGATTGCAGATAGAGCATCTTCGACAATAACCATACTTGAGGGTTGTCGCTTTGATAGGGTAGCTTTTTGGAGTCATTTTTCTTGCATGCATGCATACATACTTATATATATGTATATTACTTTTACATCAATGCCTTGTGTATGATTTCATTGTGAAATTTTGATACATATTTTGGACATGACTGGTGCCAGACCATGTACTTTCTTTTCTTCATTACATGTGTTGATCTGGTCACTTTGCTTCGGGAAAACATGTATATCCTCCACATAGATTTCCTTTTTTTTGTAGGAACTTGATATAATTAGAAATCCTAGGGTTAATTGTGTGACAGAATTTAGACTAATAGAAAATGTGGGTTTGGACTGTATGCATCCATGCTTTCTAAATTGGTTTTCAAGGGACTTTCAGCTAGCACATTATGATTAAGCAAGGTTAGGATTGAAGTCCTTTCACTATCATCTCTTCTAATGGTGCAGATATGACAGATTTACATTACTCAACACTGCCTCATGGAAATTTTATTCTATTGTAACGTTTAATCATTGGTCAACCAGATGAAACCTGTGAGAGATAGCATGACAGAAGCATTGCAATTATGGAAGAAGATTGCAGGAAAAGGGGAAGATGGAGCTGCAGATGACCTGAAAGCCTTGTCTCATGGTAAGTGTGTCAGTTAAGTGTTACGGGTTGTCCTTCTGATGTGTAGGTCATTCATCTTATTGGATTAAACTTGTTTCAATGCTGTAGATGGTGACAATGCTCAGTCAGCTGAATCATCAGAAAAGAATGGCTCCAAAGATCCAAGTGCGGGTGATAAAAAAACACAGACTTCAGATTCTGTTTCTGAAGGCAAAGGTGGAAGCATTATTGACAAAGCAGTTGTAATTTTAAAGAAGAAATCACCTGCATTAACAGACAGAGAGTTGAATCCTGAATTCTTTCAGAAACTCGAAACAAGGGGACTCTGCCCTGCAATGCAATGCAATGCAATGTTTGGACTTCTTGGAGCAATGCAATGCATGCCCTTCAAGTAGGTGATATGGACTCTGCCTATGCAGAAGTTCTCTCTACAGGGGATGATCTCTTGCTTATAAAGCTGATGGATAGATCAGGCCCTATGGTTGATCAACTGTCAAATGAGATAGCAAATGAAGCCTTGCACGCTATTGTGCAATTTCTTATGGAGCAAGATTTGTTTGATATTTGTCTATCCTGGATTCAACAGGTATGGGTTCTTCATCTTTGAGCCATTTACTTCAAGCTGCTCTATTTAGACATTTTCTTTTATAAGTTTACTATTAAAAAAAAAATTCCTGTAATTATTCAGCTGGTCAAAGTGGTGATAGAAAACGGACATGATGCATTGGGTATAACGATGGAGTTGAAGAAAGAGCTTCTGTTGAATTTACATGAAGCAGCTTCCACGATGGATCCACCAGAGAATTGGGAAGGCGCAGTACCTGATCAACTTCTATTACAATTGGCATCTGCCTGGAAAATTGAGCTGCAACAGTTTGATAAGTAAATCTGCTGGTTTTGGTTTTGGAATCCTGTGTTGTTCTTGCAAACTTCATGATTATGTTACTCTGGTTCGGCGCATATATTTTACATGATGTAAATTTGAAGTGAAAGAAAACTAGCATCAATGGTTGAGGCCACTTATACATTTTTGTATATCATGTAAAATAGTGGCCTCTGATATAAATGTAAATGTACGTCTATTATACCATCTATGCAAAACTAGCATCAACAGTATCATATATTATGATTTGAGTAAATTAATATAAGAACATTAATTATTAAGAATTTTTTTAAATTATATAGTTTAATTAAAATATATTTAATAATAATTATGTTAATTTATATTTTACAGTATCATATATTATGATTTGAGTAAATCAATATAAGAATATTAATTATTAAGAATTTTTTTAAATTATATAGTTTAATTAAAATATATTTAATAATAATTATGTTAATTTATATTTTACAGTATCATATATTATGATTTGAGTAAATTAATATAAGAATATTAATTATTAAGAATTTTTTTAAATTATATAGTTTAATTAAAATATATTTAATAATAATTATGTTAATTTATATTTTACAGTATCATATATTATGATTTGAGTAAATTAATATAAGAATATTAATTATTAAGAATTTTTTTAAATTATATAGTTTAATTAAAATATATTTAATAATAATTATGTTAATTTATATTTTACAGTATCATATATTATGATTTGAGTAAATTAATATAAGAATATTAATTATTAAGAATTTTTTTAAATTATATAGTTAATTAAAATATATTTAATAATAATTATGTTAATTTATATTTTACAGTATCATATATTATGATTTGAGTAAATTAATATAAGAATATTAATTATTAAGAATTTTTTTAAATTATATAGTTTAATTAAAATATATTTAATAATAATTATGTTAATTTATATTTTACAGTATCATATATTATGATTTCAGTAAATTAATATAAGAATATTAATTATTAAGAATTTTATTAAATTATATATTGTAATTAAAATATATTTAATAATAATTATGTTTAAATATGATTAAATTATTTATTATTGATAATAAAAATCTTATTATAATTTAAATAACAATAACAATAATCATTTACCAAAACAAATTTATGCTAAGGGTATTCTAGTCATTTTAGTTTTTTCTATTATGCTATTACACCTCTATTCCATTCAACCAAACACAAGATTACTATTACGCCTCTATTCCATTACATTCAACCAAACAGTGGATTAGCTATTACACCTCTAATCCAATACACCTCTAATCCCAATACACCTCTAATCCAATACGCCTCTAATCCAATACAGCGAACCAAACGTGCCCTAAGTGTCTAACCAATATGCCCTCATTGGCACCACAATCCGAACCTAAACAATAATCATTTAAACCAAAACATTTTCATCTATTTAAATTCATTCAATCATCAACCAAGTTCTGTATACCATATACTAAGATTCATTCATTCATGTCAACTATCAAATGTAAGCATACTTCATTCTAAGTTCATCAAATTACAAGGTACCATTTCCATAATACCAAATACCAAAATCATGTTCACAAACCAAATACCACAAACCATTATCTTCCAAAAATAGAATCAGAAGGATGTTCCACAATCACATTCATCACAAGTTTAACATAAAACATGAAATTGAACATTGTAACCAACTTAACCACATTATAAATCCAACTAAAACTTTAAGTTTATCAACTTCAAACCCTATATACATGCCACAAAATCGAGATAACAAATCAAGACTACCGAAACAAAAGCTTGATAGTGTGAGCTCTGAAGTTGATCTGTCCGACCAGTTCCGCAAGATGTTAATTACAGAAAAAAAGAATAAACAGAGTAAGCTTAAATAGTTTAGTAAGTTCATAGCTAAAATTCAATTCAACTTACATCACTTAAAAAATGTGCAAAATAATTTTTCTTAGATTAATTAAACCTGACAATCATTTACGAGAATACGTATGATCAGTACAAAATTAGTTCATTAAATAATACATGCTCATTAACGATTTTACCAAAACCTTTATATATACATATACATTTTATTTTATAGATGCCAAATAAAACATTCTAGCATGATTTTACTTTAATACAGACCTTTTAATTGATAAACACTAGAAATAACAAATCATTTTAAGATAAATCACAATTTTCATAACCCGATGAACTATAGCAACATGACTTGGATACTTGGGTTCCCCAAAACACACTAGAGAGCATTTAAATGTTAACAGAGGCATCGAAGTGCAAAAAGAAGCACCAAAGTGCAATCTCATACAAGCGTGCGTTCTAACCCTATTGGTATGCCAATCATATTCTAATCGTTTACTATGTTCAAACGAGCATTTTAATAAAGTTTATTATAATTATAATTCAGAGGCACTTCAAGAATCACACTCATACACATGCTATCAATCAACTAAGTTCATTTCAATGTCATATAACCGTAGTATCACAAATATTCATCAACCACCAAATATCTATTTTCTCACCTGTACTTAATTGGAAGCATTTTAAAATTTACAACTTAATATCAGAATTCAACATTAAATACAATAAAAACCAAAGAAATTAGAACAAGTTATATTTATATATATATTTATACTATGAACTTGCCTAAGATATGCTATCGGTTGACTCATAGGGAATAATCTGTGATTTTCCCTTTTCCCTCATTATCCTCCGTACGATTCAATTCTTGATCTATATAATGATTAAATTCAATTTATCAAATTCACTTACATTATCAAACTCATTTCTATGCATGTGACCTTTAAATTTCATTTTACAATTTTTCCTTAACTTTTACACTTTATTCAATTTAGTCCTTAAAATTGAAACTATTTAAATTTTCACATTTAACCTATAATACTCTCAACCAAATTTAACAATATCCCAAATAAGCCTTTAAAACATGAAAATTTCGTTAAATACATGCTAAATTTTTACATAATTTCAAATTAGTCCCTACGTTCAAAACTAATAAAAATTCCTTTACAAAATAATTTTAATCCACAACCAAAATTATAAATTCATCATTTAATCTCAAGAACACCTAGAATTCATCAATGAAAAGTTGAAAAAAAGAACTTTAACAGTTTTAGGTAATAGTTCCTAGGTTAGCTAGATTAAACTATAACGATATAAAAAACATCAAAATGGATCAAAATTACATACCATGCAAATCAAGAAAAATGAAAAAAAGCTTGATATCCTTCAATGGTGTTTCGGTTCTAAAGATGAAGAAAGATGAAAAACGATGGTGGCTTTCTTAATTTTTTTATGTTTTATTACTTTTAAATTTTAATTAATAACAATACACTTAATTTAGATAAAAACAAAGCATTAACCGTCCAATATATATAAATTAAGGTCTAATTATAATATTCGTCCTCCATATTTTACTAATTAATTCATCTAATCAATAAAATTCAACAGCGATTAAGTTTTACATCTTTTACAATTTAGTCCCTTTTCCTAAATTAACTAGTCAAACAATAAAATTTCTGAACCGACCCTTCACATACCAATATAATAACATCAAAAATATTTAATAAAAATATTTACGAGCTCAGTTTATAGAAATGAGGTCTCAATACCTCATTTTCTGAAACCACTAGACTTTCAGGACATACCACTTGTACTTAGCTTTTTGTTCAATTAGAAAAAAATTATCAAATTAAAATTCAATATAAACTATATTTGACTTGTATAAAATAAAGAATAATTATGGAATCATTGGCTGATCGATGGTCCCGAAACCACTGTTTCTAACTCCACTGAAAAGGGGCTGTTACAATTCTTTTAACTTTCTTTTTTTCTTTCTTTTCCATTATTTTTTGCTTCTCCCTTTGTTTTTCTCCATTCTCCATCTCTTTTAACATAATTTTTCTATTTTTTCCATTTGTTAAAACTTTTTTATATTTATGAAAAAAGAAAAGGCGAAAGTTGAAACCAAAATAAAACTTATTTTGCATGTTCTCACCCCACAATTACAAACCCTCAGCATCCATCATCGCTTTAACGAATCGATTTAGATCTCTCAATGACCTAGTCCACAAGTTCGCCTCATTCGAAGACCTCGCTAGTTGTGAATTATGCCAGTCCACCCTCAATAATTCCTAGAGCCCGTTCCTTTAACCTCCTAACCAACCCCACGACCACCTTATCTATCTTACCTACAACATTCTCGCCATCCCAAAACTATGTTGTTTCACGGATTCTTCAAATGACTAAAGCAACCACCATACGAAACTTACCCTCAACTTTACCCAAACCAGTTTGGTTCTATACTCCCTTTCTCTCTTCGGATCATCTATGCTCTACTTCTAATCAAGCTTTCTTGGGAATATCCAAGAAAGTTTAGATCAATTTTATTCATAAGAAAATAAAAGGAAAGGAAAGGAATAATCTACATGATTCTGTAAAAGTTTGGAAACGAAAAAATTTTGTTTTGAATATAAAGAATTCAATTTATGTTTAGATTTGATTAATGATATGCTTTTTTATATTGATTAGTTAGATCAAATTTTAGTTTCAAATTAGGTTATATTCAAATCTAGATTTGATTAAGAATGATTGATATTCACTTTCGAGTGAAATTCAATTTAGGAATCATGTCAAAGAAACAAGAACTTGATTTATTTGATGGATAAAGATTATGGTTCTTTTGTAAAGAATATGAGAAAAGAGAAAAATAAAGGGGAAAAAGAAAAGGAAAATAAAGAAAAAAATTAAATTGTTCAAAAAAAATATAAGTATAGAGACTAGTTTTAACAATGGAAACATAGAAAAACTACATTAAAAAAATGAAGAAGGGAGGAAAACAGAGGGAAAAGGAGAAGAGAATGGAAAATAAAGAAAAAACAAAGAACATAAAAGAAAAAAATTAAATTGCTCAAAAGGAAAAAAAATATAATGACCAATTTTATAATTTAACCTAAAATTTTCATTTGAAATGATGATTTAACGTGCCACATCAGCTTACCATTACACTGATAACGACAATTAACACTTAGTGAGTAAAATGTTATAACACAATAACGTAAGTGACTCAAACATAAGTGACTAAAATGTAACCTGAAAGAAACAAAATTGACTATTTTAGTAGTTTATCCTTTTAATTATGTTGTTTCAAACGAAGAGAAATTGCAAACCAAAGCCTCAAATAGCCATACAACTTATTTTAATGGTGAGGAATCGAAACCTATGGCTAGGGGTGGGGGAGGGGAGTGTTGGAAAAAATTTGGTTTGAAAACGGTTTTCTTGCACAACAGAAAAATAAAAATTTGAAAACCGAGTCGGTTTCTAATATTTATAGCAATAAACTTTTCTTGACAAGTACCTGTGGTTTGAGTGAAACAAATCCTTAATGTTCTCGACCTTCAATCGAACAACATTCTCCGTTATCCCCGTACCACAAATCACTTTGAGTGTAGGTTCAAACAATTACGAATTAAACACAAAACCAAAAATAATTTTCTTACTTTCAGTAGTAAAGTAAATCTCTCTTATAGAAACCAGTAGAATTGTTATTCCCGAAAAATATAATTTATAAATAGAAATAAATTCTGACTATTTTCGAGAAGAATAACAATATCTCAGAGTTATTCGTAACTTCTAAATTTATCCCTATTAATGTTATCTATTCATAGGGAGAAGGAACCCTAGTTGAAATAGTAAAAAATACAAATAATATTTATTTAATAGAAAAAGAATCTCCTAGTTGAATTAGAAGAAAGGGGCGACTAACCCTAGTTAATAATACTAGGGTTGCCACCCCTCATACTTCTTATGAGGGATTTTGGGTCTCTCCTATATCGGATCTAATTATATGTGCTTCTTGAACTTTTAACCCAACACCTTATAGTTTAATTCAACCCAATACATGTTTTTCTATTTGTCAAAATAAATATGATTTATTAATTTAAATAAAATAATTTTTTAGTTAATAATTTTTTCAATCCAATTCTAATTTCATTAAAATCATGAAAACTTTATCGTAAAAGAATCTATGAGAAAATATATTTAATTTCAACATTAAACAGATTCACAATGACCAATTAATTAAATTTTATTTTCGAACTTCAATTATTTAATTAAATAATAATTTGAAAAGCTTAAATTAATTCTTAAGTTACTTTTATACTTAGGGAGAAATCACATTCCTTTTTTAATATAATCCATTTATTTAATTTTATCATTTATATTCATTTGATTTAACATACAATTCAGTTCTAGTTTCAACGAGTTCCCAGAGGGATCGATTGGATGTTTGTAATTAAGGCTCAAATGATTTATAATTAAGTTTCATCTTTTTACCTATTAATTATAAACTCATTTACTCGTGAAGTCATTCCACTATAGTATCGTGACTGAGCTCTCCCCAATTACATACCATTATGAAAGTTACTTAACCAGTGTTCGTCCAATGACCTTATGATAAGTGTGTTACCCTCATAGGATATTCTTAATCTCTTTGGGATAAATCCGTCCTCCCAATATGATCTTATTTTATCTCATGGTAACCATTACATGTTCCTTCATGAAAAGTCAATTACTATCAAATAGTAATTATATCATTCATCACAAAGACAAACGACTTATGGCCACGTTTACTTTTCATCTATCATGTAATGCCAATAAGAAGATATCATTTACCCATGTCTTGGGATATGAATTCCACTATTGTGAATGATGCTACATACTGTATGTAATGCCCCAAAATCTCTTATATATTTTTCTGTATGTTTGTGACACAAATATCTGTCAACTTTAGTGGTTATGTGTTCTGGGAGTGTTTGGGAGGTCCCAAGTTCAAGCCTTTGCTTGGGTACATTTTTGTTTTTAATTGAATAAACCCCTATCTCTAGTTAGTAGGCTTAAAAATAAATATTGGAAAAATATGTCAGAATGGTCCTACTGGTCTGGTGGTTACGTGGTGTGTTGGGGTCTTGAGTTTGAATCTCTATACGTGTTAGGGGTTTTTTTGTACATGTGTCGTGAAGGAGTTTGAAATGTGGTAAAATTCTGAGTATTTGAGGAGTGTGAGGATGTTGTGGCCGATTTTTAGGAGGATGTTGAGGGAATTTCGTTTGTTAAGGGATTTGGGGATTGAGGGGAGTGTTTTGCGGAGATTTAGATAGAGGAGTTTGGATAGAACCGAAACTAGTAGTGGCAATTTCATCTACCCTCTCTCATTCCCTAATTTTCTCACAGTTTTGTCGTTTCTGCTTTTGGTTTTTCTCTTTGTTTTCATCTTTTTTTTCTTTTTTTCTTCCCAAACCGAATGATAACTATTTCTTTTCCCGAATCTCAGTTGCTCCTAATCTTTTGACGTTTTGAATTTATTCTCTTTGTTACCAAATTGCTGCCAAAATTTTTATCGAAAGTTCTTTCCCCTCTCACCTATTTTCTTTTCCTATTTGCTTCTTTGTGTTCATTCGTTCCGTGAGTAAGCGTACATTTTTGTGGTACGGTAAGTTATGTTTCTACTTATTGATTAACTTTTGTTTGGTTAAATGGTTTAATGAGATTTTCTATTGGTTGATTAGGAGATGACCAAAGGGCTGGAGGTCTCTGATTGACGTCTTAAGTAGGCAAAACCTCCCTCTTTACTTGATCGAAGCTAATGTTGTAGTAAGTTTAATGCCTGGTCAACTTGTGTGTATTCGATTGAGTAAATTTTTAAGTGAATAATTGGTGATTGTTCGGTCAAGTGTAGGTTTCAAAGACTTGGGGCAGTTTTCTTAGCAAATAGAAACCAGGTGTGTAAACACAACTGCAGAATTGAAAATTGACAAGATCCGGAATAGGTGAAGGGTGATGCCACACGAGCATGCGGTCGCCCGTGTGGTGAGCTGTGTGACTGAACACGGGTGTGTGATCAACGAGGTTGGCGATGTGCGATTCATGGGCCAAGTCGAATTGGGCTGTAAGGGCCCACAGGGTGAACCACACGGGTGTGTGAGAATATTGGGCGAGGCCGTATGGATAAAATCCATTTTGGGCCGTATGGGCCACACGAGCGTGTGGGCTCACATGGACCTGTGGGCCCATTTTCACTGTTTGACTGCTAAGGTTGCACAGGTCGCCCGAGTCGACTGTGGACTTACTGTAGGGTTGGTAAGTTTTCCTAGAGCCCTAATTAACTTAAATGACTGTATGATTGATATGAATAAGCATGATGATGATCCACTGATTTGATATTGTGTGCCCTGATTACATGCATGATATTATGTTATAGTTTATCATATTTGTATACTACATTGCATTAGGTTGGGAGTTTATTTTGATCGAAGGAAGTGTACTGAAAGCCCTCGAGCCTAATTTTCTGGCAGCTCAGCTACTAACTATTGCCTAGTGCCGCATTCAGTACTCTTTGGAGTGTAGGGATGGGTGGGTTGATTATATCCTTACATGGAGTATAGGGTTGGACAGAGATGGAGTGTAGAGGCTGGCTGGGTAGGACCTGTATACTGTATAATCTGTTACTATACTGGTTGTTATTAGTGTAATGGGCCAAGGCCCAAACACATGATTGCTTCTATGCTGAGATGGGCTAAAGCCCAAACTGATATTGTCACTGATATTGAAAAGGGCATAGGCCTAGGCTGTGATTGCTTTCTGTCTGTTTGTTTTATATGGGATTACACACTGAGTTTTCGTAAACTCACCCTTCTGATTTGATTGTACAGGTAATCCCCAAACATAGGCGGATCAGTGCGACGGAGGACTCAATGGTAGCCACACGACCTATTTAATTCGACTTAATACGTACTTATAATTTTAAATTTATTTTGGGGGTATTTTACTGTAATAATGGCCTCTTTGGATTTATATTTTTAATTTGAGATTTTTATTGTTTTGATTTATAACTGCTAGTAGTAGGGATAATCGAGTTTTCAAAAAGAACCAAATGTTTTTAAAAAATTCACTCAAATACGCAACTGTTTTAAAAAGCTTCCGCAATAAGTGACGTTTTGAGAATTAATTATGTTTGAAAATGAACGACACGTCCTGGAATTAACATAAGATACTGTCAATAGGTTATATAGGTAGGAGGTTTTTTACGACAACTCACTTTTTCAGTATTTACAATTCTTTCCATCAGTTTACAATTTCAGTATTTATTAAGAGATATCTTATGAGAGGTAGTATCAAAAGTGTAAAGTTTGTTTTCGCCCAACGCAGTGTCTATCAGTGTCTATCGGTTTTACTACAGTATTAGTATACACTAACTTGAGTGTTTTCCGTACAATCTACCTATAGTAGTCTTAGTTTGTACTATCTATACTAGTTTCAATATCAAATTAGTTTTAGTTTAAAACACATAAAGGCTTCAGAGAACTTACAAGATCGGCGCCGGAGACTCGGTGTACCACACATTTAGAAAAAATGTTTCAAATAATTCAAAAATCAGTTCTTTAAAAACCAAGTTTTAAAACCCAAATCCACAGTCGAGTTTTGTAACCTCGCTCTGATACCACTAAATGTAACACCCCAAATTTGATCTAGACGTTATGGCTAAATCTGGCAATGTCACATGGAAAGGAATTTGAAGACAAGATTGTTGAGTTTAAAAACCGTTACAGTAAGTTAGATTTTATTTAATTCGAAAAAAAACTAGTTTAATTGCTATAAAACTTGTCTCTTAGCGGAAGCTTTTGTAACCAATTAATTTAGGGAAAATTATTTCTATTTACGAAAAACTTAAGTTTTTTAGGAAAAAAATCGTGTTTGGTGGAGTTGCAGCTTTAAAAAAAATCCATAAAAAATAGTATAAAGTCCCAAATTTAAAGCCAACCAGTCCACAGTCTAAAATTTCCGTGTGGCCACCGTCGAGTCCTCCGTTACACTGACCCGTCAAGTTGGGGGATTACCTGTACAGATTAAACAGAGAAATTGTGAGTTTTCGCAAACCCAATGTGTAATCCCTACAGAAAATATGCATACAGATAATCAACAGAATTCAGTTAGATATAGTCTGGGGCCTGTGTCCATCACAAAATCAGTTTGGGCCTTAGCCCATTCAGATACAGTCTCAGAAATACATTAGGGCTTGGCCCATATCAGATACAGAATGCAAGTACAGTAAATCAGAATCCTACCCACCAGCCTCTACTCACCATCTCCGTCTAACCCTACACACCATGTGGGGATTAAATCAACCAATCTATCCCTATACACCATGCTGTACCAAAATGCGGTACATAATCAGAAGGTTGCAGCTGAGCTGCCAGATAACAGGCTTAATAGCCTTTCAGACACTTCCTCCAAATATCATCAACTCACCCTGATGCAATACAACATACAAAATATGTCATTTCATTATGCAATTAATAGTACATACATTCATATATCAAAGTCATGCTCGATATACAAATTAGACAGACAAATCACACATATAAGGGTCTAAATAAAGCTTACTAAACGTACAATAGGTCCACAGTCGACTTGGGCGACACGTACAACCTTACAAAACTTTTTAGAAAAACGGGCTCACACGTCCATGTGGCCCACTCGGTCCAAATTGGCCTTGGCCACGTGATCCATTTTTAATGTAACCCGTGCTAGTTAATTATTCATATATGTTTTCACTATTTACTTATATATTCCTTCAAAGTTGTCTACTTGAGTCACTGTTACTAAATTATTTATATCTTAAGCTACAGAATTCCGAATTAACATCCGCTTGATGTGTTTGAAACTAGACTCAAATACCTTTCTACCACAAAATTTATAGAATTTTTGGTTCATCCAATAAGCACAGTAAAATCTTAAAACTTACCCCTATTCTATTGTCTGACAGCTTCGTCTCTTCTTTTCTAAAAATTAATTATCTTTTAGTACAAAATTTGGATGATGTTTCCATTCGTTTTTATTAAGAATATACTCATTAATAATTTAAACATGTAAATTTTAACCCTAATTATTTTTCTCCAATTTTTGATGATTTTCCAAATTCAGAACAAGGGAACCCGAATTCAATCTAACCTTGTCTCACAAAGTTTATTATACCTTAAGATTTACAATTCCATTACTTACACCGTTTCTTCTATGAGAAACTACACTTAATAAGATTTAATTCCATGTCGTTTTTCATCCTCTAATTCGATTTCCACAATTTATGGCGATTTTTCAAAGTTAGCCTACTGTTGCTGTCCAAACAACAAGCAATTTCGGCTGTTCGTCGAATCCCTTTTTTTGTATTTCGGTACACACCTGGTTTTGTTTGATGCTAAAACAGTCCCTGAGCACTCCAAAGCCTATAATCAAGATAATCAACATCAATTTAAGGGATTTACAAGCGAATTGACAACCAAGAACAATAGAAACCAGCTTACCATCAACGATAACCCTCCGTTTAACTATTGTTAAGACGAGAACACTGAATTCAATAGTTCGAGCCTCCCCCTATGCCTAGATCAAAGAGAAAAAAATTACTACTTCAGTCATTAAGAGATTCATGACAGTAGCGAAGAGAAACACTTATCGAAACTAAGCGAGCACTAACCGCGTGCGAAAACGAAGGAAAATAAATGGATTAGGGAAAAATCAAGAAGAATAAAAAGAAGAGCAATATGGAAAAACTCAGAGAATTTCAACAAGAGGAGAGGGAGGAGAATAGACGATAGAATTTATTTTTTGGAAAAGAGAGTCAAAATTCGATTATGGGAAAAAAATCCTGGTAACCCCCAAAATCCCTCAATCTTCTCCCCTAATTCCCACTACACATCCACTACTCAGAATCCCCCTATTACATAACTCTATCCCGAAATCTGAGCAAAAAAATAATACCTTTGCTTGCATAGGGATCGAACACAAGACCTCTACCATAGTAACACACCACTTAACCACCAGACTAGCAGACTCATTCTGATGCAATTTACCTAACAATCAAATAAAAGCCTACTAAACAAGAGTAAGGCCTAATTCATTCAAAATACCAAAATTTGCCTAAGCGAAGGCTTGAACTTGGGACCTCCCAAACACTCCCAGAACACATAACCACTAAGGCTGACAGATATTTGTGTCATATTTTTACAATAACAAAATTAGAAATTTTGGGGTGTTACATTAGCCTTTTTTTAGTACCAGTAACAGTTTGGGCCTTAGCCCATCTCAATACCGTATCAAATATGCAGTAGGGCCTTAGCCCATTACAGTATCTGTAGCAGTCATGCAGTATTCAGTAACAAAGTCCTACCCAACCAGGCTCTACACATCATCTCCGTCCAACCCTACACTCCATGTGGGGATCAAATCAACCCACCCATCCCTACACTCTAGGTAGTACCGAATGTGACACAAAATAGTAATTTGAAGCTAAGCTACCAGTATGTTAGGCTTAAGAGCCTTTCAGTACACTTCCTCCAAATATAATTAACCCAATCCCATGCAATGCAACATACAAGTCATGACATGCTATCTCAGGACATCAGTACATATAACCAATTCAGTATACAAGCATACTATCATCATGCTCAACACATATATAAATCAAACAGTCAGTTCATACAATTAGGGGTCTAAGTGATGCTTACGGACCCTACAGTAGGTTCAAAGTCGACTTGGGCGACCAGTGCAACCTTAGCAATCAATTCAGTATACAAGCATACTATCATCATGCTCAACACATATATAAATCAAACAGTCAGCTCATACAATTAGGGGTCTAAGTGATGCTTACGGACCCTACAGTAGGTTCAAAGTCGACTTGGGCGACCCGTGCAACCTTAGCAATCAATTCAGTGAAAATGGGCTCACACACTCATATGGTCTGCCCGTGTGGGCCCACAAGCTCGTGTGGCCCACTCGGCCCAAATTGGCCTTGGGCGCGTGGTCCATTTTTAATGTAACCTGTGCTAGCTAAATATTCATACATGTTTTCACTATTTACTTATATTTTCCTTCAAAGTTGTCTACTTGAGTCACTTTTACTAAATTATTTATATCTTGAGCTACAGAATTCCAAATTAAATTCTGCTTCATGTTTTTGAAACTAGATTCAAATAGCTTTCTACTATAAAATTTTTAGAATTTTTAGTTCAGCCAATAAGTATAGTAAAATCTTCAATCTTACCCCTGTTCTGCTGTCTGACAACTTAGACCTTTCTTTGTTAAAAATTAATTATCTCTTAGTAAAAAATTTGGATGATGTTACCATTTGTTTATATTGAAAATAGACTCATTAATAATTTAAAAATGTAAATTTTAACCCCTAATTATTTTTCTCCAATTTTTGATGATTTTCCAAAGTCAGAACAGAGGAACCCAAATGCATTCTGACCTTGTGTCACAAAACTTATTATATCTCACGATTTACAATCCCATTACTTACAACGTTTCTTCTATAAGAAACTAGACTAAACAAGGTTTAATTCCATATGTTTTTCATCCTCTAATTCGATTTCCACAATTTATGGTGATTTTTCAAATTTAGCCTATTGCTACTGTCCAAACAACAAGCAATTTTGGCTTTTCGCCGAATTCCATTTTCTGCGTTTCGGGTACACACCTGGTTTTTTTATGCTAAAACAGTCCTCGAGCACTCCAAATCCTATAATTGAACAAATAACACTAATTTAATCTCACATAACGTGATCGCAAATCGAACTCATATCGAGGTTTTAACCCATAAGTGACTAAACCTTACCTTCAACCGATGAACAGTAATTCCCACACAAACTAAGACTCCGATTGGTGATTACGAGCCCTTGAATCCTCCCCTAATTGGTATAAACAAAACACTTCAAAAGAAAGTTAACAAACGGAGACAAATCACTTATCTATAACTTACCGAATGGTTGCAGATAAATGTGGAGCGACATGAGGCAGAGTGGGAAAAGAAAAATCAAGAAGATGAAGGGTGAAAGAGAGCAAAAATTTGGCAGCAATGATGAGAAAAACGACAAGAGGGTAGAGGGATTTTGGGGAAAGTAAAAAAAGAAAAAAAAAGATAAACAAGATATTTGATAACTACCCCAATCCCTTATTTCTCTCCATCAAACTCCCCACTAAATCCACTACTTAGATTTTTTGTCCATCTCAAACTCTCCTGGACGCATGAGCAAATATATTGCCCACACCAAAATTCGAACACAGGACCCCCTTCACAACAACACTCCACTTATCCACCAGACCAGCAAGCACATTCTGTTAATTATTTGCCAACTTTTACTTATTCATAAAAATACCAAAATTTCCCAAGTCCTAGCTTAAACTTGGGACCTCCCAAACACACCCAAAACACATAACTACTAAAGCATACAGATATTCTGTTAATAGTCAACTATTAAAGTTTACGGTTAAAGGGCTTTTTTGATGTATTTTGGAAATTGAGTACAAAAAAAGGAGCATGGGCTTAATTGCTTTTGTTAAAAAAATTTTAGGGTCTTTTTGATGCATTTTGACAGTTCAAGTACCCAATTGAGTACAAAAAAAAGGAGCATGGGCTTAATTGCTTGTTTTGAAAAAGTTTGAGAGCCTTTTTGATGCATTTTAAAAGTTTAAGTACCCAATTAAGTGTAAAAAAAAAGAGTTTAATTGCTTTTTCTAAAAAAGTTTGAGGGCTTTTTACACCCTTAAGCCTTATCTAACCATTACCCATTTATGAGTTACTGGAAAGATGATGATTAAACCCACTTAACCTTTATATTATAATTATAATATATAATAGTCTTAAGTTAGGAAATTAAGCATGATTAGTTAAGTTAATTAGATTATTAATCTTAGCATAAATAACAATGAACGGGGACAGAGATGAAGTCTTCATCTTTTCTTTGGTACCGTCCAAGTGAGGAAGAAAACTAAAGAAATGCTTTGTTTTGTTTTTTAAATTTGGTTCAAAATCTCTAAGGTAAATATGCTTTTCTTTTGAATTTTTTATGTTTTCATGATCATCTAAGCTTAATTCATCACACCCATGCTTTACATTCTTCAATTATTGAGTGTAATGTCATATTACCATTTGAGGGGTTTAGTGAGTTTAAGCATGATTCTAATAAAATTATGAATAAGGAACTTAGGTCAAGTTAAGACTAAGTTAGAAAGTAGTCAAAAGTATTGGATTTAACTAGAAATTAAGCTAAGCTATATAGTAGAATTATGACATTAGGGACTAAATTGAATAATTGAAAGCTGTTAAGAAATTATGCTATAGATTAAAAATATAAGGTCTCTAATGAAAGAATATGAAATTAGATTTTGATTTGATGTTAAATATAAAAAAATATGAACATTTCGGATATAAGGACTAAAATGAATAAAATGAAAATTATGTTAAATTGTTGTGTTTTTCATGTGATTGAGTGAAAATTGATATTATACCTATAATTGGATTATCGTATGTAGCTAAAAGCGACGCTGGACTGTCTCATGATAAAGGAAAAGTGAATGTTATAGACGAATAGCTACCCCGGTTTGTGCTTTCGTGATTGAGTTCAATTTATATGTACTTGGTTGTTACAATTAACTTGTTTAAGGTAATGATCTCACTTGTCTCATGAATAGGTAATTATGAAATAGTTATTAACTTGTGAAAATGAGATAGTATGCACATGATAATATGCAAATGTGTGAAATTGACTGAGTATATGTGAACTAGTTATGTATTAAACTATGTCTTGTGAATCATGTCTATATGTTTGAAATCATTGAATACCCTATCAACGGTCTCAGGAAGAGTCAGGTATAATTGGCATGATATAGGATTAGTGTATACTAATGAGGCGTAAAATGCATATTATACTTCAAACGTACCAATAAGGTGCTAGGCACATTTATATACTTCAGTTTATATTGATGATGTACGAAGCACATGTTACACTTTGGACGTATCAATGAAGTACTGGATGTTCGCTATATTGGTGTGATGGTTGAATGATCTATGTATCCATCTTGAGTCCGTGTCCGGTTAATAGGGGTAATGAAACATGTATCTTGTTCATTGACATTTGATATAGAATGTAAAGGTGAAATGTGTATCATTCATACTAATGTTAAAGAAAAAAATATGTTATGTGAAAGATCATGTGATTTGTTTATTACAAGCCATAAGGGTTGATTCGATTGTAAAACAAATCAGTGGATTCAAGAAAGTAATGATAAAATGAAATGAATCTTGTGATATGCTATGACTTATATGTAATTGAGATATGATGATAAAAGGGATTAAATATTCATGTGTGAAATGTTAAATGACATATAGTAAGAAGATATGCCCTTTAGACATGAAATGGAAACTTGACTTAGTTGATAATTGGACATATTGATTGCATTTGATATCTTGCTTCTATTTGATTATTGTTTTAAATCAAATTAGCACCACTAAGTCCTATCTACTTAGAATACGATTTTGTTTATTTTTGTATGTAAGTATTGTTAGATCCCGGGGATTCGAGGAGTGTGCCAACATTCGAAATTCAACTCTCGACTCAACAAACTTTATATATATTTTGTTTTGTTTATAGCAAGCGGCATGTACCTAAGATCTTGAATTGGTCTTTAGGCACATTTTGGATGTTTTGGTCCATATGGTAGAAAATGATTATATTTTGTATATCACCATTTATGTTGGTCAAAAGTATATGTATTAATTTAGTAATTTAATGGTTTGGTTGCCCATTTGGCCATATCATGCTTATGACTGAGTTATTTCTTGCATGTCAACTAAATGAATAAATATATGTATACTTGTAATCATGTATCAGTAGATGTTTGATATGCCAAGAATGTTAATTTGACATTTTTGGTTATACTTATAATATGTTGAGTTGAGCTTTTAGGTCATCTTGACCATTTGGTATTTGATGCTTGGCAGGTTTGAGGAAAAATGATGCAACATTAAGCCCCCTGTCTTCAAGGTCATGACCTTAATCTCGTGGCATTCCCCTGTTGAACTCGCAATGTCAAGTTCCTGTCTTCATAATCACTACTCACCCCAAATGAAGTCACAACATCACACAATTGCCTTCATGTTTAGGAGTGGGGTGTTGCAGTGAATATGGATGGTTAATTAAATTTAAATATTGCACCACTAAATGATTTATTGTAACATTATTTTTAATTTTAAATATCTATTTCAATTTTAATAGTGCATTTAGTTTGTAAAAATAATGATAAACTTAAAAAGACCTTTTCAAACGATTTTAAAATTTACAATGGCTTATTATGTAAAATTGGAAGTTAAATTATTGAATATTAGCAAATTGAAAAGGGAAAGAGTGAAAAAATAGACTTAAGGTATAAAAAGCTCTTAAACTTTAAAAAAATAAAACAAAAAATATATTGAAAATATTAAACGATCTTTATTTAAAAGTTTTTGTTTTCCATTTACAGGCATGTTCTTAAAATGGTCCTAGGCAAAATAATAAAATAGAGTTTTAGGTTTCTTAAAAGTTAGAGAAAAAAAATTTAGATCCCTTAAAAGTTGGCAAATTTTTTTTTTACCTTTAAAAGTTTTAAAAAAAAATTTCAGGCCACTAAAACTGGAAAATAATATTTTGGACCACTTTCAGCCTTGGACTTGAGCCGCCACACCTCCAGATGGCCGAGTCGGGACGGTCCATTTACAATCTATTTTGTGTATTTTAAACATATCAAATTATCAACCTTTTAAAAATTTGCTTTCAGAACTTCGCTGTTTCATCGGGTTTTAATACTCACGAACCAACAAAATCCAAAAATCTCAAATTAGTCAAATTAAAACTCAGTGTATATATATATATATACATCTTATGCATGTATACATTTTGATTATCAGAAAAAATGGTAAGTTTTTCATTGAGTTTTAACACCTTTATAGCCAAAGAAGTCAAAACTTTTAGGATTGAAAAAGAAAATTAAAAAAAAAAAGAAAAATTCATTGGTTTCAGTTTTCAAAGCCATCAAATGGAAACCTTTTTCCATTCTTTCCATCAATTTGAAAAAAGATGACAGGTAGAACTTGAAAGCATGAGTTCTTTTTTGAAATTTTTTCTAAGAAATCTGATGAAAAAGTTGGGAAGGAAGCTTAGAAAATTGTGGATATTTACCTTGTATATTAAATCAAGTCACCTGTTTTGGGTTATTCACACATTTAATATATTTTTTCTTTTCTTTTTCAATTTAGTATTTCTTTTGAGCTAAAATTGCTAATATTAAGAATTTGTTTATTATTAATATCCATTTTAGTCCATCAATATTGTTTAGTATTTATTTTCATATATTAATTTATTTTTAATTACGAATATGTTTTATTTAATAAAATTGTTTTGGTCATATTATAATTACTAATATTTAATAAAATATTTGCTATAACCAGTTTTAAAAATTTCTATAGTGGTAGAAAAATATAGTTTATATACAAATTTATTACGGCTTAATATTTGATGCGTGTTGTTGCATGAGTCTCATGCAGCATCAATTAATAATGAGATGTTACGTAATCACTGAAATAAAATAAAAATATTGAAGGACTTAAAAGTAAATATTTTTAAATTTATTTAAATATACTTCAATATTAATTATAATTATTTTATTTCTCGTTTGGAGTATTAGGTTTTGAATTTTGTGTTTAGGTTCTAAGTCGCAGATTCAATGTTTTTATATTTATTTATGTTTAATAGTTTTAATTAATATTTATCTTTTATAATAAAATTATTTATATTTATTTTTAAACTTTTCAATTTTTTTTTGTTTTATAATAAAATTAATAGAATAAATATAATAAGGGATTAATCCAAGAGGATAGGGGAGGGTTGGCCTCTTGATTCAAAGGAGTTAACTGCAATATTAATTTTTTAAACATTTTATGGTTCAATTTAAAGGTTTTTAATGTAAAATTCATGTTTCGGTCCCTTCAAAAAAAATTTATTTTATTTCGACCCTTAACAAACAATTCTGGCTTCCCTTTGTATATAATGAAAAATATTTAACCTTGTTTTGGCATTAGCAAAAAAGTTAAAGCTGGGATGCTCAATCCAGCATATATCGAATCAATTCTACAGCCTCTACTTTCCCAGACACTAATTAACTCTTACCACGTCATTGATTCCTGAAGAAATATTTGAACTTAAAAGTTGAATTTAAATGGAATTAAATTAATTACTTTGATGTTTTCAATTAGTGATGCTCGGGTATACTAATTAATTAATCTTATTTATGTATATTCGTAAAAAAGAGTGTGCAAAATTTGTATTCAAATTTTAAATATGATGTCGATGGGACTGATTTAAAAATAGGAAAATTAGGAACACAAATAATCTTTTTTAAAAATTGTTTTTTTTTTCCTTTTTGGTACTTTCATTAGGACCATTAATTTTTAATTAGCTTTAGTTTTGGAGCACTGAAATGTTATTCTTAAGGGATATGCAAAGATTTATAACTTGAAAGATTCGAAATGAAAGATATGATGTAAAATCGATGTGATATTTTATGGAATTGGAGGGACTTAAATCTTTAACTTATGATCATCCATGATTATATCTGAATAATGAATATATAGCACAAATCAATGAATCACGTTTTTCCTTTAAAGAATAAAAATATTAATTAATAGTGTGTTAATCATGAGAAGGGTGTAATTGATATGCATAAGTGTGCAAATGAGGAAAGAGTATTCTCAAGAAAAAAAGAAAACTCTAACAACAAAAGATGTGGTTGTCGGTTGGGTATATATGTATAAAAAGTCAACTGCTCCTACACCATGTTTTGACACATATAGATGAATGAATGATGAAAGATGATAATAGGATTGTAGTGAGTGGTGTTGAGTGCTGTCCTTAATTAGCTACGACTAATTATATTAGAAATATTGGTTGGTTTCAGATTATTCCTTCAATTCTCAATGGATCGCATCCAGTTTTGTTGGCAAACAAATCATAGCTTCATTCATTTATAGATAGATTGATTTTGCTGATATCTTTTCTTAAAGCATGGACTGTATTCGTTTCAAAGTCACCTCAACTACTACTTTAAACCCTTGGAGGGAACGATACTTTAACTAGTTTAAACGTAGACCACATGAAAGAGTTGTATATATATATGGGTTAGTAATTTTTAGTTTCTCAACTTAGTAATTAGGTTCACTTTGGTATATATATTTATCTATTTTGGTATTTGAACTTAGTAACTAAGTCTATTTTGATCCATGAACTTGAATTCCATTAAAATTTGATGATACAATATTTTGAGATTTATTTATATCATCACTTGAAAATTAACAACTTTCCCATTTAAAGTTAGGAAATGTTTTTCATTGGGTGCACTTGGTTTGTTTTTGTTTGAACCCACACTCAAAAGCAGTTCGGGGTTTGAGGATAACAAAAAGGCTGCTTAGTAGAAAGTCGAGAAATGACTTAGACAGCCTCGTACAAAGCATAAGCATAATTTTGTTTAAAGGTTTATTGTTATAAATATCACAAAACTCAATTTTTTTAAAATTTTTTTAACTTCCACAGTGTTTAAAAGCATTGTTTTCTAAACAGATTTTTTTAACAGCTTTAGGGCAAAGCACTTATGCGCTCTCTACTGTGATCTAGATGATTCATGTGTATCTAAGTTATTTTACTAGAGTTTACACACTACAGTAAAACAGATTTTTAGCGGCGTTTTTTTGGGCCTATTAAAGCACCGCAAAAAACACTGCTAGATAATGTCGCTAAAGAACATGACCTTTAGCGGCGTTTTCCCACAAACACTGCTAAATAACATGTTCATTAGCGGTACTTTTGCCAAAAACGCTATTAAAGGTCATGTTTTTAGCAACATTTTTAGTAAAAACACCACTATAAGTCATGTAAGACACAATGTCCTATCCACCAGCTGCTCTTTTGCTTTTTATCTTTCTTTCATATTTCACATTTGATGTTCCTCATAATTTGTTGTTCCAGTGAGTTTACCTTTATTTTTAGTTCGTATAGTAATATCAAATGTAGCGCTCCCCATGAAATTAGTTTTATTTATAAGAATTTTAAATAATGTGTTGAAATTCAATTTATTACGACAGTTTAAATAAAATTCAGTTGAAAAATTTTCTACCAATCAAAAACAGCAAACAATAAACACCAACTTTCTTCCTTTCACTGAAAAATGATGTTCAAAATTGTTACACTGAACTGCAAAATGCAAATCTTATATATCACTGGGATCTTAAGGATTTTTCAATAATTAATCAACAGCGAAAATAAGCATTCTACTCTAAACAGGTTCATTGTTGCTACGATGGAGATTTGATACCTATTCGGTTTCCCTTCAACATCTGCTTTAGTAGCCGTATCCTGACATAATAAATGAACCCAACATATTAGCATGCAAAATATAAAGAACAAGAAAGTGTTCCATTACTAATCATATTAGATTTAGAAGTGCAAACCTGAATTATCCACGGGGTTCCCAGCAGGCACGGACTTAGGTTCCTTTATTTCCACAACCACACAATCGGACATCAAGAATGTCTTGGCCACTGATGTTGCATGCTCCAAGCAACATCTGACCACCTATATCAAGAAAAATATAATCATTAATCTTAGAGGGTAACTCAAAGCTCTTTTAACTATATCTGCTCCAACCTATAGTAAATCAAGATATTTAGGGTTTACGAACTTTATCTATAGCCAAATGTTTCAACAAAAAACATTCTGAAGTTTAAGATTTTTTTAAGTTATCAAAACGATTTACCTTTTCTTCATTATTATCAAGTGAATACTTGATAGCATCCACCTTAGAAGCAAGTCTTAGAAAAGTACATCCACCACCGACAACAATACCTTCCTCAACTGCTGCCTGATAAATAGCCCAAAACATGCAGTTTTATATGGTATTGAAGGACAATAATTACAAAACAATCATCAAGACAAGCTTCAAAATTTATATATTACCTTAGTTGCATTAAGAGCATCTTCTACTCTCACTTTCTTTTCTTTAAGCTCTATTTCGGTTTGAGTTCCAACCTTTAAATTTTCAAAAGAACATCACATCAAAAATTGGATAGAAATAATATAAAATTTCTTAAAACAAATTCCATATGGATAAACTACATAGAATGTCCCTTCAACTAACTAGTGGTTACTTGTACCACTGACACACCACCAGATAATTTAGCAATCCTTTCGTTAAGTTTTTCCTTCTCATAATCCTGTTCTGCAACCTGCATTAAAGTAATAATAATTTAGACATTGTAAGCCTGCAAGAAAGCCTAGTAACCACAATTAGCGCAAACTTGAAAGACAACCTCAATGAGATTTTTAATCTGTACAACTTGTTTATTCAATGTTCAATGTCTTCAGCAATTATCAAAATTGGGTATCCGCTCCTAATGGCATCTTCCAGGATGTTGATAAGATCTCTTGTATTAGTAATTTTTGTTAGTTCAACACTCCGGTAAGGAAAATCTCAAACTCACGATCGAAACTCGAACAGAAAAAGAAGAAATAGGACAGGCTCCAAGGCGTGTATCAAGCCACTATCTTTAAGGTTATATTCGCCCTCACCTACCTTCGGTGTGCAAATGAGTTCCAAGCAAATTAACCTCGAGGATACAATGAAGCCAATAACTATTTACATTTTGCACTGACTAGAATAGTCCACTATGCACTGAGCAATGTATAACAAAAAACTCAATTTCTACAAAGGATTTCTACAGTAATACTTTATAGAATAATCTAATAATATTAGAAAATGAAGGAAGGAAAGAAAGAATATTAGAATTTGTTGATATGATTTCCTAATGAAACCCCATTCCTATTTATAGGAATTTTCATGTCTCTTCATAGAGACATCTTTCAATAAGTGTCTTTATGAATAAATAAATAATAATTATTTATTTAATTTTGTAACTATTCAAATAATATTTTTTGAATAGTTATAATTCTTTTTTAAAAAATCAAATGATATAACGTTTGACCAATGACCAAAAGATTTATCTTTTGATTAATTACACTCATTCATTTATAGTTATTGGGATACTATAAATATTTGAAAATATTCAAACAATCTTCCCCCATTTTCAACATATTTAGATTTTGATATTATTTGAAATCAATTTGCATAAATAAAGGTGTCTTACGATTGAACGTTCACTTAGTGAAAACATGTTAAAGTTAATTGAAATTGCATGGTAGACTAAGCTTTGAACCAACTATTCCATTTGATTAACTGAACACATCTCACACAATGATTTCAACATTGGTCAATGCATAGTATATAGGGACACTATCATGGCCATGTGTCTATGTCATCTTTTCATGAGTGTTGTCAGAGCCAAGCCTTTGAGCTCCTAGAAGCGGCCACACTTCCACTCACATAGCTGGATCCCATCAAAAGTGTTCCCGTAATTATAACACTCTAACATATTTATGTTATGGGTCCATTAATAGTACATTACTCATCTTTCCCTTATCATTACAAGTACCTAGCACTTTAATCTTAGGATGGATTTATTTATAGTGCTAACAGTCACATACTAATGATGTACTTTGTCTCATTGAACTCAAGACTTGACGTTATACCAAGCGTTGAGTTGAGTTTCCATCATGGGTGACTCTAATTAATAGGCTTGAGTTCCATCCCTTTTGAGGTCCTTTTTACTGCATCTCTAGTAAGACTTTTTGTCAAAAGATCTGCCAAATTTTCACTTGACCTCACATAATTAATAGTGATCACTTCATCAGAGATTAATTGTCAGACATAACTATGTCTTAATCCAATGTGTCTAGACTTTCCATTATATACTTGGCTATATACCTTTGCTAGAGTAGCCTCACTATCACAACGGATAGAAATAGGTGAAATTGGCTTAGGCCATAAAGGTACATCATAAAGCAAATTTCTTAACCATTCTACTTCTTTAGATGCAGCGGCTAATGCAATAAATTCTACTGCCATGGTGGAATCAGTAATACATGTTTGTTTCTTGAAACCCCAAGAAATGACTCCTCCACCAAGAATGAAGATCCATCCACTAGTAGATGCATGATCTTCCAAACTTGTAATCCAACTAGCATCTAAATACCCTTCTAAATCTGGAGGATATCCATTATAACATAATCCATAGTTAATAGTTTTCTTTAAGTACCTAAGTACTCTATTCAAAGCTTGTCAATGCAAACTACTTGGATTACTTGTGTACCTACTCAATTTTCTAATAGCATATGCAATATCTGGTCTTGTACAAGTCATTATGTACATAAGACAACCAATTAGACTTGCATATTTCAATTGATCAATTTTCCTACTAGCATTAGATACTAATTTTAATTGAGGATCCATGGGTGTAGATGCTGGTGTACAGTTGAAAAGATAAACTTTTTAAGCACATTTTCAATGTAATATGATAGTGATAAAGCTATAGTGCTTTCATCTTAGGTTATTTTAATCCCAAGAATAACATCTGCTACACCCATATCCTTCATAGCAAAGTTGTTTGACAAGAATTTCTTTGTGTTTTCTATTTGTTCCAAATCCGTGCCAAAAATGAGCATATCATCTACATATAAGCAAATTATGACACCTTTTCCGTTTTCAAATTTGCTACATATGCACTTATCAGATTCATTTATTTTATAGCCATTAGCTAAAACAACCTTGTCAAACTTTTGGTGCCATTGTTTTGGTGCTTGTTTAAGCCCATATAAAGATTTAACAAGCTTACATACCTTATTCTCTTGTCCTGGAACAACAAATCCTTCCGGTTGCTCCATGTACACTTCCTCTTCCAATTCACCATTTAAAAATGCAGTTTTAACATCCATTTGGTGAACAACCAAATTATATATAGAGGTAAGTGATATTAAGAGTCTAATTATAGCAATTCTTGCTACTGGAGCATAGGTATCAAAGTAATCAATACATTGTCTTTGTGTAAAACCTTTTGCTATCAACCTCCTTTAAATTTATCAATGGTTCCATCGACCTTCATTTTCTTTTTGAAGATCCATTTATAACCTATTGGTTTGGAACTTGGTGGAAGATCAACTAAGATCCAAGTTTGATTTCCCATTATTGAATCCATCTCATCATTTATTGCTTCTTTCTAAAAAGCAGAGTCTTGAGATTTCAGTGCCTCTTTAAATGTAATAGGATCAAATTCAGTATTATAACAATAAGGTACCTTATTGCATATACTTTCACCTTTTCCTTCTACAAGAAACATAATGAAATCTGGTCCAAAATCTTTGACCTTTTTAATCCTCTTACTTCTTCTTAATTCTTGACAAGATTCATCATTATTATCAATTTGTTTCAATGGAATCTCATTCTCATTTGAAGAATGAATCAATTGTTGTGGTTGTAATTGTCTTGATATAGAATTAAATCTATTTTCATCAAAAATAGCATCTCTTGATTCAATAACAGTATTACTTGAAATTGAATCATTTGGTTCAATTACCATGAACCTATATGCCTTGCTATTATGTGCATAACCTATAAATATGCATTCAATTCCTCTTTCACCTAACTTTTTACGTTTAGGTGTTGGAACTTTTACAATAGCTCTACAACCCAAACCTTCAAATAATTAAGGTTTGGTTTCCTTTTTTCCATTGTTCAAAGGGGGTTATTTTAGTTTCCTTATTAGAAACTCTATTCAATATATGACAAGCTATTAGAACAGCTTCTCCCCAAAAACCTTATCCAAGACCTGAATATGGTAACATTGAATTTACCATTTCAGTCAAGACTCTATTTTTTCTTTTAGCTACACCATTTTATTGTGGTGTGTAAGGGGCTAAAACTTGATGGACAATTCCAGTGAATTCAAAATAACTTGGATTATAGTATTCTCCACCTCTATCTGATCTTAAGCACTTGATAAATGATTCACACTAAAGTTCAACTTCAAATTTATGAACTTTAAATTTATCAAGCGCTTCATCTTTTGAATGCAATAAATATACATAACAATATCTAGAACAATCATCAATAAAAGTAACAAAATATTTCTTTCCACCTAATGTAGGAGTATTATGCAAGTCACATAAATCACTATATATCAAATCAATCAATTTTGTTTTCCTTTTAACCTTAGGGAAAGGGCTTCTTGTAATTTTAGTCAACATACATGTATTGCATTTTTCAATATTATTGTTAAAAACAGGAATTAAATCTAATTTATACATGTCATTCAATTTTCTATAATTCAAATGACCTAATCTATAATGCCACAAACAAAAAGATTCAACCATATAAGCAGAAATAATATTTTTATTCTTATTAATAATATTGAGTTTGAACATGCTCTCATACATATACCCTTTCCCCACAAAAATTCCTCCCTTAGACAAAATAAACTTATTTGCCTCAAAAACAAGTTTGAAACCAAACTTATTCAACAGACTTCCAGGCACTAAATTCTTCCTAATTTCTGGTACATAATATACATCATTTAAGGTTAAAACCTTTCCAGAAGTGAATTGTAGTTCAACAGACCCTTTGTCTTTAATTGTTGCAGTGGAAGAATTTCTCGTGTACAAAACATTGTCATTTTCACATTGGGTGAACTTTGTGAACATGCTTTTATCTTTGCACACATGTTTGGTTGCTCCGATATCAATCCACCATGTATTATCATCTTGTGCTATATTAATTTCAGATATCATTGCAACAAAATTTTCGTTATTATCAGCCTTAGAAGATGATTTCTTCTTTAAAAATCGACATTCATTCTTGAAATGTCACAATGATAGCATGAGCCCTTTTGTTTCTTTTTGAACTTAGGTGCTCTATCAGTTCTGTTTGAACTTTCTCTTGAATGGTTTAGTAGTCTGTACTTCCTCCGTAACATGTACTCTGACCTTTTTAGAATTTAGATTCTGATCATTTTTCGATACTCTTCTTCAATACGAAGATGATTTGCCAAAGCCTCAAGAGATATTTCCTCTTTCTTATGTTTTAGACTTCTTTTGAAGTATTTCCAATATGGAGGAAGTTTGTCTATTATGGAGGATACCACAATCATTTCATCCATTTTCATATCATATTGCTTAAATTGATTCAGCTTCTTTTCAATATCACAAAATTGTTCCATAATAGAACGACCATCAATCATTTGATAATTTTTGAAACGACTGACAAGAAATTTCTTACTTGTAACATATTTGGTCATGTATCTTGCCACCAATTTGTCCCATAATTCTTTAGCGATGACCTCGTTTTGGTAAATGTCGAACAAACCATTAGATAAACCATTCAATATGTGGCCCATGCATATGTAGTCAGCATTGTCCCATTTTTGTCTTTTTCAGGTTGCAGCAACAGATTTGTTTTCATTCTCTTCAGGTCTTAAAGTATCCAAAACATAACCAATCTTCAAAGTTGATAATAAGAAGTGTATCTTTTTCTGCCATTGTCGAAAATTGCCACCATCAAACCGATCAAGTTTAACAAAGTTGGAAGCCAACTCTCTTAGTGTTCCACTTTCATGTGTTGTGGTAGTCATCATTTAATATAACCTTAAAATTGTTAGTTCAACACTCCGGTAAGGAAAATCTTGAACACACGATCGAAACTCAAACAGAAAAAGAAGAAATAGGACAGGCTCCAAGGCGTGTATCAAGCCACTATCTTTAATGTTATATTCGCCCCCACCTACCTTCAATATGCAAATGAGTTCCAAACAAATTAACCTCGAGGATACAATGACGCCAATGACTATTTACATTTTGCACTGACTAGAATAGTCCACTATGCACTGAGCAATGTATAACAAAAAACTCAATTTCTACAGTAATACTTTATAGAATAATCTAATAATATTAGAAAATAAAGGAAGGAAAGAAAGAATATTAGAATTTATTGATATGATTTCCAAATGAAACCTCATTCCTATTTATAGGAATTTTCATGTCTCTTCATAGAGACATCTTTCAATAGGTGTCTTTATGAATAAATAAATAATAATTATTCATTTAATTTTATAACTATTCAAATAATATTTTTTGAATAGTTATAATTCTTTTTTAAAACATCAAATGATATAACTTTTGATCAATGACCAAAAGATTGATCTTTTGATTAATTACACCCATTCATTTATAATTATTGGGATACTATAAATATTTGAAAATATTCCAACAATTTTTTTATCAACAAGTAGCAACTGTAATCTGAATGCAATAGCAATTGTCAACATGTAATACGGGAAAGTTCAATGTTTATTTGAAAAAATGTCAATCTCATGATTATAAAATGTACCTTGCAGTTCTCATATTCTATTGCTATTTTCTCACTATCAGTGACAAAGTAAGGTGAGTTATTGTTAAGCAGTGGACTGCAATGCAACAAGTAACCAAGAACAATAGTAACAACAGATCAGTTAGCATGACAGCATCGAGACAGAACCAGAAGCAGTCTACTTCCTTTGTTTGATTTTGTTCTTTTTGTAATGTGATCAAGTTAGCATGTAACTTGATATCTAAAGTTGGTAAATTTCAGATTTGAAACTGATGGATGTAATAGCTGACTTTTTCAGCTTTGCTTTTGTATTACATAAGTTATCAATTAGACAAATTAGTGGGAGCAGTTACAAGTTTAGGTAACTGACTAATTAGTTTGTAACTTCAATATATTTTCAAATTTGTGAATGAAATGGATAACTTCTTCTTTTAGTTAAAATTTTGATCATCATTTTTCTTTTCTTTTTGCTTGTTGTTTGTTTTTGCTCATGTTTGCTGCGATTTTGTTCCAACATTTGCTCATGTTTGCTGCCATTTTGTCCCAACAAATGGTAATCAGAGCCTCTTGTCTTAGAAAACCTCTGTTGTTGTTTAAGCCTTTCTGTTTAAAACAAACTTGGAAAAGAAAGAAATCGAGTTTGTCAAACTTGTTTTAGCAACATGAGCTTTACACCTCCTCCACCACCAGTGTTTGCTAGAGAAAACTACCACATTTGGGTAGTTAAAATGAAAACTTACCTGCAAGCACATGATTTGTGGAGTGTAGTTGAAAGTGGTGTTGAACCACCTCCACTGAGGGCAAATCCAACTATTGCACGAATGAGGCAGCATAGTGAGGAGCGAGCCAAAAAGCACAAAGCCATGACCTACTTACAGACTGGGGTGTCTGATGTGATCTTCACTCGAATTATGGCCTGTGATTCACCCAAGCAAGCATGGGATAGGCTGAAAGAGGAGTTCATGGGATCAGACAAGACAAGGCAGCAACAAGTAATCAACCTTAGAAGAGAATTTGAAAAGTTGAAAATAAAGGAGTCAGAGACTATCAAGCAATATTCTGATAGGATCATGGCTACTATTAACAATATCAGACTCCTTGGAGAAGATTTTAGTGACAGCAGGGTTGTTGAGAAAGTTATTATCGCTCTCCCTGAGAGGTTTGAGTCAAAAATCTCCTTATTGGAGGACTCGAGGGACCTCACAACCATTTCTTTGTCTGATTTGGTAAACTCACTTTGTGCACTTGAGCAAAGAAGGGCTAGTAGGCAGGAAGAGCATTCTGAAGGAGCCTTTCAAGCAAAAGTCAGAGAAGGCTTTAGCTCAAGTCAGAAAGCAAAGAAGCCTTGGTTTGAAAGAAGGGAGAAATCAAGAAAAGATGCAGGGAGAAGGAGGTTTCCACCATGCATTCACTATAAGAAAACTAACCATTTGGAAAAGTACTGCTAGAATAGACCAGATATTCAGTGCAAGAGTTGCAAACAGTATGACCATCATGAGAAAATTTGCAAAGACAAAGAGAAGGCTCATGCTTAGCAGCAAGTACAAGCTAAAACTACTGAGGATCTTCAAGCTCAAAATGAGCATGTTTTTACTGCCTCATGCTTTGCAACCACAAGCCATGTCAAATCCAGTTGGCTTGTAGACAGTGGCTGCTCACATCATACGGCAGCTGATGGAAGCTTGTTCAAAGACCTTGACAGAAGTTTTACCTCAAAGGTCAGGATAGGTAATGGGAATCTGATTGAAGCCAAAGGCAGAGGTGATGTGGTGATCAACACTGATTCAGGTAACAAAGTTATCTCAGATGTGCTTTATGTACCTGATATAGATCAGAACCTACTTAGTGTAGGTTAGTTGGTTGAAAAAGGGTACTCACTAGTTTTCAAGAATGGTTCTTGCGTTATTAATGATGTTCATGGTATAGAAATTGTCTCGGTACCAATGGCAGATAAGTGTTTTCATGCTTAATGTAAGCCAGCTTGAGAGAAAAGCTTATACAAGCTTAACTGACAATACTGGCTTATGGCATAGAAGATTAGGCCATGTAAATTACAGGTCACTCGATTTGCTGCACAAGTTGAATTTGGCAGAGGACATGACCAAGGTTGATTCAAAAGAGTCCGTTTGTGAAGTGTGCCAGCTTGGTAAGCAGGCTAGACTACCTTTTCCAGTAAACCAAGCATGGAGGGATTGAGAAAAGCTTGAATTAATGCACTCTGATGTCTGTGGACTAATGAAGACCCCTTCATTAATTGGTAGTAAGTATTTTATACTATTTATAGATGATCTGACCAGATTTTGTTGGGTTTATTTCATGAAGCACAAGTCTGAGGCATTTTAAGCTTTTGCAAAATTCAAAGCTTTGGCAGAAAATCAAATAGGCTGCAGGATTAAAGCTTTGAGGACAGATAATGGAACTGAACATTTGTCTAAAAGATTTTAGAAACTATGTGAACAAGCTGGGATCCATCATCAATTGACCACTATGTATACTCCTCAGCAAAATGGGGTGTGTGAGAGGAAGAACAGAACAGTGATGGACATGGCTAGGTGTTGCTATTTCAAAGCAAACTTCCAAGCACATTTTGGGCTGAAGGTGTCAACACCTCTGTGTACCTGCTTAATAGGCTGCCAACACATGCTGTGAAGGGTAAAACTCCTTTTGAAGTATGGTATGGTCTTAAACCAAATGTTTCCCATTTAAAGGTGTTTGGATGTGTGTGTTATGTCCTTGTACTTACTGAAAGAATAATTAAGCTTGAGAAAAGATCAGTTCCAGGGATATTTGTTGGCTACAGTGGGACCAAAAAGGACTACAGAATATTTGATCCCTCAACCAAGAAAATTCTGGTGAGTAGGGATGTCAAATTTAATGAAGATAAATTTTGGAGCTTGGATGGTTCAGACACAAGTCAGTTTGAAGAAGATCAGATTGACAACAGTTTGGAATTAACAGAAAATGAGTCCAGCAATGCAAATGTAGATGATTCTCCTGTAAGAGGGACCAGGTCCATTGCTGACATCTATCAAAGATGTAATGTGGCCATAGTTGAGCCTTCTAGCTTTGAAGAAGCTGTAAGAAATAAGCATTGGAAGCAAGCCATGGAAGCTGAGATTGATATGATCCACAAAAATGACACTTGGAATCTAGTGGATAGACCTGATCACAAGAAGACCATAGGCGTCAAGTGGGTTTTTAGAGCCAAATTCAATGCTGATAGCTTTTTAAACAAACACAAGGCAAAGCTTGTGGTGAAAGGGTATATCCAGCAGTTTGGCATAGATTTTGTGGAGACATTTGCTCCAGTAGCAAGGCTAGACACCATTAAGCTTCTGTTTGCCTTGGCTGCACAGAAGCAATGGAGAATCCATCAGCTTGATGTCAAGTCAACCTTCTTAAATGGACTTCTTAAAGAAGAGATATATGTTGAACAACCTAATGGTTTCAAGGTCCAAGGAAAATAGGACAAAGTCTATAGGCTGAAGAAAACACTTTATGGGCTGAAACAGGCACCTCGAGCCTAGTATGACAGGATTGATTCTTACCTGTCTAGGCTCGATTTGGAGAAAAGTTTAAGTGAGCCAACACTTTATGTGAAAAAGTGTCAAGATGAAACTTTGCTGATTGTTTCAATCTATGTAGATGATCTGTTAGTGACCGGAAGCAAGGTTGATTTGATTCAAGAGTTCAAAGTAAGAATGCAAGAAGTATTTGATATGAATGATTTAGGAGTCATGACATACTTCCTTGGTATGGAAGTAAGCCAGTCTGATCAAGGCATTTTTATTAGCCAGCATGCCTTTTCCTTAAAAATTCTCAACAAGTTTTATATGACAAACTGTAAATCAGTGAGCACACCATTGGCTCAAGGGGAGAAACTGACTAGCTTTGGAAGTCAAGAATAAGTTGATGAAAGGGAGTATAGAAGCTTAATTGTTGCTTGCTCTACTTAACAGCAACCAGACCTGACCTCATGCATGCAGTTAGTTTATTGTCAAGATTCATGCACTGCTGCAATAGAACTCATTTCAAGGCAGCTAAGAGGATACCCAGGTATGTCAAAGGAACTTTGAAGTTTGGGGTTATGTTCAAGAAAGAAAGTGAGCTTAAGTTGATTGGTTACTCAGATAGTGACTGAGTTGGATCTGTTGATGATATGAGAAGTACCTCGGGCTATTTCTTTACACTTGGCTCGGGAGTTTTCTACTAGAGCTCGAAGAAGTAGCAAACAGTTGCTCAGTCAACAGCAGAGGCTGAATATAGAGCAGCTGTAGCAACAGTAAGCCAAGCCATTTGGCTTAGAAACTTGCTATGTGATTTAAATGAAGAACAACTTGAACCTACTGAAATCATGGTGAACAACCAGTCAGCAGTTGCCATAGCCAAGAATCTAGTTTTTCATGGCAAAACCAAACATTTTAAACTTAAGTTTCATTTTGTTTGAGAGGCTGTACAATCCAAAGAAGTTGGTCTCATTCATTGCAGCTCACAAGATCAGTTGGCTGACATTTTGACAAAACCTCTTGGTGCAACAAGGTTCAAAATCTTGAGAGATTCAATTGGTGTTTGTTGCCTACAGTCCAAGGAGGAGTGTTAAGTAGTGGACTGCAATGCAACAAGTAACCAAGAGCAGTAGCAGCAGCAGATCAGCTAGCATGCCAGCATCGAGACAAAACCAGAAACAGTCTACTTCCTTTGTTTGATTTTGTTCTTTTGTAATGTGATCAAGTTAGCATGTAACTTGATATCTAAAGTTGGTAAATTTCAGATTTGAAACTGATGGATGTAATAGCTGACTTTTTTAGCTTTGCTTTTGTATTACTTAAGTTATCAATTAGACAAATTAATGGGAGCAGTTACAAGTTTAGGTAACTGACTAATTAGTTTGTAACTTCAATATATTTTCAAATTTTTGAATGAAATGGATAACTTCTTCTTTCAGTTAAAATTTTTATCATCAGTTTTCTTTTCTTTTTGCTTGTTGTTTGTGTTTGCTCATGTTTGCTGTCATTTTGTTCCAACATTTGCTCATGTTTGCTGCCATTTTGTCCCAACAGATATAACCACGGTCAAATTGCATCCCTTCAACAACATATAGACTATTCTCAGCACTTTTTCCCTCCTCAAGGGTAACTACACCCTTTCGACCAACTTTACTTATGGCCTCAGCAATCATATTTCTTACTTCATTGTTGATCCCAGCACTAACAGCAGCAACATCAGCAAGTTCACTGTCTTCAACCAAAACCCCAAGGCACACTAATTATATTCTCTTCAAATAGTAAAATACAGAAAACATGAAAGCAGGTGAGCATTAAGATTACCTCTTTTGAAATAGCCTTAAGCTCATGAATATATGAATATAGAGAGAGAGAGCCCTAAATTTAATGAGCAATCCTAGAGCATATCTAGTCTTAAACTAGGTTACCTTAAACTTGGTGAGTGTTGGATAAGGATATGTACCAATACAAGTATATATTTTTTATCAAAGTTTTTTCATATATTTGGAGGATCTTACCCTATATTCATATCTAAATATGTGTCAAATATGGTTGTCGAATATGGATTCTTTAGACATGATTTTGTACCTTCACAAACATTGCATATCGAGTACCGAGCGTCTACAACTCTAGTACAGTTAACAAAGTCAGCATTATAATTAATATTGAGATATTAGTTAAAGTTTTTTTTTCATTTTATCACTACAACTTACAGCCTACTACTTGCCTTACTTGACTCTGCAGTGCTTCTTGTAATTGGTCCCAGACCAAACACATTTAGCTATGCTGAGTTGAAAGCTGCAACAGAAGACTTCAGTCCTTCAAACAAGTTAGGAAAAGGGGGTTATGGAGCTGTCTACAAGGTATGCTATGTTTTACATTTTTAGGATGCAATAATCATATTGATTGAAACACTTTTGAGAGGATGACATATATTTCAACACTGCTAAGTTAGATTACCTTGTAGGGTACATTATCAGATGGGTGGGTGGTAGCTGTGAAGCAACTTTCAGTAGCATCTCACCAAGGAAAGAGTCAATTTATTGCTGAAGTAGCCACCATATCAGCAGTGCAACATCGCAATCTTGTCAAACTAAGTAGATGCTGCATTGAAGGGGAAAGGCATCTTCTTGTTTACGAGTATCTTGAAAATAAAAGCCTTGATAAGGCACTCTTTGGTATGATCACACTGTAATATATGATTAACAAGTGCAAGATTCTTTTCCCTTTTCAGTCTTTTTGCAGGAAATATATGATGATGAGCATTTGAATTTACTCCATTGTTGATTACTCATTACTGAACCAGTTGATTAAGTTTTTTGACACTATATATGCAGGACGTAGTGACTTGCATATCGATTGGCCGACATATCTGTTTAGCAACTGCAAGAGGGTTAGCTTACCTTCATGAGGAATCTAGGCCAAGGATTGTACATAGAGATGTTAAGGCAAGTAATATTCTCCTTGATGCAGAATTGTGCCCCAAAATATCTGATTTTGGATTGGCAAAGCTATATGATGACAAAAAAACGCACATCAGCTCTCGGGTTGCTGGAACCTTGTAAGTCTCTTTAGACTTCTGTTCAGGAGTTCTTAATGCCCTCAAAATTTTCAAAATTTTACTCCCCAGGGCAAAGCTAAAATTCTTGAAAAGCCCTTGCACTTTTCAAAATTTTCTAGATAACCATACTCAATAACAACATATTATTTTTGTCTAATTGAGCCCTCAAAGTACAATTTTTATCTAATAAAGCTCTTAAATTATTATTTTTGTTAGTTAAACCCCTATGAATAACAGCTTTTTAATTTTTAGTTTTCATGCAAAAAAGGCTTGCTTAAACAAAAGTAACAGTTAAAGGGTGTAATTGGGTATATAGAAGGATAAGAGTTCTTTTAGTACTTTAGCCATGTGTTTTATCAGCATTTTTTTAAAAGCACAGTATGTTAATTTAACTTGGCAGACAAGGATAACCATAGTTTGGGGGCAAGCATTCGGCCAAATCTGATAAACAAAAGGCTGAAAACATAACAATTATGTAAAGACAGAATTTAGTCCCATTAACAAACCACTATTATACATTACACATTTCAATAAAAGCTACTCCAGAAAAGAAATTATAATAAAATGAATTGAAGGGCAAACCTGATTATACTCAGGCAGGTCCCCAACTTCCAAAGCAAATCGAGCATGAGCTTCATAAACCTGATTAGCAGTGAAATTATGCTTGAAAATCAGCACAATATCCAGGAATTATCAGTTTTAAAAAAGAAACCCTCATCAACATAAACACGTCTTATTCTCCCAAAGACGGGGATATGCATCAGATATACCTTTACTGTTAGATGGTTACGAGTTCTTTGGACAATTAAGTCTTGGCGAATAGACTTCAACTGATCACACGTATAAAGGTAGTTCTTTTGGGAATTTTGAACCATAAGAAGAGCTTTTTCCAGAATTTCTTCTGGTCTTACCTGTAGATCGATGGGGAAGCTCAAATATGCAAATATGGCATCATTCTTTCTAAATAATTCAAAAGATGGAATGCAAAGATTACGACAACAAAACTATAAATATTGATGATTACAGTGGAGGGATCTGGAGCAGAAGTAAGACGCAAGTATCGTTTCTCTATTTCCTGGCATGTTCCTCTCACAGTTAGTGCATCCCAGTCAATGTGTTCAACAGCCATGTTGCCACCATCTTCAAAACTCTTGCTACGCACCAATTAATCTCCATAACTTTAAAGCTAAATCCTACCAAAGAAAAACCTTTTCCATAGCCTCCCTTATAAAGAAACATAATAGCATACACGTAGGAAGTCAAAATGTTGTCAAAAATCAGTCCATAAAGCTAGGCACATGAATCATTGTTCTCAATCTTCCTTTCTAGTGGACCCAGTACCCTCTTTTAAATGCAGACAATCAACAAGACAAGGTCAGCTCAGTGGCTAAAGGCTATCCTAAGTTTCGAGCTAGCCTCCTTGCTCTGTCAATTTGTAAAGATGAAATTTCTGTAGTGAAACACTTATATTCTTCATTTAAACAACTTTTAGTTACAAGCATATTAAGAATTCATTAACCCAAACTCTTAATGAATGCTTGATGAACATGGCATGAATAGAACTTTTAAAAAAGCAGAGAGAAGAAAGAAAACAATTCATTATGCACATAATCCTGAATAGCAGCTGCCAAAATTTTACTTAAAAGAATATCCTCACCTCCTTCATGATTTCCTAGCAAGCTGCCGATTGCTTTTCATCCTTACATAGAGCCAATGCCCTTTGAACATAACTCTTTAACGATTTTGGGAACACACCAGCCTGAAAGCAATAAAGCAGCCATCAATTGTTGTTCAAAAATCTGAAATATGTAAACCATGATAAGTCTTTTCTTTTTTCATAGGGAGGTAGGGGGCAGTTGAGGGCGCTTGTAACTAAACTATACAATCTAAATCTAAGAGAATAAAGGACTTAAGAACAATTTCCAAGAGTGATTTATGTCTAAATCATCATCTGCCACATTGCAAAGATGCATTGTAATTCAGCTCTGCATAATCAAGCAAGTTTAGCCATATTTGGTATTAGGAGCCAAATATAAAAAAGGAAGATTGCCTCTATAATGAATAACAGGACTACCACAAAATAGGATTGAGAATAAACCACAAAATAGGATTAACAATAAACCACAAATTAGAAGTAAATCGGATCCGTTTTACCAAATACAATCTTTAAGATTGTAGTTCGGATTCTTAAAAATACACTTAAAAGTGATAAAACTGTAAAAACTTATAAATTTCTCTAGAGAATAAACCACAATTTAGAAGTAAAACGGATCCGTTTTACCAAATACAATCTTTAAGATTGTAGTTATGATTCTTAAAAAAACACTTAAAAGTGATAAAACTGTAAAAACTTATAAATTTCTCAAGAGAATAAATTATTCTTTGTATTACAATTCAATTATACATCATGGCTGTTGTTTCCCTAAACAACAGGACTACCACAAAATAGGATTAACATAGACCATCATACTAACATAGTTCTTTTTACTTCTAATTTGTTTCAAAAGCTCTTTCCCAAACTCGCTTACCGTAAGGTTAACTTCCATCAATAATATTACAAGCATGAAATGAGTATTTCCTCGTTTGGTGAATTTTATCCTATATTGCTCTCCTAGCAAAACAATGAAGTTCTTCAAAGATACAAACTAAATGATCCTTACAACTGCAATTTAAAAGGTAAAAGACAAAGAGTAAGCAGCAAAGTCGAAACTAACCTCTTGTGCCATTCTTCTTTGAAGTTATAAATGGCTTGAAGCCGTTTGGGCAAATTCTCCCACGGGCATTCTTCCCTACCCGCTTTCAAAAACAACTGTTCCTCCACCGTCATTGGAATGTGCTATAAATCATTGGCAAAACAATATCGATCCATAAATTGAACCTGGAAAAGAGACAGTAAGGAGTTTTGATCACAATGGCGATGGCAGATCGAGCTACGATTTTGAATTTTTTTTATAAATCGCGGGTCAAATAGAACCCTAAAAATCTTTTGACCGGGTGAAGCCATCGTGAAAACATAATAAAAGAAATGGAGAGTAGTGGAGGGGAACAAAGTTGTAATTGCGAGAGGGTTAGAGGGGAACAAAGTTGTAATCAAAACGGCACCTAATATTTGCGGCATTTAGGGGAAAAACGTCGTTATTGCTTTACCTTTAGCGGCGTTTATGAAAAAATGTTGCTATTGCTTTACCTTTTGCGGTGTTTATGAGAAAAACGTCGCTATTGCTTTATCTTTTGCGGCATTTATGAGAAAAACGTTGCTATTACTTTACCTTTTGCGGCGTTTATGCAAAAACGTTGCTAATGCTTACCTTTTGCAGCGTTTTTGATCCAAATGCCACTAAAAACGCCGCTAAAAATCTATTTTACAGTAGCAACAAAGGGAAAAATGAATTAATTATTATAAAATTTTCTTATGAATATAAATCTTTATATGTAAACTAATGTAGTATGTTTTAGGGACTAAAAGCTTTCTAAGTAAAAGGAATTTGAGTAAACGTGTATGCTAATACATAATATGCCATGTCATAGCTGACGCTATGATATTATGTCACATAAATGGATATACTATGTAAGTAGATAAGCTTAATGGTTTTGTTTGGAACTATGGATGAATCCTTGAGATTAAAACTTCTGACTTTGTATGACTTAAGAAGGAACTTAAAATGAAATATATAGCTTGCATAAGGGTTAAATGACAATAAGGTGAACATGTTAAAAAACTATGGCTAAAGGGAGTAAACATTGGATTAATTAGCAAATGAACTAGAATATGAATTTCTTAATATGATTGGCTAATAAACCATTAATGGGAAGTTTAGCCCTTATTATTTAGTAATAAAAAAAGGATTTGATTGAAGCACTAAATAGTGACATGAGTGAATTTTATGGCATCAATTCCAATGGGTTGATGCAAATAAGAATTAAGACAAATAGGTTTATCCTTGAGTACTTATTGAGCTCATCGATCTCACGTGTTAGTTGTTTAAAATGCATAGATTAAAGACTTGTCGAGAAGCTTGGACTTTGAATTAGGAGCATCATATCATCATTTGAGGTTTTAAGGTTGTATTGCATTGATGTTAATTTTTATTTTTATAAGAAACTTGGCATGTATATCAAGAATTAAATTAGATATGTAAAAATCTAAATTTGAGTTTTATTTTCGAACCCCCTTTGTGTTATCAATTAAATTTTGATTTCACCATTTAGTTTAAACATTTATATGTTTTGTATTTGAAGCTTAAAATGGAACGCAAATTCTTTTTATAATGTCTTGGAACTTATGGAAATTATATGGATGTGTTTTTGGGAATGTTTTTAAGTGTTTTTGAGCGAGTTTTTAACTTTAGGACCCAAGGTTCGGTACTCAAACTATAAGTATTGGAACATGCATGTTAGTAACTAAAAAGCTATACATATGATCTATGTATCAGAACCTTAGCGCAGGTATCGGTACATAGATTCTATGTACATCAACATAGCCCCTAAACTAGGGCTTCTACACTATTGCTTGAATTTTGAGCTCATCAAATCTCATTTTTTTATCCCAGTTACTTCTAATCACCAACAAATGATTTTGATTGGTTTTAAGATGTTTCTAAAGGAATCAAATTGCTTCAAACTTAATTTTATGATTATAAAAATGGTTTAAGGTTTGAAACTTTAAAAACCTCTGATATTTTTGCTCCGTGTGTACTCCAGTGACATCTCTCAGCTGTACCGTATGCCGAGATAGGTGAGGGGTGTTACATTAGTTGCCGAGAGGGTGATTGTAGATTTCAAGCTGAAGAGGATTTTGTTGGGATCTAGTGCCCATAGTGTAGTATTTTTGTTTATATGTACTTGTATTTTTTGAACAAATTGTTTAATAAAATATCCATTAGTCACAATAAAATCCTTTGTGGTATTACGTGGTCAAATCGTAATACAGAAAGAAAACTTATATTAGTAGATAATCTAAACATGTCCTTAATCTAATTGGGATTGAGCAAACCAATTGAAAGACTAGTATGTCATCTATCAAGTCCAATTGGGGAGATACCTTGTCTTGGGTATCGAAGCGGATGACTCCTAAATATAGAGACATACATGTGACTAGACTGATAGTACATCAGACTTGATCCAAGTAGAATAGATCCTAGATCTGTCCATGGATTTATTCACTTGTGACATTCATAGTGTGACATACCTTAATCTTGAGTGGATGATGCTCTATGTATGCGTGACTCGTATAATTTGATGTAAATGAAAGCCTGAGTTTAAATAGATAAGGAACCAAAAGCTGGTACGTTGGGTATGCGACTTCTGCAATATGTAGCATCATTCCATAATAGTGGAATTCATAGCCCTACTAATGGGTAAATGATATCCTTTAATCGACATTTCATGATAGATGAAAAGTAAAACATGACCATAGGTCATTTGTGTTTGTGATAAATGATTTAATTACTATTTGATAGTAATTGAGTTTTCATGAAAGAAGACGTAATGGTTACCATGAGATAAAATATGATCATATTAAGAATATCCTGTGAGGGTAACACATTTATAACAAGGTCATTGGATAAACACTTATTGAGTAGCTACCGTAATGTTATATAATAGAGGAGAGCTCAATCACGAAAGTTTAGTTGAATGACTTTGTGATTAAATAATGTTGTAATTAATAGGCGTAAAGTCGGAACTTAATTAAAAATTATTTGAGTCTTAATTATATATGCGTAATTAGCCTCGCCACTAGCTTGAAATAACTAGAAACGAATTGCATGTAAGAACCAACAAATATGAATGAATGAAAATGATCAAGTAAGAGAAATAAATTGAACGTATCATTATTTGCGTGAATGTATTTTCTCACTAAGTACAAAAATGACTTAATAATTAATTTAATGTTTTTGAATTATTATTTAATTCTTTATAATTAAATAATTGAAGTTCAAAGATGAAATTGAATTAATCACTCATTATGAATTTGTTGAATAAGGAAATTAAATATATTTCTTCATAAATTCTATTATGATAAAGTTGTCATGACTTTAACGAAATTAGAATTGGATTGAGAAAATTATTTAACTGAGAAATTAATTTAGTTAATTTAATTAATTAAATTAAATAATATTTATTGGATAAAATAAAACAAATATTGGGTTGAATAAATTATAAATGTTGGATCAAAAGTCTAGAAAACACATATAATTGAACCCAATACATGAGAGGCACAAACTAGGCCCTATGAACATGTAAGGGGTGAGAACCCTAGGATTATACAAGCCAAGCCTAAAGCATTTTAAGATTTGGGGATGTCTGACCCACGTATTGAACAAAAATGTGAGAAAGTTGGATTCATGGACAAAATTATGCATGTTTGTAGGATATCTAAATGAACGAAGGGTGGTAAGTTGTGTAACACGAAAGAGCAAACAATTATAGTGTCAATTCATGCCACCTTCCTTGAGGAGAGTTAAATGAATGAATTTAACCTTGAAGTAAATAGGTACTCGAGGAACTTTTGGGAAATACACAAAGCCCTCCAGAATTGATTTCGGATCCAACTCCTAATAGTAGACCTACAAACGATCAATAGCATAGGGAGCTTCATCCTAGTGAGAGGGTCTTTCATTGGCCCAAGCTTTTCCAATCTGGTAATAGTGTTCTTAGCATTGAGTCTACTAAAGAGGAATATGATGACCCACTCACATTTGACAAAGCGATGTAGAGTGTTGATTCTAAGCTTTGGGAAATAGCTATAAAGCTAGAGATGAATTCTATGAAGTGCAACTCAATTTGAGAACTTGCAGACTTGCTGGAAGGGATAAAACCCATAGGGTATAATTAGATCTATATGAAGAAAAGAAACATGAAAGGAAAAGTTGAAACTTATAAGGCTTGTAGACAAAGGGTATCAATTATGAGGAAACCTTCTCTCCGATTGCCATGCTCAAGTAGATCCGCATACTATTATCCATTGCAACGGCTCTCGATTACGAGATCTAGCAAATGGATGTCAAGACAGTGTTCTTGAATGACTATAGTTAAGAGAGCATTTATATGATTCAACCCACCAGATATATAACTAAAGGAAATGAGCATAAAGTTTGCAAACTTCTTAGATCCATATATGGAATTAAGCAAGCATCCCACTCATGGAACCAAAGATTTGATCAAGTGATCAAAACTTTTGGATTTGATAAAAATGTTGATAAACCATGTGCTTATAAACATATTAATGATGGAAAGGTGGTTTTACTCATTCTATATGTTCATGACATTCTACTAATTGGAAATGATGTAGGGAGATTATTATTAGTTAAACTATGGTTAACCCAATAGTTTAGCATGGAAGACTTGGAAGAAACTAACTATGTTCAGGTATTGGAATATTAAGGGATTAAAATAACAAAGTGATACCTCTGTCACAAGCTTCATACATAGACAAAATATTGAAATGTTTTGCAATGACTAATTCAAAGAAAGGAACTCAACCCTACGTATTAGACTTTCATCTTTCTTTTGAGGATTGTCCTAAGACATCGAAAGAAATAGAATACATGAGAAAGATTACTTATGCTTTGGTAGTAGGAAGTCTTATGTATGATATGTTAAGCACACGTCCAAATATTTGTTTTGTGGTGAGGTTGGTGAGTAGATATCAGGCAAACCCTGATCCAAGACACTGGCGAGCAATTAAGCATATAATCAAGTATTTATGAAGAATAAAGGATGCTTGTGTATTTTGGAAGAGATATTAATCCTATTAGTTACATAGATTCTGACTTCCAAACATGTTAGGATTTGAGGAAATCGACATTAGGTTGTGTCTTTATCTTAGACAGTAGGTCCATAGTGTAGAGAAGTGTCAAGCAAGGTTGCACTGCTGACTCAACTATAGAGGTTGAATATATGGTTGCTTCTAAGGCAACAAAAAAAGTAATATGACTTTGGAAGTTCCTTATAGATCTCGAAGTCGTTCTTGGAATGAAAAAAACTATCACACTATATTGTGATAATAGTGTGGCAATAGTTAACACTAAGGAAACCATAAGCCATAAAAGGAAAAAAAACACATTGATAGAAAGTATCACATCATAAGAGAGGTAGTGGTAGGCAGAATAGTCGATGCAATCAAAGTCGCATTAGAGGACAATCTTGTAAATTCGTTTACTAAGACTTTAGTGGCTAGGAGTTTTGAGAAACATGTAGAGGATATGGTAATGCAAAATACAACTCTATCTACTTCACTAGGGCAAGTGCGAGACTGTTGGGATCTAGTTCCCTTGGTGTAGTATTTTCGTCTCTATGTACTTGTATTTTGGGAACAAATCGGTTTAATAAAATATCCATCAGTTATATTAATATCCTTTGCATAATGTGCTCAATGGTTTTTGCATGAAAAGAAAAATGAAAACAAATATTGGTTCAATGATGATCTAACATTTAACTAATAATAACTTGTATTATGTGGTTGGATTATAATACAAAAAGACAACTTGTATTAGTAGATGATCTAAACATGTCCTTAGTCTAATCAAAATTGATCAAACCGATTGAAAGACTAATATGTCATCTATCAAGTCTAATTAGGGAGATCATTTGTCTTGTGTATCGGAGCAATGACTCCCAAAAGATAGAGACATAGATGTGACTAACTGGACTGACAGTACATCAGACATGACTCAAATAAATCTTAGATCCGTTTATGGATTTATTCACTTGTGATATTCATAGTGTGGCATACAACAATCTTGAATGGATGATAGACTATGAATTCATGAATCATATACTATGATGTAAATGAAAGCCTGAGTTCAAATAAAATAACTAAAAGTTAGTATGTTGAGTATACGACTTCTACAGTATGTAGCATCATTCCACAACAGTGGAATTCATAGCCCAACTAAAGGGTAAATTATATGCATTCATCGGCATTACATGATAAATGAAAAGTAAAACATGGTCATGAGTCATTTGTGTTTGTGATAAATGAGTTAATTACTATTTGGTAGTAATTGACTTCTCTTGAAGGAAGATGTAATGGTTAGCATGAAATAAAATGGAATCATATTGGGATAACAAATTTATCCCAAAGAGATTAAGGATATCCTATGAGGGTAACACATTTATGATAAGGACATTGGATGAGCACTTATTGAGTACCTTTCATAATGGTATATAATAAGGGAGAGCTCAGTCACGATACTTTAGTTGAATGACTTTGTGATTCAATAATGTTGTAATTAATAGGCATAAAGTTGGAACTTAATTAAAAATTATTTGAGCCCTAATCAGATGTGCCCAATCAGTCCCTCTACCAACTCGAAATAACTAGAAATGAATTGCATGTAAGAACCAACAAATATGAAATGAATGAAAATGATGAAGTAAGAGAAATAGATCGCATCATCACTATTTACGTTAATGTATTTTCTCACTAAGTACAAAAATTACTTAGGAATTAATTCAATGTTTTCGAATTTTATTTAATTATTTATAATGAAATAATTGAAGTTCAAAGATGAAATTAAATTAATTAGTCATTATGGATTTGTTGAATAAGAAAATTAAATATATTTCATCATAGATGTTATTACGATAAAGTTGCTATGACTTTAACATAATTAGAATTGGGTTGAGAGAAAAAGTCCAAGAAACACATATAATTGGACCTAATACATGAGAGACCTAAACTAGGCCCTATGTAACATGTGAGGGGCGGCAACCCTAGTAATATACAAGGGGATGCCACTGATTTGCCACAATTTAACGTGTTTATTTTTCATTCCTTTGCACATATTTTAGCATGTTTTTAAGTATAATCGAGTCATTTTGATATTAATTTGTGTTTTTGGGTGTGTAAGTAATAAAATTGTGATTTTTAGTAAAGTACATGCTATTTTATATTATTTTATATCTAAATAAGATTGTGTGGTTATATAGGACTAATTGGGAGCTAAAAATGCACTTCAGGGATGAAACTACAGCTGAGGTCGCGACCACATGTCAATGATGTCACGACATTGAAGACAAATGCAAGGGGGGACCAAAATAGATAGCTCATCACGGCGAATCCTACGAGAGTTAACTCACGTTTTAAGGAAATTTCAAGGTCATTTTCTAATGTTAGGCCCTAAGTACTATAGTAACAAGAGAGGCATTTTAGTCTTTGAGTTCTTTTCTTTATAAACAATATTTTATTTCAGAGTCAAGGAGTTGTAGATGGATAGTTAGTAGAGATTGGATTAGAGTTTTCTGTTATGAAATTTTCTTAGATTAGGTTTCATTTTCATTTTTATTTTTATTTTTATCTTTTTTTAATTTCATGTGTGGAAATCTTATTTTGACAATTAATTTGTGATTGGAGACTACTCAAGAGTCGTGCAATTACCTGGATTTATCATTGAGAATTTCTCCACTTTTTCCTTATTTTATATTTCGTTCATCATATATTTGATAGAATATTTGTATGATAATGAGAATTTGAATTATGTGCTTTTATGAATATATTGTACATATTAATTAATTAATTAATTATATAATTGAGTGTTAATTTCTATTCGATTGGGTATTTTATTTAATTTTACCAAATTATTAAGAATATTAGAATTGACACCTCTAGTAAAATATCTAGACAAAGGAGACTGATAGGAGAATTTGTTATGTATTGTTTTGGTAAATGTGTGTTGAGCGATTAGACCGAAAGGAAAGTCGCATTCCTAAGTGAGATCAAAAGGATAGCTTAGGTGGTAATTCTTAAGTAGGAAGAGACCGAAAGGGTATTCCTAAGTAAGAGTAAATAACTCAATCGGGATAAGGTATTAGCTTAAATATTAGTCAATTAATTAATTGATTTTGGATTAATGAAATTTCATTGTTTAAATAAGAAATAGGAAATTCCTTAATTCCTAGTATATATTTAATTTAGGATGAGTTTTCTCTCAATTCGATTTTTGCTTGCACTATTAATTTTTTACTTGATTAGATTAATATTTGCTTTCAAATAATTGATTTAATAACAACATTTACCGATTTTTAACAATCCCTTGTGTTCGATCCTTAGAATACTCTTGTATTTCGTTGTAAAGTTCTATATTACAATTTGACACTATACGCTTACAGTTAAAAATTGTTTTTAAAATTGTTTGTTTTTGTGTACATGTGCTTGGAGTCAAGTTGTTGGTAGAATTACCAGTGATTGTAACGGTGTAAATGTGTTATTAAGTTAGTTGTCTTAGCAAAGAAATATTAGTCGAAAGATAAACGAGTTAGATAATGCTTTAATTTCCTTGTATAGTTATTTTAATTTTAGTTTTCTATTTTTATTATTTTGTACAACGATGGATATAGGCTGCAAGGTGATCAATATGGATAGGATGAAAGGTTGATTTGGGCGAATGAAAGTTCGATGAACCAGTGGATTTATGTTAGCGAGTTTGGAGGGCAGAAGTATTCATACGAACATTCTTATGATTCGTATGGATATGCAACCGAGATGAATAGCTGCAATCAAGGATGGTCCACTCATTATCTGAATTATGATCCACTTCCTCAATGTTACTATCTAGATTGGGGTAAGGATCATAACGAATATGAGGAGGACCCATCACTTGTTGCTCGTGTTAGTGCATTGGAGGATAGTGTATCTTTGTGCAAGTCTACCTTGTCTTCCATGTCCAACACGATGGAGCAGTTGTTGGAAGTTGTTCGACGATGATTCGAAGTGCACACTCCATCGGAAGAGGTAGAGCATGATGTTCCTAACTCTAACGATGAGGGCCATTCTACTAGTGTTGATCATGATGAGTTGAATAAGGACGTTCAACAATAGTTTGGAATTAGAAATTCATCTAACACAAATTGATGAGTCAAATTAGACCCCTTTTTTCACTTAACAAGTTTTTTTTCAAAATTTTTTAGTGTTTTTTTAGTAGTTTTATGCAATTTTATTTTTTACAAATAGATTTGTGAATTCGCCTCTTTTTCCTCATTTTTCGATCCAAAATGCCCAATTGTACCATTGGGGACCCTAACGGTTGATTGAGTGTTGTGAGGAGCCATCAAAGGCCTAAACATGAGCGAAAACATCGCATAGAAGGGGGTATCACAACATCAAAGCATGGAAGTCACAACACGTCCGACAGGCCCAAATTGAAGAAGAAAAGGGACCATCTACAGTGATATCGCGATACCCAAACTTGGGTATCGCGACATCCACTTGGCGCACCCCATTTTTGAGATTGTCAACGATATCGCAATATCCTACCTTGGGTGTCACGATATAACTGTCATGTGGGGACAAAAAATGACATTAAGAGGTAGAGTTTGTCCACCCGAAGCACCAATCAAATGCTAGTGTTCAAGGGCACTTTAGGCAACACTTTTGGGTTAGAAATTAGCTATTAAAAGCCACTCTTGGATAAGGAAAAGAAGAGACTTTTGGTTTTAGGTTAAAAAAGCTCATTGGTTTTAGGGTTTCTTCATGTTTAAGCTTAGGAGTAGGGTAATTTTCTTCTATATATTTTTAAGGTTTAGTTTATATTTCTTTCTAGTTTTACTTAGTTTCGTAGTTGTCAATTAAGTTAGTTTTTACTGTAGCTTATTTTGATTTACATGTTAAAGACTTTAAACTTAGTTGTAATCACTCTTTAATCTTTGAGTTAATGCTATTTGATTTTTCTTTCTTTTCATCTATTAAAGCTCTCATCTTTAGTGTTCTTGTTTCTTTATCTTTGTGTTAGTTGCTTTTCATTTAAGTTGATTAAGTTAAAAAAAATCAAAGCTTTCTTTTTTTTTTGTTCAAGTTTATGTTAATAGCTTCTATAGTTGTTTCTTTAACTTTAATATGGTAATATGTAACTAAAATTTAGGTGCTTGGTTGATGGAGATCTAAAAACTTAGGAAGTGACACCCCTAAAGGAATATCTAGACAAGTGAGACCCGAAGGTAATCTTGTTGTGCAACCTTTCATTAGTCACAGATTAACTGGTGAGATAGGAAGATAAACCAAAATTAATTCGTCCAAGTCGATAAAGTTGAGATCGGAAGATAAAATAGAGTCACTTAGTAATTTTAGCGATTGAAGTTCCTTGTTCAAGATCGGTGAACCACATGAAAATTAACCAACCACTATTAGTTATTTATTGGATAATTTCGTAGTTTTATACTCTTTGCAATTTAGTCCTTTGGATAGTTAATTTAGAAATTAGTATTAAAAATCTTTGTTTAAGCTTTGCCGTACTATAACAATTAGTCAGTAGCTAGTTAAACTCCTTTCTTGCATGTATTTTTTAACAGAAATCATTAAATCACTGACTCCTTTGGGTTCGATCTTTTAAATACTCTGATGTTCCATTGTAACACTACAAATATTACAACTGACCAGTAAGCTTGTAGTAAAACTGTGCTTTAAAAAGTGTCTACTAAAATCATTGTTTTATGCGCACATACACGATGTTAGTTAGGCACCATAATGAAGACTTAATGTGGCAGAAAGTCTCTTTAGCCCATTTGACGCCAAAGGAGGAGTAGGAGTGGGAGTGGGAGTGGGAGTGGGAGTAGGAGTAGGAGTAGGAGTGAGAGTAGATATGGAGTTAGATACTGAAATAGAGTTTAAACTGATATTGAGTGAAGGTGTCTTTGAGGTTGACGCTGCGATGTGGAAAATGTAATGTTTAGGGAGTCCAAGTTAGTCAGTGGCTGACCTACCACAAATCGTAGTGGAAATTTAAGTACTTTTTGGCACCTAACGAGCTTGATTTCTAGGCATTTTATCTACTTTAATTGCATATTCAGTTTTATTATCTTAGAATTAAATTATTGCAAAATAAGCATTTTTACGCACTTTTTAGTGTTCTGATGACCAATAAGGCCAACTCGGGTCTCGAGAACGACTAACAGGCTATTTGAGTGTGTAAGGTGTTAATTCACACTGAAGAATATAAGGGATGACAGCCATGTTGCAACACAGGGAGGCCCATGTCGCGACATAGAACTTCAAAGTTGCCAAGGTTGAAAATCACTCCACGTCATGACAAGAGATTTTTCCACATCACGGTGATGGGACAAAAATATGGAAAGATGTGACTATTTCTTGGATGGAAAATTAGGGTTTGTTTTCTTAATTAAACCCATATCATTTAATAGTATATAATTTAAAATGTATCTAGGGTAGTGTAGGCACCAAGCCACAAAAATTCAACCTATATAAGTTGCCTTAGAGTCACTAGAAAATGAGGCTAGACCTAGACAAACAGTTTTATTTACTTATTTTTCATTCAAATTTATTTTTATGTTCCTGTAGTTGGAATATTTTATATTTCGATGTGAATACAATGCTAGGTAGTCACGTCCTCTCGGGTTTATCTCCAAAAAATTTTGTGCCACCCAAAATATAAGGTTCCTACACATAAAAAAATATTTATCAAACTAAAAAAGAAATAATAATAATCATTCTTTTTTATTTTTTTATTTTTTAAAAAGAAATTAAGTGGGTAAAGGAAAAACTCCCTCATAAGTCACCAAAAAGGTTGTCATCGAATTTGTCCGTGCTACCACCATTCTCTTCTTGGACAACCTTTGTCTCATTCCCTTTTGATGTGGACTGACCTGCTTGTGTAGGCTAGGTGGTGTCCAGTGGGTCACGGATGGAGATCACTCCTTTGGGTCTAAAATCGTACACCACCACTATATGGTGGAATCGAGTGATTAGCAACTATGGAGAGGTCCAAAATAGGGGCCACTGGAAGGTGCTTACGCCTGATAGCTCAACAAAATAGGCCATCCACCTTGATTGGGCCTCGATATACGTAAGCATGTGCATGAGTATTTCTTTATTTGTCAGGTCTGTGAATCGCCTATGATCGTTGTACCCTTGGTGGTACAGATTGAGGCTCGTCCATTAGTTTCAGGAGCCTGTGGATTTTGGAATACTCTCAATGTACTGCCACCTGCTAGTTCTTCCTTTCCACCCAATTTGCGTGTTGATTACAGAACCACTCAAAAATAATGTTGTTTAAAACACCCTTTGGTGGGCAAGTCGATTCTTTGGGATCGATCGCAAACCACCCTCTTACACATCTCTATGATCAAATATGGGTATGGAAGTCCTTGTGTGTACCCTCCTGCATATTGTCGTATGTTGTAGAGGATTGGGTCCCCTCTAAACCCAAGTACCTCTTCCTTTAGTTAAAAAATGTATGCTTTAATTGTAATCCACCTCACACGTAAAAGTCCGGGGTATAGTGAGGTGTCCTATGGATTGCCTCGGTTGTGGCATAAGAGGCATCTATGAAAATGTCTGTTACGAATAGTTTATTGTCTTGTGCCTCCAATAAATTCAGGTAGAATTCCTGCACTATCGATAAAACAGTCGATTTTAGAGGTTGTCTGTAAAATTGAGACCACCTTAAGCGGTCGACCTTGGGTTGTGAAATAATTGCATGGAAAAATTGAATCTACGCTCGAGAATTAATGGTTTGTACACAAAATTACCGGCTTGGGTTGAGACATCATTGGGGACAAAGTCGCCTCGGCTCAACGGGAGCATTGTATTCCTTGATTTCCTAGGATGCTGGTCGTTTACGATGGGTCATACTAACCAATTATGTAATTCCAACAATCAATCAGACAAACCGAATTGGTTCCAAAAATTTTGATTCTCTAATGTAATGTTATAAATTGAACTCAAATATATATAAAGACTAGAAAAGGATATGATATCACCAAGTTTTTGTTAAAGCCGATACTTTTGCGTCACCGTGTGACGTGGGAAACAATGTAGTTGCGACATGGAGACCTGAAGTCGTGACTATGTGATACTATGTCATGATAAGAGTAATAGAGACAAAACTAAGGTCTCCAAGTCAATAAGTCAAGTTGCGACGTGGTAATAATTGAGGTCGCGATGTGGGGCTGCGAACTTGTGGCTACGAGAATGATGTCACGACGAGAGCAACAAAGACAAAACTAAGAGATCCAAGTTAGTAAGTTACGTGGCGACGAGGTAAGTCATGACGTTGCGACATGCTACCTTGAGGTCCTGATGACACTAATTGAGATCACAACGAGCTCTAATGTAGCATCCTTACGACTTCAATTCTAGACTCGACATTACAATGAGTAGGACTTCGACATCACGAGGCTACAAATTTAAAACATTATCGTCTTGATGTGCGCATTTAAACAACCTCTAAAGTCTTCGAACTTCTTCCACTTGCCGTTTTTCCTCTCCAAACCATCAACTTTTATTTTTCTTTATTTTAATCTTGAAATATTCATTTTTACTCTACTATTTTCTAGTTATCTTGTTAAATCTGTAGTTTTTCTTCCTCTAGTTTCTTATAGTTATCTAACTGCAACAATATTCTTCTCCTGTAGGCACCCATTGCTGATTAGAGGACATTCTCACGCAACCATTAATTGAAATAGAATCACGGTAATATTAACCTATCTCTAATATCTAATTGTTAAATAATCATTTACACTTTTACTAGCATATAAAGAACTTGAGTAGGTAGTTGCCTTGAACATATATTGTGTAAATTGGTTGTTTATTATTGTTGGATATTTGGTACTTATGACTTCTCGAAATCGGATGGTGGCTTGAAAGCTAGTCAAGTGTGATGCTTCGACTCTAATGAAGAGACGATTCGTCTTTCAAAAAGCTTCTAAGCATTTCAACAAATTGGACAAGCCACTAATAGAGAAGCATATGGATTCGATTTTTCCACACAACTGTTTTACAACTCGATCATCTCAGTGGTAAAAAAATTAAGGTGGACAACATTTTGTGGACAATTCGCTCAACCCACTGTTATCTCAATTATTCAGGAATTCTATGTGAATTTTTCTAAAGCAAAGGAACAAAAAGTCTCTATGAGGGATGTTCTCATGGACATTTCTCCTACTGCAATTGAGACTTTTCATAAAACACCTCACTATGAATCCAGTTTTTATGATACTTTGAATGAAGATGAGATGGATTATAATGAGATTATTGAATTCTTAATTGATGGTCCAAGTAGTTGGGTTCAAAAGTTAGTTACTAGAGAACCCATCTGTTTTAAACAATCAATAATGTTCCTGATTGCCAAAATATGGATGTACTTTATCTACACTAAATTATTCCTTACTCAACACGTCACAAAAGTTACTCGTGATCGTGCTTTTCTTTTGTATGCCATTTTGCAACAGGAAAGCATAAATGTGGGTGACCAGATTTAGTACAACATGAGGCGATGCACAATGGTCATACAAGTGAAAATTCATATCCACACTTGATTACGGAAATGTGCAGACGAGCAAGTGTGGAGATAGAACTAGATGAGTTGACTTGCCCTCCAAAAGGCATCAACAATGATGCTATCTACAAACAGTTTTGCAATAAACATTCAAGTTAAGTTAAGAAGTAAAATTTGAATGTGGTTGCATATAAGGTGTACACTCGGGATCATGGACTCTCAGAATCCATGGAGGAGCCGAGACCTGTGTCACCAAGGTTGCTACAGAAGAAAGTATCTCTGGCAGCTCCATTGAGGGGGGAACCCAACATATAAGTGTACATTGAGAATCTGACGCAATGCATGGTAACTCTTGGGTTGGTAGTGACTCACTACACTAAGAGATATGGTTTACAGATGGCTCTGAGGCCTTGTTAGTAAGTGTATGAGAACAAAATAGAGAGTAAAGTAGAATGAAAAAACTAAATATTCTAGTATTATTTTCTTGATTGGATCAGTACAAGAATATGACTTATATACATGAGTGAGAGACTAACTGCTGCTAACCAATTCTATTAACAATATACCAGATTGTATAACTGACTACTAACAACCTAACGTAACCTTATACATTAACATTCACCCAGCTTCTCGATAGGTAAGGCCCGAAGCAAATTACGAAACTGAGTAAAGAAAGAAACAGACAGGGGCCTTGTGAAAATCAGCAACCTGGTCATAGGCTGGTACCTCACCAATAACGAGCAAGCCTTCAGCTACCATTTCACGGAAAAAAAATTGATCAAGTTTAACATGTTCGAATTTGGAGTGTAAGACCAGATTAGCAGCAACTACTACCGCACTAGAATTGTGACACCAAATAGAAGGTGAATCGACAAAATGAATTTGTAACTCCGTTAGCAGCGAGACTAACCATGTAATATCACTGGTAGATGCAGCCAGACTTAATACTCAGCCTCTGCTATCATTCAGGAAACAACTTGTTGCTTTTTCGAACACCACAAAACGGGCGTATCACCAAAATATACACAATATCCTATTGTAGATCGGCTATCATCGAAATCCAATTCCCAGTTGGCATCAGCATAACAAATGAGAGATAGTCTATCGGATGGACGAAAAATCAACCCATGATCAATAGTCCCACGTAAATACCGTAAGATTCCCTTTAAGGCCACCAAATGAACTAAAATGGGTGCATGCAAGAACTGACACACACGATTTACGGTATAAGCAATATCAGGTCGAGTCAGGACCACATATTGGAGTGCATCGACAAGGCTTCGATATTCTGTAGGACCAGCAATACGATCGCCCTCATCTTTATATAATACTGACAAACTGATCATTGGTGTATGGACACTTTTTGCATTAGTCAAAGAACTTCTGTCAAGTAGATCCCTGAAGTACTTGCGCTGGTATAAATGAAAACTTCTAGTGGAGGAACGATTGACTTCAATACCTAAAAAGTAGTGAGGCCACCCATATTCTTAAAGGAAAATTCATTATCTAACTGCTGAATAAAGTTATTTATACTGTCAGCCACACTCCCAGTAATAATAATATCATCCACATAAATCAGAACATAGATGGAACACTCGGTCGTTACTCGACCAAATAGAGACGCATCAGATTTGGATACGAGAAACTCAATAGAAACAAGAAACCTCTTCAATTTATCAAACCAGGCACGGGAAGCTTGACACAACTCGTATAATGCCTTCGTTAGACGACACACCAAGTGCTTACCAATTGGACCAGACTGAATATAGCTTGGAGATTGTAGCATGAACACTTCGTTGGTGAGATCACCATTTAAAAAGGCAGTGTTAACAGCGACCCGACGAAGTTGCCAACCACGAGAGATAGCAACCGAGGGTATGGTTCGAATAGTAAAAGGTTTGCCCGCTGGATTGAAGGTTTCCTTAAAATCAGACCCAGAAACCTGCGAACACCCCTTTGCTACCAACCAAGCCTTACGTTGAGCAATAATCCCATCAGGATTTTTATTTACTCTGAAGAGCTACTTACACCCTATTACCTTCCATTCATGAGGGAGAGAAACCAATTCCCAAGTGGAGTTAGCCGTGAGAGCATCAAATTTCGCTTGGACTATTGGTCTCCATTCTGGATCAGCAAGAGCTTCATCAATCGTTCGTGGCTCATAGTCAACAACTTCAATAGATAGAGCCTTGGGTTTAAAAATCCCAGCCTTAGACTTAGTAATAATGGGATGAGTATTCCCCAGCAGAGCAGACATTGAAGCTGAAGGAATTATGTTTGGAGCAGACGGACTACCCTCATTTGTCGAGGTTGAGGGCCAGAATTTGTCATGAGCTGACCCCAACTTAGTCGATGAACCACCTATTGTAGACTGTATGGAACTACAATGAGGAGGAGAAGAGGAAATACCAGTGGGACGCTCGACTGTTGCAATAGGGCGAGAGGCAGTAGACTGAACAATAGAAACATATGTCGAGACACACGGACTAGGTTTACCTCTGTCCAAGGTAGATGAAGAAAACAAGAATCGCCGTTCATCGAAAACAACATGACGAGAAAAAATTACTTTCGCATCTGGCGTTAGATAATGATAACCTTTATGTTGAGAACTATACCCCAAGAATGTACATGGTTCAGAATGAAAATCCAACTTATGACGCGCAAACGGTCGCAGATACTGTAAACAACAGCAACCAAACACTCTTAAATGATCATATGTAGGCTCATGACCATAAAGAACCTAGTATGGAGACTGACCTTTCAGGATTGGAGTAGGTAGACAATTTATGAGATGAACAGCACTACAAAAGGCATAACCCTAATAATCCATGGGCAGACTTGCATGGGCTAAGAGAGTAAGATTGGTCTCAACAATGTGTCTATGTTTTCGCTCAGCAACTCCGTTCTGCTCAGATAGATCTGAGTAGGATAGGCGATGTAGTATTCCAAGATTAGCCAATACGAATGTGAATGCACGATACTCACCACCCTAATCACTTTAAAAGCTCTTAATATCTTTCCCAAACTGAGTTTAGACCATCTTTTGAAACTGCAGAAAACACTCAACTCTGGGACTTACGTTGAATAAGATACACCCACGTAAAATGACTACACATGTCAATGAATGAAACATAATACAAATTAGTACCACATACAACCGACGCCGGTTCCCATAAGCCAGAGACAACCAAATCAAAAAATTCCTTATATTCAGTAGAAGAGTTTGCAAAAGCCAGTTTATGAGATTTCCTCTTTTGACATGCAATACAAACATTATCAAGACACATTTTATTGGAGATAACTTGGCACTTATCAAGAAAAAATTTAACAATCGAGGCAGTCAGATGACCAAGTCTTTAGTGCCATAATGCAAAAACATCATCACCATCATTACAAGTCTGTAGTCTAGTGTTGTAGACAGAAAGAGCAGTGATAGAAGGATTAGAAGTAATCGGTGAAAAATAATAGAGCCCATCACGAATGTGTCCCCGCAGCAAAACTTCCCTAGTCGGGATGTCCTTAACAACACAATAAGATGGATGAAATTCAAAAAACATGTTATTGTCATTAGCAAATTGAGAAACAGATAATAGATCCTTCCATTTATTTGGAACGTACAGAACATTAGACAGATGGAGCATCTTACTCTTCGTAGGTAAAATAGAGTTTCCAGCACACGATATTTTTGTTGGGTCCCATCACCCATGAGAAGAGAATATGTACCTAAGTATGGAGTGGGTTCATGCAAAGCAGTGGCCTCCCAACAAACATGATGCGTAGCCCCTGAATCAAGGCATCAAGAAGAAGTCCCTATAGGTATAGTAATATAAGAATCGTCATTATCAAAGTTAGACCCATATTGAGTCGTATTGGCATTAGAACCAGAGGTAGTCAAAAAATTAGAGGCATGAAATTCAGGAATCTGAGGTAACCCAACACACAACGAGGCATTAACATCATGAACACGGGCCCTCAGTTTAGTTCACCACGACACACCAACCCTATTATTCTGAACTGAATTATTTCTATTTGTCTCAAGCCCAACAAAGTTGGCATTTGTCCCAATATTCTAGCCCACATTAAGGGCTAAAGTAACCGGCCTAGCATATGGCCCAAAACCATGGCATAAAGCAACCGGCCTATTAACACCAAAAATCAGCCCACTTTAAAGACCCAAACCGTGCGGCAAGAGATGGGCACCATGGTGGCCATTGTGCGGGCCCGATTCATCACCATTTGGCTCAACCATTTGGCCTACCCCATAGCAATGACTAGCAACAAAAGGTTTAGTAACCCTAGTAGATGGCAGATTAGGCGATGAAAAATTATTTGGCAACCCTCCCTACGAAGCGCCGTGAGGAAACACTATTGGGGCCGTCACCGAGGTTCTGACGTACTGCTCAGGTCCTTCGAATGAAATCAGACCACCACGAGCCATCGGACACCAACCAGGCTCACCGAGACTGCCCTCGCGCGACCCCTGACCCGCACAACTAGAGAATATCGGAGCCATTATTGGAGCTAGAGCAGAATGGCCACCATAGTCGCCATCTAACCGATAATAACATCTTTGCACCATATGTCCATATCTACCATAGATTTGGCACTAAAGTCGAGGCTAGAAACTACGCCCACGGGTAGTAGAAGAAAAACGACCACTACGCGTGGAGTTCGTCGCCGGTGTCATTGGAGCGATCTCTACCAGATACATATGAAAAAGTGTTTTAGTCACCACACGAGCTTGCCAATTCTCAAACTCCAGAAGCACATCAATAAGCTTCTGAAGAGGAAGAGGTTCAGTTGAGGATGAGCCCAATGTGAGAACGGCATCATAGTCTGATTAAAGACAGGTAAGGATGATCTTTACCTTCCCTGCCTTCGGAACCACAGATCTAAACGCCTCGAGCAACGCGCAAATATTTTGTATTTTAGCAACATATTCTTTTACCGACATCATTCCTTTCTTGATTGAATGGAGGTCGTGCTTTATGCGTCATAACTTTGCTCTAGTGGCAGCAGCGAAGAGATGATTCGTAGTGCTCCACACCTCACACGTTAATTTCGCAGCTGTAAAGGAAGACAATAAAGAAGAGCTAATCGTTGATAGTAACCAAGATGCAAGAAGCTTATATTGCTAAACAAACAGAATGGTGTCGGGATTCAGAGTCAAAACTCCATCCAGAGAAGAGACAAAATGAGGTGGCACAGGTAAGGTCCCTTCAAGAAATCCTAGCAACTCATAACCTTCAATTATTAATCAGATGTGTTGTTGCCATTGCACAAAATTTCCTTCATCTAAATTTACTGTATCATGACGAAGAAACGTCTAAACCAAATGAGATCTAAAAAAAGAGGGATTGTCACGATTAGCAGCGGTGGAATCACCAGAATTAGCCATGAATTAGCAGCGGGAATAACCACCAGGAGCTTCAGGCAACTGATACCATGTTAGTAAGTGTATGAGAACATAATAGAGAGTAAAATAGAATTAAAAAGACTAAATATTCTAGTATTATTTTCTTGATTGGATCAATACAGGAATAGGACTTATATACATGAGTGAGAGTCTAATTGCTGCTAACCAATTCTATTAACAGTATACTAAATTGTATAACTGACTACTAACAACCTAACATAACCTTATACATTAACAGGCCTCAACCACGTCCATCATGGCATGCTCTTATTGGTGTTGATCCTATAATTCCACAAGAATAGTCCACTTTAGCATCGAGTGGTGGTGCACGTACAACGCCAAAATAGAAAGGGACCACCATTCGTGACCCATCCGACACTCCACAAACCGCAAAACAAGTACATTCCTCATCGAGCAAAGGGAATGAGAAAATGATCATCTCAAATGAAGAGAACGATGATAACACGAATTTGTTCAATGATGATTATTTTAATGACATTTGATGAATTTTTCTTTATTTTATTATTTTTGAACTTGAATAATGTTTGTTTTTTTTTACTTTTACATTATTTTTGTTATGTTATTTTGTTGTACTCTTTTATTTTTCTTTAGGTACTTTTCTGCTCGTTTGGAACACACGTTGACCTCGTGGCCAGTGTGATAGCAAGTATTTGGCCTTTTCAAGGGTGCTTCTTGTTTTCGCCTATACTTTATTTCTTTTACATTGATGAGAACATATACTCTAAAGTGTGGGGAGGGGAGTACCTAGTTTTATAGTTTTCTTGTTTTCTTTGTTTTGCTTATGTATCTTTTATATTATGTATATACTTTAAAAAAGTTTGTCTTTGAATTGCATAGTGCTTGGATTATGATGGCATTGAGATTATTGGTTGTGAATAATAAATTATGTATTGTTCACTTTTAAGCATGTAAATTCTAATTGATGTTAGATAATTTGGTTCTTTTTAAGGTAACTTAGTTAGTTCACTTTGTTAAATTGCATAATAAACTAGAGGTAATTACTTTTGTAAATATGTTTGATTTTGTTCCTTATGATAGATAAGTTATATAGATGTTTGTATACAAATAGTGATTGAATTAATTATCATTCATTTGTATAATTATAAGCATGAAATAAATGGTGTTTTGTGAAATGTTTAGGGATGATCTAAGACATTGTTTGAATAGATCGTTTTTAAATGAACCATTATGCTATGTATCCCTAGTTTCCCATGTTTCAGCCTCTTTTACTCTTTCTTGATGAACCTCTAATTATTGAAACCTTGAGCTTGAATTGAGTTGAAACTCAAACCTTTCTCTATCATTATTCTTTAATTGCATTAAGGAATGGACGCTAGGCCATGGATATTGAAGGTTAGGTAGAGACATATTGGCGGTTCCAAAATGAACTTGTATGAAAATAGAAGAGATGGTGCAATATGGTGCGTATAAAACTCTTGCTAAAATGTGCTTAATGAAAAATCTTTGAGGGAATAAAAGCATGGTGAGAGTTAAAAGCAAAGTGAGTGGATAAAAACATGGATAGTGCCAAAAGCATTGTAAGAGAAAATAGTGAAATTTTTAGAATGCGCTCCAACGAAAAACCATTTTTCGAGTTTAAAAGAAAAATTTTCACTTCTATAATGCACTAATACTTGCTGAGCTTTGTATGCTCACCAATATTGAACCATATCTTCCACGTCTTTGGAGAGATAAGGAAAGAGAAATAAGAAGGTGAGCTTAATGGATAAAATTGTGGGTGAATAGGGAAAAACTTCATGTGCCTTATTATTTCTAGTGCTTGAACCATTTTGAGCTACATTTTCTTCGAATTTAAACCATCCTAAGCCTCAGAACATTACAAGCTTAGAAGACTTATGTGACCTAAGCATTTCCTTTATATGATCTTCTTAACTTGCTTATAATTAGCTTATTGAATGTTCTTTATTCTCATTTTTGTGTCTACTATGTATCTATATGATTTATGTTGATGGATAACATAATTGAATATTTGTTCATTTGAGTTGTCTTTAGGTTTGTTAGTTCTTTAACTTAGTGAACTAAATAGATTTGCTTTAAAAGTATTTAAATTATCAAAATATCAATCTTAAGTTGTGTGTGAGATAAGTTTGATACAAATTCAATATTCAATTTCCATGTTTCTTAGTGCTTAACATAGTCCAAGGTTCGTCTTTTGCATGTTTGGTGTGTTTAAACTCAGTTTTGCTTGAGGACAAGTAAAAATGTAAGTGTGGGGGGATATGATCTGTCACAATTTAATGTGTGTATTTGTTATTCCATTGCACATATTTCAACATGTTTTTATGTAAAATCGAGTCATTCTAGTGTTAATTTGTGTTTTGGGGTTTGTAAGTAATAAAAGTGTGATTTTTAGTAAATTTTATGTTATTTTATGTTACTTTATAACTAAATAATATTGTGTGGTTATATAGGACTAATTGGGAGCTAAAGATGCACTTCAGGGATCAAACTGCAACCGAGGTCACGACCACAAATCAATGAAGCCACGACATCGAAGACAGACTCAATGAGGGACCAAAATAAATAGCTCATCGCGACGTGGAGATGACTGATGTCGCGACAATTCCTGTGATAGTTTACTTGCATTTTAATGGCATTTCAAGGTCATTTATTAATGTTAAGCCCTAAGTATGGTAGTAACATGATGGGAACTTTAGTCTTTGAGTTCTTTTCTTTATAAACAACATTTTATTTTAGAGTTAAAGAGTTAAAGATGGATAGTCAATAGAGATTAGAGTAGAGTTTTCTCTTAGGAAATTTTCTTGGATTAAGTTTTCAATTTTATTTTTTTAATCTTTATTTTTATTTAATATGTTGAATTTTTATTTCGGCAATTAAACTTTGTAGTTGAAGATTACTCAAGAGTCGTACAATTACCCGAATTTATCAATGAAAATTTCTCCACTTTTTTCTTTTCTTTTTTAATATTTCATTCATCATATATTTAATAGAATGTATGTACGACAATGAGAATTTTAATTATGTGCTTTTATGAATATATTGTATATATTAATTGATTAATCAATTATTTAATTGAGTGTTAATTTCTATTCAATTAGATATTTTATTTAATTTTATCAAACAACTAAGAATAATAGATTTGATGCCTCTAGTAAAATATCTAGACAAATGTGTCGAGCAGTGAGATCGAGAGGAAAATTGTATTAATCCTAAGTGAGACTAAATAATAGCTTAGGTGATAAATATTAAGTAGGAAGAGACCGAGAAAGTATTCCTAAGTAAGAATAGTAAAAAAACTCAATCGGGATATTAATCGTATTAGCTTAACATTAGTTAATTAATTCATTGATTTTGGATTAATGAAATTGTATTGTTTAAATAAGAAATAGGAAATTCTTTAATTCCCAGTAGATATTAAATTTAGGATTTGTTTTCTCTCAATTCAATTTTTGCTTACATTGCTAATTTGTTATTCAATTAGATTAATATTTGCTTTCAAATTATTGATTTAATAACAACATTTATCGATTTTTAACAATCTCTTGAGTTCAATCATCAAAATACTCCTATATTTCATTGTAAATTTCTATATTACAATTTGACATTGTATGCTTATAGTTAAAAACCGCTTCTAAAATTATCTTATAAATTGTTTGTTTTCTGCGCACACATGCGGTTAACCCCCCTCTACTCTAATTAGAGTATGATTGTGTTTTCTATTAAAATAATGTTATTTATTAGGATTTATTGAAGCAGAACTCTTGTACTTTTCTTTACAAATAGAGACCATCGGTTTAGATATTTACACACATTTCATATGTCATTATTCTACAGAAAAAAATGGTGATAATTTATTTACAAAAAATGAATTCTATTTTTGAGTAATATTAGAAAATGTTCAATTTATAGAGAGAATTTACTTTATTACTGCAAGTAAATAAATCATTTTCATTTAATGACTGGTTCATGTTGCTCGAGCCAATACTTAAGATAATTTGTGGTTTGATGATAGTGAAAAAGGTTGTTCAGTTGAAAACTAGGATTTATTTTAGACCACCTCACACAAAACATAGGTGTATTTTGCTTTAGATTTATTATCATAAATAACACAATAGGGTTGAGAGGCATAGCTAGCAATAGCTTCCTAATGAGAGTGAGATTTAGAGCTACAATTTCGAGCTATACGACCAAAACGATCACAAAGTTGACATTGAATGGTTGGAAAAACTTACTGCATGGGAAAAGATGGTCTACATTAATTATTTGGAAAACGTCATGTAGTATTAGAAGGCCACCATTGGTTGTTTTGAGGACGTTATTATACCATGGGAGTGCGCCACTAGTTGGAGGGTGATTGTGATGTATTTGGAAGACTACAACGAATGTTTTGATGAGGATTTTCTAATGTAGTTTTTGTAGCCACAGCTCCTGTAATAGAGTATGTGTGGCTTTTATCTTCATGTTGGAGAAACGATTCATGGTCAAGAAGCTTTTGAAATAACACCTCATATTCAACCGGAGTGTCGCATGTGCGAATAGAACCTGAGACTTTCTTGAAATCAGAATTGAGACCACTGAGAATATTAACCGTTAACTCTTCGTATGAAATGGGAGCACCCACAATGGCAAGTTCATTTTAATCCTTTTTATCTCAAGTAAATATTGAAAAACTCCTTTTAATCCTTTTATAACACGATCAGTTAGTTGATCTTTGAGACTGTAAATCCGTGTGTGGCTTTTGTTGGCGTGAAGAGTATGCAAAAGTATCCATGTTTGTTTTGAAGAATCGGCAGAGACAACAGTGGAAGCAACAGTGTTTTCTACATAAACGAAGAATTGCTTGCTAAAGAAGGCGATCTTGGTGAAACCATTTTACGTAAGTAAGGTTCTCTTGATTAACATCATTTGTTAAAATTGTCGTTGGAGGAGGGGGTGTAGCACCTGTTAGATGACCCATTAGACCATGGCCATCAAGTAACATGGTCATTTGCTCTTTCCAGATTGGAAAGTTGGCACTATCGTTGAGTTTAATGGGTAGTTGAGAAGCAGGATTGAACTGAATAATACTATTGTTAGTCACGGCAGTAACATCGATATTTCTTTAAGTTTGAGCCATGAAGGATTGGGGGAAGAAAAAAATTGGATCGTTTACTCTATTAGAGAAAAAACGGAACACTTGATATTATAAAGAAGTTTTGAATATGATGAATAAATGGCTATGACTTTATTAATTGATGAACTTCAGTTTTTAGTAAAAATCTCAACTACTCAAATCCAGAAAATCTCAACTAATTAAATCGAAAAAATCTCAACAAAATAATCCTAAAAGATAAAGATCGAGTCAATAGAGAATCAGATCACTCTAATACCCATCACGCCTGCAAAAAACATGAGAGAACCACCACCTGCAAAAAACGCAGCCTTCTTGATTTGCTTTTTAGAACTCGTAAGTATTGAACGGATAAGCATACGTGGCTGGCAGTTGTTTTCTTTTCTTAAAATAAATCCCAACAATTTATTTATGCTGCAAGTTGTGTTGGGAGTATTCTTTTTATTCTATTATTTTTATTTTTACAAATGTTGTTTACAAACGCTGCTAAAGCTGCAATTGTTCACTGTTGATGCTGCAAATTTAGTTCAATGTTGTTTATTGTGTACATGGCAAGTGTTTTCCATCCGTTTCCATATCCATTGCCCAACACTTTATAATTTAATTTAACTCAACTTTTTTTTTCTATTTTCTAAAATAAGTATTATTTATATTATTATTTTCAAATTAAATTAAGGATTAAACCTTATGGATAGCTTTTTAATTTTTTTTTCCGCCTACACTTCCAAAAGACCCAACCCACATTAGTCATATTACATTAATGCATTTCTTTACAAATGGGCTAATTGCCATTTGACCCCAAACTTTTCTACTCAACCCAATTCTCTTAAAGTCTTTTCCTAATTCAATTAGAATTCCTATTTATTATTTTGGCAAATAAAAACCCTACCTCTACTCTCATCTTCACACAATCTCAAGAAAACACTTTGCTACAATCTTATTCTCAAAACCTTGCTACTAGAAATTTCTTTGAATTCTTGTATCTTTACAATCAAGCCCTAATCCATTGTATTCATCAAAATCCTTGGATCTTGTGCCACTAACTCATCAAAATTCCTATCAAAATCAATAAGTATTTCGTTCCCTGCCAATTAGGACTTTTCAATTTTAGGTAACAATGTCCTATAACAGATTAATCAACCCATTATTGAATCTTTACTGCTTTTTTTGAACCTCCTCAAATCTTGAAAACCCATCAATAATCGTCACGTTTGGTCAATTCAAATACCCCTGTAAGTGTTTGGATCGAGCTTGAACGTGGGGTGGTCCCTTGAGCTCCCGAGAAAGTAATGTGGGTGACTTTACGAAAAATTGGGTCAAAATTTGAAACTGCCCAAGTACACACAGTCGTGTTCCCTATTTTTCCCCTTGCATTTGCGCTTCGCACACGGTCGTATGGCTCCTACACCCTCCCCCCTTCACGCGTACATGAGCTAGAGCCCTGCACATGGTCAAACACACAACCATGTGGATCCATCATACATGGCTTGAAGGCTCGCATACGGCCTGGACATATGGCCGTCACTACAGCAAAACAGGCTTTTAGCGGCATTTTTTTAGGCATATAAGCGCCGCTAAAAGTATTTGCGGCCTTTTACAAGCGCCGCAAAAAATGCCTCTATAGACCATGTCGCTAATTTTGGTGGCGTTTTTTTCACATAAACGCTGGTAAAGAACATGATCTTTAGCGGCACTTTTATCACAAACGCCGATAAAGATCATTACCTTTAGCGGTGCTTTTATCACAATCGCCGCTAAAGAAAATAACCTTTAGCGGCGCTTTTATCACAAGCGTCGCTAAATAACATGACCTTTAGCGGCGCTTTTATCACAAATGCTGCTAAAAGTACCATTTTTTAGCAACATTTTACAAGAAACGCCACTAACTTTGGCAGATTTGTAACATCCAAGTTTCATCCATATGCAACCCTTCCTGTAGCATGGAATCCAACCAAAAACAACAAATTTAAATGATACTTCAAAGTCAACGAAAGATATATGATAAATTGATAAATGAAGTATAATTAAAATTATTCTTACAATAATGTTAAAAGTTAAAATGTTAAAAATATTTATACAATAGTCTAAGATGGCGGATTCTGCGACTGCTGAAACATCTTCATCATATTTTGAAGCTGTAGCTGGAGTGCGTCGTACTTTTTGCTCTGCTCTGCTTCCCTCGTCGTTGCCTCCGCTTTAAGTTGTAGCTGGAGTTCTTCATATTTTCTTTCAGCTTTCGCTTTAAGTTGAGCAATTCGCTCATCTGTGCTTGCTTGCATCTGTGCCATCTGGTCTCCTAACCTCTGAACTTCAGCTTGAGCCTGACTCTCTCAAAGGCATGTATTGTTGTAAGCTGGATCCAAAATATTGGGTTGGGTTAACAAAAGATCTTTGAAATCGAACCCGACCATAACTTTCAGGACCCAAAACTTCAGTAATAATCCGGTTATCAATGTCGTCAAGATGAACAGGACTATCACTTGAGGCAATCGCTTCATACTCTGCCTTTTTATCCTTTAGTTTCTCCTAATATATATTATAAAAACAAATGCAACATAACTTAACATTATTTGCATTATAAACAAAGAATTAAACCATTATAATTAAACACTATAAATATTTAAAATTATTCAAATGTTATTAAGTAAACATACCATAATTTCTACAGTTTTAGAAGTCATAGGAGATCCATCTTTCTTCCTATGTGTAATGTCAAAAAGCTGAAGGCGTCTAACTTTTTGACCAGATAATAGTTCCTACAATATAGTAGTGAAAATATTATTTAATAGAACGTAATAAATATTTGACACTATTAATAAATTTAAAATACCTTGGCCTCAGCTACACAAGCAAAACTTTTCGACCCAACTATGTGAGTGAATTTCTGTTTTTGCCTGCTAGTTGTTCTAACTCGTTCACGATCCTACATTATGAAATTATTATTATGTATATAGTAAATACTATAAACCGAAATAATTATAAGAGTTTGGAAGTACGTAATACCTCTCCTTTCTTTGAATTCCAAAATCTAACCGCATCTTCCCATTGGTACCTCAGCATTCCCGGTAGAACATTTCACAATTTCTGTTCAAGGGTTGTTTTTGTCTTAAAATATTCTTTCTTTAAAGTACTTTTATGGTCTCTCCATCTTTTTCCCAATGCCTTCTTGACATAATTATCCGAGACCTCTAAAGCAAACCTCTCGTACAAAAAACACAAGTTTAGAAAGTAAATATAAATGAAACTTAAACCAAATTATTATAAATTACATTCACGTTTTGTTACCTTAATATTATTGAGAGGTTGATTTTTGTTACTATCAGGCATTTGATGTCATGACTCGTAGTTGATAGGCAACAAATTGCCATTTCATACTATAATGCCCAAATATCCTGCTAAAAGTCGAGCTTCTGATCCAACAGGCTGACCAAAATTATTTCTCGATACTTTGACACGCTCGACAGGATTTAACTCGTATAAATATTTAAGTAGAGTACGTCCTTGACCTCTACGCATCCCATCACTTTCAGCTGAAAAATGGTATATTATAATATAAGAATTTGAAAAAAAATAATAATAATAAAAGTCAACACGCATGTAAATTAAATTTAACATTACTTTGAATTTCTGCATGTTCGTCAGGTGTATTCTGAACATTCAAAGATCTAATAGCAGTCTGTTGTTCACTATTAGTTTCTTCCGAATTCGGAGTATTTTGAACAATACTTAGATCTCGCAATCTTCTTCTAGGCGTTTTATCTGCAATACACATAAAATAGTTAAATTTTTAGTAACTAATTACAAAAATAATAGTACATATAAAATAGTTGAAATATTTAATAAGACCAAGATTTATGTATTATGATATTACATATAATTAAAAAATCATAAAATCTTACTACATCATAATTCGTAAATATCTTCATCAACATCCTGGCGAACCCATTAAGATTGTGTACTAGTACTAGGGATATTTTCATTTAAGTTTTGTTTTAGAAAAGGCAAAGTTTCTGATCTTTTGCCAATGTCATCTCTACTTCCATTGCCTATGTCAAACAAGTCTCTAGGGATGTTACGGAATACAACGTACCAACCCTCATCAGTTGGATCTTTTGATTAAAAAACTTGTTTCACTTGAGAAGAAAATACATACGGCTCATCTATCAATTGTTGTCCAGTGTGAATCAATCGAGAGAAGTTCACCATTGTAAAACCAAATTGATCTTGTTTGATTCCGCGAGTAGTATTAACATCAGCCCAATCACATCAGAATAAGACAACTTTCCATTTTCCATAGGAATCCAACTCAATAATGTCATTAAGAAGTCCGTAATACTCCATATTTCCCTTAATAGGATTACTATCCCTAGCACTAGCATAACTTGTAATTGAAGAATTAACAACTATTCCACAATTTTGAGTTCTCCTTAATATTTCGCGATATTTCGTATGAAATCTGAATCCATTGATGAAGAAGACACTATATCTTTTTACTACTCTATTCGGATCTTGAGAAAGCCATTTAACTTCGTCATTGGTGTTCTTCCCACTCCAAACCTATTGAATCGAAAGTAAATTGAGTAATTATAAATGTTATGAGAAAACATTATTATTTTTCAATGAAAGCTTCAATTGCACACCGTTTGGCTTAACCATTCATGAAAACATTCTGTGAATAACTTATTAATCTCTCGATGTTATAATCTTCTGGAGCGTGAATGATATCTCAAGATTTGTTTGTACTCACTATGTTAAAAAGAGGTTTACTTTGTTAGAAGATAAAAAAAATTATAATTGATGAATATTTATCAAATTCTAGAACTTACTTGCGTAATGGTTCCATTGAATCGTGGTGAAAAAGAACATATCGATGTGCTTGTACCCACGATCTATCATCTAATTCTGCAATTTCAACTTTGTCGATTGGTTCTCCATAACTTTGAAATAAATAAGTTTCGGCCAAGTTATGATCAGTAACCCCAGCATTTCTACTTGGTCTGTTCAGTCTTGTGTCAACATCTTCCAAATATCTAGAACAGCAAGTCATACACTCCTCTACCAAGTAGCCTTCAGCAATTGATCCTTCTGGATAACGCTTATTACGACAATAAGACTTCAATTTGGGTAGGAACCTAAACACGATATACAACATTATCAAAAGTTATAACTAAAGGTATAGAGGTAAATGAATGAATAATTTACAAATAAATTAACACCTTTCTATAGGATACATCCATCGATAGAAAACGAGTCCACCAAGTATAGCTTCATGAGGGAGATGGATTAGCAAGTGCACTATAATAGTGAAGAATGAAGGTGGGAAGATCTTCTCCAAATTGCATAAAGTCAAAGCGGCTCAATCTTGTACTTTCTCAAGTTCTTGAACATCCAAAACCTTGCCACAAATGGCTTTCGTTATATTGGATAGTTCAATTATACAAGACGTCACCTTTTTTGACATACAACACCATAAAGCAACTGGCAATAAATCTTACATCAAGATGTGATAATCATGTGATTTTAAGGAATATAATCTTCGATCTTTAAGACTCACACATCGAGATATATTTGATGCATATGCATCTGGAACCTTTATATCCTTCAACACCATGCAGAACACTTCCTTTTCCTTCTTTGACATTGAAAAAATAGAAGGCGGCAACCGATATTTCCCATTCGAAAGTACTTGGGGATAAAGATCACACCGAATTCCCATGTAAACTAAATCAAGTCGACTCTGAACATTGTCTTTCGATTTTCCATCGACATTCAAAATTGTCCCAATGATGTTCTCACAAACATTTTTCTCAATATGCATGACATCAAGATTGTGTCGTAAACTGTGATGCTCCCAAAAAGGTAACTCAAAAAAAATACTTCTTTTTTTTCACAAGCCCGTCTCATTAGGATCATCCTCTTCATCAAATTAATCACCATATTCATCCCTCGATCTTCTATTTGTTTGCATGTTGGGTGGTTGATTCATCTTCCCATAATTGAAATTCATATCTTTCAACATGAATAAGATTTCAGATCCAATGGTCTGCGAAGGAGCTTCTCTAAACTCTTCAGTACCGTCAAATAGAGTACTCTGAAATCTAAATTTATGATTTCTCAATAACCACCGACGATGCCCCATATAAGAGAACTTCTTCCCATTATATAACCATTTCAAACATGTTTACGCAGCACAACAAGGACAAGCATAACGTCCCTTGGTACTCCAACCAGATAAATTGGCATAAGCCGAGAAGTCATTAATAGTCCACATCAAAACTGCACATAAATTAAAGTTCTCCTTTCTCAATACATCATATGTCTCAACACCAGCCTATAATTGTTTTAACTCTTCAATAAATGGCTGCAAATAAATGTCAATATCATTTTCGGGACCTTTCTCTTCAGGGATAATCATAGATAAGATAAAGGAAGATTGCTTCATACAAATCCATGGAGGCAAATTGTAAGGAACAAGCACTATAGGCCAAGTACTGTACGAAGTGCTCATGATTTTATAAGGATTAAATCCATCAGATGCTAGCCCAAGCCTCACACTCCAAGGATCGCTTGCAAAGCTTGGAAATTTACTGTCAAATGATTTCCAAGCTAAAGAATCCGCAGGATGCCTTAATAATCCATCATCGGTTCGTCCATCATGGTGCCACGTTATAGACTCGCCTGTCTTCGATGACATAAAAAGCCTTTGAAGCATTGGTATTAGCGAAAAATATCGCAAAATCTTAATTGGCTTCTTCCTTGGCTGTGCATGATTTTCATCCTCATTCCCATCTTCTGTATTTCTATTCATCCAACGAGATTGACTGCATATATGACAACACTGTTGGTTTTTCCCATCGCCCCAATACAACATGTAGTCATTTGGGCAACTATGAATTTTGTTGTACCCAAGGCCTAAATATTTTATCAGTTTCTTTATATCTTTGCATGAATAAGGGATTTTTGCAAACAGAAACATATCTCTCAAAAACTCTAACAGCATTGTCAAAGAGTTTCCAGTCCACCCTCCTAAACGCTTTAACTGAAAAAGACGAATACAGAAGGACATTTTTGAAAATTTTGATCCCTCATAAAGTTTTTCATTCATTTCATTAAGTAACGTGTAGAACTTCACTGCTTCTCCATTCGGCTCTTCATCTGGTACACTTCTTCCCGTTTTGGTAAAAGCATTGCCACCAAGATTACAATCATCTGATGCAACAAAGCCGGGTGGAAACGATTGCAAACCATAACTAAGCATGTTAAATGCATCCTGCAACATACCTTCCATGTCATCTTCTCTAACAGACTGATTGTAAGCACTATGAGGATAAGTCGAATTAATCGTTAAAGATGTTCTACTAGATGTGCACTCTCCATAGAAAATCCATTTTTTATACCCCTTAATAAACCCATCAACAATTAGATGTTCGTAGACAACTTCACGAAAATGCCAATTGATGTTGTCACACTTCTTACATGGGCAAAGAATCATATTCTCTTGGCTTGCATTTTGAAATGCAAAATTTAGAAAAAATTTTACTCCATTTCGATAGTTGTTGCTTACCCTTGACAAATTCATCCAAGACCGGTCCATTTCTTAATTCTTGAAGTCTAAAGTTGACAATAATTTACACAGGTAAGTTTTTTATTTGTAAGTATAACTAAGTTATGTAAGTTATGATATGATATATATTTATGTATTATGTAAGTTATGTAAGTTATGTGAGTTATGTAAATTATGTAAGTTTTGATATGATATATATTTATGTAATTTATGTAAGTTGTGTAAGTTATGTAAGTTATATTTATGTATTACGTAAGTTATGTAAGTTATGTAAATTATGTAAGTTATGTATTATGTAAGTATAAATAAGTTATGTAAGTTCTTATATGATATATATTTATGTATTATGTAAGTTATGTGAGTTATGTGAGTTATGTAAGTTATGTAAATTATGTAAGTTATGTAAGTTTTGATATGATATATATTTATGTAAATTATGTAAGTTATGTATGTTATGTGGAAATTAGTATTTCAAGATTTGTAGTTAGATTTTTAAAATAATGTAAATTGAGTGATATAATATTTAAAAATATAGGTTATATATCCATACTAGAGGTGCTCATGGGTCGAGCGGCCCTGCTCGGCCCGACCCAACGACCCGTCCAAAATATGGGAGGGTTTGGGTAAAAATATAGGCCTGAAATATGGGCTTGGGCAAAAAAATGAGGCCAGTTTAGAAAACGGGCCGAGCCTCGGGCATCACTTTTTTGGCCCGAGCCCGGCCCGACCCGAATATAATAAATATATATATTTATTTATTTAATTTTAATATATTTTTAAAATACATTTTTTTTTAATTTTTATTTTTAAAATAATTTTTTAGTGTTTTATTAAAAAATGGGTCGGGCCGGGCCAGGCTCAGGCTTAGGAATTCTTTCCTGAGCCGGGCCTGGACAAAATCTCAGGCCTATATTTTGGGCCGGGCCAGGCCCAGGCCTAGGATGCGGGCTGAACCTAGGATGCGGGATGAAATTTTTTTCTGGGCCCAGCCCGACCCGACCCATATGAGCACCTCTAATCCATACTAATATAGGTTATATATTAAAAATATAGGTTTTAAGTCATTTAAAAATATAATAATTATAATTATTTTTAAAATTTAAAAATTTATTAGTAATGAATTTGAAATGTAGGTTATATATCCATACTAATATAGGTTCTATATTAAAAATATAAGTTTTAAGTTATTTAAAAATATAATAATTATAATTATTTTTAAAATTTAAAAACTTATTAGTAATGAATTTGAAAGGTAGGTTATATATCCATACTATAATATAGGTTATATATTAAAAAATATAGGTTTTAATATTTAAAATATAATATTTATAATTATTTTTAAAATTTAAAAATTTATTAGTAATGAATTTGAAATGTAGGTTATATATCCATACTAATATAGGTTATATATTAAAAATATAAGTTTTAAGTTATTTAAAATATAATAATTATAATTATTTTTAAACTTTAAAAACTTATTAGAAATAAATTTGAAATATAGGTTACTTATCCATATTAATATAGGTTACATATTAATTCTTCAAAGCATGAGTAAAAAAGGAAGAAAGCATTGAACTTGAATTGGTAAGTGTTACACTACTTTTGATTAAATAAAAACAAAAAGGAAAAACTGCATTACTTAACACCAATAATATTGGTAAAAGAATTATATAAAATATAATAAAAAGTGAATGAATCTTTAGTTAAAATGATAAAATTAAATATTTAAAAATTTTAGTATTTTGAATTTAAATCTCATTATACATAGGATTTTATTGATTTTACATGAAAATATCAAAAGATAAAAACACTCTTGTAAATAATATAATTTACTTTGTAATAAAAATTCCTTTTTAGTTATTTTCTAATTGAGAGGCTATATAATTTACTTTGTAATAAGACTGTCTTTTTAGTGCATGTCTTAATAAACTACCTATGTTTTTTTCCTTCTTTTTCTAGAACATTTTTATATATTTTTTTCTTCCACCAACATAATACAAGCAAACAGTTCATATCTGCAGAAATTTGTTAGATATGATATAAGTGCAGAAAGATGTTTCATCCTGCAATTTAAATGGAAGAAAACAGTTCATAAGTGCAGAAATTTGTTTGTTGGTGATATGATATATTTATTAAAAGCCAAACAAAATGTAAAAACAGCATTACTTGTTTAAACAAAACAGAGTCCTATAATACATGAATGTCAGCCATAGCAAATTACTTCAGAATTTGCCTCTGCCTGACTAAATTGCTAAAACTGCATGAGAAAGCAGCCGTAGCAAATCAATTTTAAATTCGAAAATTACTTGTAGCACAAACAAGTTGAAAATATATTTCAATACAAAATAGATTTTAAATTCGAAAGCATAGATTTTATTGTCAAAAATCTAACAATAAATGGTTAAAAACGTGATTCAGACTAAATTGCTAAAACTAGAATTAAGAGAGAAGAAAACAATACCTTTAGGAAGATGAAGAGAAATTAAATCACTTCGAAACAGATTCCACGAGTAAAAGGGTGAAATGCGAATGTTTTTAGGGATCAGAAACCCTAAAACCAAATATGATTTGACTGGATTTGAGGGTCAATAACAAAATATAAACAAAAAATTCACACAAACAAGAAAAACCTAAACCCTAAACACGCAAAAAAAAAGGAAATGAACCTGATTCAAGCTTGACCAAAAAACAGAATGTCGTTTTCTCTGTCTTCATCTAAATGTTGAGAAGAAACCAAAACAAGTATTCTTCTTAAGTAAAAAAAACGAAATGAAGAATCGAAGAAACAAAAATAAAACCAATGCTAGTTGGGGAGGTGTCGTCTTTGTGAATAAGTGGAATTAGGGATTTGGAAGGGGAATTAGGGGCTGGGTGCAGGAATGGGGAAGAAAACTAATATGTGGAACAAAACGACATCGTTTAAGTGAAGTTGGTATTGCAATATTTGCGGCATTTCCAGGAAAAACGCCACTACAAAATTAATTACCTAAAATGAAATGGCGTCGTTTTGTAAAAATTTAGTACAATGTTGCGGCGTTTTTAGAACAAACACCGCTTTTGCATACCTTTTCCGGCGTTTCGGAGAAAAATGCCACTAAAAAATCAAATTCTTGTAACCAAACGGTGCCATTTTGTATAATGTTTAATACATTGTTGTGGCGTTTTTAGTCCAAACACCGCTATTGCTTACTTTTTGCGGTGTTTTTGAGAAAAACGCCGCTAACGATTGACTTTTTAAATATATATTTGTTTGAAATAATATTATTTAAACTTTTTCAAATATTTAATATTTTTATAAAATTAAAATTTGATACATTAATATGACATTATTTTTAATTGTTAAATTTTTAAAATTTTTAATATGACATTATTTAATTGTTCAATTTTAAAATTGAATATAATGAGGTAAGATAACTTCTTAGGTTAGGGTACTATTGGCTAGCTTATTATCGAGAAGGGGAGAAGGACAGCATAGAGTTTATGCATAAGTATAAGTAGTGTCAGACTCATGGGGATTTCATCCATGCCCCTTCAACGTCTTTCTTTCACACTCGGTTTCGACTGTCCAATTCTTCCTCTACTATTAAAAAATAATTTAATTTGGGTATCTTAAAATTTTAATAATTCTATTAATTATTTTAAAATTAGTTTTTTTAAGTACAAAGATTAAATTCTAATGAATTAAAGTAAACAGCTTAACTTTCTTTTCATAAAATAGAAGTATGAAATTCATAATTAGACCAAAAAAACTCTAAACCCCTAAACCTTAAATCCTAAAATCCTAAACCATAAACCCTAAACACTCAAAACCCCTTAAATCCAAAACCCCTAAACTAGAAACTTTAAACACTAATCCCTAAACCCATAACCCCTAAACCTTAAACATTAATCTCTAAACCTAAAACCCTAAACCACAAACCTACACTGTAAACCCTAAACCTTAAATCTCAAACCATAAACATGCACCATAAACCCTAAATATATATATTACAAGGGACAAAAATAATTAAAAAAGAATAGTAAATACTAAACCCCAAAACCCAGACTCTAAATCATAAACGCTAAACTCAAAATTCTAATTCAAAAATAATAAACATTATATCATAAACCCTAATACCCTAAACCATAGACATTAAACCTTAAATGCTAACCCCTAAACCCTAAACCAAAAGGCCTAAAATAAAATTATTTTTTTGCGGCGTTTCTTAAAAAGTGCCACTAATGCCGCTAATGCTCACAAAAACGACATCATTTTGCTCAACTTTTTTGCGGTGTTTTCCAAAAAGTGCCGCTAATACTTTATCTATAGCGGCGTTTCCTAGAAAGCGCCGCTAATTCTCAATCTATTGCGGCGTTTGTTAAAAAGCGCCAGTAATACCACTAAAGCTAAAAATAGAAAACGATGTCATTTTCTCAACTTTTTTGCAACGTTGTCCGCAATGCACCGCTAATGTTTCACCTTTAGCGGTGTTTTACAGGAGGCGCCGCTAATGCTCGATCTTTAGTGGCATTTTTAAAAAAGCGCCACTAATTCTAGATTTTTTGCAGCATTTGTTAAAAAGCACCTCTAATGGCACTAAAGCTCAAAAAAGAAAACGGCGTCGTTTTTCCAAACTTTTTTGCGGCGTTTTTCTATAAGCGCCCCTAATGCTTGATCTTTTGTAGCGTTTTAGAAAAAGCGTTGCTATTGCTTACATATTGCGGCATTTGTTAAAATGCGCCGCTAATGCTCGATTTTTTACGGCATTTTTCATTCAAGCGCCGCTATAAACTCCGCTAAAAACCTATTTTGCTGTAGTGTGTGTGTCTCCTGTACCTGCACCTCTTCGCTTCGCACACGGTCTGAGGCCACGCACACGGGTTGGTCACAAGGCCGTATGGCCCCTGAAACCTAAAATTTATAGTTTTGCCTAATCTTTACTTATTTTATGCAATTCAGTCCCTGGTTAGGTTTTTAATGCCATTTAGAGAACTAGATTATGCAATTAGGTCCCAAATTATTATCAATGGAATATGATTGCTTAAGAATATGTTTATGATTTATATGTTTATGATTAATAACATAAATTCGTGAATGATATCATTATTATCAGTGGAATATGATTGCTTAAGAATAACCATTTAATTCTGTGAATGACTTTAATTGTATATACTAAATGATATATATGCCAAGTAAATGTTTCGCTCATCAATATGTTTCTGCTATAAGATGAAATATTGAACGATTACTAAATGATTGAACTATAAGACCTAATTATTTTGCATATGCATGGGGGAATTATGAAAGATTGAAGATATGACAATTTATACTGCATATATGTTTGTCCACTGTGTATTCACAAATTAGCAGATTCCAACTACGACTTCCTCTTACAACTTTTATCTGCAAGGGGTTGGGGAACCTTAACCATATGTCAGCTTGTCTGCACCTATGTGTTCAAGTGGTGTGAAAATGTAGAAAGGGTTCTGGGAACTCCCTAATTGGTGTTCTAGTGGTCGAGGGTAGGACTTACGAATGCCATATGATACATTATACAATTGTTGCATGAACATACTATGCATTCTCCTTGGAAAAATACATGACGAATGTCCGAACTGATAAATGTGCAACATGAATGATACTATGACTCAATAATTGTGTTACTCCTTTATTTTCCATTTTTTTCAGATAATCCAACAGACTAGGACGTGGACTCAACGCATGGAGGGTCTCAGCTTGTCGTGGACTTAACTAAAGAATGCTATTATTATTATTATTATTATTATTATTATTATTTCCATCCTTATAATTATTGTCATTATTATTTATGGATTTCTTGATTTGGGATATAGGTTTACAAAGTTGTTCATTTAGTATGCATAATATGGGTTATTAGGAAATCTTGTAATTAGATGAACTATTGTTATATTATTAGGGTTTTATAGATGAACTTCAGTATGGATATTATTTATACATATGCCTAATATGAAGCATGTTTATTTATTTTGAGGGTATGTTAATAAATTGTCACTGCTACATTCTTGATAATCTTGTTAAAAGACTCACTTGAATAAAACAGGTTTGGAATAAAAAATTTGATTTGAAAATGATCGAGCCACTTAGGTGGTTAATGTGATCTCTTCGGCTTGGGTCTACCGTTTAGGCCAGGTTAGGGAGGTTATAGTTAAAGTTATAACAATTTTGTCGTAAAATAATCTATTACTTTCAGTAGGAAAGTAATTCCATCTTAATAGAAATTGACAAAATAGTTCTTCCAAGAAAATAGAATTTATAATTAAAAATAAATTCTCACTATTTTCTAGCAGAATAACAATTTTGAAAACTTGTACAAACTATTATAAGTAGCTCTACCAGTGCCTCATATATTTATAGAGAAAGATAGGATAATCCTAGTTGAATTATTATAACACAAAGACTATTTATTAATAGAAAAACTAGTATTCTAGTTTAACTAGAAGAGGGGGTAGCACTCCCTAGTTAAATACAATAGGGATGCTGCCCATCATCTGTAATATTAGGGGAGTTTGAGTCTCTCCTGTATTGGGTCTAATTATATGTGCTTTTTGGACAACTTAACACTTTATAATTTAATCCAACTCAATACATGTTTTTGGAATTCCCAAAATAAATATTATTTATAAATTATGATCGACGAGGTTGGCCATGTGCGATTCATGGGCCGGGCCGAATTGGGTCGTATGAACCACACAAGCGCGTGGGCCTCATACGGATGAACCACACAGGGGTGTGGGAATATTGGGCCAAGCCGTGAGATCCACACGGCCAAGGCCATTTTTGGGTCGTGTGGGCCCACATGAGCATGCAACATGGGCCATGGGCCCATTTTTACTATTTGACTGATAAGGTTGCATGGGTCGCCCAAGTCGACTGTGAACCTACTGAAGGTTCGGTAAGTTTACCTAGACCCCTAATTAACTGAAATGATTGAAAGACTGTTATATGCCTATATGAGATAGATATGTATATTTGTTTGTTGAGCATGATATATACATTGTACTGTTTATACATGATACCATGACATGTCTGTATGATGCATTGCATTGGGTTGGGGACTAATATTGATTGGAAAAAGTCGTACTGCAAGGCTTCAAGTCTAACTCACTGGCAGCACAACTGTAACTACTATCTAGTGCCGCATTCGGTATTATTTGGAGTGTAGGGATGGGTGGGTTGATTATATACCCACATGGAGTGTAGGGTTGGACAGAGATAGACTGTAGAGGCTGGTTGGGTAGGATTTTATAATTGCATAACTGCCACTATTACTGTATTGTGATGCGTTAAGGCCCTAATGCTTACTGATACTGTTACTGAAAAGGGCTTAGGCCCAAATTGAGATTATCTGTTATTGTCTATTTGTTTGCATGGGGATTACACACTGGGTTTACGTAAAATCACCCCTTCTGTTTAATCTGTATAGGTAATCCCCAGACATAGCCGGATCAGTATGACGGAGGACTCAGCGGTGGCCACACGACTTATTTTTGCTATTCGATACTTATTTACGATTATAAGTTTTATTTTGGGGTATTTTTCTGTAATAATGGCCTCTATGGATTTTTACCTAAAATTTGGATTTTATATTGTTTTCTGTTTATATATGCTAGAAGTAGATAAAACTTGGGTTTCCAAAAGAGATGAATGTTTTATCAAAATACCACGCACACGCAAACTATTTATAAAAGCTTCCGCAAAGTATAGCATTTTGGAATTGAATCATGATTTAAGAATTAATGAGAGATAATGATAAGTTCTAAAGGGAAACAGTTTTAGCAATGATACGGTTTTCAAACGCACTTCCATATGACATCGCCAGATTCAGCCATATTGTCCAAGCCGAGTTTGGGGTGTTACAGTTCATTCTTTTTATTGTCTTTGTTTGTGATTTTGTATGCGCATGTTTAGCTTGCTTGAGGACAAGCAACGAGTTAAGTGTGGGAGAGTTTCATCTACGACAATTCGTTGTGGCAAATTTCTTTTTAACACTAAACGAGCTTGTTTCTATGCACTTTAGCATAGTTTTAGTTCATTTTTCATTTTAGTATGGTTTTAGTTAAAGTTAATAAAACAAGCAATTTTAAGTGTTTTATGACCTTTTAGGCCAATCTGAGCCTAAGGGAAGACTAACATACTGATTAAGTGTGCAAGACATCAATTCAGCCCAAAGAGTTAGTGGATTGCCTTTGATGTTGCAACACCAAGCCTGGATGTCCCAACACCCACTCTAGTGGACTCAAAGGACCATTCTACCTTCGATGTCGCGACACTAACCACACAATGTTGCGACACCCAACCTAAACATGCAAAAAGAGTATATTACCTTCGATGTTGCGACAGTGACTTGAGGATGTCGCGACACCACTGCGACGAGGCAACTTAAATTATCAAAGTTGTTTTTGCCTGTACAACTTCAATCAATTATGATCAAACACTTTCATTAGGTTTAAATGGGTCCTCTAACACGACTGCTATAAATATTATTGCTCAGGACCTGATGAGGGACCTTTTTCCTTAATTTTTAGTTTACTTTTTAGATCAAGGTTTTATTTTTAAGGTTCTTACTTTTCAAACTTAAATTATTTTCAATTTTAGTTTTAGCTTCAGTTTATTATTCAATTGTTTGTGTTTCTTGCATCCAATCATCGATCACTTAACATCTGTCACGGGATTTTATGTTTTTGCACATAATCAACATCTTTGTATCCAAAATTCTCTCTTCCCTATTTTGTGCTTTGATGTTTATGTGAATGTCAAATTAGGGATTTTTGCATTTAGATCCATGGGTAACTAAAACCCTAGGAATATTAACTAGTGGATGTGAGATTGACTAACAAACGCTTTAGGGTTTCTCTTAGAATTAGTTAGATTGGGTTGAGTGAAATTAAACCCTAGGATTAAAGACCTTAGGAAGTCAATTAGGTAGATAGGCCGGAAGGATAAGTCTACCGTGCATCTCTCAGCTTGTCCCGATTTAAATTGTGAGGTCGAAAGATAAGTAGTTCCTACCAACTAGTTAATTTAGTTAGAGGTCGAAAGGTAATAACTTGGTTAATTACTAGCTAATTAATTAAAATCCTAAATTGGTAGTTAATCATGAACACTAAAATGACTTAGTCTTTAAGTTTCATAATTGAGTGATTTCTGATTGTTTCTTTTGTTTTATTAGTTCGCATGTTATTTTCCCATATATTTCTATTCACTTTAGTACTATTTAAACTTGTTAGAGTAGAAGTTAATTACTAGTTTAATCAAGCCTCCCTTGGGTACGATCCTCGAAACACTTTCGTCTTATGTTGTAACAATTTATATTACAATCTGACATGTATACTTGTGGACCCACCTAATTCATATAATTAGTTGCAATATTTACACTCTCGACATCCGCACGTCAGGAGGCGATCAATGATCTTCTCTGCAATTCTCAAACCTCAACTTACTTAGGGCGTGGGCTCTAATTCACGAATCAATGAACACAATGAAAGCTTTCTATTAATTTTCCAGTAGGGAATATCAATATCTCTCTGTGGGCTAGAAATCGAAAAACAAACTATCTTAAAGTAAGAATGTATTTAACAATAACAAGAGTCTTACTTGAATAAGGAGAAGCAAAATAATAATATTTTAATAGAAAATACACCTACCCTTATGGGATAGGCTATGGCTGGTGACACCCCCTACTTTGGAGTTAGGGTTTCCACCCATGCTATGTCAGATGAGCCACTGTGTCTGTCTCATGTATTGGATACAATTATATGGTATTTGAACTTTTAACTAACTCATATAAATTATCCAATCCAATAAACAATTTTACATTTCCCAAAATTTTATTTATTTAAAATAAATTTTATTAATTTTCTAATTAAATTATTTATTCAAACCAATTCTAATTTTGTTAAAGTCATGACAAATTTACTTTACTAGAATCTATGAGTAAATAAATTTAATTATCTTGTTCAATAATAGTTCGATGACTAACTAATTTAATTTCAACTTCGAATTTCAATTATTTAATTACAAATAATTAAATGATAATTTTAAGAAATTAATTTAATATCTAATTCAATTTTTTCATATTTTTATCTCATTGATTCAATTGCAAACTGTTAATGTTGTACCAAGCTAGCGGAGAGACCAATTGGACATATATAATTAGGGCTCAAATAATTTTTAATCAAGTTTCAACTTTTCATTTATTAGTTACAACATTATTTAGTCATGGAGTAATTCCACTAAAGTACCATGATTGAGTTCTCCCTATTATATACCATTACGAAAACTATTTATCAAGTGTTCATCTAATGACCTTGTCATATGTGTGTTACACTCATAAGATATGTTGAGTCTTAAACATGATCTTATTCTATCTCATGGTACCCATTACATTTTTCTTCATGAAAAGGTCAATTACTAACACATAATAATTAAATCATCCATATTAAACAAATAGCTTTGTGGCCACGTTACTTTTCTATCTATCATGTAATGCCAATGAGGGTATTATTTACCCTTTTATTGGGCTATGAATTTCACTTTTGTAAGTGAAGCTATGTTTTGTAGAAGTTTTATACCAAACGTATCAGCTTTCAGGTCTATTACCAATTGAATTCAGGCCTTCAATGCATCAAAGCCTACAAGACATGCACAAATAGTATGTCACTTACTCAAAAACGAGGTAAGCCACACTATGAATGCCACAAGTGAATAAATCGACAAAAAAAATATAGGACTTATTCTACTTGGAACCTATTCAATGTTTTGTCAGTCCAAATAATTACATCTATGTCTCTATTCTTTGAGAGTCATTCATTCCAATATTTAAGATAAGGTATCTCCCATTTGAACTCGGTAGACGATATCTTAGTCTTTTAATCGATTTTCTTAATTTTGGTTAGACTATGGGCCATTTAGATTACCTACTAATATAAGTTGTTTTATCACATTATGATCGGACCACATAATGCAACTTATTATTAGTTAAATATTAGGTAATCCGTGAACCAATATTTTGTTCATTTTTCTTTTCAAGCAAAAATCGTTGATAACAAATACAAACGATATTAATGTTAGACAAAACACATTAGTGAACAAAATAAATTAAATATAAATAAATACATATGAAATAAAATGTAAATAAAATGATTTATAAATAATTTATCAAATACGAAAATCAAATAAAACCATAATAAACAGTTGAAATAAAGGAGAATCAAGATTTTACAAAACGGTGAGGCCTATGAAACACAGTTTCCGTAAGACAGATTTGGCCGCTCCTACGGTACTTGGAGTAACGTTAGTCGAATGTCTCCCAGTATACAACAACATCAATGATCAAAGTAGCAGCACCTCTACAATGATCAACGAATGAACAATCCCTTTTCTATCACTGGAATGTTTGAAAATACGAAGGAGGAAAAGGAAGAGTTTTGAGAACAACAGAGTTTCTGCAAGAAAAATTATCAAATATATTTTTTTGTGTAAAACCTTTCAGAAATCATGACTTTTTATAGGCATGGAGAATGTTAGAATTTTGGAAAAATATCCATAAAATCTGCCATTAAATTAATTAAAAAAATTTATCTTTGGTCCATACATTTTGCATTGCCTACATCATAGGCGTGCACCCCACAACCCCATCAAGTTTAAATTTACATTCCTACAAGCAAAAAAAGGTTACAAGCCTAGTCATTCAATTATTCTTTAAGAGAGTTCATATATATAAACACATCTCACACTTGATATCTAACCAATGTGGGACCTAAGCATTTACTTTTCCTCAATAATATTTCCAAGTAGCTTACTTTGAGCATTAATTTCTCATTCATCACTCAATTATTTTGAGCATATGATATACCGTTGTAAAGATCTCATGAAGTAGAATATAAACGATAATTTTATGATTCAACTCTCTACCTTTACCTATTGAGAATATGCCTCAAAGTTCCCATACAAATAATTTTTCCAACAATTAATGTGAATAATGGAATTTTATTAAACCAATCTTTTTGAAAAATTACATGTACATTACGACGAAAATCTACACTAAGGAAACTAGATCCCATGGATAACACAATAGAGGTTCAAAGTTTTACAAAAAAAAATTGAAATTCCATTATGCTTAAAATCATTTTTCGTAACTAAATTTCCAACAGATTGTAGGGTGACTAAAAGTTTGGCCTAGGTTACATTGCAGTATGAACGGGGATGGAGTGTACTTCAAAGTCAATTCACACATGTTAGGTTTCACATCCTAAAATTTCTCATAGGATGTCATCGCCACACCATAAAACATTGCGACAAGTATTGGAGGGTGATATTTAGCAAGGGTGAAATTGGTACGTTCATGCTTTGGAAAATCGTGTTTTACATGGCTTCCCGTTGTAGGATTTTGACAGAGTGCCAATTGTTTCAGTCGTACAAGGATGGTGTTGGGCTGACGGAAAAATGGGCTAAAGATGGCGTAACTTGCAAAATGAAAAGTGAACTGTGGGGTGGTAGATTTTGTGCTCCGATGCTTAAGTTAGTGGATGGTTCGATTAACTTTTCTTGAAAGTAAGGAAGACAAAGAGAACTGAGAAATATGAGTCTTAATTTAGCCTGGGGTTCCTTTTTCACCCTTTACATTGGAGTTGTGTTTTAAGTCTTAGTGAGAACCAATTGTTGCACATGAGCGTATCTTAATCCTTTACTGCTACCACAAATGCATATTTCTTGTCCTATGTCCAAGCCACAGTGCTTTAATTGTCTTGTACATTTGTATTTATTAAGGTTTTAGACCTGATGAGATTAGATTATATGAAATAGATATATTATCTTTTTTAATAGTTTAATATCACATTAATAATTTAATCTTAAATTTCAAGATTTTCATTTAGATTTGATGTTTTTTAGGATGAAAATGTTTAAATTCAGGATAAAATGCTGACGTGGCATTAAATCATTAAAAAAATAGATACAAATAACGTACCGTTACTATTTCATACAATCATTTTCTTGTTACCAATTGACTATCTTGCATTTGAGAAATGACTGTATGAAATTGTGACTCCACATCAAGGGATGACAAATCAAATTTTTTCTCTATTAGATTTAAAAAAATTTTTAGAGTGATACAATCCCTTCTCCTTGGATTTTTGCCTAGGTGGTATAACAATAATAAACATTTATTTATTTAATAGATAATAAAATTTTACATAAATGTTGATTTTCCTTGAATTTATATTTGGATGTTAAAAATATTTAAGATTTTTATTATGAGATAGGACCCGACAAAATTGAGGAAAGGAAATATTATTTGGAAGGGGCAACGAAAATAGAAGAGAACCAAGAGGATTAAATTAACCTCCTCTATTCTTATTGTGCCTACTCTGAGATCTTAGTTTTTTGCGAGATTGGGCGCTTGGGTTTCCTTTGATTTATGTGTTTTTTGTTGAATATGGATTTGGGTATTCCATATTTTTCTTAAATTTCCAATTAACCTCACCTTTGTATATCTAAGTGATATAAGTTTTGTTATTTCTTTTACTTTTTCATTCTTAAATTCTAGCTGAAGTTAAATTCGGTGTTAGTCAGTTGATTGATCGTCCAAGGATCTGTTTGTTTCTATTTTTGAATTAGAGAGAAAATTTTTATTTTGTACCAGTTACATTTTTGTTGTTAAAATAAAAGGTATTGAATTGTATCTACATTACTGTGATTAGATTGATGTATCTATAAAAGATACAACTTTTTATCTTCTATTGTTAATTTGGTTCATCAAGAATGAATATTTTGGTATTGGTTTTTTTGTTGTTCTGTTTATGTTGCTATTGCAATGAAATGTTTATCTTGCATTGGATCCATTAATTAATTTGGCCATTTTATGGATTTGTACTTTGTAGTGATGGAATTGGCTTTTTTGAAATGTAGAAAAAGATGTCTGAGAATGGTAAGCTATTTATTGGTGGGATATCTTGGGAAACCAATGAAGAGCGTCTTAAGGAGTATTTCAGTAGTTTTGGTGAAGTGGTAGAGGCGATGATCATGAAGGATTGGACCACAGGACGTGCTCGAGGTTTCGGTTTCATTGTTTTCTCTGACCTAGCAGTTGCTGAGAAAGTCATCAAGGAGAAACATAATATTGATGGGAGAATGGTAAGTTGTTGACCTTTCAGCAAACCCTTTTAGAGTGACGTTATCTAATGTACTATTTGTTCCTTGATGCAAGTAGCTTGTGGAAGAAAGAGATGAAATTTTGATTGCTTATCAGAGTAACAGATCGATATTGTAATCGCATGAATTTGTATAATTCTCATTTGTCTAACTAAATTTCAAAATTAGGCTAGGAGTAATCATCTCATGCTTCATCTTGCTCAGGTTGAGGCAAAAAAGGCAGTTCCTAGGGATGACCAGAACATTATGAGTAGAAGCACTAGTAGCATCCAAGGTTCACCTAGTCTATGCCGCATAAGAAAGATTTTTGTTGGAGGTTTAGCATCAACAGTCACAGATAGTGACTTTAAGAAGTATTTTGATCATTTTGGGAATATCACAGATGTTGTAGTGATGTATGATCACAACACTCAAAGGCCTAGGGGTTTCGGATTCGTTACTTATGATTCAGAAGAGGCAGTGGACAAAGTGTTGCTAAAAAGTTTCCATGAACTTAATGGTAAAATGGTCGAGGTTAAACGAGCAGTACCTAAAGAATTATTGCCTGGCCCTTGTCGTAGTCCCCTCGTTGGATATAACTATGGTCTGAATAGGGTTAACAACTTTCTTAGTGGCTGCACTCAGGGATATACTCCAAGCAATATTGGAGGCTTTGGACTTAGGATAGATGGTAGATTTAGTAGAGTTCCTGGTGGTCGAAGTGGTTTTCCTCCTTGTGGTTCTGGTTATGGAATGGGCATGAACTTTGAGCCTGGGTTAAACCCAAGTTTTGGAAATAGTGCAAATTTTAGTAGTAATATGAACTATGGACGGGGATTGAATCCTTACTATATTGGTAATGCAAATAGATTTGGTAGCCCTATTGGGTATGATGGAAGTACTGGAGGTAATACTTCCTTTTTTAGCTCAGTGACTCGAAACCTTTGGGGAAATGGGGGACTCAATTATAACACAAATGGTTCCAGTTCCAATGCATATATAGGATCTGGAAGTGTTAGTATAGGAGGAAGCGCCTCTGGAAATAGTGGAATTAATTGGAGTTCTGCAATTGCCAATCAAGACGAGGGGAGTAATGTTTCTAACAATAGTGTGCATTTCGCTTATGGAAGTGCTGATGACAGCTTTAGGTTAGGGATAGTAGGGTATGGGAGAAATAATGGGACCAATGTGGCGCCAAAATCATCATATGCAACATCAAATTTTGGTTATGATGTAGCCTTTACAGACCTTTATGGTGGTGCTTCAGCTTATGGGGATATAACTTGGCGATCATCAACATTTAAGCGAGATGGTTCTGGTTCCTTTGGCTATGGACTTGGTAGTGCCACTTCTGATGTTTCAGGCAAAAATTCTCCCGGCTATGTTAGTAGTCATAAAGTTAATAAGAGACAAGCAAGTAGAGGTAATACTTCCTAGAATCCTGAATTCTCTATGTAAACGGTTTTCAACTAGAGAAATTTTATGTTGAATGTTTTTAAGAAATTTCTTCACTAGACATGCTAAGATTGAATTACTTGACATACTTTTTAAATATTTTCCGAGTGGAATTTCCATGCTGGATAAACTTCTTTATTTGATTTATATACATATGTGATTCTTCTATATATAGACATATTGTTTAGATACTACTCCTAAAATCTTTGAAATGGCACACAGTGATTGTGCATTTAGAATTGGATTCCCTTTGAAGAGCAAAGTGTTTTTTTGAGAATGCTAAAAGGATCCCATGGCCTAGGGCAAGCATGGTAACAAAGCATGTGATTGCATTAATTTCGCAATGATCTGCTAGTTCACTAAGAAAAGATTCATGGACTCAGTATATATAGGCTTATTGTTATGTGCATACTTACAAGTTTTTATTTTCTTTTGTTCAGGAATCGCTACCTAGGATATTATTTTGATTTATCATAAAAAAGTATAGCTGAAGGTAACTTGTGAAGCAAGTGATCTGTGAATTCTGCACATTTCCCTCATTAATACGTTTCTGCTAAAATAAGGTTATTTAAAGCTAACTGGAGTGCTTTTATTTTTCTTTTGGAGATCAATATATTTAGAGTTAAGAGATCACAAGGGATTTTGTGTTAAGGCTTGAGCTTTTAGTTACTTGTTTTAGGGTTCATTTTTTGGTATCTGTGTGACATGTAAAATCAGATTTTGGGATATAGTCAAAACAATGTATCATGCATTACATGTAAGGCGGTGATGCATAAAGATATAGACTATTTTCCCCTTAGATTTTATGTATTGTAATGGCTCTGGCATAGTTGTGGGTTCTTGTCAGGCATGCTTTGTTTTGCTCTTTTATCATATAGAATGTGCTCGGGAGATTCTTGTCAAGAATTCTTGGTTGAGCTTCTTAATATGAACTTTTCGTGAGCTTTCATAAAAGACAACTTTTAACTGGTTATTCCCATAAACTTTTAGAATTTCTAGCAAATACTAAAATTTCTATTAGAAGATGCTAGATATGTTGGTATATGTTATAGATTTTCTATATAAATAAACATGTTGTTATGTATTATAGATTTTGATAGTTATTTATTATATAAATAGAGTTTGAAGCTGATGACGTGGCTCCTTGATCTTGGGTGTTGACAAGTCAATGCCGATTATCATTTGGGGTAAACATGCCATGTCATCGATACCAAAATCTATTTATATAATATATATAACAAAATATCTAAATATATAACAACGATTCTATTTGTGTAACATTTTTTTTATAATAACTACGGAAATATGTAACTATTACTAAAATTCTTAATGGAAATTCAATTTTGTATATGTACATATACACACTATCTCAATCTCAGCTACATCTTAAGAATATCAGTATATGTATTTACAACAATGCTATCAAGGTCAACTAAACTTAGCATGGCACCACTTATTCCATTTTACTATATTATTATGATTCAAATCATATTATTATGATGAAGTTCGTTTTTACGGTGTTATTTGTATTTTTTTCCATTTTTATATTTCAACAATATTACTACTTATTTAATAATTTCATTAAGGTTTATTACATAAAAATAGCACATAGATCATTATTAAAACTATCATCTTTTTAACTATTATAACCCAATTCTTTCATGTTCTCAAAACATATCTATCAACTTCATGCTATCATTTATTACTAATATCATTTATTACTAATATTACTATTATAACCCAATTCTTTCATGTTCTCAAAACATATCTATCAACTTCATGCTATCATTTATTACTAATATTACTATAAAATTAGCTACTTAGTAGATATATATCAAGAAGACAAATTATGCTAGCACAAATCGATTGTGCTTCACATCGTCCGCTATCACTTTACTTTCTTGATGTTTCAATTTTGTCTTTAGTTACGTTTGTCAATTTTGATATAACAATAATATCAATTTCACATCAATAAACATATAACTTATAATTAAAACATATTTTATACTCTTTTCACTTTAGTCCTTTATAATTCTAATATTTGAAATCATTGTATCTTTCAATTCTCGTGATCGAATCAAAATCTGACTTCATATATATTCTTTAGGAACTTCATACTATCATTTTAAAACCTTGAACCCAAAAGTTCTTATACTGTACACATAAGTCCTTAACAACATATTAATGGCCACCAGGTTTAACCTTAAATTCAATACCATCCACTACATTTCTCACATTTAACCAACATATATCAAACTTTAGCAAATATCCATCACTATTTCAACCTCAAACCCTATATGTTCTTTACCATGGCATCTTGAATTAAATTACACAATAGATAAAATTAATCAATAGGTTGGTTAGAGTAAGGTTCCTACATGAAAAATCTATAAAAAAATTTCAAAGAAAGAGCTTGTTTATCACCTTGTAATGTGGTCGGCCATGGAAGGAATTTTAAGCTTTTTTTCTTTATCACATTCGGTTTTGGAGGAGAAGAAATGAATGAAGAAGACAAATCTTTGTTAGGCGTTTATGATCAATGACCTGAAAACCAGGTAAGGTCCGGGTCGCCTACCCACGACCCAGATAGAGCCCACCAAACAAATACTCAAGCCTTACGGCATGAAGCTCACAAAGGGTGTTCACAAGGGAAGCTCGCAGACCCAGTTCGCATAGGTCAGGAAGAGTTCGCAAGAGGAGCTAGTAGGTCTTGGCTCGCAGGTAGCTTAGAGAAATATATGTGTCTAGCATGCATAGAGTCTATTAAGAACGTCGATTCTATGAACAGTAGCTATGTATATAAATATTCGGTTGTCTCTTCTAATGAGACACAACGAAAAATCACTCAACAATTACTGTAGTGAGCGTGGACAAACTTTCGTCTGACAGATTTCTTTCAAGTTGGAGGAAAAAAATACCAGTAGTGAAAATGGCTCACCCAAATAAGATTTCCCCTTCAATCTTTGTCTAGACAAGCTGGAGCCTCGGGTTCTGGCAATCAAACCTAATGAAGCAAATTTTTTTGCTAGTTGGTTTGCTGATCGACCGGAGAATTTCGACAATGTGGCCTATTAGGGAGATTCCGATCCATTGGACTTGAACATATGCACTAGTCGTGGGTTGCCACTCCTTCCCAATCAGGAAGTATCGTCATAGTAGTTCCTTGCTCTCCAGGAGCAGCTGAGGTTGATGAAAGATCAAATGGCTACGCAAGAGGCACGGTTTGAGTAGTAGCAAACTTTTCAGCAAGAGTTGAAGCAGAATGAGGAGTTAAGAATGAAGGTAAATTCTAACACTTTTGATTTTTATGACAATGTGAATGCATAAGACGAAGCTCCGAGCATGCATGCAAGAGAATGGAAAAACGAGATAGACGAGTTGCGACGGGATGTGAGAGCATTGCACCTCGAGTCTCAGGACATGGATTGACTTTTTTTTCTAACAATCAGTTGGCCCTTGAGATTGCAGCGACGAACTTGCCGCATGATTTTAAAAGTCCCAAAAGACATGTTTGAGGGGAGAAGGGACCCTCGAGCCTATTTGATACAATATAATGATTATATAAATGTGTTGGGAGCATCAAATTTGGCAAAGTGCAAAGCATTTTCCACGACACTTAAAGGGAGTGCGAAGGACTAGTACTTGTCCCTTCCTCAAGGTTTAGTTAAGAGTTTCTCTCAATTGGGCCAGATGTTTTTGGGAAGATTCAGGGCCCATAGGGCTATCATGAACACGCCTATGGGGTTGATGTTAGTGAAACAGAGGGAAGGAGAGTCTCTCCAAGATTATGTGAAGCGATTTCATACGGCGAATTTGAACACAAAGAACTTGGAGGATCAGTGGGCTATCGATGCTTTCATCATAGGGGTACAAAATGATCATATACAATACTCCTTTACCAATAACAGGCCACAAAGTTTGGCAGATCTGTATGACCGAGCCCACAAGTTCGCAAAGGCAGAGGATGTTAAAAAAGCGTCACATAGCACCGTTTAGAGGGAAGACGGGCAGTTTAGAAACCGAGAGGGAGCTCGTAGCAAGCAGAGCCCTCCTAGCCAGTCGTTGCAAACAAGAGGTGATAGCCAGTAGAGAACTTAGACGCAAGGTGATTCTCCTAAGGCTCCCCAAAGGTCTCAACCAGAGCATACTAGAAAGTACATTCCCCAGGGCAGGTTTGAAGTTTAAACTTCTTTAAATGTTACCCATACTTACATTCTTAACTAGGTAAAGAGTCTTGGTATCCTGCCCAACCCACCTCCAATAAGGCCTAGTACAATAAGGTCCAACTCGAGAGACATATGTGCCTTCTACGATGATATTGGACACAAAACTGAAGATTGTTTCACTGTAAAGGATGCGATCGAAAAAGCAGTGAGAAACGACGAGTTTGCCCATGTCTCTGCCCGTGTGGACAAAAATAGGTCATTTTACAAGCCATTTTTCTCACCCATAACCACAAGTACCTACAACCACTTTTACACCAATAAACAAGCCATCAAAAGGCACCAAATTCATGCATAATCAAATTATACACACATGGTATAGTAACATACAACCAATATGCCCAAAGACACCTCAAATAACAACATTAAAAACATGCATAACAATGTACTCAATTTGGCCAAAATAATCAATTAACTTTAAACTAAGTTGCATCAATACATACTATCGAATTTACTTACCAAAACAAACTAAATGGTACCAAATATACCATTCAATCACTAGCATCAATAGTCATATAAGTCATTCAACAATTAGCACTATTTACCCACATAAATATTATCCAAAACAAAAGTATCATTCCACCACATTCTCAACAAAACACATAAAATTTATATTATGCATATTCAACTACCATTCCATCTTCCATCATTCAACCATTTTAAGGCTAACATTTACATACCAAAACTAAGTTCACTTCATCACCAAAATGTCATAACACAAGCCAAACCAAATAGCCATTTCAACAACAAAAACACCTGGCCAACATTAGCCAAAATTCCTATACATGTCATTAAGGACTCATACTTTATCGTTCTATAGCTATTTAATACCTTTAGCTACTAGAACTCAACTTTTGCACTTTACGCGATTTAGTCCTTTTTATCAAATTGAACATGTAAACGGTAAAATTTCTTAATGAAATTTTTATACAGTACCACTATCATGGTGTAGGAAATAAAATAATAATCAAATAAATTTTTTAACTTCAAATTTATGGTCCCAAAACCACTGTTTCGATTTCACTAAAAACTGGTTGTTACAGAGTTGGTTTTAGAACCATTTTAGTAAGGTTTTGTATATTTCCCGAAATTTCCTCAAGTACCTCTTTACTCCGAGGTTTAAAGTCATTCATGTAACTTTCTTTAAGAAAAGTAACATGAGTTAACACTATAACAGTTTGCTCTTTCGGGTTATAAAACAAACCACCCTTTGTTAACTTTGGATATCTTACAAACACGCAAAATTTTGTTTGTGACTCCAACTTCCTCGCATCTTTGTCCAATACGTAGGTTGGGCATCACTAAATCCTAAAATGATTAAGATTCGGCTTCTTACCATGCCACAATTTATATAGGGTTTTCTATGTTGCCTTAGTTCGCACATCATTCATAATATAGCAAGTTGTTTGTACATCATATTCCCAAAAAGAGATTGGCAACTTTAAATAACTTAACATCGAATGTACTATGTCTAACAATGTTCGATTTCTTCTCTCCGCCATGTCATTCTATTGTGGAGTGCTTGGCACAGTTAACTAGGATAGAATCTCATTCTCTATGAGGTACTCTAAGAACTCATTAGATAAATATTCTCCACATTGATCCGACCGAAGTGCCTTTATGAATAGTGGCTTACAAGTGACTGCAACTCTGGCATACTTCCCTTCTACAAAATCTTCTTCTACTATCAGCACTTCTGAAGAGATAAAACAACTAAGTAAATTCAATTAAACTTAGTGAGTTCCAAAATAGACATAGATACTGCATTGGAATACCATTAATTAACAAACACTGACACCCATAACAAAAACAAACTTTCCATTGAATTACGACATACAATTACAATGCGTCAAATAATTAATCACCGTCCATTGGCAGATACACATCGCCAACTTAACATATAAAATGCATGGGCGAATGCTTTTTGCCAACTTGTACTTGCCATTTTCAACAAACAAGTTTATATATGACCCATCCTTGTGCCGGCCTCGAACCTAATATTTCAAATTTCTATATCAATCATATTCATTCTATTTACAACCCCTCATACCATCCTTTTCACAGTGTTCTACCTGTCCAGTTAGCAATATAATTGCCCTACTAGAGGCTACACAATATATCTCCTCCTCACAGTGTTTTATCTATCTGATTAGCATTATAACTGCCCTATCGAATGCTACACAATATATATCCTCTTCATCGTTTCATATATCACAATTTGTTTGGCACTGAGCATGTACAACAAGGAGGGTACATTTTTACATCAACCATGGCCATACACACCATGCAACACTGATTTGTTTCGTACACATCAAGACATAGTATATTAACTTCCTAACAGCAAAGATAGTTACTGTATATAACCCACATAACATAGAAATTTTAGAACTCAACAGGAACAAGAAGGAACTCACTAGAAACTTCAACAAAGAATCTACTCTACTGGTCCTTTTCCTCGATCGCTCGGACCTTCACTAGCCTTTTGACCTAAATAAGAAACAATTATATTCATAATATTATCTAACTAATAAACTTTAACATGAATGTATGAATTGGTTTCATGCAACTCAAATGATCAGGAAATTTCCTTCCTTCTCAAGCCAGTTCTCACTTAGACATGTACAATTACAGAATCGTAAATCCCAAAATGACAGCCTAAGGGTTTCCAAAAATTACCAGTAAACTGGTACTAAACTATGGTTATCTGACTGTCTACTAAAACACTTCTACACTTTCACTAACAAGAACCCCTTTAACAGCTTCCCACCTTAGTGAAAATTGCAAGAAAACCAAAATGAGACACGCCCACTATCTCATCTCCATTGTCGGATTAGAGTTACCGAGTATTATCAATCAAAACAAAACAATTTCTTCATAATCGAAACAATTATACAATTTAAATGCTAATATATCATATTTGAATATAATCATAGAAAAAATACATTTATGGTCCTTAAATCGAATCTCTGAGGCCCTAAAAATAGTTTGGGAACTATATAGGATCAAATCGAAATAAATCAGAAAATTCTGTAAAAAACATAAAAATTTGGAAAACATGGGTCACATAGCTGTGTAGCCAAGCCGTGTGACATAGCCCAAAATAGGGCCACATGACCATGTCGCAGGCTATGTGCCCACCCGTGTATGCATTCGATGTTGGGTCACACGGCTATGTCTTAGGCCGTGTGCCAGATCGTGCTACATACTGACTTGAAACACATGGTTGTGTCTCAGACCGTGTGAAACCTGGACCTAAAACGGCCGTTTAGAGAGACCGTGTGTGACACACGTCTATGTCTCAAGCCATGTGCACCTAAATTTTCTTCGAACATAAGGAATTTCAACACCAATATCCTAGGTGTCAAGGCAAACCATAACCAGCTATAAACATGCTTTCAAACACCTATAATTGAGTCCAAAACATACCTATCTCATACAATTTATGTGTCTAACCAATGTGCCATCTTTGACATCTCAATTTAAACATATACATTAAAACATTTCATCTAAGAGATCACCATCAAGCACTTGCTATCCAACTAATAACCATGTTCGTAAATATTCAAATACCAAACACAAACCCAAAAGTAAATCTAACATGCATAACTTACCAAATCAAAACCATATAAGCTTAATTACAATTCAATTAACTTTTTAACCTTGACAACATCAAACCTTATATACATGCCACAAACTAAAATGATCCAAAATTAAAAGCTACCGGAAAAGGGGTTGGATAGTGTGAGCTTTGAAGTTGACTCATCCAACCAGTTCTGTAAAATGATAGCTACAGAAAACAGGAAAAAAGATAGAGTAAGCTTATAAAGGTTAGTAAGTTTATAGGTATTTAAACAAAACTCTTACCTTGGTTTATAATTAAGTAAATGAATATAATTAAATTTAATACAATTTCCTGACAGAACATTTTAAAAAATTAGGTGAGTGTTTCACATATCAATCATATAACCTCTTAATCATTTAATATGACATAATTCAGTATCATTCAATAAGAAGATTCAACATGTAAAATGTATCATCCATTTTACTGTGTCAACTCACATACATATTCTATTTCTTTTAAATACATAACTCTGACACTAATATCATATTTATAAAGCATGCGTTTCATACTTATAACTATAAACATTCTTGTCATTTCAATATTATTACAAACAACTTTTAAATACATAATAATCAAATATTCACATTTTATAACTTAACATCTGCATATGATTCATGATTTCAATATCATCTTACCTTAACTTATAAATTAATATTAAAAAAGCTTTCTTAGTCATACAATGACAATTGTTACAAGTGTCACTTGATGTTAGTATCGAAGCAATTATAGAATAATTCATCTCCCGTAATAGTTCCAAACCAATAATTCATACTTATATATATACATAAATAACACCTTCCAAAAAGGCTTAACCAATTCCATCAACTACAGTTTTTCAATATAACCAACAACATTTATAAATAAGAATTTCTTTGTAACATTTATCACTTAGTAATACCACAAATATGTAATAGAATTTAGCAAGTAATTAAGTTATAGATCAATTAACACATAGCTCGATGAACTATAGTAACTTGACTCGGATGCTCAGGTAACTACACCACACTGATGCATAACAAAGGCACCAAAGTACAGACAGAGGCACAAATGTGCAATCGGAGGCACTGAAGTGCAGACAGAGGCACCGAAGTGTAATCCCATACAAGCGCGCATACTAAACCTATTGACATGTCAATCGCGTCCTAGTTGTTTACTACATTCAACCAGGCATTATACTTAAATGCATAATATCAATAAATCAATCATTCAGAGGTACTTCTCATTTCCTGTACACATTTTATAAATCTATTACATTCATTTCAATAATGTGCAATCACAAGAATTACCATTACTAAATATTCATTTTCCATTTGTACTTAATAGAAACATGTAATAATATATGTATAACTAATAATTTACACATTTGTACAATTAACTAGTGAAAAATAACATAATTATAAAGAAATACACATATACATATCAATACACTATGAACATACCTACAATCTACTACTGGTTAAGTCACAGGGACTACTCTGTTCTTTTCTCTTTTTCGCAGTTAACATCTTTTTGACCCAATTCTTGATCTATATAGTAATTAAATTCAATTTATCAAATTCACATGCCTTATAAACCTAATTCAATGCATGACACCCTTAATTTTCATTATTTACATATTTCACCTAAACTTTTACATTTCTCTCAATTTAATCCCTAAACCGGAAATTCCAAATTTATCAAAATTTCACAAATTTTCCATGCTAGCCGAATTTATTTCTATTGTAGTGCGGTCTATATATATTCAAAATTCATGAAATTCCCATGTCAATTTTTATATTTTATCAAATAGGTCCTTTAACTAAAAACTAACAAAAAAATCGCTTCACAAAATAATTCTCATTAACAACCAAGACTACAAATTTATAATTTAACATAGAAAATAAATAAAGTTTATTAATGGAAAAATCCAAAATCTTTAACAGTTTCAAAAACAGAGATACAAGTTAGTTGGACCTAGTTGCAATGATCTCAAAAACATAAAAATTACAAAAAAAAACGGATCAAAATTACACACCATGCAAAGATAAAGAAAAGTTGGCCAAAGCTTGAATGTTTTTTGATGGAGCATTCGGTTTCCCCAAAGAAGATGAATAAAAATGATGTTGATTTGTTATATTTTTACTATTATTATTTGTTTTATTATTATAATCATTAAAATTTTAATGTATAAAAGTATAAAATTTACCTAGTGGCCGTCTCACTTATATAAAAATGGTAAATTTACCATTTAAATCCTTCCTCTTGTATTAATTAAGGCATTTAATCATTATAATTCAAAAGTAGTTAAGTTTTATGTCTTTTATGATTTAGTCCTCTTTAATTAATTAACTAACCAAACAATAAAATTTTCAAACAGGACCTTTATATAAAAAATATATCTCTGTAAATATTTATTAAAAATATTCACAGACTTAATTTTCAGAAATGAGATCTCGATACTTCATTTTTCAAAACTACTTGACTTTTGGGACAACCACTTAAACCTAACCATTTATTCAATTAACTAAAATTCACCAAGTCAAAACTCAATATCAAATTGTAATTGACTCATATGAATTAAATGATAATTAATACAGACTTACTCATCGAATTTATGGTTTCAAAATTACTATTTTTGACACCAATAAAAACAGGCTGTTACACCCATTATCTACATATAACACAGACAACGGGGACAAAATTTAGTGGAAATATCATAAAATCCACTATCACTCTTGAATCTCGAGGACAACTTGTTTAATATTTTTAAATTCTAATCATCTATAGTACCCAATTCAAATCCAACTAGGCCTCAACTAATTTCTAACGAGGCTTACCGAGCCATCATTTTCATGTTAAATCACGGAAAATAAATCTATCAAACTGCAAACTAACAAGTTCGCCCAAAGCATCTGGGGTTGGTGGATTGTTACACACAGAGTCTTTTAAATAGTGAAATCTAAAAAAAAAAACACTGAAATAGGCATACAATACGCCCCCAAACACTTAACAAATAATTCACTAGTGTAAACTTTTCTATCCTTAGATTACAAAAGTACGCCAAATAGTATATCAATACAATCTACGCTAGCGGGCTATAACAGGTATCTCTGATACACCAATTGCTCCTCCGAGCTAAATATATATTTGTGTCAGGTTACCAGTTCCAGCTAAACCTTTATAACGACACATTTGATTTATTGCCCAAGCTGAATATACATACATGTTAGGTTACATGTCTGGGCTAAACCTTTAAAACGACATCAGGTTACCAGTCAAGGCAAATTTGTGTCACACATATCTCCCGTTCATCAATTGCTCATTCGAGCTGAATATATATTCGTGTCAAGTTACCAGTCCAAGCTAAACCTTTACAATGACACATTTGATTGCTTGATCAAGCTAAAACTATACATGTTACGTTACTCGTCTAGGTTAAACGTTTAAAATGACATTAGGTTACTAGTTCAGGTTAAACCTTTTTCACATGTATCTTCAAGTTTGCAACAAATGCTAGATCTCGGTAACCTCTATCATCAATCCATACAAGTGTACACAACACCCTTAAATTGTCAATCATATCCTAACATTTATTAAATTCACCCAGACATATTTAACCCGTATATATATATATATATTTCTTTACAATTTAGTCCAACTTTCACCTTTATACTAATTACCTCAATCAACTCACAATCAAGCATAAAATAAGAAATAAAATACATAAAAATTTAAGCACATTTATACCATATGAACTTACCTGGTAGAAACAACCAACAAGTTGAACCTTCATGGACTAATAGATAATTTTGGCTTTTCCCTGATTATCTCCAGTTTGATTCAATTCGTGATCTAAACAATCATGTTAGACAATTTATTAATAGAAAACATTTGCAATTCATTCTAGGATATGCATGAACCTATTTAATCCCATTTTAGAATGCCCCTTAAATTTTGCATTTAAATTGATTTAATCTTTGAAATTAGAATCACAATAACTTTTACTTTTGAGCATCGATTTCAAAATTGATCTCATTTACATCCTTTAGGGGCCCTCTACAATCTATTATTAAAGAAATTTCACATAAAATTTCAATTTTATAAATTTTAGTCCTTTTGTACAAAATTAACAATTAAAATTTACAAGCTAGTCCTTTTTCACATCTAAGCTTAAAATCAATCAATTTATGATAAGTGCTAAAAGTAACATGTTTTAACCTTATTCTTAATACATTTTTTGAGTTATTATTCGTTGTTAATTGTGAATTTTATGCTCCTAAACCTTTAAATTCATGTTTTGATGCTTAATAAAGCACTTAGGAGCAAAACAAGCAAAAAACGAACGAAAACAGGAGCATCAGAGCAAGCTACAGGAGCCACATGAGCTAGACCATTCCACGCGATTGTGTAACCCACACGAGCATGTGGTAGGTCGTGCCAATTCCACAATATTTCACATCGAACTTTAAAAAATTAAAATTTTTAGGTTTTTTGAGCATTCTAAGACGTATATATGACAAAAAAAAATAGGAGGGGGTCGTCATAGAATACTTAAGAAAACAACTTAAGAAACACTATTAAAGCCGATTCTGAAGTATATTTTTGTCAATATTAAATATTCCCAGTTGATTTCTTATGAGGTTATCATGACTTTCTTTGTTTCTTTCAATTATACTATATCTTGAATGTTTTTATTTTCAAGCATGAACTAATTTTCTAAATACCTAGGGAGATGAACCTTATGATGGATTCTATCGTTTGATTTTTATTTTACGCAATAAATTCTTAGTTCCTTATTCTCAATTATGTGTGTTTAATTCTTGGTTTAATATTTCTAGATTATTTATCCATATTTGATATGCTTAAATCAGAGGTTGAATAAACTGTTTAAGAGTAAATCTACCATATTAGAGTCAAATCTAATAAGGGAATCCATAGCATGAGTTAATGCGATAATAAGGGTTTTAATTAGAAAGAAATTTCAATTAATCAACCTAGAGTTAGTTGCTCTTATGCTCGAAAGAGATATTAGCATAATTTAGCGATTTTTACGGATCAAGGTGGTAAGTATAGAAATTGCGTAATTTAGATTGATAATGACAAATGAAATCTAGGTGAATTCTTTCCTGGGTATTGTTTTGCTTCTTGGTTTTTAATCGGTTATTTTTGTGATTTGTTCTTTGTTGTGTTTGTTAGTTAATTTTAGTTTTTAATCAATCACGAATTTTCATTTGTATTTGTTATACAATTATTTTTAAAATACAATTTATTGCCTGATGACATATATTCTATAGTACTAACTGGTTTAGAAGTACTAGAACTATTAATTTTTTCCATCATCCAATCTCTTGGAATTGACAGATCTCTTAAATCTAATAATTTTGGCTGAATTTCAGTAGTGAACCTGTTTGGTTCAAAGAGTTCAATAATTGATTGTATTTTAAAAATAATTGTATAACAAATACAAATGAAAATTTAGTTTTACCCTCTAGTTCTCAACCAGATGAAGAAGAGGATAATATTAGTACAAACAGTACACCAATAGGAATTAAAACTGTTCAAATTCCTATATTTCCTAGTGATCCTAGTAATAATTCTAGAAAAACTAGAATGGAAGAAATTCAAACTTCAACAATTGATAAAAAGTCAAAAGTTGGAATAAATATCAAAATCACATTTCAATTTAGAAAATATAAAAATATTCTCTAAATGCTTTTATTGATACTGGAGCTACAATTTGTAGTTGCAGAAGAAATGTAATTCCTGTAGAAAAATGGGAATTAATGAAAAAACCTATAAAAATAATAGGAATAGAAGGTAGTAAAACTATTATACATTATAAAGTTAAAAATTTACCAATCTACATAAACAATGTTAGATTTGTGATTCCAAAAATTGTATGTTTTCCTAACATGAAAGGAGATATATTATTAGGAAATAATTTTATATGTAAATATTTACCTTTTACTATAGATAAAAATTCTATTTGGTTATCAGTAAAAGATGATTTTATAGAAATTCCAATTGAAGAAAATAATAAAATTGTGTGTAATAAAAAATTTACACCTATTAAAATTAATTAGTATGTTTAATTACTAGTAATTTTAGTCTTCGTAAGAATGATATCTTTGATCACTGTACCTATACTATTAATTGATAAGTGCACTTACCTTAGTCAAATTTTTAGTTAGTTCTGTAGAAATCAAGTTTTTGGAGTTGTTGCCAAAAACTAAAATATTAGGAAAACTTTATTTCTATTAATTTAGTCATTTTATTTTTATTTTTATTTTTTTAAAATTAATTGTTACATTTTACTTTTTCTTTTTTTTACTCTTACAGGTTCTTTTGGTTTATGACCAGAGACAACCCTGTGGAACCATTAACTTTTGAAGATGAGATCAAAAAAACTGCTCACAGAAATCAGAGAGAAGTTAGAGAAGCAAGGCAAGGTCAATAGATTTTAATAGACGATCAAGAGCAAAAGGAAATTACTGTTGAGATGCATAATAATTCTGGTAATCAACAACCTTCTACAACTCCTGGTCCTTGAACTATGTATGACTATGCTAAGTTCACTCTAATTGGAGCTGAATCAAGTATTGTTAGACCGACTATTACTACAAATAATTTTGAGATTAATCCAAACACAATTCAGATGGTGTAGTAATATGTTCAATTTGATGGGTTGCAAGATGAAGATCTAAATTCTTATTTAGCTAACTTTCTGGAGATCTACGACACATTCAAGATCAATGACTGATGATGTCATACACTTATGGTTGTTCCCATTCTCTTTGAGAAATAAGGTGAAATTGTGGTTGAATTCACTTCCACGGGGTTCCATCATGACTTGGGCTCAGATGACTGAAAAGTTTTTGTTGAAGTATTTTCCACCAGCCAAAATAGCTAAGTTAAGGAATGACATCTCTTCTTTTGCTGAATTTGAGCTTGAGACATTGTATGATACATGGGAGAGATTTAAGAATCTTCTAAAAAAGTGTCTTCATCATGGGTTACCTTTGTGGCTACAAGTTGAAATCTTTTACAAGGGTTTGAACCCCTCGACTAGGTAGATAATTGATTCAACAGTTGGTGGAACACTAAATAATAAGACATCTAAGGTATCCCAAGAATTTATTGAGGAGAGGGCACTAAATAACTATCAGTGGCAAGTTATGAGAACAAAGCCTACTAAAGCCGCTGATGTTTTTAATATAGATGCAATTGTTATGTTGGCAAGTCAGGTGGAAGTGTTGAGTAAAAATATTGATTGTTTGAGTTGAATTAAATAGGTGAATACAGTAATGCAATGTGATGCGACTGGAGCGAGGATGATCAATTTAGAATGTTTGCCCTTCAAGTCTAACATGGAGCATAAGCAAGTCGACTTTATGGGTAATAATTCTAGAACTTAGAATAACCCTTACAGCAACAATAATAATCTAGGATGGAGGAATCGTCTAAATTTCTCTTGGGGTGGTCAAGGAAATCAATGGTCACAACCCCTTCCGAGTTTTTAGCAACCTTATCAGCAAGAAAAGAAGTTGAATCTGGAAGAGATGTTGACCAAATTTATTTCAGTGTCAGAAACTAGATTCCAGAACACTGAAACAACTTTTAGGAATCAACAAGTATCTATTCAGGGCATCAAAAATCAGATTAGTTAGCTTGCTAAATTGGTTTCAGAGAGACAACAAGGCAGTTTACCTAGTAAAACTTAAACCAACTCAAAGCAACAAGTCCAAGCAATCACTATACGAAGTGGAAAGGTGTTAGCCGAGCTTGAAAAGAAGTTGAATCTAGAAGCTGTTGAGAAAAATGATGGGGCTGAAGAATGCAAAAAAGAGCATAAGACGGTGATCAGAGAATACAAACCACCAATTCCATATTCAACAAAGTTGAATAAAGACCGCATCAATGAACAACATGGTAAATTTCTTAAACTTTTGAAAAAATTGCATATTAACTTACCTTTTGTTGAAGCTCTTTCGTAGATGCCAAAGTATACAAAAATTTTTAAAGGAACTATTACCAAATAAATGGAAATTAGATTAATTGTCCACTGTGGAGCTCAATGAGGAGTGTTTGGCCATTCTCTAAAACAAACTACCCACTAAGCTTAATACAAGGATTTTGACTATTCCTTGTTTTATTGGTAGCTTAAATGTAGAAAAAGCTTTTGTTGATTTAGGTGCTTGTATAAATCGAATGTCTTATAAAATGTTCAAACAACTTGGTCTCCAGTAACTAAAAACCCACTAGGATGAGTATTCAATTAGCTAGCAAATCAATTAAGTATCCTAGGGGTACAATTGAGGATGTACTTGTTAAAGTCGATAAATTTATATTCCTTGTTGATTTCTTTATACTGGACATGGATGAGGATGTTGAGATACCCATGATTTTAGGTCGACCCTTTTTAGCCACTACTAGAACTATTATTGATGTGGGTAATGGTGAACCTGTGCTGAGGGTAGGTGATAAAAAGGTTACTCTTCAAGCACGTGATGTTGTGAGAGTTTCTAGGGGGTGAGATCATACTTGTCATTCTGTTAATGTTAGTAATCATGCAGCTCAACATTCTTTGCAGGAAATCACTAATGAAGACGTGTTAGAACTGTATCTTGTTCAAAGTGATAGAAATAAAGGACAAGTGAAGAAAAAAATGGTGCAGTTCAATGAATTAGATGAACGGCGAACAAAGGCTAATGAGAAACCGAGAACATACAAAGAAGTAACAAAGTAATTCCATGGTGTGCATTTAAAGAGGACAAATCAATTCAAATTTGGAGACAAAGTGTTGTTGGGTAATTTAGATCCACGAATGTTCCCTGCAAAGCTTAAGTCAAAATGGTTGAATCCATTTGCGGTACAAAACAGATTCCCAAATAGAACCTTTGGGGTAACACACCCTGATTATGGCACATTCAAGGTAAACAGTCATCACCTCAAACTTTATCTTAGCAGTAACATTGATAACAAGAGAAAAGAGCTACGACTTCAAAATCCAACTTAACCGTAAGCTTGAAAAGGGAAGTCGAGCTTAGAGTCTAAATAAAATGATTCTCGAGAGGCAACCCGAGTGTTTTCTATTTATTTGTATGTTTTAATTTCATTTTATTGCTTAAAAAATTTTAAATTTAAAAATTAAAAAAATTAAAAAATGTCCACACGGTCTGGGGTAGACCACACAACCTAGAAACATGATCATGTGGCCTACACGGTGTGGAAACACGCTCATGTGCACATGGGTATTAAAAAAATTTAGAAGCCACGCGACCTATCAATACGGTTGTGTAGTACACATGGCCTATACACACGGGCGTGTCCTGGACCATGTGATTATTGGAGCCAATTTTTCTAAATTATTTTTGACCCACACAGTCTGAGTGAAATCACACGGCCGTGTGACCCACATGCCTATGTACATGACCGTGGGAGAAGTGAACGACAACAAAACATGGTCTAGGAGATGACACACGGCCTGGTGATACAGCTGTAAGAGACACATAGCTCGGACACGCGAGCGTGTCCTAGGCCATGTGAACACTTGAGCAACATTTTAAAATTTTCTAATAGGCCATACAGGCATAGTGAGTTACACTACCGATTCACACGACCGTGTGGCCCAACACAGTCCATATACATGCCCTTGCAGTTATTTTTAACCTGAAACATTTTTTCCATTTCACTCCCTCTCCTTTCTTCCTCACCCACACCACCGTTCTCTTATACCCCTAACCTTATGGTTGTTTCCTCCAGCAACCCTAATATCCTTAACGTCGTCGATCATTTCCTTTCTCCCTTTCTTTTTCCTTTTGCCACCGTTCGTAAATCACAACGCCAGTCTCCTCCTTACCCTTCCATCTTTCCCTTCTCCTTTCTTTCCAACTCACCACCGCCCACCCTCCTCTTTTCTTCCTCCGCCGTCACTATCGATGGCTCTTCACTCCACATATTGTCCTCCTTGCCTCATTTCACCCCTAACGGTCGTTCAACCTTTCTTTTCACCCTTCATTCCACTGCCGTCCAAGCCTTTTCCTTAGTCTTTCATCTCCTTCGTTGTCGTTCACAACCACCCCCTTTTTCCTTTCCCCCTTTCCCCCTCACACCACTGCCCGCTGTTGCCCCGCCGACCAAGAATCCCTACCACCATTTGCCACCCCCTTCAATTTTGTATATTTTATTTATTATTACTATTTTATTTTTATTGTTATTATTATTGTTAGTTCTAATATTACTTTGTGAATTTGATTATTATTAGTATTATATTTTTTTCTTTTTGAATTATTTAGGGTTTAGTTAGGAATTCAATTTTTGTTGTGAGGTGGATTACACTTGATTAGTTATGTTTTGTATGTCAATATTTTTATCCGCTAGATTATTTTTATTGGTGGGAAGCCTATATGCTTGCAATTTGTACTGATTGATGCTTATTTTTTTAGTATTGTTCATGTTAAATCTTTATGTTACAAATTCAATATGTTTTGGGTTAATTTCTATCAGCACAATATATTTGGATTCTTTTAATTATTTTTGTTGATAATTGTTGCAGATATCGACTATGTTTATATGAGATGTATTTTATCGATGTTGATGATGCCTCAGTCAGTGATTCACTACTTTTTTGATAGCTGGTTGTTATTTTTTTCAAGTACATGACGCCAAACACACGAGGCAAAAGTAAGGTACCTGCTCAGTCCAAGAAACGAAAGACTACTGGGACCTCATCTTTCTCATCTCCGACTGTAATCATTCAACACTGGGTCATTCACCCCATGAAGAGAGGTACCAGCACCTGAAAGACAGATCATTAGGTTTGGGTCGGTGTATCAAATGGGAAGCCTTTTAGACAATGGGTCTATCCACACATGTTCATACTTTATTGGATGCAACACCGTGAGAACGATTCTTTACGGTCGTGGAGCCGGTGTATGTTGAGCTTACTTTGGAGTTTTGCTCCACATTTTTCCTACAGACCATGCTATCGTCAGGGGATGAACCTCGAGCAATCTCATTCCATCTTGGGGGCATCACTCGATATTTGAGTATTACGAGACTTGGAGTTTCTCTTGGTATATATTCTGATGAATTCTTGGGTACGCTTGAGTTCTCCATCCTTCCATGACACATCCATTGGCCGATATTTAGAGGTTGCCACTTCATACAACACGAGCCAGCCCAAGGCTCGGTGCCTACCTCTGACCTTGTGCTACATTCACGCCATTTTAGCTCACACTCTAACTGGCCAGAAAGAGAGTACAAGCATTGTAAGCACTTTAGATATGTATTTCCTATGGAGCATGCACGAGAAATACCTGATTGATTTAGCCCATTTTGTGGCCCAATGTTGTCTTTATCAGAGTGAGCATCTATGGAAATGATTTATCTGTATGGGTCCCTATGTGATACGTCTGGCCCATTACGTTAGCCTTCTCGAGACCCCTGAATAGGCCGATACTCTTAGTTTGGTTGAGGACATAGCACCATAAGGCTTATGTATAATGAAACATATAAGGATGGTTGTCCGTCAGCCCAAGGTGATCAATATGTGCTACTATATCTGACTCAACAGAATGAGGATAATGAGCATCTAGTCGATGACCTCCCACCACCACTAGGGGTGTGCATAATTCGGGTAAAACCAAAAAAATTCGGTTAACTGATCGAATTCGGTTAATTGGTTGGTTAACCGAATTTTTTCGGTCGAGGGTCAGTTAATTTTTTTTATATTTTTCGGTTAACGGTTAATTCGGTTCGAAACCGATCGGTTAATCGAATTTTTTCAGTTTAACCGAAAAAATTAATAAATAAAATTATCTAACCCAACCCAATAAAACTAAAACTAAAGTCTACCCAAACCCAATTATCATTTACCAACCCAATAAACTAAAGTCTACCCAAACCCAATTACCATTTACCAACCCAATAAAACTAAAGTCTAAAAATAAAGTCTAAGTCTCTAACAAAGTAACAAACAGCTGAAAATTACTAAAACCCTAAAACTAAAACAGAACTAATATCTAATAGCCTGCTCCACGCAGCTCCATGGCTCCCTGCTGCTGCCCTACCATTCGGCTGCCATTCTATTCCATATTGTTCTTCTTTTTCTCTAATTTTTCTTATTCTTCTCTGCAACTTTTTCAACCCCACTCCTTGCAACTTTCCAAAAAGGTAATAAATCTCCATTTTCATCCCTTAAATTTTCTCTATGAATCTTTAGTTCTCCTCTGTCTTTGCCGTTTTTTTTTGTTCCATATCTATGCTTCTACTTGTATTATGTTTTTCACATGTTTTTTTTTCTTTTGCCTTAAATTTTTAGTTCTCCTCTGTCTTTGTCTTAAATTTTTTGGTTTTCAAGATTGACCGGTTCCACTCATCTTGTAATATATATATTATTTCGAAATCTGAAACTGCATTTATGTTTTTTGAACATCATGCTTTGGATTTCAAAATTTAATGAAATGTGTAATTTTATTATTGATTTACTGATTAACATATAATATATTTATGATAAACTAAGAAAATAGAAGTGTTAGTGAATTTTTTTAATTCCATATAGAACAGGTATGGATAAACACTGAAAATATGTATATAGTTGGGAATTTGACTTGCTTATTTTTAGTTTAGTTTATTTAAGAGTTGGCATGTGAATTGATTCCTTTACCAAAACCCTAGCTCACCTCCCCAATTTGAAATTGTCCAATCTATACCACGTTTCCCCCATAATTAATTTCAAAAATGTTATAAAGATGTTATAAAGCTCATTGATTGAAGTTTTCCTCCATTTTCTTAAATCGGACCTAATGTTTTTAAAATGTGTAAAATTTAAAATATAATAGTTATAAATAACCTAATCTAAAATAACGATTTTAGTCTGTCATCATGTCATTCGCAATATTTGTACTTTATTTTTATAAATATCTCTATGTTTTTAAAACACCACTATTACTTATAATATAAAATCCAAAGATGTTGCGTACTTCACCAAGTTGTCTTCTTTTTAGAACCATAAGGGAAAAAAAGCAGTAATTCCCTTTAATTTACTTTATGAAATTATGGCTTTCTAATTTTTGTTGATTCACTGCACATAGGTAATTGCTTGTTTACATCAATAACAATTTCACAATATAAAAAAAGATGTTGCGTACTTCACTAACATGTTTAATATTGTAAATGTATTTTAATTTATTATATTTTTTTCTTGCAGAATGTCAACCGAACCAACATCTATTGAGGGTAGTGTTACACCTCCTACTTCGATAGATTCTGAAAATTCGAGAGTTGGAGCTTCAAGCCAAACAAAGGGGACTACCGGGAAAAGAAAAGCCACTCAAAGGTCAGAAGTTTGGTCTCACTTCACTAAGATTATTAATAGTGATGGTACAAGTAAGGCTAAATGTAATTATTGTCAAAAGGAATTTTGTTGTGATATGAAAAAAAATACTACAGGGTCATTGAAATATTATATTGGTTCATGTAAGAAAAATCCTAGTAATGTTGTTGACAATTCTCAAGGACAACTAGTTTTACCTAGAAAGGGAGTTGAAAGGGGGGAAGGGAATCTTTCAACTTGGAGATTTGATCAAGAAGCATGTAGGAAAGGACTAGCACAAATGATTGTGATTGATGAATTACCTTTCAAGTTTGTTGAAAGTGAATGTTTTAAGAAATTTATGTTTGTGGTATGCCCTAAGTTTCATATTCCTTCACGAACTACTATGACTAGGGATGTTTATCAATTGTATTTAGATGAAAGGATCAAGATAAAACAACTTTTGAGAAGTTCTTGTTCTAGAGTTTGCTTAACTACTGACACATGGACTTCTTTGCAAAGAGTTAATTATTTGTGCATCACTGCTCACTTTATTGATAATGATTGGAAATTGAATAAAAAGATTTTAAACTTTTGTCCAATTTCTAGTCATAAGGGTGAGTCCATTGGGATGGTGATTGAGAAATGCTTGTTAAATTGGGGGATTGATAAGCTGTTTACTGTTACTGTTGATAATGCAAGTTCAAATGATGTTGCTATTGGTTATTTGAGAAAGAAATTTAACCCTCGAGGGGGTTTAGTTCAAAATGGTAAATATCTTCATATGAGATGCATGGCACACATTGTGAATTTGATTGTTGTTAAAGGCTCAAAGGAAATGAATAAATCTGTTGAACGTGTTAGGGGGGCTGCTAGATATGTGAGACAATCTCCAGCTAGAATACAAAAGTTTAAGGAGTGTGTTGTGGTGGAAAAGATAGAGTGCAAGAAGATGTTGTGTCTTGATGTTTGTACTAGGCGGAACTCGACCTACTTAATGTTGGACACTGCTCAGAACTTTGAGAGAGCTTTTGAGAGATTTGAGGAGCAAGATACAAACTTTAGGGCTGAACTTGAAAGGGGAGAGGGTTGGCCTAGTGTGGATGATTGGGATAATGTTAGAAACTTGAGGGATTTCTTGGAACACTTTTATGAAGTCACTTTGTGTATATCTGGCACTTCATATGTCACGTCCAATAATTTTTTTGATGAGCTTTCTGAAATTGATATTCTTTTACGAGATGCTCAGTTAAAAAGTAATGTTGATTTCAGTGTTATGACCATCAAGATGAAAGAGAAGTATGATAAGTATTGGGGTGATATTGATAAGATGAATTTTCTTATGTATGTTGCTTGTATTTTAAATCCTAGACAAAAACTAAAGTATATTGAATTTGCACTTAGTGAAATGTCTAGTTCTGAAAAAGCTTGTGAAATGATGCAAAAATTGAAGGAATCTTTGTATGAATTGTTTGACGAGTATAAGCCTCCACTTCATAGTACTTGTAGCCAATTAAGTGTGCCAACACATGTTTCTCTCGGTGAACTACAACAAAAAAAATCAAAAGGCAAATGCAAGCTTTGTATAAAAAGCGTGAGTTGGAAATTTGTGGTGAAGATAAAACATCTGAGTTGGATAAATATCTAGCTGAGGCTAATGAGGAATTTGTTGAAGATTTTGAGATTTTATTGTGGTGGAAAGTGAACAGCCCTAGATTTCCCACTCTTTCAAAAATGGCCAGAGATGTGTTAGCTATACTGGTTTCTACAGTTGCTTCAAAGTCTGCATTTAGCACCGGGGGACGTGTGCTTGATCAATATAGGAGTTCTTTAACTCCTGAAAATTGTACAAGCTCTTGTGTGTACTCAAGATTGGATTCGAAAATCATCATCACAAGAAGACATCAAAAAGATTGAAGAACAAATCCAAGATCTTGACAAGATCGAAAATGGTATATTTATTGTTTTATTTTAATAGTTTCAATTTTTTTACCATATCACTCCTACTTATTTAATTGATTCAATGTTTAGACTTTTCTTGGAATGGAACCGAGCCTACCCTAAATTCATGAGCTTTCATGAGTTGAAGGGTATGCTTACTATTTTATTCTTGTTAACTTATAATCTATTCGTTTGTTTATATTATTTAATTTTTTTAAAATGTGTATATTTCTATTATATGCTAAATTTTTGCACAAGTTTTTTTTGTAGGTTTAATACAAATGGAGATTTTTTGGAGAGAAGAAATGGATATAAATGGAGAATATTAAAGACTTACATTTCAATTATGTGTTAATTTTAAGACTTATGTAATGTTTTTAATTATATACTCATTCAAAGACTTATGTAATGTTTTTAATTATGTAGTGATTCAAAGACTTATGTAATTTTTTTAATTATGTAGTGATTCAAAGACTTATGTAATTTTTTTAATTATGTAGTGATTCAATTCGGTTAAATATGTTAAATCAGTTAATTCGATTAAATCGGTTAATTTTTAACCAAAAATAAAAATTAGATGATTTTCGGTTAATTCGGTTAACCAACCGGTTTAACCGAAAAATTTTCGGTTCGATTAATGTTTTTTTTTAAAAATTCGGTTCGGTTAACGGTTAAAAATTTTTGAAGGTCAGTTAATTTGGTTATAGCTATTTCGGGTCGGTTAACCGAATGCACACCCCTAACCACCACCACCGTGACCCGTTCCCAATCCTCCGGTTAGTCACTCCACTGTTGGACATTCAGTTACACTTGAGGATATCTATTGCCTTCAGTAACAGCAGTCAGAGAAGATCGACTGCATTGAACAACGACATTCAGAGCACTTCGGCTAGCTTCAGAGCTAACAGGATCGTATCGAGGCGTATTTACAACAGATATGCCAGCACTTTCATATTTCTTCACCTGATCCCCTTATTGTACCTACGCCTCTCAATCCTGACTTTCCACATGACGCCGATCAATAACACCATTTAGTTTTTTTTGTTTTTTTTATTTTATTTATCGGACTTATTTGTTTTGTTTTATTATGCACTTTATTGTTATGGTTTTTTCGACTATTTTTCTATTTTTACATCTCTTTATCTTATTTTCTTTTTGTCTATCTTCTTATTAGTGTGCTCGACAACATTTACTTCATTTAGAATCTCCTACGATTCTGGATTTCATTATTTAGGTGAAATCATCCAAATTCAGGGCAATTTCAATTCTCTTCCTCACTTATGATATTTTGCTTATTGTGTTTATAATTGTTTGTACATTGAGGGCAATGTACATCTTAAGTGAGGGGAGGATTTTATATGTTTATGTGATATACTCCATGAACAGTTTTTTGTGTTTAAGTAATTTTCTTAAACCTAACATTGAAGTTATTTTTTTTCAATTTAGAGATTTTATTGATTTTGTTTGGGATTAATTTCTAATTTTTTTATGTATTATGTGATTTATACTTTAAGACACAAGAAAGTCAAGATGATAGGCCGTGTTTTTTAGAAATTATTATTTTAGGTTGTCTCCCTAAATTGAAGCATTATCTTGAAATTTTAATTTTACAAGTTTGACATCAAAACCATAATTTTTTTTTAGCTTTTGAGCCTATAGAGCATATATTTTTCATGCTCATTTTATTTTTGGTTGTGGGTATGTAAACTTGATTTGTTATTCTAGATCTTGCTTCAATTATACATGTCAAGAGCACACTATTAATTTGATATACTCAGATGATAAAGGCACTTAGGATTTAACTCGCTTAACCTTTAAACAACTTACCTGTTGCATCAACCTCTAGTAAACCTCATTGATCCTAACACATTTTTTTTACCAAACACTCGTTCCTATTAACCTGTAAACCACATTAATGTTGTAAATCACCCTTTTTATTGACTCCTTTTTTGTCAAGATTTGATTGGTTAGTTGTCTGATTATTTTTCATCATTTGCATTGTTGGATTTTAATTTGTTCTAAAAAATAAAATTAAAAAAAACAAAGAAAAAATATAAAAAAATTTGATTGAACTTGAATCGTTAGTTTCATATTCTGTTGAAAACTCATTTTCATACTTTATTTCTCGTTTATGTAAATTCTTTCAATTCAACAATTGATTTTTTTTGTTTGGTAACTTATCAACTCGACTCTCGATTGTAAGAAAATTTTCTAAAATTTTCCATACCCTTAACTTAAGCCCATTACAACCTTGTAAAGACCTCTTAATTGGTGTGTCATGTCGATCTATAATGGTAGAGATCTGGTTTTCAAGCAAGCCTATGGTAATAATATTTCTTATTTAACTATTGAGTGCACATTACTTGAGCCTTAAACACTTTGAGTACTTTGAGTGCTTTGAGTGAATCCTTAGTAAGGATGTTAATTCTTGTTGAGTTTGAATTTCAGGTAATTATTGAGATAAATGATATGCCTAATGTTTTTAAGTCTTACAAATCTATGCTTGAATTGCTTGTACTGTTTAGTGTCATTTTAGTGTGAATTTTCAATGCATGATTATTTGTAGACTATCCTAATACATTGTTGGTGAAAATGATAAATTGAAGGATATTAACTTGAATGTAGGTTGAGAATTTTACTTGAGAACAAGCAAATTCCTAGGTGTAGGGATATTTGATAAGTGTTAAAAGTAACATGTTTTAACCTCATTCTTAATACGTTTTTAGGTGATTATTCGATGTTAATTGTGAATTTCATGCTTATAATCCTTTAAATTCATGTTTTGATGCTTAATAGAGCACTTGGGAGCAAAAGGAGCGGAAACTAGAGCATCGAAGCAAGCTACAGGAGCCACACGGGCGGGACCATTTCACACGACCTAGCCACACAGTTGTGCGAACCACACAGGAGTAGGTTGTGTCAATTTCACAGGATTTCACACCAAACTTTAGAAAATCAAAATTTTTAGGTTTTTCGGGCATTCTAAAACGTATATATGACAAAAATAAGAAGATAGGAGTGGGCCATCATAGAATACTTAATAAAACAATTCAAAAAACACCATTGAGGCCGATTTTGAAGCAGATTTCCATCAATATTGAAAATTCCCAGTTGATTTATTAGGAGATTATCATGAGTTTATTTGTTTTTTTCGATTATACTGTATCTTGAGTGTTTTTATTTTTCAAGCAAGAACTAATATTCTAAATACCTAGGGAGATTAACCTTATGATAGATTATGTCGTTTGATTTTTATTTTATGCAATAAATTCTTGGTTCCTTGTTCTCAATTATGTGTGTTTAATTCTTGGTTTAATATTTATTATTTATCCATATTTGATGTGCTTAAATCGAAGGTTGAATAAATTGTTTAAGAGTAGATCTTGCGTAATTGAGTAGAGTTGCATGCAATCATAGAAATAGGACGACATAAATATACCATATTAGATTCAAATATAATAGTGGAATCCATAGCATGAGTTAATGCGATAATAGGGGTTTTAATTAGAAATAAATTTCAATTAATCAACTTAGAGTCAGTTGCCCTTATGCTCGAAATATATATTAGCATAATTTAGAGATTTCTACGGATAGAGGTGCTAAGTAAAGAAATTGTGTAATTTAAATTGACGGCGAGAGATGAAATCTAGGTGAATTCTTTCCTGGATTTTTTTCGCTTATTGGTTTTTAATCGGTTATTTTTGTGATTTGTTCTTTTGCCTATTTGTTAGTTAATTAATTAGTTAATTCTAGTTTTTAATCAATCACTCGAATTATTCAGTTAAATAATAGAAAGGCGATAATCACTAGTACTTTTAGTCTTCATGAGAACAATATTTTTTGCTCACTGTAGCTATACTATTAATTGATAAGTGCACTTGCCTTAGTCAAATTTTTAGTTTGTTTTATGGACATCATTTTAACACCAATTTCTTCAAGAAATCAATAATGACAACTTTCAAAAACTTTAACAATTTTGTAAATTTGTACATAAGCTAGCTAAATCAAGCTCTCATGACTTCAAAAAAAACAAAAATTACAAGAACATGATTTGAATAGCTTACCAATTTAAGGGACAAAATGTTTGGAACCTTAAAAAGCTTTTCCCTATTTGTTTTTCTTTAAGTTTCGGTGATGAAGAAGAGAAAATAAAGATAACAAGCATTAAATCACCTTTATATAGTTAGATTAACTTAATTAAACCAAATTTAATTAATTAAACCTTAATCTAATTAAATCTTAATCACATTTAACCAAAGTTAGTGGAGAATAACATCATTTTCCACTATTTCATAGTGAGAATGGTTTAATTACCAATTTGCTTCTTTTATTCTTTAAAAATATATAGTGATAAGATTTTTACAATTTAGTTTATGTACCTTAATTAAGCAATTAATAAGCAAAATTGAAGGACCAAACTTTAATAAACTTTTATACTAACTTTTATACTAACTCCATAATTATTTATATTTAATATTGACGGACCCAGTTTACGAAAATAAGGTTTCGAAACTACCTTTTTCGATACCATTGAAAATCTAACTATTACAATGGATGTGTAAAATTCTTACCTTCCATGGTTGTTGCTTTTGTTATCTTTCTTACAAGGCTTATAGTTAGTGTTATCCTTGGAGCTTTGACTTGCAACGATACTCAGGTTACAAAGCATCTAATCTAAAAGAGTGTGTCTTTATTTTACATAACTTGTGTTTGAGTAAAATATGAGATTCACTTCATGTAGTTAAAGAAAAATACAAGCAACATAAGTTCAAATGTGTGCCAGTTTACTAGAAATTTCTTCTAATTATTATCTATAATCATTTTCTTTATAAACTTTGTTATTAGCCTTCTATCAGTAACAGTGATATCAGAGCTTTATATTTTTCATGCAAACAATAAACTCAAGTTTTTTCTACTAAAATTCTTAGTGAGCGATATAAAATATTGTTTACCTCCATTTGACATCAAAGTGATCGGACCACACAAGTCTAAATGCACAAGCTCCAACACCTTCCTCGCTCTCCATGATTTTCCTTTTTGAATGGTTACCGACGTTGTTTACCAATGACACATTCTTCACATACATGAGAAGGAATCTGAATTTCTGGAAGGCCTGTCACCACCTTCTTTTGCTAAAACATTTTTAGACCTCCAAAACTTAAATGCCCATAGCGATAATACCACAACTAAGTTTCATCTTTCACTCTGGTAAAGAAGCACATTTGATTGGTATTGTCAAGATGCAATGGAAACATCCGATTTGTTGTCATGTCAACATGAGCAATCAACCCCAATTTCTCATCATAAATACGACACACTCCATTTTTTATGGAAATCTCATACCCTTTCTCTTGGAGTTAACCAATACTGAGCAAATTAGCCTTTAATTTTAGAACATAAAAAACATTGAAGATCACCTGATTGGAGTTCTCTTTTGTGTGAATCTTGATACTTCCTTTCCCCATAACTAACACTTTAGATTTATCACAAAAAGTTACAATATTGTGGAATGATTCACCCAAATCTGAAATTTTTGTCTTGTCTCCACACATGTGATTGTTTCACCCAGTGTCCAAATACCAAAGATTTGGCTGAACATTGTTACCTTCATGACAAGTCATCAAAAGAGAAATCTCCTCTTCTTCTGCATAATTTTTTTTTATAAAAAAAAGTCACTAAAGATAAAACATCTAGATTTTGAATGAAGATAAAGAAGATAATATCGGAAATATGGGTTTTGTATTTTATTTTTATTTTAACCCTAAGGTTTTGTTAAATAAGTTTAAAAAAAAGAAATTAATGAAGTTAAAAATGTGATTTTTTTAGTTAAATAAATTTAGTTTTGATAAAAGAAATATTTTAAATAATTGTTTAAAGGTCCTTAAACTCCTAGTTAAAATATTAAAAAAAATTGCCACGTGTTCACCCTATTGGCTCACATGCCACATTAGCAAAAAAGTTAACGCTATTAGTGTCAGGTACCATATTGATCAACAGAATAAAACTTCAAATACCAAATTAGACATTTTGAAAATAGAAGTACCACATTAGAACAAACCTTAAAGTATAAGGGGGTTTTTAACCATTATCCCTTTTGTTTTTTCATTAGAAACAACTTTCAAAAAAAAATTCTGAACAATTTATAAAAGAAAAATCATTTTATTATTCAAACCTAAAAGATCAATCTTTCAAAAAAAAAATCAATCCAGTTTTTGAAATTTATTTTTAATGCAATAAGCAGAACAATAGTGTAAATAAATCCCTCCCTTTAATAAATTATATACTTATTTAATATATTGCAAACTTTATATTAAGCAACATGTCGTTTTTAATTTATTTAAATTGTTAATAACAAATAACTTTTAATAAATTCTTCAAACATAAAATTCTTTAAAATTAATTGATTTAGTCTTAATTCGATTAGCATGGGTATTGTTGTCAATACAAAAAGACATAAGTTTAAATGCACTGAAGCGAGAGGAAGTATAAATAATTTTAAGCATGATATAAAAAAGAACATATATAATTAAAATTATAATGAGATTATTAAAAAAATTAAAATCAAATTCCTACAATAATTTTAAAAAGGAAAGAATAAGGGTATGTCTTCAATTTTTTTTTCTAAGACAGTTTCTATTTATAACTATATAATATATAATCTTCAAAATCAAAATTTTTCTCTGTTCAGGCAGCTCTTTTTACCTCTTTCTCTTTCCATTTTTTTTTATTTCTTATGCTTTTATTGTTGCATTTATATAATAAAATTTATATAAATATTTGTTTTAACTGAATTTGCATTTTTTTAAGGATAACTGAATTAGCATTTTGGATGTTAAAAAAAAAACACGAGATTTTTCCCATAAGAAAGGACACAATAAAATTGAAAGAAGGAAATATTATTTGAAGGGGGCAAGGCAAATAGAAGAGAACAAAGAGGATGAAATTAACCTCCTCTATTCTTATTCTTATTGTGCCTCCTTTCAGATCTTAGTTTTTTTTTCTTTGCAAGATTTGGCACTTGGGTTTGCTTGGATTGGTGGGTTTCTTTTCTTTTTTTCTGAATCTGGATTTGTGTTTTAATTCCTTTGCTTAAATTTCCAATAAACTTTTACTGCTATATCAGGTTTCTGATTGATCATCTGTCTGGGTTTCTTTTTTTTTTTTTGTCTCTTTCATTTCTGAATTCCAGGTGAAGTTAAAAATTCTGGGTTGGTCGGTTTATTGAACGCCGAAGGATCTGTTTGGTTTTAGTTTTGAATCAGAGAGAAAATTTGCGTTGTGGATCGGATTGCGATTTTGTTGTTAAATTAAAGGTATTGAATTGTATCTGCATTATTGTGATTAGATTGCTAAAGACAATAAAGGACATAATTTTGATCTGATACTGTTAATTTGACTGATAAAAAAGGAATAATTTGGTATTGGTTTTTTATTGGTTTATTGTTGTTGTTGTTGTTGCAATGTAATTTTTACGTGTTCTATTGGATCCAGTAATGAATTTGGCTGTTAAAGTCAGTATTTGATTTAGACTTGCGGGATAGTTTGGACTTTGTATTGATCGAACTAGTTTTCCTGTAATGTAGAGAAAGATGTCTGAGAATGGTAAGCTATTTATTGGTGGAATATCTTGGGACACCAATGAAGAGCGTCTCAAGGAGTATTTCAGTAGTTTTGGTGAAGTTGTAGAAGCAGTGATCATGAAGGATCGAACCACAGGGCGTGCTCGAGGTTTCGGTTTCATTGTTTTCTCTGACCCAGCTGTTGCTGAGAAAGTCATCAAGGAGAAACACAACATTGATGGCAGGATGGTAAGTTGCTGATCTTTAAGCAAACGTCCTTAGATTAGTGTTTTCCATGAACTATTCATTGAAGCTATTAGCTTACTGCAGTAAGAGGTGAAATTTCAATTCCTTATTGAGTTTATGAACCTGATATTGTAATTGCAGGAGTTCATATATTTCTGGTTCCGTGTCCAACTAAATTTCTAAATTAAGCCAAGAGTAATTGTTTCGTGCATCCTCTTATTTATCTTTTCCTTTTCAAAGATATTGGATATGTTTGCAATTCTCTCATAATTTAGTATAATTATTTATATTGAGATTAAACATTTTGGGCTCTAAAAGATTCATTTTCATCATTGAGTTATTTGTTTGCTCAGGTTGAGGCAAAAAAGGCTGTTCCTAGGGATGACCAGAACATAATGAGTAGAAGCACTAGTAGCATCCACAGTTCACCTGGTCCTGGACGCACAAGAAAGATTTTTGTTGGAGGTTTAGCATCTACAGTCACAGAGAGTGACTTTAAGAAGTATTTTGATCAGTTTGGGAAAATCACAGATGTTGTAGTGATGTATGATCACAACACTCAAAGGCCTAGGGGTTTTGGATTCATCACTTACGATTCAGAAGAGGCAGTCGACAAAGTGTTGCTAAAAAATTTCCATGAACTGAATGGTAAAATGGTCGAGGTTAAACGAGCAGTTCCCAAAGAGTTGTCGCCTGGCCCTACTCGTAGCCCCCTTGGTGTATATAACTATGGTCTGAATAGGAGCAACAGCTTTCTTAATGGCTACACTCAGGGATATACCCCTAGCAACCTTGGAGGATATGGACTTAGGATGGATGGTAGATTCAGTCCAGTTGCAGCAGGTCGAACTGGGTTTCCTCCTTTTGGTTCTGGTTATGGAATGGGAATGAACTTTGAGCCAGGATTGAACCCAGGTTTTGGAAACAGTACAAATTTTAATAACTATGGACGGGGATTGAGCCCTTACTATATTGGAAATACAAATAGGTTTGGTAGTCCGATTGGGTATGATGGAAGTAATGGAGGTGGAGGTAATACTTCCTTTTTCAGCTCGGTGACCCGGAATCTTTGGGGAAATGGAGGGCTTAATTATAATGCAAATGCTGCTAGTTCCAGTGCCTATGCAGGATCTGGAAGTGGGAGTATAGGAACAAGTGCTTTTGGAAATAGTGGAATTAACTGGAGTTCTTCTCAGATTTCCAGTCAAGGTGGAAGGAATAATGTTTCTGGCAATAATGTTAATTTCAGTTATGGAAGTGGTGATAACAGCTTTGGGTTGGGGACAGCAGGGCATGAGAGAAACACTGGGACCAATGTAGTGCTGACATCATCATATGCAGCATCAAATGGCAGTTATGATGGAGCCTTTGCAGACTTTTATGGTGGTGCTTCATTTTACAGGGATACCACTTGGCCATCATCAACATCTGAGCATGATGGTTCTGGTTCCTTTGGCTATGGACTTGGTAGTGCCACTTCTGATGTTCCTGGTAAAAGTTCTCCTGGTTATGTCGGCAGTTATAGTGTTAATAAGGGACAATCAAATAGAGGTAAGAATTCGTACTTGGCATTTTCATAGTGTTATTTATGTTAATGGGAGTTTAGTGGCACAAACTCTGATAGGTTATTTCTTTGACTAAGTCTTATGTAGCATTCCTCTTAGTAATATAATCTTTCTTTTGTTAATAGCTCATCACGTGCTTTGCTTGTTTGAGCAAGAATTTAGGTAAAGATTGGACATCTTTTGAACACAGTGATCGTATGGTTCATTTATTAATAGAATGTGATTGTTTATATGTAATGTGTATATATTTGCATTTGACTGTTTTTAACATCTCCGAATTATATAAAAAAAAATCCCTGAAATCAGTAATTTAATTGGTAGCTTTTATTGTAAGCTTTGAATCACCAAAGAAGGGGCAACAGAAAAAGAGATGGTGAATCATGTTTGGTGGTATTATGCCTACTCTACAATGTTCCTTTTTTGGGGCTAGGCCAGTAAAGTAACTACTTTTGCTCTCTCTTCTTTGGTTTTTCCCTTAAGCTTAACTAGGTTTGGTGGTATTTTGCCTACTCGACAATGTTCCACTTCATTGTGGAGTATCATGTTTCAAAGCACGATACAGATAAAGATCTCAGAGAAGGAAACTGCCTGAAATTGCATGGCAAATACAAAAGAGTTGAATTTGGCTTTGCACGTTTAGATATAGCACTGATGTGATTTAGCATTGTGTTTATAATATGACATCATGAATTTTAACTGTGTTTGGTATTGACAGGGGTAGCATTGTGTTTTCTCGACTTGTCACCATCTTCTAGACTTCTCTCATACCAAAATACCCATTATACTTCTTTGTATGCAAGTGTTTCTTTTGGAGAGGTAGAAGGTTAATATGAGAGAAGGCCTTTTCCTATAACTATTTACTATAAAAGAAAAAGTGTAACTTTGTCGATTAGCTTTGTTAGAAATAGAGGTCTCCTGCCAAGTTTAGGATAGGGGCTGCTTCCACAGATTGCAAAAGTATTCATTGCATCTATTTCTTTAAAAAGTTTTAACCTTGGGCTAGACTGTTGTTTACAAGCAATTAGTTTTAAATTTTACTTATTAATAGAATGGATATCTTAATCAGTCTTGGTTGGCAATTTTGAACTTGTTATTTTCGTCATTGATTATGCATGAATCTGTGATGCCACTTGTAATCGCTCTAATACTGTCTCGTTACTTTGAAGAATCCAATTGCTCGGTTTAATTGTTTCCAGGACATGCTTTTAAGTGTAATCCCAAAAGCACGGTTATAATTACTTGGTTTGTTTATTCTAACAGATATTGATTTTCTCTTGGTTCAGGAATTGCTACCTAGAAGACTATTTTGGTTATCACTATACTGTAGGTGGAGATAACTTGTGAAGCAAGTGATCTGTCAGTTCTGCACATTTCCCTCGTTAATCAATATGCTTCAGTTATATGAAAGTTGGTTATCTAGCTAACTGGAGTGGCTGTTTTTGGAGAAATACATTCTAGAGTTAGGGATGTTAAGGCTTGAGTTTTGTTTTAGGGTTCATTTTTTGGTATTTGAGTGAGATGTAAAATCAGGTTCCGGAATATAGTCAGAAAATGTATCATGCATCTCATGTGAGGCAGTGATGCATAACAATATAGACGTTTTTCCTTATGTTTTTTTAGGTAGATTTTATGTTCTGTAATGGCTCTGGCAAAGTTGTGGGTTCTTTCTTGTCAGGCATGCTTTGTTTGTTTTTTTTTTTTTTACTTTATCTTCCATTATTTGGGTTTATCTTTCAGTCAGAATGTATCTGAGAGATTCTTGTTCATTTATTAGAGTGAAACATTGAAAGGGATACACCCATATAGGGTCCCTCTAAATAAGTTACGGATATATGCTGATTCTTTTCCCTACAAAATTTTGAGCCAACAGTGTAGAAATTTTCTTCCTGAAATGCTGAAATGAATTATTGGAATTGATTTTCGACATTAAATATGGAAGCCATATTTGTAATTAATGTGGGTTTCATAATGTTTTTGTATATCACATTGCATTGCTTGAGCTTTTAGTATGGGGGCATATGTGTACATATCCTTACATGTTTGCTCTGTTTGTGTATTATTTGAATCCAGCAAGGATCTTACTGAAAGTTGGTCCATCATTTTCTTCCAACACTTGAAATTATTTTACTCTTTTCCGATAACTCAGAAGCATTGCTTGCAACAACCCAACACCATAACCACATGGACAATCATATGAGAGGTGGTCGCTGCTCTTGCTGTCTGACCATATCACAACTTGATGCTTAATCAAAAACCAACCACCTCATCTGAGGGTCCTTTTGTCTTTCTTAGTCTCTGTCCAATGCATGCCTTGGAGATGTAGTATGATTCAAGTTGTTCCCTTCCGGCATATTCAACCACCAATTATGTTTATATTTTGATAGTGCCACCTTAAAGGGAGACCATTTGGCTTGCTGCTTTCATTGACTATATTTTATTCTTTGTTGTTTCTCATTGAAATTGAAAGGAGCAAACAATCTAAAATACCACATTCTCATACATATTCCCATTATTCAAGACATTATAATAAGAGATTGTAAGGTTGGAATCAATCAATTTATTTATTTTCTTTATTTTGCAACCTGCAAATTTTGAAAAAATTCCAACCCTAAAAAGCTACACAAGGGCAGGGATAAAGCGATATTTAGTCTCTAAACTTATCATTTCTTCTCAACTTAGTCTTTAAACTTTTTTTTGTCCACATTAGTCCTTGAACTTTATAACTTTTTCCAATTCTAGTCTATGATGTGACACTCTAATATAAAATTATAATTTCTTAATAATGATCATGTGGTACAATCTCAAGTATTATATCATCACATGAACCAAAATTAGAAAAAGTTGTCAAGAGCTTAATGTAGACCAAAACAATTTAGAGAACAAATTGAAAAATAATTGTCTAGTTTAGAAATTAAAAATTACCTCACCCCAAATGATTATATAGGTGGGGAAAAGGAAAGTAATGGGGGAAGGGCAATAGGCCGAAAATCAACCCCTTTGAAAGAGCTAGGCCCATCGACTCCGAAAAGAAAAGGCATGAAGCAATTATTAAAATAAATTTGGTGGTAGTGGTGGTGCTGATTAGAAGATGACTGGTCTGGTTGGTAGCATCCACCATTGATGCTTCACCTTTCATGTCGTTGTCCATGCGCGGGGATTTGCTCCTAATCTTAATGATTTGGTCGAAGTAGCCACTGCACTGTTGTCCCTCCAAAGTCTCAAAAAATTTTGCCTCTTTTTAACTTGTAACATATATCTTTATAAATGTTTGTGCATGAAATGAAGATCTTTTGTACTCCTACTTATCAACCCAATGTGTCATAACAGACAGAGAACTACAGATTGCAGAAGAAAGATAATCATGTTCCAATCCAACATCGTATTTGAATCTTCTCATTGAAACGCAAAATTTGCTTCAACTTTACATAAAGGATGAAACAAAAACTTGTTGGTCTCAACAGTTCCAAGCAACATTTTTTTATCATGTATATTTGGGCTATAAATACAACTGAAAACCTGTTGCTCAAAGCAGCATCCCAGTAATCCTTAAAAAGATTAAACCCCAAATGTGATGTTTAGCGAACCATTTAATCTCTCATTTTCTTCTCCTCTTTTTATATTTATTTAGCCATGGATTCCACTATGGGTTCCACTGTGGATTCCACTACCTTTATCTGATCCTGAAATCAGTCCTTCTCTCCTCATCTTTTCTTCTTTAGATTTCCTACAAAATATCACCCAAGAATTCATTTCCAAAGCTATGCATATACCTACCAATGTTGACAAGCACAAACAATACCCCAGCTTAGCATAGGACCTGCCTTCCCCCATAACTTCAAAGCCCTGGAAAACATTCACAACCCCGAGCACCACACAAGAGTACCCAACAAAATGGTGGTAGGATTTCCAGTACTTCCTGAATTTATGTGTAGTCTTAGGCCTAAACAGCAGAGCAAGTGTTTGAAGAGCCCCCAAGCAAAACGCTGCGAATCCAAGCTTTCTATGGAGTCCATACGTCACTCCTGGTGACATGGCTCCCATCCGGATCCCAATTGCAAACCCCACTGTTCCCAGGAAAAATGCTGACAATTGGATACCTGAATGGACGTAAAACCACGTAGGTCCTAGTGCTTGTACGTGGCGTAAGTACCGTGCCGTGACAGCGCCCATCGGTAGTAATAAGCCCCAGGAGATGGCGTTAAGGATTCCGTGAACAAGTTTGAGCATGTCTACGTTGTTGTGCTGTGTAGCAGCTGAGCCAGACAAGACATCAAATGTAGTGATCGAGGAAAGGTCGTTAGATGTTGTGGGATGGATGGTTGGGGAGTAGCCTTGGACATACAGTCCTCTGTTCCAAACATGGTGAATTTTGGTCTTGTTTGGTACAAGTTTCACCGTGGCATAAATTTGAACAGTAGCACCATTGTGTATAGTAGCCATCTTGCCACCATACAATGTAGCCGATGAAGATATCAAGTTGATATCAAGTGGGCGAGAGAGGAGTGGTGATTTTTGGAGCTTGACAGATGGGTCAAGAATGTAAGGTAGTAGTACCAACTGGCCAGAATTAGGGTCAGGAAATGCAACGAGGGCGCGTGTGCCGGTCATTTCCGCGGACGTCGGATTGATACCCCACCCGACCCAACCGGAAGGCGAAATGAAAGTGCCGAAGAAGCAAAGGTCTAATGTGGCATTATGGGGATGGAATGTCCAAGCAATAGAGGCTTGTTGTGTGGGGAGTGTCGTACATTTTTGGAAAGTCTTGGTGGCGGTGGTGGTGCTGCAATGACCTGAAAATGCAGTGTTTAGATGGGAAATGAAAAGGAAAATGAAGAAGAGAAAGCCCATGGTTGTGGACACAAGAACAGGGTGAGGCTTGAATGTGGAAAGGGGAGCTTTTGTTTTAACATTTATGAGAATGGTGGTAAGGTTTTGTTGGGGGCAAAGAAAGTGGTGTGTCATGATTGTTATTGAGCCAATTATGAAAATGTTGCAAAAGTGCTTAACTTTGAAGTTAAGACTCTATCAAATTTAGGGTTTGGTAGGTCTTGAGGATAAGATGTGATTTTTATATAATATAAAGTCAAGGCTGATCTCGTATTGTTAATTAATACTTAATGTTGTATTTTAAAACTCAAGTTTGGTTATATTTGGCATCTTACTTGTGTTGGTAATCTGTAAGGTAATAAATTTTCTGTTTAACGATTGAATTATTTATAAATGAATCCACAAAACTTTATAATAATTTATATTCACTCCAAACATTCCATTGTTAATCTTCCATAGTAGGATGTTTGGTTGAAAATTGTGTGTGTAGTGATGTTCTTGGCGTTGAAGCAAAGTTGAAATGAGAGAAAAGATATGGTTACTGGGTTTGCTTTCCTCTCCACTTAATAAAAATTTTGGAAGCATCTTTTTCATCATTATGGATAGCGATTTCTTAAATATTAGTGTAAGAAATGTCCATAAAGGTAGGGCTGCAACTCCACTCTGATTCATTTGTAAGGAACAATCATCCTTTGCAAGTGGGAACCTCCTTTTAATCACAAAACTCCTATTCAATCACTTTCCCTTTGATTTGTTCCACTTACATATATATTAAAGAATTGAATTAAATCAACTCTGTATAATTATATTTTTAAAAGAATAATTAAAAAGACATCCTTCTATTAAAATGGTAAAAATATTCAACCCATTAAAATCGTTAAAATAACTTTACAATTTTCTTTTTTTATAAACCATATATGATTTTAATATTTAATGTTTTTTAACTTTATATTAAAAATTAAATACATATTAATTATTAATTATTAATTAATTATATTTAGAAATAAATATAATATATTGATACATCAATTCATGAAAGATGTCACTAATTTGGGTTCAAATGCTTACAATTTTCCTTTACGCATCTTGCATTCGTCACCCGCCACCCTTTTTTGTGCTTCTTTAACACTCACGCCAATAAAGATGACCCGCTTGCCTTGCCTTGGCTTTGGTCCCTTTGTTGTTTACCTCCATTTTACGCAAAGGAGAAAATAAAAATGTATTGAGATTTATTATGTGCGATTAAAATATATATGTGTCTTCGAATCCCACTAGAAATTGTTGTTATATATCTATTTTAATTCATTTAGTTAATTTTTAATTTTGATTCTTTAATTCTATTTTTGTAATTATTCCTGATTTGCATTGTAATAGTTTAATTTTGTATTTTATAATGGTTAATTTAATTCTATATTAAGTGGTTATTTGGACATGTAATTATACTTTCAAAAAGAAATTATATTTAACGTCTATGAACATTTAAAAAAAATTAACATTCATAAAAACCCTTTCATATTAATATGTGATTTTTTAAAATATAAATGGAAGTTACAATTTTACTTTTCTAATTATTGCACATATATCATCCAAATATTTGACCAACCTTGGTTGTTCATAAATTTGCTCCTGTTTTCTTGGTTCATTTCATGTTTGTCAATTCACTATATAAGTATTGATGACGTAGAAAACAACAAACTGAATAGCAGAGAATTTCAAGTAAAACTCACACTAAAATAGTGCGATGATATGCTTAGTAACTTGAGAGTTGATGTTCAACTTAAATATTTGAACCATGGAAAATATTGGGACCTGACAGGTAAGTTGACAGGAAATTGATTAGTCCCAGTTACTCAACATTCTGACCTGACAGTGGATGAATCTGAGGAATGTTATTTGAAACTGAACTCCCAGCTTACCACACATGATTGAAACTCGTTTGATTACCCAATGGCACCAGTACACCAAATATAATCATTTGCTCGTTAACATATTTGATGTGACCACGCCCCAAGCCCCATCAAGTCCTCGTCTTGATTCCCTCGAGCTTCCAAAGGGACCAATGACCCGAGCTAGGTCCAAGCGATTTCATGAAGTTGTTTCAGCTTTGTTGTTCAAGTTTTGGAAGGAGAATCAGCTTGTTGAAGATGAGGAAGCTCGATCCAACTCCTTGAAGAAACCATGCACCTTAGTGCAAGCTAATTTCAGCTCCATTTTAGCTTTTCTAGCTCGTTTCAACTCCGACCAGCTCAATTGAGCTCATTTCAGCTCAATCGAGCTCAATTTAGCTACAATTCAGCTCATTTATTTTATTGGTTGAATAATTAAAGTATTTTATTAACTTAGTTTAAGTTATTACAGCTCATAATTATGTTTTGATTTATTTCATGTTTTTAAAGTTGTCTTAGCCGAATTTAATATGTTTAGCTTAAGACTTTATTTTTGTCTATTTTAAATTTATGTGTTAATTAATATATCTATTTTAATTAATTTGTTCATGTTTCATGTAGGTACAGCCGAATGTGGAGATTCATTCAAGCTAGGTGCATGAACGTCTACTTACAATGCATGATGTGGGAACACAATTAAAGATGATTCATGAATGGGCTGGTTCAATGAACGTAAGGATGATGCATGAATGATTTAATACAATGAATGGAAGAATGCATGAATGTTCACTTACATGCATCGGTTGCTGTCCATTGATCTCCTAAGTACCTATTCGGCCAAAAAGCATCTCTTGGAGTGTCCATTCACACCTTGGCCGAACCTAGACATGTCCATTGCTCTCCCATACATTCACCAAGCCTTCAAGTTCATTTCCTTAGCCATGAAACTGCCCATTGAAGTACCATTCAGCTGAATTTGGACATAGCCTTTAAAGATACATTTCTAGATTAGTTTAATTCAATTAAAGCCGAATTTACTTAGTCTATTTGGCTATCTAATGTAATCTATAAATAGTTCTTTTCTCTTTGTAAAAAGGTTACAGAATTTGATCAATTAAACTTAATAGAACTTTTGTTCTTGTGAGGTTACCTCCTCTCTTCTTTCGTTCGAGTCTCGTTCTAACTTATCTAGCTCGCTAGTGGCGTCAACCTGACTTCTTGAACTTATCACCATCCTGGTGTGGCGTTCATCCACCTTTTTATACCTTTGGTTCCTACCTCTCTATAGGTAACGGGTCAAGGTCCATCTTCGACAATCCATTAAACCCACCTTAAGCAATATAAGTCCCGGGGCAATACTTCATATAGTATTGAATCGTTCTTCGCTTGAGTTCTATTTTTCCATTCCATTTTAACTATTAAATTATAAACAATATTTCTTTATTTCACCGAGCCTATCAAACATCTATCCAAACCATCTTTTGAACCCATTTTCTCAACTTCCGCTATAAAAAATCATCTAACTCCATCTATCTACAAAATCGAACAAACTTCTCGTCGACGATCGGGCAATCAAGTGAATCGACTCAATCAACCGAGCCGGATCACATCAATATTCTGCCAAGATGTCTGAAACTGGAATGCTCAGCTCCCAAGGCTGCATTGAAGGGTTGTAACTTGTGGAATAAGCAATCATGCTGTCATTATAATGGCGGAAAGCCACTAGAGCTTGAGATCCAATCATGCCTCTTCCTATTGGGTTTATTGCCTATGCAATCCATCCCCTTGGAATCTGGGTAGCTCGATATGCAATCTGAACTTTCCCGCTCAGTTGACTGTAGTTCCAGTGTAATGATGCTTGAAGAACTGGGAGATCAGTGCATGAACCAAACAGTTGGTTACCTGGAAAAACGTAATTCAGTAGTTGGAGCAAGATTGGGCCGAGGAATTGAAAACCAGACATGTGAAAGTGCAGAGCAGCAAGATTATATTAGTGTTTTTAGCCATGAAATATGGTGAATATTAGGGTTTGGTGATGGGAGTGATGAAGAGTTGGGAATGTTAGTGTTGGTTCATATACGTTCTCAGGTCTCAACTCTCAACTCTCAACATCTTCATTTCCAACCTAATAGATAAAAGGTATGGGCATGTTACTCTTGGTTCATACATATTCTCAGGCAATCTCAATATCTTCATTTTTCAACCTAATAAATTAAAGGGTAAACTACACCCAACGTCACTAAATTATTAGTAAGTTTGTGTATTAATCACTCAACTTCAAAAAATTATAAAATGATACTAAATTATTTGAAAGATTTCATTTAAGTCACTAAACTATTCGAAAACTTTTATTTAAGTCACTAGACTTTTAAATTTAAAAAAAAAAAAGATGTCCAACTAATGAGCTCTAAGCTTTCAACGATCGGTATAGTGGATCAATGTACATCAATTAGTAGAAGAACATACATTATATCTAAGTCAATCCGACGGCCAGTGTCGAAGACTAAAAAAAAAGTTATTTGGATTTTGGTTCACAAATTCGTAACGCTCAAAGTTATTTAATGAAAAAAAACTGAACTATAAAAGAGAAAGGGGAGAAGAGCTTTTGATTGGTCTAACCGGTGCGAACAAAGAAGCCTATCCAACAATGATTTTAACAGCCCAATAACTTAAATAAAAACTTTTGAATGACCTAGTGACCATTTTGTAACTTTCTAAAGTTAAGTGACAGAAACGTAAACTTATTAAAAGTTTAGTGACCTTGGGTGTAATTTATTTTAAATTAAGTTACAATTGAAAATTTTGAACACAGTACAATTATAAAATATAATTAAAATATCATATAAACCTTAATAAGATCACGAAATGAAAATATAAATATTTTGACTTGAATGGAGCGGTAATTAAAGCTCTTATTAAATATTCATTTGGCACAGATTCAAACCGTGTTACCCTGATCCCCTACGTCTAATATTGTATAGAAGAAGAAGAAAACATGAATACTTCAAAATTCATATAAAATACTAATTATAAATATTTCTAATTAGGGTAAACTACCTCATTTGTTACCTTGAGTTTATTCCTATTTTGATCATCCTAAAATTTTTTTTGTTAATTTGATCACTTTAAAAATGAAATTAATTAAATTAATCACTTCATCGTTAAAATGGTAATAAAAGAACCTATGAATTTTCACATTATATAAAAACAACCCCATAAATCAAATAAAAAATACACAACCAACAATCCCTTATTTAGAATTACTGACCAAACAATTCACCCTTCAAAAAACATAAATTCATTTAAGGACTTTATTATAGTACATATATCTATATATATTATATTTATGTCACCCAGAATTGTCAATCTAATTAACATTAATAAATTTTTTTAAAAATTTTATGCCATGTATCATCATTTTTTTTTGTCATAGATGTATTCAAAGTATTATATACTTGTATAAAATTTGGCACATAACTAATTATTTTTATGTGATTTTAACTCATTCGTGTAGTTTATTATGTTTATGTTACTTTTATGTAATGTAATGTAATTTTAATTATTTTTTGTCATATTATATTTGTATCATATAATTAAATTATGCTCCAAATTATTTGGAAGTCATGGCAATGCCGTATTTTTTAAAGCTTTTCTGAAATCAATAATTTTCAATATTTTTAAATATAAAAATAATTTTTAAATAAATAAAAATAATCAATAAATCATACATATGGTAGTTTTTCTAAAAAAAATTATATAGAATTTTTAAGCTATGTTGGCTATTTTTAATATAAAATATTTATACTTTATACTATAAAAAATTAAAATTAATTATAAATTAAATAGAAATAGAACTCGGTTGGATTTAGATAATCACCATTTTTTAACTTAAATAATATACTGTCCAAATACCTAGATTTGGGTGGGTCTTCGATCCCTTAAATGATTGTAGTTAACTATTTGTTTAAATTATCTTTGATTTTTAAAATTTACAAATTTATTATAAAATTTCATGACATTTCCGCAATAAAGCGCGGGCATGTATCTAGTAAGCTATTAAGGTTATCCCGTAGAGACAAAAGAAGCTGGCTTGGGATCTCTGCTTTTAGAAATTAAACGGCATAATTAGTACATTAATTGTTATTAATTTGGAATAGTAATAAAATCCATTTCTAAGCTGTAGAAAATTGATCTCAGCTTAATTCTTTATAGAGTTGCTAAAAAATACCCGAGTTCTAAAGTTTGTTTCTTTTAATCTAAGTCCATAACGATCCAAATCTGTAACAGATGCAAACTTGAAAATTTTGAACCTGAAAAAATTTGAGCCCAAAAAGATTTAAGCTCATAACAGACCCAAGCCCAAGACCGATATATCCCAAGCCCGAGATAAATTCGACTCAAAGCCCAAAAACTTTAACTTTATAAACAGCCATAATAGACATTAATAATTAATATAATTTTATAATATTACTTTAAATATAAATAAATGATAATTCTTTATTTTTTGAAAATGTATTTGTATATTTATATTAAATTTTTATTAATGGGAAAAGTAATTCATAATAATTTTTTATTTTAAATTATAAAGTGAAATAATTTTTTTTAAAAATAATTTAATATAAAATATTTTTAATGCTATAATTATATATGTATAATAGCTATATAAAATTAATAATTATTAAAAACTATAAAATTAAACTTTAACGATAATATAATAACATATTATATAACTATTACCGAAATCAATTACCTAACCTGATCTTAAACCGATATACTAAATTAGTATATTACTCATACATAAAATTATTAAATATAAGCAAACAAATAAGAAATAAAACACCAGAATTTAACGAGGTTCGGCCAATTTAGCTTACGTCCTCGGACACTACCAAATTAATATTTCCGCTAGAAATATTACAAAAGAGAAGATCAACACCAAGTTACAATTACCATTTGTGACCCCTCCAATTTAACTGGGAATTTTCTTAGTATAATTGTTGGCATAATAATTATCTAAATATTTCTAATAATATTTTTATTAATATTATCGTCGCTTCCGCAACAATTGGTATCCGAGCCAAGGTTTTGTAGTATGCTCTGTGTTTGCAGCTTAGTCTGATCTTACACATCAGAAACATTTCCTAAAGCTTGTGGGTATTCCGCATTTGGTGGCTATTAAATAGAAGCTATGGCAAAAATGATAGAAGAAAAACCATCCACATCAACAACTTCCACCTCGTACATTTTGTCGAGGGTTGGAACTGCAAATACGAGATTTGGAGTGGAAATTTTTGATGGAACAGGTCATTTCGGCATGTGGCAAAGTGAGCTTCTAGATGCCCTCTTTCAACAAGGTCTAGATATTGCCATTGAGGAAGAAAAACCAGAAGGGGTTGATGATAAAGAATGGAAGACCATCAACCGATTGGCATGTGGTACAATTCGATCATGTCTTTCCAGAGAGCAGAAGTATTCATTCAGTAAAGAGACTTCTGCAAGTAAATTGTGGAAAACATTGGAGGAGAAATTTCTGAAGAAGAACAGTCAAAATAAGTTGCATATGAAGAAAAGACTGTTTCGTTTCAGTTATGTTCCTGGTACCACGATGAACGAGCACATTACCAATTTTAATCAGCTGGTGGCTGATTTGTTGAATTTGGATGTGACTTTTGAAGACGAAGACTTGGCGTTAATGTTGTTGGGATCGCTTCCTAAGGAGTTTGAGTACCTTGAAACTACTCTACTTCATGGAAAGTCGGAAGTAACTTTCAATGAAGTAACTGTTGTATTGTATAGCTATGAACTACGCCAAAAGGATAAGTTGAAAGGTTCAGGTGAAGCAGCAGTGGAAGCATTGGTAACAAGAGGTCGTCAGCAAAGTCAGTTTAAGGGGAAGAGAAGAAAGTCCAAAGGTCGAGCTGTTGCCAAAGATGAATGTTCCTTTTGCAAAGAAAAAGGACATTGGAAGAAAGATTGTCCAAAATTGAAGAAAAAAGGGAAGACTCCGCAAGATGCAAATGTTGCAGAATGCAATAGTGAAGCAGAGTCAGACTTTTCTCTTAGTATGTCATCTTCAACATCACATGCAGATGAGTGGATCATGGATTCTGGTTGTTCCTATCATATGTGTCCCATTTGGGAATGGTTCTTTGAATTTCAAAAACTAGATGGAGGGGTTGTTTACATGGGTAATGATAACACATGTAAAACAACTGGGATAGGTTCAATTAAACTGAGGAATCATGATGGATCTACTAGAATTTTGCGGGATGTACGATATGTCCCAAAGTTGAAGAAGAATCTCATCTCTTTGGGGTCTTTAGAATCTAAAGGCCTAGTTGTGACAATACGAGATGGAGTTCTTAAAGCAACTTCAGGAGCATTGGTGATGTTGAAAGGCATAAGAAAGAACAATCTGTATTACTACCAAGGTAGTACAGTGGTCGGGACAACAGCAGCAGCAATTTCGAGTACCAAGAAGGACGCTGAGGCAACACAGCTGTGGCATATGCGTTTGGGCCATGCTGGTGAAAAATCCTTGCAAACTCTAGCCAAGCAAGGATTATTGAAAGGTACAAAGACTTGCAAACTTGAATTTTGTGAGCATTGTGTTCTGGGAAAACAATGAAGGGTGAAATTTGGCACTGGGATTCACAATACCAAAGGTATTCTAGATTATGTGCATTCTGATGTATGGGGACCGTCCAAGACTCCATCACTTGGAGGAAGACGTTATTTTGTCACCTTTATTGATGATTTTTCCAGAAGAGTTTGGGTGTTTCCTATGAAGAACAAAGATGAGGTGCTTGAAGTTTTCCTTAAGTGGAAAACTAAAGTTGAAAATCAGACAGGAAGGAAGATTAAGGTTCTCCGATCAGACAACGGTGGAGAATATAAAAGCGATCCACTCCTTAAGATATGCCAAGATTGTGGCATAGTAAGGCATTTCACCGTAGGTGGAACACCGCAATAGAATGGGGTGGCAAAGCGTATGAATCGAACGCTTGTGGAGAAAGTTCGATGTATGTTATCTAATGCTGGATTAGATAGAAAGTTTTGGGCTGAGGCTGTGACGTACGCTCAACATCTCATCAATCGTTTGCCATCATCTGCTATAAATGGCAAGACTCCTTTGGAGGAATGGTATGGAAAATCTGCTACTGATTATGACACCTTGCGTATTTTTGGTTCTATTGCATATTATCATGTGAAAGAATCAAAGTTAGATCCAATAGCAAAAAAGGCTCTATTCATGGGCTTCAATGCTGGTGTTAAGGGATATCGTTTGTGGTGTCTAGAGGCAAAGAAGACGATAATCAGTAGGGATGTTACCTTTGATGAATCTGCCATGTTGAATAAGGTAAATTCAGAATGAGTGAGTAGTACTTCGCAGCAGGTGGAGTTTGAGCAGAGTGTGGTAATTCTAGCAGAAGGTACCACTAGTGATTCTTCATTGGCAGATGTAGAGTCAGATGAGGAAGAGGTTTCTACCCAAGAATCTCAACAACAATTAGAGCCAATTACAGTCAGAAGGCAAAGACGAGAAATTCAGAAACCTGCTGTTTCACTGACATGGTAGCTTATGCACTTCCAGTTGTTGATAATATTCCATCCACTTACACCGAAGCCATTCAAAGTTTAGAGAATAATAGATGGTTAGGTGCAATGGAAGAGGAAATGCAATCTCTAGAGAAAAACAAGACGTGGAAGCTGGCACAACTACCAAAAGGGAAGAAGGCGATTGGTTGCAAATGGGTATTTGCAAAGAAAGAAGGATTTCCTGACAAAGAAGATGTTCGTTACAAGGCAAGGTTGGTGGCTAAAGGCTACGCTCAGAAGGAGGGAATTGACTATAATGAGGTATTTTCTCCAGTTGTTAAACATTCCTCCATTAGAATTTTGTTGGCCTTGGTAGCGCAGTTGAATTTGGAGCTAGCTCAACTTGATGTGAAGACCGCGTTTCTACACGGTGATTTGAAGGAGGAAATCTATATGACTCAGCCAGATGGATACAGGGTTGCTGGTAAAGAAAATTGGGTTTGTAAACTTAGCAAATCATTGTACGGATTGAAACAATCTCCGAGACAATGGTACAAACGATTTGACAAGTTCATGAAGGACCAGAAGTACAAAAGAAGCAAATACGATCATTGTGTGTATTTGCGCAAGCTTCAAGATAGTTCCTACATCTACTTACTCTTGTATGTTGATGATATGCTGATTGCAGCAAAAAGCCAAATGGATATTGATAAACTGAAGGCTCAGTTGAGTAAAGAGTTTGAGATGAAGGATTTAGGGGAAGCCAAGAAGATTCTCGGCATGGAAATAACTCGGGATAGAAAGAGGGGCAAACTTTGGTTGTCACAAAAACAATATTTGGAGAATGTACTACAACATTTCGGTATGTCTGAAGGTACAAAACCTGTAAGTACCCCACTTGCTCCTCATTTTAAACTGAGTAACCAGTTATCTCCAACGACTAAGGAAGAACGAGAGTACATGGCAAAAGTCCCATATGCAAATGCAGTTGGAAGCTTGATGTATGCAATGGTATGTATGAGACCAGATATTTCACAGGCTGTTAGTGTTGTTAGCAGGTACATGCATGATCCGGGCAGAGGTCATTGGCAAGCTGTGAAATGGATTCTGCGGTATCTCCAAAATACCATAGATGTCGGATTGGCATTCGAGCGGGATGAATCACTTGGTCAATGCATAGTTGGATATTGTGATTCTAATTATGCAGGTGATTTGGATAAGCGACGGTCTACAACTGGCTATTTGTTTACCTTACAGTCCACGGTGGCTTTGTCTACAACAGAGGCAGAGTATATGGCAATTACAGAGGCTGTGAAGGAAGCAATTTGGCTTCACGGATTGCTTAAAGACTTGGAAGTTGGTCAGAAACAACTTAAGGTATATTCTGACAGTCAGAGTGCTATTCATTTAGCAAAGAATCAAGTCTTTCATGCACGAAAGAAGCACATAGACGTTCGCTATCACTTTGTGCGGGAAATTCTCGAAGAAGAGGAGATACTTCTCCAAAAGATTCACACTACGGAGAATCCTGCAGATATGCTGACTAAGGTGGTTACAAGGGCCAAGTTTGAACATTGTTTAGACTTGATCAATGTCCGACACATTTGATATGGCGTCGTTGGCGCAAATTTGAAGACACTATTGAAGTTTGTGTTATGAGAAGATGTTCGAAGATGTGGAATATCGCCAAGGTGGAGATTTGTTGAATATTGGCAATATCCCACATTAGGAAAAGATAGAAAGGGAGGGGGTTTGGTTTGTTATATATAGAACCCCTCCCCCTTAGGTTTCATCATCCCAAAATCTCATTTTGAAAATCCAAGTAGCTAATTGTAACTTGGTGTTGATCTTCTCTTTTATAATATTTCTAGCGGAAATATTAATTTGGTAGTGTCCGAGGACGTAAGCTAAATTGGCCGAACCTCGTTAAATTCTGGTGTTTTATTTCTTATTTGTTTGCTTATATTTAATAGCTTTATATTGGTTATATTTATTTAGTTATTATTGCTATAAATAACTAAGTGAGTTCTGTCTAGTTGTTGGGTTTTAAGTGGGACCATTTGTGACCCCTCCAATTTAACTGGGAATTTTCTTAGTATAATTGTTGGCATAATAATTATCTAAATATTTCTGATAATATTGTTATTAATATTATCGTCGCTTCCGCAACAAAAATAATATTATAATATATAACTATCACTAAAAATATGATTTGATATAGCATTATAAAATATAGTAGGAGGGCTAACTTTTAAATGTAGGAAAAGTATAAGAACTTTGAGTATATTTCAACTAGTATAATAATAAACAATAATAATATACTAATAAGTAATATATAATGTACTACTATTATTATATTATATATTATAATAAAAGATATAGTATTACATGATATTATAATGTTTAATCATTTATGCATATATATATAAACCAGTAATATATGATATGATATAGCATCATATAATATAGTAGGAAGGCTAACTTTCAAATGTATGAAAAGTATAGGGACTTATAGCATATTTCAACTAGTATAATAATAAACAATAATGTAAAATATAAAATAATATGTAATGTACTACTATTATATAACTATTATTATATTATAGATAGTAGTACATTACATATTATTTTATATTTTACATTATTGTTATATAATAGTAGGAGAGCTATGATATGATATAATATAATATGATATAGCATTATATAATATAGCGGGAGAGTTAACTTTCAAATGTACGATAAATATAGTGACTTAGAGCAGATTTCAACCAGTATAATAACAAACAATAATATATAGTATTAATTAATATATAATTTACTACTATTATATATAACTATTATTATAATAAAATATACAGTATTACATGATATTATAATATTTAATCATTGATGCATATATAAACTGTTATATATTAGATATTACTTGATATGATATAACATTATATAATATAGTAGGAGGGCTAACTTTCAAATATATGAAAAGTATAGGGACTTAGAACATATTTCAACCAGTATAATAATAAACATTAATAATTAATAATTAATATAAAATGTACTACTATTATATTATAGATTATAATAAAAGGTATAGTATTGCATGATATTATAATGTTTAATCATAGATGTATATATATAAGCTATTAATATATTATATGCCATATGGTATGATATGACATTATGGTAGAAGGATTAACTTTCAAATGTATGAAAAGTCTAGGGACTTAGAGCATATTTCAACCAGTATAATAATAAACAGTAATATATGATAATAATTAATATATAATGTACTACTATTATAACATGATATTATAATGTTTAATCATTATGCACATGTATAAACTATTAATATATTATATACTATATGATATGATATAATATTACATAAAATAGTAGGAGAGCTAACTTTCAAATGTAGGAAAAGTATGGGGAGTTAAGGCATATTTCAACCAATAATTTATGATAATAATTAATATATTATGTATTTGTAAAACTCCAAACTCGGCCTAGATGTTACAGTCAAATCTAGAGAGTTATAATAACCTTCTTCGAAAAGTCCAACTTAAATTATTTGAAATTCAACAAATTGGCAATCATTTAAACAGTTAAACTAACATGGAATTCCAAACTTATAAGCAATAATCCGAAATAAAATATGTGATAGTATAAATTCATATAAAACGGTAAAATAACTAGAATAGAGATGACCGAGCTCTTGTCGCGCCGACTCGCCTAAGTCTATGGGTTACCTGTAATTCAAACAAACAGACTAGATGAGTTTACAACTCAGTGTGTAACTTATGTATTCAAATAAACAGTAATATAACAGATATGGTTTTGATTTCTCATTACTCAAACACTTCTCTGAGTCAGATACAAAAATAGAAAAAAGATATATCAGATACAGATGCAGATTTCCTACCCCCATTCACCACACACCATCCCCGTCTACCCCTATACACCAAATAGGGTATCTAGTACCCATCCAACCCTACACACCGCATAATGACTATATATCACGTTCAGAATATTGTAGGCTAGTTGTCAGATCAAAGTGTGATAAATCGCCAAAACCAGATATTTATATATGGCTTAGCCACTAGAATCGGTAAATAATTAAACTACCACACTTCCTCTGTTATCACAAATCTTGTCCCAATATAGACGCAAAATTAACAGATATCAGATTTGCGTACACAATGGTACAGATTCAGTCAATACAAATCATACTTGCTTATCAAATAACACGTCAGATGAATGTTCATATAACAAATTTTCCAGTAATAGATCATTAATTAATGAGTTTTATAGCCTAATTCAAATCATACGAACCCTATCAGAGGCCTATGTTCGATTCGAACAACGTTTATGGCCCTAAGGAAAGGATTGAATGATGTTTAACGTTCCTTCATCGAATTGATAATCGTGTAAATTACTATTCACTTACCGGTAAGTTTCGAATGGGTTTTTGGGCATCGAATGAGAACAGTTGGGAGTAGTTCTTATTTTTCTTATTTGTGAATCGTGTCTAAATTACTCATTTGAATCTTGTTTTTAGGGTTCGAAATTCATCTTTGTTGCTTCTTAATCGAAACTGTATTAGGTGTGTAACAAAAACCCTGATTTCTGAGTTCGGTAAAAGCCGAAAAACATGGTTGTCGACACCACATGGCCGTATGGTACGTCATGTGGATCACACGGGCGTGTGTCCAGGCTGTGTGAGACTGTTTATGGATCTTGAGTCACACGGGCGTGTGATTGGCCATGTGCTAGACCACACAGGCCAGTCATATAGGCCGTGTGAATCCACATGGGCGTGTTGGCCAAAAATCAAAAATTTTTCCTAGGGCCGAAAATATCGTTTGGATCGAACGTAGGCTTTCCATAAGGTCTGTATGATCTGGATAAAGCTATAAATCTCGATATCTGATGATCTACTAGTATATAAACATATGTTTAATATGATATAAGCTACGCAAGTATGATCTGTTAGCGTATAATGTGCTTATGTTTGGAATATGCTTAAGGTATGTGATTTACTCAGGGATGATCCATGTTCTGTTTATTTTAATAGTAACTATCTGTGTTACTTTGTTGGATGATAACATGTGATTTTCGAATATGTTGATTTGTTGATACTGATTTTGATATAGAACCATGTATATGATTTCTTGGCATCTCTGATACGTTTCATTCAGGTTTAAAAATATGGTCAGTAAATGATGGACTTCCATGCCTTCTATTTTTGTTATTATACTACAGCATGTCCTACATGCTAATCATTTTGACTCTGTATATATGTGTCATGGCACATTGCCATGACACATTGCATTAGGTTTGGGAGGATGTGAAAGGAGAAGGTTTCTGGAAGTTTAATGATCTACATTATCTAGTGGTTTATCCATAATTCTGTCTGGCAACTTGTCTGCAATTATGATGGCTTGACCATATATATTTGATCTGGCAATTTTAACTACAATTCTAATGGTAATGTCCACAATTATCTGTTGGTGTGATTGGGTTGGATGAGTTCTGGGGAACTCTATTTTGGTGTAGCGAAGTTAGGTAGGATGTTTCTGAAAACCTGTATTTTGATTTTTTGAAAAAAGAAAAAAAATATCGCATTGGCATAATAATACATTCTTTGTTTTGTTTATATGATTGTTACGAAAATCTCTGTGATACTCTGATTTGCTCTACTTTTTTATATGAACATTACAAAATTCTCTGTGATACTTCGAGTGGTATATGGTATTTTGTATAATTTCTGTTGAGTTAGTTATACACTGAGCTTTATAGCTCACCTCTTTGTTTTGTTTTTTTTACCGTTCAGATAACCCACTTACTTAAGACCAGACGACGCGTGGGAGCTCGGATTGTTTCCGCCCTTAATATAAATATGGTGATTCTTGTAAATATTTATTTTGAACTTTTGGGTCTATAATCTGTAATAGGTTTTTGAATTCGTTTTGGGTTTTTGTTGATTCGTCAGTAATTGATATTTTAAACGTGAAACTGCAAAATCACTCAACTCTACAAAATGGATTTTTGGTTTTCAAAATTAAAACTCTTAAAAGGTTTTCTACTAGAATTAAGTAATTTCTTAAGTGTTTTTTTGTAAACGAACAAATAGTTTTTAATGGTTGTTTGCTATATTCGTATTTGCTAAATACTTACTGAAACAGTTTACCAAGCGAGTCGACGTAATTTATCCAAATTTTGTCATAACTTCTAGGTCGGGTTTGGGGTGTTACATAAACCCCAAACTCGAAAACCAACACTTACCTTCGCACGACACAACAATTTCACAAACTTAATGCGTTTGGGAATTGTTATCCTCACGATCTTCACCTAAAAGAAAACCTACCGAACACTTAAACACAGAATTTGAGCAAGTTAAATAGAAACTCTATTTTGACAAGATGAACAGAAACGAATGCTAACAGGAATTCATAACAACTTACGTAATTAACCCTTCAATTGAAGACATCGAAATACGAAGTTTTCCAGACGTAACAGCAGCAAGAATTGATAAAAAGAAATAAAAAGAAAAAAGATAACAGAGGAAAGGAAGAATACAACAGGAAGAAAAGGAAATAAAAAAAAGGAAAGAACGAATAAGAAAATAGGGAAAGCAAATTAGTTTAATTAATTAAAAGAACTTCACTTAACGGAATAGTAATAAAAATATATTTCCTCTTCACTTAAGCAGAGACTCAAACACAAGACCAAAGGGAATGCAAAAGTTTAACCATTGAACCAACAGGCTCATTCTTGACATAAGCTAATGCAGAAATAAACTTAATTCGAAAGTTTATGGATAAGGGTTAAGTAAAAACAAATAACAAAACTTTCAAAAAGGAAGACTTGTACCCCCGATCTCAAACACATAATCAAGGCCCTAAACCAATTAAGCAAATACATATTTTATTGATAGAATTAACAAACAAACAGTTAAACTTTGGGGTGTTACAATATTACTCTACTTTTGTAGTATGTGGTATAGTATTGTATAATAGAATAATATATTTTATAAGTATTAATATAATAATTATTATATTATAGATTATAATAAAATATATAACATCAATGGTTATGTGTAATTTAGCACATTAAAATTCATGTTTATAATTATAACTAACCATACATAAAATATTAGTAAAATTTAATATCTTAATAAGATTTTTTTTAAATTAGAATTTGAATTGTGCTTTAACTTTTACAAATTGTATTTGGGGTATGGGGTTTATTTTATTTTTATTTTGGATATGATATTTGAGATATAATTATTTTATTTTGAGCATGGGTAATTATGAGTATATTATTTGGGTTAGGGCTTAGTATAATATATGTAGCACCCCAATACCTGACCCGATCGCCGGATTTGAGTTACAATGTGTCATATTCATTGCCGGAGCAACTATAATCATGTGCATTCAATTTATACTATTAAAAGATCAATTTCAACCCAATCATGCATACAATACAATTTACAACTTTTTTTGGGGTCTTATACAAGCTTACGAAAGCTCTAAAACTAACCCAAGGTCGAATTAGTACCAAATTGTAAAGATTTCAAAACATCGGGTCAACATTACGAGGTCAAGAGATTCCTTGTCGCGACTCAACATACTGAGAGGCCTCTCGTAACATTCAAAAATTAGCGTCGTATCGTGGCATAGCAACGTGGTCTCATCACGACGACCATCAATCGACGTCGTGACATGACATGCTGTTTTCAAATGGTTAAGTTTTGGTACCTGTTTACAAACACCTAAACTTTTCAAATTCAATTGCAATTATAATTTCAACCAAATCTATTTACCGAATGAGCTCCATTATGTCTAAAGTACCATTTATACACACATACATTCAACCATTTTAACAATTTTCATTCAATTCCTTCATTGAACTAAATGGCATTTATATATATATGTACGTGAACACATTACCAAATAAACTATTAATATACCACAAAACATTCCTAACCAAAAGTTGTGACATTCATAGTTTCATATATATATAACATATGACCAAACCAAAAAACTAATTCCGACTCAACCTAGATACATGTTGTATAGCCAACAAAAGAAACTATACAAACATTGTTGAGTCTGAGATCTTTGTCTAGATGCTGAAATTGGTGCTAAGAACCTTGATATGAACCTAACTTGTGCACGAAAAATAAACCATATATTGAGCGATAAAGCTCAATGGTATTTCTATGATTTGAATCAATATAATACAAAATTTAAATCAATTGTATACAAACAATTTTAATTTCAATTTCAAATATCAACCAATTCATATAAAACTCATGCTAATCTTCAAATTATATGACAATATGCATATGCCACAAGATACACTAATTATGTCAAATGAATTAACTAAACATATTACTTCAATTAGCAATCTAATTGAACATATCATACCAAAATCATTAATGTTCACATTTCTATTCAATTAACACATTCAATTAAGTCCGCATATCATTTTCGAATTAAAACAATTCAATCACTATCTTTCCATATCAACCCTTATACTCGTTTAACTGGTTCTTATGATCCTTCACATGCTATCGACAATTGTATATCAAAACTATGTACCTGCAATACAATTTCATAATATTGAATTCATTTTCAAATATTAATAAACTAATTTGCAATTTATACTCCCTATTAATATGACTCGGACTCGAATGGATACTCGAATCCCAACTAACACACCAATTTAGCACCCGGTGCTTCATCAAAATTTTTGAAGTAAATAGATTGTGTAACACTCCAAAACTGATCCTTAAGGAGGATCCAAGAATGTCATGTCACTAATTTAAAACCACTATCTTTAAAGCTATTTCTGGCACAAGCTAATTAAACTATAGTATAAGTTGTTATGAAATATAAACCAATTGTTGTATGAAACTACATAAAATAATACATTTTTAAAAGGAAACATAAACACTTCACAGTAATTTCATTAAAATCATACTTCCATGAGCATAAGTTCAAATAAAAGATTCATTCTTAAAAATTAAACATCTTGACATCACCCTCATATCATGCATAATATAAAACATTAGAAATATCACAACAGTAATTGACTTCTAGCATAGTCCAACAATATTTCTTTTACTTTGATAGCATGCCTAAGAAGGAGAGGTAACTAAGTAAGTTCAAAGAACTTAGTGAGATCCTACATAAAACATATCAAATATTTACTAGTACACCTAAACAGATCATTTCAAAAAGTCAAACAATCATATAATACACCAGATAGCGAGTATTGTACACTGATAGTCTATACACCCGTTACCTTTCATTTGGTGTATACAGTACACCATTAACACCATGTAGACGAACTTTCTTCATGTTAACCATGTACCCAGATCCTTTAGTCCGAGCCATATAATTGATTTCCTTTGTTGTAATTTTCCAATCTAGTTTGCAACGTATAATTGCCCTACCAGATGCTACACAACCATTTTCATGTATCATAATCTGCCAGTGCAATGTACATTCCATTGAGGGCAACACCATGAGTACATTTTCCTTAATCATTGTTTCCATGATTAAGTTAATGTCGTTCTTGCCAAAGCAGAATGTAGTAGTTTAAACATGAAGAATAATTCTTACACCTTAACACAGACAAACCAAAACCAGAATAACAACTCTGAACAATCACCTTTCATGTACAAATATCTCATCCTTACAGAGTATGAATACTTACCTTAAATAAATTATAAACAAAGTCAGAACACACATGAAAGTAAGAAGGAACTCACCAGAAAGTGTAGCAAGTCTAAAAAACAGGATCTTTGCCCTTATCATGGGAACCTTCAATAGTGTCTTGAGCTATAATATAGATAATTAAACTTATCAAATCACTACATCAGAAACTAAACATGCTTGCAGGAAGCATTATCATAAAACCCAGAATCAAGAAGTTTCCTTCCTCACATACAAATATGACACTAAAGCATGCAACACTAAGATCATGTAAATGACCATGAAAATAACATAAGGTTCATCGATAGTTAACAAGTGCTAAAACAATGAAGGAGTTGGCTGAGTACATCGAACCCAATTTCAAGTAAGTTCCTAGTCTTAAGTTTTAGAGAGAGAGAGAGCGGAGAAAGATCTAGAATGAAAATGGATTCAAAGAAGAAGTAAAACTTGTCCAAGAAGTCACTACTAACTTTATACAACTAAAGACGGAAGAAAGGTTTAGTGGAAACCCTCCCTCGATAATTGTGACTAAGTACTCTCTCCATAATTTTAGTCTTATCAACTACAGTAACTTAGTTTCATTCTAACCAATTCTCATTTGACTAACTAAATCGTCCCACCAAAATAATAAATAATTCTATCAATTAAGAACTTAACTTAAACTCTTAAACAACTGGGGTATCGTATACTCCACGGGAGAGTCTGCCAAACTACCGAGCTCGCCAAACACAAGATTCGTCAATTGGCGTATTCACAGAATCTTATGCTTAGTCAAAACTAATGTCTTATTCACTCAGAATTTACTCTAAATACCAAATTTCAATAAACAATAACCAGATACTAGGACTTCACCGAGTGGGCTATTATAGATTGTGCTCAATGCTTATTAGTATAACCAAAATAAAAGTTGTACCCTGCACTAATAAAAATGTTAGAAGGAAAATGCGCTCATCGTTCATCAACATATAGTCGAAGTAACTCGTACTCAATCTATCCAATAACATGCCAACTATATTTGACTTTATCCGAACAGATAATAAGGTAATCAAATATCCAATTTATCATATAGCTCAATTTACATTTCATCATTTTCACTTCATCATTTCATTACATAACATAACATGTTTCAATCCAATTCAAATCCAATTTCATATTTTCATCAAGTTACGTTATTTTCTATTCTATAATATTCAATTTAGTCCTATATTATAACCAATCTCAATCATAACAATTCAATTCAAATAACAATTGATAATTGACCTCAACATTATATAATGCAAAATAGTATAAATATTCAACAATTAAAGTGATTCGAATCATAAAAATACAAACTAAAGACTCGAGTTACTCATCGTCAACTCTCATCTTTCTTTTCCCTCTCGATGGCCCTGCGTCATCTTTAGCTACGAATAATAATGTAACCCCCCAAATTATGAATTTTTGATTTGTTGAGTTATGTCATAATTAAGTATTTGTTCTAGTGGTTGGGAGCTTGAGTGTGTGGTTGAGGTTGGGTGTACAAATCTTAGAGTGAGTAGTTGAATTTAATTTTTGTTTTGTGGTTACTTCTTAGTGGGCTATTTAGTAGGTAGTGTTGGATTGGCTTTAGAACTCTAAAAAAAGGTGGTAAGTAGATGAAAGTGGGTTTTTTAGGAGTTAGTTTTGTTTTGGGTTAGTGGTGATTTAATAATAGTAACTAGCTTAACATCTTATTCAATTTATTTTCTTTTTCCCAAATACTTGCCTTTTTTCACGTTAGTTCTTTCTTTTTCCATTACTACGTCATCTCCCTCCTTTCCTAGTTATTTTTCTTTTTTTTTCTTCGGGTTTCTTTGTTGTCCATCAATCATTGAGCACTGTGTAGGGTCGCTAGTTTGAGCGTAAGTATTTTTTTATGCTAGCTTTGTAATTTTCTATTATAAGAGCATTTGTTCTTAATTTTCAGTTTTTGTTGGGAGCGTTTTGTACTACATTAGGTGGTCTAGTGTATTTTTTTCTGTTAGGAGCGTGGATCATTCAACGAATCACCTGCGAGTTAATTCATGAGGGTTACAGTTTTCTTGAAGGTAAGGTTTTAATTGAAGGCGTGGATTGAATTTCTTCGTTAAAGCATGGTTGTTGTTAATGTCAATTTGTGTTCGACTGCGAGGAATCATTAATCGATGTGTTAATTGATGTGTTAAGTCTTGGGTTACTCGTGTTTTGAATCGACGTCAGAAAATACCTATGTGTGTAATGACAAACCCAAAAATCAACGAACAGCAAAAGTCAAAAAGCAGCACTGTCGACGCCACACAGCCGTGTGCCAGGCCATGTGGCAGGCCATGTGCGACACACGACCGTGTGACAGGCCGTGTGCTGGGCGATTTATGACAGACCTTGTGTTAGGCTGTGTATGACACAGTTTGAGATATTTGGGACGTGTGGGTCATATAGGTGTGTAGGCCCAAAATTCAAAAATTTTCCTTAGAGCCGTACACGTCGTTTCGATCAATCGTGGGCCATCTGTAGGGTCGATATATGATTAAATATACTATAAAACATGAAATCTAGACATTTTTCAATACAGTTTCTGCTATCTGTAAGAGTAATTAAAATGGCAAATGATTAATAACCTGAATATTTATGATTTGTATCTATTATGTTGGCATGTATAATTTCTGCTCTGAATATGTATGATATTTATTGTATTTTGTATCTGCATCTGGGTTAGGTTGTAAATAACATGTGGAGGAAGTGATTCTATAAAAAGGCGATAGATTGCCTATTGATCCGACAGCTCAGTTGCAACTATTCTGTAAAGTGTCCTATAGACATTAAGTGGTATGTAGGGATGGATGGGTGTTTCGTAGCCATATGGTGTATTCGGATGGATAGAGATGGTGTGTAGCGGTAGGGGGTAGGGGTGTGTAAAATTCGGGTAAAACCGAAAAAATTCGGTTAATCGATCGAATTCGGTTAATCGATTAGTTAACCGAATTTTTTTGGTCGGGGGTCGATTAATTATTTTTTAATTTTTTGATTAACGGTTAATTCAGTTCGAAACCGGTCGGTTAACCTAATTTTTTCGGTTAAAAAATTAATAAATAAATTTATAATATATAAATAGGCCCACTATTCACCTAATCTCAATCCAAACCCAAGTATCTAACCCAACCCAATCATAAAAATTACAAATATATTAATAAATAAAAATAAAAATCTAAAACTAAAACTAAAGTCTAAAAGTCTAAACAAATAATTTAATAAATAAAAATAAAATTCAAAGACTTATGTATTGTTTTTAATTATATAGTGATTCAATTCGGTTAATTAGGGTAATTCTGGTAATTCGAGTAATCCGGTTAATTCGGGTAATTTGGTTAATTCGGTTAACCGACCGAATTAATCGAAAAAATTTCGATTCGGTTAATTTTTTTGAAAAAAATTCTGTTCGGTTAACGGTTAAAAATTTTGAAAGGTCGGTTAATTCGGTTAATGTTATTTTGGGTCGGTTAACTGACTGAGCACCCCTAGTTGGGGGTAGGATTATGTGTTACATCTGTTCTGCTCTGTTATAAATCTATTTCTGATAGATCTTTTTGATATGCATTTAACTATACTAAGTTCATCGTTATACACTAAGTTTCAAAACTCACTCTTGGTTTAACTGATATTTTCAGGTAATCCTCAAACTTAGGCAGGTCGGTGCTACGGGAGCTCGATTATATTAGTATTTTGTTCTTTTTAACTATTTTAAATTAGGTTAAGTGTTTTGTAAAATTTGGACTATTTTGGACATTTTGGGACTATCTTGGTTTTGGATTTTATTTTTGATTTACACATGATACCAACAAAATGATTTATCGAAAATTATTGTTTTCCTACAAACAATTGATTTCGAGAAATAAACTTGGTTTTCCAAAATATAATGATCTAAGATTTCCACTGCAAAGTATTCGTTTTATTCAGTAAATGTAAATAAACAAATTTTTCAATTAAAAAGTTATGTCAAATACATTTTTTTAATAAAACGGGTTTTTAGGTAATAAAAGTTTACGATGTTTCAAAATATACGGGAACCAGATTTACAACTGTTTTACGTAGCATCCCCAAATCTAGTCATAACGTTCAAGCCGGGTTTGGGGTGTTACAAATAATCCAACAATACACAATATCAAATTACAGATCAAATCACATTCAACAATTACAAAGTCACACATATTTTACAATTTATTCAATTTAGTTCCTAAACCCAAGACAAACATAACTTTCGATCTAGACTTTCAGACTAAAATTCGATTTCACATATATTCATTAGGGACCTTCTATTTTCTATTCCTACCAAAATTTCATACCAGTTTTACACTTTATTCAATTTGGTCCCTAATGTACGAAACTAACAATTAGACTTTACAATTAAGTCATTTTCATAAATTAAGCTTAATTTCTATCAACTTAACACCTAAATCATTCAATTGTCAACAATGATATCTTATCAAAACTTCACCAACTGATCAAATTGTTCCTTGGGTTAGCTTATTCAAGCTTCCAATATAAAAACATCTATAAAAATAAAATAAAAAATTGCTAGAGCTTACTTGAATTAAGGACCAAAAGCTTAAAAAGAACCTAAAATGGCGTCAAGCTTCTTCTTCTTTTCTAATAGCCAATTGGAGAAGATTAAATTTATTTTTCCATCCACCAATTCTCATTTTTATACTTCGACTATGGCTCAATTAACTTTAGTTAATTATGTTTTAGTTATAATTAATCTTAATTTTACTTATTTAATCAAATATCATCATATCGTCCACTAGAGAATGTTTAAAAATGGCTTATTAACCATTTTGATCTTTTGGATAATTACAATTTAAGTCCCTAAGTCATTTTCTAATTAAAAATCTATAGCTATTCAGCTTTACAATTTAGTCCCTAGGCCTCAATTAAACACAATTTCGGCTAAATTAACTATCCAAATTACAATTCATCTAAATATTAACTCCGTAAATATCCATATTTAATATTTTAAGGACTTGGTTTACGAAAACAGGGTCCCGAAACTGCATTTTTCGATACCACTTGAAACCAAGTCATTACAATATATTCTAGTTTTTGATTAAATATTTTAGAATATGAATATTAGGATTATAAATTTAATAAGAAAGATAGAAAAATTTTAATTGTCAATATAATACAATAATGAACAATACAAGATATTTTTTCAATTCATATAATTTCATAAAATAATAAATTTTACCTACAATAAGCACTTTAATTATTTTATATAAAATAACTTTATTAAATATATATAATTTATGTTTTTTATAAGGCAAATTTAAATTGTGTTGTCATCGTATAAAAATAAAATGAATTATCACACTCAAAATTAAAATATTTATAACTTATAAAATTCAAAATCATCTGAATCCGTTAGAGCTCGCCTAGTTCGAACCAAGCCCAAATCTAAAAAAAAAATCCAAGTTCAAAAAGGTCCAAACCTAAGAAAATTCAAGTCGTAACAGATACAAACCTGAAAAAGCTCGAGCCCAAACTAATCCGAGCCCGAAGTAAACTCAACCCAAGCCTACCCGTTTGCCAGCTCTAATTCTTTATTAAAGCAATTCTGCGAGAGTAATGCATTCCTAATGGCTAGGATTAAGAGGAAATTGAACATATCATACCCATAAGTTGGAGCCACTAAATTGATAATTAATACATTTAAAAGTACCTTTTTTTTTAACATTTAAATTTCAATTTTTTAAATTAAAGTATCTTTCATATTTGGAGTTCGTGATTACTGTTCTCAATAATGTTACTTGACAATGCGATATGTCTTACCATTGCATTCATCTTTAAATATACTAATTAATAACTAAACTGATAAAAAAATGACTTCTAAATGCATTTCTTTGTGAATTAAAAAATGACTTCTAAATAAGAAATTAATGTTGAATATATCAAACTGATTAATTTAGAGAGAAAAATTTGAAAATGATATTAATGGAAGAGATAACCACGCATCCCGAAAATTTAATCATTATAAACTATAATACCGAAATAAATGACACTTTGGTCATACCAAAAAAAATTCCCAATTTGTAAAACACTAGTTAAACTGTACAAATTTTTAAAATTACAATTATAAACAAAAATAAAACACATCCAAATAATTACCAAAAAAAAAAAGAATACTATCACATAAAGCTGACCTACAGTAGGACTTATACCAAAGTTTGAGAACCCATGAATAAACTATAATTCTTTTAAATTTAAAAGTAGAATAAAATGGTTAAAAACTGAATAAAAACAAAAAAGTACACTTTATTTTATTTTTTAAAAATTGTAAGCTACAATAAATTTTAAATCTAACTCTTAAATACTTTTAAAGCAATCGTACCATAACATGAATTTCTATTCATCATTATTTCGAAGCAAGAGGCTGAAATGTTTAAGAAAATTACATTTAAATTTATAAAAATTTTGAAATATGAGAATCATGATCTTTTCATATTTCAAAGTTAAATCACAAAAGTTTTCCTTTTCTCGCTTTAATTATTTTAATTGCAAAAATAACATAATTTACTAACACTTTTCAACTGTAAAATATATGTTAATATAATAAATATCGTATTAGTGGATGTATTGTTGTTCTATTAATACTTGCATATATTAGTATTGATCTATTTTAATATATTAGTCAGTTATATAAAGATACTATACGCAATTGATAAATGTATATAAATTAAATAAATTTAATATATCCATATATATTGAAAGTAAAAGATAAAGGAATGGATCCGCTTATATTAGTATAAATCTTAAGTGATTTTGCATTCTTCCGTTACTTTTTGTACGATTAATATTTTAGCAATACAACTGTTATATTTCATACTCCATTCATATAGATCATAGATCTCAAGGATAGTATAAATTAAAATCTTCTAACTATTCGTTTTATGCAAAACACTTTCAATCGTTAAATATATATTAATATAGACAACATTTTATATCGATATGATAGAAATATCAGATCGATTAAAAAATTTACATGCATGACAAATATAAATATATTAATAAATTCAACGGCTGAATCGTTAAAATATTGACCGTATAAAAATTTATAGAATACTATAAAACCACTTAAATGTTAAAGTGAATCTTCCCAAAAAATAATATACATAATTTATCATCAGTGCATTAATTTATTAAATAAATTCATTTTTTTCAGAAGAAAAAAGATTTCTTATACCAACCGATACATGATATTTTGGGTGGTACAACTCAAAGCTAATGGTACTCACCGCTATAATTGATATAGATTAAAATTTATATCGAAATGAATTTATATTATATTATTTTGATTTATTACTATATAAAATTTACATCCATATCCAAAATTCAAATACGAGAAATGATGCATGCAGGTGTCATTATTGGAACATTGGTATGAGGTACTGCTTTTCGAGGCTTTAAGTGTAGTCGTTGGTGGCTTGGCTTTCAAATTAATACATACAATGTATGATTTACTTCCTACCGGTGAATGAATATGATGGTCATTTCCAAATCATAGGAGACAGAGGCAGAGCCAGGGGCCTATAATGGAAAATTTTATTTTTAGTTATTTTATAATTTTAAAAATTTTAAATTAGTATATAGTAAATTTACACTTTGCTTCCTTTGAAAATAAAAAAAAATGATTTAATCTTTTAAAAGTTATAAATATATAAACTATTAAAATGATGATATTTTACTTTTGCTATTATAAAAATATACAATTTTATTACAACCCCTCAAAAAATTTTCTATCTCCCCTCCTATCAGAGAATTACCAATTTGCATTGACCTTTTTTTTTTCGGTCAAACAATTTGCACTTTGCACCTATTTTCTTCATTAATAATGTGTATATTTCATAAAATAAAATTAAAAAACAAAAAGTGAACCTCATTCTCAATTAAAGTTCCGTTTGTTTTATTGAAAATGATTTCTAAAAAATAATTTTTAGAAAATGATTTATTTTTCTGAAAAAAGTTAATATTTTCTATTGTTTGGATATATTTGTGTAAAATATTTTCTGTTATTTGATAGATTTCCTAAAAATATTTCATAATTTTTTTTAATGAAACAAACATGCATTTGAGATTTTCTTATATTTTTGTTCTATAAATTTATATTTTACATTGTTCTTTGTAAAAAAATGACAAATATATTTTTTATAAAATATTATAGTGCAATTTCCTTTTAATAATCGAAATTTATTTAATAATAAGAAAATATTTTGTAATAATCAGTACCATATATAAACTTAACAATAAATAATGTTTAATTAAAACTTAATTTAAATTACATATATTACATATATGAGAGTACATATTGACACATTAAAGTTGCAAGAGATAAATGAAGTAAGTATTATTTAAACAAATGCTCATTTTTATATAATTAAAATATTCATATTTTTATACTAGGTTAAAATATGTCATAAGTCTTTATACTCTTCGTAAATTTAAAATTTAGCCCATGTATTTTTATTTTTGTGTTAGTCCTACTTTTTAGATATCAAAATTCAGATTCAATTGTTAGCATTATTAAAAATATTTTATTAAATTCATGTTCATTATAACGCCATTTTTAGTTACATGAATGTCGAGTATTTTTTATTTAAAAATGTGACATCAACAAAATTGACAAAAAAAATAACAATGTTAACAATAGGACTTGATTTTCAAATCTGAAAAGTAAAGGGATTAAATTCTTGAAAATGAAAGTACAAGGACTAAATTCCAAATTTGTGAAGAGTACAAAGACTTATGACATATTTTAACCTATATACTACAAAATATTTACTATTAATATATTTATTATTAAAATATTAATATTGAATATTTTTCAATAATGAATATTATTTAAAATTATTATTTTAAATTTATTATTAAAATAAAATTAAAATAAAAAATTATATTAAAAAATTATTATATGATTAATATAGATAATTAAATATGTATGTTTAATAATATTAGAAATTATAATACTTTATATTAATATTTTATTAATTTTAAGCATTTTTAAAAATAAAAATAAAAATAAAAATAAAAATTTATTATTGATATAATAATATTAAGTTTGACTTAAGTTAATTTTTATGTATAAATAAAATCACCCATAAATGAGCTCTTTTTTAGAGAACGACTCATGCTTTTCAAATGGTAAATCATTTTACAGAGAAAAAAAAGGTTTATTTTCCGTTAACATGTAAGTCATTTTCTGTTAACTAAGTTGTTTTCCATGAAACAAGTGTAAAACATATTTTTCGGAAGCTATTTTTAGTGAAACAAACGGAACTTAAATATTAATTCAAAATTTAAATTATTGATATGAGTTTTAAATGATGGAGAATAATTTTTTAAAAAAAGGTTAAAGGTGTAAAAAACCTTCAAACTTAAAAAAAAAGGTAATATATATTTTTTTGCACTCAATTGGGTACTTAAACTTTCAAAATGTATCAAAAAATCCCTCAAACTTTAAAAAAAAGTAATTAAGCCCCTGTTTTTTTTTTTTTGCACTCAATTGCACACTTGAGCTATCAAAATGCATAAAAAAGACCCTCAAAATTTTTTTAAAAAGAAATTAAGCCCCTATTTTTTTTTTTGCACTCAATTGCAAAAATGTATCAAAAAGGCCATTTGACCATAAACTTTAACAGTTGACCGTCAAAGTTAACTGCCCTTAATTTTTTTAGTTAAAGCCACCTGTGTCACAATCATTATGTCACATGTGACAAAAAATTATAAAAATAAAAATAAATAAAAATTATTAAAATTGTTAAAATTTAATAAAATATAAAATATTTAAAATTTACTAAAAAATAGAAATATATAATTGTAAAATTTTATAAAAATCATAAAAAAATTATAAAATGCATAAAAAAGGCCTTTTAACCATAAACTTTAACTGTTGACCGTTAAAGTTAACGATCCCCAGTTTTTTTTTAGTTAAAGCCATCACATGTTGCAACATAGTAGGAAATGTGGCAAAAAATGATAAAAAATAAAAATCAATAAAAGTTATAGAAAAATTATAAATGCTTTATTTGGTATGATAATTTTTATAATTCTTTTACGAATTTTATATTTCTTTATATTTTTCTTACAACTTTATAAAAAATTATATATTTTTTTCTATATATTTTATAATTTTTTACGATTTTTATAATCTTTTTCTAATTTTTAATAAAAATTAAATGTTTATTATATTCTTTTATTAAAATTTAATAATTTTTATAATTTTTATAACTTTTATTGATTTTTATTTTTTATCATTTTTTGTCACATATTACGCCGTGGTTGTAACACGCAGTGACTTTAACTAATAAAAAATTAGGGGCAATTAGTTTCAACGACCAACCGTTAAAGTTAACGGTCAAATGGCCTTTTTGATGCATTTTTACAATTGAGTGCAAAAAGAAAAACAAAGGTTTAATTGCTTTTTAAAAAAGTTTGAGAACCTTTTTTTACATATTTTAACAGTTTAAGTATCGAATTGAGTAAAAAAAAACAAGTAGTGACTTAATTACTTTTTTGAAAAAGTTTGAGGGCTTTTTTATACATTTTAAAAGTTTAAGTATTCAACAGAATTTTTTTTAAAAAAAATTAAAAATTTTTACACCTTTAATTTTTTAAAAAAATCCAAATATGATAAGAGTAAATACCATCTGCCTTTATTATTAAATCAAACCTTGGTTGAACATAACTGAAAACTACATAATCAACTACCAATTATGGAAAACCTAAAGTAGAAGGTCCACGTCGCAACTTCCATTATGGGGAAAGTAAATAGTCCATCAGCAGGGGGCCCACACATTATATGGTTACCGCTAAAATGACTCTCATATTCTCTACCTTCTAGAAACCTTCATTGTTCTTCAACTTATTTTTAATATTAGCCCATTTGTAAATGCTTGTAGACCACGTAAGGCCTGCCCTCATGCTTGCCTAACCCTACACTGCCCCGCCTGCACTCAACATCCTCTTTTACCTTCATTTTTATTGGGTTAAAATATGTCCTTGTATAATATTATTAATTTTTTTAGTGTAATATTTTGAAATAAAAACAAAGATGTACTTAATAGCAATGTAACTAGAAAATTGGTGCCGTAATGAACCTCAATTTAATAAAATAATTTTATTAGTATCAACAATTAGACATAAATTTTGAAATTTAAAAAGTAAAGAGACTAAATCCTTAGAAATAAGACTAAAATGACTACATTTCAAATTTAAAAAGAATACCGAGACTTATGATATATTTTAACTTATTATTATTATTAATAAAAATAAAAGATGTCATTTTATTAATAGATTTAAATAATTGAAATAAAAAGAAAATTCATAAACAAAATATACATACAAGTATTAATAAGGACAAAATAGTGATTTAATTAATATAAAGAGAGTATCTAATTTTAAATCCACATTTCTTTCATTTTATAAAAAAATTATACATGGTTCAAAAAAAAATTATAATTTTTTTATATTTTGATTTCTTTTTTACGATAAGCTAATTAATCTCTAATTAGTTAGCTTCAGCTGCAAGCAAAGTATCGTATTTGATAATTCTATGTTCAAATAAGAGAATAATAATTTATTTTTTAAAGTAATAATTTGCTTCAATATAATAAAAATGGAAAATGGAAAATTTAACAAATTTGGATTTAATTTATATATTTTTATTTCTAGAAATTTAGTTTTTCTAATTTTTAGATGTCGAAATTTTAAGTCCAACTGTTAATTTATCAAGTTCATTACAACGTAAATTTTTAGTTATATTTCTATCAAGGGAGGATTCTTTTTATATTTCAAAATGTCATACAAATCAATTTAACAAAAAAAATAACCGTATTAATAATTAGACTTGAATTTAGAAATCCAAAAAGTAGAGAAATTAAATTTCAGAAAATAAAGATATGAGGACTAAATTCCAAATTTGTGAAGAATAGAGGGACCTATGACATATTTTAACCTTTTTCAGTATTTTAAGGTAAGACTTCACCATTTGCTAGTTGTCCACACGCGTTTACTTTGTCTTTTCTTCATCTTTTCCAGAACGCGCAGACTTGAGCAGAAGCTTAATCGAAAAAAAGAAAACATTTTTAATCATTTACATTCCAAGATTTGTGAGTTGAATCTCATTCCTTTCTATATTATTCCTAAATCAAATAATGCTGTTTTCCGTGAAACATTCATTAAGTTATTACAGCTTAATATAATATAATACTCATAATTTCAACTCGATAACTTTGATATAAAAGTTTTTTTAAATTTAATTCATATTTGAATTTAGAAATTATGAGTCAACTTAATTTTTTTTATCGAATTTGACTAACATTGTCAATCAATATTTATTTTCAAAATTTAAATAAATTAAAACTTTAACAAATTTTATTTTTTATGCATTCTAAATATTTTTTAGTAATTTTATGTTTTTATAATTTCAAAAATAAAAATAAACTCATGTATTTTATAAAAATTTCAGGTTTTTTTTTCTCTCATTTATATATATTTACAAATTTTGGTTTTGATTTTTTTATTTCACATGCACAATAAACCTTGAATCAGGACAACTATTTGTCTTGATTCACTATGAACATGTATTTCTCTAGTAATTTTATATTTTTTATAATTTCAATTTTATAATATAAAAATATTTTTAAAATAAGTTCCAATTTTATCACTTAAATTATTTATAATCATTTTAAGATCTGGAATTTACTTTAAATTTATTACTTAGTAATAAAAATTATTTTGAATGATTTATGATCATTATTATTTTTAAAATCTAGAATAAAAATTAAATTTATTTTAAAATTATTATTTAATTATTTAAATTTATTTTAAATTTGTAATTTATTTTTAAAAATATTTTATATTATTTTTAAAAATTATCAATGAATATATAAAATTACTAGAGAAATACACATTTAAACAAGAAAATTTCTAAAAATTTTAAAAAAATTAAAACACTAAAAATTTTCTAAAATAAAGAAGCTCATTTATTTAAAAAATATATTCTTATTTTCGAAATTATAAAAATATAAAATTACTAAAAAATATTTAAAATGAACCTGGACAAATGATTGTCCCCACTTACAAATGAAATCGGACAACCTTTTGTGAATGTTCATTATGCATGCAAAAGAAAAAAATTAAAAAAAAATTTCCTATTTTTTTAATTTAAAAAAAATAATTTTTTTTAACTTGTGACGTGTTAACATTTTATTAGTTGTTAGCTCGAAATCTAACTGTGTTAGTAAGATACCAATAAAAAATAATTTAAGTACCAAATAAATAAAGTTGCCAAATTCAAGTACATCTGTATATATTAACCCCTTTTTTTTCTTTCCTCTAACCCAAAAGTTTTATTTGATAAGATCAAAAGAAAATAAAAAAATTGAAAATAAATAATAATTTCTTTACTTTCCTAATTTGATATAATTGAAAAATAAGATGAATTTTTTAAAATAAAAATGATTAATTTTGAACCCATAACTTACATCTATTTCATTTTCTCTTTCCTTATCCTTCTAATTTGAAATCATTTGTTTTATTTCAAAAAGTTTCTTTTCTTTTCTTTATTAAGAAGTTATAAATATAATTACAGTCACAAATAGTACATAACTATATAACCATAATTAAAATCAAATTATTGCAATGCACTAATAGAGTGCAAACTAAAATATGCTTGAACTTAAACTTAGAATATATTTAGATTAGATTCATACTTGATGTGATTTAAAATAAAATCTAGGGAGAATCCCCACATAATTTACACAAGATGAAACTTAAACACAAGATTTCAAGTTCATATGGCCTTAACTTATCATTAAGTCAATGCCTCATTGGCAAACTCTTGTTTTCTATTCGTATTGTTTTTTATATGTAAAATTTTTTACACACATGGATAGCTTTAAAAGTATTCTATGAAACTATGTCATTTAAGTTAAACCCTTTTATGTTTAAGGCAATTAGTTAGAAAAATTGTGTTTTCCTAATGGATACACTACCATTAGTCACTCTAAATATGTGTCATTCTTATTTTGGTCACCCTAAAATAAAAATTGATCAAATTGGTCACTTCACCGTTAAATGCTAATGGAAGAGTAACAGTGCATTTCTACATTTGTTGTAACACTCCTAACTCGTATCTGTCACCGAAACAGGGTTACGGAGCATTACTGAAATAAACAGATCAAATACAGACATTTCATAATATTTAACATTCATCTCAAATATTATTTATAAAGTCCATTATATGAACCCTCGAGGCCCAAAACATACATTAGAAACAAGACGGGACTAAACCAGGTACTCAGAAAATTTTTCACAAAATCTCAAAATTTTTCTAAGGTGCAGGGGAAACACACCCGTGTGGTAAGGCCGTATGGCTCACACGGCCATGTGACACGCCCGTGTCTCAGGCTGTGTGGGCATTCGAAATGGGGCACACGGCCGTGTCCCAACCCGTGTCTGTACCCGTGTAACTCTCTGACTTGAGTCACATGGCCAAGCCACACGCCCGTATGCTAGGCCGTGTGATAAATCCTGAGCATTCTATTTTAAATTTTAAAGATGCAGGGGACACATGACCAATTCTCATGCCCATGGGCTAAGCCGTGTATCACACACAGCTGAGACACACACCTGTAACTTTGCCCATGTGGACAAAAAAGGGCTATTTCCAAGCCATATTTCTAACCCAAATTTGCCTTCCACCTATATTAACACTTTAACTGATTCACAAACCAATTCAAGATAATTAATTCAAGCCAAAGTTAAGTTTTAAACATGTCATATTACCATATACTATCTCAAATCAATCATCAATATACCTATATGTTTTTCATCTATCAACAACACTCACATTGAACATTATATTGCCTCTTATATATACATCAAAATATGTCCAACATAAGCTATTCCAATAGCTCCTTACAACAAAATGCTATTAGGCCAATATTAGCCAATTTACCTTATACATGCCATTATAATAAAAAATTAGTTTTCTAAATGTACCGAAATGGGCCAATGGATAGTGTGATGTGTCTCCGACCAGATCCAACCTTAATGAGCTTTCGAGCTACTATAAAACAAAGAAAATAAAACAGAGTAAGCAATTAGTGCTTAGTAAATTCGTATAACAGGAAATAAACTTACCATTCCTTTACATTTAAGGTAAGCATACAAAATGCATCCAAGCAATTTGGCTAATACCTCCGAAACACACAACTTCATCAACATGTTAGTCATATATTTCATGTGAATACCAAGAATCAGTAATGAGCTCATCAATATCAAATTTCCATGTATTTCATGTATATACATGTAACATTTCACCTTGAATTCATTAATTTTCTCATATTAGGATTTTGCCCGTTGAATCATTTAAAATATCTATAGATACTCGGGTGTACACATGAAGTGTACAAATCTGAAATATGTCAATTCATATTCGAGGGTGCTCATTGAAGCATATAATCGGGAAGCCCTCTCAAGAGCCATATAACAAGAAGCTTATCCAGGTTGTATTACAGGAAGATCATAAGAGCCATAATTGGGAAGCTCATGCGAGCCAATAATAGGTAGCTCTGAAGAGCTATTAACGAGAAGCTCCGGATAACCATATATCGGAAAGTTCAAGCGAGCCATATCGGGAAGCTCTAGAGAGCCATTAATCAGGAAACTCACAAAGAGCCTTTAATCAGGAAGCTTACGAATAGCAATATATCAGGACGCTCATAAGAGCTGTGGTGTGCCCACAACACATGCAGGATCATGACCAATCGGAATGCTCCGAAGAGCTATTATCGAGAAGCTAGCAAGAACCATATAACGGAAAACTCGCAAGAACCATATAACGAGAAGCTTGAGAGGGCTATTAACAGGATGCTCTTTCGAGCTATGGTGTGTCTGCAATATATGCAGGACCACAACCAATACGGGAACCCTATATCCATTGAATTTCATTTATTCAAACATGACTTAATACTTATCGATCATTTTTGGATATGTAATTAATTTCATACATGACAATTAAACAATTCACATACACAAAATTCAATTCAAACATATAAATATACAATTTAGTTACACGAACTTACCTCGACAATGTTTGTGAACTTGTATGCTACTAATCTGTTACTTTTTCTTTACCTCGATCTAGCTCCGTATTTGATCTATAAGATCTATACGAGTAAATTTAGCTCAATTTAATACAATTCATATTCAATTCAATTCAATTCACATCTTAGGAAAAATTACCATTTTGCCACTATACTTTTAATTAATGACGATTTCGTCCCTAGGCTTCGAAAATAAAATTCATGCAATTTAATCCTTATTCCAAGCCTAACCGATTTTTACATGTAACATTTACAACCCAAGTAATTCATAAAATTTAGAACTTTTTCATAAATTTCACATCTTTTCAATTTAGTCCTAAATCACAATTTCATCAAAATTCTCTTTACAAAAGTTGTTTATTTATCAACAACCTTTCATTTTCTACCATAAATTTCATAATTCATGCAAATTCATCCATGGAAAAACCCTAGTACTTTGATAAATTTACAAATAAATCTCCGAGATAGCTAGATTAAGCTATTATGATCTCGAAAACATAAAAATCATTAAAAATGAGACTAAAATTCTTACCCAATTAAGCCAAATAAGCTTGCTTGAGTTCTCTTCTCTTAGCTAGGGTTTCCATAAAAAAAATTTGGGAAAGATGATGAAAAAGATGATATTTTATTATTTAATTAAGTTATCATCTTTTATTATTTCAACTTTCCAATTTAATCCTTTTCTTTATCAAATTTTCCATGGGCGAATCATCATACTTATCTACTAACTCCTCTTAATGGTCTATTTTCCATATAAAGACCTCCAATTTTGAATTCCATAGCTATTTGATCCTTTTAGCTACTAGAATTTAACTTTTACATTTTATGCAATTTGATCCTTTTATCAATTAATCATGTAATCGGTAAAATTTTCTTAACGAAATTTTTATACGATATTCCTATCATAATGCAGACCATAAAATAATATTAAAATAAATTTTCTTTCGGAATCGAATTTGTGGTCCCGAAACCAATATTCCAATTTCACTGAAAACGGGCTCCTTCTTAAAGAATTTTCATCCTCGAAAATCTTACCAGTAAATAGATTCGGATATTGCTTTCTCATTGTTTCTTCTGGTTCCCAAGTAGCTTCTTCTTTTTCGTGTCATTGCTAGAGAACTTTCACTAAAGCTACCTTTTTATTTCTCAATGCTTTTACTTCACGTGCCAGAATTTTGATTGGTTCCTCACTGTAAGTCATGTCAGACTGAATCTCAACCTTTGTCGGGGAGATAACATGTGAAGGATCTGATCGATATCACCGTGACATAGACACATGAAAGATATTGTGAATCCTTTCAAGCTCTAGCGGTAGGGCCAATCGGTACGCAACAGGTCCAATTCTTTCAAAAACCTCATACGGTCCAATAAACCGCAGACTCAATTTTCCTTTACGACCAAACCGAAGAAATTTCTTCCAAGGTGAAACTTTCAAGAATACCTTATCACCAATTTGGAATTTTATTTCTTTTCGTTTAAGATTCGCATAAGATTTCTGACGATTAGAAGCTGCCTTTAAACTGTCTCGGATCACCTTTACTTTCTCTTCAGTTTCACGGATCAAATCAACTCCATGTATCTTTTTCTCACTGAGCTCAGTCCAATACAATGGAGTTCTACATTTACGACCATACAGAGCCTCATACGGTGCCATCTTAATACTTGACTGATAACTGTTATTATATGCAAATTCAAGTAATGACAGATATTTTTCCCAATTACCTTCGAATTCTAAAACACAACACCGAAGCATATCTTCAAGAATCTGAATCACACGCTCGGACTGACCATCAGTCTGTGGATTAAATGCAGTACTGAAATCCAATTGTGTACCCAGGGCCTCTTGTCATTTGTTCCAGAATCGAGATGTGAACCGAGGATCTTTATCGGAAATAATGGAGTCCAGCACTCCATATAATCTAACAATATCAGAAATATATAATTCAACCAATCTATCCAGGGAAAAATCCATACATACCGGATTAAAATGTACAGACTTCGTTAAACAGTCGACGATTACCCAAATGACATCTTTGTTTTTCGGTGATAGGGGTAATCCTGATACAAAATTCGTGGTAACTCTTTCCCATTTCCATTCCGGTATCGTGACTAGTTGTAATAATCCCGAATGTACCTGATGTTCAGCTTTAACTTGCTGACATATCAAACATTTAGATACGAATTCAAAAATGTCACGTTTCATTCCCGGCCACTAGTACATCTATTTCAAATCATTGTACATTTTATTACTCCCCGGATGAACAAACATAGTACCATTATGAGCTTCGTGAAAAATCTTCTGTACAAGCTCTGAATTTCTCGGTACACATACTTTGCCTCTGTACAACAGGCAATCATCGGATTCAATCTGAAATTCTGAATCGAAAGTCGATTCACACTGTACCCGTTTAACTTGTAAATCATTATCACTTTTTTGAGCTTCATAGATCTGCTGTAAAAATGTCAGCTTAGCTTTTAACTCAGTTAAGATTGAACCATCATCTGATAGTGATAATCGGGTATTCATTGCTCGTAAATCAAATAAATATTTTCTACTCAAAACATCTGCAACCACATTTGCTTTTCCCAGATGATAATCAATTACCAAATCATAATCTTTTAACAGTGCAAGCCATCTCCATTGTCTCAAATTCAAATCTTTTTACGACATCAGATACTTTAAACTTTTATGATCGGTGAATATATGACACTTTTCACCGAACAAATAGTGTCACCAAATTTTTAGTGCAAAGACAATAGCTGCCAATTCTAAATCATGTATCGGGTAATTCTTTTCATGTGGTTTAAGCTGTCTAGAAACATAGGCTATTACTTTACCTTCATGCATCAAAACACAGCCTAAACCATTCAATGACGCATCACTGTATATTACAAATTCCTTACCTAATTCAGGTTGAACCAGAACTAGTGCTTCAGTCAATAGGGCTTTCAACCGATCAAAGCTTTGCTGGCATTTATCAGACCATTCAAAATTCACATATTTCTGTAATAGCCATGTCATTGACAAAGCTACCATCGAAAACCCTTGTACAAATCTTTGATAACAACCCGCTAATCCTAGAAAACTTCTGACTTTAGACACATTTTTCAGTGGTTTCCGGTTAACAATTGCTGAAATTTAATTCGAATTCACTCTAATGCCCTCAGCAGACACTATATGTCCTAGAAAACCAACTTCACAAAGCCAGAATTTACATTTACTGAATTTAGCATACAGCTGTTTCTCACGCAAAGTTTGCAAAACAATTCTCAAATGATCAGCATGTTCCTTTTTATCTTGGGAATATACCAGAATATCATCAATGAATACAACAACAAATCTGTCCAGATATGGTCTAAAGATTCTATTCATTAAATACATAAATACTGCAGGTGCATTAGTTAAACCAAACGACATCACAAGGAATTCATAATGTCCGTACCAGGTTCTGAATGTTGTTTTTGGTACATCCGAGTCTTTCACTTGTAACTGATAGTAGCCAGAACAGAGATCTATATTCGAAAATACTGTAGCACATTTCAACTAGTCAAACAAGTCATCAATGTGAGGTAGTGGATACTTATTCTTAATTGTAACTTTATTGAGCTGTCTGTAATCAATACACAATCTCAGAGATCCATCTTTCTTCTTAACAAACAGAACTGACGCACCCCAAGGTAAAGAACTAGGTTGAAGAAAACCTCTATCAGTTAGTTCTTGCAACTGTGTCTTCAACTCTTTTAATTTTGTAGGGGCCATTCTATATGGTGCTATAGATATCAATGTTGTCCTCGAAATAAGATCTATAGAAAATTCCACTCTTTAACTGATGGTAATCTGAGTAATTCTTTCAAAAACACATCTGGATACTCACAAACTACTGACACTAATTTAATCTTGGATTCAGACACTATAGTATCCAATACATAGGCAAGATAAGCATCATAACCGTTTCTGACATATTTTTGTACTGACATGGCTGATATCACATTAGACAACCCATTCAAATTATCAGATTCAATATAGATCATTTCATCATTCTGGTATTTCAACAAAACATAGTTTTGTTTGCTATTACTACGGCATCATGTTGAGTTAACCAGTTCATACCCAGAATTACATCAAACTCATCAAACAGTAATAACATCAAATCGACCGAAAAATAGAAACCCCGCATCATTAACGGACAGTTCTTACAAATTTTATCCACCATCACATACTGACCTAGGGGGTTTGATACTTTAACCACAAATTCAGTGGACTCGACAGGTAAATTTTTAATAGACACTAAATTTTTGCAAATATATGAATGAGTTAAACTGGGATCAATTAAAACAATTATATCAGTATTAGGAAGAGAAAAAGTACCAGTAAAAACATGGGTGCAGAGGCATCCTTACGTGCACGAATAGCATATGTCTTTGCCGGTGCTCGTACTTCAGGTTTAATAGTTTAATCTTTTATAGTACCTCGACTACTACTGAGATTGTCGGGGTTACAAGGTGGTCTACCTCTTGTAGCAGAGTTACTCGGCTTTGAAGTTTGTACAGTATCTTTCTTAGACTTTTTCGGGCAATCTCTGAGATAGTGGTCAAAAGAACCACATCTAAAACATGCTCCACTTCTCATACGGCTCTCATGAAAATGGAATTTATTACAGTGTTTACACTTGGGTTTGGTGTTTCTGACATTGCCTGCACTTGCTAGAGATGTAGCGTAAGATCTTGAACTAGAACGTGGAATACTTCTATCTCTCCCAGAGTACCCCATAAAGGTGGTAAAACGGTTAAAATTTTTCTTTGATTTCTTTGAAGCTGACTGTTGTGACTTTTCCATAAATCTTTTACTCAAAGTTCTGGCTTCCATCTCAGCCTGTTTTTTTCTTTACACAGCTCTTCAGTTTTATGAGCTCGACCGACTAGTACAACAAATTCTTTTAATTCAAGAATCCCAACTAATAACTTGATATCTTCATTTAAACCCTCTTCAAACCGCTTGCACATTACGATTTCAGTCGGGACACATTCTCTAGCATATTTTCTTAGTTGAACAAATTATCTTTCATATTCAGATATTTTCAAATTCCTTTGTTTAAGTTTTAAAAATTCCTTCCATTTTTGATTCAGGAATCTCTGACTGATATACTTCTTTTTTAATTTAGTTTGGAAAAATTCCCAAGTGACCATCTCCTTCGATACAACAGAAATCAATGTATTCCACCATTGGTAACCAGAATCTTTTAGCAGTGATACAACACATTTTAGACATTCAGTTGGTGTACAAGACAATTTATCCAGAACCCTGATAGTATTTTCTAACCAGAACTTAGCTCTTTCAGGATTATCTTCGGTTGTAGCTCTGAATTCTTCAGCCCCATACTTGCAGATTTTATCAACATGAGACTTACCAGCTCTAACAAGTTCTGTACCTTGAGGCATATCGGGAACCAATTGAAAAACAGGAGAGGGAGGTTATTCTACAGCCGGATTTGTTCTTACAAATTCTGTAAACCATTCGTTCATCATTTGAAAGAAGGCTTCTTTAGCCTCTCCTCCTCGGTCCTCAGATACAGGCCTTCTACTACTCGAAGCTGCTCTTTGAACTGAAGCTTGAGCATTGCTCTCAGCTTATTCGGATACAGCTCGGTTGGACGACATTACTATATGAAAAACATGTTTAAAATGGTCAGGAGTATCACACTATCACATGTTATATAATGGCAAGTATAGGTAGACTCGTACTTGCTACGTTAGTTTGAGAATCGGCTAAATCGTAGCTCTGATACCAATAAATGTAACACTCTTAACTCGTATTTGTCGCCAGAATAGGGTTACAGAGCATTATCAAAATAAACAGATCAAATACAAATATTTCATAATATTTATCATTCATGTCAGATATTACTTATAAAGTCCCTTATATGAACCATCGAGGCCTAAAACATACGTTAGAAACAAGACGAGACTAAACCGGGTACTTAGAAAATTTTTTGCAAAATCTTAAAATTTTTCTAAGGTGTAGGGGACACACACCCGTGTGGTCAGGCCGTGTGGGCATTCGAAATAGGGCACACGTTCGTGTCCCTACCCATGTTTGTACCCATGTAACTCTCTGACTTAAGTCACACAGCCAAGTCACACACCCGTGTGTTAAGCCATGTGTAAGTGCAGGGGTTACACAACCAAGCCACACGCTCGTATGTCAGGTCGTGTGATAAATCCGGAGCATTCTGTTTTAAATTTTAAAGATGCAGGGGACACACGACCAATTCTAATAACCGTGGGCTAACACACGGCTGAGACACACGCCCGTGTGAACAAAATAGGGTTATTTCTAAGCCATATTTCTCACCCAAATTTTTCTTCCACCTATATTAACACTTTAACTCATTCACAAACCAATTCAAGACAATTAATTCAAGCCAAAGTTAAGTTTTAAACATGTCATATTACCATATACTATCTCAAATCAATCATCAATATACCTATATGTTTTTCATCTATCAACAACACTCACATTGAACATTATATTGCCTCTTATATATACATCAAAATATGTCCAACATAAGCTATTCCAATAGCTCCTTACAACAAAATGCTATTAAGCCAATATTAGCCAATTTACCTTATACATGCCATTATAATAAAAAATTAGTTTTCTAAATGTACCGAAATGGGCAAATGGATAGTGTGATGTGTCTCCGACCAGATCCAACCTTAATGAGCTTTCGAGCTACTATAAAACAAAGAAAATAAAACAGAGTAAGCAATTAGTGCTTAGTAAATTCGTATAACAGGAAATAAACTTACCATTCCTTTACATTTAAGGTAAGCATACAAAATGCATCCAAGCAATTTGGCTAATACCTCCGAAACACACAACTTCATCAACATGTTAGTCATATATTTCATGTGAATACCAAGAATCAGTAATGAGCTCATCAATATCAAATTTCCATGTATTTCATGTATATACATGTAACATTTCACCTTGAATTCATTAATTTTCTCATATTAGGATTTTGCCCGTTGAATCATTTAAAATATCGATAGATACTCGGGTGTACACATGAAGTGTACAAATCTGAAATATGTCAATTCATATTCGAGGGTGCTCATTGAAGCATATAATCGGGAAGCCCTCTCAAGAGCCATATAACAAGAAGCTTATCCAGGTTGTATTACAGGAAGATCATAAGAGCCATAATTGGGAAGCTCATGCGAGCCAATAATAGGTAGCTCTGAAGAGCTATTAACGAGAAGCTCCGGATAACCATATATCGGAAAGTTCAAGCGAGCCATATCGGGAAGCTCTAGAGAGCCATTAATCAGGAAACTCACAAAGAGCCTTTAATCAGGAAGCTTACGAATAGCAATATATCGGGACGCTCATAAGAGCTGTGGTGTGCCCACAACACATGCAGGATCATGACCAATCGGAATGCTCCGAAGAGCTATTATCGAGAAGCTAGCAAGAACCATATAACGAAAAACTCGCAAGAACCATATATCGAGAAGCTTGAGAGGGCTATTAACAGGATGCTCTTTCGAGCTATGGTGTGTCTGCAATATATGCAGGACCACAACCAATACGGGAACCCTATATCCATTGAATTTCATTTATTCAAACATGACTTAATACTTATCGATCATTTTTGGATATGTAATTAATTTCATACATGACAATTAAACAATTCACATACACAAAATTCAATTCAAACATATAAATATACAATTTAGTTACACGAACTTACCTCGACAATGTTTGTGAACTTGTATGCTACTAATCTGTTACTTTTTCTTTACCTCGATCTAGCTCCGTATTTGATCTATCAGATCTATACGAGTAAATTTAGCTCAATTTAATACAATTCATATTCAATTCAATTCAATTCACATCTTAGGAAAAATTACCATTTTGCCACTATACTTTTAATTAATGACGATTTCGTCCCTAGGCTTCGAAAATAAAATTCATGCAATTTAATCCTTATTCCAAGCCTAACCGATTTTTACATGTAACATTTACAACCCAAGTAATTCATAAAATTTAGAACTTTTTCATAAATTTCACATCTTTTCAATTTAGTCCTAAATCACAATTTCATCAAAATTCTCTTTACAAAAGTTGTTTATTTATCAACAACCTTTCATTTTCTACCATAAATTTCATAATTCATGCAAATTCATCCATGGAAAAACCCTAGTACTTTGATTAATTTACAAATAAATCTCCGAGATAGCTAGATTAAGCTATTATGATCTCGAAAACATAAAAATCATTAAAAATGAGACTAAAATTCTTACCCAATTAAGCCAAATAAGCTTGCTTGAGTTCTCTTCTCTTAGCTAGGGTTTCCATAAAAAAATTTGGGAAAGATGATGAAAAAGATGATATTTTATTATTTAATTAAGTTATCATCTTTTATTATTTCAACTTTCCAATTTAATCCTTTTCTTTATCAAATTTTCCATGGGTGAATCATCATACTTATCTACTAACTCCTCTTAATGGTCTATTTTCCATATAAAGACCTCCAATTTTGAATTCCATAGCTATTTGATCCTTTTAGCTACTAGAATTTAACTTTTACATTTTATGCAATTTGATCCTTTTATCAATTAATCATGTAATCGGTAAAATTTTCTTAACGAAATTTTTATACGATATTCCTATCATAATGCAGACCATAAAATAATATTAAAATAAATTTTCTTTCGGAATCGAATTTGTGGTCCCGAAACCAATATTCCAATTTCACTGAAAACGGGCTCCCTCTTAAAGAATTTTCATCCTCGAAAATCTTACCAGTAAATAGATTCGGATATTGCTTTCTCATTGTTTCTTCTGGTTCCCAAGTAGCTTCTTCTTTTTCGTGTCATTGCTAGAGAACTTTCACTAAAGCTACCTTTTTATTTCTCAATGCTTTTACTTCACGTGCCAGAATTTTGATTGGTTCCTCACTGTAAGTCATGTCAGACTGAATCTCAACCTTTGTCGGGGAGATAACATGTGAAGGATCTGATCGATATCACCGTGACATAGACACATGAAAGATATTGTGAATCCTTTCAAGCTCTAGCGGTAGGGCCAATCGGTACGCAACAGGTCCAATTCTTTCAAAAACCTCATACGGTCCAATAAACCGCAGACTCAATTTTCCTTTACGACCAAACCGAAGAAATTTCTTCCAAGGTGAAACTTTCAAGAATACCTTATCACCAATTTGGAATTTTATTTCTTTTTGTTTAAGATTCGCATAAGATTTCTGACGATTAGAAGCTGCCTTTAAACTGTCTCGGATCACCTTTACTTTCTCTTCAGTTTCACGGATCAAATCAACTCCATGTATCTTTTTCTCACTGAGCTCAGTCCAATACAATGGAGTTCTACATTTACAACCATACAGAGCCTCATACGGTGCCATCTTAATACTTGACTGATAACTGTTATTATATGCAAATTCAAGTAATGACAGATATTTTTCCCAATTACCTTCGAATTCTAAAACACAACACCGAAGCATATCTTCAAGAATCTGAATCACACGCTCGGACTGACCATCAGTCTGTGGATTAAATGCAGTACTGAAATCCAATTGTGTACCCAGGGCCTCTTGTCATTTGTTCCAGAATCGAGATGTGAACCGAGGATCTTTATCGGAAATAATGGAGTCCAGCACTCCATATAATCTAACAATATCAGAAATATATAATTCAACCAATCTATCCAGGGAAAAATCCATACATACCGGATTAAAATGTATAGACTTCGTTAAACAGTCGACGATTACCCAAATGACATCTTTGTTTTTCGGTGATAGGGGTAATCCTGATACAAAATTCGTGGTAACTCTTTCCCATTTCCATTCCGGTATCGTGACTAGTTGTAATAATCCCGAAGGTACCTGATGTTCAGCTTCAACTTGCTGACATATCAAACATTTAGATACGAATTCAAAAATGTCACGTTTCATTCCCGGCCACTAGTACATCTATTTCAAATCATTGTACATTTTATTACTCCCCGGATGAACAAACATAGTACCATTATGAGCTTCGTGAAAAATCTTCTGTACAAGCTCTGAATTTCTCGGTACACATACTTTGCCTCTGTACAACAGGCAATCATCGGATTCAATCTGAAATTCTGAATCGAAAGTCGATTCACACTGTACCCGTTTAACTTGTAAATCATTATCACTTTTTTGAGCTTCATAGATCTGCTGTAAAAATGTCGGCTTAGCTTTTAACTCAGTTAAGATTGAACCATCATCTGATAGTGATAATCGGGTATTCATTGCTCGTAAATCAAATAAAGATTTTCTACTCAAAACATCTGCAACCACATTTGCTTTTCCCAGATGATAATCAATTACCAAATCATAATCTTTTAACAGTGCAAGCCATCTCCATTGTCTCAAATTCAAATCTTTTTACGACATCAGATACTTTAAACTTTTATGATCGGTGAATATATGACACTTTTCATCGAACAAATAGTGTCACCAAATTTTTAGTGCAAAGACAATAGCTGCCAATTCTAAATCATGTATCGGGTAATTCTTTTCATGTGGTTTAAGCTGTCTAGAAACATAGGCTATTACTTTACCTTCATGCATCAAAACACAGCCTAAACCATTCAATGACGCATCACTGTATATTACAAATTCCTTACCTAATTCAGGTTGAACCAGAACTAGTGCTTCAGTCAATAGGGCTTTCAATCGATCAAAGCTTTGCTGGCATTTATCAGACCATTCAAAATTCACATATTTCTGTAATAGCCATGTCATTGACAAAGCTACCATCGAAAACCCTTGTACAAATCTTTGATAACAACCCGCTAATCCTAGAAAACTTCTGACTTTAGACACATTTTTCAGTGGTTTCCGGTTAACAATTGCTGAAATTTAATTCGAATTCACTCTAATGCCCTCAGCAGACACTATATGTCCTAGAAAACCAACTTCACAAAGCCAGAATTTACATTTACTGAATTTAGCATACAGCTGTTTCTCACGCAAAGTTTGCAAAACAATTCTTAAATGATCAGCATGTTCCTTTTTATCTTGGGAATATACCAGAATATCATCAATGAATACAACAACAAATCTGTCCAGATATGGTCTAAAGATTCTATTCATTAAATACATAAATACTGCAGGTGCATTAGTTAAACCAAACGACATCACAAGGAATTCATAATGTCCGTACCAGGTTCTGAATGTTGTTTTTGGTACATCCGAGTCTTTCACTTGTAACTGATAGTAGCCAGAACAGAGATCTATATTCGAAAATACTGTAGCACATTTCAACTAGTCAAACAAGTCATCAATGTGAGGTAGTGGATACTTATTCTTAATTGTGACCTTATTGAGCTGTCTGTAATCAATACACAATCTCAGAGATCCATCTTTCTTCTTAACAAACAGAACTGAAGCACCCCAAGGTAAAGAACTAGGTTGAAGAAAACCTCTATCAGTTAGTTCTTGCAACTGTGTCTTCAACTCTTTTAATTTTGTAGGGGCCATTCTGTATGGTGCTATAGATATCAATGTTGTCCTCGAAATAAGATCTATAGAAAATTCCACTCTTTAACTGATGGTAATCTGAGTAATTCTTTCAAAAACACATCTGGATACTCACAAACTACTGACACTAATTTAATCTTGGATTCAGACACTATAGTATCCAATACATAGGCAAGATAAGCATCATAACCGTTTCTGACATATTTTTGTACTGACATGGCTGATATCACATTAGACAACCCATTCAAATTATCAGATTCAATATAGATCATTTCATCATTCTGGTATTTCAACAAAACATAGTTTTGTTTGCTATTACTACGGCATCATGTTGAGTTAACCAGTTCATACCCAAAATTACATCAAACTCATCAAACAGTAATAACATCAAATCGACCGAAAAATAGAAACCCCGCATCATTAACGGACAGTTCTTACAAATTTTATCCACCATCACATACTGACCTAGGGGGTTTGATACTTTAACCACAAATTCAGTGGACTCGACAGGTAAATTTTTAATAGACACTAAATTTTTGCAAATATATGAATGAGTTAAACTGGGATCAATTAAAACAATTATATCAGTATTAGGAAGAGAAAAAGTACCAGTAAAAACATGGGTGCAGAGGCATCCTCACGTGCACGAATAGCATATGTCTTTGCCGGTGCTCGTACTTCAGGTTTAATCTTTTATAGTACCTCGACTACTACTGAGATTGTCGGGGTTACAAGGTGGTCTACCTCTTGTAGCAGAGTTACTCGGCTTTGAAGTTTGTACAGTATCTTTCTTAGACTTTTTCGGGCAATCTCTGAGATAGTGGTCAAAAGAACCACATCTAAAACATGCTCCACTTCTCATACGGCTCTCATGAAAATGGAATTTATTACAGTGTTTACACTTGGGTTTGGTGTTTCTGACATTGCCTGCACTTGCTAGAGATGTAGCGTAAGATCTTGAACTAGAACGTGGAATACTTCTATCTCTCCCAGAGTACCCCATAAAGGTGGTAAAACGGTTAAAATTTTTCTTTGATTTCTTTGAAGCTGACTGTTGTGACTTTTCCATAAATCTTTTACTCAAAGTTCTGGCTTCCATCTCAGCCTGTTTTTTTTCTTTACACAGCTCTTCAGTTTTATGAGCTCGACCGACTAGTACAACAAATTCTTTTAATTCAAGAATCCCAACTAATAACTTGATATCTTCATTTAAACCCTCTTCAAATCACTTGCACATTACGATTTCAGTCGGGACACATTCTCTAGCATATTTTCTTAGTCGAACAAATTATCTTTCATATTCAGATATTTTCAAATTCCTTTGTTTAAGTTCTAAAAATTCCTTCCATTTTTGATTCAGGAATCTCTGACTGATATACTTCTTTTTTAATTTAGTTTGGAAAAATTCCCAAGTGACCATCTCCTTCGATACAACAGAAATCAATGTATTCCACCATTGGTAACCCGAATCTTTTAGCAGTGATACAACACATTTTAGACATTCAGTTGGTGTACAAGACAATTTATCCAGAACCCTGATAGTATTTTCTAACCAGAACTTAGCTCTTTCAGGATCATCTTCGGTTGTAGCTCTGAATTCTTCAGCCCCATACTTGCAGATTTTATCAACATGAGACTTACCAGCTCTAACAAGTTCTGTACCTTGAGGCATATCGGGAACCAATTGAAAAACAGGAGAGGGAGGTTATTCTACAGCCGGATTTGTTCTTACAAATTCTGTAAACCATTCGTTCATCATTTGAAAGAAGGCTTCTTTAGCCTCTCCTCCTCGGTCCTCAGATACAGGCCTTCTACTACTCGAAGCTGCTCTTTGAACTGAAGCTTGAGCATTGCTCTCAGCTTATTCGGATACAGCTCGGTTGGACGACATTACTATATGAAAAACATGTTTAAAATGGTCAGGAGTATCACACTATCACATGTTATATAATGGCAAGTATAGGTAGACTCGTACTTGCTACGTTAGTTTGAGAATCGGCTAAATCGTAGCTCTGATACCAATAAATGTAACACTCTTAACTCGTATTTGTCGCCAGAATAGGGTTACAGAGCATTATCAAAATAAACAGATCAAATACAAATATTTCATAATATTTATCATTCATGTCAGATATTACTTATAAAGTCCCTTATATGAACCATCGAGGCCTAAAACATACGTTAGAAACAAGACGAGACTAAACCGGGTACTTAGAAATTTTTTTGCAAAATCTTTAAATTTTTCTAAGGTGTAGGGGACACACACCCGTGTGGTCAGGCCGTGTGGGCATTCGAAATAGGGCACACGTCCGTGTCCCTACCCATGTTTGTACCCATGTAACTCTCTGACTTAAGTCACACAGCCAAGTCACACACCCGTGTGTTAAGCCATGTGTAAGTGCAGGGGTTACACAACCAAGCCACACGCTCGTATGTCAGGTCGTGTGATAAATCCGGAGCATTCTGTTTTAAATTTTAAAGATGCAGGGGACACACGACCAATTCTAATAACCGTGGGCTAACACACGGCTGAGACACACGCCCGTGTGAACAAAATAGGGTTATTTCTAAGCCATATTTCTCACCCAAATTTTTCTTCCACCTATATTAACACTTTAACTCATTCACAAACCAATTCAAGACAATTAATTCAAGCCAAAGTTAAGTTTTAAACATGTCATATTACCATATACTATCTCAAATCAATCATCAATATACCTATATGTTTTTCATCTATCAACAACACTCACATTGAACATTATATTGCCTCTTATATATACATCAAAATATGTCCAACATAAGTCATTCCAATGGCTCTTTACAACAAAATGCTATTAAGCCAATATTAGCCAATTTAACCTATACATGCCATTATAACCAAAAATTAGTTTTCTATATGTACCGAAATGGGCCGATGGATAGTGTGATGTGTCTCCAACCAGCTCCAACCTTAATGAGCTTCCGAGCTACTATAAAATAGAAGAAATAAAACAGAGTAAGAATTTAGTGCTTAGTAAATTTGTAACAGAAAATAAACTTACCATTCATTTACATTTAAGGTAAGCATACAAAATGCATCCAAGCAATTTGGCTAATAGCCTCCTAAACATACAACTTCATCAAGATGTTAGTCATATATTTCATGTGAATACCAAGAATCATGGATGAGCTTATCAACATCAAATTTCTATGTATTTCGTGTATATACAGGTAACATTTCACCTTGAATTCATTAATATTCTCATATAAGGATTTTACCTGTTGAATCATTTAAAATATCGATAGATACTCGGGTAGTACACATGAAGTGTACAAATCTGAAATCTGTCAATTCATATTCGAGGGTGCTCATTAAAGCACATAATCGGGAAGCCCTCTCTCGAGCCTTGTAACAAGAAGCTTATCCGGGCTGTATAACAGGAAGCTCATAAGAGCCATAATTAGGAAGCTCATGAGAGCCAATAATAGGTAGCTCCGAAGAGCCATTAACGGGAAGCCTCGGATAGCTATATATCGAGAAGTTCAAGGGAGCCATATCAAGAAGCTCCGGAGAGCCATTAATCAGGAATTTCACAAAGAACCTTTAGTCGGGAAGCTCACGAAGAGCCATATAACGGGACGCTCATAAGAGCTGCAGTGTGCCTACAACACATGTGGGATCACGACGAATCGGGATGCTCCAAAGAGCTATTATTGGGAAGCTCACAAGAACCATATAACAGGAAGCTCGAGAGGGCTATTAACAGGACGCTCTTTCGAGCTATGGTGTGTCCGCAACATATGCAGGACCACAACCAATATGGGAACCCTATATCCATCAAATTTCATTTATTCAAACATGACTTAATACTTATCGATCATCATCGGATATGTAATTGATTTCATACATGAAAATTACATAATTCATATACACAACATTCAATTCAAGCATATAAATATACAATTTAGTTACATGAACTTACCTTGACAATATTTGTGAATTTGTATACTACTAATCCATACTTTTTCTTTACCTCGATCTAGCTCCGTATTTGATCTATCCGAATCTATACGAGTAAATTTAGCTCAATTCAATACAATTAATATTCAATTCAATTCAATTCACATCCTAGGAAAAATTACCATTTTGCCCCTATACTTTTAATTAATGATGATTCCGTCCCTAGGCTCGGAAAATGAAATTCATGCAATTTAATCATTATTCCAAACCTAACCAATTTTTACATGTAACATTTACAACTCAATTAATTCATAAAATTTAAAAATTTTCCATAAATTTTACATCTTTACAATTTAGTCCTTAAATCACAATTTTATCAAAATTCACTTTACAAAAATTGTTTATTTATCAACAAAATTTCATTTTCTACCATAAATTTCATTATTCATACATATTCATCCATGGAAAAAACCCTAGTAATTTGATAACTTTATAAATTAATTCCCGAGATAGCTAAATTAAGCTATTACGATCTCGGAAACATAAAAATCATTAAAAACGAGACAAGAATGCTTACCCAAACGATCTCAAAAAGATGATGAAAAAGATGATATTTTATTATTTAATTAACTTATCATCTTTTATTATTTCAACTTTCCAATTTAGTCCTTTTCTTTATCAAATTTTTCATGGGTGAATTATCATACTTATCTACTAACTCCTCTTAATGGTCTATTTGTCATATACAGACCTCCAATTTTGAATTCCATAGCTATTTGATCCTTTTAACTACTAGAATTCAACTTTTTCATTTTATGCAATTTGTTCCTTTTATCAATTAATCATATAATCGGTAAAATTTTCTTAACGAAATTTTTATACGATATTCCTATCATAATGTAGACTATAAAATAATATTAAAATAAAATTTCTTTCGGACTCAAATTTATGGTCTCGAAACCACTGTTCCGATTTCACTAAAAATGGGATGTTACATTTGTCACTTTAAAATTAGGGTAAACTACCCGTTAGTCACTCTAAATAGGAGTCATTTATATTTTGGTCACCCAAATTTTTTTCGTTCAAATGCACCATTAGTCTTCCATTTTCATTTAATGTTGGAGTGAGTGACTGATTTGATCAAAATTTTTTGGAGTGACCAATTTAACAAAAAAAATTGAGATGACAAAAATAGGAACTACCCTTTTTTAGAATGATTAACAATGTAGTTTACCATTTCCTAATCCCTCAAAAGCAAGACAGAACTGCTATTTTGCAAGCAAAAACCAAAAAGAAATTACTTTAAAACTTAGTAATTTGTACTTAGTTGATACTTAATTTTTTTTAAAGGTACCTAGCTTTGAAAACCTTAATTAAATTGGTACCTTTGGAAATACTTGACTCAAACCAATAACTTTTGTATCCGCTATTTTCCTTAAAAATATCTTTAAAAAAGAAATTAGAATTTTTAAGATTTCTTTATTTTTTTATTTAATGGAAAAATGAACGTCCTAATTTTGATGAATCATGATGTCATTTTTGTTGGAAAAACGAATTTGGAAAACGCAGCGGAAAATAAATTTCGGGAAAAACTAAAGTTTTAAATTTTTTTTTCAAAACAAGATCTTGGTTGTGATATCTAAAGTAATAAACACTAAATCAAAATTGTACCTTTTTCGATTTGTTTAGGATGAGCGCTTCAACCGAGTAGTATTCTCCGCTATCTTGAAGCTCACGTCTGTCGAGTGTGGGTTCGCTTCGAATTAGAAATTTTTTCACAAATTTCTAGTGGGGTAATTTTATAATTTCTCTAAACTTTTGGGTCAAGTTATAAATCAGAAAAATATCTCTAGAAATTTTCTGAAATAATCTCTTCAGAGAATTTTCTCTCTAGAATTTTCTCTTGAATTCAAGTATGTGTAAATAATAACCCAAGGCTCTCTTTATATAGGGAGAGTTTAGAGAGTTCAACTATGATTAAACGTAATCACTTTAATATTAAATTAATATAATATTTATCAAGATAAATATTAGATTAAATTTAATATTAAATCTTATTAAAATAATAAAATGTTTATCTATAATATAAACATTAAACTAAATTTAATATTAAGATAATCATTTTAATATTAAATTAATAAAATACTATTAAGATAAGTATTAAATTTAATTTAATATCAAACAATTAAAGTAATATTATTTTTGAAATAATTAATCAGAAATCAAATTCTCTAGCAGAGTCCCAATAGGAGTGTAACTCTTCCACTGCTTAACCATCGACGACCAACCGCCACCTACCATTGGCATCATCATGTCCGGTGATGCAGGTGCAACACCCTTACAACACCCCGAGCCGATTCAGCTGCTGCCGATTCGGTTTGGGTCAATGATGATTCGACTGGTCTGGTCTAGCCACCGGTTGGATCGTCGATCTGGTTTCACATATCGGGCTCAATTTGACCAATTTTTGGGTCTTGGTCTCGATTTTGGGCTCCCGGGCCCAATTTACGATCTCATATCTAATTTTCAAGTTCAATTACCCATTGGACCAATTATCTGATTTGAAAATTAACTTCCAAAAGTATCATATTAATTTTAATTGATTTGATTAATTTAATTTTACTTGATCAAAATTAATTTTTCCAAAAATCACTTAGATTTTACAAATTAATTTTTCAAGAAAAATCTTTAATTAAATTCTCTAGTTGAACAATTCTCACGACCATCTAATTTAATTCCACATCGAATAAATCAACTCAATTAAATTATTCTCAAATTCGTAGAATTTTCTTATGATTCAAATGAAATCCGATCAAGTTTTTGTTGAGCTAGCGGAGGGACCAATCAGACATATACAATTAGACTGTAGTGATTGCAATTATGTCTAGAAGCATCGTTCCGATAATTCATAATTACTTAATCATGGAGTCAGTCTACAAGAAGTACCATGATTGTAAACTCCTTATTGTATACTCTGTCTACAAGAAGTACCATGATTGTAAACTCCTTATTGTATACTCTTTACGGAAGTAATTCATCCAACTGTTTTCTGCAATGACCTCATCATGTGTGTGTTACCCTCATATGATATCCTTGATTCTTTTGAGTTAAATCCGTTCACTCAATACAATCACATTTTATCTCACTGCCACCATTGTGTCTTCTTAATGATTAATATGACCATTGTCAACAAATTATGGTGATAAATTGCTTGTTCGAGAATAAGCAACCCGTGGTCACGTTCCATATTTATCAATTCACACAATGCAAATGAGAGGATATCATTAACTGTTTAATTGAGCTATGAATTTCACTATTGCTAGTAAAGTTATGCTATACATAAACCATGTACCCAACATACCAACTATGAGCTCGATCATTTTTAGAGCATAAACCTCCACTTATGTCAAAACACGTGAGTTGCATACGCATGGTCAGTGACTAACTCAGGATTTAGGTAAATCACACCATGAACATTACAAGTGAATTAATTCACAAACGGATTCATAATTAATTCATCTTAGGTCCAGTCTAATGTATCATTCTTTCAATGAATACATCTATATCTCTACTCATGGAGTCAACTGCTCCGATAGCCAAGACTAGTCATCTCCCCAATTGGAATTGTAGATCACGACATAATAATTCTTCTCAATATTTGAATCAAATCCTCACTTTGATTCTTTTACGGGATTACGAACTCATTTAGATTATCTACTGAAGTAAGTTGTCTTTCTCACAATGTAAATGTTCTTTACAATGCCACTTATTTTCAGTTTGAACTTTAGACAATCAATGAGCTAATATTTGCTTGTCACAATACATAAATACAAAATTCATAATAGTGAAATGTGAAATTTACTTTATTTATTTATTTATCATTCAAATAAATAGAAAACAATTACATGTTTACTAAAATATGGGCACATGTTCCAACAATTTTGTTCAAGATCATTCTAAACATGAATTTTTAATAAATTTATATTTTTATAATTTCAAAAAAAAAATAGCCTGACATTGTTTTTTTTAAGAAGCCATTTATTTTAAAAAATTTTATAAAAAAATTCATTTTTCTATAAATTTCTTTTTATAATTTTTAAACTTTTTTTTATAAATTTATATTTTTAAATATATTATTTTTATTTCTAATAATATTTTTCACGAGTTCAAATTTAAAGCTGTCATGTGACATTGTGTTATTGGTTAATAAGGTCAAATTTTATAAAAAAAATTAACATAACTAACCTTGTACTTTAAAAAAAGTATCCTAATTGAAATCGTTAACTCTGCCGAATTTTTTATGATTTGACATTAACAACTAATAATACAAGACTATATGACAACCTCAAATTAGGAGACGTGGCAAGTATTATTTTAAAACAAATTATCTAAAAATTACTTAAAATAAATAAATTTATAAAAAAATTATTTAAAATATAGAAATTCAAGAAAATTATAAAAAATCCAAAAAAATAGAAAATTTTCTAAAGCTAGCTAGAAATTTTTTAAAATCATTTTTATATTATTATTTTTTAAAATTATAAAAAAATAAAATTATTAAAAATGCACGTTAGCCTCTGTATATGGACGTCTAGATCCGCTTGAATTTGACATCCAAATTTGTTTGAATTTGAACATCCGATTATTTGTATGCATTATGCATATAGAAAAAAAAACCTAAAAATTTTAAGTTTTCATATTTAAAAAATATATATTATCAATTTTTAAGACACGTGTCATGATTTGACTGGTTGGCAGTATAGATGTTAACAATATCAACCAAGTACCTAAAAAAATATACAAACTTAGTTAATAATTTCTAAGTTCAAGTACTTTCCGATACTAATTAGATACAAGTTACCAAGCATTATAGCAAATTAAAAATAATTTTAAATAGGATAAACTATAAAAATAATCACTCAATTTTTATTTTAGTAACTAATGTTATTGAAATTTAATATTATGGCCATTTCCTCATTAAATAATTGATGGTGGCCTTTTTTATTGGTATAATAACATATTTAGCCCTCCAAGATTTACAAATTCTATCAAATTAGTCTTAATTCTAAAAAAAATTCAACAAATTTAGCTCTCAACTTTACACATTTTGTCAATTTAGTCTTACTTCTTAAAAATTCAAAAAAAAAATTTTAAATTTAAAAAATAAAAAATGTAAATGTTCATTTTTTCGATAAAAATACATAAGATTTTTATAAAAAATACATACAAAATTATAAATAAATGAATACCCATTTTTCTCTTTTTCTGACATGCATGAAATTTATTCATTAAAAAATAATTATAAATAAAATATTTTTAAACCCCCACACTCAAACAAGACTTACAGTAGATAAAAACTTTCCTTTTATAGTTTATTTTATAAATAGTAATTTTTATTATTTGTTTGGCCTTACTCCACAGTCTTCGACAAATTTGTTGAGTGTGGGCACTGACTTTGCCCACAATCACCAACACCAATAACCCTTACTCTGAACTCTATTTCTGCTTCCTCTGTAACCTCCTCAACCCAACCTAGAATTTAAACACGAGTTTGGAAGATTACATTATCCACTAGAGTGAATAAGTAAGCTATTAGAGTTTTTGAAAACGATTCTTTTAAAACATTTGTTTAGAACACTTAGTTAAGTATTTGATTTATTATTCCTCAAGTTTCGTTTATTACCTAGCAGCGAAAAAAAGATAATTACTTTTGTTTTTAGTAAAATTGGGGTTCATCAAATAATGATTACCTAATGTCCCAATTAAAAATTTATAAATGAATGTCATGCAAAATAAAATCAAAACGAAATCCTAAGTCCCATCGCACAGTTCATAAATAAATAATACAATCTCTTTAAGGAAATAAAGAATAATAATGAAACTTAAAATATTAAGAAAAACGAAACTAAGTTGAGTCCCTCCGGATGTCGCGCCCGCGTCCTAACCTGGTAGGTTATCTGAAAGGATGGAAATTAAAGGAGTGAGCTATGACGCTCAGTGTGAGTTCATTTACAATAAAACCAATACAAACAATTGTTAGGATACTTTAAATAACATTAGACATAATTATGATAGATAACAATTCAGTTCAGAGTACAGTTTTTCAATGCAACCATCAATTAAGTATTAGAACTCAAAATTACAGATTCCAAAATAATCAAATTCTCATATCTACCCACTATAACTATATATAAATACACACACATATATATACACATATAGATATCCACTCATATGTACATGAATTTCATAACATAATTTCTAGTCCTGTATGCACATGATAACAAGGATAACATAAAGTTTCCTGTTAAAACAAAGTATCCTTCACACCATAATTGAGAGTTCCCTAGAACTCCAGCCACCATAACACCAGATTGTGGATTAACCACCATTAGTTTGAAGTTTTTAGTGCCAATGGTTACAGACACATAACAAAACGGCATAGTTAGAATCTACTTTGGCTGTGGTTACACAACATAATATTGCAAATGAAATCTGCCAATGGTTGTGGAAGCACAACATACTCGTAGATAAAAGCTATCAGAGGATTGTGAATGCATAGTAAAACGACGCAGTTGGAATCTGCTTTTGCCGTGAGTACATAACAAACATTTAAATGTAGACATACTGTTGTTGCTTCCTTCGATCATATCGACCTAACCCATGCAGTGCAATATAGTCAATTTAATATATTCATATATTGTAACATTTAATGTTCTAACATATGACAAACAGGTGGCAAAGTCAAGTTCTTCGCATATTCAGGTTGACAATATATTAGGGCATATCTGTCATATGATTTCAAACATATATAAATAAAAGGTAAGATATATTATTTATACTCCAAGCAAATATTCATAGATGCAAATAAATACTGCATTAATTTAATCATTCATGGATTCTAACATGTAATATATCATCAGAGGCCTAATTGCATAATTTAATTCACTAAAAAATAGTTTGAAACTTATTAAGGGACTAAATTGATCAACACATAAAATCATAGGTCAAACTATAATTTTTTGGTTCCAAGAGACACACAGTTGTGTGATAGGACTGCGTGGAAAGCCTTATGCCTTCTGGAAGAGGTACACGACTATGTGGCTAGGCTGTGTGAGAGACTAAGGCCATGTGACATTCAAAATTTCAACCTACAATGGAGACACGGCCATGTGGAAGGCCATGTGAAAGTCGAACATCCTAGGGTTTCAATGGTGACATAGCTATATGTTAAGCCGTATAATCCACATGGGCGGCCCACACGTTCAGTGGTAGGCCATGTAGTCTGGGCTAGGTTCGATTTTGCCTTAATTTTTTTTGTAAAACAACACATACATGAATTTCAAGGTCTCGTACGACGATCCTTACGTCCAATTCTGATCCAGGTCACCTAAACGAGTTTTTAGATCAACAAATATGAAAGAATTAATATCAATTTCAAAATATTTATCAAATTTATCAAGATTTTGGGGAAATTTCGTAAAAGATTCAAAATCAATTGAAAGATTGATAAGAATGATATTTATTTCAGAATGCTAATCTTCTACGAAACTAGAAACAAGATTGCTTACCGATCTTGGCATGTTAGAAACGAAATTGATGGTGTTACACTAAATCAACACGAAGATTAGATTGTACAGGGGTTGATTTTGGGTTTGGGATTGAATAGTAAAATTTCCAGCAAAAGAAGACAAAAATTTTATGAAAAGGAAAAGTGGGAAATAAAATAAAAAAATGTATTTAAAGAAGAGAGAAAAATAAAATTCTCAATAGGGTTGAAAAAAGATAATCAAACTTCTATTATGATTAGGAAAGGGGACCAAATGGCAAGATTAGGCAAAATTTTTGAGGGTTGGTTTGGTAAATCACCCCTGTTGCCGAAAATGGGAAAAAAAGGAAAGTGAATGGATAGAACTTGAGATAAGGGGGAAATATGTTAAGGCCTTACCATTTGGGATGTTGGCCATACCTGGTCATTTTCTACTACATTTAATACTTATATTAGTTTGATTTTGTTCCTTAGTTGTTGAAAAATAATAGAGGAAAAATGAAAATAGTGAGGCTTGAACCTTGGTTCTCTAGAAGGTTTACTGAGCTCTCTACCACCTAGATTAAGGCTCATTTCATGATGATTTTGTTAATTCTAATCCTATGACTTTTTGGATGTTATAGTACTCTCTCCTTAAAAAAATTTTGTCCTCAAAATTTATCGAGTTCGAATAGGTGAGGATACTGTTGACCAAACTTGTCTTCTGTTTCTTATATGGCCTCTTCAACTCCATGGTTTCGCCATAAGAACTTAATTAGAAGGATTCGTTTCCTTCTTAGAACCTTCACAACATGTTCTAGAATTCACACAGGTTCTTCTTTAAAGGACAAATCTGATCGTACCTCAATCTCATCTTTTGAGACGATATGGGAAGGGTTAGAACGGTAACATCTCAACATGGAAACATGAAAAACTTCATGAATTCTATCCATTTTAAAAGGTAATTCGAGTTGATAAGCAACTGGACTGATTCTCCTAAGGATTTGGTAAAGTCCTATGAATCGTGAACTTAGCTTACCCTTTCGACTGAAATTTAATATGTTTTGCCATGGGGACACTTTCAGGAAGACTTGATCGTCAACACTATACTCAATGTCTTTTCTCTTTAAATCTGCATGCGACTTCTATCTATTGGAAGCCACCTATAGTCTTTCTTAAATTAGTTTGATCCTCCCCTCGTACTTTTGCATTAACTCGGAACCCAAAGCTTTTCTTTCACCTAGCTCTGTCTAACATAAAGGAGTTCGACATTTGTGACCATACAAGGCCTCATAAGGTGCCATTTGAATACTCGATTGTAAGCTATTATTGTAAGAAAATTCGACTAAGGGTAAATTTTCTTCCTAACTTCCTTAGAATTCAATTTTACAGCATCTTAACATATGTTCCAGTATTTGAATCACTCGTTCAGATTGCCCGTCAGTTTGCGGATGGAAAATGGTACTAAAATCCAAGTAAGTTCCTAACAAATCTTGCAACTTCTTCCAAAATCAAGATGTAAATCAAGGATCTCGATTTGAAATAATTGATATGGGCACCCCATGCAACCTTACTATATCTGAAATGTATAACTTAGCCAACTTCTGTAAAGAATAATCCTTACGGACAAGTAAGAAGTGTGCCGACTTAGTTAATCAATCTATTATCACCCAAATTGAATCTTTCTTAGTGGGTGTTAAGGGAAACCTACTAACAAAGTCCATCGTTATTCGCTTCCACTTCCACTGAGGTTTTTTAATAGGTTGCAACAACCCGAAAGGAAATTGGTGTTTAGCTTTCACTTGTTGACAAGTTAGACATTTGGCCACAAAATCTGTTACATCACGTTTTGATCCTGGCCACCAATACAACTCTTTCACATCCCAGTACATCTTGTTTCCTCTAGATGCATGGCATAAAGGCTAGCATGAGCTTCTCGAAGTATGGTTCGTCTTAACTCATCATCATTCAACACACAAAAACTCTATCGGAAACACAAGATACCATTATCATAAAATCTAAAATCCTTGGTTTTTCCTTCTTTCACTAGTTTGATTTAAGGTAACAGAGTTATATTTAAGGGTTTTTTAGATTTTATCTCATCGGCTAAAGTGGGTTTTAGTTACAATTCTGCTAAGAAGCCTCTATCATCCACTAAACTCAACCTTGCAAACATTGCTCTTAAATCAGTCATTTGTTTTCAGCTCAGGGCTTCTGCAAGGGCATTGGCTTTCCCGGACTAGTAATCAGTCACACAATTATAATCTTTCAATAGCTCTAACCACTTATATTGCTTATGGTTCAATTTGTTTTGGGTGAGAAGGTACTTAAGGATCTTAGGATCAGTAATACTTCTCCCTATACAAATACTGCCTCCAAATCTTAAGTGTAAAAACAACTGCAGTCAAATTTAAGTCATGAGGCAGGTACTTAAGGATCTTAGGATCAGTAATACTTCTCCCCATATTTATAGGGGAAACCTTATCCCTAGCGTTAAACACTACAACTCTTTACTGCGATCTACTCTCTCTGTCTCATTTAGCAGGATGAGAGTTCGAACCAGAAGAACCTGAATCTCTTTTAACCGAGACTTTACTTTTCTCCCATTGCTCTCAATTTATCTAATTAATTTCAACGATTTTAGCTTTCTCCACAAGGTTCTTAAATACCCTTTCTTGATATGGAGCGACTTATATCTTAAGGTCGAATCGTAGCCCATTTTTAAATCATACACACTTGTCTTGTTTTGTGACAACCATACCCTGGGCATAATGACTAAGCCTTAGGAACTCAGCCTTATACTTTGCCACAAATTTGTCCCTTTGATTTAGCTTAATAGATCCAAGCATGCATGCTTCCACATACCTCGTGCCCACATACATTTTCTGAAATGCCTCTTGAAAATTTCCCAAGTGATCTTTTTAGCTTGTGTACCTCTTACCACAGATTGCCACCAACAATAGGCTTCCTCCCTAAGCAAGGACACAACACCCTTCAATTTTTACTTCGGAGTACAGTCTAAGTCTTTTAGAAGCCTTTTTGTTAACTCCATCCAATATTTAGCTACGGTGGGAGTCGTACTAGTAATGCCCTTAAATGTTTCTGTCTTGTTTGACCGAAGTCTCTCCGTAACTAATCTACGACTTCTCAGTTCAGATTGGGCTCCAGCAACCATCTGCAGGACCCTCTACATCACATGCGTCACAGAGTCATCGCCGTTCTCATAGCCTCTACCATCATTAGTGGTGGAGTTCTTAACATATTTCTCCTCATAAACTGGTTCCTCACCTTGAACATTAGGCGACTCTACAGATGTAGCCCTACAAGGCTTACTCCTACCATGTCTACCTTGAGTATTCATTCTAGTTGTGATAATCTAAGTAGTTTAAGTATATCTGTAGTTTTCATGCAAAAGTTCAAACATTAGCTAGATTATATTTATAATCTAAGAATTTTAGTTCATCCAAAATCTCATAATTAATAATAGCTATAGTAGGACTAACATAGGAGTCTTGAATTTAATTTTTTGCAAAAAATTAATTTTTTAAAAGAGTTTTGTGGCATGGATTTTTCCCAAAATACCCTTTAAATGTATACATGTAATTTATTCATATATCTATGGTTCGGGTTTAAAAAACCTAGGCTTTGATACCACTAACGGTTACCTCCCCAACTTGGCCTAGATGTTAAACCCAAGTTTTGAAGATTACATTAGCCACTAAAGTGGCCTGGCCTGGTAAGCTATTGGAGTTTTTGAAAACGGTCCTTTTAAAACATGTATTTATTTTTTTAGAAAACTTAGTTAAGTATTTGAATTATTATTCCTCAAGTTTTGTTTATTACATAACAATAAAAATATGATAATTACTTTTGTTTTTAGTAAAACCGGGGTTCATCAAATAATGATTACCTAATATCCTAATTAAAATTTTATAAATGAATGTCATGCAAAATAAAATCAAAACTAAATCCTAAGTCCCATGCCGCAGTTCATAAATATATAATACAATATTTTTAAGGAAATAAAGAATGATAATGACACTTAAAATATTAAGAAAAATAAAACTAAGTCAAGTCCCTCCGAATGCCGCGCCCGTGTCCTAACCTGATGGGTTATCTGAAAAAATAAAAATTAAAGGGGGAGTGACCTATGACGCTCAGTGTGAGTTCATTTACAATAAAACCAATACAAACTATTATTAAGATACATTAAGTATTAGAACTCACAATTATAGATTCCAAAATAATCAAATTCTCATATTTGCCCACTATAACTATATATAAATACACACACGTATATATACATATAGGTATCCACTCATATGTACATGCATTTCATAACATAATTTCTAGTCTTGTATGCACATGTTATCAAGGATGCCATAAAATTTCATGTTAAAACAGAGTATAACCTACCCTACCGTTACACACCATAATTGAGAGTTCCTCGGAACTCCAACCACTAGAAGACTAGATTGTGGATTAACCACCATTAGTTTGAAGTTTTTACTGCCAACGTCTGTGGACACACAACAAAATGATGCAGTTGGAATCTACTTTGTTTATAGGTACACAACAGAATATTGCAAATGAAACTTGCCAATGGCCGTGGAAACACAACATACACGTACATAAAAGCTATCAAAGGGTTATGAATGCATGGTAAAATGACGCAGTTGGAATCTGCTTTGGATGTGAGTACACAACAAACATTTAAATGCAAATATACTGTCATTGCTTCCTCCGATCATACCGGCCCAACCCATGCAGTGCAATACAGTCAATTTAATACATTCATATATTGTAACATTTAATGTTCTAACACATGGCAATTAGGTAGCAAAGTCAAGCTCTTCATATATTTTGGTTGACAATAAATTAGGGCATGTTTTTCATATGATTTCAAACATATATATAAGGTAACATATATTATTTATAATCCACACAAATATTCATAGATACAAATAAATACAGTATTAATTTAATCATTCATGGATTCTAGCATGTCATATATCATTAGGGACCTAATTGCATAATTTAATTCACTAAAAAATAGTTTAAAACCTATCTAGGGAATAAATTGATCAAAATATAAAATTTTGGGTCAAAACTATAATCCCTTGGTTCCAAGGGACACAAGGTCGTGTGATTGAGCTGTGTGGAAAGCCTTAGGCTCTGTGGAAGGGGTACACGACCGTGTGGCTAGGTCGTGTGAAAGATTGAGGTCGTGTGACATTTGAAATTTCAATATAAAGGGAGACATAGGCATATGGGAGGCCGTGTGAAAGTCGAATATCCTAGGGTTTTAGGGGTGACATGGCCGCATGTGAGACCATGCAGTCCACACAAAGCGGCCCACACATCCGTGTGGTAGGTTGTGTGGTCTAGGCTTGGTTCAGTTTTACCTTAATTTTACACACCATAATTGAGAATTCCTCGGAACTCCAACCACTAGAAGACTAGATTGTGGATTAACCACCATTAGTTTGAAGTTTTTACTGCCAACGTCTGTGGACACACAACAAAATGATGCAGTTGGAATCTACTTTGGTTATAGGTACACAACAGAATATTGCAAATGAAACTTGCCAATGGCCGTGGAAACACAACATACACGTACATAAAAGCTATCAAAGGGTTATGAATGCATGGTAAAATGACGCAGTTGGAATCTGCTTTGGATGTGAGTACACAACAAACATTTAAATGCAAATATACTGTCATTGCTTCCTCCGATCATACCGGCCCAACCCATGCAGTGCAATACAGTCAATTTAATACATTCATATATTGTAACATTTAATGTTCTAACACATGGCAATCAGGTAGCAAAGTCAAGCTCTTCATATATTTTGGTTGACAATAAATTAGGGCATGTTTTTCATATGATTTCAAACATATATATAAGGTAACATATATTATTTATAATCCACACAAATATTCATAGATACAAATAAATACAGTATTAATTTAATCATTCATGGATTCTAGCATGTCATATATCATCAGGGACCTAATTGCATAATTTAATTCACTAAAAAATAGTTTAAAACCTATCTAGGGAATAAATTGATCAAAATATAAAATTTTGGGTCAAAACTATAATCCCTTGGTTCCAAGGGACACAAGGTCGTGTGATTGGGCTGTGTGGAAAGCCTTAGGCTGTGTGGAAGGGGTACACGACCGTGTGGCTAGGTCGTGTGAGAGATTGAGGTCGTGTGACATTTGAAATTTCAATATAAAGGGAGACATAGGCATATGGGAGGCCGTGTGAAAGTCGAATATCCTAGGGTTTTAGGGGTGACATGGCCGCATGTGAGACCATGCAGTCCACACAAAGCGGCCCACACATCCGTGTGGTAGGTTGTGTGGTCTAGGCTTGGTTCAGTTTTACCTTAATTTTATTGTAAAAGAATACACACCTGACTTCTAGGATCTCATATAATGATCCTCACGTCCAATCCTAATCTGGGTCACCTACAACGGTTCTTTCGATCAACAAAAATGCAAGAATTAATATTAATTTCCAAGATTTACTGAATTTATCAAGAATTTCGAGAAAGTTCATAAAAGATTTGAAATCTATTAAAAGATTGACAAGAATAATATTTATTTTAGAATGCTAGAGTTCTACGAAATTAGAAACAAGATTGCTTCTTGATCTTGGCATGTTAGAAACGAAATTAATGGCGTTACACTAAATCAACACAAAGATCAAATTGTACGGGGTTTGATTTCGTGTTCGAGATTCAGCAATAAAATTTTCAACAAAAGAAGATGAAAATTTTATGAAAAGGAAAAGTGGGAAATAAAAGAAAAATATATATTTAAAGAAGAGAAAAAAAAGGAATTCTAAATAGGGTTGAAAAAGATAACCAAAATTCTATTATGATTAGAAAAAGGGACCAAATGGCAAGATTAGACAAATTTTGGAGTGTTGATTTGGTAAATCACCCCTATTTCCGAAAATGGGAAAAAGTAATGAAAGTGGTGTGGATAGAACTTGGGACAAGAGGAAAATATACTAAAGCCTTTCCATTGGAGCTATTACCCATACTTAAAAATTTTCTACCACATTTAATACTTATATTAGCTTGGTTTTGTTCTTTAGTTGCTGAAAAATAATAGAGGAAAAATAAAAAGAGTGAGGCTTGAACCTTAACTCTCTAAAGGGTTTAACTAAGACTCATTTCATGATATTTTTATTAATTCTAACTCTATGACTTTTGGGATGTTACATCCTCCATCATCGCGCCATCAAACTAGGAAATGGTTATGGAGCTATCTGCATGGCCTTCCAACTACTAGGCCTTTAAGATCTCATCCTCACCTATATATCCCCAATCATGCCTGCTCTTAAGCACAACCTTAAATGTAACAAACCCGTTATGGGCAACAAACTAAAGACATGGATTCTCACCTTTTTCGATCTCAAGTTATAATTTTTGACTCAACCTGAACATGGTAGCCTTTAATGTTGGAAAAAGTAAAAAAGTTGAATGTCCATAAGTCTTCTTCATGGTTTTTCTCCCTTAAATGGTTTTTATAATATTATTATTGTATTTCTAAAATTATTATTTTAATAAATAATGTTAGAAAATGAGAAAAATGGATTCATTTATTTATATATATTTTAATGATTTTGTATATATATATATTTATCAAAATTTCATGTATTTTTATCGAAAAAATAAATTTTTAAATCATTTTTTACTTTTTAAAAGGTTTTTTTTTCTAATTTTTAAATTTTAAGAATCAAGACTAAATTGACAGAATGTGTAAAGTTGAGGAAAAATTTTGTTTAAATTTTTTAATTTAGAAATAAATTGATAGAATTTATAAATATAAGAGTGTTAAATTTATTATTATGTTAATAGAAAAGATGAAGGTTAACGGGAGAGTGAACTTTTAAATATTATTAGAAAAATTGCCATCCCAGACCAGGCTACCTAACCTTAACGTCAACTCGCATTCGGCTGGGTTAGTTTTGTAGTTTTTAAGGTTGGATAATACAAGCTGTCTGAGAATCTAGACGGCCAATCCACAATTCCACACAAATTGACGTCTGATGATGTCCGAAACGCCATCGGCCAGTGATGAAGACGACACTATAGTCGAAGGTTCGGGTTAAGAATATGCCTAACTCCATACGCCATCTCGACCCTACCTATGTCATACTTCATGATTTGGTCAAACAATATAATCGACTATTCATTGAATATATAAATTTATCACTAAATTATGTTTGACTTTTTCTATTTATCAGCAATTATGTTATTGAATTCTAATGTTTTAGTCATTAGCACGTTAATTGTGACGTGATAGGTTAATTCAAGTATTAAAAATTAATTTCATCCTTGAATTATGAATAAAATATTAGTTTAATATATTTAAAAAATTAACAATATTCTTGAAATAGTTCTAAAGAAAATTTTAAAAATTCTAAAAATATAAAAATATTTAAAAATACATAATTTATTACTTAAATTATAAAAATATTTTTTAAAAAGTTATAGTTATTTGAAGTTCTTTTGTAAATTTTAAAGGCTCATAAAAATCTAAAAGAAATGCTAATAAAATTGGATGGGATTTAATCCTAAATCGGTTTATACCATTTAATGTCCTTTTGTCAATTCTATGTTTTAACAATGAAACTTCATCTTCATATGATGTTTAGAATGAAATTTGGATTAAAAGAATTAATAGTTCATCTCATTTATTGAAAAGGTTGTTTACGAAATTATCAAAGATTGCTAATATGAATTAGCAACTATGCATGCACTATAAACATATAAGAGAAAAATCTCAATAAATGAGAATTAAGGTCTGCTTAGAAAAATTAAAAGTATTATAATGCCTAATTTCACAGTCAACAAAGCTGGTATTGAAGGTGTATATATATATATATATATATATATCAGCTGATATGTCAGATAATAAGTACTAATTCATACTAGCAGCCTGGATATTCTTATAAGCAACCTTTTGAATAAAATAAGATCGACATAATTATTTTTTTTATTTTTTAAATATAAGTAAATAAATTGTAGATTTTAATTTATTTATATTTTTTTAGAATTATTTATAAAAAAATCCTAAAAGTATCCAACTAATATTTTAGTTGTAGTTTAAGAGTTAAATTAATCATAACACTTGAATTAATATCACAATATCATTTTATTAAGGGATAACGAAAGTTGATAAACAAATGACCGAAATGATACGATCCAATAATATAAATGATCATATTATAACTTTTGATATTTAAACGTCAAAAAAATTAAATATAATTATTTGACCAAATGTGTTATTTACCAAAAACAACATAAGTTAGCATTTCAACTTTACTATTTTTTTTTAACTTCTTTTGACATAACAATGCCAAATTATATATACTAATATATTATTAAATAAATAAAGCGTTAGTAAACAAATGAAAAGTTTAGCCGGCGACATAGACATTTTCCTTAGTCAAATCACACTTTTTCATTTTGTTTATTCGTTATTCTTTTTACTCTTTCTTTTCCCTTATCACAAACAAGACAATTTCTTGTCCTCGTCTTAAATAGGTTTTATTTATGATTCACTCCTTCAAGTATACTTATTTTTCACTTTGATGTTAAATTCTTTTGTCTCATATTAGTACTTGTTGATACAGAGTACAACAAGGGAGGAGGGCAAGGAGGAGATTAGGATGGATAATAGAGAACAATTCACCTATAGAGGCCGAGAGGATAAGAGAATAGGCTAATTGAGAAGACAAGTACTCAGAGTAACTTTAGGGTGCTAGAAGGTTGATCCCCTATTCATAATTCTCTAGGGTCTTTATAGGAGAGGTCTCCTTATCCACTAGTATGACATGGCTAGATAAGCATTCAATCCCATTAAATGCGTAATGGATAATCATAGGCATGTATCATGGGGTTCTATCAATATGAGGTAGTCAAGCTTAAATAGCCTCCTTATTGTCTTGGAAGTCTGTTCACATTAGGATAACATTCGTCCTTAAGCCCAAGTGGTTGGTTCTGTTTGAGGTTGGATGGGTGGTCATGCTTAAGAAGTCAATGCGGAGTCAACAATGCCTCTTAGGCTAACACGTGTCTTCTTGGTGGAGGGATATAACAATAGCTCCTCAATCGAGTGAAAGATTATAAAGTGGCCTTCCGTGAGACATGCTCCGAGAGTTCCTTAAAGGCTTATCTAGCCAGAGAAGGTGAAGCATCATCAAATAGTGTCATAAATAAGGTGTTCTTTTAGGGAGTAGTGGTCATGATGAGGAGTGACCACTCCTCGACGTGCGTGCGTCAGGGCTTAAAATTATGCAATTTAGATAAAGAAAGGTTTTAGCAAGCGAATAGTCAAATTGTAATATAGATTTGTTTAATAAGGGAACGCTAGAGAAGTATTCCGAGGATCGTACCCAAGGGATTGTTATATTAGAGAAAATTATAACTAAATTAATTACTTGAAAATAATTACTAATCTATTCAAGTTACGAATTAGTAGTGCAAATTCCAAATTAAGATAATCATAAATCTAATTAAATTAAACTAAACTTAAGTTACACTATCAGAACTTCCTATTCCTAGTTTCAACGATGCGAGCTATTTAGCCTAGAATAGGTTGAATTATTAATTTTCAACTAAGCCCCTAATTACCCTTAACTGAGTGATTTACCACCCTTAGCTAAGAATACCTTCTTGGTCTCATCTTCATTAAGAGTTATTACCTAAGATACCCTTTCGATCTCACCTAGGCATATGAATATCCTTTCGGTCTCATCGCTTAGCACAAGTCCCCTAAAGACTTACCCAACAAGATACTCTTTCAGTTTGACCTGTCTTGATGTTCTACTGGGGTCATCAATCCTAGTATACTAAGTTCTTTACCAATTTCGAATAAATAGTCACTTAATCGATTAATCAGTTAAGCAACCAAATCATGCGAGATAAATGTAAAACACAAGATTTTATTCCAATATTTATTCAAACATTCAATTAATAAATTTAACGAAAAAGATATAAATAAAAGAATAGGGAAAGAGAATGCTCATGAATAGATTGATCTCAAATCGCAGTTTTGGAACAATCTCCGCTTGCAATCGTCTCAACTTCGGAATAAAAATCTTCCGCTTAAGAAAACATAAAAGAAAACTAAACTAAAACTAAAGAAGAATGAAAATAGAAATCAAAAGTATGAAAAACTATCTGAAGCCCCCCTTTTTCTATTATTTTAAGCTAGTATTTATAGATTACATATATTATGACCTAATTAGTTCAAGTAAAGTCTGAGTTATAGGTTAATTAATGTTGTGCAGACACAAATACCATTGTAGTAATTTTGGGCCTCGTCGGACCAGTGTCATGACATCACAAGACCAGTGTCGCGATATTGAACATCAATTGCACCCCTATTTGCTTCAAAATTGGCTTTCGTGACATTGAGCTTTGGTTGTTGCAACATTGGACTTCAAATATAAATTCTTTAGGTTTGAAGTTGGACGTCGCTACATTGAGAGTTTGTTCTCACGACATTGATGCTGTAAAGCTCCTTTTGACCTTCAAAGTTGGATGTTGCGACATTTTAGGGCAGCCCACTAACTACTCTGTAAAAAATGACGTTCTGCACACTTAATCAACACATAAATCCTTCCTTAGGCCCAGATTGGCCTAATAGGTCATAAAACATACTTAAATTACTCATTTTTATTGAATTAAAATATAAAATTACTAAATTGGAAGCTAACTAAAAAGATAACAAATTACTTGAATACAAGCTCATTAAGTGTCGAAAAGAGCTCAATTTGCCACAATGAATTGTGGTCAAGAAGCATATGACATTGTCCAAGTGGCCATATGCTATTGGTCATGGCCTTAAGTCCTCAAAACAACACGTTTATGAAGAATAACTGAGAAGACTATAAATTGTTTATTTACTTTTCTTGAGAATACTTTATCGTTTCAAAATTCTGGATTGATATTTTTGTTCAATTTTTTTGTCATTTCAAAATTTCCCCTTTTACTTCATCGTCTTGGCAATTTTAGTAAAAAATGGTCAAACTTGCAAGGAGAGGAGGGAGGACTAACAAACCCTCATTGTAGAGAGGCAGAGGTAGCTCTTCTGCTATAAATAGTAGGATGATGACGATGAGTAATAGGCCGACCATAGTCGATTCCAAGAGTCCTTCGACAATCGAGAACCAAATAGGGTAAATTGTAGAACATATGAGGGATTACGATGTAACGACTGTGAGTGGATGACGACAGAATAGGAAATCCAGAGGGTGCTAAGATGCATGGGTCTTATTAATAGACATCCTACACACGAGTTTAGTGTTCCCAAGGGGAAGCATACATTGGGTTTTGCGTTTGGGCCGCACCCTCAATGGAGGATGCTCGAATTTTACTTTTCGCTATATTTTGTGGATGTGGGGTTTCACTTGCCACCACACCAGTTTGTCATGGATTTGTTGAATTCCTATTGTTTGGCACCCAAACAGCTAGTTGGGAGTTCCTAGTGGTTAATAATTAGATTCATGATGAAATGTAGGTATAGGTGGATATGGCTTTTCAAGTCATTTTTTCAGTAAATGTACACTTTTCAAGAGAAAGAAGACTATGAGGGGGTATACCTTGTGATCCGAATGGAGGAGACTGATCAACTCATTTATGAAGGAGTGAGGAGGTTGAAACTAGATCCTAAAAATTATATTTTGATAGAATTAAAATTTAAGGGAATCCTATTGGATTCCTTATCGAATGGAAAAGCCCTATGTCTTCTAGTTATCTTTAGCATCCATGGTTAGAGGATATTCTTGATAGGGAAAATGTCTACAACCTTTTGAATCGTAATGACATATTGGTTATTCCTTAGGACATCTCCCTTCGTGAGGTGTTTTGCTATTGTCTTCATGAAAATGATGTTATGGGGTATACCCTTTCAGATTTGATAGAAGCAACGTGAACACTCTTGGTCATATGACTCGAGGGATTCTACTACCAAATATCTTCGGGGTTTACGTCTGGAGCCTTTAAATTTCTTCTTGAATTATGTGGGGTTTTCTGACCGTAAATGGAAAATTCCTCTTGGGTCTTTGTACATGGTGCCTATGCTTAGACCAGACTTGGAGCAACCTATTCCTTCTCCTACTGTCAACATCACTTCAAGAGAGCATGGTGAGATTGTTGCTAGATTTTGGAGTGGTATGTGTTGTTTTCTCCTTTTTCCTGGTGACTTATATAATCACTTATTTATTTTTTATCTTGTGGTTTTGTAGACCTACCCCAAATAACAAGGACAAACAACCGAAGGCTTGACTATTTGAATCGAAGAGGCTAGCTGAGAGGTTTCTAGTCAGGATTAACGACAAAAGGTGTGTTGGAAAAAATCCAGTTTGAAAATGGTTTTCTTGCACAATGGAAAATTAAAATTTTGAAAACTGAGTCGGTTTGTGATATTGACCGCCTCTAAAGGTGTTATCATTTAGAATATAATTACCACACCAAAAATTAGATCAGTGGTGTCTGCAAGTATACAGGTCAAATTATAGTATAAATGTGTTACAATGAAGCACTGGCAAGTATTCCGATGATCGTACCCAATGGATTGTAGATTGGAGAAATTTAATAGTAAATTAATTACAAAAATTTAGTACTAATCTAATCGAGTCTCGAATTAGTAGTGCGACTTCAAATTAAAGTAATTAAAGTAATTAAACTAATTAACCTAAACTAAGTTAATAAAATTTCCTATTGCCCTCAACTGAGTTGTTTACCACCCTTAGCTAAGAATACCCTTTCGGTTTCACCTGCCACAATATTCTACTCGGGGCGTCACTCCCTAATATACTAAGCACTCTTGAATAAACTGTAACATCCCTAGCTCGTATCCGTCGCCGGATTAGGGTCACGAGGCATTACCGACCAAAACACAACTCAGAACAGTCTTTCATTTTAAATTATGCACAAATTATATTAACTCAATTCAAAAATTTTTAAACTCGAATAATAACTAGAAGCTAAATCATATAATTCACATTCGCACATATAGATCACTTAACCAACTAAAAACCAATCATGCTTTACTACTTTTAATACATAAGCAATTTATGCTATAAATTTAAACATATCAATATTATTTATTTAATCACCTATTCGACCCAATTAATATACATCATATCATAATACATATACGATATAACTCCAATTGCCTAACCTTATGACAAAGATCATGGCATTCTGAAATTCAATCAATCAATACTCTTAACCTTTTTAAAATTTGTACCAAGCTATCATACATCAATAAAATATTGCATGCTTTACAAACCCATTATTCGAACCTATTTACTATCATATTCATACCATTCAAATATTTATAATATATTCAAGCTTATATCATTACATCATATTTACTAAGCTTATGTCAAATCATCCATTGCATATATTTATTTCATTAGCAAACTTCTAGCCATGCTATTTTATAAATTATGCACATATGCATACTAAGTCATAACAACCCATATATTTAACTAATCATCAAATATATCATGTTATAAGACATATATACATGCGCATAACACTCTAAAACAAAGCCATTTCTAAATTCAAATACCAAATCATGACTAACCCAATTCATTAACTAATTTATAAAAATAACAATTTGTATGTTATGCATATGCGCACAATTACCTAGGTTAAGCTTTTCACACACCTTATTAGGCATACAAATAAAAAAAAACATAAGCAAGCTTCATTATACAACCAAATACATTTGTAAACACTACCAACCTATGTGCATTATACCATAGTCACGTTAAACAAATTTTTGAACATAAGCAACAATTTTAAGTACACCAATTTACATGCTAATTATCATGCCCCAACACATAAACACAACAACTCAATTATCCCTATATTCGGTCGTTAAATTTAGCCTTAAATGATCAACCAAACCATTTTAAAACATGTAGTTAATTACCATTTCAAATTGTACCCAAATAACCATTACACCATCAATGATATACTCATCTTTTTGTCTTCTTACCTATTTATTCATGTCGAATCATGTCATCATATAACATACAAAATAACCACATATCATACTTCCAAAATATGCTACCTATAAGACCAAAAATGCATACACATCATTTACCACCTTTAAGCCAATTCATTAAACAAATTGTACATCCAAAATAAGTCAATAATAAGCCACACCTAATACCAATTTCACAATTTATAGCAAATTCATCACATAGATTATAGATACATGCACCACGATTCAAAGACACATCCATCTACTACACAAGTTATACCATAAAACACATTTCCATATGAGCTAATTTGTTGGCCGATTGTTCATCATACTTTTTATTACTTATTGCCGAATCATAAAACCAAACCCTTCAAGCATGTAAACCATGAAACATACCTCCAAAATAAGTATAAGTCATACCACATACACACGAGCCATAATATTATAATCAAGCCATTTTCGCATGGCTAAACACATATACAAATTTCAAGACCAATCAAAATAAATTCTAGCCTATACATGCCATAAGTTCATAATTCAAGTTTTAAAAATACCAAAATATCATTCGATAGTGTGACGGATTTCCTTGACGATCCTCGAGCTCGTAACTAGCTTCCAAAATCTATAAAATAACGAACGAACAATCACACAGTAAACTTAAATAGCTTAGTAAGTCATAAGCAAATAGTTTATCAAATAATATATATAATTCATACAAGTAGGTCGAATACTCCCATTCTTGAACACACATATATATAATCATATTTAAGCAATTAGTTATCATTTTCATGTTATACCACAATACTTACCTATACTTCCACACTTCATATAACTCAAACATACATGAATATCAAACTCACATTCGGTTTTGCCGTATCGTTTCCCGTTAAACCATTTAAAATAAAAAAGGATACTCGGATAGCTCAAAAAGCTCGTACAATGCCAACATCCCAGATGTGGTTTTACATGTAATCAAATAACGATGCCACTGTCCCAAACAAGGTCTTACACGAAATCATATACGATGCCAATGTCTCAAACATGGTCTTACACGTAAATCTCAAATCGATGCTAACATCCCAGACGTGGTCTTACACGATATCACATATCGGAATCCTCTGGTTCGTACGGGCTTTCGAATGTCGTAATTCAATCGAATTAAGCTCGTAAACAATTCTCCCATACTTAAAAACAATTCGACATTTACATATATATTCATTAAATTTCAATTCGGCATTTATAACACATATACATTCAAGTTTAACGACATTTATTTACCTACAAACTTACCTCGTACGGACACGAACAGATCGGAACGACTATTCGACAACCTTCGATTTTCCCCGATCCAAATCCGATTTCTTCTTTTCTTGATCTAAATAAATTCAAATTTGGTTATTTAATAACACATCTCATTTAATTCAATCCATAAACACCTAATTAGGGCATTTACACTTTAGCCCCCAAATTTCACATTTTTGACATTTTAGTCCTTAATACAAAAATACACTAAATACAAAAAATTCATCAAAACCATGCCTTAGCCAAATCTTCCTATGGTCCCTAGCAGCCCAATATTTCATTTATTTCACATTTAAGCCCCTAAATTTTCTAATTTCACAAATAAATCCCTAATATGGATTTTTATCAAAAATCACTTAATTAAACATGATAATCAAACATCAAATATTTATTTTTTATCATCAAACAACAAATTCATCACATTATCAATAATGGAATATCTCAAATTCATCATTAATTTCGAAAATTATAGCATGGGCTAGGTAATATACAAAGCAACAATATCAAAAATGTAAAAATTATCGAAAACCAAACAAAATCCATACCTCAATTTGAGCTTCAAAGTGTCGAATCTTTAAAGCTTTCAAATGATTCTTTTTCTCTTCAACATTCGGCCAAAAGATTAACATGCATGGCCATTTCCTATTTTGTTTTATTTTAATTACATTTTATTATCCATTTACCAATGTAAACTTAATGATTTAATAATAAAATCATATAATGCATGCCATTACTGTCCATTCATGTATTCAATGGCTAAATTTCATTTTAAGGACTCCATAATTAATTAATCAAAGCAATTAAGCACTTTAACAATTAGAATGTCACTTTTACAATTTACGCGATTAAATCCTTTTTATAAAATCGAACATACAAACGATAAAATTTTCACACAAAATTTGCACACATATAAATTAACATGTTGTAGACACCAAAAATAATATTAAATTATTTTTTTGACTCAGATTTGTGGTCCCGAAACCACTGTCCGACTAGGGTCTAAACCGGGCTGTTACATAAACACCCAATTTTAGATAAATAATTACTGAATAGATTAATCAATTTCATAACCGAAACATGCTAGATATAAATAAAGCACAAAATTATTCTAATATTCATACAAGCTTTAGTTGATCAGGCTAATGAAATATAAATAAAAGAATAAATGAAAGATAAAGTAATTGCGTATTGATAAATAGAAGCATGGTTTTAGAGCAGTCTCTACTCACAACCGTCTTCACATCAGAATAGGTAGAATTTCAACTACATGAACATAAAAATAAAATACAAAGAAAATTGTATAAAACTATCTACATTTAGGTCTCATTCTGTACTCCCATTTTGGTGACCCTAAAATGACTTACATTGGCTACACATTACTTGGTGTCACACAACCTTAGGTACGCTTAGATACTAATTAATACAACATTCTATTAAATGCCTAGGGTTTAATTAGGAAATAATCCTAAGATCTATGTCCAAGGAATCAACCTCATTTTAGCCTACCTTCATCGCGTCGTCGTGACGTGGGGAAACTCCTCGTCATGACATTGAATGATTTTCTCCCCATTTTTGTCGCGTCATTGTGATGTGGAAAAACTCCTCGTGATACAGCTTCATTGTTCAGTGTTGTGACATAGACTTCCCTATGTCGTGATACAACCATTATCCTTTATATTCTTGGGCCTGAATTGACACCATACACACTCAATTAACCTATTAGTCACACTCAAGGTCCGAGTTGGCCTCATGAGTCATCGAAACACTAAAAATGCGTGGAAACACGTATTTTTGCAATAATTTAACTCTAGATTAAGAAATGTGAAAATGCAATAAAATATATTAAAATGTTCGGAAAGCAAGATCATTAAGTGCCAAAAAGTACTGAAATTGCCACGATGATTTGTTGCAGGTTAGATATTTATAGTAATGATCTTTTCTCGAAATCACACTTGTGCTTTGGGCTAGATTGATCCTTGTCGTTCCCAACTTTCAACCGAATGACCGTCTCTGCTATTCTCATACCATGAATTGCTTCGAGTATGAGCTCGAATGAATTTGATTCAAACATAAAATCAGAAATAATTTATTTTACTTTTAGTGGGAAAGAAAAAATTTCTCTTTAATATAAACTGTTATAATTGTTATTCTGGAAAATAGAGTTTATACTTAGAAATAAATTCTCACTATTTTTGGGCAAAATAAAAATATCTCAAAGTTGTGTAAAACTTATGTTGTGAATTGAGTCCTACCAGTGTTGTTTATTTATAGGGAGAAGAAGTGAAACCCCTTGTTGAATTAGTAAAAGTCTGTTCTAATAGAAAAACAACTTCCTAGTTGAACAAGGAGAGAGAAGGGCAAATAACGTATGCTTTCCTTCATATGTATTAGGATGAGGATTTGGACCTCTCTTGTATTGGGTTCAATTATAAGTGTTTCCTAAACTTTTAACTCAGCATTTTATAATTCAATCCAACTCAATACATGTTTTTCTATTTTCTAAAATAAACATCATAAATTAAATCCCAATTAAATAATTTTCTCAACCCGATTTTGATTCCGTTAAAATCATGATAACTTTTTCATAAAAGAATCTATGAAATATAAATTTAATTTTTCTACATTCAACGGTCTCATTATGACCAATTAATTTAATTTCATATTCGAGCTTTAATTAATTAATTAATAATTCAAAAAACCACAAATTAATTCTCAAGTTATTTCCACACTTAGTGAGAAAACCACATTTATTTCTAAATGTTTCCCATTTCTCTAACTTTACCATTTCTATCCATTTTTGTTCATTTAATTCAACATGGAATTCATTTCTGGTTTCAATGAGCTAAGGGAGGGACCGATTGGATATATGTGATTAGGGCTCAAATCCTTTATAATTAAGTTTCAGCTTTTTTACTATTAATTATAAACTCATTTAGTCACAAAGTTCTTTTACTATAGTATTGTGATTGAGCTCTTCCTAATGACATACCATTATGAAAGCAACTCGATCAGTGCTCGTCTAATGACCTTGTCATAAGTGTGTTACCCTCATACGACATCCTTAATCTCTTTGAGATAAATCCACTCTCCCAATATGATCTTATTTAATCTCAAGGTAACAATTACATCTTCCTTCTTGAAAAGTCTATTACTATCAAATAGTAATTATGTCATTCATCACAAAGACAAACTTTTGGAAAAAAATTCAATTTGAAAACAGTGTTCTTGCGCAAAGAAAAATTAAAATTTTTGAAAACCAACATAATTTGTGATATTTATAGCAATAAACCTTGAACCGAAATCATACTTGTGTTTTTAGATAAGTGAATCCTTGAATTTTTTGGCTTTCAACCAAACGATCTTCTCTACTATTCTCTTACCACAATCTGCTTCGAGTGTGGGCTTGAACCAATTGAATTAAAACACAGAACTAGAAAATATTTTCTTTACTTTTAGGGTGAAAACAAAAATTCTCTCTTCAAAATAGAAACTGACAGAATTATTATTCGGGAATAATATATATAATAGTTAAGAATAAAATCTCTCTATTTTTTGGCAGAGTTACAATATCTTCATGTTATGTAAATAGCTCTACCGGTGCCATTTATTTATAAGGAGAGAAGATATAACCCTTGTTGAATTTTAGGTGTTTATTTCAAATAGAAAAACAACTTCCTTGTCCAACCAGGAGAGCGAAAAGGGCTAATAGGGTGTGCTTCCCCTCATATGTATTATGATGGGGATTCAAGTCTCTCATTGTATTGGACCCAATTATATGTATTTTTTGGACTTTTAACCCAACACTTTATAATTTAATGCAACCCAATACTTATTTTTATATTTTCCAAAATACATATTAATTTTCCAATTAAATAATTTTCTCATCCTAATTTTATCCCCGATAAAATTATGATGATTTTACCCCTAGGAAAATTTCCAATAAAATATATTCAATATTTCACAAATCAACTTGTTCACTATAACCAAATGATTTATTTTCATTTTCGGGCTTTAAAACTGCTTAAAAACATAAACTCATTCTTCTGATATTTTTTAGTAATCCATATATATTTGCAAATGAATCATTTTCTTTTTCATTTCCATTTTTGAGAAACACGCATTCATTTTCAAAATGATTCTATTTCTTCATTTCAAAGAAAACCATAATCATTTTTTGGAATGTTTCAGATTTCTTTATTTCTATTCATTCTGTTCATTTTGGTTCAATATGCAATTCTTTTCTGGTTTCATTGAGCTAGCGGAGAGACCGATTGGACATATGTAATTAGGGATAAAATGATTTATAATTAAGTTTTGGCTTTTCTCCTATTAATTATCATTTAGTCACGAAGTCATTCCACTATAGTATCGTGACTGAGCTCTCCCTAACAACATACCGTAACAAAAGCAACTATTTAGTGCTCATCCAATGACCTTGTCATAAGTGTGTCACCTTCATAATATATCATTAATCTCTTTGAGATAATATTCATTCTCCCAATATGATCCTATTTTATCTCAAGATAACCATTATATCTTCCTTTATGAAACGTCAATCACGACCAAATAGTAATCAAGTTATCCATCACAAAGACGAATAACCTTTGGCCACGTTTACTTTTCGTCAACCATGTAATGCCTATGTGAGGATATCATTTACCCATGTGTCAGGCTATGAATTTTACTATTTTGAGCGACGATACATACTGCAGAAGTTGTACACCCAACGCACTAGCTTTTGGTTCCTTATCTATTCGAACTCAGGCTTTTACTTACATCAAAGTGTATGAGTCACACATACAGACTCCACCATCCACTCAAGACTTAGGTATGCCACACTATGAACATCACAAATGGATAGATCCATAAACAGATCCAAGATATTTTCTACTTGGGTCTAGTCTAATGTACTGTGAGTCTAGTCAGTCACATTTATGTCTCTATCTTCTACGAGTCATCTATTCTGATGCCTAATACAATACATCTCTCCAATTGGACTGGATAGACGTCATATTAGACTTTCAATTGATTTTCTCATTTCCAATTAGACTAAGGACATGTTACGGTTCGTCTACTAATACAAGTTGTCTTTCCGTATTACGATTTGACCATATAATACAACTTAGTATTAGTTAAACATTATACAACCAATGAGCAACATTTGCTTCCATTTTGATTTGCATGAAAAAAGCATGTGAGGATAATATACAAAGTATTAATATAGTTTATGAATAATTTTATTAATCAATATGTTTGAAAGAATTACAAGTGTACTTAGACGAAAATACTACACTTAGGGACCATATCCAACACAAACGACCTGTGGAAATATTTACTTTTCATCTATCATGTAATGCCAATGAGAGGATATCATTTACCTGTGTCTTGGGCTATGAATCCCACTATTGTAAATGATGCCACATATTGCAGAAGTTGTGTACCCAATGCACCAGCTTTCAATTCCTTCTCTATTTGAACTCGGGTTTTTACTTACATTAAAGTATACGAGTCACACATATGTAATAACCAATTTTACCCGGGCTTATTAAAACTAAATTAAAATAAAATTCAATGTTTAAAGTCCAGATACATAGGCCCAAATTGTTTTTAACCCATTAGCCTAGCCCAATATCCCCAACCCAGCAAACTTAAACCCGATTCTGAGCCCAGCAAACCAACGCAGCCCAAAACGGTGGCCCAATTACTATGTGGCTCAACAATTGCAGCAAACCCTAGCAACATTCAGCCTCCAGCGTTGTAGTCACCAGGGCCTTCCCTCGCACGCATGCCTCCACTCCACGCTCCTCCATACGGCCGTACCTGCAGCACACAGACAAAGAAATAGCAAAAGAAGAAAAAAAATAACATAAAGGAGGACTTTGTATTTTTCTATTTATTTTTTTCTTCTGTATTTCCGGCTATATAAGCCAAGATTCAAGACCTGTATTTTTTTGGGGAAGGAGATTTTATAAAGAAAAATACAAAAACAACGAAGGTGATTTCTTCGGCGATCTTTTTTTCTTTGATTTTCTTCGATTCGTGTTTTTTTCTCTTTTCCTACGCATAAAATGAAAAGAAAAAAAGGTAAAGGAGAACTCGTCGTAGTGAACACCGTTGGAATACCTCTTCCTTTCGTCGTAATCGGAATGGAAGAAGGTCTGAATGACGGAGGAGAGAAGGAGGGTTGCGGCGCGATTTCGAATGGCAAATGGGACTCCGACCTAGGGTTTAAAGTAACCATTATATAGCCTTGCCAACGACGTCGTTTTAAGCCAGTTTTCAATGGATCAAAGACGACACCGTATTGGCCACCACTCGGTAACCCGCGCGCGACTCGACCCATCCCGTGGGGGATCCGCGCGTTTCTGTTAAATGGGTTATTTGCAACTCTGGTTCTCCTACTTTTTCTAATTGTTTTAATTCGGTCCTTTTCATTTTTTTTAATTTCGTTACATAACTTTACATTACTTTCAATTTAATCCATCTATCAGTTGAGGAAACATAAGCCCGAAACGGCACCGTTTTCAATGACTTGACTTGATTGCCTGGATTTGTGGGCTTAATTCCTGCATTAGTCCTTTTAATTTCAAACAGATTTCAAATCGGTCCTTCTATTATTTTTATTCTTAAAATTAGTTATTTCTTTTTTCCTTATTATCATTTTTAATGTTTCTTTCTTTAATTTTATTATTATTGCTATTTTCATTTTTATCACTATTTTTTATTGTTATTATTATATTCGATTATATTCCTAATTGTGTTGTCTTTCCCTTAAATTTGGTTTTGATTTTCGATTTAGTCCCCTTTACATTTTTAATTACTTAACTATTTTTATTATTATGGTTTAAAAATTTATTGTGTATTATTATTTAATCCAATCATGTATTACTTATTTTAAATTAACACATGTATATTATTGCATATATTTTAAATGTTCTTCTTGCATAATATTTATTGCAAAATTAATCTAAATACTATCATTCTATCTAGTGTTTATTTTAAACTCTATTTTGAGTCTATTTCATATTTAAATATACATATATATATTAATTATTTTAAAACTTTTGTACGTATAATTTATTCAATTATGATTTCTTCTCTTGTTATTGCTTTTAGTGTATCAAAAAAATTGATTAATAACTCGTTTAATTTTTGAATGTTGTATGATCGAGATTATTGTTGCTATTCTTGTTTAAATTTATCCATTGCTTGTTTACATTATTTGATGATTTATCGTTCACTAGCATGTATCGTAATTTACGAATTATCATTTTGAATAATTTACTACCATTCAATCGGATTACGTTTTATTTAAATATCAAAATCGTTTTATTCAAAAGCTTTCAAATAACGCAATACTTGAAATTTGGAATCCTCGAGAGAATGAAGCCTTAACGTATTGGGTTCCAATTTTCCTCGTTGAATCTAAATAATCGAAAATTTTATTCAATCAAAACACATAAACCAAATACTCATTTTCGAGAATTCAATACGTCGTGTCCCAATGTATTGGATGTGACATGTCATTTTCTCGAAATGAAGATTTAAAAAAATAACAAGGGTTATATTCAATGCTAAAAATTTTGAGAAATTGTGCCCTAACGTATTGGGTTTCAATTTTTCATCTGACTTAAAGCAATTGAATATTCCTTTTTAACTTCACCGCAAGAGTTTTGAAAATCAAAAGACAAGCTTATTCTCGAGGACTAAAAGTGTCGTGTCCTAATGAATTGGGTGTGACATTTTATTACTCTGAGACGAGAAGGTCTTTAGCATCCGCATCAATTTATCCAAGCATCTTTTATAAAATTAATATTAATAAAATGGAGGATCATGTTTTTTTTAAATTCTTCACGAATTTTTGATATTCGAAATTAAGACCTTAATTAATCAATTCGGTACCAATTTTGGGCGTTACGAGGGTGCTAACCCTTCCTCGTGCGTAATTGACTCCCGAACCTGTTTTCTCAAATTTTGCAGACTAAAATCATTTTCAAGGTGAGTCAATCTCACCTCAATAAAAGATCGGTGGCGACTCTCATTTTCTTTTTTAAAGTCGATCCCCGTTTTTTTAAATCTAAAAAATGGTTTCGACAACATACATAGTCCACCATCCAATCGAGATTAAGGTATGTCACACTTTGAATGTCACAAGTGAATAAATTCATAAATGGATTCAAGATCTATTCTTCTTGGGTCTAGTCTGATGTACTGTCAACCCAGTCAGTCACATATGTATCTTTATCTTCTAGCAGTCATCTGCTTCGATGCCCAAGACAAGGCATCTTCTGAATTGCACTTAATAGATAATATATTAGTCTTTCAATTAGTTTTCTCATTTTTGATTAGACTACGGACATGTTTAGGTTCGTCTACTAATATAAGTTGTCCTTCTGTGTTACGACCCGACCACGTAATACCGCTTAGTATTAGTTTAAACATTAGATAATTAGTGAGACAATATTAACTTCTTTTTTTATTTGCATACAAAAACCACATGAGGACGTTATACAAAGTATATTAATGTAATCTATGAATTATTTTATTAACCAATCTGTTTGAAAAAAGTTACAAGTTTACAAACGAACATACTATACTTAGGGTACTAAATCCAACAAGGTGTCTGCTCTGTAGTGCACCTTTACAACATAGGTCTGGTGGGATTTTTATCTGGGAAATTTTTGCTAATCACCCTCAAAACTATCTCCCATGAAAAGGTCTATATGAGGGTGTTCTGCCTTATGGTTTCCATCTTTAGGGGATACCTCCTCTCGGAGCTACAACTATTCTAGTAAAAGCCCAATACCTCTTTTCCCCAGAAACTCATGTTGTTCCTTCCCTTGGTCTAGAATCTCATGTTTGGGAGGGAGATTTTGCATTAATTCCTCTTAATGGTTTTACTATAACGAATGCAGGTTAAGGTCTTGCAAGTAACATTTCATGTTGTTAATGCCATTGGTTATTTCAGAACTTAATTCTTTGGTTGTAATAGATATCGAGCTGTAAATCATTCTTTTTTTGGAGGTTGATTAAGCTATAGAAACTCTTTGTACTCTTGATGACTTCTTGAAAAATGAACGGGTGGTTCAAGAAGAGATGACAGGTATACGGGAATAGTATCACTAGCTAAGTGAGATGCTACGAAATGCTCAGGTTGAGAACTCTCTTCTGAAGAAAGAGAATATTCAATTTAAGAAAGAGAAACAACTTCAGGAGGCCCTACTAGAGCGGGATGTTGAGTTTAAAGACTTAAGCTGGCAACTTCAAAATGTGTGTTGGTTCTTAGAAAAGGATGGAAGATGTCCAAGTGATTTCCTACCATCATTGTGGATAAGCCTATATGCAAGTAGCTTTTGGTCCCATGCACACATACAAGATGGATTTCAGGTTATTTTTTTAACTTAATGAGGTGTAGTTGACGCCTCGATTTCAATATCAATAGCCCATTTGGGGATGGTTGACATTTTTTCTATCAAGAAATGCATCCCTTTGTTTTTACTGAGGCCTTCTTGGGTAGTAACTCCATGGAATATTAGACTTGGCGGCCAAGAGCTTACCTAAAGAAGCTAGAAGATGATGGAAAAAAGATAATGCCTTTGGATGGAGAGCCTAGTTTGCCTACTACCTCTCCTAAGGATCCTCTTACTAGGGATAAGGGAGATAAATCATTGTAAATAAAAGTATAGTGTTGTGTAAGATTTTGTAACTGCAATTATCTTTTAATAAAATATATCATATTCTTGTGTTGTGTTTTATTCCCGCATATTCTTTCTTTGTCTGTGTGCTTGATGGGTTGAATAGTATAAGATAACTTGTTATTGATGAAATCTACATTATACTTGTTCAATGGGTAGAGTATAGTTTTTGTGCCTTTTCTTTTTGTTCCTATATATTAGCTGCCATCCAATTTAAAAGGTATGGGTATCCCTTCCATTCTTAACAGAGGGTTTATACAACCATCCATTTCATACGCGTTGTTTGAGAGAACTGAAGTGGTGTTTCTCTTCCAAATGTGCTTGAGAATCTTCTAAGGAGACGTGTTTGTCTTTGATTAGGATGTACTATGCATTATTTTGTGGGCTAATAGTTTTGTTTAAGGAACCAATATTAATGATGAAACGACATCTGTCATACCTTAGAGAGACATGTATTTGTCTTTGATTAGGTATTATTGTTGATGCATTGTTTCATACAATGATTCGTATGTTTTCCCCTACCTTATAAAAACCTCTTCTTTGTTTTTGTTATTCCATTTTTGTTTTTCATCTATGTGTTTTCTTGTAATTTTATTTCATTATTTCTTACATTTTTTGTTTTATTTTTTCTATTTGTGAGTTATCGATTTTTCCTTTTTTGATTTTAGGTAAACAGGCTTATCTTATCTTTTCTTGTTTTATTTCTTTCTTTTATTCAAAATCGATCATAGAGTCCCCTACTCATAGAGGAGAGGCTAAAAGCTCTGTTATAGATGGAGGGAGGAAAGATAAGGCTCTGTCCCACTTGAGAAGAACAAGGATTGTTGGTCCTATCAATGTATTTACAATAGGGAAGTTAGAGTACTAAGATTTTCTCTGGTACAAGAAGATTTTGTTCCTCCATTTTAAGTATCACTTTTTTTTGTCTTGAGACGCCAGAGTGCTTGAGCACTATTTAGGATAAAAATTTGGGATAGCCTGATATCTTGACCCCTTTACATGCGTGGGAAGGAGGATTCACCTTTCCCTTTTATCAATTTGCAACGGAGGTACTGAAGTTTGATAGTGTTGTTGCTAGCCAATTGATTGGGCTTTTTGGTGGGTCATTTTCTAATTTATCACTCTTTACAAAGTGAAAAGGATTGAGCCACTCATGAAGGTCTTTCAAAAAAAATTCATGCTGTTTGAGGGAACCAACAAGGGAAAAAAAGGCCTCATATGGTTTTTTAAACAGTAAGGGTTACCTCATGTACACACCATCTTGAACAGGTAGATGGGTAATTCAGGTATTAACTACTCGAAATACTTAGGGGTACAATTGAAATAGAAGGGAAAGTTTGACTTTCCTATCTATTGGAGCCTCCATTCTATAGTTTTGTTCAAGTATCATCCTTTTTTGGAAAGTAACCCTGAGGCCATCCACCAATTTATGATTCTTAATAAATAAATATTAACTGGTTGTTCCTAAAATCGTTACACTCCAGAAGGTGTTCAAGTACTTTATCATGGATGAGGGTGTAAAGGGCTACCGGAAAGTTGATTTAGAGCGTGATTTCAAGCCTAAGAAAGGAAAAATGCCTTGGAATGAAAGTTTCCCTTATGACAAGCACAGCGAGATTGCTAAGATCCTTCATGGGGACATTTAGGAGCCCTAGAATTTCTTTGAACTTAGGGAAATATGGTCTAAGTATGAGTGCAGTGTTATGGATGATAGAGAGGTTGAGTATTTGCCATTACTTCCTCTGAATGGTAGGCATTTTGGTGATATACATTATTGGAAGGAGAATGAAATCGTATAGGAGAAACTTGGGTTTCCTACTCGTTTTAAGAAACAAAAGAAACTTTGGTATTTTTTTCTTTTATTTATGCCAGTATTATATTGTCCTGACATTTGTTATTTGTGTAGGCTCAAATGAGGAAGGTATGATGAGCACCAAAATTCTTGTCGCTGATGTTGTTCCCATTACCTTGGAAAAGTGGGTGTTATTCCCTCAAATTCTCCTCTGACTTTGAAAGAGAAGACTCCTTCGTCCCTCCACCAAAAGGGTAGGGATGGGTCAGCAAAAGAGTCTTCTACTACGATGAGGAGATGTTGCGTGGAAGATCCTCTTCCGATGGTGATTTGATGGGTAAGTCAACAAAAACCCCTTTTGATGGTGAAGGGTCTACTACTCATGTTGCAAAAAGTCAAGAGAAAACCATTACTAACCCCACTGGTTCTCCTACTGTTATTTCTATACCAATGGTACCTAGTGGTCTACAAAATACTTTCGAGGCTCTACCCAATAAGCTATATATTATTCTTATGATCTTATTGAAGCTCTTTGGGTTAGATTATGATATTTGTGCACATGTTTGAAAGATATTTTCAAATGAATATAGGTTTCTACTTAGACGTTTATGGGGACCATCATAGACTTACATAGGTTATACAGTAATGCTAAGATTGTTGAGGATAAGGCCCTAGCTGTAATAGGGAAGTGGAACGCTACAGAGAAGAAATACTGTAAAGATGTCAAGTTTTGATGGAACCAGGCTGAGAAACACAAGACTGAACGAGACATAGCTCAAGCATCGTTAGCTTAAAAGGAGGAGTTGAAAATGGAGTAGCGGGCCCGTGCCCTTACCAAGTCCCAGATTGAAGAGAAGGTTGTCGATGCCTTGAACTCAGGTTTGAGGGATGTAACTACACTATTAGTCTATCTATATGTATAACTTAGATCTCAATCCTCTTGAGAGTATTACAAGTTACGAAGATAAGGACACTAAGTTCAATATTTTCGATCCTGATGATCCTAAGTGGGATGAGTATTCATAGAGAATGAGGCATTTGTGCGTATCTGATATTTTTAAAGTGGGTTTAAAGGCCCTAGGTGGTGAAGCGGGCAGGGAACCCAAGGCTTCTAATGGAAGTGAGGATCCTCCTTATAATGATCTTGTTAAAAGTGTTGAAGGGGGTTCAGATGTTGAAAACTAATTGAATTTTGTAATATATTTTCTCGTAGTAATAAGGATTTATCTTATTCTCCCAGTATCTTAGTTTTATTTCTTTGTTTTCTTTATTGCGGATGGTATACATGATAGTAGAATAAGTATTTTAAGTTATAAACTTATATTCTTATCTTAAAAAATTATCAATGCTTCAACTTTTGGTTTATTTACAACATGAATAATTACTATGATTTGCACTTTGGTAGGTCTTGTTTAACATAAACTTTTTTAATTTATTGGAAATGTAAAATAGAGGAGATTCGAGTTGTTCGTTGGAAATAAAATGCAAAAGATGTGACCCATTCATTAAAACATAAGAAATGTATAGTGCTTGAAGGGTTCACGAAGAGGTACAAACATGGAAGATATGTTTCACCTCTGATAAGAGTCTGAGGAGGTCTTGAAAAGGGCCGAATGTTGCAGATGATAAAGTGACCTTACTTCTGGACATATGGGGGGAAGCTTATAAAAGGTAATAATATGATCTTGCTCCTTGAAGCATGGAGGCAAACTTACAAAAGGTAATAACATTGCTCTTAGATGTATATAGGGAGGCTTATAGAAGAGAATAATATAGTCCTGCTCCTAGATGCATGGGGGGAGCTTACGAAAGGTAATCATATGACCATACTTTTAAATGCATAGGGGAGGCTTATAGAAAATAATAATATGTCCCTACTTCCAGACACATGGGGTGAGGCTTACAGAACGTAATAATATAGTCCTACTCCCAAATGCATAGGGGAGACTTACAACAAGTAATAATATGACCTACTCTTAAACACATGAGGGAAGTCTTACGGAAGTAATAGTGTTACCCTACTCCTAGACGCATGAAGGGAGGCTTACGAAAAGAATAAGATATTTTTCGATCGCATCACCATTGAATCTTATGGAATTATATGGGGAGTATAAAATTTACGGAAAATAAAAGGAATTTGAATTGGTCGAATTATATGGGAATTATAAAATTTGTGAAAAATATAATATATTCACTAAAAGTTAACATAAAACAACTTTTATGCATAGAATTTGTGAAGGTTGCAAGCGTTCCATGTTCGCAACACATGAGTTTTTTCTAGTCGTTTAAGTTTGCATTAATCTATTGTAATTTAATGTGTCAAATTACGCTCTCTTTTACAATTAATGAGTTTGTCATCGAGCAATTTGGATGTCTTTTCTGTAGTTTTTGCTTTGATTTAGTTTCATGCTTTAATAAGTATTTAACGTGCTTTTATCCCATTTTTGATACCTGAGTTGGGAAAATGGTGCCCCGAGAATCTAACAACTTGATTAAGTGTTGCAATGAGTCAAACATGGAGTTAAGTGGTACCGCTAAGTGTTACCTCTAAGTGATACCATTAAGTGGTATCGTAAGGTGGTACTGCGAACTGAGATTGCAGGGTGGTGCTGCGAGGTGATAACATGAGAGATTACAAAATGGTGCTGCGAGGTGGTAGCGTGAGGTGAGATCACGAGGTTATACTGCGATGAGGTACACGAAGTGAGCTCACAATATGGAGATCCAATGTCATGACACCCTTAGCAGTGCCAAAATGAAGAGCATGAAAACCACCAACAGTGGAATCACGATATCGGTCATAGGGTATCAGAATACCCAAACTCCCAAGGAATCCCCCAAGTTAAGATTGAAGAGGATATCCGATACTAGACCATAGGTATCGCGATATCCCCGACAAGGTAAACAAAACATGACTGCAAGAGTAACCCTTATCCAACATGTCCCCTAACCAAAATTAGACATCCAAGGGCAATTTGGTCCAAAATGTTGGGTTGTAATAAGATACTAAAAGCCACTTTTGGCTGAGAAAAAGTGAGTAGTGTAGGGAGAGGTTTTAGTTTAGGGTTTCTTTTATCTTTTAGTTTAGGTTTAAAGTAGTTTTCTTCTTCATAAGCTAAGGTTTTAATTTTTTTTTCGCTTTTTCTTAGTGTTAATGGTAGTTAGTTAATTTAGTTATCACTGTAGCTAGGTTCATTTTTTGGTTTAGTACCTTTAACTTCTTGTATTTTCAATTTAATCATTAGTATTAATATAACTTAGTTTCCTTTTAGTTTCATCATTAAAAGTCTGACCTTTAACAGTTGTTGTTCATTTCCTTTACTGCCATCTTTTTTACTTTCAAGTTTTTTCAAGAAAAACTCTAGTTTTTCTCAATTTTATTACATTTACCATTTATGCATATTTTATGTTATTATTGTATTCTTATTTTCCTAGGTAGGAGTATGAGTAGCTAAATCCTTAAGGGGTTGGTTAATGGAAATTTTGGGTTATTAATTTTTGGGTTCGGGGGCTAAATTGTGAAATTGAACTAAATCAAATAGACTTAAAAACTTAATATTTACGACCCTAAGAAAAAATCAAGATAAGTGAGACCGAAAAGAGATCTTATCAGGCATCAATTTGATAAGTCCCAGAATAGTTAGTAAGGTCAAGAGATAAACCGAGCTAATTTTTTGAAATTGGTAAACTTGAGGCTGAAAGGTAAAATAGAGCCAATTTAGAAGTAATCGCAATTTAGATCCCTAATTTGAAAGTCAACCAACCACATGGGAATCAACCAACCACTCATTGTTATCGTATTTGCTCATATTTGATAGTTATATAGTTTGTTTTCTTTACAATTTAGTCATTTTCTAGTTTTAGGTAATTAATTGTATAATCAAACTCTTAAATGGCCTATCGCATTATAGTATTTAGCGAGTGGTTAATTAGACTCATTGATTTGCATGCCCTTAGTCTAGGAATTTGCTTAACGACCAACTCATCTGAGTTCGATCCTTGGAATATTCGAGTATTCCGTTCAACATTATAAATATTACAAATGACCTATCACACTTGCAGATACCACTGTATTATTGATTGTTGTAGTGTGATTCTCAACCCCAATACACGTAACTGGGGTGCGATTAATATGTTCTCCATCCCAAAGCTGCTATCACCTAATAGGGTCATTCCCAAATGGTTAGTTGGTTACCTGGCTTATGCATTTTGCATCACTAAGTCCCCCACCTGGTAGTGTTTGCTATGAACTCTTGAATAGTAGTATTGTGCCACTTGTTGTGCTCGTATTGCAATCTGAATAGATAGTTGTTCCCTCACTACATCTAAGAAATCAAGATTCTCCAAAAGCTTTGCTTTGTTGGTTTGATTCGCATAGTGAACCATTCATTGAGTGTTAAGGCTAGCTTCGGCTAGTATCACGACTTAAGCGCAAAACATAATATTGAATGGGTGATCCATGTATTCCTAGAATTTATGTTGAAGACTTATCTTTCTTTATCATAGTTAGGGGTTCTTTTATGTTCCAATAGGATTTTGTCTCTTTCTTGGATTCCTATCGCAAATGCCACTAGGGACAGAAAATCAACCTTTGTATTTGTGAATTGGGGGACCTTATCAACTTGGACTTCTGAGAAACATTGGAACAGATTTATTACAGTGGAGTATTATTTTGATAAAATGGGATTTTTAACCTCATATTCTCTTTGAATTTTTTTCCATCAATTGGAAGTTAGTGTGAACATGAAACTTCTTAACTCTCAGTCTCTACGCAAGTTCTAAACCAACTATCACGTTTCATATTTAGCAGCATTGTTTGATCCAATGAAAGAGAAAGAAATACAATACTTCCATTCGTTGCCATCTCGATCAACTAGCGAAATGCTCATTCTGAAGCTCGATTTACTTGAAGAACCATTTACATGTAAGACCCACGGGGTGTCATTCTCGGGTAGTTCTTCTATGGTAGATTTTGTAATAATCTCTTGAACCTCCTTCAGGCTCGCTCCATCTTCTGCCTCTAAATGGTTGATAAAGGAACATTCAACAATGAAATCTGTTAAATCTTGCACCTTGATCGCCTTGTGAGGTGAGAAGTCTAGTCCGAAATCACTAAGTTTTACACTATATTAGACTATGCGACTAGAGGTATTCATTTTTCCTAAGATGTCTCACAAAAACAAGTTTGACAAGATTATAATTGGATAGGCTTGAAAATATGAACAGGGATTCTAAACAACTATCACCAAAGCAAAGACATTTTTTCCATCTTTGACTATCCCATTTTCCTTCTTGGAGGACCCTACTCAAGTAGTACATTGGATTTTGTTTTCCTTCCATCTCCTTTAGTAATATTGCAGTTATTGTCTCATCTAAGACTGTCAGGTAGACATATAAGGTGTCACCTGGAAGCAATGACACTAGCAAGGGCGATGTACTAAGGTATTGCTTTAATTTGTCTGACGATTGTTTGTATTTTTCTGACCATTAAAAAGGAGGTTTCAAAGCTTTGAAGAAGGGCATGCACTTATCCGCCATTTTAGAGACAAATCGATTTATCTATCTATTAACCGTTGGACTTCCTTGGTGTGTTATGGTGAGGCCATTTCTAAAATGTCTTTAATTTTCTCTAGATTAGCCTCAATCCCTCTGTTGGAGGTCTTGAATCCCAAAAACTTTCCTTTTCAGGCTCCAAAGGCACATTTAGTAGTATTGAGTTTCATGTTGTACCTTCTCAAGACTGTGAACACCTCTCATAGATCATTCACATGCTGCTCCATCGTGGCACTCTTTACTAACATATCATCCACGTAAGCTTCTATAAATATTTTAATCTAGTTAGCAAATAGTTTAATCACTAGCCGGTGGTAAGGTGCTCCTGCATTCTTCAATCTGAAAGGCATCATTTTATAACAGAATAACTTATCTTCAGTGATGGGTATCATTTTATATTGAACATTTGGATCCATAAAAAATTGATTGTATTCAGACAAAGTGTCCATGAAGCTGATGAATTCGTGTCCAACCGAGGAATCCACCAATCAATCAATTGATGGTAATGGAGAGCTATCTTTTGGGCAGGCCTTATTCATGTTTGTGAAGTCTACATACATCCACCAGTTGTTTCCAAGTTTAGGTGCCATTACCACGTTAGATACCCAATTAGGGTAGGTAACTTTACGAATGAATCCAATAATGAGCAACTTATTTACTTCCTACCTTGCTGTTGCTACTGTTTCTAAAGAGAACCATCATTTTTTTTTGTTTTATTAGTCGAGCCTGGGGGTTTACTCCTGAAGAGTGTTGAATAATGGAAGGATGAATACCAGACATATCTATAGCAGACCAGGTAAAAAATCTTTACATTTAGTTAGTAAAGAGCGTAATGACTCTTTCTCTTTGGTAAAGAGAGTGGCAGTCATCTTTGTGAATTTCCCTCGATCGTCTGCACTTAAAAATAAAGATTATGTGGCTTTTATGGCTTTAGCTTTTGAGAGGTTTGCTTCAGGCCCTACTTCTAAACTCTTTAAATCTACATTCATTCCATTAATCAAGTTTATTCCATCCAACAAGTTTTGTTGGATACGATTGCATCATGCGAGAGGTGGAGGGATCGTCCATTCTTCTGTAAGCTTTAGGGAAATGATATGACAATCTCGAGCTTTTTAGTTATCGTACTTCAATATCCTTCTCCCGAGGGTGTTGGAAATTTTATTATCAAAGAAAAAGTCCTCTATCTACCATGATTCTATTAACTTGAAAGGATAAGATGGTAACAGAGACAATAAGAGGATCATTCCTTTCCGGGTCTAGAAATTTATGTTCATCTACCTCTGAAAACCTCAAGGCCTAAGGGGATGGCTTAGGCTTCTTGATTGATGTAAAAACAGATAAGATGTTTTGTTGATAAGCTTTTCGTTTGGTGTTTGAGCTAGTACATTTTTTATTGCCTCTAACCAAAACATCAATAATTCCATGTATAGGTCATTTCCCTTTGTCCTTACGCCGATTATTGGAAGGTTCTACTTCCTAGCTATTTGCCATGTTTAGCATATAAGTATCCCAAAGAGCATATTGTTGCAACTTACCATTTTGGATGACATACTCTATTGCATCTTTGAGTTGGACACATCGGTTCGTAGTGTGGCCCTCAACATTGTGGTAACAATAATGAAAAGGTGAATCATATTGGTAAAGATTAAAAGGCATAATTGGTGGATTTGGTATAATTCATTAATACTTGACTTGCTCAAATAGTGTAGCAATGGAGCAATTGAGTTGGTGCTATGTGAAATGAGGATTGTACGAAACTCATTCACACCGATGTTGGTTAAGGCGATTGTCTCTCATGAGTCTAAAGTGATGTGGTAGATCTACAGTATTAACCATTCGCCTAACTCCTTATTGTGGTGGGTTATATTGTTAAAACCACTTGTCACCTAACAAGGGACGAGTTCAAAGCTGGGATTGACGCTGGCATGTTATCACTTGATAATGGCGCGAAGGGAAGGATCACTTAGAAAAGGGATATTCTTAGGTTACTGGTTTAGCTTGATCTTTGTCCATCTGGTTACCTTCCATAAAACGATGGACCATTTTATATAACTAGGATAATTTCTCCAGTGGGTTACCGATAAGGTGAAATCGGAGAACTTTGTGAGACGTTCTTGCTAAAAAGGCTTAAATAGTGAGATCATCAAATACACCATTGGTTATCATAGTTGCAACATTAAACCTCTTCAAAAAATCATGGAGGGTTCATTCTCTTTTTGCCAAATGAACATGAGGTAAGCTAGGGATTGTTGTGGGGTCTTGTTAGTTAAAAATCTACTCATGAATAACTTGACCAAGTGGTCAAAATTACTTATAAACCCTGGAGGAAGTGAGAGATATCATTGTCAGGCGGTGTTAGAAAGGTCATGGAGAAAGCTTTGCATTTCACAGCATCTGAGGCCCCAAGAATGTTCATATGGTTTTTGTAATGATCTAGGTGACCTTTAGGGCCTCTAATACCAATGTAAGTTAACTTGGTAAACTTAAAAAAAGGTAGAAAAATCATGTGTCAACACAAAAGGGGTTAAGGGTTCATTATCGTAGCTCTAAGGAATTTCATCAAACTTGGAACCCTTAGCCTTTTGTAAAATTTCCAATCTAAGTGTTGCAATTGGCTCTTCAATAAGAATAGTCTTGTTTCGAGGTTTCCATTCTGGATGATATATATGTTAAAGGTCTCGTAGCACTTTGTTATTATTGTGATCCTTTTTTCTATACAAACAGTGGATTGTGCAGTACCTTTCAGCTCTAATGGGATAGGTAAATTTCCAACCTTTGCAGCGTCCTTAGCTGCCCACAGCTTTGCAATCAATTATTCATTACGAGCATTTTGTTGATCTAGCAAGCGTTGATGCTTTTGTTGTTCTTGGAATTTGTGTTGCTGAGCTAAGAGATTTTCTTCTATGTGACGCAATTTTTCCTACATCTCAAGAACATGGTGTTGAGGACCTGGGAATTGTTGCTATTGGGAAACTTGGCTTGGGGGACTAGTTAAGGCAGTGGGTTGGGTTTGTTGGGCTAGACAAGAGCAAATTTGCTTCAGAAGATCATCTTTGGGGTCCAAAGAAGTAATAGGAGATGATAGGAGTTAAGAATTGAATGAGAGGCTCTAATGGCTAGATTAGTCGAGGGAGTAGTAAATATGTTTAAGATTTGGGGTAAGAACTTCTTTGGTGGGCATGGTTGGGCAAGTTGACATTTTGGTTTTTGTTAAGGGTAGATCGTTATTGGTACTGTTGTTGCTGCTCATCGGGGTGGAAAAGTTGGTTAGGTTGGCTTTGTTGTTTTTATTGATAGGGATATAGGTAGCATCATTTGATTATGAGACATTGTCGACCCACACTCACTGTACCAATTGTTGATACAAAGTACAACAAGAGAGGAAGACAAGGAGGAGATTATAGTGGATAATGGAGGTTGGTTCACCTGTAGAGGTTGAGAGCTAAATCTAGGGCAAGAGGACATGTTGATTGAGAAGGAAAGTGCTCAGAGTAACTTTAGGGTGCTAAAAGTTTGATCCCCTATTCATAGTTTTGTAGGGTCTTTATAGGGGAGGTTCTCTTGTCCACTGGTATGATATGGCTAGATAAGCATTCAATCCTGTTAAATGCATAATGAATAATCACAGGCATGTATAATAGGATTCCATCAATATGAGGTAGTCAAGTTTAAATAGACTCTTTATTGTTTTGGAAATGTGTGCACATTAGGATAACATTCATCCTTAAGCTCGAGTGGTTGATTTAGTTTGAAGTGGGACGGGTGGTCATGCTCAAGAAGTTAATGCGAAGTTAACAATGCCTCTTGAACTGACACGTATCCTATTGACAGAGGGATATAACAATACTTAAATTAACTTTTTCATCTCATTTTACCAAAAACTTACTTGCATCCAATAGAAATGTGAAATGTGTCATGTTTTAATTGGAAATTTTAATTTTTAGTGTAAACTAATATAAAAATAACAGTCTAAATATCAAAATAAAACAACAACAACAAAAAAACAAGAGCCAAATTATAAATTAGACCTCTTAAATATTTTGCATTGAAATTTAAAAGCCGCCTTTTAGTTTACACGCAAATAGAATACCTAGTGGATCATTACATTTTATTGAGATATTTCTTTTACGTTGGTGTTAAGATTTATGTTTTTTTTTTTTTAAAGATTTGTGACCTGTTACAATAATGTTTAATTTCACCATGGTAACTAAGTCAATAATAATCAAAACTTATATTGATTATTTTTTGGTGTTTCATTTATTAGAGATTTTTTTTATTTTAAAATTAATTGATATTAGATGACAAGTTCAAATTTATATTTAGATGAGAAACCTAAGAATTAATAAATATGAGATACTTCATTCTCGACCAATATATATCATTTTATATGCGTACCAGGCACTGATGTTGTTAGTAAAAATTGAGGTTTTGAAAATTTAAAATTGCGGAAAATATCTTTTTTTTGGAATTTTCAATTTTTTAAATTTTATATATAAATTATTATGTATTTTAAATTTAATTTCCACATTATATAACATTCATCTCTCTTGCCCAAATTGTATTTCATATAATTCGCCCCTTAAGCTATAAGGTTATATATTATATTAACAAAGTATTTTTTAATTTTTAATTATATAGCTTTAATAATAATAATCAAATATTAATATATGATAGGTCTTAACAAACTAAACTTAAAAGCTCAATATGGACTTTAAAGTTAAATTCCAATATCGTTGTTCACAATTGCAACAAGTGATTCATACTCTATCACTCTCCAAGTATAGAGATCTCACATTTGTATCTAAATACTAGAAAACTCACCTCCAAATCCTCCCATGAGAACTTGGGCAATAAACGAAAGTGACTATTTTAATAGTTTACCCTAAATATATTTAATGGAAAATTTTTATTTTATAAATTGATTGAGATTTTACCACGTTTTTTTTAAAATTTTTTTTAATATAACTGAAGGAGACATGTTTGCTTGTGAAATTAAATTTTTTTACTGGTAATTTACCAAATAATTGTATATATGAAAGTGGTTTGATTTTTTTTTAATTTCTTATAAGGATATGAATGAGGTTATTGATTTAATAATTAATATAAATATTATTTGATTGATTCAAAATTTAAATGGATAAATTCAATAAACTATGTTTTTGGAAGGGTTAAAAAAATTCTAAAAATTTTAAAGGGGTTATATATAAATTTACCTTATCTAAAAAAACCTTAAAAATCTAGGTAGTCAATTATAAATATTTCATCTATACCTACTATTTATTAAGTCTTTTACTCTGTTAGTGTGACCCATCAACTAAGTCCCAACTCGGTTAAAGAATTATCAAAAAACTATTTTATTTATTAAGTTATATGATTATGTAGGTATTTTTGTCTCTTTATATTTTTATAAATCAATAAAAATGTGTCCATAATGATATTTAAAGCAAGGACATCATGCATATAAAAAAATTTCATTTACCATTTAAACTAAAATAATTTTTTGTTTTTATATAAAACTTGAATAAATATATTTGTTATATACATTTTTATATATTTGTGTTGATAGAGTTAGTGTCACAAATTAACTCGATATCAACTCAGGATTGACGACAAAACAATGATAAAAAATTGTATTCAATATTCTTAATCTGATGTATTTTTGTATTTAAATTTTGTTCTACTTACAATTTAATTTAATTTTTTTTATTTTAATATCGTATATATTTCATTTGTTACTAATAATTAATTTTATTATTTATTTTATATTAGTTTTAAAATAGGTGTGTGATAAGATTTTTAATTTTTGTAAAGGAGTAATAAGAGGTGAAAGAACAAGTCCCCTTGTTTACTTCCTCCACGCTAAACAATATTAAAGAATTTGAACCGTAATCATTCAACAGTTCTTATTTTATGGATAAAATATTTGAATTATATTTTTAGTATATGATTAATATTGTCAACTAAGAATGCTTAAAGTTTAGGCCTCGGTGTACGGAAATGGTACAGATTTTTCTTAAGCATTTTTAAAAATATTCTCCCTTAATATTATATATTTATTTATTTATTTAAACTTGTCTCGCATTTTTAAGTGAAAAACTCGAGTATTTAATACGTTCCTGATATTATTTTTTAAACAATCTTTTGTTATCATTTTTAATGTTATTAAACTTTAAGCTTTATTTTAAAAGATATAACTAAGCAAAATAAGTATTCATACTAATATTGAAATAATAAATTCTAAAATATCATAAATTTAATTTTTTTTATTAAAAATTTATATTTTTTTCCATTCAAACTCAAGGTTAGGTGTTTTAAAAATGATGCACTCTTACGATAATTTGAAATTTTAATTAAAACCCACAAAAATTACAATATCTATATATCTAATGTGTCTCATTAAATTGGTGTCAGAGTTAACAAGGCACCAACTCAGTTGGGAGATGACAAAACATTCTATCTTTTACAAAGTAATAAATATTATTTCTTAAGAAATAGATGATAAATTTCCCGGCCAACAAAAGAACTCCTTTATTATTATGGAGGCAGATTCGAGGTGCCAATATTAAATCAATTGGTGGGAAAGGTCTATACTTATTCAAATTTTTTCATATTGTGGATCTGAAGAAGATGATTTTCGAAGGCCCGTGTTCATTTATTAACTGTCTTCTTTTGGTTCATAAATTGACTCTGGGAGAGAATCCTAAGGATGTTAGTTTTTTCTTTGCAGAATTCTAGGTTCAAGTTTATGATCTCCTACCTGGTTTTGCTTCGAAAACAATGGCCAAGAATCTTGGAAATGTTATGGGACCTTTTTATAGAATATGATGTCAGTAGTCGATGGAATGTTTTGAGAAATTTTATGTTGTCTAGGTTCAATTGGATATTCGTCAACCTTTGATGAGGAAAAAGAAGATACGTAAATAGGGGTCGTCTTTTTTGAAGTTAGTTTCAATGCGTATACATTCTCTATATAACCAGCCTGAACCTCCGCAAAACCAATAACATGTGGCACAGGGTGCACAACATGACATTTCTTCAACTTACATCTGCCATTGCATATCGCTACACTCCGCATATCATCCATTTTCATGACTAAAACATAACAAGCATTTAACTAAACATACTGTTAATAACACAACACAGATCATACCAAACATATCACCTATCGAACCATTTCAATGATAACCTCTTCAATAATTACTTTACCAGTACCAGTTCATCAAAACAATTATACATACAACCAGACATGCATCTGTAGACCATCACTTTACGTGCTTCAATAGTATGACAAACATCCTACAATAATTCAACTTCTCATCATCAGCAGAACATGAAGTCAAACATACCACAACAACACAATACTGATATACATAAAACAAACACTAAGGATTTGAGTTTAGAAACTCACCAACAAAATACCTAGGGTTGACACATCTTACATCTGCTTAGCCTTCCCTTTCTCACTTGGGCCTCCTCATTCTTTATTAGCTAAGCATAACAATCATATAAAGATCAAAACGAAGACATGCATATGTAAGAAAACCTTAATTTATATGCATGCAGAGGAATTTTAAATGCTAACAACGACTTAAATCATCACAATTCAAAATAAATTATGCTGAAATCCTTATATTTTCCTTTCTTTTTCTTTAATCAATAGGTATGGAAGAGTTAGAGAGATTATCATATTGCTAAATTCTCAATTATTTAGGCTAACACCCTAGTTTCTTCCCTTTATGCAGACCGTTCCTTAATTTCCTTTCTTATAGGATAAACTAGAGAAGAAGATAAAAGAAAGAAAATAAATACAGAAATGAGAGAGTGCTTCCAGGAGAATGGCACATATCTCCTATATAACCTTCCTGCACTCATTCACCAAAACCAATTTCTCAACATCAAAATTAATGTTCCTCATCATAATGTTTCCCACTAAAGAAAATACCCAATTTTAAGGTAATGAGACTAATATTTGAAATCTAACCAATTACCAAATCAGTTAGCAAGATTCACATCAAGATTCACATAATCACACTAAAACCCTCATAAACAAAAAGTTTTATAATTAGATACCCAAAACTATTGTTGTACTTATCCTTTAACATTTTCGGATGTGACAAAGCTAAAAATTTTATGAAATTTGGAATTATGCTTAGTTCTAACACCAAGAAGCATATTCGACAAATATTTGTATTGTTCTTGATGTCACTGTGCCTCTTGATCATAGTCAGTATTAGGGTCTTTTGTCACTTATTGGGCATAATAAGAAACAAGTCTTTTATTTCATTAAGGAGTGATTAAGCAAACGTATTCCTAGTTAGAAGAATATACTTTTATTTCATTAATGAGTGTCTTTCTACTTCCCCAAAAATTTTGTGACAATCTATAGAAAATGATGAATTTGTTTTGGTGGGGGTTATATGTTAACCCGAGAAAAATACACCAAACTTTATGGGATAAGGTTTTTGTCCCTAAATAGTTTGGTGGTATAACATTTTGCACTTTGTTATGCTTTAATTTAGCACTATTGGCAAGCAAGGATATATATTTCTTTCTTCGCCTGAGTCTCTTTTTAGTAGAATTTTCAAAGCTAGATACTTTCCAAATTCCAGGTTTCTTAATGCTTTTGAAACCTGCTTTCAGCTAGATACTTTCTTAATGCTTCTTAATACTTTCCAAAGTTAGATACTTTCAGCTCCTCTTATTTGGAAAAGTATTTATAAGGCTAAGATGATGCTTTGTGAGAGGATTAGCTGGCGTATGAGTAAGGGTGCAACTGTTGAGATTTTTAATGATCCATGGGTAAGTTATTATGATAGTGTTTATATTGACTCTATACCTTTAGAGAGCTATGAACATATGAAAGTAAATGATTTGATGTATTCGAATGGGGGTGCTAGGAGACAAACATGGTGGAAGGGTTTATTACCCCTTAAAATGTGCAACGTATGCTCTGTATATCCATTAGCTAGTTTTTGAAGGATGATTGACTAATTTGGCACTACACCCTTAATGGTTGTTACTCTGCTAGTTCAGGATATAAAGTTGTTGTTCGACATTATCTTAACATCATTGAGTTTCATATTGATGGTCCTTGAGAAACTCTTTGGAATTAGGAGTTCCCACCCAAGATTAAAGTCTACCAATGGAACTATTTGTGTAGCTTCATTCCATGTAACAAGAAGTTGTTCATTGATGTTCCTCTCTTTTTCCAGTGTAGCCAGGCAAAAAAAAAAAGAATTGATCATACATTGCTCTATTGTCCCTACAATAAGATTATTTGGAGTCTGATGGATTTTATCTGTAGGTTTCTCACTAATTAGTAAGTCGAACAAAAAGGTAAACTACTATGTATTGCTTGGAGCATTTGGTTTTATAGAAATACTACCTTGTGAAAACAACAAGCTTCATCTCCAGATAAAATTGTGCAACATGCTACTATCTTCCTACATAATTGGCTAGAGTGCTTGATCGGTGTACGAAAACTAGATGGTTTCTTGACGGCTTGTTGACAATGGTGATACTTGTTGGTAAACTTAAATCTAATTTTTGATGGTGTTGTTTTTACTAATCAAGGTAGTGTAAGTTACTAGAAATTGTGCAGAATGATGAGCACGATTTTGTTAGATATATCTCGAGCTTTATGAAGAGTAATTTGAACCTTTTTTAGGCTAAAATTTACGGATTCAAATTTGAATAATCTAATATTTACAGATTTCTAACACGTTGTCATCCCTAGTTGATAAATTAGGCCACTTTCAAGTTTATTGGTAGAATGCAATGTGTATAGATTTTTTTTCTTAATTGTAGTCTAAAATGTTGCTTGAATAACCTATAATGTGGTTCAGTTGCATGTTTGCATGTCACCTCTCTAATCCACTTCAATGACAAGCATATTTCCGCCGCCCATGCAATAATGATAAGACAAAAATTTAAATTTTGTTAATTTCAATAATGTTAAATTTAATTTTTTTTAATTTAAAATTGTTTTTATTGTGTAAATAGGTGAATGATTTTGTTCTGGAGGGCTTCATCCATAATATCGAAAAGCCTGCAATCCCTAAAATTTGTGGCCACTTACAAGCAGTTGGATTCTTACATGTGTCTTGCATGTTCGGGGGGTTGAAAACTCAATTTGGCACTAGCCGGCGCATTGGTGGAAAGATGGAGGCCCAAAACACATTTTTCACCTTTCATACGGTGAGTGTACAATCACACTTGAGGAAGTAGCGCTACAACTCAGTCTGCTAATGGATGGGCCAGCCATCACGAGATTAACGATCGTTCCATGTAAAGTGGACCTTTGCACAGCACTGTTGGGGAAGGTCTTGTACAAGTTTGAAAGTAGTCGGATATCGATCAACTAGTTGAAGGATAATTTCGACGAGCTCCTTGAAGACCGAACGAAGGAAGTCATAGAACAATACACCAAAACATACATCATAAGGTTAATCGGGGTCATTTTAGTGCCTGAAAAATCTCAAAATTTGGTGCATATAAGGTGGCTGCTACATCTAGTCCACTTCAATGAGTATGAAAAACTAAGTTGGAGATGTACCATATTGTCCACGTTATATCGAGGGATGTGTCGAGCCACGGTATCGAGTGTGGCATCGATTGGTGGTTGCCTACTCTTGTTGTAGTCGTGAGCGTGGTGGCGATTACCGTTTCTATGTCCCAAGGTGGCCGACCCATACATGTTTTCATTGGTGGCGAGGTAAACATCATTGATTAACAAATATGTAGTCTATACAGTAATTTTTTTATTATACGTTTCGACTAACATATTGCTTGTACATGTGGAACCATGGGCCGAGCTATGTGGGACTGCCCAAGGAGTTAAAAGATTTTAGGCTGTTGTAAGATCAACTCTTAGAAGCCGAGGTTAGTTACTTATTTTTTCGAATATATATTAATTTCATAATGATTCGTAAAAAATATTTGTGTATAAAAATATTTAAAATTTTACTTTTCAGTTTAAAAAGATGTCGTACACCAACACCGATATCATATCTTGCATCTCGCGAGAAGTGTTGGCCAATCTGGAGATGTGGGACACAAATGTGTCGTTGTTAGTGTCTGTGACGGTAGAAAATACACGAGTCGGATAGAGTGATGTAATAGTTCGAGTGGAGGAAACGAATCCCATCACCACTGTGAGACTTGAAGGAGCTGCACAATGTGGACATACGAGGGAAGGACAACAACGATTAGGCATTGCGGCACGATGAGCACATTAAGGCGTGGAATTGTATGATGCAATCCTTACCCATTTATGAACAATATTTCTCAGCAAACATAGTGGTAGCTAATGATTACTTGGCATGTTTTAGAGCCGTTGGCAAGCTAAACCTACTACCATCATAGGCGAGGAGTAGGCAAACTCGAGCAAAGAGGCAACGTCAACTACCACAGCAGCGTAGGATGGGATATGGTCATACTACAGGTTCATCATCTACTTCAGTAAAAGATGCACCGCCTGTGGCTACGCAATATCTGGGTCAGTTCACTCCACTTATTCTCGTTCAAGTCAATAACCCTATGTTTTTTTCACAAGCACCATCGCACTACAGACCACCACTGCACGTGGTCGATTCTTCTATTCTTGTAGGCACATATTTTGAGGCACCGGTGTACCCTACATACTACACCTCCATGCTGATGTCGATGCTAAACACTATGTTAGGACAGATGCTAACGTATGCATTGCCACTATTGATGATACCGATGCAAATGCCCATGCAGCAGTCAATAATGATGTCGATGCCCGGTACCTTTCCAACGCACCCGGAATTTGTGACACCTTATGGTTATACACCTATAGTGATCCAAACATCGAGCACATCACTATTTTACGAGGGTGGCTCATCGTCGCAACCATCGGATACGGGAGTGGTGAATACATGATGGCATGCGAGAACGGCATAACAATCGACCATAGAAGAAGATGATGACGTTGCCAATCCTAAAGAAACGATTGACCAGGGGGCTGTGCTAGGTACATATTCAGGCGATGATGACGAGGAGGAGGAAATCCTCTACGTGGCCGTTGTCCACCGCCTTGCGACACACATTCTCCCCAATGACAAATATTATGATGTAAATATAGATATAACATAAAAATAAAAACTGAGGTTATTCATTCAAACAAAACATTTGTCTTTATTACTATTTATCATGAGTTGTGCATAAGTTAACAATAAATAACAAATTTAACCAATGAGAACGAAGCACGCTAATGAATATGAAATTTGGTAGAAATTAATGTTTTTGACGCTAAGGCCCCAACATATCCCTGTATAGAGAACATGTTGGCTTCATATGTTCTAGGTTTCTAGAATACCCGCATAATTTCTGTTAACCATCTCTCTCCCAAATATCCATATTTTTCCTTATTAAGGTGGAATTTAGGCGACCTTTCAGGATGCGACGCAGGTCCTTGTTTGGCACCAACTCAAACTGTTCACTGGACATAGGCGACCACATACTCTCATCTGGGATGAGTGGGAATTCAGGACTTCGTACTGTGAATGCATTGTAGCCGGTAGACATCGTTGATGTAAGACGCGTACTTAATCCGTATGTGCGCATGAGAACCAAAGTGTTTGGAATCTCTCATAATCACAGGTCACTTCCGTTAGGTTCATACGATAGGATGCACCTGACATTTCTTGGTCTGGCCTAGCTTATTTTGTGACTCAAAAATTGAGGTTTTGACACAAGTGGCATACTACATACATGGTGTTCGCTCTCGTTGCTCTTCACTAAATCTCTTTTATCACGTCATCGCAGAGTGTACCGTCTCCCACTATCAGAACAGCATATGTCGACTCCCTATTAGAAAACAAAGCGGCCAGTCAAAAGTATGTCTTTTTGACAATCGATGTTACCGACAAATAGTGAGTCCCCTTCAATACGAAATTGATGCACTCAGCCTAGTTTAGCATCATGTGCCTATATCGTAAACCCCGTCGTACGACTACATCCACTTTTTGAATGATATATTCAATACATATGTCGCACCGTAGGCGTTAATAGTGCTCAAGTTGTTCAACATTTGATGGAATCGATGTTAAACGAGCTCATAATCTGTCGAGAAATAACTATAGGTTAGTGTAATGAGATAAACTGGTATGAATATTTGATATGCAGTGAATACATAATTCGAACTACAAACCCATATTGATGACTAGATCTCACTTAGTTGCCGAAAGATATTTTTGGTGGTAGTTGGATCCCACATGTCGTATGCAGTATCGATAATGAGTGCGATCTTAGAGGGCTCACTGACGATCAATCACCAAGAGTATTATGGGTCCCCTGTTTGATATAAAACATATGTTAGGCTACGGGCAAACGCAACGGCGCAACCAACAAGCAACAAATGCTACTGATACCTTCCGTGCAGTCAGATACCATCAATTTAGACCATAGGCTTGCAATGCTAAAATGCCTCTCTGCATTGCTCAAATGTCTAAAAGAACTAATGGAATAATCTTTTTCCAAGGACCAACTGATCGCCACAGTACCCTGAACACGTTTCGATATCGGTTATGGAACTGATACGTACTGATCCAATACCTAACACCATTATAATAGATATTTGTACGAACCCTCCCACCTGTGATGCAACTTCCCCATAGCCTTCTATTTTGTAACTCACACTTTGTAGTATGTTAGAATGTAATGGTGCTGGCTACGTATGTCCACAATCAGCACCTTTATTTGAATCTAGGGACTAGCTTTCACTATTGGTAGAATAATGTTAGCAATTATGTCTGATTCTAGCCTCAGATGGTCTTGAATTGCACCCATCAAAACACAAGTATGGGCACCAGAATAATTCTTTATCGTCCACATTTCGGATTTCTTTCGGTAAGATGCCATGATTTCTCACTTACACCTCCTGTCCTTCATTGTGCACTTTTCTTCGAATTTCTTAGAATGGGACTTCGTGACATAGTAGTTCATACCGTTCTTGAAGTTGTACTGCTTTAGTGCAATAAGAAAAGCTTCTTTGTTGGGTTATTCCATTCCAACTTCCAGTACTCGTACATAACGATAAGCGCTTGCATGACCAGGTGTTCTATGTAGAAACCACGAAAATTTTAAACCACCCTCAGTTGACAGATCGATATTCGTCATATAAGCTAGAGGTTCATACGCCCTGAATCACGTATTTGAATCCAGAGTATTGTCCGAGGCATCATCGCTAGACTCGCAAGGTTCTAGTTCTATTGTAACCGGATTCGGTTCGAAAAGTAGTGTCACTTCTGAACCATCCAGATTGCGCTTCCCATCGTTTGCATCAACAGTCCCCTCTTCCTCACTTGCATCACTTTCCTCGTCCACGCCTTTATTGTCACTTCAAGCACGGTGTTGTAATACCCTCGTCGGCCCCCATCGAAAGGAGTAGGTCACTGATTCTCATATAACCCGTGTGCCCGCCAGAATATTCAACGAGTTGATGACCGATGTACGTCGATAATCCCCCAGTATAACTGCTTCCTCCCCATAACATCGACCTAGAACCGAAGTTGAAATCAAACGCACTAATTGAATGTTGAGCCCGAGTGTCTAGATTTGGGTTATATTGATACCCCGATTAGTAATAACCCCAAAAGTTTAGATCGACGCTGAACACCGATGAGTGTCTACCTATAGATGTTTTAAGAACATAGTAACCGCTTTATAGTAGGCTAGAAAACTCACCGCGCAACCGTATAGTAGGACTTTCTGCTTCAGCTTTGGTACCCCTATTCATCGTGACAGTAGTCGAAGATGGGTTAGATCCATCAGCATCGGTGAACTTCACGTATAACTTAATAACAACATTTTTGCTTACGATGTGTGATGATATAACTGTCTCGAGATGCATCTCGCTAATCACATTTTATAACCCATACTTATAAAGGTCAACAAAAGCAAGAAATATGCATTGCAACCTCACAATTCTTCCCCGGGTTGATCCGTCAACTTTTTTCCTGATTTTGGTACGTAGTTCACGCATTAGAATGATACTATTGAACACAAATTCTATGAACTTTGCTCCTACAAACACCACCTCGACCTCTGTATTAAGATTTGACTGTCGTAGTATATAACAGATTCCTCTTGTCGACTCATTTCAATATTGGTTACAAATTGGATGAACAAACGTAAAAAAAAAAGTAAAGAGTTGTCCAAAGGAGTACACACAACTCTCACAACACAAGATTATTCTATTTGATATTAACTTGATACATGTCTTTGTTATGAAAATTCTGCCTCTTTTATAAGAGAATTATGTACAAAGAAAGTGAATACATGCTTTGAATTTCGTTTACAAATGCACACATTTGTTGCATATTATATGGAGCAAATAATTTTCAGAATGCATTCAGAACTCATATAATTTCATCATGCATGTGCTCCTAAGAGATTCTGCGTTGCATAACGTGTTCTACAAGCATCTAGAAAGGTACTTTCACTAGCAGAAGAAAGGGAATTTGTTAGAGGAAAAGCCTATTTCCCGGCATGAAAAGCTTGACACTTTAAATGATTTGGATGCTTTAAACACGTTTAGAATATGTTCATCACTCTTGCAACGCACTTTCAAGGTTTTTCTTTGTAAACGACCCTTCTCCGCGGCTATAAAAAGGCTCTTACGCACCAAGCTTTATCATCCCTCAGTCATATAATTTCTCCCCAATCTTCTCCATTCTCCACTATAAATCATTTCCCGATCTTAAAATTTTCGATCACTAAAAATATTTGGTTTACGTTTGAGGTATTCTTGATTTGTCGGTAATGTAATATCGCTCTGATCCGTACGTATTCCATATATCATGCAGAGATGGGATCATTGTCTCTGAAGCCTATCCTAGGAAAGTCGATTATGGGGTGATTTTACTTTCTACGGTCAAGGATGAAAGTTGATGTAGAGGTCTCAATCGACGACCGTTATGCGGTAATAGATCGAGGTATAATAGGGGAGTCAGTTGATGGTCGTTACGTGACCACGAGTTCAATCTTTTTGAACACTCGAAAATGATGCCCTATAAATACCATACAGAAGTTTGATGGCATATTTATACGGAAAATCTCTAGGGATTCCCGCTAGAATTGATGTAATTTTTTTCTCCATTTTCAGGCAATCGGTACCTTTAACCTTCCTTCTTATTTGAAGGTCGACACCGTCATAGATGTAAAAGGATTCTCAGACGGGGAGAAACTGTTGCGGTGCAATAAAGGTGATGCTCCTTTTGGGGCAACAATGGTTGTCGTTATTACACAATCCATTAATAACTACAACCGCTGTCACGCCGAATCGAGTTTGACCTCTACTGTGCAGGAACATTTTCTCTCCACCTGAGGGCCCTCTTGTGTCCACCTCGGTGTCAGCACTCAGACAAGAATGAAAGATTAAAGATACTGACTACTTGGAAATAGAGAAAAAATTACATTGATTACACTAGAAGTTTCCAGAGTTTTTCCGTATAATTATGACATCAATCTTATGTATGGTATATATAGGGCATTGTTTGCAGGAATCCAAAAAGCTTGAACTCCTGACTGCATAATGACCGTCACCTAGCCCCCCGGTTATACTCGAACCCGTGATCGCATCACAGCCGCTGACTGAGATCTCTATCTAGACTTCGACCCTTGATCGTATCAAGCATTATTACCCCAAAATTGGATTTCCCAACAATGGGTTCCTAAGGTAATGGTTCTATCCCACCATGGCATATGAAATGTATGTGTGCTGAGGTGCGTTATCACATCTTCGACCCCTCAAAACTATTTAAGAACTTTCGCCGTTTTAGTCGAAAACCTTGAACACTTTCAAAATACCCTAAACCTTAAACCCTAACCCTAAAACACTAAAAGCCCTAACCTTGAAAAATAAAAAAACCCTAACCCTGGAGAGAGAAAGTTAAAACACGTTCAACTAGGCGCACTTTCCTGCCATATGTGCAGAAAACGCACTCAACTGGACGCGTTTTCACTTTCTTTCTCCTAAAAACGGCCTATTTCCCTAATTAAATTTAAAAACGACGCCTAATTTAAAAAATTGACCTTCACCTTATTTAGCCTAGTTAATCATAAATAAGTAATTATATGACTGGTAAAATGATACAAATATAATTAATATCTTTATAGAATTTTAATTATTTATTACTACAATTATTATTTAACATAATGAAAATTTAATATATATTTTATTATTTAATATAAAATATATTATTTATTATTTATTTTACGTATATAAGAACTTATGCAGTGCCTTTAATAGTTCTTTTCTATTTTTATTTTACCATTACAATTACATTTGAATTCCAACACACATCAAATAGTTGATTTTAATTTTATTTTTACAATATACAATCTCACCACTACAATAATTTAATCTTATCAATATTATTATTTTTAATCTCACTAGGGTAGTATGACTAAAAGAATCCAAAAACTTAATTATTTACAATTGTGTTTTCTTGAATTATTAGAATAAAAAATTATGAGAATGTATGGTAAACAAAATTTTGGATATCTTTTAGCTGATTTGGGCAGAAATGGAGGATTGGGTAGTCAAACCCTCTAATTGTAGTGTTTGGTGAATGGAGGTTTGTAAAAGCTTGTTGAGCTAAAACCTCCAAAACAAAAAACGCAAGGATGAGCAACTTTTTTCAGTAGTTGATTGGGAATGAGATATGTGGAATGACATATCTGACCATGCTTGCTAAAAAATTACTCTATTTGTCACATGCTCTCGAATCTAATAAGGATGCCAAGATATCAATAGCGTCTATTCTCCCATTTTCACTTTCACCTCCAAAGTCTAAAGTAAATCTAAAAAAAAAAAACTCCACTGTGAATCTACAAAAATCAACATTGTCGCGAGAAATTTTCAATCGAGCCCATTCATCCTTGAATATTTATGCACCCTTAATTTATTTTCATTTTACTTGTGCAAAATAATTTCTTATACAACTTTATATTAATTGAAATATGATACTTGACAAATTTATTCAGAGTATGACATAATTATCACTAATTTTAATACTAGGAACATGACATAATTATCACTAAGAATATAGTTTACAATTATATTCATACACTATTAATATTTATCAATTTCCACAAGGTTAATATTTACAAATAACTTAAGAAATTTGTTTATTTAAAATTTCAAAAATATTCACTAATTAATTTTCATAATGGATGTTTTTAATCCCTTAGTAATAGTATTTTATTTCAATAATTTCACCCAATAAAGACTAAAGTATTATAAACAAATAAATACTTAATAATAAAATGTATCATGCTCTTATATGTTATTTTACACATATCAACTTTCAACTATTAATTAAGTTTTACCAAATACTTTTAAATAAATAATTAATAAAATCAACTGATCAAATTAATTAATAGAATCAATTAATTAAACTAGTCACTACAATTATCAGCGAATTGCTAAAGAGTAATTATTTATTACATAAATTTATACTCTTTGAAGCCTTTAATCAAATGTGAACATAGACTTGCAGCCCTTTATTATTATTGAGTTTGGTTGCCAAATGCAGCTTTTGCCGTCATTAATAATAGGTTTTTTTATGTGCATTTCTAATCTTGTTAATGTGTTTTATTTCGTTATAATCGTATTTAAATATTTTATATTTATATAATATGTTAATATTTTATACTATTTGTATTTTATAAAAATATACCAAAAATCTATAATTTATAAAAAAATATTATATAAACTTTAAAACAATTTTATTTTTTTATTTTTTTATTTTATTGTACTTTAAAAAATTTTCATTTTACCATTTCGATATTACCAAACTAAGATTAAAAAAAAGGTGATTGGAAGAGAGAGAACAAAAAAATATAGTGCCAATATAGGTACATTTTCTTCCATGCTTCCTCCTTAATTCTAAAAGTCATCTCAATTACGCAAATAAAACACATTTTATAAACCAAAATCAGGACCAAGTATAAGTATACATTAAAGTAAATCAAGAGGTGAATGTAGAATAAGTCAAAAAATACAAGCTCTTTTTACAGTCTTTTAAAGTCCAACTTTTTCCCCTTCTATGCTTAATGCTCTCTACTTTATTACGAAATTGAGTTCTCTCCCTCTCTCTATATATGTATGTTGTTGAGTTCCCCAAGGACTTAAGACAACAATCTGCCTTGTGAAACAAATTTTCTGGATTTTGTTTCACACAGTTTCGACATGGAGATCAAAGCCTGGAACCTTGTCCTGTTCTCGTGCCTGCTGCTTTCTTTATTGGCTTCACCCTCATCTGCCCAGACCTGTGTTAGCCAAACATTTCCCGACAACAAGCAATATGTCAACTGCACCGATCTTAGAGCCTTGAGCAGTTATCTCCATTGGACATATCATCAATCAAATGGAACTGTTGAGATGGCTTTTCGACACACCGGCACCACCTCGTCACGGTGGTCGGCGTGGGGTATCAATCCTAGTGGACCGAGTATGGTGGGTACCCAGGCTTTGGTTGCCTTTGTCAACTCCAGTGGCGTGACTCAGGCGTTCACAACGTCGATTGATAGCCTATTCCCTACGCTGCAACCCACAGATTTGAGCTTCCAGGTTCCAAGTCTGTCAGCAACGTTCGAGAATGACGAGATGACGATATTTGGTGTTTTGAGAATCCCCGAAAACATGTTGTCAACCAGTCAGGTTTGGCAGGAAGGTCCTGTGAGTAACGACCAATTACAGCCTCATACTACTGATGGAGCCAACCTTCAATCCAGGGGAAGTATCAATTTCCTTACAGGACAATCTGCAGGGGCTTCATCTGGTTCAAGGACAAGAAGAAGAAATGTAAGCGGTTCGAATCTTCCCTAGAGCTAGAATTGCCATAGAAAAAAAAAGATTCCTTTCCAGATTTTTTAAGTTGGATTGTTTGAATTATCCAGGTTCATGGAGTATTGAACACTGTGAGCTGGGGAATATTGATGCCGTTGGGAGCCATAACAGCTAGGTACATAAAGGTGTTCAAATCTGCAGACCCGGCATGGTTTTATCTCCACGTTGCTTGCCAATCATCGGCCTATGTTGTTGGTGTGGCAGGGTGGGCGACAGGTATTAAGCTCGGCAGTGACTCTCCTGGAATCACGCACAATCCCCATAGGACCATTGGCATTATCCTCTTCTGCTTCGGAACTCTTCAGGTAATTTCTTCTCGAATACATATTCATATGCGACGCTAGTATCAGGATTATGCATACCTTAATGAACCTTAACATTTTTTGGAGGCCGAAATTAAATTATAAAGTTTTATGGCAGGGACCTACTTTGGCCCCTCTAGTGCCGTCCTGATGACAGGGAGACTTGTTAAAGTGTGCTTTTAGTCTTTTTCTTCATCTTGCCGTCATGGGGATGGCCTTTCTAAATAGTTGGCTTCAAGACTACTCCAATTTCAAGCTATTAATTACTTTAGATTGTTATATTATTGACAGGTCTTTGCTTTGCTTCTGAGGCCAAACAAGAATCACAAATACAGATTGTATTGGAACATCTACCATCATTCCATTGGTTACAGCGTGATCATCCTAAGCATCGTCAACATTTTCGAGGGTTTCGACATCCTTAACCCTGAAGACAAATGGGAGAGAATTTACATTGGAATCCTCATATTTCTGGGAGCTGTGGCCACATTGTTGGAAGCTTTCACTTGGTACGTTGTTATCAGGAGGAAAAGGACTAACAAGCACCCTCTCGCCATGAATGGAGCCAATGGACATGGACAGGGCGTGTAGTAAAATTCAATTTTGGTCAGTCTTAGTCTATTGCACCATGTGTGCTTAGGATGTTTTAGATGTGACCCTCATTTGTTATTTATTAGAGCTTTGCTTTTTCGTTGTCCTAGTGATTGGGTTATCTTGAGTTATACACAGTTTGCTTTGGTATGTATAGGTGATTGATCTCTTATCTTTTCTGTATTGACTCCATTTTTTTATATATACTAGCGTTCTTTTAATTCTACTATAGTAGAGATACATGTTGGGCAGCACATAAGTTGAAGTATGACCCATTCCATTGGAACATTAATTAAAATAAATGTTGTGTAGGTGAATTGGCAATTTGCCAAGTGTGTGACAAACAATCAATTTCCAACCACTTACTTCTTAATTAGTCAAGAGAGACGGCGGTTTAACCTAAGCTTAACTTCATAATATTTTAAATTAACTTTATTAATTCAATATTTGTATACTATTATCAAATATCAACATATTTTTTACTATTTTAAATTATATTGATTGAGTTTTAATTTAATTGGCATAGTATTGTTGCCAAGGTAAGAAGATGTGGGTTCAAGTGTGTTGAAACGCATTATCTTTCTATTTATGGGTTGAAGAGGGATTACGGGCAGTTCTAAGCATCGTGTTAAAAAGAGCAGATATAATCAAAACCTATAATAAGATTGTTAAAAAAATATTTTTAAATTATTTATTAGTTTTGTTTTTAATTATTTTGATTTAAAAGGTTTCCAATATTTTTATTTAATATAATAAATATTTAAACAAATATATAAAACAATGTACCTATATTTTAGTAATTATAACATTTTTAATCATTTATTAAAATTTTAATATTTTATAAGTTTCACTACATATAAATATTATGCTAATGTCCTTAAATGATTATTCTCTCTTTTCATTAAAATTCATCTCACTGCCACTACTACAATTGAATCCAAATGCAAAATTCAGCATTGATTTTAATCTCACTGTTACATTAACAAATCTCACCGCTACGGTAACTAATCTCACAACTATCACCATTTTTAATATCATCAATGCTAATCTCACTACTAATCCAAATTAATCCGAGCAATGCACTTGCAAGCTTCCGACCCAAATTTTTAAAAAAAATATTTTATATCTTACAAGTTTCAACTCAATTTACAAGGCAATCCACCTAAACAAGATAACTCGATTAGATTTGATTATAGAATATGCTACACCAACAATCCTTAAACTTTATTTAAAATTACATTTCGTTTATCAATTTTTAAAAATTACGTAATAATCACTAATAGTATTGAATTGTTATATTTTAGTCACTCATCTATTAACTTACATTAAAAAGATAACATGGCAGATTAATTCAAAGGATTAATAATATTTTGGGCCCTGAACTATAATTAAAATGTTATTTTGATTTTTAAATTTTTTCTTAATAATAATTCTAAGAAAATTTTAAAAAATCTTAAAACTACAAGAATAATCATCCAACTATACCTTTAGTTCTATTTTTGTCACCAAATTATTAGTTCTTTTCGATTTAGTAATTCAACTTTTCAAAATTAAATAGGCAAAAAGTTGACGTGGGCTCTTTTAATTGGCCTAATAAAATTTTAACCCTCTAATGTTTACACATTTTATCAATTTGATCCTAAATATTAAAAAAATCAATAAATTTAGCCTTCAACATCTATAATTCTAATTCTAATTCTTTTAAAAAATTAATAAATTTAAACCTCAACATTTACAAAATTTGTAAGTTTAGTTCTAATAAGAATATAATGTAGGGCCTGTTTGTTTCACTGAAAATGGCTTCCAAAAAATAATTTCTAGAAAATGACTTACTTCCTTGGAAAAGTTAATATTTTCTGGTATTTAGATGAATTTATGTAAAATATTTTCTGTTTTTTAACAGATTTCTTAAAAATATTTTATAAAAGTTGTTTTCAATGAAACAAACATATAATTGATATTTTCTTATCTTTTCATTGTTTAATTGAGTTTATTTTATATCTATAAATTTATATTTTACATTGTTTTTCTATATATTAAAAATATGTTAGATTTAGGTTCATTACAACGTCATTTTTTAGTTACACGACTACCAAGTGAGTATTTTTTATTTAAAAATGTGACATCAACAAAACTGACAAAAAAATTTAACAATGTCAACAATTAAACTTGATTTTCAAATCTGAAAAGTGAAGAGACTAAATTCTTGAAAATAAAAGTACAGAGACTAAATTGTAAATTTGTGAAGAGTACATAGACTTATGACATATTGTAACCTTTATACTACAAAATATTTATTGTTAATATATTTATAATCGTAATAAATATTTATTATTAAAATATTAATATTGTATATTTTCAATAATATGTGAAGAATATTATTTAAAATTATTATTTTTAAAATTTATTATTAAAATAAATTTAGAATATTAAATAATTTATTAAATAATAAATTATATTAATAATTTATTATATGAATAATTATAATATTTTATTTTAATATTTTTAATATTTTTAAAAATAAAATGTATTATCAATATAATAATATTAAGTTTGCTTTTAAGTTAATTTTTATATAAAAATAAAATAGGAGTTATTTTTCAAAAAATGACTTAGAGCTATTTTCCTTAAAATGACTTACACTTTATAAAGAGTAAGTCGTTTTACCAAAAAATGACTTATTTTACGTTGATCTGTAAGTCAATTTCGGTTGACTAAATTATTTTTCTGTAAAAAAAACATGAAAATATAAATAATACTTTCCTAAAATCTTTTACCAATGACAAATCAACCGTGGGTCAATTTTGTGCTTACCATCAGATTAACACTACAATCTACTGGCCCTGCCTTAAAACGTTTTTCATTGCATTTGTGGATTTTTTGTTTTTCATACATTTTAATCTGCTAGATTGACTTAGCCCACAGGCCGCTAGCTCCTGTCTTTCTCTTTGATTTTCTAATCCCAAACAACGACAATCTACGAAAGATCTTAATCAACCTACTAGCATATTTCCTTTGCGAAGAAAAATTTACAGAGCCTATGCAACTCGTTACTTCTCCCAGAGTATTCTTTCTCTTGCTCCCCGATCTTCTTTCTAATGCATACGGTTTGATACACTGCGATTTGTTGGGATTGGAATTTGTTTTCTTCGACATTTCATGCCATTGAAGGCTCTTTTTCAATGACATTAACTCTTGTTCAAGGTTCTGTAGTCTAAAGCTCGTTGATTCATAGTTCCTCCCCATTGCTGGAAGGTCATCTTGTAGGAACAAGCTCAAAGGTTTGCTGTTTGGCGACTCTACTGCGTCCTTGTATGGACTTTCTTCCGGGTCTAAGGGTCTTGAGTTCGGACATCTTGAGCTCGACAGGCTGCCGGAGAACTGACCTGTGAACCTCAATGAGTCGGAGCATTCTTTAAATGCTTGGTGGGTGTTTAGCTGTTGAACGAAGAGAGCCTGGACTATCAGTCGCAGTGGCATCAACTCATTTTGAACTGCTTCAATGCATGCCTCTTGTGAAAGTTTTTGGCAGTTTAGGTATTTGCAGACTGATCCCTTCTCTTCTTGTGTTATATCTCTATGTGCCTGACCAACAGTTGGAGGGAGGTTTAGCTCGATTTTAAACACGACATGAATAAACGAAAATTGTTTAAAAAACTTACCTGTAGGTAGCTATTCATTGCTCTATAAAGCTGATCATGTGTCTGACGGTAAGATATGGGTAATAACTCGATGAGTTCCATGAACTTATTAGGCTCCATTTGTGGATCAGAAGCCATATGGGAGAGGTATGTGTCCCATAATTCTGCAACAATGGAGTTGCTTGCTGAAGGAGAAGGGTTAGTCTCCATGTTAAACGATGCAAAAGTTGAAAATATGGTCTTCATAGTAGCCAATTCCTTGCTTGATGAAATGGACTCTGTTCCAATCTGTGGGAGGAGGAAATCTTCCACTTGGGCAAAGTGTAACATAGTTGCTATCTGGTCTTGCAATTTCACTTGTCTGTCACTTGTTAAACCAAATTCTAAGGATCTAGAAAGCATTGCAAAGTAGAATCCAACAGGAATGGCCCTACTGGCCTTCTCCCCAATTGGCAGTAAATCAAGAATCCTTTGTAAAATGGCAGAAACATTGTTGTCTGAGTCACTGTCAGCAGTTTTCTCACCTGAGTTCTCCCAGTATTGGTGAGTCTTCTCGGAGAGTACCCATTTATTTGCATAGAAAACAATGATGGGAGTCACATATTTTTCTTTCATTCCTTGCCTTCTTAAGGACCCAATTATCCTTTTGAAGAATCCAAATGGTAGGGCTATGAGATCCTTGATCCATAAGTCCTTGCTCGCTATTGCTTTCACTGTTTCACTGTTCCAAGCCTCACCAGTCAATGCTTCCAATGTAACAACTGGTTTGTCCCTTCTCTCTGGATCAAGAATCTCCATGCAGGCCATAAAGGCCAAGGACTCGATGCACCGGCTCACGATTAACAGCTCCTCGGACCAGGGGAGCAACATTTGACATTTCTGGAGAACAATCAATGTGTCATCCCAACTCTGCAACACCACTTGGTTCAAATAGAGATCGAACCGCTCGCAGAGGTTGCCGGTGCAGTACGCTTCTGTCATTTCAAGAAACTCGGCTGCACACCTCAGGGCCGCCACATTAAAAGGGTCAACCAATGTGGTGGAGCCGTAGATGAACAATATAATCATCTCGAATGTTTCAGGTCCTCCAGGGAAATCTTGTGGCAACTCAAGCTCATTCGATTCAGTCAATCTCTTCTGAAAGTATCCACTCTTTGAAAACAATGGATGCTGGCAAAACACATAGCAAACAGCATCAATATAAGTTGTATAGAAACTAATTGAATTTGAAATTTTGATTGCATCTATGGTTTTGGGCTATACCTTATGCAGGCTGAAGGTTCTTTCGCCTACTCGAACACGAATTGAAAGAGGAAGTCCAGTTTCTTGGCACCTGAAATGGTCAAAAACCGAAAACATAAGTGCTTTCAGCAGAAATACAAACATGGAACTGGAAAGCCATTTATGTTCTTACCATGAAATGATCTTAATCTTGAGCAGGGCACTGACATTGGGTGAAGAAAAAGGACTCGAAGCTACTGAACTATCCTTAGAACTTGAACCTTCCATTGTCAATTGTTCATAGGAAACTAAAGGAACTGAGATGAAAACTTTGTAAAACCAACCGAGGTCAATATCACTGCAAACACAAACATGCACTGTCACTTGTCAGTCCCATTTATCTCTATCAAATGGTACAAATAAATGATTGAGATATGACTCAAGCATCGAAGTAAAGAAAAAGTTAATACGAATAGTATCACCTTGGAACAACAATACTATAAACCAAATGAGTTTTAATAAACCATTTTGCTATATAATAGATATAGTCGTGAGATGATATGCACACGAGTGGAGCTCAAAATCCCAATTTTAAGGCTTCAAAAACGTAAAGTTCCTCGAGTAGTGAGAAGGTTGAATTCTTGTACCGCTTTCTTAGCCTCCGCCAATAGAATATGGTGCAAATTTTCTAGCTCATCTTCCTCCCTTCTCATATAAGCTTCCCATTTAACAAAGTTTGAGCCTTTACTTATTTGTGTACAACCACATGTGATTGACCTTTTAATAATTAATTGAATTTCGCTAGTCTGGTTTATTCAACTGGGTTTACACAAAAATTTGTTAACCTTGAATTAGTAAATAGATTTGGTGGATGGGGTTTAGTTAACCTAGGGATAAATGAGGGAGAAGAAGTAAATTAAAAGGAGAGCAGTGAAAGTAGTGGAGATGAAGTGCGGATGAAGTAAGGAGAGAGGTTTGAATTGAAAGTAGCGTATGGTAACAACTAAGACGGCACGGCTTCTAAAAAGGGGGTGGTGCTTTGAATTTAGATTTGTGAGGTTTTTTGCTTGCTTTCTTCCAGCATATCTCAATCCCCATACTTTTCTATTTTTATTTATTTCACATAATTAATACTTTCTTCACATTTTATAGGTAATTGTGTAGGACCGAATTTGTATTTAAGTAATAATTTAGTTTAGATTTATTTTTATTTAAATTTAGATATATTTTTATTATTAATTTATTGTATTTTATATCGAGTTTTTTTTCGGAAAATTGATTCTTTTGGTACAAAAAGAAAAATAGAATAAAAAAAGAAAACTAAAATCTAATCCTCTTATGCCTAAGAACATCCGCTGCAAAAGAGGAAATACTATTCGGTAGGTTATTCAAATAGACAAGTCCATCCGTGTCGTCCTGTGCCAAATTAGCTAAATGATTTGTACAACGATTACCTTCAAGCAAGATATGTCGAATCTTCAATACCCAGCCCTCTCATATCAAGTCTAAACAGTCAACAATATAAGTATTTAACAAATTCTTACAATCATAAGGTCAAGACAATAGTTGAACTACCCACGACGTATCTAACTCAACGGTCAAACGAGGCACCCTCAACTCCTTAACAATCTGCAATCCTTCTCGAACCACCCATAATTTCGCTTACAAGTTGTTCATTCTTTCGATTCTTAACATGAAATCATGTATCCAATCACCAACCGAGTTACGTAACAGCCCACAAGCCGTCGCCATGCTCGAACAAGATCGCATCGCCCAATCTATGTTCAAAATAAAACAATCAATCGAAGGACATTACCATGCAACCCAATGTTGTCTACGATGGGTCCTTGTAGCCAAAGTCAGATGGGTTCCATTAATATCATTTGCAAAGACCCTTGCATATTCCAGAACTCGCAACGTTGCATTCCCTACTCCTTTAAAAATACGATTATTTCGACGTTTCCACAGTCTCTATATTGTCATCGAAAAGAGTGTTCCTCATGGAAGTAAAAAATTCAAAAATTTTATGGAGTGGCAATTCAGTTCCAACCATTATCAAGCAAGGATATTAAAGAAACCATCTTGGACAATTTCTATTTGCAAAGCTTTTCATACCTCTTTGGCAAAACAAAAAGTTCGTAAAATATGTTCCGTGGACTCAACATCAAACTTACACTCAGTACAAGATGCACTTGTTTTCATATTCTTCTTATATCATACCTTATTGGAATTCAATCGATCCAAAGCCACAAGCTATGAAGAAACGAACTCGTTTCGGGCATTGCAATTGCCAAATCCATCCCAAATTCTAAGAGCGAAGATGCGTATTTGCTTCATTCTCCAGCATGGAATAAATAGATGAAACAGAGAACTTACCAAAACTATACAATCCCTAATAGCAAGTATCATGAACCTTCGAGCCAAGAAAATACGAAAAAGGGATAACTCTAATGGCCAACCTAACATCCTCTGATAGCTCAGGGAGAACCGTGCCAATAATTCAAATACCTTCAAACCCCATAATTGAAGCAACCATAGCATTAGGGCATAACCCATCCACCCATTGCATAGTTCTATTAAGTGGCGACGTAACCACCCACCAATCGTCCTACAATCTTATCTAAGTACCATCGACAACTCGCCATCTAATACCCCTCTATATAATATTCCTTGTCTCGAGCAACCCCTTTCAAACCGAAGATTGTTGAAAGTTGTCAACAATACAACAGCAAGCAAATGTCCATTGTGTATTTTTGGTCATTAAACTTTTGTAACATGTGACTTTTTGTTAGTTTGATTGTAACTTTTGTTTTGCTAAGGATTAGTCAAGTACTTAGCTGATTTAGTAGTTTCTTAGGTTATCATTATGCTGATTTTACAGCTTGGATACTAGCACAAGTTATGTTTGTTTTCTTCCAATGTAATAGAACTACTTATGTACATGTAATGTTGATTATTCAAGTAATGAGATCAGTCAACTCTTTTCTATCATCCAACATCCGTTTTTGCTTCTGTTTTTCATCTTTCAAACACAAGTTTTTGTTGTTTTGATCTTTGGATACTGAATTGAACTCAACAAATGGTATCAAGAGCCTGTCATCTTTGAGAGCCTTTGTTGTGTGTTGTTCTTTGAGTGATTCGTGCTTGAAAGAAAAGAAACAAAAGTTGTCTTTGTTGGTTTGTTTAGTTGCTGCAAAAGAATGAGTTTCTCACTACCACCACCACCACCACCTGTTTTTGCTAGAGAAAACTACAACATTTGGACTGTGAAAATGAAAACATATCTACAGGCTCATGATCTATGGAGTGTTGTTCAAGTTGACACAGAGCCACCACCTTGAGAGCTAATCTAACCATAGCTCAAATTAGGCAGCATAATGAGGACTGTGCCAAAAAGTATAAGGCCATGTCATGCCTTCAAAATGGAGTTTCAGATGTGATCTTCACAAGGATAATGGCTTGTGACACTCCAAAGCAGGCCTCGGACAAACTCAATGAAGAGTTTCAGGGGTCAGATAAAAACAGGCAGCAGCAGTTGATCAACCTAAGGAGGGACTTTGAAAATCTGAATATGAAGGAGTCTGAAACCATCAAGCAGTATTCTGACAGGATTATGGCTATAGTCAACAATATCAGGCTTCTTGGGGATGATTTCAGTGATAAAAGAATAGTTAAAAAGGTTATTACAACTCTTCCAAAGAAGTATAAGTCAAAAATTTCTTCCTTGGAGGGCTCTAGGGACCTATCAACTTTATCCTTGACAGAGTTGATAAATGTTCTCTACGCACAAGAGCAAAGAATAGTAAACAGGATGGAGAAGCATTCTGAATGAGCCTTTCAGGCCAGAAGTAAAGAAAGCTCAAACTCGAGCTCAAGCTACAAGGGCAAGAAGCCTTGGTCAGAAAAGAAAGAAAAAGGAAAAAATGATGCTGCTAAAAATAAGTTTCCACCATGCACTCACTGCAAGAAATCCTCTCATTTAGAAAAGTATTGCTGGTACAGGCCTGACATTCAATGTAGAAGCTACAATCAACTTGGCCATATTAAAAAAGTTTGTGAAAACAAGGAAAAAATACAACCATAGCAGTAGAATCAAGCTCAAGTTACTGATGATGTTCAAGCTGAGGAGGAGCATGTTTTTACTACTTCTTGTTTTGCAAGTTCGAGCAAAGTTAGAAAGAATTGGTTGATTGACAGTCGCTGCACTCATCACATGGCATCAGATAAAGGCATGTTTAGGGAGTTAGACACCAGTTTTGTGTCCAAATTCAGAATTGGGAATGGTGAGTTCATTGAGGCCAAAGGCAAAGGCAAGGCTGTGATCTGCACTCAATCAGGTAACAAAACAATTTCAGAAGTTCTTTTTGTACCTGATATTGTCTAGAATTTACTTAATGTTGGTCAGTTGTTAAAGAAGGGTTATTCTCTTGTTTTTGAAAGAAAAACTTGTGTGGTTAAGGATCTCTTTGGCCGAGAGCTAATGACAGTAGCTATGCAGGACAAATTATTCACTTTAGATGTGAATCAATTAAAAGTAAAGGCACATGCTGCTCTAATTGATGAATCATGTTTATGGCACAAGAGGTTGGGGCATGTGAACTATAAGTCACTTAGTTTACTGCATAAAATGAGCCTAGTTGAAGACATGTCCAAGATCGAACCTAAAACTGATGTATGTGAAGTCTGTCAGCTTGGCCAGCAAACCAGATTACATTTTCCTGTTAACAAAGCTTGGAGAGCTTAAGAGAGGCTCCAACTGGTCCATACTGATATTTGTGGACCCATGAAGACCTCCTTTTTAAATGGCAGCAGATATTTTGTGTTGTTTATTTATGATTGCACCAGATTTTGTTGGGTCAGTTTCTTGAAACAAAAGTCAGATATGGTTGATTTCTTCTGCAATTTTAAGGCCTTAGCTGAGAATCAAACAGGTTGTAAGCTGAAGGTATTGAGGTCAGATAATGGGACTGAGCATGTGTCTCAAAAGTTTCAAAAGATCTATGATGAAGCTGGAATTCAGCATTAATTAACCACCATTTACACACCACAATAGAATGGTGTTTGTGAGAGAAAGAACAAAACTGTTCTCGATATGGCCAGATGTTTGCTAACTGAAAAGAAAATTCCTAACATTTTTTTGTGTTGAAGTAGTAAATACCTCTGTGTATTTGCTCAATAGATTGCCAACAAATGCAGTCAAATGAAAAACACCATTTGAAGCTTGGTTTGGACACAAACCAACTGTCTCACACTTGAAGGTGTTTGACTACATATGCTACACACATGTGCCAACTGAAAAGAGAACCAAGCTAAAAAAATGTCCAAGCCTAGAGTCTTTGTTAGCTATAACAGCATAAAGAAAGGCTACAGGGTCTTTGATCCATCCACTAAAAGGATTGTTGTGAGCAGGGATGTGAAATTCAATGAGGGCAGCTGTTGGAAATGGGATGGAACATATACAAGTCCGTCTGAGCAAGACCAGCAAGATCTTGACCTGCAGCATGTTGAGAATGAAGCTAAAATTAAAGATGAATATGATGATGTACCTGTCAGAGATACAATGACTATTATGAACATCTATGAAAGATGTGATATGACCATTGTTGAGTCTTCCAACTTTGATGAGGCTATAAAGGATGGCTGTTGGAAAGAAGCAATGGAGGCAGAAATGAAAATGATTCACAAAATAACACATGGGAGCTGGTTGATAGGCCAGCAAACAGAAAAGCTATTGGTGTGAAATAGGTGTTCAGGACCAAGCACAATGCAGATGGGTCACTGAACAAGCACAAAGTAAGGCTGGTTGTGAAGGGTATAGTCAACAACATGGTATTGGTTTCTATGAAACCTTTGCACCAATTGTAAGGTTGGACACCATAAGGCTATTATTTGCCTTAGTTGCTCAAAAATTGTGAAAAGTACACCAGCTGGATGTTAAATCAGCTTTCTTGAATAGATTTCTCAAGAAAGAGATCTTTGTTGAGCAGCCAGATGGATTCAAAGTTCTCGATGAAGAGCACAAGGTTTATAGCTCAAAAAAGCTTTGTATGGCCTAAAATAGGCTCCAAGGGCTTGGTATGACAATCTTGATTCCTACTTGTCAAAGCTGGGATTCGAAAAAAGTATTAATGAGCCTACACTCTATGTGAAGAAACTTGAGAAAGAAACCTTACTATTGTGTCATTATATGTGGATAATTTGTTGGTTACTGATTGTAAGAGTGAATTGATTGAAGAATTCAAGAAATAGATGCAAGATGTTTTTAAGATGACTGATCTAGGATTGATGACCTACTTTCTTGGTATGGAAGTAAAACAGAATGAACATGGCATTTTCATAAGCCAACAGGCTTTTGCTTCAAAAATTTTAAGTAAGTTTTGCATGGCAAACAGCAAACCTGCTAGCACTCTTGTGGCTCAAGGATAAAAACTCTCTAGCAATAGTGACCATGAATGAGTGGATGAGATGATCTATAGAAGTCTAGTTGGTTGCCTGCTCTACTTGGCAGCAACAAGGCAAAATATCATGTATGTAATCAGCCTTCTATTGAGGTTTATGCATTGCAGAAATGTTGCTCATTTCAAAGTTGCTAAAAGAGTCTTAAGGTATGTCAAAGGGACCTTAAGTCATGGAGTGAAGTTTGTAAAGGCTGAAGAGCTGAAACTGATTAGTTATTCAGATAGTGACTGGGCAGGCTCAGTTGATGACATGAAGAGCACTTCGGGATATGTTTTCACTCTAGGTTCAAGGGTTTTTTTTTAGAGTTCTAAGAAGAAACAAACAGTAGCTCAATCTACTGTAGAGGTAGAGTACATTGTAGCTACTACTGCTGTTAATCAAGCCATTTGGCTTAGGAAGCTTTTGAGTGACTTGAATGTTGATCAAGAGGAAGCAACAGAGATCAAAGTGGATAACCAATCAGCTGTTGCTATTACCAAGAATCTTGTATTTCATGGCAATACCAAACACTTCAAGATCAAGTATCATTTTGTAAGGGAGGCAGAATTGTCAAAAGAGTTCAATTTGATTCATTGCTGCTCGGAGGTTCGGCTCGCAAACATTCTGACCAAGCCATTGGCTACTACAAGATTTGAGTATTTGAGGAAAGAAATTGAATTCTATTACTTTGTAGCCAAAGTGGAGTGTTGAAAGTTGTCAATAATGTAGCAGCAAGCAACTACCCATTGTGTATTTTTGGTCATTAAACTTTTGTCACATGTGAATTTTTGTTGGTTTGATTGTAACTTTTGTTTTGCTAAGGACTAGTCAAGTACTTAGATGATTTAGTAGCTTCTTAAGTTATCATTATGTTGATTTTACAGCTTGGATACTAGCACAAGTTATGTTTGTTTTCTTCCAATGTAATAGAACTACATATGTATATGTAATGTTGCTTGTACAAGTAATGAGATTAGTCAACTCTTTTCTATAATCCAACATCCGTTTTTCCTTCTGTTTTTCATCTTTCAAACACAAGTTTTTGTTGTTTTGATCTTTGGATACTGATTTAAACTCAACAAAGATGCGTTCACCTTGGGCATTACCTCTAAAAATGAAACTTCTCGAAGATAGTTCTGACGAAAAGCATCGCACCTAAACAAGTCTTGTCATGAGTGTAAACACCACCCAACTTTAGCAAGCATCGCCAAATTGCTCAATCATGCCTTCCTTAAACCTAGACCACCATATATTTTAAAACGACAAACTTGATCTCGATTTACAATATGACTATGCATGTAATTCATCAAGCCACCTCATAACGATTCAATCAATATAATTTTTCACAAGTTAGAATCAGCTTAATAGTTGTTTGTTTAATTTGCAAAGGAATGACACTAATGGTAGATTGTATAAGCACCACTTGACCTACTAGCGAAAACACTTTACCTTTCCAATTAGCTAACTAGTTCATCATATTGTCTACAAGCTTATCATACATCTCCTTCGAAGCCTTCCCATGCACAAGAGACACCTCAAGACAACTTCCCAAATTCATAACTAGAGGTATGCCCCCACCGTACTGAGATAATGAGCCATATCCCTCTGAATATTAGACGAAACAAAGAGCTTAACTTTATCCAAATTCACAGTCAAACTCAAGGCTTCACCAAAATCCCTTAAGAAATCTCGAATCATAACTATCTGGTCCTCTTTCGCTTGTGCAAACAACAATAGGTTATTGGCAAAAAAAAATAAAAGAGAAATCATAGATCCATGTCGCGACAACTTATATGGTTTCTAAATCCCAGATTCTTCCCATTCAAGAATCATATGGGATAAATTTTTCATGACCAAAATAAAAAGATATGGAGGTAAAGGATATCTTGTTGGAGACACCTCTAATGTATAATCTCTTCACACATATAGTCATTCTAAAGAGTAACTGAACAAGAACACAAAAAAATATCAATTGCACAAGACTCATCAGTAACTCAAAATCTAACAGTACCCTCTCTAGAAAGTCCCAATTAACATTGCCATATGCCTTGTGCAAATCTTTTGATGTTTATCAAAGAAGAAATTAGAGAACTTAAGAAACAAAAACGAGCATCAAAGAAAAAAAAACATATTTCATTTCATTCAACAAAGCATCACAAGTTTTTAATTCAATCAACTTACCAAACACTAACTACTACCACTAAGTAAACTTGAAACTTGTAAAACATTACTTGCACAAGCTAATAAGCTGACTAATTAGCTCAACCAGCACCTAAACACCATGTACATGACCAAACTAAACTTCAAAACTTGACAAAAAAACAAAATGTAGTAAATTGTTTAAAAAGGAATTTGAGGTAAAAGATTTTTTTTTTAAATCACATGGATAAAGTACTTCCATTGAGTGCCTCAATGGTTGTACGATCGTTAGATGTGAATAAACATCAATTTCGTTCTTGTGGGGATGATGAAGAATTTCTTCGTCCTAAAGTATCATATCTAAGTGCCATAAGGGTATTGATGTATCTTGCAAATAACACGACCTGATATAACTTTTGCCATAAACTTGTTAGCAAGATTTAGTTCTTCTCCAACACGTTGACATTGGAATAGAATTAAACATGTATTTAGATATCTCAAATTGACCATTGATATAGGATTTTTTTTATTCAAATGGTTCAAAATCCCTATTAGTTAGCTATACTAATGTTAAATATTTATCAGATCCACATAAAGGTCAATCTTAAACAGGATATTTATTTACATATCGAGGTACTGTCATATCACGGCGTTCAACAAAGTAGACATTAGTTGTCGCCTCTTCAAATCATGCAAAAATAATTGCAATGCGAGGCAAGCCGAGAATGTGTTTGAATAAGGTCATTGACCCAACATATTCAGAAGAGGTGTAACTTGCTTTTACAAGAAAAAATATCAACTATCTTACACGAAAATAATGCAACGTGTATAGCTCAATTGAATGGTGGTTACATCAAATGTGATAGAACGAAACATATTTCACCAAAATTATTCTTCACTCATGATTTTGAGAAGAAAGGTGATATAGGAGTTCAACAAATTTGTTCTAGTGATAATTTAGCATATCTATTTACCAAGGCATTGCCAACTTCAACGTGTGAAAGACTACTACATAAGATTGGAATGCGTCGACTCAAAGATGTAATGTGCTGCCACCAGGGGAGTCAAAAATATATTGTACTCTTTTCCTTTAACCAAGGTTTTGTCCCATTAGATTTTCTTGGTAAAGGTTTTAACGAGGCAGCTTGTAATAATAGATTGCTTACTTTTTTTTCTTCATTAGGTTTTTATCTCAAAAGGCTTTTTCTAATAAGGTTTTAGCGAGACACATTTTCATTGATGGACATCCAAGGGGGAGTGTTGTAAATTCATTGATAAATAGATGTTCATAACCCCCTCAAATTTATCCTATTGTAACACTTAAAGGATGAATGTTCATAACCCCTAAATTTATTATCTTGTAAACCCTAAATCATTTGTAGATACCTTAATATTGGTCATTAATGTTGCTTTGTAACTTATGGTACTTGAAGCCCTATAAATTGAGGGCATATGTAAGCTTATTGTATTCTAAGTGAAAGTTGATTTTTTTTTAATTCTTCTCTCTTGTTCAATCTATAATCCTCTTAATTCATATTAATAATAATATAATTATCATATTTCTCTTTAGTAAAGAATAAAACTTTAGATACTGAATGAGTAGATTTCTTTCACTGAACGTGCATGATGCAATCAAGACATGAACGACAATGTTACAAAAACTTATGTTACATATAATCTTAGGTTCCATTTAGTTTTTGAAAATATATTTTATTTTTATTTTTTAATTCTAGAAAATAGTTTTATTTTTTTATTTTTTGAAAATTGAAAAACATGTTTGATAAATATAAATAAAAATTTGTCTTCAATAATGAAAACATGTTTGGTAATTATTATTTTTATATAATAGAAACATAAGAAATAAATTAAAATAAATTATATGAATTTGAACATGTATATCTGATTTAATATATGAAAAATTGCTGACGAAAAAGGCTTAATACTTAGTTTGGTACATAAATTTGACATGGTATTTGTGTTTTTTAGGTCTAATATGGTACTTGTATTTGACAAAATTTATGCATTTTAATACATGAAGATAACTGTTAGGACTAAAGTTGCCCAAGACTAATAACTCGACTCTTGAACACAACTTGTTTAAACACTTCTTCAGACAATACCTTTAGGATAGCCCAAGTACCATGAGATGTCGGCAATTTGACTTGGGCCTACATATATGTTTTTACCAAAAGCATATGGACTCCAGGGTTTATTTCTTTTCATCTTACAACTTGGTGATCAGGTATGGTTGCTTAAGGAAGTTGGAGATCAACATGCATTATCACATAAGGTTCATCCTTATCCTTTAAGCTATTTATTTGGTGATTTATGGTGTGTATTTAATTGGATAATAAGGTTATATTTTGGGATAATTTTTTGAGGCTTCTATTCTAGATTATTATGCACAAAATTAAAATATTATCTCTAAAAAAATTGATTTGATATGCATCCTCATTTGACCTATAAATAGGTAGCTATTTCGAATGTGAAGATGCATTTTTTGAAGAGTGCTTTTTTTTTTTTTTTGCTAGTTTACTTGTTGTCGACTTTTACTTGGATTATGCACCTGTTTCTTAGGCTTTATTAGAGAGTTTTAATGGTTGTATTGTGAGGTTTTTGGTGCGTGATCTGTAACAAGTTGGAGTTATTTATTGAAGTTGTGATTATTTCTTTATATAAGGGTAGATAGGGTTTTAGCCTATAGGCTACTAGATCAATTATTGAATAAAATCATTTACTGAGCGAGGCTTCATAATATTGGTGAAATCGAACTGCGTTAACAAATCTCGTGTTTACTTCCCTCCTTTTCTTTTTTGCTTATTGCCTATTTCTGTTTGAATTTATATTCAAACATCTGTTTGAACAATGATGTCTAAACACATTATCTGAACATTGAATTGAATAGAGGAACAAACTAGGGTTCTTACAATAATGATATTAATTTTCATCAAATCAAACTCAAAACCAAATTAAACACTAAAAAAATTAATATTGTTATTTTTAGATACTAAAATATATAACTATAACTCGAGTACCACATTAAAACAAATGTCAAACTTGAATACCAATAATATATTCTTTTTTCTTTCATATAGTTTAAATTACGACCAATTCATTTAAACCTTTATTTTCAATCTTTTTTCAATTTTAAGTTTGAAAAACTTTCTGAAACCAAATTGAGCCTTAGCCTTGCATTCTCAAAAAGGACCCCGAGTCGACTACTTAAAAACAACAAAAAGTTGAAATTGGGGTCGAGAATTTAGACATCATGGTATGAACATTCAACCATTCTTCACCACTCACATGACTCCTGATCATGCCACGAAAATGTCTGCTACATTCTACTTCAAAATTAATTGATGAACTAACTGAAGTAAGCTTTGGAATTTAACTCACTTTTATCGCGTCTAAATTCATACTAGAAGTAGGGCATACTGATTAAGTATTTGATTTTTGAAGTGTTACGAAAAAATATAAAATAAGATCCTAATATGTTCTTCACAAAGTACACTCCAGATGAGTAATAAAACGTAGTTCCTGCTAAAAACACATTTACATGATATTGGAGATTTCTCATTGCACATTCGAAGCCACAGAATGGAAGTTCGTACATGAAGACAACATATCATACGACAAATAATAAACTATTAACTGACAATTCATTGAAGGTTTCATACATTAAAATGAAACAGCAAACCTTAACACACTAATTTACCAACAAAGCAACATATTCTAACTCGCACATCAGACAGTCAGGGATTTGCTCTAAAACCATGGCGCTCATTTGGCTGAGACTCTGTTTTAGCGGGGATGATATTGTACCCATGGAGCAGATCACGGATTTTGGAATACATAAGTGAAGGGTCACCTCCACTACTACTCTGCGATGCCCGTGAGGACTCCTGCAGCTTTAGTTTTTCAAACAAATATTGCTTCTCAGCCTCTGCCTCACTCAACCGTAGTTTCAGGTAACTGCTAGCATACTCTTCTTCCGATTTATCAGATTTTGCAAGTGCAATCCTTTGAAGCCTCTCAGCCTCTCGTTTTGCCTCATTGGCCTTAAGCTGGAACATATCAGCCTCTGCCTGTTTAAGCCTGACAATCCTCTCCAGCTCTTCTACTTGCAGCTTCTTTTTTTGTCTCTCCAGCTTCAGTTCTGCTACTTCCTTGGCCTTATCCTCAAGCTCCCGATCACAAGCATCAAGAGCCAAGCGAGCTTTCTTGAACATCCTCATCTTCTCATCAGCCACCATTTCCATCTTTCTTATGGCCTCCTGGACTACATCTGCAATTCGATTGCACGCCTCTTGTGGTGCTATCAGACGTCCACCTTCCCCATTTTCCAGACTTGTCGGAGAATCCATATCAAGCTCTATACAAGGAATAACAATTATTTAAATTCAAGCAATAAAATCTTACTATTCAGAGAACAAAAAGGTTTTAGATGCGAGATGAAATGTCAGGAATAGCTGAATTCATGATATTTCTTTAATATAACCCATCAAGGACCCCTGTTTAAGACTATTTTATAACTAGTCCAAGGTTAGGAACTCTTCTTGATTGTAGGTTATTCTCGTGGCAGGTATTTTAACACGAGAAAAGCCCCCTCAATCAAAGCAGATTTTCCTAGAATTGTCCAATGCGAGTCTTTTCTTATTCCAAGTCTAACAATTCTTGGGGATTCGCTCTTTGTGCCGTCTGAATTGAAGTTTTGATCTTTACTTTCTTTTTTCACCGATTTCCAGTGTTTTCCTAAAATAGGCCATCTTAAATCTTATTTGAAACACCCAGCAGATACCAAGGTCAGCCAAACCAATAAGCAGTCCTAAATCTTACTTGAAACTCTCAAGCATATATCCACATCAGCCAAGCCTAATAAGCACTCGTAAATCTTCCTTGAAATGGTCATGCAGATAGCCACATCAGCCAAACATAATAAGCAGTCCTAAAACAAACTTGTAACTCTCAAGTAGACATGAACCACAACAAAATTAACATCACCATTGCAACCCAACCACAAGTTACTTTTGACACAGACCATTCACAACCAGAGCAGTGAACAGGTTTGTTCCTTTCCATTTGCTTGCAGCTATCAAGATTGAATCTTTTCCAATCCAAAAAAACAAACCCTAAATCCCAATTTCTAGTTTCTAATCCAAGTCCAAAAACCACAACACCTAGCTCATGATCAACTTCTACTGTATACCCCCACCCCACCCTTGTTATGTCAATGCTAGAGTCAAAAAATTGTCTCAATCAGAAACTGAGTAGCAGTTTGAGTCACAAACAGTAATGCAGATTTCTCCAAAAGGGCATGGAGAATTTCAGCAAGACTATCACACATATCAAAACATCAGTCAACTTACACGTTGAATCTAAAAAAAAAACAAATTGAAACTGATAGGCAACACAAAACCAGAAAAGCCACATGCAATATTAAGTTAATATTTATAAATCAAACGTTCCAAATAACTTCATGTCCTAAAAAGTTTAGGCTCTGTTTGGTTTCTGAAATCATTTTTTATTTTCATTTCTTGACAATAGTTTTCATTTTCTATTTTCTAAAAATTGAAAAACATGTTTAGTAAATAGAAAGAATAATTTCTTTTCAATAATGAAAACATGTTAGGTACCTATTTTTCTAAAATAGAAACATGAAAACTCATTGGTAAATAGAAGCAAAAATTTGTTTTCAATAATGAAAACATGAAAACATTATCTACTTCCCTATAATAGAAACAATTTTAAGATTTGAACTAGGATAACAGATATGATGTTTAAAATTTATTAGAAATAATAATAATTTTGTGTTTATATGGGGGTTTGAACCACTGTGGTTAAACCCATTTTTTTAGTAAAAACAAAGAAAACAACTTTTGATTGTTCTCTAATTTTTTATTTTATTTCATTTTTATTTCCAAAAATCATTTTTATCACTTTCAACCCAAACACATTTTCTTCAGTATTTTTTATTTTCCAAGAAAAATGAAAAAGGGAGCCTTAAGATCCCAAACAACAAGCACCAGATAAAATTTGTGTTGTAACCAAAGCAGGATGGCAATTATACCGCATGACATGATTCACCTGTTGGGAAGGATCATCAGAAAGTTGAATAAATTGAAAGAAGAACACCTACATAACTGAGCTATATTTTTCACCCCCCAATACATTTTCACTGCATAACAAACAAAATTCCACATGATATTTCAAAAGATAATTAAAAAATCAGTCACATTGTACCTTGGAAAAATATTAATATCGATCTGCAAGCAGTGGATTCTGCTTGTCCACCCCTCATTTTTTCCAAAAGATCCTCACACTTCCAGAAGAGTTTCTTCCCTCTAGGGTCATCACTTCCGCGAAAAATCCTACTAACAAAATCAAGTTCCCTCATAAGAGCCTCCCTATCCCAGGCTGGAGCACAATGTTGGAAGACATCTTTGACCCAACCAAACAGCTCAGACGTTCGATTGCAAGCACGGCAGCGAAAAAGCATTTCAGTAGGACCTGATCCACTTTTAACAGAAGGGCCCATACAAATTTGCCCATCACGAATAGCACAATCAGTATGAGTCCAATGGGAGCATAAATCACAACCAATCCAGCGGCAGGTATTTACTTCAAAATCAAACTTGTTGCAGATGACACACATGCATAGATTGCAAAAACCATTCCTATTGGCGCACAGTTCACAGGTGCAGTCATCTGCAGGTAGCTGGTTTTGACATGCAATGTTTCTGCATCTTTTGTACACAAAAACCTCAATGAGGGAAGTTTGGGATAAACTGATGTTTGGATGCAGGAATGCCTGAATTCCTGTATTTATTGCAACGAGGATTTCGAGCTGTGCCCGTTGTGCTCTAATCAATGTCTTTGCTGTCAAATCAGATCTACTTTGAACAAGCTTCTGCAGAATCAAAAACTCTTCCCTGTTTTGTGACCCTCCATTGCCTTCCAGAATAGCCTTGAGTTGATTCTTTAGCTCATCTAGAAGTTCATCAGGTAGGCGATGCATCTTTTCAGAGATCACATCAACTCTTTCTCTTGCGATGTCTCTAAGAGTTATCTTATCAGCACTAGAAACACGACGAATGACAGATTGCTCAGGGCAGTCATTTTCTATTTTCCCATTTTCCATCTTCTTTGCTGTGACAGCATCAGCAGTAGGCCAAGTCTCTTGTGAGCTAGCACTCTCAGTTGGGGATTCGTGAACGTTATCTGAGTTCGATCTAGGTTCTTGAGCATCAGGCGACAAGCGATGTTCAGAGGAGACTAAGGACAACGAAGTTTGTAAGCTCCCTGGTCGTGGTTGTTGCCGTGGGGGCAACATCTTCGATGAATGCTGGTGGTTAATATTAGAACCAGATGATGTTCCCATAAATAAAATCTTGATTACTCTGCAAATAAAAGCAATTCAAAGAGTCATGGTCTAGCACAACATAGAATACAAAACAACATAAATTTAAAGCTCTTTATATTGAAGTTCATGCTTGATTTTTGCGATTTTCATTTTTCCTTCATAAAAGTTGCTTAAAATTAGAAGCAAATGGTAAGAACCAAATCATTATCCTTAAATTCGTTCCTTTCAAACAATAATTCTTCAGATCTCGTGAAGTCCCCCAGTTCGAAACCCAGCAATGAAACTCCCCCAAATCGAAATTCAACCAAGTAAGAAATCTTTTATAAAGCGAGAAACCCTAAAACCAGAAAGTAGCACATTTTGCTAATCGAACGAGGTCCAAAACTCAAAATGAAAAGAAAATCAAGAGAGAAAACCCTAAATTTGATAAACTATAAGTAAAAGAAAAGAAAATACCTTTAACGAAGATTGGATCGAAACGGTCAGAACGGAGACTGGGAGAAGAAGGGATTGACCAATGACCGGAGTCAGAAAGCCGCTCGAGAAAATGGGGATGCTTTTTTTCTTTAAATTATATAGCTTTTTAATCCGAAGGCTCACATTGTTTCCAGGATACGCAACGGTGATGCCGTTTTGGGATAAAAATGTAATTTTTAAAAGTTCTGGCTGCCTCTTCTACCTTTTCTTTTTTTGAATGAAAAACCTTTACTTTTTCTGATAATAGAAAGAAAGGGTCAAAATAAAATTAAAAGAAAAAAGTATACTAAAAAGAAAGTGCCAACATAATTTCTTCTTTTTTTTCTTAAATATATTCCACATGTTGGATATTGTATTAGAGGTGCTCATGGGCCGGGGAGGGGCGGGTTCGGGCTGGGCCGGACCCGGAAAAAATTTCGGCCCGGGTCCTAGGCCCCGGCCTGGCCTGGCCCGAAATATGGGCCTAGAATTTTGCCCAAGCCCGACCCGAAAAAAAATCATAAGCCCGGGCCCGGCCCAGCCCCTTTTTTAAATAAATACCAAAAATTTATTTTAAAAATTAAAACAAAAATAAAAAAATTTATTTTAAAAATATTTTAAAATTAAAAAAAATTAAAAGTATTTTAAAAATATTTTTAAAATTAAAAAAATTTAAAAAAAGTATTTTAAAAGTATTTTAAAATTTATAAAAATAAAAAAAAATAAAAAATTATTGTATTCGGGCCGGCCCGGGCCGGGCCCGGGCCAAAAAAGTGGTGCCCAAGGCCCGGCCCGTTTTTTAATCGGGCCTCTTTTTTTGCCCAAGCCCATATTTCGGGCCTATATTTTTACCCAAACCCTCCCATATTTCGGGTGGGCCGTCGGGCCGGGCCGGGCCGCCCGGCCCATGAGCACCTCTATATTGTATTTAGCCGAAATTTTATTTTTTTTAACAGGTAAAACATGTAAAATAGTGACAAATTCAACTTATTTTCCATATATGTAATAATAAAAGTCGAATTTTAAAATGTACATTCTGGGTTTTCCATATCTAATCATTCTAAATGACTTACACTTGACCAAAAATAATATCAAAGATGTTGAGGGTAACTTTTTTTTTTTTGTTGACGTAAGGTCAAGGAGTACATCACAAAAGTTAAGTATTGTTTTCGGTCAGGGTTGTCTTCCAACTCTGTCGAGAGACCTGGTTAATTCAAAGAGAGAACATCTTAGAGTGCTTGAATATATAAAACCCTTGACAAGTTGAAGAGTTTGTACACGGTGAGACTTGGACAAATAAAACCATTACAATTTGAAGAGTGTATGGTAGGACTTGTTTCTGTAACCTATAGTAGCATCCTCTCTCATAAATGACATATGTGCTATAGGCTACAGAAACAAGTCCTACCATACACTCTTCAAATTGTAATGGTTTTATTTGTCCAAGCTCTCCGAAATGTATTTATTTTATAAAACCATTAAATTTTTTGACAAAGTTAAGAGATAAAACTTGCCTCGTATAATAAATGCAGGAGTCTCAATATAGTCAGAATATATCAAGAATAATAAATATTAGATTTTGGTTTTTGAAAATAAATATTTTGTTTAGAGAATTTGAAAAGAGTTTGTGAAGAAGTTAAAAAGGAATTTATTATTTAAAAGGTAGAAGTGATAAGATTCTCACTCTATTTTTAAATTAAATTAGGAATATGATCTCGCATGGTGGGATTGATTTTTTAATATTTAAAAATAAATTTATTTTTTATTGATTTTATTTTTTCATAAAATTTTGAAATTTAAAATTATAGATTAAAAGTTTTCAAATAATATAAAAATTAAAGTGATTATATTATTATTATGTACCATGGAAGGTAAGTTGATTATATAAAAAAAAAAAAAAGAAAAGTCATTAAAAGCTGAATTGTATACAACATGTTACATTTTTATATAAAAATGATTTAATTTATCTAAATATATACACGTGTGTATAGTTAAATTAAAAAAATAATATTATTAAAAGTAACAATTTCATAAAATTTAGAGTTTTAATATAATATAAAAATTGGTTATCTCAACAAAAATTATCAAATTCAATTATCTAAATGAATTTAAGAAAATAAAAATGATTGATAAAATTCAATTTCTTTTTCAAGATTAATTTTTATTAGCTTATATAAATATGTAAATATAAAAAAATGATTGATAAAACTCAAATTGTTGGAATTTAGTTAACACTTTAATTGTATCAAGACATCATGTATATTTTAACATTAAAAATCAATATTTTATTTGAATATTAATATATTATAATTTAAATAATATTATTAGTAATTTTTTATAGGTTATTTATTATATATATTGTTAAGTTAACTTATTTTAATGTTAAAATTGTTCAAATTTGATTTTTTTTTTAAAAAAATTATATTTATCTTTACTTTATTTTAATCAATGAATGTAATTAAATTTTATTATATTTAAAAAATATAAATATAATTTTATAAATATGTTAAGCTATTATAACAAGAAAACCTAATTTAAGTAAGTAAAATCTTAAAATAAAAAATTTATTTAAAATCAAAACATATAAAAATTATAAAGAAAAAAATTAAACAAAGGCAAGGAGTAAAATAGTAATTTATCCAAATTAAAAATAGAGAATAGCAAGTGTGAGCATGATTTTATTTTTTATTACGTTTGCTACTAAAAAAATATCAAATGAATTTTTGTTATTTAAATTAATACATCAATTGCGGATTGTTATTCAGGGTTCATGATTATACTAAAAAAAAATTAAACCACCTCACGATTTGAAGTACTTTTAGAACTAAAAAAGATATATATGTAAAATTACCAAATCACTCATAATGGATATAATTAATTAATTTCCATAGAATAAAATCTCAATAATGATAAATGATACATTAAAGTTGATTTAAAATTTCAAAAATAAAATATGAGTTCGAATAGATGTTAGTGCACTTAAACACATTTTGTCATCCTCCTTTATAAGGGTCGGATGGTAAATTTTAGTTGCATATTTATTAATAGATTATGCAAGGTTTAGATCAATCTCATAAAATATGCAACAAATTACAAATGATTCTTGAAAAAGTTTTGGTAATAGAAAGTATGTATTACAAAAGAATTTTCAATTTTGTAAGACAATGTAAATTGTTTTTGTATAATAAAACAAACTTTTCCAAAAAATTAATGTAATTTATAAAGAATTAGTGAGAGAAAATAGAAAAAGTATGAATACTTTCCCATAAATACTACAATCAGATGTAAATAAGGATAAAAACAAATTAGTGAAATTGATAATTGTGGGGTGTGCCTCGTATTTATTGGACATGTTGCAAGCATCTTAGAAAAGAATTAACAAGCAACCAAAAAAGGGCCAAAATAGGCCTGACGTCGGGATGAGGAGCACCGGCTCATCGAAACGATGCGATGAACGACATTGTGACGAGGCGAATGGGACATTGCGACGTCACGACGTGTTCTCCTATTTGATTTTAGACTTCAAGTAGGACTTCTTCTCCCAGTTAGATTTTGATCATTCTACGGATATTTTAGTATGATTAGAACTCTAATCTTAATCTATTTAAAGGGGCATTGTATCATTGTTTTGATATGTCAATCACTAAGGGCTTTTTCTTGAAGGCGACAAAATATAGTCACATATGAGTTTTAGTGGGAGCTTCGTGGTAATGATAGAGAGTATTTTATACCTCTTTTGTGAGTGCCCTATAAGATTTAAGGTTTTGTTTACCAATTTGCTCTTTGGAATTTTGAGCTTTGTATTCGAGGTTTTGGGTATTGCACATTTAGTACTTTTAGGTTTATTTTCTCCACATTGTACTCTTGTTTGTTTACTCATTTTGTGAAAAATCGAAGCCTCATTTGTCTATGATTTTTTCTTCTTTGAGGGTTTTTCACGTAAAATATTTGTGTTCGTTCCTTTCCACTTTTACTAACTTATCGTTTATACGGGTCAATCTCCAACAACAATGACATGCTGACTAATAATATAATATAGCAAAACATTTATATATATTGCCAAATATTTATAGAAATTTAAAATTTTTTTATATAAACATTTATAAATAGAATATCTTTGGTGCACTTAGGATTGTCATGGATGCCCATGATACTTGGTCCATACTTAAATATCTTGATTTTTGACCCTTATTTTATTGTATCATACTAAAACATTTGCCTTTGGTAGAAATTCAAAAGCTTGAGAAATTATATAAATTGAAACATAAAAACCTAAATATGATTTTAGTACATTTAAAAAATATATATCTCCGATATAATGTAATTGCATCAAATTTATGTGATCCATTTTATCAAAATAAAAAAAAACATAAATACAACTTAACAGGATTCATAGGTAGATCAAAAATCTTAGGTTGGATGCCCACACCTAAAATACAAAAGAATTTGTGAGGTGTTGCTGCGGATTTAACTAAAAAAAATACTTAAAACGTTAGGAATAGTAAAACGTGTGAATATGGAATAATCATAAAATAATAGCAAAACTATAAGATTTTTGTTTTTCTTTTTTTGCAAATTCAAGCCGAGCAAAAAAAATCTTACTCGAGGCTTAACTTATTTTTTAAACGGGCTTTAATTTTTACCCAAATTAATTTTTCGAGCCTTATTTTTATCCAAACGCTCTCACTTTTCGAACGAACCTTCAGGCTGGGTACAGGTCTAACCATTACTTAGAAATATATAGAAGATAATAAAGAATTGGAAATTTATCCAGATAGAAATAGAAATTACTGTTTTAATATTCTTAATTAATGCTAATGGTAATCACTAATTTAACTCTATTAATCTAAATAAAAGTATATTAAAAAGGACTATAACAACCTTATTTTAAAAGAAATGTATTAAAAAGACCATTTTAACTCTATTTATTCAGAAGGCTCTCTATTTTATATTATATATAGATTATAATTGTAAAACATATTTTAAAGTAAACAGCAAGTTATGTCGAGTAACATGTGGCGTTTTAGTTTCTTAATTATGGAACTTTTTTTATTGAAAATTAAATGATACCGTCAAGTTTACATTCATTATTTTGGGCAACTTTTAAAAATTTCTTATCTATTTTACATTTAAAATTCTCTAATACAATATGAAATAAGAAAATTGCTCTATACATGTTTTTTTTGGAATTAAGAGATTAACAAGTATATTATAAGATGTAATAAAAATAAAAATATTAAATATATAAATAAATATGACATTTGTTACACTCTTAAGAGTCTAAAAACTCTACAGATATCAAATAATTACCCTAAAAATTATATAAAAATAAATAAACAAATAAATTAATATACCAAGACATATACAACTCTTATTTATAAAAATATATAAATTAAGCTCGAACACAATTTAATTGATGATGAATATTTGGTTTGGTGGGTTTTTTTTTTTTTTTTGTATTGACCAAATATAAACAAATTTTATGAAAATAGATAGACTTCAAAATTATGTAGCAAACTATATCAAATTCTACAGTACAGTGAAATCGATTTTCAAGTTGAACCGACTTTCATGGAAGTCAGCAGCACCTCTAGGTGCCGACTTTCTCTACTTTGTTCTTTTTAATCATTTTTGGAAGGCTTGCAAAGGCGTTCTTACTTGCTAACAACCTTTCATTTTTGTTTTCTTTTCATTCTATTAGAAGAAGTATATTTAAGCTTGATGTTGACTTTGTTTAAGGACTTCATGCTCTTCCAGTTTATTATCGTGGAGCCATGGGAAGACTGCTGGTGTATGACGTTACTGATAAATGAGTAAAGTCCACTGTCATTATCGCAGTTCTGAGTGATTTCAAAATACCTTTTGTTTTGCGATATGATAATAAAAGGTAAAGTTGAGCAGCTGTAAAGTACCAAAAGAGAATAATGATTCGCAATTTGTCCAACCAGTTATACTCTCAACTCTCAATGGCATTCAACTTTATCACTACATTTGTATATCTAAACGAGAAACCCTAGCATTACATCCAACATGCATCCGCCACTTGCTAAGGAACCCATTTCAGAATTTGCTGAATATATAAGGTATGTGCAAACGGAACCTACTTCAAAACCAACCATGCACTTTTCATTTCTGGCTACCAGCTTCAACTGGCTCAACTACCTCAGCTTCCAATGTCTCTGTTTGGGGAGGCTGTGATGCTGACTGCTGACTGTCAAACGTTGACCATTTACCCGAAATAGCCATTCCCATCATCTCATATATCTTACCACTCAGCTGTGCTGGATTGTCAGGCTGCATAATTGACATCAAGTAACACGTATGAGAATCAACACTTACACATTATGAGCGGCATGTTGTCAACAATCAATGACTTCAAACACTTTTCGGATATTTAACATCAATTCTACAAAGCTCAAATCGCAAGGTAAACCTCAGTATACGATATGAAGTATCATAAGATAGGTGCAACATGAAAATAAAAAACTATATTCTAAGGTATGTATTCTTCTCAGAGAAAATAATGAGAAAGAACTTACAGTGTAACCACTAGAAACAAGTGCTGCATCATACAAAAGATCTATTGCTCTCAAGGCATCTTCATCATCTGGGTTACTCTTGAATGCAGCCTGCAGAGACAAGTATAATAAGTTCCATAAAGTGATAAAGAATGAAGGTAGAGATTAAGTTTAATGTTCGTCATCGTACGTTTAATTCTCTAATAATTGGATGCTCAGGGTTGATCTCAAACACCCTTCTCCCTTTCATAAACTCCAAAGTAGAGGTATCACCGACAGTTTGTGCCTTCATGAGTCTGCAAAAGAATCAATCATGTTAAAAACTGATGCTAAAGAAATTTTCTATAAAAGGCAGCAGATCAAACAAGAGGATATTCACCTCTCCATGTTGGCAGACCAACCAAACTTCCCAGATACCAAAACACAGGGTGATGAACTCAGACGATTTGAGATTTGAACATTGGCAACTTTTTCACCCAATCGTTTCTTAATCCAATCACAAGTTCTGCTAAATTCTTCTTTTGTTACTTTTTCCTTCTCCTCATTCTTATCACCTACAGAATTGAGACCATAAAAAATATTAAAAATGTGTAAACCATGACTAGCATTAACCTAATTGTTGATCTAACTACTAACTCACAAGAATAAGCTGGTACAGGCCAGAACAAGAACACACAGACTAACCTAAATCCAAATCTTCTTTGCTAATGTCTACAAAGTTCTTCTCCTTGTAAGATTTCAGACTTTGAATGGCAACCTCATCAATGGGATCTACCAAATAGAGCACCTAGGAGATTGGAACCAAAAAAATTCATTCAAGGTGATGCACAATAAATAATCGGTATATATTTCAATATATAATGAAGAAAGAGACATACTTCAAGATCCTTCTCAAGAAGTCTCTCTAGGAAAGGTGTATTCCGAGCACTGCTCACACTGTCAGCAGCAAGGTAATAGATATCCTTCTGTTCAGCTTTCATGTTTTCAACATACTCATCCAAACTTATCATCTCATCCTCACTCTGGGAAGAGAAGAATCTAAGCAACGATGCAAGACGCTTGTGATTTTCACGATCTTCTATGCATCCCAATTTCAAATGTTTTCCAAAATTCTCCCAAAATGTCTCATAGTCCTACAATGTAACCACATGTTAGCATACAAAAGCAAAATGGCAGAAGATACTGATCAATTCTTATTAGCGCACAAAAGTAAGAATTACACCATTAGCCAAGCTTTGTTTAAGTTTTTTTTTTACAGTAAATATATTTACAAAGTCACATAAGAGTTGGAAGGGAAAACAGAGGCAGAAGATAGGAGAAAGGAGAAAATATAATGCATACTCCTTTATTTTCACTCATGGATATTCCAAGAATCATGTCGAAGGTTTTTCGAACCAAACGTTTCCTCATGATTCGTACCTTCAAGAAAAGCACAAACTTATAGTTAGAAGAATGTTAAATAAGAAAAGTAAGTCACTTTTTCAGTATCTAACAAGAACTCTGGAAAAAGATTTAGGCTGTACAATGCGACTTTCTTGAAGAATCTCACGTGAGACATTGAGCGGAAGGTCATTTGAGTCCACAACACCCTTGACAAAGCTTAGATATCGAGGGAACTATACAACCAAAAGAATACGAAGCGAGCACAAGTCAGACTACATTTGAATCAATCATATTCCTCTCATGAATAAAGGAAAGACATTTTATTACCAATTCGCCATCAAAATCATCCGAAATGAAAACTCTTTTAACATAGAGTCTTATATTCTTCGTTTTGGGATTGGTTATGTCATCCCTTCCCATAGGAGAAGCGGCTGGGACATAGAGTACAGAACGGAACTCCACCTCACCCTGCAAAACCAATGCTTATAACTTAAAAATGAAATAAGAAACATTGGAGGAGTGACGCTCTAGCCATGTTAAAATTGCATAAAATTTCAACAATATTATCTTAGGACATTAAAGCGACAGCCCGCTTCTATTAATTCAAGATAATTGAATCCAAAGAGACCCCCACAAACTTTTCAAAGCTAATTCAGAATAGCTTCCCACTAAACAATGTAATTACCTCAGTTGTGAAGTGAGATGATGCTAACGGATCTGAGTACTCATTAAAAGTTTTTTTGTAGAACTCGTTGTATTCCTCTGTTGTCACCTCCTTAGGATTACGGAGCTGTAAAGATAAAATTAGTTACATAAAACATTTTAGAAATACAAAATTAAAACTTGAGCAATTCTAAACTGAGACCTAAAACCTCACCCAAATTGGCTGAGTCTCATTTGTAAGCTCCCAATCCCAATACCTCTCAACAACTTTCTTTGTTTTCTTCTTCTTCTGTTACATCAAAGTCGAAAAGTCGAAAAATAATCAATTGCATGTTGCTAATGAGCCTGTAGATGATGATAAAACTACATAAATAAAACAAGGTAACCACCTCAATCTTTTCATCTTGATCAGCCTCTTTGGCTTCAGCTGGGTCCTCATCAACTTCAACCTGTGATAAGCCAACAGGTTAGTTATCCCTAATACTAGTTGATGACTTTTGTCAAGAAAAATGCAAATGTTGATATCATGTTGAAAGCACCTCTTTAGTGATTCCCTTCTCCTGCCATGTGTAAATCGGGAAAGAAACAAACTGTGAATAATTCTTCACAAGCTTTTGAACCCGTTCTGGATGGGCAAAACCTTTGTCATCACGCTGAAAGCACACAGACAAAATGAAACAAGAGATTAGTTCAAGATACTATAATAAATGAAGGTACTAAAATATTCTTCATTATTTAAGAGACCTTAAGATACAATGTAAGGCGTGTTCCTCGTGGAATGAGATTCTCTGGGTTTGTCTCCTCCCAAATAGTATAGGAGCTAGCATTTGCCTCTCCTTCCCATACATATTGTTTATCAGATTTTGGACTTTTTGTTGAAACAACTACCTACAATTACAATAAAATACATTAGCAACTGCCACCACAAGAACTTCTGAATTCACGTGCTAAAATGACAAGTACTTCTTACCTTATCAGAAACCAGAAATGCCGAATAGAAGCCAACACCAAACTGACCGATCAAGTTGTTGTCAGTACCAGCATCTTTGCTTTCCTGCAAAATTGTACATTTTATTAAAGCACATAACATGTAAACCTGGAATCAGGAAAGAAAATGTTATCTTCATTATTAGACCTTCACAGCCTTCAAGAACTTTGCAGTTCCACTCTGTGCAATTGTTCCAAGACAATCTACAAGTTCTTGTCGTGTCATACCAATGCCTGAGTCCCTGTAGCAAGCAAAGTAAGAATATAAGTATTGCTAAAAGCAAATCCACAACCAAAGCATCTTACAGCTCATATTCTTACGTAATTGTTATTATTCCATTGTCTTTGTCAGTTTGAATACGAATGTCAAGATTAACAGCATCCTTCGAAAGCTGAGGATCAGTAACACTTAGATACCGTAACTTGTCCAAGGCATCACTTGCATTGCTGTTGAAACAAAAAAAAAAAGTTAGATTTAATGATACCAATTACGCAGGCCCTTATATAACTTTAGATTAAAGATCAATTATTGAAAAGACAACTCTGTAGTCTGTACTCTGTTGTATCTAAGCATTACTGACATCTTTTCAAATTACAAAATAAAAAAAATGACATCACCACAAATATTATACCAGATCAGAGAGGAAATAAAATAACCATACATAGTTCTATTGTATTTCATGCAGAAAGCAGAGATCGTTAAATGCTAAGAGCATGAACAAATTGACCCAACTAGAATGGAAAAGGTTAAAACTTCAAATTGTTCGTTATGCCTAAACAACCTAACAATAATATTAAAACATAATTGGCGAGCTTGTTTTTATTGTAAAAATCATTATATTTTAATAATCCAGGGATGGAAGAACGAATTCTCGAAACATGCCTGATAAGCTCCCGAAGGAACACCTCTTTGTTGCTGTACAAGCTATTGACAATAAGATCCATGAGACGACTAACCTGCCAACATGTATGAAACAGTAGCATTATAAATAAAACTCAGGAAAGCAGTAGCATAAGAACTTTTATACACGTCGGGGCCTTAACATACCTCAGCTTGATACTCATATTTCTCAGCTGGAGGTGGAGGTGGATTTCCTGAATCAGATGCTGCCGCGGTTGACTCGTATCGGCTTCCCAAAAACAAATCATTTTTCAAGTTCAATTGAGAGGAATGTCTGGTCGTGTTACATTTCCCTCCAGTTATTGCTGAGTACCACCTGGTACTATTATCACTCTCCACTGCCTGGTCACAGTGAAACAAAGTATTAATTAACTAAAACTAATAAAATCGCAAATCATACTACAATAGAATAACCGATTGAAAAGTGTCATAATCGAAGTGATTTCATAAATCCTTTTCGTTAATCATTATCAAGAAAGAAGATGCAGATATGAAATGAAAAAAAGAAAAGATTACTAAAGTAAAAAAAAAAAAAAACCTTCTCCATTAGTTCTCATTAATTCTCTCTTACAAACTAAGCACAAAAATATAATTATTTAGAATAAAACAAAATAAAGACTTTTCCTAAGTTTCAGTGAAACGAAAGCAAGATTTAAATGCTGAGAAATGAGAAAGAGAGTACCGAGACAGGGATGGGAGTGGAGAAGGAGATTGGAGCAGCCGCAGCGATCCGGTAACGAGTAGCGGGGGCGCGAAGGGCGGCGGATACCGAGCGCCGGGAGAGGCGATGCATCATTGAGTAATGGAGAAGAGATGCAAGCGAGCGAGTTTCAGGAAAGTTGAGAAATGGTAACTCAGTGAGTTTGGTTCCTTTGGGTGCGATTAGGGGAGAAGTAAAATTAATATATTATAGGGCGAAGGTTTTAGTAGGGTTTTTCCCCTTTCGGAAGCTTCTGGAGTTAATAACTTAGGACTTTAGATTGAGGGTGGAAATTCGGTACGTTAGGGTCTACGCTGGGCGTCGTTTATACAAATCCGGCTCTCGTTATGCCACGTCATCAATTTTAAGAAAAATTATCAAAAATAGATTATATGTTGAATATTTATCACATAAAATAAAAGGCCCAATCAGAAGCACTGAACCTTTTAAGCGGAAACAAACAGAAAACCCAAACCTTATATCCATAAACCAAGCCCATGCTTCTCCACTTACAAAGCCTATACACGGCCATTTAACATTACGTCAATATCAAATTATGGGTAAATTTTCATTTTGGTTATTTAATTAAAAATATTATAATTTTATTTTTGAATTAGTCAAAAATTTTCATTTAAGTTATTGAATTGTTAAAATTGTTACTGTATAAATTTTTTATTTGTACTGACTGCACTAATCGAAAGCTCTCTTTCACCTTCCTTACTACAATTTAGTTTTTTTTCATAAAATAACTTTGAACGTCAAGAATTTGTGAACCAAAATTCAAATTACTTTTTTCTCTAATCTCCGAAATTGATCGTCAAATTGACTTGGATTTAAGGTATGTTCTTCTACTCGCTAATAGATATTGATCCACAGTATTGATCGTTGAATCGTTGCTTGGAGCTCTAGAGTGGAACTTTGCTTAAAAAAAATACTCAATAGCTCAATAACTTAAATAAAAACTTTTGAATAGTCAAATGACTTAAATGAAAACTTTTGAATAGTTCAGTAATCAAATTGTAACTTTTTTAGTTAAGTGATCAAAACGAAAACTTATCCATAGTTTAGTGACTAATGGTGTAGTTACCCAAATTTTAATTTAAAAAAAAAACATTTTATCCAAGTTCATAAAGTGGTCAGATCTCGTAAACGAAAATTGAAATTTTAATCAAAAATTTATTTGATACACCGTCAGTGAAATTTTTTAGACTCTATGAACGAATTAAGGGTTTAACAAGTGTGTTATAAGATGTAAGAGAAAAATAAAAAAAAATTAATTACATAAATAAATGTGACACTTATCACACACTTAACTCACTTATAAAATTTTAAAAACTCCACAAACAATATATCAAATAATTACCCATTTTAATCTCTCGTTTTGTTACATCTTACATATTAGATTTGTTTATAGATGAGTGTTAATCAATTAAAAATACTTGTGGTCTTTTGTTGCATGATTAATTTGGAAACTTGTAACATGAATGAAATATGTTTGATAATGATTGTTTAGCAAGCAGCTTAAAGCTCACGCCAATATCATTAGATGGACCGGAGCCATGTTCGATTTTATCAATTTTGATTTAATTAGTTGTATTAATTAAATAAGTTAAGAGTTGAGTTAGAATGATTAAGTCAATAGATTATCATTTACTAAAATTTATAATCGATTCGACTGATATAAATAATTTATTATTTTTTAATATATAATATATATTAAATAATAACCTTATGGTATATTCATATATGAGTAAAAAATAATATAAAAATATTTAATCAATGCCATTTTAAAAAAATATATTAATAATTATTAATAAGATAATAAAAAATGTAAATAATTATGTCGGCGAGTAACTTTTTATTTTCTTAATAATAACTATAAATCTTACTGATTGTTATAAAATAAAGAGAGATAAGGAGAATAAATAACAAAGCAAATATGAAAGCAATAGAGCATGTACTTTATTAACCAAAGGGATGATTTACAATATTTCATCAGAGTCTCTATTTATAAGCATAAGAAGTATAAAAGAAGTTGAGATCTAATTCTAATAACTATTAGAATTTAAAGTACACCAACACTTTATTTTAATCATGATGGACATCCACTTAACAAGATATTCATAACACTCCCCATTGGATGTCCATTGGTAGATAATGTGTCTCGTTAAAACTTTATAAGGAAAAACCCTGTGGGATAAAAACCTAATGAAAGAAAAAGAGTACACAATCTATAATACGTAATACTGCCTCATTAAAAACCTTACCAGGAAAATCCAATAGGACAAAACCTCGATTAAGGGAAAAAGAGTGCAATGCGTATTTACTCTCCCTTATGAAAACATCACACATTTTCTTATATTCTATGTATTCAATCTTAAAAACTAGTTTTTCAAATGACTATTTGAATGTATTTGCTAAACATTTATATTATCATTCTTTTAAAAGTCACGACTGAGGGAAATTTGAAGAAATATATTTTGATATCTTTAGGAGATTCAACAATAATCATAACAAACTTTAATCACAATTCTTTTATAAAAACAGAAATAGGCATTTTGAATCACTTTATAATCTTCCTTCAACTACTATTCGCTAAGTTAAATTTACCACATATGTTAAAATTATTTCAATTCATATAAATGAATAATTTCTCAAGGATTTCAATATGCTTCTAGCATTCTAAATCCTTCAAGGATTTTAATATAAACTTTACTCTATAGTGATTCATAAAAGTTTGTAACAATAACCATTAGACGCAAGTAAAATATTTTATTAATTGTCAGTTTAATAATACATCTAAAGGTTATTGCATCCACCATAAAAAAATATTATATCTTTTCATAATTAATACCAGGACTTATTGAAAAGCTTCATATTTCGCTTTTGCAAAACTACTTCAATTGCACCTTCACTGGCTTTATGCCTTTAGATATTTGGACTACTGGTCCAAAAATTTCACGAATTTAATTATACTTGAGTTGCATATTTTTATTTTGATCAATTTATTCCATATTTATATTTCTCAATAGATTTATTCAAGATCCTCCTTTTATTTCATTATTTCAATAATAATATTGCATGCAAAATCATTGTCGACCACTTTTATTATTCGGTTCTATATTTTCTCGAATTGACATAACTTATCGAGATTTCTTGTTTTTATTATTTTAAAATTCAGTTTCAGGTACCTGAATCTCTTCTAAAGTTTTATTTATTAGTTATGTCTTGGGTCTCTTCTGGAGCACCCGCCTCCAGTACATGACCATCTAGAAGAATTTTAATCTTTGGAACCGATCAATCTATTATTTATTCTAACTGATTGTCCTCTGGGACTTTGATTCAAATTAAAATATTAGATGATATATAACAATTGGTTATTCTCATTAAGTTTGTAAATACATCTAACAGTTAACTTGTAATGAGTTATCCTTATTGAACTTCTGGTTCAAATTATTCTCCCCGTAACTCATTACAAGTTATCATTTCTCTCCCTCTAATGTCAAGAAAACTATCAAATCAAAATTGTAATCACATATCATGTCATAATTGAATCTCGAATACATTCAAAACATCTAATAATATAAAGAAACTTGTAATTAATATATATTCCCAACTTTCTTTGAGGATTCACTTATCTTTGCGCGTTGTGGTGGAGCAATTGGAACATATACACACTTACAAAAATTCAAAGATGAGAAATATTTATCTCTTGATCAAAAACCAATTGTAATGGAAGTATTTATAACTTATTGGCTTGATGCGTACAACATATAAATCAACATAATCTCATGTTGAAATAGAAAGTTTAGTTCTCATAAGTAATGATTTAGCTATTAGTTGGAGGCATTTGATAAACAATTCAACTAAATCATTTTGTGTGTGAACATGAGCTATATGATGTTCAACTTTTATCCCAATTGACATGCAATAATCATTGAAAGCTTGGGATGTAAACTCATCAACATTAGCAAGATGAATTGTTTTAATTGCATAATTTGAAATTAATCATTTAAACAAGCAATCTTGCAAACGATAGGTTGCAAATTGATAACACATATGTGATTATTTTGTGGATGCATCTACCAAAATTATATAATATCAAAACTATCTACATGGTGGATGAATGGACCCATATTTGTTTCAGACATGCAAGACATTAAATCTCAACTTTAGCTAGTGAGTTTCTAATAATCAATTTTCATTGAGAACAAGCAACATATGAAAATTCTTTTAAATTAAAGAATCTTTTGGTTCTTTAATGGATGTCCATATGAATTCTCAATTAATTTTCGCATCATATACGATCTACGATGGTCTAACTGGTCACGCCAAGTAGCAAACACATTTGTATTAGTAAACTTCTGGTTTACTTTAACATGTGTTTCAATTGTACTAAATTGTAACAAATTGATAATTTTATTATCATTCCTTTTAATTTGTATCCACATATAAGTACTATTGTGACATTTACTACTAGAAATATCTAAATCAATGTGAAGTCTATAATGCCACCAAGTCAATAAATATAATTTCCAAATAATTATATGCAATATTCACTTTAGGAAATATGCCAAAATCTTCAAATGCCCAAAAATCTATTAATAGCAAACTTTGAGAGTGGATCTTATTTTCCAGGTGTACAACATAACCAATGACTTTTCATACATAAGTTTTCTCTCTTGCAAGTTCTCATCAGTAATATTTTACCACGTAATTTTAATTGAGAACTTATTCTGAATACTGTAGAGTTATACTCACGGTTTTTAAAAAAACTTGCAACTTTAGGTGCATTCAACCATAATAAGCTTTAGATAGAATTATCATATTCTATCGCTCATAAGTAGATCTTTCACAGTTAAATATTTTGCTTTCAACCCTTTAATAGGAATGATGACAAAAGAATATCACAAAGATTATAAAATAAATATAAATTAATAACTCAATCCCCCTTTTTTTATTCATTATGAAATATAATATTTTCCTCTTTCACAATCTTAATTTGAGATCCATTACAAATAAATTTTAAAAGTAATGCATTAACCATCACAAATTTTGTGCTTTTTAGATAGTGATATATTAGCTCTTTTAGAGCTTTCAACTAATTTTGTACTATCAAATATTAGAATAATATTTGTTTGTTTCAGTACCAAATAAGTTAAATATTTTATATCTGTAATGATAGAATTCATTACTACATTTTCATATCTTCCTCAAAGAATATTAACAGAAATAAAATATTTGGGCATACTCCTCAAAGAATATTTGGGCATACTAATGATAGAAGTCACGTTCTCATGTTCCAATTGAACACTTTCCATTTTTTATTATTCTCAAAAGAGAAGATTTTTTTTACCAAACATCTACGGATCCAATCACACGATCTTATAATAAGAACAAGAGATCTTTCTCGATCAATCCCTTTGCCCTTCATTCTTCGAGAATCAGAAAGATCCCTTTCAAGTTTGAATTTGTTCATTTGGAATCTGGGTTCTTCTACTTCATTTTTATTTACTTATTTATTATTTTGATTATTTTTCCCCTCTTTTTTTGATTTCTTTTTTATTTTATTTTATTCCCTTCCATCATTCCCTAAGTCCCATAGGTTTGATCTTATAGAATCTGACCCATTTTCTCATTGAGCAAGGGGTACGAAATAAATCAGAGTGATTTTTCAATCAAAAGCACTATGTGAAATCTTCGGTTTTTCCTTTACATATGTGGCTAATAATCTTTTCATATTACATTGATAACAAAAGTTATCTTTACCCTTTGAAAATTTATCTTGAGAACTTTCATTATTCTCTTATTTATTACTACGTTCCACTTTTAGTGGTCCATGAGTATATCTTTTATTTTATTTTTATGTTTACATTCACTTTGGAGAATGCAATAAATTTACTTGGACGAATTTATAAACGTCCCAATAGATTCTTTATTTCATAATCACCATCACAAACATGCGTGAATTTTAAATTAAAATCTATCTATTCATGTTGGGGTTTTTTACTAAAACAATCCAAAAGAAATAAAAATATACCAAAATATACCCCCAAAAAATTATTTACCAAAATATACCAAAAAAAAAGGGCTGAAGGTGGTGCCAATGAGAATGGCGGCACCAGTGGTGCCAATGAGAATGGCGGCACAGGACTAAAATGTAACTGTTTGTAGTTTCAAGGACCTGACATGCAAATTTACCATTTTGAATTTGAAAGTGAATTGGTGGGTGTGTCAGCGCCAAAGCTGAAACTTGGCTAATTGCCTTCTAAGCCCTCATTATTTATTATTTTCTTTTTATTCCCCCTCAACTCACTTTTTTATTTAATAAACAAGCCCTCAACCTATTTTTGTAGTTAAATAAGCTCTTAATCTATGATTTTTACTCATAAAAGCCCTTTATTTTATTATTAAAGTAAATATATTTTACCTAAAGTAAAGCTACTTAAAAAAGTATAAACTAATTCTCATTTTATGTATTATTTTGGTAATTTGATGAGGATAGTTTATTAAATAAAAAAATTATACTTTTTTTATTTAATAAAAAAGTATAAACTAATTTAGTAATTTTTTATTTAATAAACTATCCTCATCAAATTACCAAAATAATACATAAAATGAGAATTAGTTTATACTTTTTTAAGTAGCTTTACTTTAGGTAAAATATATTTACTTCAATAATAAAATAAAGGGCTTTTATGAGTAAAAATCATAGATTAAGAGCTTATTTAACTACAAAAATAGGTTGAGGGCTTGTTTATTAAATAAAAAAGTGAGTTGAAGGGGAATAAAAAGAAAATAATAAATAAGGAGGGCTTAGAAGGCAATTAGCCAAGTTTCAGCTTTGGCGCTGACACACCCACCAATTCACTTTTAAAATTCAAAATGGTAAATTTGCATGTCAGGTCCTTGAAACTGCAGACAGTTACATTTTAGTCCTGTGCCGCCATTCTCATTGGCACCATCTTCAGCCCTCTTTTTTTTGGTATATTTTGGTAAATAATTTTTTGGGGTATATTTTGGTATATTTTTATTTCTTTTGGATTATTTTAGTAAAAAACACATTCATGTTGTCATGATTAGTCTCTAATTATAATAAACATGATGTAATAAATAAAAGATAGTAAAATATACTTGAAGATCTTTAACATCATCGTCATCACCAAGATCCATTATGAGATTGAATCTTTTAGCGTCCTAGAGATGAAGTTGTAAGGGTAAAAGTTTAAGATGAAAGAGGAATTGGATTTGGGGGACGAATTTGAAAGATTTTAAAAGAAAAAAAAAGAATTATCGTGCTGATAACATGTTATAAAATAAAGAGAGATGAGGAGAATAAAAAACAAAGAAAATATGAAAGCAATAGAGAATGTACTTTATTAATCAAATAGATGGTTTACAATGCATCAAAATTATTACCAATGAAAGAAAATTACCAGTTATGACCTCAGGTAGGTTTGCCTCCTCCTTGACCTTCATCATATAGGTGCGAGTATAGTTCTTTCTTTGTGATCTTTGCACTGAGTTGGACTTGGTTGCCATATCTGATTTGCTCTCATTTTGGAACTTTTGTGGGCTTCTAACAAATTGCTTTGTACTAAAATCAGGCTTAGATGGGTAGTCTTTAAGCAGGTGGTCTCTAGATCTACAACCGAAGAAAGCCCTTAATTTCTTTTTGCATTCACCATCGTGACTACTTCCACAATAGTTACATTCTCCTTTTTTCCATTCTGGGACCCCAATAACTTGCCATAGACGTTGTTAGCTTGCTGAATCCTTTACATTTGTAGCCAATGAACTGTGAGCCTTTCCTTAAAGCTGAAAAATTTTAGTCTTTTGGTCTCTTGAAACCAAATAGAGGTGGAGGACTTGATCTGCCTCTTTTCATTCTTTCTTTTTCAAAGTTCTTACTCCTATCCTTAATAATGGATTCCATCTTATGAGCTTTGGCCGTTTGCTCTACCAAAGTCTTGCATTCATAGACTGCCACAAAAGCATGAATTTCATCTCTGAGTCCTCATTTGAACTTGTCACACATCTCATTCTCTGTTGGAAACATATTCTTGGCATATCTACTGAGTTGGAGGAATTCATGCTTGTACTCCAAAATGAACATCCTGCCTTGTTTCAAATACAAAAAGTCTTTATTTATTTGTTCGACAAACATATAATTGATATACCACTCTTTGAACTTTTCCAAGAAGAATTCCTAGTCAACGATGTGTTCAGGGGTAACACTAACCAAGGTTTCCCACCATTGGTATGCTTCTCCTTCTAGTAAGGACACGGCGCATCTAAGTTTATCTTCTTGATTACACTTTAATTCCTTAATAACCCTACGCAGATGAGACAACCACTACCCAGCCACATGGGGTCATCTCCCCTATCACTAAGGATTTCCTTGGTGCCTCTTTTCCTAATCTCTCGAACATGATCAACTTTAGGAGGAGCCGTCACAAGTGTAGGTGGTGCGGGCTGAACCAAGAGAACCACTTTAAGCTGTGGTTAAGGAGGGTGTTGAGGCTGTTGTGGTTGGGGTTCTTGTTCATTCCTCATAAACTGGTCAAATAGTTGGGTTATCATAGTGAAAAACATGTTTCTAAATGCATTTCCTGCATCTTAGCATTGTTGTTGTTGGCAGTTGTAGCCTGTTCCTAGGTGGGAACATGACTTTCCATCTCTTCACCTATTGCTTCCCTTGAACTATCAGACATATTTCTTTTCTCACTAAAAAATAGATATTATCTTAGTAAAAAACATTAAAGCTGCACGTGATAAGGGTGTGACATTATCTTTTGGAAGTCATCCGCTCCAATACCCAAGACAAAAAATCTTCCCAATTGGACTATAGACGACATATTAGTCTTTCAACCGGTTTGCTCATTTTCACTTATACTAAGGGCATGTTTAGGTTTGTCTACTAATATAAGTTGTCTTTCTGTATTACGATCCAATCATGTAATACCACTTAGTATTAGTTTAAACAATAGACAACTAGTGAGCAACATTTGCTTCTATTTTACTTTGCGTGCAAAAACCACACGAGGACAATTATACAAAGTATATTAATGTAATTAATGAATTTGTTTTAGTAACAAATCTATTCGAAAAAGTTACAAGTTTACAAAAGAATATACTACACTCAAGGCACCAGATCCAACTCACTCATCATCTTGGATCAACTTTAGACTTAGTGCATTTAATCTCATGGTTCCATATATTGACTTCTCTTTCCCAAACCTATTTTACTTGCAATTTCCACATAGAAGATTTTATTGAAACTAAATATGTGAAAAATACTAAAAACACACAATATTTACAATACAAACATAAAAAAGTCAAATCAACTAAAATGAATCTAAAATATATAAAAATACTCAAGAAACTAAGAAAATGTAAGTAAGATATAGCCCAAAATAATCATATGATAAGGGTTCATCAAATATATACTTTAAATATATAATATAATATTTTAAATATAATATAATATAATATAATATAATATAATATAATATAATATTTTAGTTTTAGTTTTAATTACTAACAAGTATTGAGTGTAGTGGTAAGATACATCGCACTCTTAATGAAGAAATAATGTTCGAACTTTGGAGCCACTATTATTGAGAAGGGCAATTGCAAACCTCGAATATGTTTCTTTAATTTTTTTTCTTTAATTTAACTTTGGAGCCATGTACTTTTAACTATCATGTAGCTAAAAATTACATGTAAAGTTCATTGTAGTCTCTCTACTAAAAATTACTCTAGATTAGTCCTTATACATTGCAAATTTATTCAAATCATGACACTGATACAATTTTTTTGTTAAGTTACTGATAATTTGGACAAAAATATATCATACACAATTGATTTGCTTGACTCGATTAATAAAAAAACCCAACTATTCCTAAAAAAAAATCCATGTAATTTTGAACTATCGTGTGACTGAAAAAAAAGTGTTTTCCTATGGGTTGAGTCAGGTCATGAGTAAATCAGTTAGATATGATATATTTTGTCTAAATTATCAATGTACAAGCTCAATTTGTCTGGGCCCACTACCCAAAATTTCAGGCCCAACAACCAAACCCAATTACAAAACAACCCAACAGGCCTAAACCCAGAGCCCAAAACGAGGCCCAACTAACCTAACCCAAACCAAGGCCCAATCCCAAACCAAGTCAAACTAGGGTTTTAGCTTTTCTGAAACCCTAGCGCCGCAGCCTTCTGCCCCTTAGCCCTAGCGCCGCATTTGAAGACTTTTGGTCTTCTGCCACCGCCGCCGCCGCCTTTGTCACATCGGCCACTTGCACCGTCACCTGCAAAGAAGAAAACAAGCAAGCAAATGACACAAACAGTAGCAAAATCGACTATAAAAGCCAACGAAAATGTAACTTGGATCTCGGCTAGGGATTTTTGTAACAAAAAATAGATATCAACAGAAAGAAATAAAAACAAAAAAAGCACAGATTCAAGGTGATTTCTGGTGTTCTTTTTATTTCGTTTGTTTTAGATATTTTAACCTTTTTTTATTTTTTTTTGTATATTTATTTGCATATGCATATAATATAAAGAAGAAAAGGGGAAAAACTCACCGGGACAGGGCTTCGAACGCCCGTTCTGGCGCCTCGTCGGTCGTCGGATATGGTGGCGGTGCGGCGAGAAAAGAGGCGGCGCGATAGGGGCCTTAGAACCCCAAAGGCCGGATGGTGGAGAGAAAAAGGAAGGGTTTTTTGAAAAAAAATTTTAAAATGGTATCTGAAATGAGTTTTTTTTTGGGAAAATTGGGTTTAAATACCTTGATTGAAACGGCGCTGTTTTGCCATTAAGGGTCAGGAGCCAAAACGACGCCGCTTTGGCCCTGACCCGCACGGTGACCCGACCTTGGGAGGAGGATCCGCGTGTTTTTTTAATGGGATATTTGTGCGCGCAGTCCCTCCGCCTTTGCGACGCGTTGCAATTTGTCCCTTTTTTGTTATTTTCTTTTATTTTTAATTTAGCCACATAGTTTTATTTTTGTTTCATTTTAGTCCGTTGTAGCGCTGCGTTTTGGGGCTTGGGTTTATTTACTGTTTTGGTCCCTCCCCTTTTGGCGCGTGTTGCAATTTAATCCTTTTTATTTTGAATTCACCCAGTATTTCATTTTTATTTCGATTTAGTCCGTGTTTTAGCACTTTTATTATTTAGTTAATTTTTTTAATGTTATTATTATTATTATTATCATTATTATTATTATTGCTATTATTATATTAATATAATTACTTCTATATGTATATACTCACATGTACATATTTAATATTTACATGCATATATACGCTTTTTTATATTTTATAATTTATACACATGTATGTATTTATATTTGCATCTTAAATTTTTGTATATACGTACTTACATACTCTTATATTTTAAAAATCTATATTTTCTTATGTGTTTTCTATAGTTTATAATTCATGTGTACATATGTTTTTATATGTTTTCCAATGCATACATGCACATAATATATATATCTACATACGATTTTTTTTTATTTTTTTTAAGTATACATATACCTATCTTTTTTATTTTTTTTTATTTTCTCATAACTTTATATATATACATAAATGTACACATACATATATTTACGTACATAGATCTTTCGTATTTTCATAATTATATATATATGCATATATATATCCTTTATATTTTTATAATTTTATTAATTTTATTCACTTATTTATTTATATGTCTGTTATTGTTATTTTTCTTGCTTTAGTTTTTATCTGTTTATTATTTGTTATAGTGCCTGTGCGATTGTTTTTATATTAGTCTTATTATTTATTTATATTTTGTTTTGCTCATGTTATTTTACTTACGTTATCATCATTATCATTATTTTGCATCCATTTTTACTCGGATTTATCAAAAACTAAAATTTCACAATAAAAGCAATTTTCGATATTTGGAATCTTCGAGAGAATTGAACCCTAACGTATTGGGTTCCAATTTTCTTCTTTGAATCTAAGTAACCGAGAGTGCTCTTTAAAACAAAAACACAATTAAAAGCTCATTATCGAGAATTCAATACGTTGTGTCCTAATGCATTGGATATGACACGTTGATTTCTCGAGATGAAGATTTTCCAAAATAAATGCAATATTCAATGTTTAACATTTAAAGAAATTGTACCCTAACGTATTGGGTTGCAATTTTTTCACATGACTTAAACAATCGAACACCCTTTTAAACTTTATTATGCAAGTTTTTAGACAAGCTCATTTCTGAAGAGGTAAAATATCGTGCCCTAACGCATTGGGTGTGACATTTTCTTTTTCTGAAATGAGAGAGTCTTAACGAGTAATTTGATTTATATAAGTTTTCTTTTAAAAAATTAAGGATCGTATTTTTAAAAATTCTTCAAAATTTTCAATTTTCAACATTAAGACATTAACTAATCAACTAGGTACTAATTTTGGGCGTTATAAGGGTGCTAATCCTTCCTTGTACGTAGCTGACTCCCGAACCCGTTTTTTTGAATTTCGTGGGCCAAAATCGTTGTTTTAATAAAATCAAATCGTTTATTAAAAATAACCACTTTTACGAGGTGACTCGATCACACCTCATTAAAAAAAGATTGGTGGCGACTCCCACATCCGATTTCATTTTTCAAAACCCAAGTCGACCCTGTTTTATTCAAAAAAAAAATGGTGTCAACAATCAGCAATTATTGAAAAATTGTAATAGTATCATGGTTTGAATAAAATTTACAAGATCTAATTCGGAACAATTTTAATTTAAAGACTAAAATGAACTTTATATAGTATTATAGGGACTTCCGAAAAATAATCAAATCATTAATTCAATGGACCGGTCTGGTTGTATAATAGTGGTAGGAAAGATATAAAAGTGGAGTAGAAAGGTCAAAATGTTATTTGTTTCCAAATGCAAATGTTTCAGCGATTAAGGGTGGGTTTGGATGGGCGATTGGGTGCGGTGCGTTGCGTTTAGTTTACTTTTTGTCTCACGCTATAATATCTAATCTCACCGCCACCGCTATTTTTACACTAACCGCAGGTAAACGCACCGCCCATCCAAACTCACCCTAAAACAACTTCAACTTTATACCACGGACGACCTATGGATCAAATAGACATACAAGTTCCAATGTAAAAAAAAAACAAAGACAAATGAAGAAACACAGTCAAACAAGAAAAGGGAAAGCAACATATACAAAGATCGGTGGCATCTCATTACATAAAAGTCACAACAAACCGCATCAACCCAACTTTACAATGTAAGTGAATAACCAAACTATATCTGTTATAAACAATGCCACTACAGTACAAGCAAGCTCCATATTATTGAACAACCCAATCATCTTTCCTATGAAAAGAAATAAGGAAAAGGAATCTGCTTGTATTTGCAGTTCTTTTTTTTTTGGTTGTTCCTTTTTTCAGATTGGGTTTAGCAATACTTTATACTGAATGATTTTGGCACTAATTCACTTTAAGTTATGATGAATGCCGAGGTTCGATGATCAGAAACCCTAAATGTGATGGAAAATTTAAAGAAAAATTGAAGACATATACCCAGCAATGTATATTATCAGTAAATATATATGGTTATATTACTCTTTCAATCTTACAGACCAAAAAAACACAAGAGGAAAGAGAGAGTAGATAAGTTAACAAAGATATTATGACACATATTAAGGCTTTCCGATCTACAGATGAAGAGAAGTATCAACATCAGAGTTCTCCAAATATTTTGAAGTACTGCTTGAAGTTGGTGCACTATTAGTCCATAAGCTCGTTGATGCAGGGATTCCCATGGCTCTGAAATCGGTTTGCCTGCTCAGTGAGTTCAGTCCAAGAGTGAGCGAGTCTTGCTGGGGGTGCCTGTATGGTAAATGCACCTCGGGTTCGTAGCTTTTGGTCGAGCCAGCACGATCGGGTTCAGAGAATAGTTTCAGAAGCTCTTTAGCTTCTCTCTTTTGTCTAACCTTCTGCAGCTGCCTAAACCTTTCTTGTAAAAGTGCAATCGAGGAACTAGCCATAGTAGGATCCCCACTTTGCCTACCCATTATATGAAAAAAAATCTTTTCCTTTGTGGCTCAAACACATTTGAGTATATAGATGTATTTATAGGAGATGGTTGATCATTCTGTAATATAATAGATACGATACAACCGAAAATGGGTCTACGGCAGCATTTAAGTCCCTGCATTAATGTATACTAATTTGTTGGCATCCCAAATGATTGTGGGTGATGTAATATTAAAGGAGAATCGACTGCTGTGCAGCAAAATACAAGAAGAAAAGTAAAGAGGCTAGTGTAGGTAGGGGTGGATTGACGGATGTAGGCAAATGTAGTTTGTTTAAGGGAGGATAAAGCGTGAGAGATGAGAGTCCAAATGGGTTTGGAGAGTAGTATTTGGAAGCAAGCTTTGTTGGGGAATAAATGGTTAGGTAATCAAGTGTTGGCTTGTCTTTGAAAAATCCAAGTTAGCTTCGAAGAAGACGGTGCATTCACTGGCACGTTTTGGATGCATATTGTTTCTTTTTATTTGATTTCAACTTACACCTTTGTTTTATTTCATTTATATTTTAGGGGCAAAAGGCAGAGCATCGGAAAATAATAAATTTCGGAGTTTTTTTTATGTCCTTTAGTTTCTTTTTATTTATGGAATTATATCAAAGACTTCATTTAATTTCATAAGTCTAATGGTAATCATGTAATCAGACTCTGATCGTATTGATAATGTAAATAATAAATCTGATGTTGCCATATGTAAAGGGCAATAGAAACATTGAACTTCATTTCCAAAATCAATGATGAAAACACAAAAAGTATGGATAATAAAACATTGTCCTATGCATATGTCCATTCATTTTATCATAGGATGAACCACTTTCTCCGGAGACCCCGCAATTGAAAACAAAGGGGTCAAGACAAATTCATGGTATTATGATCTCTTTTGTTTCGACATCCCTTCGGCATGCCGTGCCATACAATATAACTTGTGGTATAAATTATATCCTGAGTTTAGTTCAATTGGTAAAACGGGGGTGAATGATTAGTTCAAGGCTAAACTTAGGTTCTAATTTATAAACAAATATAGTTAACAAGAATTTGGTAATGATAATAAAAATCGAAGTTTTTGAGTATTTAAATTTAAGCTATATTGTATATAAATTTTTAATTTAGATTTTCATTTAAGTTCAAGTCCCGCCTCGATACAAGGAGATATTTTAAATTCAATCTATGCTTCCTACTAGCACTGGCTATTCCAGATTAGCTTTCATTGCTAAGTAGATGGTTCATCTTTGGTGGAACCATCTGTTAAACTTTAAACCTTAGATACTGCCGATGCTACTTATCTGCCAAAACAATGACAATGGTGGTGTAAAATTGGAGGTGATTGTATATGAACCAACATGAGTTAAGCATTGGATTAAACTAAACTGCTTTCTAGAATCTATGGTCGTGAAAATTTCTACAAGAGATAATAGCTGCTTTCTTCATTTCAAAAATGAATTGCCTCAGCTCTTGGTTCCAACTGTAAGAATTAGATCCTCGTAATAACTTCAGTGTGTTAAGGTAAATGACTAGGATTTTATTTTTTTTGGAAATTAAATGATTAATATAGATATGTGCCACAGATGTTTTAGTGATATCAAGAAAATATTATTTCAATTACAAAAGATCAAAGCATTAATGATACAAAAGCTCCAAAGATAAGCAGTGAAACCACATCATAGTGAACACTGATTAACATTACAGCTTTCAAAGAAACATCTATGACTATGACTCCATCTAAGTTGTTCATTTTCCGGGGACAAAGTTTGTGGCATAAGCCCAAGCATTGTTGGCCACCGGATCAGCAAGGTGATCGAAAAGGTTCTCGATGGGACCCTTTCCAGTGACAATAGCCTGGACGAAGAACCCAAACATGGAGAACATTGCCAGGCGGCCGTTCTTGATCTCTTTAACCTTCAATTCCGCGAAGGCATCAGGGTCATCAGCCAATCCAAGCGGGTCAAAAGCACCACCTGGGTAAATTGGGTCGAGTCCTTCACCGAGTGGTCCACCACCAACTCTGTACCCTTCAACAAATCCCATGAGCACAACTTGGCAAGCCCAGATAGCAAGAATACTCTGAGCATGGATGAGGTTTGGGTTGCCAAGATAGTCAAGGCCACCCTCGGAGAAGATTTGGGAACCAGCCTTGAACCAAACCGCCTCTCCGAACTTGACACCATTCTTTGAAAGAATTTCAGGGAAAACACAGCCGAGGGCACCAAGCATAGCCCACCTACAGTGGATCACCTCAAGCTCACGGTTCTTGGCAAATGTCTCAGGGTCAGCTGATAATCCAGCAGTGTCCCACCCGTAGTCCCCAGGGAATTCACCGGTCAGGTATGATGGGATTTGGTCGGAGAATGGACCCAAGTACTTTGGGCGGTCAGGGCCATACCTGTTTATAAGTAATCAGAACAATATTTCCCTCACTCTCATGTTTTTTGCTCATAAATTAGAATAATGCATGCAACAAAATGTAACGTACCAGATGCTGGTTGGAGCACTTTTGACGGTTCTACGCATGGAAACGCGACCACCACCGACGGCACCGACCTTGCAGACGAGCTCATTGGACTGCTTCAAAGCTGTTTGGCCAGCGAAAGCAGATTGTTGGATAGCAGAGGTTGCCATGGTCAGGGATTTAAATAGCGGTCCGTTATCGAAATAGCGGCCATTAATATAGCGGTAGCGGCACCGTCCGAAACCGTTACTGTCGAAACCCGCTATACCCGCAATACACAATAAGTAGTGTAAAATTCACGACCGCGATACCCGCAATAATCGCAATAGCATCCGTTATGCCCGCAACCGCGATAAACGCAATGCGACCGAAAACGCGACCGCGACCGCAATTTAAATCCCTGGCCATGGTGATGCCTGAGAGCTTTTAGATTAGACTTGGTTTTGTTTGCCGATCGTTGTGGCGATTTATGTGAATCAGGAAATGTACATGTCAGCAGCAATCTATTGGATGTGGATTCCCCCATGTTAGATTTTCTTTCAACAGATATGAGGCTACCAAGATTCTTTTGATGGATATCTAAATCAATTCCCCATCTTTCGTTTCGGGTTTTATTTTTTATTTTTTAATTAGTTAATAATAAATAATTTTAAATTAAACAATAAAAAATAAATTTATAAAAAAAATTTATTTAGCAGAAATTATTTTAAATATATTATTTAAAAATAATATAATAATTTAAAAAAAATTTGAATCAATGTTTCCAACAGTCAACTTTTTAATTACATAATTTAAAAATAAAGATATTTACTGTTAAAAAATTAAACATTTAAAAAAGTCTAGATTTTTCAAATGGCCAAGTGAATATATATATATTTACAAAAAGAAGAGAATAAAAAAATAAATCTAAAATCTTGTTCTCCGGTGCCCAAGAACATCAGCTTGCAGCAAAGGGAGAATACTATTTGGCGGGTTATGTAAACGGATTAGTCCATCCGTGCCATCCTACGCTAAATTTGCTAAATAATTCGTACAACCATCGTCTTCACAGAAGATATGGCGAACCTCCATTACCTAGCCTTCACGTATCAAGCATAAACAGTTAACAATATAAATATTTAATGGATGGTCAAGACAACAACTGAATTATTCACAATACATCTAATTCAACCATCAAATGAGACACCCTCAACTCTTTAGCAATCCGCAATCCCTCTCTAAGCCCCCATAGTTCCGCTTGCAAGCTGTCCGTTCTTCCGATTCATCATCCGCCAAATTACGCAGCAAACAACCAGTCGTCACCATGCTCGAACGAGACCGCAGCGCCCCATCTGTGTTCAAAATATAACAATCTGTCGGAGGATATTGCGCCATGAAACCCAACGTGGTCCACGATGGATCTGTGCGGCTAAAGTCAGATAAGCTCAATTAATTTCATTTACAGAAACACTCGCATATTCCAGAACTTGCGTCGGCACATCACCCTCTCCCTTAAAAACATGATCATTTCGACACTTCCATAGTCCCCATATTATCACCGAAATAGTATTCCCATGGAAGTAGAGAATTCAACATTCTATGAGACAGTTCAATTCCAAACATTGCGAAAAAGGAATATTAAAGAAATCATCTTGATTGAATAATTTATAAATATGTCATTTAAAATTTAAAAATTCTGTAAAAAAAAAAAAAAAACCAAGCTCAAGGATTGTCTAAGATTGGGGACTCTTTTGGGTAAATTATATTAGTAGTCATTTAATTTTGTAACAACAAAAAAATCATAATTAAGTGACTACTATTATAGTTTATTATTTTCTTAATGAATAATTGATAAAATATCATGTCATATAGATAACCATTTGGGAATCCCTTTTAATTGTAACTAGAATGAATCGCGCCTTGAGAAATTCTAAATATTTGTAAAAATATAAGTTGTAAATAGAGAGAAAGAAGAAACAACTTCCATAGATTCATTGTTTAGAAAAATAAAATTCTAACCATTTATTTCACCTTCAGCTTAATTAGTTCACCTCCAGCTTAATCTAAATTGAAGATACGGAAAATGTTAATAGAAATTTTACATGAACAATTACTTTAAATTTTGCTGAGTAATGCAACGAAGAGGATACATTTGCTAAATAAATTAATAACTGTAAGGAATTCATAGATTAACATAATTAAATTTTAATTTAATTGACATTGATATTAAGATTAATTTAGATTAACAATTTAACTGATCAACGACACTACTTGTTAATGCTAACACAAACAATTCCTAAAAAGGAAAAAAATAAACGAAGTTAATAGGCTCTTCAGGCATTGTCAGGGTTGACATAATAATATGAAAAAGAAGCAACAACACACGCTGAAAATGGAATGACAAACAACCTTATGTTAGACCTTCTTAGCCTCAGATACCCAAACTGAGAACCAGATGACCTCGAGCTCCATAACACTTCCGAAGCTGAATCTGCAATGAGTTTTACGGTGAGACCGGTCCCGCACATCCAAGCAGCGTAAATGAAGCAGAAGCCCCATTGCATCACATTTAGCCTCTCGTACTCTGCTAAACTTTGCAACAACTCGACCACTACAACCTGCATAGCCATAACACCTCCCGAAGCCATAAGAAACCAATGTCTACTGCACATGAATCTCACTACTGATACTGATACTTCTTCATTCCTTGCAAAAATAATTATGGTACTGATAAATAAATCCAAGACTTGGCATAGTACGAAACCATTGAACACCATGGTTTTAACAACATCTTTGTTGATTTGGAGTATAGCTTGACCAATAAACTGTAAGAGCAACAAATGACAAGCATCTGATGCAGCTCGGATTGCAACGTTTCTCCACATGGTCTTGGTTAGCAGTGACTTCATCCGTCTCACCGTCTGATTGTTCATCAGTTCCTGGTGGCCATATGACTCCATCACCATCATTAGGCCACCTAAGATACAAATAATGGAATTCACCCACAACATATGGATTCCTGTTATAGGGGATTCATCTAATATAGATGTTGTGACAAGGGTTACAAGCAAGCTGGCAAGGATAGCAGTCAGTTGGATTTGGTTGAAAGTCTGAACATTACCATAAGCACATTTGCCCATCTTTAAGCAGCGAATTAGTGACCTTAGCGAATTCCTTGACGAAATTACAATTTCAGAGTTCTCTCTGGCCATTTTAGTGCTACACTCACAGATTGTGATCCCTACATCAGCTGCCTTCAAGGCTAGATCATCGTTTGTTGCCATTCCCCCAATGAAAGCCACTACATGACCTTCCTGTTTCAGACGCTGTAAAATACGAATTTTGTCCTCGAGTTTGCAGCTTCCTATCACAGCAATCTTATTCATTCCTTCTGCAGTAGCAGCAAGTTCATGAAGATCCTTGTTTTCAATTGCCATATCACGTAAATCAGGATTCTGGATTCCTATTTCACGTGCCATCGCTTGCGCTGTTGGGAGCTCATCCTTTGACATCAGCTTGCACCCTACTTCTTCCTCTTTAAGAGTTCCTACTATGGATTCCATCACTTCTTTACATGCAACCACTGTGTTCTCATCGAAGCACATAACTGAAACAATGCCAATCGTGCCACAAGATGATAAATTTTGTACATTTGCGTCCCCTGATGACATCTTCTTCTTCCAGTACCAAAGGGAAATCGTAATCACAACCGGAATTCCATGTTGTAATGAAGTTACCATAACAGTAAGAACACCGGTCAATATTTGAACTTTTCCTCTAGGATTCAAGAAAACCCTTGCAAAGATTTTTATCACCCTGTAAGCTGAAACGTCCCCCTTTATTTCTGGCATTGTATTACTGTTTTTGTCCATCTTCCTCACTACTAGGTTAATTAGCACCAAAGCAGATACTAATAGAGATATAGAGAGTCCAACATATTCCATACAAGCATTGGTCTTATCAATCTGACCTTCCATCAATGACTTCTCATCGGGATCAACTATAGCCAAAACTGTATTGTCACCCACAGATGTTACAAGCATGTGACCTTCCCCCTCCATAATCTTTGAACCAGCTAAGAGAAATGGGTTGTCATCACGATTGATATTAGGATTCAATATGTCATCCAACTTCAAATCATTTTCGCTAACAAACAAACCATCAGCAGGGACAAAATCCCCCTTCTGCAGACATAAGATGTGACCAACCGCGAGGGTAGATATGGTGATGGTTTTGGGTTGTCCATCTTTTAAAACACTAACATGGAATTTGTTCCTCTTCTGCAACCGTCTTGCTCGGCGATAATTAGCCACTGACCGAAATATGAGAAGCATAAAGACAGCAACAAGTATTGCAACCCCATCATGCCACCCATGTTTGGGTTCGGCCTCCATCATCTCAATGGTAAAGGACAAGGCAGCGAAGACCAAGAGAAGAAAAATAGTAGGAGTTTTGGAAGCTTCCACGAAGGAAACAACAAAGACCTTTGCGTCAAAAGTGGTGCTTGTAACTATCACGGCCGTTGCTTGCTCTTCAAAGCTGCGATCAATTTCTTGTGCCAAGATAGATTGAAGGCGTGATTTAACTCGTCTTACTCCACCTTCTTCCTCCAGGGAGGTCAAGTCTTTGTCTCTCACAATTTGAGCAGCCTTTCTTAGAAATATAATACTGCAAAACCAACATGAAATACGTGTTAACACGGACATGGATCGGGTGATGGCACGTTTAACCCCAATTTACTCAATAAAAGTAAAATATTTAAACCCTCTTAATAATTTTTTTTTCAACCAATGTGGTTACTCACTTTGCATTACCATCGACGCCTTCCGGAATGTTAATTCTAATATCGTCAGCTGACCTGGGAACAGATCCATCTTCTTTAGGGAAAACCTCTATTTTGGGTGCAAACATATCATTCGTACTGCAGTCAGCTGAGCCAGAGGTTGACGACGACTTGGGAACAGATCCATCTTCTTCAATGAAAAACTCCTCTATTTCGGTTGGAACCATATCAATCGTACAGCAGTCAGCTGAGCCAGAATTTGAAGACGATTTGGGAACAGATCCATCTTCTTCAATGGAAACCTCTTCCCTTTCGGGTTTAATACGACTTCCAACAACTAAAAACAAATTGTACAATCGAGTCCAATTCTTCCGAGATGAATTGGCGGTGGTGTTGAGCAAGCTGACAGAAAGAGTGTCTTCATCACGATGCTCATTACAACCTCCAATGTTGCTTGCTCCAGCAGACATGTTTTATCAAGCTGAACAACAACTAGGAATTTCACCGCTTAAATAATAGCAGGCTGATTTCTACGGTCACTCCTTGAACCAAAGAAACTTCCTTCACATCCCACGGTTACGACGCGTTATACAAAAGGAAGAATGTACGAACATTCCAATTTCTAATTTTTTTTCCCTCTTTTTTGACGTAAGAAGTAACTTCAATTCTGATTCCTCTACTTTTTTAGATTATATAAATGGTTAAATTTTAATTCGGTACTTATAATTTGTTCAAATTTGAGATTTAATTTATATATTTTAATTTTGACATAATTTAATTTTTTAATTTTTATAATGTCATTGATTAATCTAAATACTTTATTCAAATAAATATGATATTGTAAAATTCTAAGAATTGTTAGCATCAATAAAATTTTTTATTAAATTCAAATGTCATAATGTTTTTTTTCTTATATGGATATTAAGTTTTTCTTTTTATCTTTTAAAATTTCACACCAACTCAAAAACATTCTTACAGTGTTAATAAATAAACTTAAAATTTTAAATTCAAAAAATAAATAAACTAAAATCCTAAAAATAAAAATATAAAAATTAAATTCTAAATTCTAAATATAAGAATACTACAACTAAAAGTCCTTCCTCGTTGACATGTGGGTCTTCAATTTCCCTTCTTTTTTCTTTTGCATTTAATAGGAAAAGGGTAATATTTCAATTTTGGTCCTTATGTTAATATACCTATATAAAACCCTCGAGTTACCTTTTTTCTTTTCTTTCCTTTTTGCATTAAAATGCTAAAATTTTAGTTTTTGTCCCTATGTTTTGCTCAAATTTAAGATCATATAATTTAGTACCTCAAATTTTTACAATGTCCTAGTCCAACTTCTTTATTTTGGTTAAAATGTTTATGTAACTTTCAAGAGTTGTAAATACTGTTAAAATTATTTGTTAAATGACTACTAAGTTTTTTTTTTAAATTTCAAAATATTACGCCAGCAATTTAACAAAAGAATTGAATGGTGTTAATACTTGGGTTTAAATTTTTAAATCTAAAAAATAGAAAGACTAACAAAAATATGAAAGTCAAATTTGAAACAGAAAAAGAGTTGAAATATATTTTAATATTTAAATATTTAGTCTATAATTTAACATAAAAATTAATTGACCAAAGCGTGGTGGGCACCAACTTAGTTATTATATAAAAGGAAGGCTTTTCTTCTTTGATCCAATGCTATTCTTTCTTCTTCTTCTTTTCATTTAAATATAAATGGTTAATTTCAATTCAGCTCTCTTCTATTTATTAGGTAAAAAAATGGCCAAATTTTAATATTAGTCCCTATACCATGCTTGAATTTAATAGTCAGTCTTCATACTTATTTTTTTTCATAATTTGTTACCTCAATGTCTATAATTTTATTAGTTATTTATATAAAAGTTTCTAAGTGATTTTGTCACCACAAGTGCCCTTTTTCATTTTTTTGCCTTATAAGATAATGGTAAAATTTTAGTATTGATTCATTTACTTTGCTAAAGCTTGGGATTTAGTCCACATATTAATTTGGCATAATTTAATCGTCTACTTTTTCAATGATATTAGTTGGTCTAAATAATTAACATCCTTAACTATTCCATTTAAATTGTTGCAATGAATTTTTCTTAAAAATACCTTTTTAACACATACAAAAAATCTATTTTGAGATGATAAGTACACATTTCTAACACACACGCACAAAAAAAAAATCTATTTCAGTATGAAAAGTTTGGAATGAGTAATTTTAGGAGAAATTTCAGCCTAAGCATTTTAATTGAGACAATAAACTATTTGAACTAACTAAAAGTAGATATGCGAAAGTTATGTCAAATTAAAGAATAGATATTAAGTACTAAATTAAAACATCCTAGAGGGATCATATCATAATTTGACCCAAAGCAATCATTTGATTTAATAAAAAAGTTTAAATTTTATAACAAATATTTTTAATTAAAACAAACATAATTACTATCATAACTATTTTAATAAATATATATTACAATTTTAATAAGCATTTAATATATATAATATAGTTATAATTATAATTAACCTACCATTCAACACTATTATATTTTGTCTTGCCTCGCGTTTTTTCTATGCTTCGGAGTGCAAGGTTTTTGGTCTCGCCGTTTGTGCAAGTTTTTTTTGGTATTGCTTAGTCAAATCTTGTTGTTTTGGTTGTCTTATGGAGTCTGTTAAATTTTCATGAAGGCTAATTTTCAAAACCTTTCTATATAAGAGAGAGAAGATATAGTGTGAAGATTCGATTTTTAGACGGTGTCGAAAATTATTATTTTAGAATTCAACTTCGTAAAATTGAGTTAGTGAAATTATAAATAGAATGATTTACGAAGTTCGTATGCAAATATATTAAAGAATGATTAAGTAATTTAATCGATAAAGTAATTAATTAAAGTTTATGGACTAATTAGTAAAATTTCAATCACTATTAAAATTTTAATTTAGAAAATGGTTGTCCAAAGCTAAGAAGAAGAAGGACAAAGTTCTTTGTTTTCTTTCCATTTTAGTCCAAAATTAACCAAAGCAATTAAGTTATTTCCTTGAGATTTTTATGAATTTTGACCCATGGGAGTTTGTATAACAGCTTGTTTTTAGTTGTGTCGGAAACAGTGATTTCAAGACTACAATTTCGACTAGTGATTTGGTAATTATTATTTATTTAATATTTATAAGGTCATTATAGTGTCATATTAAAATTTGATTAGAAAATTTTAACGTTTAGTTAGGTAATTATTAAAAAGGATTACATTATAAATTTTGTAAAAGTTAATTGCTATTAGTTTATTATGCTAAATGATATGAATTCATTATTTGAAGGCTTTAAAAGGTAAATAGACCTTGACTAACATAGTGGACGGTTTAAGTGTGGTAATTTATGAAATTTTAGTTAAATTAAAAGGTTAAAAGATAATTAAATTAATAAATAACTTAAACAAAAGATGGACAAAGTCATCATCTTCATCTTTTTCCTTAGAAAATCGAAACTCCATAGCTAGAAGGATATCAATGTTGGAACATTTTCAAATATTTATAGTGTTCTAATAACTATAAATGAATGGGTGTAATTAATCAAAAGTTATGTTATTTGATTTTTTGAAAAAGAATTACAACTATTTAAATAATATTATTTGAATATTTATAATATTAAATGAATAATTATGTGTTTATTTCAAAGACATTATTATTCAAAAAGACACCTATTGATGAAAGATGTCTCTATGAAGAGACATGAAAATTCCTATAAATAGGAATGAGATTTCATTTGGAAAACACACCAACAAATTTCAATATTCTTTCTTTCCTTCCTTCTCTAATATTATTAGATTTTTTTCATAAAGTATTACTACAGAAATCCTTTATAGAAATTGAGTTTCTTGTCATACATTGCACAGCGTGTAGTGGGTTATTCTTGTCAGTGTAAAACGCAAATAGTCATTGGCTTCATTGTATCCTCGAGGTTAATTTGCTTGGAACTCATTTGCACATTGAAAATAGGTGGGGGTGAATATAACCTTAAAGATAGTGACTTAATATATGCCTTGGAGCCTTGTCCTATTTCTTCTTTTTCTGTTCGAGTTCCGTTCGTGTGTTTGAGATTTTCTTCACCGGAGATTTTTACTACCAATCAAGCTTTCGGCCAAGTTTTTTCCTTTTGCATGGTATGAAATTTAAGTTCGTTTTTAGTGCTTTTTATGTTTTTAAGATTGTTGTAGCTTAATTTAGCTACCTCATGGACTATTTTGTAAAACTATTGAATGTTTTGGTATGTGTCATTGATGAATTTTTTATGTTCTTGAAGTTTAGTGATAGCGTTATAAGCTTGGTGGTTAAACATGACTATTTTGTAAAGTGATTTTTGTTGATTCTAAGTTTAAGAACTAATTTGATAAAATAATAAATTTAGTACGAAATTATTGTGAAATTTCAATAATTATAGGTTGTATGAGAGCCATAGGGAAATCGGCTAGCTTAGATTGGATTTAATTGTGAAAATTTTTTAAGTTTTGGGTTTAGGGACTAAATTGAATAAAAGGTAAAAAAATAGGGTAATAATGTAAAATATCTTTTAAGGGTCAACTACATGAAAGTTAATTGAGCTAATTTATTATATATATATATCAAGAAACAGATCAATCGGTTGATAATCGCGGGAAAGGAAAAGTTGTCGAGTAGTCATTGTCGAGGTGTTAGTAGCTACTGCGTTTAGGTAAGTTTGTATTAGATTTTGCAATGCTTATTGGTGTTTTGAATTATAGTTTTATATGTGTATATATGTGTGTGTGTGTGTGTTTGTATAATGGTTGATTGTGGTAAGTCACAAATGTATTCAAAGGCTTGAATGGCAAAATATGGCATTTGTATTTGTTTGATTTGAAACATGTCATGTTATGGAAAGTTGTGGTCAAATTGATCATGGTATATGGTTATAATCACGAAAAAATTAAAGTATACAAATTAAAGCCCATGTGAACTCAATGAATAGCTAGGATTCAAATGATATATTATTAGTGTTCTAGACATTAGGTGTCGATGATTATAGTTTCCAGGTGCTATGTATCGGTGTTTTAGTTCCAGGCACTGGGTGGTGATGATTACAGTTTCTGGGTATTATGTACCAGTGGTGGATACCATAACTATGGATGGAATCTAACATTTTTTGCAAATTCTCGTCAACTTGTGTGAGTAGCATCGAGTATTGGTTAATGTCCCGATTGTCAACTTGTGTGAGCATTAGTTCCTTGCATATCTGAAGTTAATTTACTATAGTTATCCGAGCAAAACAGTTAATGAAATGTTTATAAATGGATCTCATATGACAAATGGTTATATACTTACGTGTAGTGAATTTGGCATGTGAAACAAGTAACTTGGTTTCTTGATATATTGTATGTACATGTCTAACCATGTGGTATGATAGGGAATGTGAAACAAGGCTTGAAAATTCTAGTAATGTTATATTTGAATTGTATGATTAAAATGATAGGTATGTGTTGTTTAATTGTACGATCTTACTAAGTTTTATGTAAGCTTACCCTATTTTGGTTTTCATCCTTGTAGATTGTCGAATTTGTGTTGTTTATTGGGACATCATTGGATATCACACTATCCGTCAACACTTTCGATAGCTATTTGTTTATTTTGGCCAGTTATAAGTGGCATGTAAATAGGGTTTTGGTATGTATATGTTAATGGATACCTTTATGATGTTTTGAGCCATTCGAGACGTAAATCTTGTATTTGATTATGTTGGTGATTTGAATTGGTAATGTCCTATTTAATGTCTATCTTGATACTTAGTTTTGGAATGGTTCATATGTTTTAGGTAATCTAATGAATTTTGGTTAGCTTTATGCTAGCATTAGGACTTGGTATAAGTTGGTTGTTTTGGCATTGATTTCATGGTTTGAATGGTATGGTTAATGCTTAAATGATTTATGTTTTAAAGTTTGAATTATAGTGCCAATGAAGGCATATTGGTTAGGCACTTAGGTTGAATGTTATTTGGTATGTCTTGGCAAACATTTTATGTAAGTATTTTGGTTGGTAATTGCATGACTTGTGGTCTAAGTAATTTAGGTTGAAATTGCTTGTTTTAGAATGTACTTTCACACACAGCTTTTGACACGGTTTGCCACACGGTCATGTGTCTCACACGGATGCATGACACAGTCATGTGGCCTATTTGATTTGTGTAAAGGTTTGTCCACACGACAACAGTTAGTAACACGGTCTAAGGACACGGCTGTGTGACCTTGGAATACACGGCTTAATTTTATTACACGGTTTGACACACTACCATGTTATAGGACCACTGACCACCTTCGGACTTACTAACATCCAAAGTGTGAATACTGCAACAAAAGATATATATAAATGAGGCGGTATCCGCAAGTATATGGGTTAGGTTGTAATATAGTTATAACAGAGTAGGTGAGTACTCCGACTATCGAACCCAAAGGAGGCAAGTACTAGATCAATTTCAACCTAAACACCAAAAGATCTAATTAGTATTTGAAATAGGTTATATTACGAGAATATAAATAATAGGGATTTTTGGGGTTTTTATAATAATAATAGTAAGAAAAGCAAATAATATTAGGAATGTGAAAAGTAAAATAGATATGATTTGATTTTGGGTGATTAGCTTGCTTTAATAATCTTGATCAACTATCACTGCGGGCTCCTCGTCAATCAACTACTCAATACCCTAGTAGGATCTTTCAATACGTCCACTAGTAAAATGAGTCAGCAGAGACTACTTATCTTCTGACCTCACAGTCCAAATCAACTCAGGGTTAAGGTGTTCACGGATAGGCCATATTAATTTTGGATTAATTTCGACTTTGATAACTTCCTAGAGACGTCAAGCTTAGGGTTTGGGCTTTTCTTTTCTCGAATAGATAATCCATTGAGTAACCCTACGAAGTAGTCAATCCATCATATCTCCACTCACTAATCCCCCATAAAGGGATTAGTTCCCCATGGTTTTCGTAAATAATATAAAGCCGAAATAAAATGTAAACATGATAAACAAATCGAAAGTATAAAGTTTAGGAAAAACCTTATTTGTATTAAGAACAATAGTGAATCCACAAAGTCTAATCGCATCCACAAACCAAAATTCCCAAGATAGAACAGAGAGCAAACTGAAATAAATCTAAAAACCTAAGAAAATAGAAAAACTAAATTAAAATTAAAAGAGATATTCTAAGCTAAGTAATTCGTGTCCATAATATGTGCCAAATGAGCCTATTTATAGACATGAGATAGTCGCCATCCTTAACCCTAGGTTAGCTGACGTTCCCAAGCTTTAAGTTTAATTGTGTGGACCAAAACACCTCCTGGCTCGTATTAATTCCCATCCAGAGTCGATGTCATGACACACCAGGACCTGTGTAGTGATATAGAAGTTAGTATACTCTTCTTTAGGATGTCTTTAGGGGTATGTTGTAACACCCTTAGACCATGTTGTGACATCGAAGGCTGTCTTGGAATTCATCTATTCTACTCCCTATGTTGCGACATCGAATCCTTCATGTTGTAACATAATGACCAACACTAGTTTAGCATGTCTTCAATAGTTTCCTGCACACTCACAATGCCCATTAGCTCCCCCTTAGGCCTTATTCGGCCTCTAAGGTTAATAAAAAACTCAATTTGCACACTTTATTGAATTTAATTAAACTTACTAAAACATAATTATGGTAATTAGTTTAATTAAACTTAATAAAAAACCTATTGATAATGCTTATTTTCAAGCTCCTAAAGTGCGAAAATTAGTTTAATCTACTACACCGAATTATGGAAAATCAACCACACAACCTTAGCCTTCTCACACGGCCATGTGACTCCTGTTTACACTTTTTACCTGAATTTTTTAAAATTTCAGATTAGTCCAGATTTATTTCTGGGTTGTTTTATTAGTTTCTCATGCTTGAATAAGGCTCGATTATGATGGATTATCATTGAATGATTGTGATTATATTATGTTATGAATTTTTTTTATCATTTATGTTAAGATAGTGAATAATGTTGGTGTTTTACAGTTGTAATACCTTGTAGCTCCGGTCAGGTGGTTGAACCAGGTATAAAGTGTTACAGCTTGATTTAGCTAACTCATATATTAATTTCTTCAACTGTTTGTTGTTTAGAAAATTTTCCTTAAAGTATAGTTGATGAATTTAATCTTGAATTTGAAGAGATTGTCAGTTAGTAAGCTTGGATTATGTTAAGGATTAAATTAGAAATTAAGTTAAGCTTTATAGATAATTTTGTGACATTAGGGACCAAATAGAATAAAGTGAAATTTGTAAAAAAATTATGATATATATTAAAAGTACAAGGTCTTTAATGGAAGGATATGAAATCAGATTTTAATACGATGTTAACTGTCGAAACCATTTTTTGAAAAACAAAAATGGAAATCGACTTTGAAAATAAAATGGGAGTCGCCACCGATCCTTTATTGGGGTGTGATCAGCTCATCTTAAAAATGATTTTGGTCTACGAGGTTTGAGAAAACTGGTTCGGGAGTCGGTTACGCACGAGGAAGGGTTAGCACCCTCGTAACACCCAAAATTGGTACCAAATCGATTGCTTAATGTCTTAGTGTCGACATTTTCAACCCTTTAAAAATAAAATGAATTGGATGATGAGACTCACTTATTTCAAAGAAATAAATTATCACGCTCAGTAAGATAGAGTGCAACATTTTAAATCCTCAAAATTAAGTTTATCTTTTGATTTTTTAAAACCTACATTTTAAGAAGGATATCTGATTATTAGGGTCAAATGAGAAAATCATAACCCAGTAAGTTAGGGTTTGATTTCTCAAAATTCCTAAACATAGAATATTGCCTTTATTTTTATTTAGAAAAATTCTCGTCTCGAGAGAACAACATGTCGCGTCCAATGCTTTAGGACATGACGCATCGAATTCCTGAGATAAGCTTTAATTATGTCTTAATTAAAAAGGATACTCGGTTTCTTAGATCCCGAGGAAGATTGGAATCCAGTAAGTTAGGACATAATCTTTTCGAGAATCCCAAATTTCGAGTGTCACATTATTTTGAAAGACTTTCGTAAAAATGATTTTAATATTTAAATAATGATAAACGTGGTCTTAAAAACAATGAAATAATAACGCACAACGTGGAATGGTGATTCGTAAATTAAAATGTACGCGAATGATCGATAAAGAAGCGATAGATACGAGCAAACAATACAATTCACGTAGGAGCCATTATATCACATCACATTCAAATAATAACTTTAATATTCAAAAGCTAATGAACTAAACTAATCTTAAATGAAGCTCCAAGCAAATTAATACAAAAATATGCAACAAGTTTTGAGGAATAAGATAAAAAAGGGGAAATTAAATGTTAAAATATATTTAAAATAAATTATGTATGTATTAAAATTTGAAATAAATTAAAAATAAGGTTAAAAACAAATACTACATAAAATGATAGTATCGAATAAATTTTAAAATAAATATCATATAAGAAGAGAATCAAATATATAAAATAATGTACATATATTAATTTAAAATAAATAATATGTAGGGAGTGAAAAACTTCATGTAAGTAATAATATATACTAATATGCAAAGAAACTAAATATATGTGGATACTAAAAATAAGTAAAGCATCTATATATAACAATAGGTATAAAAATATAAAGTTTAAAATCAAATAATATATACATTACGTACATACATATATGTATAATAAAACTAGTTTAAAGATAATAGTAAATAATAAAGTAATGTATACATAAATAGGAAAATAGAAATATAATCTAATATAGTAATGATTACAATAGTAAATAGTATAAGTTAATTTTAAAACAAGTAACATGTAAAATAACTTAAAATAAAATGATATATAAAAAAACTTAAAATAATAATCTATAAAGCAAGTTAAAACAATCATATACAAATTTAACATAACATACATATATATATACATACGGGAAATTTTGAATAAAATTAGTAAAAAATAAACACATAAAATAAATGGTCTAAACTAAATAATATAATATGAAAAAAATATATGAAAAACAGTATTTAATATTATGAATTCTATAAAAATTACAGGATAACAAATAACTAAATAAATTAATAAATAAAGGTTAAACAATCCGATTGGGTAAATAGGGATTAAATTGAATTTAAAACAAAGTCAGAAAGAAAAAAACGAAAGTAAAACAAAGTTTAGGGGCAAAATGAAGCGCGCGAATAACATGGGGGACTAGTTGGGAAATATTCCCCATCCTCCCAAAACGCAACGCTGTGATATGGACTAAAATGCAGCAAAAATAAAATGTCTGGTCAAACTTAAAAGAAATAAAAGGATTGATCCGAATACGCTATAGAAGCAGGAGGACCATTTTCACAAATATCTCTCCCTCGCCAAACGCGCGGATCTAGCTGCATTTGGGTCGGGTCATCGGGCTAATGGCCGCTAAACGGCGTCGTTTCTTTCGTTATATAAATTAAGAAAATAAACCTAAAACCTAAAGCCCTCAGTCATTTTTTTAGAAAGAAAAAACTAAAAGAAAAACTAGGCTTCTTGCGTCGCTCTGTATAACGGCCGTTCAGCCACTCTCCGATCTTTCGCCCCAAGTCCGATTACGACGGAATGAGCACAAAATCTGGTTTCCAGGTAAGTTTCCTTTCTCTAAACTCTGTTTCTTTTCTTAACCTTTTGTTGATCAATCAATCGCCCGAAAAACAAAAAGATTAACAGGCGAAACAAAAACAAAGCAAAAGTTTGAAGATTAACAAATGAAACAAAAACAAAGCAAAAGTTTGAATCACCTCTCGTATTCTAAATTTTTTCTCTGATTTTCTATTTCAAATTTCTGTCCCCTTTTACAGTATTTTTTCTTTGGCTTTTTATAGCCTGATTTACAGAAAAATAAAAGAAAAAAATAAAAATAAAAAATCACCCCCACATTCTGTTATATTCTTTTGCTGTTGCTTTCCTACGTGCCTTTGCAGGTACTCTACCAGCCTGGAGAAAACGTCCTTGCGTGTAAGCGCTGCACGTACGGAGAAGATTCCCAGTTCACCTACGGCGCGGAAGCAAAAGCTTTCTACTGCTGCTGCACTAGAATAATCTGGAACTCTAGGATTTCTGAACAAAGATTTGGGCCACTTGGATCTAATTGGGTCAATTTTGGGTATAGTAAATGGGTTAGTTATTATTGGGCTATGTATTTGGGTTTGGTGGGTTAGACTTTGGGTTTGTAAATGGATTGTTTTGGACTATTTTTTATTTGGTTTTTTTTCATTTTTTTGTTGATTTATTTCTGATTTGGGCCGGGCAAATTTGGGTTTTTTTGAAAGACTTTCGTAAAAATAATTTTGATATTTAAATAATGACAAACGTGGTCTTAAAAACAATGAAATAATAACGCACAACGTGGAATGGTGATTCGTAAATTAAAATGTACGCGAATGATCGATAAAGAAGCGATAGATACGAGCAAACAATACAATTCACGTAGGAGCCATTATCTCACATCACATTCAAATAATAACTTTAATATTCAAAAGCTAATGAACTAAACTAGTCTTAAATGAAGCTCCAAGCAAATTAATACAAAATCATGCAACAAGTTTTGAGGAATAAGATAAAAAAGGGGAAATTAAATATTAAAATATATTTAAAATAAATTATGTATGTATTAAAATTTGAAATAAATTAAAAATAAGGTTAAAAGCAAATACTACATAAAATGATAGTATCAAATCAATTTTAAAATAAATATCATATAAGAAGAGAATCAAATATAATATACATATATTAATTTAAAATTAGAAATTAAGTTAAGCTTTATAGATAATTTTGTGACATTAGGGACCAAATAGAATAAAGTGAAATTTGTTAAAAGTTATGATATATATTAAAAGTACAAGGTATTTAATGGAAGGATATGAAATCAGATTTTGATACGATGTTAACTATAACAAAATATGAACATTTTGAATATAAGGATTAAAATGAATAAAATACAAAATATGTTTAATTATATATTTTTCATGAGATTGAGTGGAAACTAATGCCATTTTTATAATTGAATTATCGAACGTAGCTAAAGACGATAAGAGAAAGGATAGGCGAAAGCTGTAAACGAGTTGCTAATACAGTTTGTACTTTTATAATTTGAATTCAGTATATATATCTTTGCACAAACTAGCTTACTTGAGGTAAGTATACTATTTGTCTCATGATTTGGTTTGCATATGATGATATGAATGTTATTAATTGAATTGAGATGAGTATGGTATAAATGAGTATTATATGAAACTATGATATGTGATCATGAATATAAATATGTTTTTTGAACATTGGTTTTACCTATCTCGGGTAGAGTTGAGTATAGTTGGCATGCATAGGATTAGTGAATGGGATTATACTTTGATTTATATAGATGGTGCAAAGCGCATACTATACTTTGAACGTCTCAATAAGGTGTGGAGCACACTTTACTTTAGTGTATATTGTTGAGGCACAGAGTGCAAATTATACTTTGGAAGTACCGATGAGGCATTAGGTGCTAGATATGTTAGTGTGATGGTTGGATTATTCGTGTATCTATCTTGAGTTCGTGTTCGATAAATAGGGATTATGAAACATATACCATGCTATGTATTTTGTGATATGAGATGTTGATATTGGTTTGTGTATCATGTATGTTAATATTAAAGTAACAAATGATGGCATATGAAAGATCATGTGAACGGTTAAAACAAGCCCTAAGGGCCTATATTGATATAAAATGAATCTATAGATTCGAGATAGAAATGAGAAATGAATGGATTTATAGTATGTTATGTCGCATATAAAATTGAGATATGATGACAAAAGAAGCTATGTTTTCATAAACGAAATGTCAAATGAAATTTGGTATTATGCTTTGCACTTGAGGCATGAAAATACAAATTGATTTAGTTGATAGATTGATATCTTTCTTCTGTTGATTATTGGTTCAAATCATAAAAGTACCATTGAGCTCTATCACTCAGCATACAATTTGTTTATTTTTGTGCGCAGATTTTGTAGATTTGAAGTCTTGAAGTGATTGGCAACATCCAGACTCAACTCTCAACTCAACAAGTTTGTATAATTTCAATACGTTAATAGCAAATGGCATGTACCTAATGTTGAATTGGTTTTTAGTTTTCGTTTTGGTACTTATGTTCAGAAATTTTATACTTGGACATGACCATATAAGTTGGTAGTATTTGTTACCAACCATTGGGAAAATGCTTTTTTTTCATAGATAGTTCTGGTGTGTTTTGGAGGGATGGCATTTATATGCATTTTTGTTGCTTTTGGGCTTTACACTCATATGTACTTTAGTGTGTTTGGTGGATTATGCTCTCACAAGCTTCTTGGTGTGTTCTGGTGGATACCTGTGTTTCTGAATTTGCTTCACTAAGGTTACATTGTGTAATGGCCTGATTTTCCTTGGTACAAGAAACTACAATTTCATGATAACATTTTTGTAAACCGTGTAATAACCCATTTTTTAGTGGTGTCAAAAATGACAGTTTTGGAACCCCATTTTTGATGATCGAGTCCGTAAATATTATCATTCAATATTTACGATGTTAGTATAAAGGTTAATTGAAATTTGGTCCCTTAATTTTGTTAATTGAGTAGCAGCCCAAAAGTTAGTGGTGTTAGAAACAGTGGTTTCAGAACCCCATTTTCGATGAGTGAGTTTGTAAATATTATAATTGATTTTTATGAGTCTATTTTAGTGTTATATTGAATTTTGGTATATGAATTTTATTGAATTGATAGTTGATTAAGGTACAAGGGCTAAATTGTAAAAGTTAATCGATTTAGATTTTAAATTGCTTATGGACCAAAAGAGCAATTGAACCAATTTTAATTATCGGATAGTGGAATTTGATTTGTCATCCACTAATGTTAAGTAATTAAGGTTTAGGTTAGTTAATTAAGATTAAATTAATAAATTAAGATTAGTTTAATTTTAATCATTGTATAAAGTTTAAAGTTAGTAGAATGAAAGAGAAAGTTATCATCTTTCTTATCCATTACCTCCCATGGTCGAAAGTTATCATTTTTGGTTTTAGGAACTAAACTGAATAAAATGTGAAATTTTAGGGAACTTTCATCAAATGAAATTAAATTCCCATATGTATGCAAATAGTTATAATAAGATATTTGAAATTGATGACTGAAATGAATTATCGTATAGATTGAGATTTGAGCGAGTCGGGCGATAATCATGAAAAAGGGAAAATTACAGATTAGTTCCTGACTCTCGTTTACTGTTGTTTTGCCATGTAAGTTCATATGGTATATTCATGGTTAAATCATTATGCATGATATGTTGTGAATTTATGCACATTATATTGAATTTCAAAGTAATTGTAATAGAGTACTAAAATAGGATATTGAGATTAAATTGAAAAGAAATAGACATGAACTTACATGATGGAAATTACCATGATGAAACTTTGTAAATGTATCATACACGTGGTTACAGGTTGATTTCTAATGGTTCTGAGATCCAACATTTGTTTCAAACTCGAAGATACATGTGACAAATGTTTAGCTTGGACGAGAAACCTAATGTCATTTTATTAAGTTTAGCCCGGATGGCTAACCTAACACAAATATATATATGTTTAACTCGGACAAGCATCAGATCAGTACCTGTTTATTTGACTTTTTTTATGATGTTTCATCGGGTAACTTACAAGATATGAAATGTTATAATTGTTATTGATATGCCATATGAGAAAAAATGAATCAAGCTCACATTGCTGTGATTGTATTTTGATATGCTAGGTAAATGTGGTTAAATACATTAGATAACATATGTACTTGTTATATGAGGTAAGTTAATTGTTGTATACATGAGCTTATGATGCATTCCGTAATGCTTACCCCGTTGTTATTATTTTCCTACAGATTTTGACTTGTGGAACGTGTCAATTGGATCTTTGAGGAGCACGCACTATCCAAATCTCAATTAGGTAGACTTTTGATCGCTTGAACTTGGTTATACGTGGCATGTACTTAGGAGTGTCAAGTAGTTTGCAATGTTAAGCATCTTTGAGCCATAGTTGATTATGACTACTTATGGTATTGGCACTTTGATAATGTTTATAGTTTGGTGTTATGTTATATGAATATAGATATGAAATAACATGTTATATGGAATGGATTAATGGCTTGCAATAGTATATCTTGGTTGTATGATTTTCATGTATTCTTGTTGTGATTTAGTGCCAAATGATGGCATATTGGTTAGTTGAAGCTCGGATTATATAATGAACGTGTGGTGATTAAGTTTGAAGATATTTTGTGCAGGTTTTGAGTGTGCTTAAGGCACCAATTGAGTCTAGTTTTGGTTTGAGCATGAAAAAGTATCAAAATGCAATATTTTTAGCCTTTTTGTATAAAGTATTGATACTAGAGGCTGAAGTATCTGTACTTTACCAAATGAACAGGACTTTAAAAATGATATAACGCTAAAATGGTATCGGTACCAAATTAAGTATTGGTACTAAATCTCAGGTATCGATACTAGTGAACTATTGTATCAATACCAAAGTAAGGTATCAATACCTATAAGGAAGTATTAGTACATTGATTTAAGTATCGATACCATTTGATTTAATTTGATTTTATTGAACCATTGAATCTAAAACTAGTATTAGCACTTGAGGTAAGTATCAATACTTGTTCCTAAATTTTGAAAATTTTTGTATTCGGTCCTTGTTTATGCTCGAGTTTGTATTTGAACTTTTGTAAACTCATTTTAGGCTCAATTCTAATTAAAAATTATATTATGCATGGAATTATGTTGTATATTGGTGATGGAATGAATTTATTGGTATTATCTGTATGTGGTGTACTCTGGTAACTATGGTAACATCCCGTATTTCAGGTTCGGCGATTGGACCAGGCGAAAGGTGTTACAAATTGGATAGTTAATTAAGGTACAAAGACTAAATCGTAAAAGTGGTAAAAGTTAATTGCTATGGATTTTTAATTACTCAATGAATTGAGGGTGAATAGCGAACAATGTTATGTGCTTTACTATTTCTAGTGCTTGAAACCGTTTTGGGCTACCTTTTTGTTTGAAATCTAAATCATCCTAAGCCTCTAAACGCAATAAACCTAGAATATATCTGTGACCTAAAAATTTCCCTCACATGATCTTCTTGACTTGTTTATATTTAGCTCAATGAACACTTTGATTTGCATTTTTGTATCTATTGTAATGCCCTCAACCCGATCCGATTAACCGGATCCAAATCTTGGATATTACCACACGAATACAAACACAGCTTAATCTACTTATACAATTTACAGATAATTACAACTTACTTAACTAAAAATTTTGAACTAAAATACATAAGTACAACAAGTAAATACAGATACAACACGGGGTAATTAAACTACAATGATATCCAAATTGAACCCTAATTTATTATAGATACCCTGAATAAATTTCTAAGGAATATTTTAGTCTTTGAACACTCCGCTAAAAAACTTGCTTTGTATACATAACAGCTTAATACTCCACTTCTTAGGCGTATCCCTGGCATCAACCCTCCTAACGCAGATTCATATCAATTCACTTGTAACAAAACACACACCCAGATAAGTCCGTAAGAACTTAGTGAGAAAACATCATTTACCTCTGTCATTTTTGTACATCTCAACTGGTAACTTATTTAGATGATTTTATCATTCTGAACCTTCAACTTAATCACTAGTGAATACTCCCTCAATTTCTATTCTTATTTACACGTCAGATACCATAGCTTACTCAGAACTTATTTCTTACCCATCAACATCCTTAATACAGTACTTACCTCTTTCAATCAGATCTGTCATAAGTCTTTACATTTTTTTACAGAGATCTATACGATCGAAACACAATTACTTTTGTATACGTAACTTTAAGCCATCATTCCCGCAGTCCAAGTTTGATCACACATATAGATAACAGGTACATTCTTTCTGATGTCTAGTTAGAAAAATCCTTATTCAGAATACGCTTCTTTTATGTTTATCCCACAACTTTTCTATATCTCATCACCTTAGTATTCATAGTAGACTCACGGTCTTGTAAAACACTTTATCGTAGCCCATAGAGACACTGTGCCATTCTAATCTTTCTGATCACACTTGCAAGCCATACTGAATGCGTCAAAGCAACTCAATAAAGAATCCACCACAAGAATCATTCCTTTAGGTTACGTTATTGCAAGCTTTACTAGGATACACCACAAAATCGCTACTTTAAGATTTTGCCATGCATGTCATTCTTTAAGGTTTTTGCCACAATGGCTATCACATCAGAATTGGCCACACAGGCTATTGATTTATTTTTCGCCACAAGGGCAATTCTTAAGAGTGCGTCACAAAGTCTTTCTTTCATATTACACCACAAAGGCTTTCTTTCATATTATTCGACAAAGGCTTTCTTTCCTAATGTGTTTACGATATGGATTTGCCAAAATTCATGTTATGTGAGGTTTTCCCATCATTGTTTTGGGACACACAGGGAACCCCATCGGGTAATCATCGTCTTTGAGTTCCTTTTCGAAATGTGCCATGTCCATGGGCTTTTCCTTTAATATTCATATCAAAGATCATATTTTTAGTCCCGATGAACCCCATTAGACTCCACCATGGTGATTAGACATAGACTTACTTAACAAACTTTTCTTGTACTAACATCGCTTAAGACTCAAAACTTTTAAGCCACTAACCATACACTTTGTCACATGCATTTCAGGTGTGTCATACTCAAACTTCACATACTTAACTTGTCAATCTCATACGAACTATACATGCAGCCTCAACAAACATTCAGAATATGCATTTCTAGTTTTTATTTCATAGTTTGATCAACTACCATAGAAGTATCTTGTATGGATAGTATACATGCAAAAGTCAATACAGAGACTCATCTGACAACCACAAATACTAGTTTGAGCTCCAGATCCCACATTCATTAAGATATTGCAACAACCACTACTTATAAAATAGAGGAACACCATTAAAGCTTATTCAATTAACCATACTACGATCTTAAAACTAGATAAACCCCATACAAGCCCTACTCCTTCATCTTACTGTTCATGTACTCATTTGAACCTACTCTTTCATAGCATAACATGCAGAGTTATAAAACTTACCTTGTCATGGAGTAATCATTAATAAAAACTGGGATCTCAACTTCAGCTTAAAAAAAATGCCTTCAATTCTTGAAGCCTCAGATAACCTTATTTAGAAGAAAGAAAAAGAGAACTCATATTTTCCCAAACTTGAATATATATTATAATAACCTAAGTCTGTATTGGATTTTGACAAATGTCACATCTTTACTGAATTGTCTTATCCAAAAGTCTACAACTTTCGAGAAACCTCATTGAGTATCCCCTTATCTTTTAACTATCATGGTTCACAGTCAGTTGGTTCCTAACTAGCTTACCTTGTAACTTAACTTGCACAGTACCACAGTTAACGAGCGCACTATATCCTTGATGTGAACTCATACTCTTGATACCATTTTACTTGGCCACTGATCTTATTCCAACTAACATAGTCATCTGACAAGGAACCTTTATTAACGTAGCCATATAACTATACACACCTGCTCTATACGCTGAAAGATGCACTTGAGTGAAGCCAACCCTCTAATCATACTACCTTAGGATTATATGCCAAACCTTGTACCCGCCAGAACCAAGGCGTTACATCTATTAAGTATCTATAAAGTTTGTATGGGATGGGTAACACAATTATGCATATAGTCATTTGAAATACCTATAGACTTGTTAGCTCTTTAACTTAGTGAACTAGGCTTTTTTTTAGGACTACTTAAGTTAGCTAAACATAAATCTTAAGGTGCATGTGAGATATGTCTTGTACAAATTCAATATTCGATTACCATGCTCCTTATTCTTCAATAAGTTTCGAGAGTCATCTTTTTACATGTTCTGTGTGTTTTCTTGAGGATAAGTAAAGACTTAAGTGACGAGGAGTTTGATTTGCCACAATTTGACGTGTCAAATTAGGCTCTTGTGTCACTTAACGAGCTTATTTTTAAGTAATTTAATTTTTTTAGTAATTTAGCTTAATTTTAGTTTTTGCAATTGAATAAGTGTAAATACCTCTTTTTCCTCATTTTTATGATCCAAATTGGCCAATTATGCCATTGGGGACCCTAATGGTTGATTGAGTTTTGTAGGAGCTTGTTAATGGTCCGACCTTCAGCGAAAACATCACCAAAGCTAGGGGTATAGCAATATCGAAGCATGGAAGTCGCAACACCTCAAACAAGCATAAAATGAAGAGAATAAAGACTACCTACAGTGGTATTACAACATACTCTTTAGGTATCGCGATATCTATGCCTTAAGAAAACCCTCATTTGAATACTACTGGTTATATCATGATATCCAACCCTATATATTGATATGCCACAAATCAATGTGGAAAATTAGGCTTTTTTGACGCACTTAAGGAGTTTTTTCTCGAGCAAAATAGTGTCTTTAACGTAGTTTTTCATTATTTTCATATTTTTGTTAAAAAGTGAAAATGTTTTATTTTTGTCTATTTTGTGACCCAGATTGGTCGATAGCGCCATTGAAAGGCCTAACATGTTTTTGAGTGATGTAAGGACATGTTAGAGGTCAAAAACAAGTGAAAACAACACTAAGGCAAAGGGTATCGCGATATCCACACCTTGAAATCACGATATCCTCTACGGGTATCACGATATTCGCCTTCCAAGGAAAACCCCAAGGTTTAAAACTGTCCGAGATATCACAAAATCCTCTTCTGGTTATCAGATATTACCTTCGTCAGGGGGACAAACTTGGACAAAAAGGTTAGTATTTGTCTCCACTAATCACACGAGACCCGTGTAGGGGTATTTTTGATGACACACTTCAAAATAACCAAAAATTGCTTAGAAGTAGAGAGACACACATTAGCTTAGTTTTAGGTTTACTTTTCTATAGGTTTTCTTTAGTTTTTCTCTTATTCTACCTTATATGAAAGTTTATTTTTCTGCATTTACTTATTGTTCTTGTTATTCTTAGTGTTAGTTAAATTAGTTATTACTGTAGCTAAGGTTTATTTGTATTTCTAATCCCTATACCTTGCTTTCAAAACCTTTTAAGCTTTAGTTTAATGTACTTCAATTTATTTTATTTTGAATCTATTAAAGTTTGTTCTTTTTATGCTTCTTGCTTTAGCTTTTCCTATTAAATGCTTTTAATTTCATGCTATTTAAGTTTTCTTACATAAAAATCTCAACTTTTACACTTTTATTAAACTTTACCTTCATGGTTGTCTTGTTTTACATTTTCATGTTTATTTTCTTCACTTTGAGCATGAGTAGCTAAACCCTGAAGGTGGTTGGTCGATGGATATGAGGGTAAACTAAATCTTTTGGAAAAAGGACTAAATCGTAAAAAAATTAGACTAAATCGAATATAACTAAGAACTTAGGTAGTGACACCCCTAAAGGAATATTAAGATAAAGTGAGGCTGGGAGGTAATCTTGTCGTGCACCCATTCATTAGTCTCATATTAATCAGTGAGATCAAAAGATAAATCAGGCCTAATTCATCTAAGTCGATGAAATTGAGATCGGAAGATAAAATGGAACCATTTGGTAATTTATCTGATTTATGTCCTTTGTCCGAGGTTCGGTGAACCACATCGAGGTCAACCAACCCCATTAGTTATTTTCTAGCTAGTCCTTTAATTTTATATTTCTTACAATTTAGTCATTAGAATAGAATACTTAATTTTCTTACAAACTTGTCTTGTTATGAATTTTCATACTATAAATTCACATTAGTAGCCTCTTAGACTCTATTGTGTATGCTAGTTATTGTTCAATCACCTCTTCCTTTGGGTTCGACCTCTTGGAATACTTTGTGTTCCATCGATACTATAAATATAACAACTGATACAGTACGCTTCTAGTAAAGCCAGGCTTTCAAAATTGTTATATAAATTTTTTGTTTTAACTTGCACGCGTACAGTCGGTCAAGTTGTTGGCGTTGTTGCCAGGGAAGACTGTGTAAGATTAAGTAATTTTTAGTGTACATTCTTAGGTAGAGATAAGTAGCCAAAGTAGGATTTATAAATACAACCTTATTAATACAACCTTATTTTTGTTTGTTTTTATTTTGTTGCAATTTTTAGTTAATTTCTTCATTCTCTTCTTCTTGTAAGAAGCGTTGTATAACTCAAACTGGTAATAGTATCTTACCATTTGAGCCCAAACTGGAATTTATCATCATAGACACGATGAGGGTGCAACATCCTAGAGACCTTCCATCTCAACTAAGAGAGGATCCTACTAAAAATCCGCAATGATACAATCGAACCTTCAATTCTAAGGATAAACGAATGAGGATCCAAATAAACATTTTAAGTAGTTTGTAACCATTTTTTATACTTTCAGATATAATAGGGTATCCAATAACACTATCCGACTTCAGTTGTTCCTTTTCTCTCTTACTTACAATGCTTTTATGTGGTTAGATTCACAGTCGGTGGATTCCATCAACACTTAGGACGAGCTAGCGAGTAAATTTTTGGCAAAGTATTTTCCCCCGTGCAAGACCATGAAACTTTGTGTGGATATTACACACTTCAGAAATTGGAAATAGAGTCATTATATGAGGCATAAGAGAGCTTTAAGTTGATGTTTCACAAGTGTCAATACCATGGTTTACAAGATTGGTTGCAACTTCTAGCCTTCTACAATAGACTTTACGAAAATTTACGCTCTAGTTTTGTTAGAGCATCCGCAGGAGCATTTATGTCAATGACCTACACCGAGGCTTGTCAACTCATAAAGGCATGATAATGAACTCTTACATGTGGTCAGTTGAGCGATACACATATTGAGCCAAGCAATTGGCAGTGAACACTGTTGGTAGTGAGGATAAGTACCAACAACTTCTCAAAAAGTTAAATAAATTGGAAATGAGTGCATCCAAGGTGCAAGTCCTAAACCAGCCCAATCTAACCCATTTTAATGTAGGACATGATGATGAGAGCAACCATATAGAGGTTAATTATGTATGGAATAGAAGATATAACCCTTACTCCAACACCGGTAATCTTAGATGGCGTGACCATCCTAACCTTGGGTAGGGAAGGAATCAAATACGACCTTCAAATCAAGGGAACCTAAACCTTAATCCTCTAAAACCCAACACATCGTACCAACCTCCAGTACCTTTTAGGGCACCCTAAGATCAAGAGAGAAAATCGGCATATAGTAGTGACCCTCCATTTTTTATTACAGTAAGCAAACTAGAGGAAGTTATGTCTAGGAGAAAGAGAATCGGGAGAGACAAAAGGTTTGATTTTAATGCTGAATGTAACACTGTTGTGTCTTGGAGAGTCCCACCAAAACTCAAGGACCCTGGTAGTTTTACTATTCCTATAGAGATTGGGGGAGTTAACTTTGGCAAATCACTTTGCAACCTTACAGCGAGTATTAACTTAATTCTTTGTCCATCTACCATAGGCTAGGCCTAGGTGACTTTAGGGAAACTTCAGTAACCTTCTAACTAGCCGATAAGTCCCTTGTTCACCCCAAAAGGAGTTTTGGAGGATGTTTTGGTGAGAGTTCAACGTTTCATATTATTGGTCAATTTCATAGTTCTTGACTTTGAAGAGGATGTAGAAATACCTATTCTAATAGAGAGACTGTTCCTAGCTACCTCTAGAGCCACCATAGATGTAGGTAAGGGAGAAATTATGATAGAAGTGAATAGAGAGGTAAAAACCTTTAGGTGTGTAGAACCCGAGCCTAGGGTGAACGAGATGTCCCCTAATAGAGAATTGGACTGCCAAATCGTTAGGGTAGTGCCTAATCATGGGACTAACAAGGTTAAAAGTTTGAAATTGTGTATGTTTGTAGGTTTGAGACCAAGAATGCAAGGCATCCAAATAAGCAAACGAAGGATCATGAAGAGACATCCCACAAATTAACTTATTAGCCTCCAAACACACTAAAACCCCCATTCCTCTCATTTTTCCCAAATCCTTCACCCTAAATCCCTAAAATTCCTTCCCCTCACGATTTTGTCTCAATCACTTTTCATATTTCTTTTGCATTCTCTTTTATTTTTATTTTTATTTTATTTTTCTATGTTAGTTTCTTCTTTTACAGGGTTTTTTCTTCCATTGCTTGAGGAACACAAAACCTTGGCAAACAAACCAACTCAACCAAGGCAATCAAGTCAGGTTAAGTTTTTTTTTTAGTTTCTTGCAAGTTTTTATGTTTTTTATTTTATTTTATTTTAAATTCCTGCATTAAGTATAATTAATTTTATTTGTTGATTAATAGCCTTGAGTTAGCTAGTGTATTGTAGTGTATTGTGATTTATTGCTTGAATCGAGAGATCACAAAGATGCCTCTAAGACAACAAAAATCGCTTCAATCTCAATCTGCCTTGGTTTCGTTGTTGAAATTCGGTGCCGTTAAATTTTTCCAAAAAGGAGGCCTCAGATTTCTATCAAATCATCCAGGGACGTACGTTCATCCCTAAATATGGTTTCGATCTGACCTCCTCTTTTCATGATAAATTTCGGACGATGTTCATTTTCACAAGTGGGATAACTTTTGCTTGCTTCCCAACAAACCTGTCGTTATACTCGTGGTGTTAGAGTTCTACTCCAATTTAAAAATTGCTACACATGATTGGTTATACCTCAAGCATAACCATATTGATATTTCCCCTGCAGTCATTTGTGAATTCTACAGTGTGTCGTGTTACAAGGAAGACAATATATTGTCCCTCTTCTAAAATGTTCTACTAACATCGACACGGATGCCATTCTAAACTACCTTACGGAAGGTAGAGGTAAGTGGAAGCGCGAAGCTTCCTCGGGACACCCTCTCTCTTTTAAACAAGCAATTATGTTCCCTATTGAAAATATTTGGATGCAATTCATATGCATGCATCTTTTCCCTGTATTGGATACTAATAATGAGAATGTGTTTAGATCTGCTTTGTTATATTCTATTTTGCAATGTAAAATAATTTATGTAGGTACATGGGTGAATTAAAAAATGAAGCATTGCATTTTGGGAGGTAAGGTAGGTAACTATTTCCCACATTTAGTAATTGACCCCTGTCGCAGGGCTGGTGTCGATGTCATGTCAATCGAGCAAACTTAGTGTCTGACACACAGCATCATCGGAGATTCCTTACTCCAACAAATTCAAGAGTGTAATCAACGAGGTAATGAAAGAAGGGAAGTAACTCGACCTACGAAAAAGTCAAACACCAAAAAAGAAACTGAGGGTGAGCCTACACAATGGCAAGGTAGACTAGGACGTGATATATGCTACAACACTCGGATGCTTGAGACAATGAAGCCATTTATGAGTGCATTCATGAAAATTTAAGGGGCAAGAGCCATGGCCAGCCAGATCGAGTGACTCATCCGAGGGTGAAGATAACGAAGAGAAAGTAGAGTCTACAAGAGGAAATAGTGAAGGTAAGGCAACAGACGATGAGACATCAGAGGGTCATGAAATGACACCTTAGAATGAGACTATGGAACATGTTGCTACATCTACATGTCTGGTGCCCGAAGGTGTCAATCCGGGAGAGTAGAGCATGCCTCTTAAACAAAAGCGTGTGAAGAAAACTGCTCCCAAAGGAAGCTAATTATTCTTTCAAATAGTATAAATTACCAATTCAAAATTTATTTTAACACCATAATTGACTCGTAAATATTAAATAATAATATTTACAAACTTACTATTCGGATCTGTGGCCTCGTAACTACTATTTCTAACACCACTAAAAAACGGGTTGTTACAACGGGAAGAAAACTTATATTAGTATATGAACCTAACCATGTCCTTAGTCTAATAAAAATAAACAAACAAATTGAAAGGCTAATATGTCATCTATCAAATCCAATTGGGGGAGATGTTTTGTCTTGAGCATCAGAGTGGATGACTCTTAGAAGATAGAGACATAGATGTAACTGACTAAACTTGTAGTACATTCGCCAAGACCCAAGTAGAATAGAGCCTAAATTCGTTAATGGATTTATTCACTTGTGACATTCATAGTATGGCATACCTCAATCCTGAGTGGATGATGGACAATGTAGTGTGACTCGTATACTTTGATATAAGTAAAAGCCTAAGTGCAAATAGATAAAGGAACCAAATGTTGGTGTGTTGAGTATACAACTTCAGTAATATGTAGCATCATTCACAATAGTAGAATTCATAGCCTAAGAAATGGGCAAATGATATCCTCTCATTAGCATTACATGATAGATGAAAACTAAATGTGGTCACAGGTAATTTGTCTTTGTGATAAATGACTTAATTACTATTTTATAATAATTGACTTTTCATGAAGGAAGATGTAGTCGTTACCATAAGATAAAATAGGATCATATTGGGAGAATAAATTTATCCCAAAGAGATTAAAGATATCCTATAAGGGTAACACACTTATAACAAGGTCATTGGACGAGTATTGATTGAGTAGCTTTCGAAATGGTATGTAATTAGGGAGAGCTCAATCACGATACTATAGTGGAATGAATTTGTGACTAAATGAGCTTATAATTAATAGGCGAAAAGCTAGAACTTAATTATAAATCATTTGGGCCCTAATTATATATGTCTATTCGGTCCCTCTACTAGCTCGTTGAAACCAGAAATGAATTGCATAAAAAATCAAATGAACATAAATCGATGGAAATGATAAAGTTAGAAAAATGAGCTACATTTAGAAATGAATATGTTTTTTCACTAAGTATGGAAATGACTTGAGAATTAATTTAAGTTTTTTGAATTATTATTTAATCAAATAATTGAAGTTTGAAAATAGAATTAAATTAATTGGTCATTGTAAATCCGTTGAATATGGAAATTAAATATATGTTCTCATAAATTCTTTTATGATAAAGTTGGTATGACTTTAACGAAATTAAAATTCGATTGAGAAATTCATTTAATTGGAAAATTAATTTATCTTCAAGTGTAACTGCTTTACTAATAGTTGAGACCCAGTCGGGAGGCGTTTCGGCGTATATTCCTACTAATGTAATTTCCATTACATATGGACAAATATTCTTATCCGCCGATCTATTCAATGTTGGAATCAGACCTGTTATTAATATAGGGATTTTCGTCTCCAGAGTAGGACCGATGGCTCAAATTAAAGCTATGAAACAAGTCGCTAGTTAATCAAAATTGGAATTAGTCAAATTTGAGAAATAATTTTCCAGTTAAACTTTGTTTATTTATTTCAATCAAACTCTGATTAGTCCAAATTATGTTATTATTATTTGACCTATGAATTTAGCCTATAAATAGACTTTTTTTTACAACATTAGATAATACACTCATTAGAGATTAGAACTCATAACACTTTAGAGAATTTTGTGTTTACGTTTTGAGGGTTCTTTGTTTTCGGGGGTTTTTTTTTGGGTTTAGTTTTTATCTTCATGTTTTGTACTCTTCGTTCTTTTGCTATTATAGTAAAATTATTTTTGCCTGTGATTTTTTATCTTCTTTAAATTTTCCACGTTAAATTTGTATGTTCAATTTCTCAATTTCTTCCGCTATTTTTTACTTGTTCGTTGCTTAATCGGGTCGATTCCCAATAAATTTAATAAATAATATTTATTTTGAGAAATAGAAAAACATTTATTAGGTTGGACTAAATTATAAAGTGTTGGGTTAAAAGTCAAGAAAGCACATATAATTGGACCTAACACAGGAGAGACCCAAAAACTCCTTATAATACAGATGAAAGGCGACAGCATATTTAACTAGGTTGTGTCTCCCCCCTCTCCTAGTTAAACTAAGGGACTAATTTTTCTAGAAAATAAGTATTATTTGTGTTCTACTAATTAAACCAAGATTCTTATATCTCTTCTTATAAATAAATTGTACTAAAAGAGCTAAAAACACACATCTTTGAGATATTGTTATTCTACCCAAAAATAGTGAGAATTTATTTCTAAGTATAAATTTTATTTTCTAGGAATAACAATTCTATTGATTTCTATTGAGAGAGAATTACTTTCCTACTGAAAGTAAGAAATTATTTCTAGTTTTGTGTTTGATTCATGATTGTTCGAGCCCACACTCGAAGTGATTCGTAGTACGAGAATAGTGGGGAAGGTCGTTCGATTGAAAGTCAAGAATGTTTAGGATCTGTCTTGCACAAAGCATAGGTATTTTTTGAGAAAAGTTTATTGCCATGAATATTACAAACCGACTCGATTTTCAAAATTTTAATTTTTTGATGTGATAGAGAATCGTTTTTAGACCAAATTTTTCCAACATAGCCAAGGGAGCTCATAAGGAAGATGGGTCCCATTCAAGCCATGGTAGGGGCCGTCATTTTTTTAAGGTTCAAAAGGATAGTTCTGGTTGCTTTAAGCCATCTGGGAATGGAAAGAAGAAGAGGGCTTGAGCGGGTGAGTACAATGAAGATGGAAAGGAAGGTTCTTATAGGCATAAGGTAGAGGGTGGACTGGCTGACAACTCAGTGGTGGCTATTAAGCAACCCCGTCAGGATCGATGAGGTTCTTCTATTGGAACTATCGTGGGCTTGGGAACCCAAAGGCAGTTTAGAAACTGCAATGGATGGTTGTTACACAAGATCCTAATATTGTATTCCTCTATGAGAGTTGATTGTGTGCTTGAGTTTGATGACATTCGAATAGGGTGCAATATGTATGATTGTTTTGTGGTGGATTTGAATAATCGAGGGTTGGCTATGCTTTGGAAAGAGGATTATCATTTTAGTTTACAGAGTTTTTCAGGAACCATATCGACATGCTTGTTCTAGTTAATGGTGTGTCAAATGTACGATTACTACGATATATGGCCATCTGAAAGGGGGTAGTCTGGAGGAAATGTGGCAATTGTTGAGAGAGATTGGTGGTCGGTCAACTTTGCCATGGCTTGTAAGGTGACTTCAATGAGTTTGCGGCCGATTATGAAAAAACAGGGTGGTTGTTGTAAGCCTCAAGTGGCTATGGAAGCATTTAGGGAGGCCCTAGATGAGGTTGGGCTAGTTGATATTAAGTTGGATCAAGGGTGATTCACATGATCAAATAATAGAGAGAGGGTCAGGCTGATCAAGGAACATTTGGATCATTTTGTGGCCTTGGTTGCATGGTTGGGGCAACATTTGCTAGTCCAGGTTAAGGTTGTTCGTCAACTGAATTTAGATCATGGTGCTATTTATTTGGATACGATAGGGGGGAGGACTAAGGCGGGTGTGGGGAATCCAAGGCTGTATTTTTTGTACGAGGATTGCTAGGCAGGTGATGAGGATTGTAGGGTTGGGCGGTTTTAGATAAGCTCGACGAGGCCCAAGCTTGGTTAGGTGTGTGGCCACGATGGCGGTATAATATGAGTAGGGGTTGGATGAGGTGATTGGCCTCATGTTTGGACCGATTGATGGATGCATCGAATACGTTTGAGAATGTCGTTACATTGTGTTGCACTAGTTCTGAGCTTGGTAAGCTTTATGATGAAGTCTATTGGCGTCAACAGTCTAGAATTGTTTAGTTGAAGGGGATCAAAACACACGTTTTCTTTTCCATACCCGTGCTTCACGAAGCGTAACAAATTGTGTTTTTGGAGGATGGGTTGAGGAATAGGGTAGAGGATATTTAAGGGATTCAGGGTGTGGTATGGAATATTTTGTGAACCTGTTCCGGTCGGATATTTAAGGTAAGGTGGATCGGTTGTTGGATGCTACTAAGCCATCTGTAACTGGACCAATGAATGGAGGTTTGTGTGCCCCTTTCACGGCTGAGGTAGTCAGCTTTTAAGCAGATGGATCCGAATAAGGCACCGGGCATTGATGGTCTTCCAGGTTTGTTTTATCAACATTTTTTGTCGGCACTATGTCGTAATACTGTAAATTTATGTTTAAACATGTTGAATGATGTAGTTGATATAGAGATGGTGAATGACATAATGATTGTTTTGATTCCTAAAAAGAAGGATCCGATTACTATGGATGATTATACAATGATTGTTTTTACTGATAAATGTTGTATTCAATTATTCATGGCATATAATATTGTCAGAAAAATAGGGAAATTCTCTCGTCCATTTGATTTTTAACATAAAATACAAATTTAATTTTCTATTTTGTTACAGATGTCTTTGGCGACTAAAAGAATATAAACTACTAACACCATCGCTGAAAAAGAGATCTTAAAACACCTGCTAAGGTTCAAGCGAAAAATAATTTTTTTAAATTAAAAAAATTAGTTTTTAAATGGATAATTATCTCCAAGCTCACATGTTGATGCCTTGATCTTCTGTTTTTTTTTTCTGAAAAAAGGAAAAATCTTGTAAATGCGTGCTTAGGGTATGCATTTAATAAGACCCCCAAAATAAGATATGAAATTATACAAATACCACTAATGAAAAAGGCAATCTCAAGAATGTGATCAGTATTAGCCCTAATCTGTCATACCATTGGGGAAAGGCTCTCCTCTAATTTAACATCGTCCCCTTGTACACATCCTAGCATGAGGGCAGTAAGCATTAGCTTACCTGCATATGGGAAATCCCTATGTTGCATCAATATTGCCTCAACGGATGATCGTGCATCTTTCAAACCGGCTACTTCTACGTTTTCTTGTCTCAATGGCAGCACTTCACCGAATCCATCTTCAATGGTTTCTGCTTTCGGACCATAACACCTGTTTGAAGCCTTGAAAAGGATAGTTCGGCTAAGTTGTTGCAAAGTTTCCTCGTCGCTCCAACCTTCGGATACTGATGCTTGATATAGCTCGCTCCAAGGGTCTTGATCGGCAGCCTTCTTCCAGCACTCCTCCAAAAGGTTCCTATGGCTCTTGCGAAATGATGAGCTAGTCCATGCAAATACATCAAAAACCTGCAAAGGTAGCTCTTTGCTTCCACTTTCGAGACACAGCTCTATCAGCTCCTCAGGATGAAGGAGCTTCTTGTCAACATGTTGGTTCGTGTCATCCATAGGTAGAACTTCCATAATTTCTTCCTGCAGAAGATGATAAAAAAATACGGACTTGACTATAAATGGATAAAGCAGATTAATATATTTCCATGCACTGGTGCTATTCATTACATTATTATATCGAGTGCCTAGAAGGCTTCAAAAAGCAATCAGTAATATTGAATTTTAATGCTTAGCTCAAACTGCTTGTGAGATAGATTCAGTTTACAATATTTTTATAATGTAATATACACAAGTAAATTATTAATCAAATTTCTATCCCAAGCTTGAGCTTTTAAAAAGCTTGATTCAGCTCAGCTTGATTACACCCCATTTCAGACGGTTCATAACAGCTAATATGAATCAATATAGGTTGTGATGTATTAATGAGAAACAACAGTGTTTCAGATAAACGCATAAAAAGAATAATCTCATTGAATGAAACAAACCTGCAATCTCAAAATCTTCAAATCAGCTTCTATTCTTTTCGCTTTTATCTGACAGTCAGCATCTTTACCTAATTGTTAAGAAGAAAAAAGGATAAGTGGGAAATGGAAATGGGGTTTTATAGGCCTATTAGTAAGAGATTTTTAAAATTATGTTTTCAACTTTTAAAAACTGGAACATGATCAAAAAAGGCAAAAGGATGGAGGAAAGAAAAAGTACATAACAATGATACCAGTTCCTATAATCCCTCCATGGAATCCCCTTATTTTCCCTTTTCAACCATAATTTTCTTTCAAGATTTCTCCTCTACTAACTAAGCAGTATTTTATGATAAAAAAAGATGGAATTTTCCCATGAAACAAAGAATAAAATCAATATAAAATATGAACTAGTATGCAATCAAGTAATAAATGAGAAATGAGAAAACAGATTACCTGCAAAGGCAGCAATCTTGGAGAGGTTCAAAAGTCGCCGCCTGTCAGTCAATGTTGGTACTGGATTTGAGTGGTCAGAATCGATCTCCTCTTCAGTGATTGAAATAGAGCCCTCATCTTGAGAAATAGCCACAACATGAAGAGTTTCTGAAGCTGCTGAAAACCGATGAAGGAATACTTCATGAAGCCATAGGAGGTCCTGGTAATGATTTAAGAAAATAGATAGCTCTTCCTGGAATTCCTCCCCAAGCCTTAGTAGCTTAGAGTACTGCTTCTTTCCATACAGCTGTTTAAACACAAAGTAACTGAATCCACATCTAGGTCCCATGCTCTCATGCTGCATAATACACAATCTAAAGTTATTCTAGAAAGCAGTGAGACAACAAGGGAATGAAGGAGAAAGAGAATAATATAAAGTCAGACAGAAAAGGAGTAAGGAGAAGAGAATTTAAGGAAATTTTTGAGAAAAAAGGAAAGAGGGGAGAGAAGATAAGAAAACCACCGGGGAGAGACATCTTAACACTTGAAACTCAATCTTCACTCAAATATATCTCAATAATTAAAAGCAACTTGAAACAGAAGTAAAATAGGTACCGATAGGCCGTATCCTAAACCAAATACCCTAATAATCCCATAAATGCCTAAAAATAACACTTGAACATGCAACAATTTAAAATTAAGTATACAGTGAATATGTTTGCAAACTCTTGCAGGACGAAAATCAAAACATAACTTCTTTGTTCCATTTGTTATGGCAACTTTAAGAAAGCATGGCTAAGGAAACTGTTGGTAGATTTGTCCAAATGTTGCAAATAGTGCAGGGACAGTGAGAGAGCATGCAATTTCATACCTAAGGGGTTGGGGGGGGGGAGAGCATAGCAGATGTTCAAGAAAATCAATGAACCTAAACAAGAAAAATGTGTCGAAGTAAATACTCAAATTATACCATAAGATTTTTGAGCAACCCTGAATCATTGAGATCACAACATATGTTCCACATGGTCTGATAGCCTTCATGTCGTTTTGCTATTGACAGCAAGCTTGAAGACAGATTTTTAAGGATTTCTTCTTTATTCTCTCCTGTGCTGTCAGTTAAGTCCTGCAAGAAATAAACAATTCAAGGATGCATGCAAATGAACAACCAGGAAGAAATGAATACAATACTGGGCAGAAAAAGGATTCACCTGACGACCAGCTTCTACAAAACCTTTAACTTGTTGATAAAGGGAATCAAGAATTGCATCCCTTCTACTCCAGTACTCATTCAGAAGACCTTTGTGCTCTTCTCCTCGCTCAACTTTAGCATTTATAGCACCACTAGACGCCTCAAGAAGAACTTCAGCCAATGCTTCCAGATGAGAATATAGTTCTGATTTCGCTGACATATCAATTTCAGATGTTTCTTTTAACAGCTGAAGCATGAAAGACGCAATACTCCACAGCCCGTTACGCACCACTGGTTGACAATACCAAGGTGTTAAACCCTCTGGTGGTGGATACCATAGGTGATTCTCATTCTTGTAGTCCATGGCAGCCCGAAATATAGTAACACATGAATTTGAGAGTTCGCAAGCTCTATGGATCTGAAATCCATCTGGTTGTTCCATGCTGATTATATATTCTAGATGTCTTTCTAAGCAATAAAATACTTGTTCGAGATCAGAGACCTTACTATAGAACACTTCAGCATTATCTCTGTCCATCAGAAGGACAGTATTTCGCCTGGCCCTCTCCCCTACTAACTGAATCAGATCCCAAAGAGCACCTGAAACTTGATTTTCAAAACTTGAATGAGTGGAGCCAACTCCAGTTGAACGGTTTTGGTTAATTGCATTCTGTAGTTCCCTGAGTTGAATAATTGCAGAGAGCTTTTCACCATGTTCTAAGATGATTTGCAAAGAATGTCCTGCCAAACAAGTAACAAATTAGGCATGATTTTTCTCTTTTGCCTGTTGTTTGATTAGAAGGCAAGAGAGACCAGAAATAAATTATTCCCCTTTAGTAGTTAGACATAGTTTCCCTAGATCTGTACTAAATACGAAGAAGAGGGAAGAAATTGTAGTCAGATATAGCATCAAGAATAAAAACCTGCCCACAAGGTTCACTCCTGAGAATATCTGGCAATGGAAACAATATTTGATTTTAGCCACAGAAAGATCTAAGATGCTACTCAAATATCAAAATATGACCACTGGGAAATGCTAAGAATCTAAACTGCAGCCAAAAGTTCAACGTAACCTCCACACTTATAACAATTAAACATAAAGTCACCTCTGCAACTTGTCTACATATTGTAACATGAAATGCTCAGTCAAGTCCTAAGTGTTATCAGTCAACATATGTGCTAAGTAACAGTTCAAAAAGCAACTGAAGGCAGATTACTAGTCATAGTTTATGTTAAATGTACCATGATGGAAACTACATACTGTTTTATGCAATCAAACTCTAAGAAAAAAACAAGGAAAAGGAAGAAAATGAAATGCAGTAGCAAAAGCTATGGCAACAAGTAGCAGATCATACTCTGTCCAGAACATAACTCCTCATGGCACTTGGATAAAGCAAGAAACTGGAGAAATTTGTTATGCTTCTGCTGCTTATCCATGAGCTGAGTCGATATAATACCCATAGCAACAATTTCAGCACCTCTAGTAGTTGTCCAGTGTTTAGCTAAGGTGTCAACGATTGATTTGCTTGTCCGTACAAAGACATTGGTTTCTCCACCCCTTTCAAATGCCCCTGAACTCTTAAGTTTTTCTAGTGATCCATCAACCTTCCCAGTTATCAGAAACTCATGGAAAAATTGACCCAGCAAAGCTTCTGATTCTTCATCTTGGGCAGTTCTGCGTGTAATACCAGTCAAACCAGTTGCTTGTCTACCACCAGCATCCCATGCATCTGAACTAGCCCTTCTAGGAGCAATATTGTTTGCAAACATAAGGTTCCTTCTCTCTTCTTGTGCAGAGCCTTCATTCGAGCTCCCTTTGCGTGACAAGCTCCGCTCAGGGGGTTCAACCCCACCAAGTACAACAGCCTTTTCTGGTATTGCCCATATCCCTGCTTTCTCAGTAAGCACAACCCATGCGCCATCTTCCCCATCATCAGTAGGAGGAAGAACCGAAGCATCAAGAACTTTCCCAGCATCATGAGGCAAATCAAATTGATAGAGTCGAGTAGAATTTCTGTGATAATGGGAGACTGTTGCAGTTCCTTCACCAGAAAGTACGATTGTTGATCCTGCGGGCTTGCCCCCTACTCGAAGTCTCATGGAGAATAAGAAGTCCTCATCCTCTACCCTTGCTTTTGGTATTATCACTTGGATTGGAGCCTTTTTCTCTAAAACTCTTTCATGTAAATCAGAGGACATGTTCACTTCAGACATATATTGCATGGTCAGAAGAGAATATTGAGTGTAACTTGAGCTGCTAACCCGATCCTTGCAGAAGGTGGCAACGAGAACAGTAATAACTTTACCATGATCATCCACCTGCAGGTCTAGAGGCCAGATTCGTTTTTGTCCAGCCAGATCCTTCTTAATTCCCAAATCACCATCATTACCAACAATTTCCTGAGACCAAAGCTTTGACACCTCTAAATCAGGAAAGAGCTTGATGTTGAAACAATGTATTTCATGATCTGTCAGCAGAAAAAATTGGCGGTTGGAGTCCGAAACAGAAAAGTATGGAAGACGCCATATCATTGACCTCGGATATCCCTTGCTCCCAACAAGTTGACCAACACCAGTGCCTTGGGATGATAAACTTTGTATGTTCTGGTGTACTTTATTTACTTGGATACCATTCGGGCTGCAGTAAAATTGCCAAAGTTCACCACTAGAACAACATGCAAGGGCAACACAGGCATTTTGGGTACCAGGAATTGCAGAAGCAATCAAAGAGTTGAAATAACTTGAGCCAGTAAAATTTGTTGCATGCCTGTTTGGGGTGGCATTGCTGTCAATACGTGAAGAAGTTACCAATAATTCATCAGAAGATGAACAGATGGTAACAGGAGCAGATCCCACATCAGCAAAGATGTCAGACCAGTATAAAACAGCTCGAGTTTTCTGGTTACACAAAACAATACCAGCAGAATAGCAATGGTGTGCAGCTCTATTTGTTACTTTCAAGGTGCTATCCCAATTGACAACAGAAAGCAACCAATTATTGCGGAGATAGGAATTTCTGCCAAGATCTGCATTTCCTAAAACATCAGAAGGAAGTTCAAGAATAACACATTTCTTTGGGGCTGTGAATGACAAATAACTCCAGATAAAAATTTTGTTCCCGTATATAATCCATGATAGGCATGTTCCCTTATCCATTCCGCCTGATATACAAAAATCAGCTGGAACAGATCACAAAGAAGCAACAAATTAGTTTTTCTAAAGAAACTGCATAGATCTGCACATGGTTGATGATAGGAACCAGCAATACTAACCAGGAACACGCCTCTGCAAAAAGCTGGTCTGTTCATCATGAACAACTTGTGGAAACTCTCCAACAAAAACTGGCTTAATTGGATCCACCCCATCCCCTTTATCATTCTTGTTTGCTGGTGGAATTCTGGGTACAATTGCACACAAAATGTTAAATATATTACTATTTACTAACCAGGAGTTTAAGCCACACACAGACACAGTAAGGAAGTGAATCTATAAACTCTGGAAATCTATAAAAAGGATTATGAGGCAGATACTTGCAGGAGCTATACTAAGGCATAGAGCTCCTTTCCTTTTTCCAGATTTCGATTTTTCATTTTTTTTTAGGAAGGAATTTTTTATAGGTCAATTGAGGTTTTTTCTGGTAACTTTGAAATTAAGCAGTGGTCCTATATAACTTTCTAGTTATTTTTTAGGTTAATTCAGTTAATAACTGGTTAAAGTTCAGAATTGTTTCTCTTTAAGTTTGAATTTTTCTAGACTAAAACTAACTCTAACGGGTTAGGCATTCTTTTGCTCAAATCCCCTACTCATCTAGCCACATGTTCTTTCCTCTACTGCTTTTTCATTAGTTTCAACAATAATCCCAATCAGACCTATACGTGGTATAAATTATAGTATCAGTTTGCCGTTTAAGCCATCAAGCAGCAAAACTAAATTATGTTTAACCAACAAATCATAGCAGGTTGAAACATTATTTTAAGAGTCCTAGACATTTTCAATAAAACACATGGAAGCAAGGCCAATCACCAGCCACTATTCTCTTTCTTTTTCAGTATAAGGCTCAAACTTCCTAGGATTACAAAGCATGATTACAATTTTCATGCCATGCTCGCATCCATAAGACATCACCGCCCACAAGAAGCAATAACCTTAACCGTGAAACAAATTCTATCCTCTACTCTTAAGGCTGTCCAGCATTAGATTCTTCTTTTCTTAACACTCAACAATTCACTTACCATCTTTGCTTGCCACATTCCCACATTTCTTCATCTTAATTCAAGAAGCCTAATTCCAAAACATTACTCACACGGGAATCCCTTTTTTGAAGCAAAAATGCAAAAGACAAAATTACGATCCCAAAATTCAAATTCAACTCCAACTATCTCAAAATCATAAGGCTCTTGCTCAATCAATAAAGCCTCAAAATGGAAAGTGGAAATCGTACCTAGCAAGAACAGACAAGCGAGGAGCCCAAGGAGCGGGAGTGCCGGTACTTGGGCGATCTGGAATCGAAGCTTGGTGCGCTGGTTTATTGTTCTCTGTAAGTGGAGTTGATGGAGAATCTGGTGCCCTTAGATTTGCCCCTACATTTCTCTCCTTCTGCGAGCTTAATTTGCTTCGCTTCAATCCTGGGGAGAACATTTTATCTGTTTTCTTCCACTGTTTTAGTTGTGCTTTTCCCTTTAATGGAGAGGTTTAATTTAGGGTTCATGAGGGTTTTTTCCCCTGTCTTTGGCAAAAAGAATGCGAGGCTTTCAAACTTGAAGTGGGAGAATTTTGAATTGCTTTCAGGGACTAGGTCACTAAAGGGAGGAGTGATCGCATGAGGTCTGCTTCATAGTGTTATGATTCATGGGCTTGATTTGAATCGTCCGATCCGTAACTACCCCTTCCTTTGCCACGTCAAATGTCAAACCAACTCTTTATTGTCTAGCTTTAATTATCATAGGCATTTGAAATCTCTAATTTTATCGGCGTTCTAAAATGGTTTAATATGGAAATAGCAAAATTCGAATCTCATATCAAATTCATCTGTTTAGAATAGAGCCATTTTTTTTGTGAAAAGTAGCTATTAATTTATCTATATATATTTATATATATAAACTATTAAAACATGTAATAATGTAACATAGAAAAAAAATTATATATTTTATTTGGCAATTCAAGGACCCCTAAAATAGAAATTTTTTTAAGACTATTTAAATTTTAAATTTATAATAGTAAAATTATACTTTAACCCTTTCAAAAATAATAAAATTTTAATTTGATTCTTTAAAATTATAAAGATATAGGTTATTAAAATAGTAAAGTCCTATTTTTACTAGCATAAAACAATATAATTTAATTTCTACCCTCAAAAGTTTTCTGGCTTGCCCCTGACCGTTGATGCTTTGGTCGTAGTAATGTTGGCGGAAAATAATCACAGGTGATTCGGATTTTGAGAAATGGTTAAATTTTTCCTATGATCCCTGTGATTGTCTAAAATTAAAAGTTTAATCCTTATACTTTTAAATAATTTTAAAGAACAAACCCGTAATAGCATTTTGCAAAATTAAAATTACGTCCAATCATAACGTATCGAATAAAGAAACATTTTCAGAAGATGAAGAAATTCTCTCCAACAATTCCCACAAAAAGGTATAAATAGAGATACCTAAAGAAGAAGAGAAGATTTTCCAAGGGAACAAAGTCTACCCGATGCTATATCTGCAATCAGAAAGGACACTTTGCAAAGACTTGTCCAAAAAATAAGAAAGGAGCCAAGATGATCCAGCAGATACAACAAAAATCGGGAGTTAAGATCACAGAAGATGATGATATTGAATCACTATTCTCCATTGATGATGAGCCCAATGATCAATCAATATGTGCGATTCAAAGTGTTAAATACAGTGATCCAGAATCTTCATCTAGTGAGATGTTCATGATCCAGTCTCAGATGCATTACCATTCTCTTCTATCAAACTCTCAAAGTCTCTCAAGCCCTGAAGTTATGGTACCACATGTTCGAGCTTTCATTTACTTGGGAAAATACAGTAAGCCCATTACTGCAATTGCATTCATTGACACTAGAGCCGCAGAAACCATCATGAATCTAGATGTTTTACCATCAGATTGGTGGGAGCCCCATACAAGATATTTCAGCTCAGCAGCGGGAAAAGTCTTTACAACAGACTTAAAGAGCAAGCCCATTAAGATCCAGTTTTTCCCTACCTGCTCCATTACTACTACAATACTGGGATCCAGACTTCCTGGAAAAGATCTTATTGTTGGTTTTGATCTCTATACCAAAGCCAAGTAATTAATAATCCTACCAGATGGATTAAGGTATAAGCAGATGTTCAAACCCTATGTGCCTATTCCTAGATTATTTATGATATATGCTGAGAAGATCCAGGAAATTGTTGAAAAATTAAGACTGCAAACATGTCCGGAATCTCACTCAGATTTTCTTCACAAATGCAACCATCCTTTATGGAGAAATTCTAAATTCTTCATTAAACTTCCTTTCAAGAAAAATGAAGACATCAATCCAACCAAAGCTAGCCATGTAGGAATGAATCCAGATCATTTGAAACTAGCTGAAAAGGAATGCCAATAGTTACAAGAAGAAGGATTGATTGAAACCTTAGACTCACAGTGGGCATGTGAAGCATTCTATGTCAACAAAATATCTGAACAAGCCAGAGGAAAATTAAGACTGGTAATTAATTATCAGCCTCTTAACCATTTCCTACAAGATGATAAATTTCCTTTGCCCAACAAGAATTGTATGTTCTCAAGTCTTGCAAAAGCCCGAGTTTTCTCCAAGTTTGATCTTAAAGCAGGATTTTGGCAATTGGGTATCAGTCTTGAAGATAGGCCCAAGATAGGATTTTGTATTCCAAACAAGCATTTTCAATAGACAATCATGCCTTTTGGATTAAAAACTGCCCCATCACTGTTTCAAAAAGCCATGATCAGAATTTTCTAGCCCATTATGGATCAAGCCTTGATCTACATTGACGATATATTATTGTACAGTTCAGATCAAGAGAGTCACGCCATCCTCCTTGAAAGATTTATGCAGATTGTACTTGAAAAGGGAATCATGCTTTCTAAAAGGAAAATGCAGACCAACAAAGAAGAAATAGAGTTCCTTGGGATGACGATCAAAGAAGGAAAGTACCAGCCTCTTCCAAGTATTGCTGAGGAATTAAAGAAATTTCCAGACAAAAATCTTTCTCAGAAACAAGTCCAGCAGTTTTTGGGAATTGTTAATTATCTTAGAGATTTTGTTCCAAAAATCTCAAAATTAACAAATCCTTTGAGGAAGATGCTAAAGAAAGATCCACCGCCTTGGAAGTCTAAGCAGACTCTTGCAATGCGATCATTAAAAGAAAAATTAGCTCATCTGCCACCACTACTAATTCCTTCAGAAGGAAAAAGAATCTTGCAGATAGATGCTAGTGACAAAATGTAATAGCCCGAATTTGGGCCTAGTCGAAACAGTGGTTTCGGGACCACAAATGTAATATTTTAAAATTTTCTACAGTAGGATATTATCCTTGGTATAGTAAAATAAGGAAATAAAGTAACAAAAAGGGAAATTTTGAGTCATGTCAACATTGAGAAGTATATTATGACATATTAATGCAATGAAGGATTAAATCGCGAAAGTGAGAAAAGTATTGTTGCCCAAGAGTAAATACTCAAAATTTGAGGGGTTAAAGTGTAAATATGAAAAAGTTGAAGGACCAAAGGTGTAAATATTTTAAGGGTGGAATGATCTAGAAACTAAGGAAAATGGATGAATTAGGACCAAATTGAACAAGATAAGAATTATAAGGGACTAAATCATAATTTTACCAAATTAAGTGTGACTCAATGATGGAATTTTAAAAGATTATGAAGGGAAAAATGGTCAATTAGAAGAGAGAGAAATCTAGAAGGCAATGGTGATGTTGGTTATATTTTAGATTAATTAATTAATTAATTATTAGTTTATTAATATTTTAATATAATTTTTAAATGATATTTTATTAATTCATTATTATTCTATTTAATATATATATGAAAGGAAAGATGAGGAATTATCATCTTCTTCCCCATGCAACCAACGTATGAAGAGGAAAGAAAGAAAGAAACTTTCTTTCTTTACAATTTGGTCCTTTTATCAAAAATTCACCATTTTCACTTAGAAATCAAAAGAATTTCCATATCCATCAAGAGAGAAAGATAACAAGGAGACTATGGGGAGCTAGAATATCAAGTTAGATTCAAGAAATAGAAGCTGGAGGAGAGAGAAAATCAAGTTAAAGATTGAAATCAATTGAGCAAGGTAAGAACATCAAGATTTCAATATATTTTTGAGTTTGATATTATTGAAAAGGTATGAAATTGATGTTAATGTAGAGTTTTATTATATAAGGTTTTATGTTCTTGGTATGTTAGTGAAGAGAAAATAAGAGAAAGTGATGAGAAATAGTGTAGAGAAAGAAAATAAGAGTGTTATAAACTTAGTAATCAATATTTTACACTAAAACAGTTTGGACAGCAGCAGTAGGTTCACTTTGAAAAATCACCAAAAATTGTGGGAATTGAATTAGAAGATGAATAAAATATGAAATTAAATATTATTGAGTCTAGTTTTTCATAGAAGAAACAGTGTAAGAAATAGAATTGTAAATCATGAGATATAATAAATTTTGTAAGACAATGTCAGAATGATTTCGGGCTCCCCTATTCTGACTTTGGAAAATCATCAAAAATTGAAGAAAAATAATTATGAGTTATAATTTATATTATTAGAATAATTAATGAATATATTTTCAAATTAAATAAACGGAAACATCATCCAAATTCTTTACAATTAGATAATTCATTTTTAGTGAAGAGTGGTCGGAACTGTCAGACAGCAAAATAGGGGAAACTTTAAAGAATAAACTATACTATTTGGCTGAACCAAAAATTCTGAAAATTTTATGGCAAGAAGATATGTGAGTCTAGTTTCAGGGAAAATTAACAGATCTTAATTTTTATTTCTGTAGCTCAAGATATAAATGATTTAGTGACTATGACTCAAATGGACAGCTTTGAATAAATTTACAAGAAAATAGTGAAATTATAGATAATGTTACTTATAAGCATGTTATGTAAATTAAGGATGTGGAATGGAGAGGAGGAGGAGGAAAATAAATTTATGAATATTATGCTAGCATGGATTTGCATTTCAAATGGTTAATTTGCATGATTTGGGCTCGAGGACTAAATTGAATAAAAGTAAAACTTTAGGGGCAATTTTGGAAAAATGTCAAAAATGACCAAATTGCATGAAATGAATTGTTTTATTATTTAAATTACTAAATTGAATGAAATATTAATTTAGATCAATATTGGGTGAAAATTCGAGAAAAATAGAAGTTTTTCAAAATGTCCCTGAATTTTGGTATTTCTACAATTTAGCCTGGTAAGTTCGTATGAACTATATTTTGTATAATTTTAATTGAATTGAATGCTATTTGGTTATGAATATTATATATGTGTGTGTTTGGAATTGAATTATTATTGGATGTTTTGAAATGATTATCGGAAGCTCGATTGGGTTGGAAGCTTGTTGGAGATATATCACATTATCCATTGGTTCTATCGGAAATTTTGGATGATTTGATTCTGGTTATTTTATAAGTTAAATTGGTTAATGTTAGCTCATAAATGTTTTGATTTTGATTGGTTATAAATATGAATGCTTGATGAAATGAAATGTCTGAAAATTAAATTGTAAACTCCGGTAATGCTTTATAACCCTATTCTGGGGAAGGATACGGGTTAGGGGTGTTACACAAAATACTGGGGAGCTATCTTATTTGAAGAAAACAATGGCAAAAGGCGTCTCTATGGTTACAAAAGTGGAAAGTTTACTGATGCTGAAATCCATTACCACTCCACCTTTAAAGAGATCCTTGCAGTCAAGAATGAAATTTCTAAATTCCAATTCCACCTGACTGGTTACCGTTTCCTTGTTGAAATGGATATGTTTTCTTTTCCCAAGATGTTGCAGTTCAAACAAAAAGAGGTACCACACCCTCAACTCCTTCGATGGGCAGAATGGTTTTCTAAGTTTGCTTTTGATGTTGTTCACATAAAAGGAAAAAACAATGTCCTTGCTGACATTCTCTCAAGACCACCAGAAGCCCAAGTCCATAAAGTCCAAACCCATCAACCAATTGAAGTCTTTATGTTCCAGCCCTCCTCCTCCAAAGGAAAAGGAAAAAAGAAATCTCAACAACTAGCGTTAAAGTAATGTGGAATTAAATGCCTTTTGGACCATTTTATGATGAAATTAGTTTAAATATTAAAAATTAAAAAAATTAATTAATTAACCTAGCATTGCATGAATATGTAATAATTATGAAATTAGTTTTCTATTGTTTGAAGATCTTTAATTGATAGTGTTGTGCCCTCCTTTATTATCCAGTAAAAATTATTTATGAGTAATTTAGGAATGCTAAATTAAGTAAACTCTGGACCTCGTGTGTTGGCATGATGGTTAAAGTATTCACTGTCTCAAGTGTGGTCTGAATTTAAGTTTTGCCAGTCGTGTTACTATTAGAGCTTTATCCTCATCTTGTAATTTATTAAAAAAAATTTAGAAAGAAAATTTATCTAGCTCAAATGGAGTTTCCCATTGCCACAAGTGTTTGCTTGTAGAGGAGGAATGGTACTAGGTGGAGGAGACGATATGTCCGAGATAACCCGCACACCTATTATCCTCTCTAAAAATATTTCTAACTTAATTGCATAAGTGAATCAAATTCAACAATCAGTTGCAAATGTTGAAATTTAAATTGAAAAAATTAACAATTTATTTATTCATAACATTAATAGAAGAAACTAAAAAAAAAAAACTTTGTAATAAATCAAAGTCCCAATATAAGAAAAAAAAAGTGTTGCAAATGTTGAGATTTAAATTTTCACATTTAATATCACTCTTTAATCTATACATGTTGAGTTGAGTGATAAAAAATTTGATCTCCTTTAAATAATATTTTAAGTTGAAGTCTAATTATAATAAAAGTTGCCTTCAAACAAAAGTGAAATGAAATACGGTGATGGCATGAATGAAACACGTAGTAGATGGGGTTGTTTTAAATGATATTTCAAAGATTAGTTAATTAATATATCTTATATACATTACGTATTAAACATATACAAACATACTATTTAATATATAAATAAATTGAATTAGGAGAGAAACAAAGCGATTGTAGCTAACCTTTCCAGACGTTATGTGCGCTTCACTTCAAGGGTAGCTAACCGGGGGCTGGCAGCGCCCGTCCCCTAAAATAAAAAAAAATTTATTTAAGTCTTATAAAATTTTAAATTAATAAATATAAAATTATATTTTGATGTCTTTAAAAATATAAATTTTTTATTTAATCTTTTAAATTTTATAAAAGTATAAATTATTAAAATGATGAAATTATAATTTTATTATCGTAAAATTTACAATTTAATTTCCACCCCTTAAAATATAAAATCTTGCTTCCCGTTGCTTCACTTGCTTAATTTCATCACAATTTCTTTGATATATATTAAAAAATTAATGGTGTGTTTAGTTTGGTAAAATTGAAATTGTCTTGAAAATTTAAAAATATTAAAAAAACATATTTAGTTAAACAATTAAAATTGATTTTTTTAAAAGAAAAATAAGTGAAAATAGAAAACAAAAAAGTTAAAAAGCTTTGTATTTTTTTTTTAAGAAAAACAGAAATTTTAATGTTTAAAGTCCATATATATACAGAGGCATAGCCGACGGGGGCAGGGCGTTGGCCCCTAAAATAGGTAAAATTTTCATATAGATTGTTTAAAATTTTTTAAATTAATAAAGGTAAAGTTATATTTTGGCCTTTTCTAAAAATGATCAAAATTTAATTTAATCCTTTAAAAATTATAAAGATATAAATTATTTAAATGATGAAATTGTTTTTTATCGTAAAAATTAAAATTTAATTTCAACCCTCTAAAATAATTTCTACCTTCGCCCCTGATATTTTACGCTTAAATATTTTTTGAAATTTTATCTTTAAATATTTACTTGACTTTGAAAAGATTGAAAAATTTAAAATTAAATTGCAACAATTAAATTGAAGCGAATTGGATGAGGTGGAGATGAATGCATAAAACATCCATTAAAGTGGTAATGGATTTCAAGATTATACATTCATAGTAAATTGGGATTAGTGGTGGAGCAAACTGTGTCTATTGTGGAGCGGTAGTATATTTAGCAATATCTGTCCCGCCTCATTGTCATCCCTAATTTTATTGTCACTTTAATATTTTGTAAAAAAGTTTGGTTAGATTTTTAGGTACATTCATTCCATATACCACATTAAATTACTCCAATTTTTCATAAACAAAACTGTCAAAATTACTAGGAACCTTTATATTACCATGTAAAGTTAATTTTAATCTTTTTATTAAAAATTGCTCTAAATTAGTTATTTTACATTAAAAATTTGTTCAAATAATGACATCATTACAATTTTTCTTTAAAATACTGATAATTAGACAAATATATCATACCTAATTAATTTACTCATGACATAATTCAACTACACGATATTTAAAAAATGCATAGATGTTTTGGGGGGAATGGTTGGGTTTTTTTATGGGTCAAGTCGAGACACGGGTAAATTAGTTAGGTATGCTATATTTATCCAAATTATCAGTAACTTAACAACAAATTGTAACAGTGTCATGCTTTGAATAAATTTTTAATGTACAAAAACTAACTTGGAGCAATTTTTTGTAAAGGAACTAAAAATAACTTTACATAATAGTATGGAGATTCATGGTAGACTTTATCCAACATGAAAGCATTTGGTGCTTTTCTATTTTAAGATTCCATTGAAATGTGATTCTTTATAATGTAATTTATGAGAATGTCATTAATGAGAAAATTACTCTATAATGTTTGGTATATACGGAAAAGTATTACTATTGAGAAAGTTACATTAATACATTTGGTACACTCAACACTTTTCTAGAATGTAAGGTTATTTTACAAAATTATTATTACTAGAAATGAATGTATTTTTAACAAATTTCAATATTTTTTATTATTAATAAATAATTAAATTAAATATTTAATAATAATTTTAATTATTAACAAATATTTGAATCAATCCACAACATATAATTTCCTCACATTTTGATCAAATTCATTATATGAATACATTAAAAAAAAAACTTACAAATTTTTCTCATTTCATTGTAAGTATAAATTCATATATTACATATATGTCTTAAAATTATCTTAAAACCAAATTTTAAATTACTAGTTTGATATAAATGTGACATTTTTCAATAGCAGCCTGGTTTTTCATTTTTTACACAAAGATAATTTTATTTAAACTTTAATATGACATGTCATATATCTTTCATGGTGAGATAATTAAGTAATAAAATTAAATTTTGAATTTGACAATAGATGATGCCAATGTTATTACTAGAGGGGTAAATTATGAAAATAGTCACTTTTGTTTACTTCAGATTACATTTTAATTATTTATGTTTGAAATATTACGTTTTAGTCACTTATGTTGTTGTTTTGTTACGAAGTGATCACTCTGCCGTTAAGCTCCGTTACCTCCCCAACGGTAATCCTACGTGGCAATCTAAATAGATTTTAAGTGCCAACTTGGATGTCCAAATGGGATGAGAATAGATTTTTAATTAAATAAAATTGATTAATTAAAAATTTTAAACCCTAAATGTTAGACTAAAAAATCTTTTTTCTTTTAGTTTTCTTTTTCATTTGACTGAAAAAAACCGTTACCTTTATTGAATCAAAATAGTAGAAATCAATCAATCCATTAATGAAAATTGCAAAAGATCTTATGAAACTAAAACTGTATTCAAAATGGCTGGAAACCATGAGAAAAATTACCTTCTCCTCTGTAACTGAAAATATGTAAGAAATAAGTTTGTGCTTCTCTCTCGAGACTTGAGAGAACGAACTTCTTGATTGCCTTACTAATAGAAAAAATATATATGGAAAACGTGAAGGAAAAAAGACCTGAAATTAAACGATAAATTTCAGTTTCCTGAGAAAAAAAAAAAAGAATTCTATCCTCATTTTTTTTTCTATACTATTTTTTGGTAGAAGAAAAGAAATCGTATGATTTTATAAAATCTGGAGAAAGTAAAAGACCAAATGAAGGAAAAAGAGAGAAGATTTTAGAAAAATCTTTCTACTATTTCTAAGTTTTTGATGAGCAGAGATTGAAATGTTAAAGGGGAGAAGGTGATTTTTCTCATGATTTACAGCCATTTTAAATAAAGTATCATCTTTATTGAATCAAAATATTAGAAAAAAAAGTCCAAAAAAAATTCAATTGATTGATAAAACACTGAATTTGATTTTTGCTATTTTGATTTAATAAAAATGATAATAGTTTTTTCAGTCAAATGAAAAAAATTAAAATAAAAAGGAGACCAACGGTTTTTCCCGTCTAAGGTTTAGGGTTTAAATTTTTTAATTAATTAAATTTATTTAATTAAAAATCTATTCTCATTCCATTTGAACATCCAAGTTGACACTTAAAATCTATTTGGATTGCAACATAGGATTACCATTAGGGAGGTAATGGAGTTTAATTGTAGAGTGACCACTTCGTAACAAAATGATAACATAACAAAATGATAACATAAGTGACTAAAATGTAACATTTTGAACATAAGTGACTAAAATATAATTTGAAGTAAATAAAATTAACTATTTTTATAATTTACCCTTATTAGAGGGATTGGTATTTCCAATAATATGTATGGTGTTGGGTGATCAAAGTGTTCAAACATTATTTTTTATTTCTAAAGAAAAAAGGAAGAAGAATAGAAATGGGAAGCAAAGAAAGAGTATTGATATGAAGTCTCAAAAATATTATTTTGCTAATTTTACAAACCTAAAATCAAATCTTAAATCCAAAGTAAGAGAGAAAAAATTCCATGATTTTCCCAGTAGTTAACAAAATTATTACTTAGTTTTACAACATTATATACAAAAGCAAATAAACAACTATAAATCGCAAACTCATGTGTATATTATAAATCGGTATGATGGTTAGGGTATTCATCACGTCAGGTCTGGTTTGAGTTCGAGTTACATTAGTTGTAACACCCCAAACTCTGCCTAGATGTTATGGCTAAATCTAGTAATGTTATGATAGAAGGCTTTTGAAAACAGTGCAAATCCATTGAAGCTTTGTAACCCATTTTCGTTATTACAACTTTTATTGGAAACGTTATTTAATTATTTCAATTGCCAAAACACAATATAGCGAAAGTCTAACAAAATCATTATATTTTGAAAATCTAGTTCGTATTTTCAGAAAACCTTTGTTTGCGTAAAACCGTCATTTTCAAAAAGTCGTTTTGTCAACCATGCAAAAACAAGCAAATGAAACCAAAACCAACAGTTAAAAACCATATAGTCTAGAGAGTCCCTAAAATTACAAACTCTCAATAAAATTCGAAATTTTAAATAAAAACCATAAAATTACTAAGTTTAAATAGTTCTCGGTCGAGTGGTCACTACTAAGTCTCCGTCGCTCCGACCTATCTAAGTCTGTGGATTACCTAAACAAAATAGACAAACAAATGTGAGTTTTCGTAAACTCAGTGTGTAACCCAATAGAAATAGACATGTAAAACATACAGTAATCACATATACAATTAGATACAGATTTAGACTTATTTCCATTTCAGATACAGACATCAGAATCAGATAAGCAATACAGATATGCAGAATCCTGCCCCATCCTTTACACACCATTTCCGACCATCCCATCACACCATGTGGGGTTAAAAACACCCACCCAACCCTACACACCATATAGTTTCGATGCGACACATTATAGATAATATGTAGTCAAGCTGTCAGAATATAAGCGAAATGTCGTCGTACAGATCACTTCCTCCATATACGAAAACTCACCCCAATCACAGATGCAGAATAATAGATACAGTAAAATCATGCGTAACATGCTTATATTCAGATAATATATATTTACTTAAACAGAACATATATACATATCGGTATCCTACACAAAGTAGACTATCAAATCGCATAATTTAGGGTTTGGTTATCCCTTACTGACCCTATGGTAGGCCCACAGTCGGTCGGAACGAACCATGCGACATTAGGGAAAATTTCAGAATTATGAACCCACATGGCCCAAAACCCACGCGCCCATATGGCATACCTGTGTGGGCCTACACGCCTGTGTGGCCCACACGCCCTACTTAGCCTAGTCCGTGTGGCTCACACGGCCATACCCACACCACCACACGGTAGTGTTTTGCACACGACCATGCCCTCATCAACCAGACGGCCGTGTCTCGTACACGGCCAACCACACGGTCGACCACACACCCGTGTGGCGTCGACAGTAAGCATTTTCGGCTTTTGCCGAAACTTTATTTTTCACATTTTAGGAACACACCTGTTATGGTTTTGATGCGAAAATTATCTCGAGGCCACCAGAACTTAAAATCGTCAAGCCAAACTTGAAATTCAGTCATAATTCCTGATTAAACCAAAACCACGAAACTGACAATAGTCCAATTCAAGCGTTCAACACTTACCCCAACGCTCTGAACGATTCGCCTAAGATTCCACAAGAGTAGAACCCCTTTCTTCCCGATTAGATGCTGCCAAAACTTAACATCAACTAACAGAAATAAAAGAAAAGCATTGATTTGAACATTTTAACAAAAAGATTTCCTCAACCTACGCTAAAACACCCCTTACACTTACCAAATCGCGTAAATCACTGAAGAATTGGAAAAATCGAGATTAATTGATAAAATTTCGATAGGATTTCAGAAGCAAGGAACAGAAAGAATTTCGCCAATCATAGAAAAGAATGTCCAAAGATATGAAAGAAAATTTTGGGAAAAATAAAAATAAAAATAGAAAATAAAATAAAATCTATTTTCAAATCCCACAATCATCCTAACTCCCCACTATTTCACATCTAACTACCCTAGAACCCCAACTCCACCGAAGCACTGACACACAACCGAGCAAAAATAACATTCTCACTTGCTTAGAGATTCGAACACAGGACCTTCCATATATCAACTCCCTTACCACTCAAACCAGCAGACTCATTCTAATATAAGTTAACAGACAATTTTATGTAAGCCCACTCCACAAGGGTAAGACTTGGACCCAAAATTAACAAAATTTGCTAAAAATGAGACTTGAACCCAAGACCTCACACATACACCCAGAGCACTTAACTACTGAAGCAGATACATAATTGTGTCAGATATTTACAGAAACAGAAATAATTTATTTAGTGCGTTATAACTCTACCCCCTAAAAGAAATTTTGACCTCGAAATTTACCTGATCAGAACAGATGATGATATTGCTGACGAATCGAGTCCTCAGGTTCCCACGTGGCTTCTTCAGTGTCATGATTCCACCACAGAACCTTTACTAACGGAATGGGCTACCTTCTCAGAACCTTAATATCACAATCCAGAATCTGAACTGACTCCTCCTCAAAAGTCAAATCTGGTCTAACCTCGATCTCCTCAATAGAAAGAACATAAGATGAATTAGACTGATACCACCTCAGCATCGAGACATGAAATACATTGTGGATATGGTCCAACTTTGGAGGTAGCTCCAACTGATAAGTGACTGGTCCCACACGCTTCAGAATCCGATATGACCCAATAAACCTAGGGCTCAACTTGCCCTTACGACCGAATCTCAGAACTTTCTTCCACGAAGAAACCTTAAGAAAAATGAACTCCCCCACAGAGTACTCAATATCTCTCCTCTTTAAATCTGCATAAGACTTCTATCTATCGAAATTCACCTTCAAATGATCCTGAATCAGTCTAACCTTATCTTTAGTCTCAAAAACCAACTTAGGACCCAAAACCCGGCGCTCACCCAACTTAGTCCAACATAGCGAAGTATGACACTTATGACCATAAAAAGCCTAGTAAGGTACCATCTGGATGCTAGACTAGAAACTGTTATTGTAGGCGAACTCAACTAGCGGTAGAAAATCCTCCAAACTACTTCAAAAATCAATTACACAACTCCAAAGTATATCCTCTAGTATCTGAATCACCCTCTGAGATTGACCATCGGTTTGATGATGGAACACAGTATTAAAGTCCAATCTCAAACCCAGAGCCTCGTGTAATTTTTTCTAGAACCGAGAAGTGAAACGGGAATCTCTATTAGAAATTATCGAAATAGGAACCATATGCAGTCTTATGATCTCAAAAACGTAGAGCTTCGCTAACTTTTGCAAAGAATAGTCCGTCCAAACCGAAATAAAAGAATCGAACTTGGTTAATCGATCCACGATGACCTACACAAAATTCTTCTTAGTAGGTGTCCCACTAACCAAGTCCATCGTCACTTGCTCCCATTTCCACAAAGGAATCTTAACGGGTTGCAACAAACCCGAAGGCAACTGGTGTTTAGCCTTAACTTGCTGGCACGTCAGACAACGTGCAACGAAATCTATAACCTCACGCTTCAACCCCGACCACCAGTACAGCTCATGAAGATTTTGATACATCTTATTACTACCGGGATGCATAGCATAAGGGCTACTATGTGCCTTCCTTACAATCGACTACCTCAAATCATAATTAGCATTTCCTTTGTGAGATTTTTTATTTGATTAGCAAAGCTTCCATGAATTTTGGATGATATTCCCCTCGATTAAACCTGTATTTTCAACCTATAATGAGGATTTTTATTAGTGTTTCTAGGTTTCATATAAAGATTGTGTCTGTATTTGGGAAAGAGACACAGAGTCAGAGACTTAAAGACAACTCCATTTATTTATTACGTTTTTTATTAAAACAATGAATTGGATCCCTACAAAAGAAGTATTAGATAGGATCATTTGGATTGCCTAATCAAACAACTCCATTTTAAGCTTTCCTTAACTGCATTTGTAAGTACCTCTTATTATTTACATGTTTTAATTTAATTGAATTAAAATTTGAAAATGCTTGTTTATTTGATTTGGTTGTGGTAAATTTATTACTTGATATATATTATCCATTTTAGTACAATGACATGATTTAAGTCTATTTAGAACACTTAAGTAACCGTAATTTATTGTCAACTTTAAACTTCAAGAACTACGAAATGGATAAGAGTTGGATGGATTTGTCAAGGGTAAGCAACAACTATCGAAATAGAGTACAAACGTTTCTAAACTTTGCATTTCAAAATGCAAGCCAAGAGAATATAATTCTTTGCCCCTGTAAGAAGTGTGCCAACATCAATTGGTATATTCGTGAAGTTGTCTATGAACATCTAATTGTTGATGGCTTTATTCAAGGGTATAAAAAATAGATTTTCTATGGAGAGTGTACACCTCGTAGAACCTCTTCAACGATTAATCTGACTTATCCTCATAATGTTTACCATCAGTCTGTTAGAGAAGATGACATGGAAGGTATGTTGCGCGATGCATTTAATATGCACAGTCATGGTTTACAATCATTTCCACTTAGAATTATTGCATCCAATGATTGTGATATTGGTGGAAATGATTTTACCAAAATGGAAAAAAGTGCACTTGATCAAGAGCCAAATAGAGAGGCGGTGAAGTTCTACAAGTTACTTAATGAAATTAATGAAGAATTTTATGAGGGATCAAAATTTTCAAAACTGTCCTTCTACATTCATCTTTTTCACTTAAAATGTTTGGAAGGGTGGACTAGAAACTCTTTTATGCTACTGTTAGAGTTTTTGAGAGATATGTTTTCGTTTGTAAAAATCCATCATTCATGCAAATATATGAAGAAACTGATAAAGAATTTAGGCCTTGGGTATGACAAAATTCATAGTTGCCCAAATGACTGCATGTTGTATTAAGGTGATCGAAAAAACCAACAATCTTGTGATGTTTGCGGTAAATCTCATTGGATGAATAGGAATGCAAAAGATGTGAATGAGGATGAAAGTGAGGCACAGTCAAGAAAGAAGCCAATAAAGATTTTGCAATATTTTACACTAATACCAAGGCTTCAAAGGCTTTTCATGTCGTCAAAGACAGCCGAGTCTATGAGGTGGCATCATAATGAACGAACCGATGATGGATTATTAAGACATCCTTCTAATTCTTTAGCTTGGAAATCATTTGACAAGAAATTTCCAAGCTTTGCAAGCGATCCTCAGAATGTGAAGCTTGGGCTAGCATCTGATGGATTTAATCTTTTTAAAATCATGAGTACTAAAAGAAAGATGGATCTCCTATGACTAATGAAGTTGCAGAAATTATGTTATATTTACTTAATAAAATTTAAATTATTTTAAATATTTATCATGTTTAATTATAATGGTTTAATTCGTCATTTGTAATGCAAATAATGCCAAGTTATGTTGCATTTGCTTGATTATATATTTTGTTTCTAACTCCTTAATGGATTTATTAGGAGAAACTAAAGGATAAAAGGGCGGAGTATGAAGCTACAGCTTCAAGTGATAGTTTTGGTAATCTAGATGACATTGATAACTGAGTTATTATTGAAGTTTTAGGTCCTAAAATATATGGTCGGGTTTGATTTCAAGGATATTTCGTTAGCCCAACCCAATATTTTGGATCCAGCTCGCAACAGTACATGCCTTCGGCGAATCAGGCTCAACCTGAAGTTTAGAGGTTAAGAGACCAGATGGCTCAGATGCAAGCGAGCATACTTGAGCAAATTGCTTAACTTAAAGCGGAGGCAGCATCAAGAGAAACAGCGGCTAAAAGAAAATATGATGAACTCCAGCTACAACTTAAAGTAAAGGCAACAACGAGGGAAGCAGAGGCAATAAGAAAATATGACGAACTCCAGCTACAGCTTCAAAATATGATGAAGATGTTTTAGCAGAATCAATCGCAGAATCTGCCATCTTAGACTTTTGTTTTTTTTATTGTGAGAATATCTTAACAATATAACTTTTGAATATATTTTGTTATTTCAGTTATTAATTTAGATTATATACATATTTCTTTTGTGATAGTATCATTTAGATTTGAAGTTTGTTGTTGGATTTGAAGTTATAGGAAAATATATTGAAAATTCGGGTTCTATATGAAATAAAATGGGTTGGTAAAATTTGTTAATATTAGTGGTGTTTTCCCACAAACACCGCTATAGAACATGATATTTAGCGGTGCTTTTACTACAAACGCCGCTAAAGAACATGATCTTTTATAGCGCTTCTAGCTACAAATGCCACAACATGCTCGAATCTCTTGCGACGTTTTTCCACATAAACGTCGCAAATTTTAGCGGTTTTGCTATAGTGTGTAAATGACAACCCAAGCACCTACCCTGAATTACTCGATTAATTACACTTAAATAGCCTTTGGTTTTACTCATATCTATATCAATAGAACATATTAGGAAACATCAAACTTTTTGATACAAAAACAGATGACAATTTAACCACCAACGTTCAGTTACCCAATCGAGCCGGTAGTTCTTTTGAAGCTCATGATGTAACTAGCAAGTAATCATACGTTTCTCATGCTTTATCACTAAAATATTTAATAGCTTACAAAATATGAATCATATCTACTATAATTTAAGACTTTAAGGAGAGGTTTTCAGCTAAAATGTAATCAGATGAAGCACATGAATTTATTCTAATAAAATAGGCTGAAAGGAAATTCATAATAGGTTGGATAGAATGGCTCGAATGATACAATGAAATTAACTTGTTCGTCCTTTAAAAACCATATTTCAAACAAAATTACTCTAATAAAAATCAGGTGAAGTGTTTATTATTTTAACAAATATCCTAACAACATAAGTTAATCCTTTAAAGACATGAAAAACATAATTAAGTTGAAATATATTTATTAATTCCTTTTTAGACCATCTTCCACGTTCGTTTACAGTTTTAAAGTTTTAATAAAACTATTGCTTTGTTGTCAATTAATCACCCTTTTAATTATCTCAATCCAAGCATCTCATTCACTAGGGACAACTTTTATAGAGTGTTATAGATGTGGTTTTACCTAGAAAAAGAAATGAGAAGGTTTTGAGTAGCCACAATCAGAATTACAGGCCCATAGTGGCCATATTTATTCTTCTTTGGTCAACTTTTGTTTATCTAATTATCATTTACTTAATATTATCCCAAAATGAAATAACAGATTCGAGTTTTATATTAAGGAAAAAATTTCCTTTGTTTTTATAGTTAATTATTTTAAACTCTTCATCGTCAGGAAAAAGGGATAGCAAGTTGAGGCAAGGGTCACGGTTAGCGTTCATACCTCGTATCTTTTCCCGAGAAAAAGACACCAATTTTTTTTTATGTAGCTAAGAAATTCCAAGTTACATTGATGTCATCCTCTCAACCTTCCCTATCAAACCCAAATGCTTAAAAATATTATTTTATTTTATAAGTTAGCATTCGATGCACGAGTAAGGCATTATTTTTTTTCCTAATAATATATAATTCGTACCAAATATCTATATCTATATATTTTTATAATAATATGTAAAATTATTTAAAAGTTTAGTTCTTTTATAAAAATAAATATTAAATTGAGAATATTTATGTATTTTTATATTTTAATAAATTTAGAAAATACAATCATGATATTTAAATTCAAAATATAAAATATTTTATTATATTAATTTTTCTATTTCAATTTCCATATTAATTATATAAATGTTTATTTTATCAAGGGCGTCATAATCTAGTAATATTTTATTTTATTTTATTTCAACTTAGTTAAAAAAATAGACATATTATACTATAAGGGGTTTATATTTTATTCATAAATTATAAGTCTACCTATCATTTATTAAAAAAACAATATCACATTTGGTATTTATACTTTGAAATTGTTCAATGTGGCATCCAAACTATTAATTTATATATTATTATGATACCTGAAATTAACACCATTAATGAATGCTAATCCAACCAATTAAAATTCAACAGTTTAGAAGCAAAATTTTGAGAATGTCATGGTAGATGAAATCAAGTTATTCAACCCCGTTTAAGCTCAATAAGTCAAGCAAGAGACATAGTTTTTGGGAAATTTTAGCTTCTATATATTTCAATTTTTTTAAATTTAGGATTTTAATAAAAATAGGAGAAATTTTGATTTAAAAATTACATGCCCAAACCTATTACCACTTTGCTCTTCAAATCTTCTTGAGAAAAATCTCAAGCAATGAAATTGGTTTTTAATTTATGTTGTTTAGATTTAATTATTTGTTTTTATTTTAATTCTATTTCAAATTTCTTGTTTTATTTAACTTTTCACATAATGTTATATTGATGATTTGAAGAAAAAAAATCAGGTGTCAAATTTTTATTGGTTGATTTAGCAACTATTAAGGATGTTAACATCGGATACCTTAATAATACACAAATTTATAGTTCATATGCCACATTGAACATTTTTAAAGTATAAGTACCACATTAGATGTACCAAATAATATACAAATTGATGGTTCAGACACCACATTAGATGTTTTCAAAGAACATGTAATACATTGAACATTTATAAAAATATAGGTAGCAAAAGTGATATTATTCCTTAAACTATAATAATTATATTTATTTTTAATGATTTATAAAATTAAAATTACATTTTTTAGGTAATATAACCATAATAGAAAAGAAAAAAAAAAGAAGAGGAAAAAAACCCGATAGCAAAAAGGAACTTATTGAATTTTCACTAGTGACAAATCTAGTAACAATTCATAGATAATTAATTATAACCAAAAAAAAAAAAAGTATAAAGAATTTTATGATAGTTTTCACTTTCAAGGTATAATAAATTGAAAACAAAAGTAAGATAAGGCGATGAAAAATCAAACGTTAACAGGCTTGCAAAGGAACATTAGCGACGATGGTGACGATTCCCCGACGAGCCTCCCGTTGCTATTACTTCCACCAAGCCTTTCGTAATAATCAACGCAAAACAAAGACAACGAGAGCTGGACCTCGTCGCCAGCCCAGGAGGCTTTCCTCATTCGTCCAAGTCGGCTCCGCACCGGTCTCACGCAACCCGTGTAGAGGCGTTTGTAGCCGCCCAGGGCAAGAACCACGGAACGGACGCTGGAAGGTGGAGGAGACACGTGGCGGAAGCAGAGGTTTTCCCAGAGGGAGTCATTGCGAGCAATGGTGCACCAGAGACGGCAGACGCTGGCGGCGACGCAAAGGGAACGGCCGTCGAGGCGTTTGAGGATTTCTATGAGGATGTCTACGTGGTCATTGATAAAGAACTTGGGTCTTTTTTCCTTGTTCTCTCCGACTGTCTCGTGGTCTTCACAGTGGTGGGTTTGCACCATTGTTAAAGATAAGAAAAGAAAGAGATAGCGTTGAGAAGTTGAGGGGCAAAGGAAAAATAATGATGGGTTAATATGGAGGAGAAATGCTATCACTGCTATAGGTGTAACGTAAAGTTGAAGGGATTTGACTTCAGAGGGAAAAGAAAAAAGATTGTGTTTGTATTTGGGAAAGAGACATAGAGACAGACTTAAAGACAAACAAGAGAGATTTTTCTGTTTTTCTTTCTGGGTTTTTGACACAACTTAAGATTTTCTTTTTCAATTTTCATTTCTGTACATATAGAATTTGGTAAGAGTTGGTAGAATTTATACTAGAATATGAGTTGCACGTTGAACAAATATTTAAATTAGAATCCTTTACTGCACTGTATTTGTATTGGTTGTGGATATATTAAATTTATTATCAACGACGAGAAAACATGAAATCTTATTAAAATTTTATTTACAGCATGGATGAATTAGAGGGAGTAAAGATTTGGGGTTAACGAGAGAGAGAGAGAGAGAGAGAGAGAGAGAGAGAGAGAATCGAAAGGGGAGGAGGAAGAGGCCAAGAGAAAAGAGCCAAGGCAAAAAGAACTGGAACCGATGCTGTGCCCTTTTTCTTTAATGACTTTTGTAACTTGCATATATTGTTTTCAACTTTGGCGTTGGGTTTGGTTTGGGTAACAATTCCCATAAAAGAAAAAAAAATCAGAACTTTTCAAGCAGAGTAAAAAAAAAAAAACCAAACCAAATTTATTTGTTTGAAGGTATCTACATGGCCAGGTTCTTTCTGTAGTTTCTGCAGGAAGGGCCCCCCCCCCTTTTGCATTAATGCCATTAAATGTTGAATTGTTTAAAGTAATAAGCAAGGTCAATAGGTTTAAATATTAAGTAGCAAGTATATGTTAAGTTGGATCATTGCATTGAATCCATAGAGGAAAATTTAAACAATGGAAAACAATGTAAAAGAAAACAAACAAGGAGATGAAAGGTAAACAGAAGAGGACCTGGAAAAAACAAACAATGAAATTACATCCAGTAAGGGATTCTAAATCAAAATGCCCTATACAACATGACATATTTTCCCTAACCACTCTCTTAGCTTCAAGTGATCCATCATGGAATCTCCTCTACTCATTGTTTTCAAAGATTTTAGCTACAAATGGTTGTACATTTTCTTTGTGGGTTTTTTTCTTGTTCCAAAGAGTTAAGAGATCTGGTTGGACTTTCCTTGTTTTATGGGTTACTTTTGCAAAGAAACTTCTAATCCAACTTACAAACTGGTATTAGCATACTGACAAAAGTTTACTGTTTGATAAAACTCTGACATGGGACATCTTTTTTTCCAAGTTAATTTTTATATGAGTTCGCTGAGAAATTAAGCATAAAAAGAAGGTGATTGGGTGAGTAAGGAAAGAAATAATTAATCATGTGACTAGTCTTCATCATGCTTGGTTGGTTGGGTACTAATGTGACAACATATAGTGTTTGGGTTTCAAGAAAATAAGAGCAATATTTCTTTGATTTAGACCAAAATCTAGCAGTAAAAGAAAATTTTTAGGATCCATGGAAATATTTTGTCTTCAAGTCCACATTTTCAAACAGATTTAACACTAAAATTTTGTCCAACATCATGTTACTGGATAAGTTTGAATAGCAGGGAGAAAAAACATGAAATATTTCTAATACATGTAAAAGTTTATTACATTACTTGAAATTAAGTCAGCTAATCTCCGAGATTTATGACCTTCATTTTGGTTTTGGGTGTTACGGACAGCTCTATGTTTTGGAAGATAGCTAATTGCCCAGGACCCAGATTAGAATGGTGGAAAATTATGGCAGGATTCGACAAAGAAAGCTGTAAGAACCTTGATGAATGAAATAGCATTCCTCAATATGAGTCTGTACCATGTTACAAATGGCTAATCATCTTGGCAGCTGCCTTTAAGATTGGTTTTAGCTATAAATTCACTCATCCTTCATTTGCTTTTGTTCATGCATAATCGAGGAATAAAACAAACAAAGTTATCATGTAGATACCATAGGGAAGGAATCTAGGTTGGTCGAAAACCTTACAAAGATAATGACCCATGACCAAAACTGTTCATAGGACAGTATCAGATAAGTGAATTGGGTAAGAGGGGAAAATAGTTTCTTGAGGAAAATATATAATTATAATTATAAATTTAAATTTAAGTTTTTTATTATTTATTTTGAGTTTTTTATATGTATTAGGGTTTAATTTATGAAATAATACTTTCACTTGTTTATTTTGAGTTTGTTTAATGATGAATTGCAATTCTGAAATTTATTAAAGAATATGTTGTATAATGGGTGAGTATTTTTTTATTTTAAAATTTACATTTGAACATAATATTTTTAAAATCTTTTCTTTTACTTATTCAACTAAAATTTTATTTTTGATAAATATTTTATATTTGAAATTTATTTGATATTTATAAATATTTTTTATATCCATAAATCAAATACTTTTAAAAAATAAAAATAAATCTAAAGAATATATCAAAATAGACCAATATTAATATATATTAATACTCATAAAAAATGGATCCGTTTGATAACAATGCCGCCCTGGCTTCACGTCTTAGCCTCGTGTGTTCAAGTTGTGCCATGTAAATTCCAATCATCTAACACTGTTGATTGTTTAGACTAAACCTGTGGTTAGTTTTTTCAGTCTGTATTTTCTTTTTATTTCGCTGAAAAGGGTTATCAAATTTTGGCAAAAAAATCAAATAAGCCTTTAGTACTTAATTAAAATTTTAAAATGTAATAATTAAGTTTTTCGTCTTTCATTATTACGTTATTGATGGGTCGTTAACAACACTGATGTGGTCCACATCAGCTACAATTGTTGGTGTGGTACTACCGTATTAATTGTCATGTCAGTAAAAAAAATAAAAAATTCAAAAATTTTATAAAAATAAAAAGTTATTTTAAATTTTATATATCCAGAAGGAACATAGACAAACAGTTGTCCAAGTTTATTACTTAAAAAATTATATTTTAAAAAGATTTAATATTTTTAAAATATAAATTTGTAAAACAATATTAAAATTTATAAAAATGGTAAATAAAATTATTAAAATTTATTTCAAAATTTAATTTCAGAATGAATCTGGACATAAAATTGTCCTAAACAATTAAGAATCTAGATAATCATATCTCCAAATTCATTTTGGATGCTTTTTAAAATTATATAAAGTTTTAAAAAGTATTAAAAAGTATTTTTAATTTAATAAATTTTAAATTATTCATTCTTTAGATTATTTGATTAATTTATTATACACTTTTTTTTAAATTTAATAATATTAAAATTCTTCCAAATTGTTTTTTCTTGTTCAAGTAAATAAAAAAAAGTTATTAATATACTCCATTAAAATATTTATGGAATTAGTTTATTTCTTTCAACAAATTGTGATAACTATTAATTATAGTCATGTACACCTAGTGCTACACATATAGAAAATAATTGGGATTTATTCACATTTCTTTTTAAAAATTAACTAGATTAATACAAATTTTAAAAATTATATATTTATTTTCTAAATTATTTTTTATTTAGCTTAATATGTACTAATAGAATTAAAACATCTCATATTTATTTTTAAAGTAAAATCATTTTTAATATTTTAGTTAAAACTTCATATAATTTTAGAAAAATAATCCTTAATAAATCCAGACAAATATTAATAACAAAATAATTACACTAACAACACCAGATCCTAACAAAGATAACTCTGACACTATAGGATTACAAGTTGGTGACCAGTCTGGTGCTTCAAAGATCAGTTTTTTTGACGAAGACTTATGGTGAGGATCCACTCATCGCAACAGGCTATTGTTTGTTGTTGGATATGCTTGCGAGCAGAAAGTCAATCGGATCTTAGTTGTTGATGGCTCATTTGTCAACATACTCCTTTTAACTACGATAAAAGAATTGGGAGTCCCTCTTGATGAGTTAATGCAAAGTCGCTTGGGCAAAGGGCTCTCGGTAAACTCAAACTTCAACTTTTCATCGAAGATATAGAGTCAAGATCACTGTTCCAAGTGATTGGTGCTAGGATGACTGTAGATTCATCAAAATGGTGTGCTTTCTTCGACTCTTCATTAGTGCTTCAAGTATAGCAGGAATGGTCAAATAAGACAGTTGTTGTAGATGCAAAACCGTAATCTACAGCAGAAGCTTATTCCGCCAATGCTAACTTTTATCTAGAGAGTTCATTTGTGGAAGAAACAATGGACAGCCTAGTCAAATACTCCAAGCAAAAAGAAAACGGCATAGCTCTCGCTCCCAACGAAAATGATGAAATAACTCAAGGTTTGAATACTTCGTACTCTTCCCTTTGGTAACTTGGAAGATTCAAAAGTCCTTGAACCTCAACCAAAAGGATAGGTTAGGACTATCGGATCTCCTTTTCAACATGAAAGTCTTCCTTCTCATCGAGAAAAGGGCTTTGATCCAAATGCTTTTAAACTCCTCGCCAATGCTGGATACAAGAAACAGGAGGCGGTGAAATTGGCATGTGAAATGGATGAGACAAGTAAAGGACTTTTAAGATAGTTTTGTCAAGATTCATTAAGTATGACAAAAGAAATCAGATTGTACTAGAACTTCTAAGGCAGGGATTGAATTTACGCTATTGAAGTTGAAGATTCAAGAAACTTCAAGGCACATAACCATGAAAGAAGTTCCAAAAGAGCAAAAGGATTCTACAAGCCTCCAGGACCTTCAATATTTGAGCGTTTGGGAGCATCTACAATGTGACGTTCAGTGTTCGATTGCTTAAGTATTCAATCTCCTCAAAAGTTAATTTTTGAACGAATTGGAAAAGAAAACACTGCAACATCTATCACCAAGCCAAGATCCATCCATTCAAGACTTGGGAGTTTAGGTTCCAAAAAGGCTAGCCACAACAAGAAAACAAAAGCTCGAATTCTAAAAGAGCCAAGGGATTTTTGCAGCAAAATTCCCTCGCAGATGAAAAGGCACTTCGAATTGAAGATAACTACTAGTGAAGTCTTAAAAGCCAAACGACACACAGTAATCATAACTAATACATCCACAAAGGAAGAGTATGAAGATATGAAAAACCTTACATCTAATCGTCTATCTGTGAAAAAGGTCGATGAAGAGTCTCGAGAAGAGGAAGCCCAAAAAGCTCCTTAGTCATCTGAGGAAGGAAATGAAGCCACTATTGATGAGTTGAAACAAGTCAACAATGGTACTAGTGAGGATCGATGCCCAATCTTTATCAGTGTAAGCTTGTATTCAGAAAAAGAAAATGCTTATATCGATCTCTTGAAAGAAAATCGATGTGTTTGCTTGGACTTACAAAGCGATACCATGACTCAATCCAAAAGTAGTTGTCCATCATCTAGCTGTTAAGAAAAGTGTTCATCTGATCAAATAAGCTTAAGAGTGATATCATCTTGACTTGATTTCTCAAATTGAAGCTGACTTCATCAAAGAAGTCAATTATCCCCTTACTTACCCCTTCTAAATTCGGCTCTGGTGGCGCACAATTTTTTTTGTTGATATGTTGTTGAGTTTTATGTGGATGACTTGGTTATGAATTCCAAGAAAAGATTTGCTCACCTGCTTGATCTCTGTTTAGTGTTTGAATGATTGTGCAAATATTAATTGAAGATGAATCTTATGAAGTGTGCTTTGGGTGTATCCTCAGGCAAGTTTTTTGGAGTTCAGTGTGCGGCACTGTGGGATTGAGGTAAACCAATGGAAAATAAATGCAATCATGAAAACGCTAGAGTCAGGCAACCTTCATGAACTCAAACTAATATATACTTTATTGAAGGCAAGAGTTATTTTTGTAAAAAAATAGTCCTGCACTGCTGAAACTACAAGCCTGAAGTTTGATTTGATTTAATCATTTAAAACAGAATGCTTCTCAAATTACAATTGGCTGGCAGTGCACGTGATTTAAAAAATGTTTTAACTTTCTTTGGAATTCAGGAATTTGGTTTTGGTGACAGAAAATTGATTAAAGAAACAATTAACTATTTTTTTTAGTAATTTGGTGACTGCAATTTAATTTTTTTTATTTTTGCATAAAAATTAATAATTGTTTCTTCCAAGTACAAAGATCGTGAAGAAGTTGTGGAGCCTTGCAAATTTTTATCAATTACAAAATGTCATAATTATTTTTTCTAATTAATTTTAATTAATTAAGAGGAAAATAATAAAAATTTATATAATCATTAATTAAAATTAAAATAATTAAGTGTCAATATTAAATAATTATTTTATCTCTAAATTAATTAAATTAATAAAAGATAAATACTAAATGAAATAGTTTAATTCTTGTAGAATACTCAAATGAAGAAGCTAAATTTTACGAGAATTCTCTTTTACTCAAGTAATTGGCACTATAAAAGGGTCACCTCTAAGCCATTCCATGGATTCGCAAGTTCGGAAGTTTCTAAAAAAAGTCGTATTCAAATTCAATTCAAACGAGGAGAGAAAGTTAAAATCTGTTTCTAAAGAAACCAACCTTTCGATCCAATTCAACTAAAAAAATGAGGTTCAATCCAGTTTCATGAGCAAGTCGATACAACACTTGAAGCAACCCACATCCATTCAAGATCAAGTCTAGACGACTCTTAGATGAGAGCCCAACCAAAGTTTTCTTTGTAGAGAAATATCTAGATATTGTATGCTTTTCAAAGTTATCAACAAAATTTGTCTCTAAATTTTCCAAGTCATTTTTGACTCGGTAATTTGTGAGTACAACAACCTAATAACAAATTTAATATTCGACATTTACACCTTTATTCAAATTTGCTTTTACTCTTTTATTTGAAGCAAATTGCCCCTTAATTTTTCATTGTTGATGTGATATTATTTTGTCTTATATGTCAAATCTACGAATAAATTAAAAACTATAATTATTTGCTAACGTGATATATACGACAAAATAGTCAAGGTTAAGAATAAAAGGTTGAGTATCAATTTGCTTCAAATAAAAGAATAGTAGCCAAATTGAATAAATATGTAAAAGTCTAATGTTAAATGTATTATTATGCCTTATATATATAAGTTTATGTTGGGAAATGTGCTCATATTGTAGTAAACATATAACTGTTTTTTTTTATGTATTTGAGCTATGAATAAATAAATAAAGTTAATTTCACATTTCACTATTATATCTTTTGTGTTTCTATCTTTCATATTTTGCATACATAGTAAAATTGTGATAAATAAATGTTAGCTCATTGATTGTCTAAATTCAAACCGATGATAAGTGACACTGTAAGAATGTTTACATTCTGAGGAAAATAACTTACTTCAGTAGATAATCTAAACGAGTCTGTAATCCCATAAAAGAATCAAAGTGAGCATTTGATTCAAATACATAGAAGGATTATTATGTCGTCTATAATTCCAATTAGGGAGATGACTAGTCTTGGCTATCAGAGGAGTTGAATCCACGGGTAGAGACATAGATGTACTCATTGGAAGAATGATACATTGGACTCAACCCAAGTTGAATTAGTTCTGAATTCGTTTATGAATTAATTCACTTGTGACTTTCATGGTGTGACTTACTTAAATTCTGAGTTAGCTATTGACCATGCATATATAACTCATGTGCTTTGATATAAGTGGAGGCTTATGATCTAAAGATGATCGAGCCGATCACCGATATGTTGGGTACATGACTTGTGTATGACATGTCTTTACTAGCAATAATGGATTTCATAGCTCAATTAAAGAGTTATCGATATCCTCTCATTGTCATTGTGTGGATTGATAAATATGGAACATGACCACGAGTTGTTTGTTCTCGAACGAGTAATTCATCACAGTTATTAGTTGACAATGATCATATTAATCATTAAGAAGAAACAATGGTGACAATGAAGTAAAATAGGATTGTATTGAGGGAACTAATTTAACTCAAAGAAAGCGAGGATACTATATGAGGGTAACACACACATGACGAGGTCATTGGACAAAGCAGTTTGATGAATTGCTTTCGCAAATAATATATAATAAGGAGTTTTCAATTATGGTACTTCTTATGGACTGACTGCATGATTAAGTAACTTGAGAATTATAAGAACGATGCTTTTGGACTTAATCGTAATTACTCGAGCCTAATTGTATATGTTTGATTGGTCTTTTCACTAGCTCAACAAAATCTCGATCGAACTGCATTTGAATCAGAAGAAAATTCTATGACTTTGGAAATAATTTAATTCATTCGATCTGGAATTAAATTAGGTGGTCGTGTGAATTATTCAATTAGAGAATTTGATTCAAAAATTTTCTTGAAAAATTAATTTGAAAATCTCAGTGGTTTTTGGGAAAAAGTGATTTTTGAGAAAATTAATTTTGACCAAATAAAATTAAATTAATTAAAATAAATATGATATTTTTGGAAATTAATTTTCAAGTTAGACAATTAGCCTAATGGGTAATTGAACTTGAAAATTGAATCGAGAATCAAAATCCAAGACCGAAACCCAAAAACTGTTTGAACTGGACCTTGTGTTTGGAATAGGGCCAGATGGTCTTATCGGTGACTGGACCAGATTGATTGGGCTACCACTGGCTTAGACCAAACCAATAGCAGCCGAACCAGCCAGGCCTATTCGAGCAAAATGGCGACAGTTTGGGGTGTCGGGGGAATCGCGTTGATGATGGCTTCGCTGGGCACGACGACTACGACAATGGCGATCCGACGGATGGTCGACAGTGATGATTCTTAAACGGTAGAGTAGTGAAAAACTCATACTCCTAGTGAGACTCTACCGGGTAACTTGATTTCAAATTAACTTTTCCAAATGTAATATTGTTTTAATGAATTTAATGTTAAATTTAATATAATAATTATCTAGATAATATTTTATTAATTTAATATTAATGTTATTAATTCTAATTCTAGTTGAACTCTCTCTTGACTCTCCCTATAAAGAGAGCATGAGCCATTATTCTTATACACTTAAATTCAAGAAAAGTTGTACAAAGAAAATTTTCTGAAGAAACTATTTCAGAAAATTTCTAGAGATATTCTTGTTATTTATAGCTTGACCCTAGAAGTTTATAAAAATTACGAAATTGCCCCATTGGTAATTTTGTGAAAATTTTTCTGATTCGAAGTGAGTCCACACTCGGAAGACGTGAGCTTGAGGATAGCAAAGAAGACTACTCGGTTGAAGCGTTCATCCTAGACGAATCATAAATGTACGGTTTTGATTAAGTGTTTATTACTTTAGATAACACAATTAAGTTCTTTTTTTCTTTAGAATTTTTTTTAAAACTCTGGTTTTCCCTTAAACCTATTTTCTGTTGCGTTTTCCAAACCTAATTTTCTAAAAGTTCAAAATAAGATAACCTTAGGTAAAAAGTACCACCAAACCTCCTCTATTATACCTTGAATTACGTTTTAGCCCTTCTACTGAAAAAATGAGCAAATTAACCCCTGTAGGTTATATGAGTAAGCAAAACAAACCCGCCGTTGAACTTTGGTCTTTATATATAATGTATAATAATAAATTTAGCTCTCAATTACTTTTACACATTTGTTCAATTTGACCCCTACTATTTTATTGGAAGTAAATTAGAAACTTTTGAAACTAATAAGCTAAAGGGTCAAAAAGACCTTAGTAACTAATTTTAAAAAATCAATTAAACCCTTCTAAAATTTAAACATTAACAAATAAAAAAATTATAAAAAAAAGTTGTAAAAATTTTAAAATTATATATATTTTAGAATAACAAAACCGACCAATTAAAAACTAATGGTTATAAGATTTTTTTTAGAAATGACCCATACTCTTTTATTGGCTTGATATTATTATTTTTTAATAAAAAATTATAATTTTAAAATTTTTATAATTGATCTATAGGGGTGTAGGGGTTATAGTTGGGGTTCGCTCGTCCTTGTATTCTTATATCAGGAAATGTGTCGAGGTTCCATAGATGGGGTAAGTGAGATGAGGGGATTGTATAACATTGTTGTAATCCTGGGCTTTGATATAAATTACCATTCATTACCCCAATTAGGAGAGCCCTATTGAATGCCCTCTTGCGACAAGGTAAAAGATTTTTTACTATTTGATTACATTCATGGTTGTAGTTATTTTCTAATTAAATGGCTAATTTTTTTATTTAAACATACTATATAGATGGAGACATGAGATACATGACATTGGAATTGGAAATGAAACTAAAGCCACATTGAGAATGAAGATAGACATGTATTGTAAACAACAGGTAAATAAAGTGCAATCATTATCGCTAGATTATCACCCGCTACATGAATTGTAGAATATCTCATTGAATTGTCACAGGTAATAAATCTATACCTCAACAACCCCATCGAAGCTCTAATATTTTGATCAATTTTGAGCCTCATCTCCACGAACATGATGTCATCATTTTAATCCGGCTTTCAAACTCAAAGATTACACTGATATCTGTATCAAGAATCCGACCATTTTAGTTCACCATAGCATAAAACCTATTGCTCATTTTGTAACAAATTTTTAAGTATAATATCAATTTAAATTAAAAAAATTAATCAACATATAACTAGTAAATCAATAATATTATCATCGGTAATATAATATCTTTAACTATAACATAAATATTTTGCAAATCAAAATAAAACAATGCTAAGTAGATTTTATAATTCTAACAACAAAACAACATTGTTGTATATTCAAAATACCACTATAATTGACAACATTGAAAATTTTCCTTAATAATATTTTCCTTCATAGTAAATAAATAACAACAAAAAATGAATGCCAAGTTTTGAACAAAAAATTAAACAATGTCATCGTGGTTCTTTCCTAGGCCAAATCATGAACCATATCAAGATCACGATTGATATGTTTCTCACTTTCCTATTAATGAAATAAGAAGCAGTATTTAATACAGTACAAGAAGTAACAGTCAGCTGGCTAACTATAACTAACCAACTAATTTATTAATTGTTAACTATAACTAACCTTTCCTAACTAACTTCTGTTCATCTAATCGTTATTCCTAACATTCCCCGTGCTACTCGACTTCCTCTCTGTATCTTCACCATCACGAGTGATAACCTTGAGTCGATTCCTAAACTTATGAAACAGACCTGCAGATAGTGGTTTTGTTAGCACATCTGTAGCCTGATCATGACTTGGAACATGCCCAACTTGGAATAATCCTTGAGCAACTTTCTTTCGCACGAAGAACAAATCTAGTTCAATGTGTTTGAACTTTGAATGCATTACTGGATTTCCTGGGATTGCCACAGCAGCTGAGCTATCACACCATACCAACGCTTTGCCCTTAGTAGTGGCTCCTAACTCAGACAACAAGGACAGAATCTAAACCATCTCAGTAGTGACATGAGCAAGGCTTCGATACTCTACCTTAGCTGTAGAACACGAGACTACCTGCTGCTTTCTCGAACTCCAAGATATGGAATTTTCTCTAAGAAAAACATAGTAATCGGACGTGGATTGATGATCATCACTATCGAACCCCCAACTAGCATTTAAGAAACCTTCACGTAGAAATTTTAAACTCCGACTGAATTTTATGCCATAATCCAAGGTCCCTTTCAAATAGCGCAAAATCCGTTTGGCAGCTTTAAAATGCAGGTCTAATGGTTTGTGCATGAATTGGCAAACCTTATTAACTGAAAATGCTATATCTGGCCTGGTAATCATAACATACTGTAAGGAACCAACTATGCTTCTGTACAACTTTGCATCTTCGACAGGAGTACCTTCATTAGCTGTCAAATGACAAGTTGTTGTCATGGGCGTGGGTGAGTCATTTGACTTATCCATGGATGCTCTTGCAAGAAGATCAAGCACATACTTCCTTTGACTAAGAAAAACCCCATCTAGTGTATAGCTGAGCTTAATACCTAAGAAGTAACTCAACCTTCCCAGATCTTTAAGAGAGAACTAAACATCAAGCTCTTTAACAAACTGGTTTATCACTTGTGAATCTGTCTTAGTCACAATTATGTCATTAACATATACAAGGACATAGAGTAGTTGAGATCCTGACCGATGAACAAATAGGAAATTATCAGCTTTTGAGCTAGCAAATTGTGCATTTACAATAAAATTCTTGAGTTTGTGAAACCAGGCTCGTGGTGCATACTTAAGGCCATAAAGCGCTTTTCTCAGTCTGCAGACCAACTGTTGACCACTACCTCATTGTTGTTCAAACCCTGGTGGTTGCACCATGTATATCTCCTCCTGTAAGTCTCTGTTCAAGAAGGCATTGTTAATGTCTACCTGGCGAAGAGTCCATCCCATAGAAACTGCTAGAGCTAGAACTACTTGAATGGTTGTTGGTTTGACAATAGGGCTAAAAGTTTCTTAAAAATCAACTCCTGCCTTTTGAAGATATCCTTTGACAACCAGCCTACCCTTGTACCGAGCAACAGATCCATCAGCATGTCGTTTGACTTTGAAGATCCACTTACAACCCATAGCCTTACGACACTTCAAGTAAGGGAACAATATCCAGGTATGATTTGCAATTAAAGCCTTATACTCATTATGTGTAGCAACTGTCCACACAGGGCTTTGAAAAGCTTCAAGGATAGATATGGGTTCTTTTTCTGTTAAGAGTGAGGCAAACACCATAGGTTTGAAGATGCCATTTTTGGATCGGATTCTCATTGGATGAATATTCACAGATGTAACAGCCTGATCAGGAGAATGAGACAAGTAGTTGCTGTTGGTGAACATGCATGTTCACTTGGTAGATCAGATTGTCTATCAAGAGACCTATCAGGAGACCGTAGGCTAGAGGATTGAATTGACCCTACCATAGGAGAGGAGACGACTTGGTCGAGAGCTGAAGAATTAGAAGTTGAAAGAGTTGTGATTGCCACCATGGGAAGGCTAGACTTGTGATGAAGAGAGCCGCTTGAGCCAGATCCAGAATTTAAGAAAGAACCAGTTTGAAAAGGAAATATTGCTTCATCAAATGTAGCATGTCGAGAGACAAAAATGTGGCCATCCTTATCAATACATTTGTAACCCTTTTGATTTGTAGCAACTCTAATAAACACACACTGTCTAGACCGAAACTACAACTTGTAATTCTGATATTGCCTCAAGTTGGGAAAACAAGCACAACCAAAAACCTTGAGATGAGAATAGGTAGGTCGAGCTTTGTAAAGTACCTTATAAGGGCTTTTCTTTTGTAGAAGGGGAGTAGGGGGAGTCTATTTATCAAGTGAACAGCATGAGCAAAAGCATGGGACCAGAAAGTTAGAAGTAATGAAGCCTGTACGAGAAGTGTCAACCCCATGTCAACGAGGTGTCGATGCTTCCTTTCAACCAACCCGTTCTGCTCGGAAGTATGGTGACAAGTGACCGATGTTAAATACCAAGTCGAGTCAACTCCTTGGATACAGACCTATATTCACTCCCAATCAGTTTGAAACCTCTTAATAGAACAACCAAATTGAACCTGAACCATTGAATGAAAAAGGAGAAGCACTTGAAGACATCTGACTTTGATTGGATGAAATACACCCAGGTGTACCTGCTATGCACGTCCACAAATGAAACATAATAAACAAAGCCATTTGATTTTAGATGAGTAGGGCCCTAAACATCTGATTCTACTAATTTAAAAGGCAATGAGTACAAGGTTTTTGATGGACTGAATGGCAGTTTATGAGCTTTACCTAACTGGGAAGCTGAACAAATGATAGATAAAGTGCTACATCTAAAAGGAACATTACAAATACGCAGAACATCAACAAGAACATTGTTACATGGATGACCTAGTCGACTATGCCATAATGTAGGGGAAAACACACTTTAAGTTGTGTATAACAACGACAAACCGAGCACCACAGTTGTTGGACCAATCGAGAAGTATCGAACTTGTAGAGACCATTATGCATACGGCCCACTAGGAGGGTTTTCTGGGTTAGAATATCCTTCACAAAGCAAAATAACGGGTGAAATTCAAAATAGACAACATTGTCCCTGGAAAATTAGCCAACTGATAGCAAGTTCTTGCACACAGTGGGAACATGATGTACATTCTTTAGGCGTAAAAGCCTAGAATCAGCCTGCATGCTGGATGTGCCTATGTTGGCAATCGAAACAGAAGCACCACTCTTCATAGAAACTTGCCTTGTACTTGTATAAGGAGAAACTGTTGAAAGATTGGCCATGTCAGAGGTGATGTGATTAGTTGCCCCAAAATCTGGATACCATGACTGATCATGAGCAATATATGAATGCTGACGAGGAGTAGAATGAGAGGACATGGTAGCCTGATATGAGGAACTACAAGAAGGAGACATATGAGAACAATGAGTAACAGTAGAAGAACTCCCCTGATATTGAAATTGATGATAATTAACTATCATTGACTGACTAGGACTAACACCCGAAAATGTTTCATCAAAACGGTGATAGCATATTTGAACCAAATGGCCGATTTTGCCACATAACTGGCATTGCGGCCTAGATCGTGACCAACTACGACCACTGCCACGAGCCTTGCCACAAGACCAACCCTAGCCTTGTCCCCTATGGCCATATTTTCACTCTTGGTGACAACAGTTAGGAGCATTAGTATGTTTAGAATTCACGTTACTATCCTCCTTCTGATGAGTTTCCAGATTAGCTTGCAATTTCAGTCAGAGAAACTAATTGTCGTGTTTCATAATCAATAAGCATCTCCGTTAATAATTCGAGAGACATTGGTGTGGCAGAGGCAATCACACGGATAGATTCATACTCCACTGAAAGACCAACCAATATGATACTCACTTGTTCGTGCTCAGTGACCACACTGCCAACAGCAGTAAGACTATCACTGAGATTTTTTACCTTAGTCAAATACTCTTTAACAGTAAGACTCCCTTTCTTGAGAGAGTACAACGCATGATGCATGCTCGAGAGCTTGACGTTAAATTTTTCCCCAAATCTCCTTTTAATTCTAGTCCAAATGTCAAAACTGGTCTTGGCCGTTGTGAGATGTACCAGAACTTCATCTGTGACTGTGGAAAGCAACCAAGAAGCTAGGAATTTGTCCTACTTTTTATGTACCAGAAAAGAAGTATTATCAACATGCCGTCCATCAGGTCCAGGTAGATGAGTAGGTGGAGCAGGAGTTGTACCAAGAACAAAGCCTTCAAGATCATAGCCTTCAAGAATCAACAAGATCTGATGTTTCCATAACAAGAAGTTCTACTCCCCTAGTTTGATCGTATCGTGTTTGGAAAGTAATGAAAAGTCTGTAGAGTCATGCTACTAAGACCTTGTAAATGAGCTGCTCCTTCAACATTAGACGAATGGCGAGGTGTATCACCAGTAGGTATAGTTTCATTTGCCATGAGAAACCGAGAGAAAAGAAGAGAGAAAAAAAATAAGTTATCCCAAGAAGACTCTAGCTCAGATACCGTATCAAGATCACGATTGATATATTTCTCACTTTCCTATTAATGAAATAAGGAGCAGTATTTAATAAAGTACAAGAAGTAACAGTCAGCTGGCTAACTATAACTAGCCAACTGATTTATTAATTGTTAACTATAACTAATCTTTCCTAACTAACTTATGTTCATCAAATCGTTATTCCTAACAAACCAAAATTAAATCATTCAACACTATATTATATATTTAACGCAAGTAGATATTCAAGTCTAATAAAAATCATTTTTTAATGTATATCCAATACTACTATAAAAATATAAATGTCATAAACTAATATTATATATTTAACGCAAATAGATATCCAACTCTAATAAATCTCAATTTTTAATGTATATCCAATACTAGTATAAAAATATAAATGTCATAAACTAATATATATTCAATAATAATCCCAAGAGTCTATTACATTTTTAACACTAATATACTTAATAGATGTTAATGGATCAATACATAAATTATAATATTATTACCTAAAAAACTCATCAAACATAATCGGAGATGACAATTTAATTTCGTCATAATCATCGTTGTCTCTTCCACGCCATCTCTATTTCTTTCCAATAAAAAAATGACAAATCAAAATTTTACTTATTTTTAACATTTTGACGGTTTCCACTATCACTTTTTTTTTCTTCACCTTAAGTAACGCAATAGTTGTTGATTTGGAATAAAGTTGAGTTAGATGGAAGTCCCCCTTTGAAGCATCAATTTTGGAGATGGAAATCTCAACGTTCAAGTTTCATAACTTTGAGAATATGAAATGGGTTTTTCTATATTTTGTTCAAATTGTTGCTACTTCCAATTTATTTGAATTGCTTTGACATTTAGGCTCTGCTTGTTTCATTGAAAATGACTTTCGAAAAATGATTTTTGGAAAATGACTTACTTTTCTGGAAAAGCTAATATTTTCTGGTGTTTGGATGAATCTGTGTAAAATATTTTCTTTTGTTTGGCAGATTCTTTAAAAATATTTCATAAAAGTCATTTTCAATTAAACAAACATACATTTGAGATTTTTTTATTTTTTTATTGTTTAATTGAGTTTATTTTATATCTATAATTTTATATTTTACATTGTTTTTACATATATTAAAAATATTTTGTTAAATTTAGATTCATTGCAATGATCATTTTTTAGTTACATGACTACCAACTGAGTATTTTTTTATTGAAAAATGTGACATTAACAAAATTGACAAAAAAAATCAACAATTTCAGCAGTTGGACTTGATTTTCAAATTTGGAAAGTAGAGAGACTAAATTCTTAAAAATAAAAGTACAGAAACTAAATTGCAAATTTGTGAAGAGTATATAGACTTATGACATATTTTAACATTTATACTACAAACATTAATAATATTTATAATTATAATAAATATTTAGTATTAAAATATTAATATTGATATTTTCAATAATATGTGAATAATATTATTTAAAATTATTATTTTTAAAACTTACTATTAAAATAAATATTAAATATTAAATAATTTATTAAAAATAATAAATTATACTAATTATATTAATAATTTATTATATGACTAAATATAAATAATTAAATAGGTATGTTTAATAATATTAAAAAATATAATATTTTATATAAAAGTTAAATTTTAAAAGGGTATGTTTAATAATAATTAAATAAAAATATAATAATTAAATACGTATGTTTAATAAAATAAAATTTATTATCAATATAATAATATTAAACTTGATTTAAATTAATTTTTATATAAAAGTAAAATTATCTATTGATGAGCTCTTTTCCAGAAACTGACTTGCGCTTTTCAAGAGGGTAAGTCATTTTACAAGGAAAAAAACTTATTTTCCGTTGACTTGTAAGTCATTTTCCGTTGACCAAGCTGTTTTCTGTAAAACAAACACAGGAAAATACAGAAAATATTTTCCGTAAAACCTTTTACATGTAGACAAACGGTCCCTTAATGTATTCGACCCAAACCTAAAATTTTCAATTTCTTTTTTGTCTGTTTCAAAATTTTATTTAATTTTTGCATTGCCATGTTTGCTTTTCAATGACTTTGACTTCAAACTTTGGTTTTTAACTATTTCTCATCAAAAGTTGGACTTCATCTTCCAAATTTTGTTTAGTGCCTGCATTCTCCCTTTTTTGTTTTGAGGGAATTCATTTAAATTGTTTGTAATTTTTCAACTATTTATGAACCTTTAATTTGATAGTGAAACCAGATGAATCTTTCAACCGTATTGAAAGCAATACTCAAGAATATGTTTTCCAAATACTTTGATTAACTAAAACCTAAATATGCTATAAAACCCAAATTAACAACTTTGTGTTTAAGGAACTCATTCAAATTTTTTGTTCAACGATATACCAACATTTTTCCATGGTACAACCGGGTGAATCGATCTCCAGTGTTCAAAGCAATGATCAAGAATGAAATGGAAGAAAGTGATGTACACTACAAAAGCATGGTTGGATGAACAAATCGCTTGTGATCTTCTGGTTTTAGTTGAAAAATACCAGGTGAAGCATCTCAAAATTGAGTTGGGATACTTGAACCTCGAATCTCGAATCCTAATCCTAACTCAAACTTCGACCTTGAACCTTGAAGTTAGTTTAAGATTTAAGGTTTCGAGTTTGGAGTTTGGGTTCGAGTTCAAGATTGGTTTAAGGTAAAAAAAATTATCAAAATTATGTATCAATGAGTGAAAAAATTGTTAAAATGTTATTAAATAACTGGAAAGAGACATAGGATGACGTCGAAGATTCATAATCAGTCAATGAGTGGTGTTTGCTTGCAGGCATACAAAGTTGAATAAATCCTAAGAAAAGAAACAGATAAAACACATACAGTTGGGGGGAGACCAAAAGCTAACATACAACCGGTTTAGGACACTTTTGGCTGCAACACACTAGATTCTGATTTTATATATAGACGCTTGGCACACTGACAAAGAATAAAAAAGGTGGCTTGGGTTTTAATCTTGGTAGGTCCTCAATCTCCATAAACAGATTTGATCATTTCAAGAAAACCATGCCCTCTTATTGTTGGTAGTACCTCTCAAATTTAACAGTGTTTCTTTGATTTTTGTAGGAATAAACAAGCTTGATTTAATTGCACAGTTGGCCTTGATACTTTGTACTTTCTTGCAACTTTTGTGTTACCCTACTTTGTATTTTTCTAATATTAATCATGTTTTATATTTATGTAGCATATATCTAGGAATGAAGTCAAAATTTTATGATGAGAGTTGAAATAAAAGAGGATTAAATTATAAAGTTGAAACCATCTTCTTTTAGTATTTTTCGATATTATAATTTTAAAACATTTGAAAGGGTAAGGAGATAAGACTTATATTCACTATAAACTCAACCTACATTAGATTATTCTAATAAATCCAGTGGCAAGATACATTACATTTATAAAAACGACATTATTCATAAAAATAACCGATTAAAAAAATTAATTTAATCCTAGTAAACGAGAATTTGTCTGATCATAGAAAGACCTACTCCTGTACCACCATGATGTTTGCGCCTATATGAAAATTTTGTGGGATTTCATTACCCAAATGCATAAGTAGACAGAACAATATTTTTTTAGAGGAAGGATTTTATATTTATACATGATTTGTCTACGTAGAGGTTGCAAATGAGTAGGTTTGGATTAGGGTTTTTTGGAATTTTAAATTTTTTGGGTTTGTATTTTTTTAGGTTTGATTTTTTTTTATTTGGACTTTTTTGAACTTGATTTTTTTTCAGGCTGTGCTCTTTTGGACTTGGACTTGGATCAAACTAGGCGGACTTTGACGGGTTAAAATAATTTTGAATTTTTTAAGTTATAAATATTTTAATTTTGAATGTAAAAATTTATTTTATTTTTATACGATGACAATACAATTATAAAAAATAAATTAGTATATGTGGATTGTTATGTGGGTTGTAATGTTTTAAACTTTAATGTTATAGTCAATTTCTGTTAAAAAAAAAACAATTCAACTCTTTTTGAAAGGTTAATAGTTAAATTTAATTTTTTTTTAAAAGATAGAGAACCAAATTTAATTGAAAAAAGAATGAAAACCAAATTGATAAAAAAATATATAAACATTAAAAGTTAAATTCCAAAATCATTTATCAATGAAGTCATAAGTAATTTGGTAAAGCATCTATGAATAAGCACTTTTTAGGCTGAATTTCAATCCTTAGAAATTTCTTTGTTATTTGTTTAATTTAAACATTTGATGTAAAAATAGTAAAAGATGAAAACACTTATATTGACATTCATTATTTTATTTTTAAAAAAAGTTTTTAAAAAATTGTTTTTAAGTGAGTGGGCATTAAGTTTATTCTTGATATTAACTCATATAGTATAGATATAAACCAACAAGAAGTTAAAACTATACTAACCATGAAATAACTTAAGGCAAGACATAAAAAGTTCAAAATAATTTAGTGAAAAATAACATAAACACAACACTAAACACATAAATGCATCAAAACTCACATAGGATTCATAATTATGATGTAAAAGTTATATAAATTTACAATATTATAAATACATCAATATTGTTATTAGTATATAAAAGAATTAGATTCGAGCACATTGAAACACGTTTAGCTTACTACTTAAGGGTTAGAGAAGGACTATAAATAACTCTAAATATTTTAAAAAAAATAATTTCAATAAAAAAAACTTCCATGTATTTATCATTACCTTTTTAAACCATTTCCTTAAAATGACTTTATTAACCTCTACAATTTTAAATAAACCATTGCTTTGTTGTGAATTAATCACCCTTCCAATTTTCTTAATCTAAGTTGTTAGAGTTTGTGTGGCCCAAATCACATCACTTGTTGAAAAAATAATATAGTGGTAAAATAAGGGGATATGTGGGCCCTTGTGGTACGAACTATGTCGCATAAGTATAATCCGTATAGAATTACACTTCTTCTATTTGATTTTTATTAGAATAAGGTTTTTTCAACTCTTAAATAGGTGTAACCAAAACTCTTTTTATATCATTCATTTTTCAACATTAGTAAATTTTTTCTCTTCTACCTGTGATTTTTTAAAAAAAATAATTTTCACATAAGATTTATGCATTTTTATTTTACGATTATTCTATTGTCATTATCCACGTTTATTATTAGGGGTGAGCATTCGATCGAATCGAATCAAAAAATTTTGAGTTAATCGAGTTTTTGAATCTCATTTTATCATCCTAACTTTATTTGAAGTTTTCTCGAATCGAGTCGAGTGAGATGGAATTCGAATCGAATCGAATATATTTGTTCGAGTTAAATTTAAAAAAATAATTTTGGGTCCTTGTAACCATTGTCACCCATCGTAATAAAATTTGTCCACATTAATCAAATTTTTTATTAACTTTCATCACTTCATAATTTATTTATTAATTTTTTATATATTGGTTAGCTTCTTTGCTTGCTTAGTTGTTTCAATTATCTTCAGATTCTTGTCACTATGTATTTTAGAATTAAAAAATATATTAAATGTAAAAATATGATTTTTTAATAAAAGTTATTTTAAAAATAAAATGTGAAATTAATACCAATATAAAATTTTAACACGAATATTTTATGGCATAATTAATAATTCAATTTTAATATAAATATTCAATATGACTAAACAATTCAAGAATATAAATAATATAAAATGTGAAATTTAATTTAATAATATAAATAGTAGATATAAATAAAATTATTACTATTTATGTTTAGTGATTTTTTTTGGATAATTTTGATTTTTTATTTGAGAGTAAAGGGTGAGAAGTAAAAGTTTAGGGGAAAAATAAAAAGTTTTGGGGAATAAAAGTTTGAGGGAAAGTAAATAGGGGGAGTAAAATTTTGGAGGGAAAATATTAAAAAAAATTGGAGGGGGAGGGTTTGGGATAAATGGGAGGTGGGATGGGAAGTGGATAAAAGTTTTAGGGGAAAAGTGGGAGGGAGTAAAAATTTTGGGGGATAATAAAAGGTTTTGAGGGTTTTTGGGAGTAAAATTTTGAGAAAAAATAAATGGGAGAGTAAAATTTTGGTGGGAAATGAATTTTGGGTAGATTGAGGGGTTGGGAGGGGAGGGGAGTAAAAGTTTTGGGGGGAAAGTGGGAAGGAGTAAAAGTTTTGAGGGAAAAGTAAAAAGGTTTGGGAGTTTGGGGTAAAAATGTAAAATATTATAGTTTGATATTCGAATTATTCGAGTTATTCGAATTCGAAAACTCAACTCGATTCGAACTCGAAATTCGAAAAAAAAATTCGAGTTGATTCGAATAACTTGATTAACTCGAATAACTCGATTCGTTTAACTCAAAATTCAAATTTTTTTTTCGATTTTTTCGAGTCGAATCGAGTTTTACTCACCCTTATTTATTATAATACAAACGTCTCATTTATGTAGGGACAACTTTTATATAGGTATAGATATGGTTTTACGTAGAAAAAGAAATAAGATTGAATGGAATAAGATTAGAGGCTGTTGGCTCTTCCAAATGAGAGGGTTTTGAGTAGTCACAATCAGATTTACAGGCCCATATCTAAATTAGAAGCATAATGCGAAGCACAATTATGCCAATACTTGATCTCGTTTGGTCTTATTCATAAATGTGCATGACTTTTGCATACATAATTATCCATTAATTCATTTATTATGAGGTCCCTAAAATCATTTTGAGAATCTCATGTGAATTATATTTAAATTTATTGTGATTTGTATTATACAATTATATTTATTTTTGTGATAGTACCTATAATTGTACATATAAACTCCCTTAAGAAGGAAAGTATCATTTTCTATTCTTTTAATTTAGGTTTTTTTTTATAAAAATGACCCTAAACTATTTATTATTTATGAAAATAACTCAGTCTTGAAATTAAGTATGTAAATTACCTGTTTTGAATAGTAGCCTTTGTTATCAACATTACCATTGGCTGCACCAACGTCAAATCGATAGCCAATCATTGGGGCTTAAATTAAAAAATTATTTTTGATAGGTGTTGTTGTTATCATTGGCTGCGCTAGTATGTGTATTTTATACATCGGTGTATTTGTAGAAAATACATGTATTCTAATTTTTGAAATAATGGGAAAAAATATTTTTTTTCTATAAGTGTTGTCGTTATTATTGGTAGCACCGAATGGTGAGAGATAAAATTTGAATTTTTTTTTGGTGCAGTCGTTTATGTTGGTTGCACCGCTTTTTTGTGTCAGAAGAGATTTTTTTTTGTCATGCCATTGATGTTGGTTGCACCCTTTTCTTTTTTCTTTTTGTCTTGCCATTGATATTGGCTGCACCCATTTAATTGTGTTTTCAATTTTTTTGATCATATCAATGATTTGCATTGGGGCATTTTTGTTAGAAAATTTTGAATGGAAATTAAAAAAAAAGTTATAGGGCAAGAAATGATAAAAGGAGGATGGAAAATAAAAAATAATAATGAAAATGAAACTGGAAATGAGAAAAAATAATGGAAGAAGGGCCCCAAAAAAGTGGGATGAGATTGAAAAGAAAAAGAAAAAGAAACAATGATTGAAATGAGAAACTAAAAAATTGAAGGAAAAAACATATATATATTCTGTTGGAAAAAATGTAATTTTTTGGAAACTTTAAGGCATATTCTCAATTGGTAAAAAGTGGAGAGTTGAATCATAAAATTACGGTTTTATATTCTACTTTATGAGACTTTTGCAACGGTATATTATATGCTCAAAATAGTTGAGTGGTGAATGAAAAATTAATGCTCAAAGTAATCTACTTGTGAATATTTGTTGAGGAAAGAAAATCTTAGATCCCACATTGGTTAAATACCAAGTGTAAGATATGTATATATTTGAGAACCCACTTAAAGAGTGTTTGAATGACAAAGCTTGAAACCTTGCCTCGCGCGTAGGGGGTTCAAATCTAAACCCATCAGGGTTGGGACACACGACGTAGGCGACGCGAAATGTTCGGGCTAGTCGGGCCCAAAATAGGCCTGTGGATATTTTAGCCCAACATGAAATTTAATTGCTCCTTTAATGCCAGATTTTGTATCCTTATTTTTAGATATTTCCAAAATTCCTTCATATTGAATACCTAAGAATTCTTCAGATTTTTTTGCATTATCACACCGAGTTTATTTTGCTCTCCAAAATTCTTCTTTTATTCTCTCCATATTTTCTAACGCATCGGTGATAGAAAAAGGCAACGTTTATTCGTTGATCACTACAGATGTGCTACTACTTCGATCATCATGTTGTTGTATCCTAGGAGACAGTCGACCAACATTTGGCCTCAACATCTTGTAAAACTCGATTCTTCTTTTCGATTTCTAATTTTTCGTTATGCCGTTTATTGGTTTTTCATATCTAATAATTTAAATATAAATTGTTTAATTTAATTTAATTTATATATAAATATTTATTTATTTGTATTGAAATATTTATTTGCTAACGTGTTTTGTCCAACATATTCATATATCTCCCTAGCAGTTCAAACCTCCCCCAATACTCCCACTATAAATACATACATTACACCACATGATCCCTCCACCCACCCTACAACCCTTTTTTTTTCTTTAAATAAAATTATCAATCTTCTCATTTTTATTTTAATGTTCCAAAAATAAAATAAAATAAAAATAATTTCTTTGAAATTGATAAAAGAAATTGTGGATTTTATTCATCTAAAAACTAGAAAAGAAACTTAAAATTTTAATTGACACCAAATTTGATATTCTCAAATGAATATATTATTTTTATTGACATTTTCATAAAAAATGCACATGTCAAATAAGATAGCAAGAAGTGAAAAGTTAAAATTGTTAAAGATTAATCACTTATATGATATTCACAAGATGATTACCGTGTTTTAAGGTCATGAGTCCATTTCCCAAGGTACAACCCAAACCTACGGATTATGCCTTATTTCGAAGCCGCGGGATTTGAATCATTAATAGGTATCCGAATGTATGCATTGAGTGCGAACTTAATATCTGCATTGGTCGAGTCGTGGAGGGAGGTGACAATCACAATGGAATATGTCACGAAGCAACTTGGTCTTTCAGTTCACGAATATGCAGTCACGGGTCCAAGTTAGGTGGCTGAACTTGCTGCACTGAGCAACAAATTACTTGGACGATCGTCTAGTGAAGGGGAAGGCAGCTTCATTGGTTTGAAATTTACTTAGCTCACTTAAAATTTTCACACTTTAACGAGCAACGCCATGGAGAAAGAGCTGATTTACGCTGCTCGGGCGTACCTATTACAGCTCATAAGGGGGGTACTTATGACAGACTCAAACAATAACAAAGTCTACATTATATGCCTACCTCTTTTGGTTGATTTGGAGGTTGCTTGTTCATCTAGTTGGGGCTTTGCAATTTTGTCACGTTATATTAAGAGCTTTGTCGTGCGACAAAGCATGACAACCAAGATATAGGCGATTGCCTCATACTGTTGCATTCTTGGGCCCTGTACAGGATGCCTTGGTTGGCATTAATAGGTCACCAACCACATCTGTGGCCTCTCGTTGCTAGGTAAAAATAAAATACAATTTTAGCTTAGGTCACCAACCACATCTGTGGCCACTCGTTGCTAAGAAAAAATAAAATACAATTTTAGCTTGCCACACTCCACGAATTTAGAATACAATTTTTTTGTACATTATGTGCTAGCAACTTTCTACGTTTTTAGATGGTGTACGTCTCTGAGTTTTGGAAAGACCGTGACACTTCCATTTTACCGCCAAATTATTAAGGTGTATGTCGGGGAAAAGTAATATATAGATTTCATATTTAATTTATAACATTTTTATTTAAGTACCATTATCATATAATTCAAGAATTGTTAGCTTATTTAACTAATTTGTTTAATATTTTGTAGTTCATATGAATGTCATACTCCACGGAAGACTTTGTGGCTGTCCTTCGTCATGGTTTAGTCAACATACGCATGTCTGGTGCATCAGCATGCCCGTAATAAACTTTTCAACTATTGAGTGGTACAATGGCGATCGAGTTATGCGATAGTTTGGGTGCATACAAGGTATTTCGAACGATGCAACTAGATTCAACGAAGTCCACAACATGAACAATAAGGGAAAATAAGGGAAGAATTGGGTCGTGGAACATCAACACTATATTACCTTGTGGAATGCCCAGTTGTAAAGGTGACCTCAGATGCAGTCATGTTATATAGGTTTCACACCCTTGATACAATACCTACGTTGGTACTACTAGAACAGGCTGCCTTATTTATTTGGTGGATAATTGATGATAGTCCTGATATTCAAACTTCGACGAGGGGTTTAATGACGACGTCGTCGAGGTCAGTCATCTAATGCTTCCGAAACTACTGCGTAGCCCAAGCCTAAGGCCTAAATTATAAGAGCACATTTAGGATCAAAGGGTTCTTCTTACCAACCGGAGATAGGGGTTGACAGCTTTGGTTCAGGTTCTCATTACTACGTAAATTAGTTGGAGATACCCCGTGTAAACCCAATCATTAATTAGGTTGATCTTTTTGGGTCCACACCCACGTATTCGTAATACAACATCTCGAGGGCAAACCCTCGATCTTGCATTCAAGTACTTGAGTTTGTTTAACGCACCTCAAGGGTCGTCCGAAGCAGATGATGACGCTGCATTGGTTGGAGAGGATATCCACCGATTGCTGAAGTCCCACGTTGTCGGGGGAGTCCCAACGTTACACCCCCAAACAACAACTTTGGGTTCTCTGACTTTTTGTTTATTGTAGATTTGATGATTTGTATTCGAAAAATTTGTATTCAAATATTATTGTTCTTTACTTATTTCTCAAGTCTATACATACATAAAAAATAATTAAATAAAAACTAAAATTAAAATAATTGGGAAGAAAAATGAATTAACATAATGAAAATTTGACATTAGTAAAATAATCGCAAAGAATAAAAAAAATGTTGGATGTATAGTGAAATGTCTGGTTCAGACTTTTATGTTCCCCTCCCCCTGGTCAAGATTTACTGGCATGGTAATATTAGTTTAAGCAATTGTTTCGACTGTGGGCAACTATTCTGCACAATGTGCACTAGTTAGGTTCAATCGCCTCTTTGATTTCCATGTCATCACGAATCATAGATGTTTCTGATCGAACTTTGGGTAACATATGTAGTCATTTGTCAGGCACCAACTCAAATGCAGGTGGAGGCACTTCCCAAGTGGTGACATCTCGCAATACAAGGAATTTGTTTCCCCAAATACACAATGTGTGTGTTAGCGTGTACACCTCGTCCACATATTGATAAGCATCCAAATTGAATTACGCACACTCTACTATGACATGAGGACACGAGTAACAAAATGTTTGGAACCTCCTGCACTTGCATCGCCTGTTTCGTAGATTAACTTCGTAGAACCTAGGCGACACCCCCGCATGACGACCGATGTACTCTTGCATTCGAAACGTTTCCAAATTTTGGGAATGTAATTTTGTATTCATCAACCTCAACCGCTAAGTGTTTCTCTCCATGGCCTTCCTAACCTCCTCCATATACACGTGTCCTACCTTAATTTGCGATGCTTGTCTCTGCTCCATTCTTGGCATCAATGACGCTAGCTTGTAGACCGTAGCTAGAAAACGTCAAAAATAAGTAAATTATGTATACGTTCAATACAGAATTAACCGCCTCTACGAGGTTGGTTGTCATATGATCATATCTACACCCATCATCAAAACATTAAGCCCATTTCCATGAACCATACTACTCAACCAGTTTCGGAGAAAAGTCTATTGCCCAACCTTATCACCCTCAAACCTCGCCATTTTATACCTGAAGCGGTGTGGTTCTAGTTCATACCCTTCGTGTATATTCAAAATTGAAACATTACCATTCGTTTTATCTTGTAAAATGTAGCGACGTAAAAATTTTGGTTTGGGGTCGCTAATTGTGGCAATCTAGTGAAAAAGTTTGAAAACTGAAGTTTGATTTTAAAATAAAGAGGGAGTCGCCACCGATCCTTTTCCTAGGTGTGATCAGACACCTATTAGATTCATTTTTTTTAAAACAAAAGGAGGGCTGGATTTAGGTCTACGTTAAAAGCCAGAGGAAAATTAGGGTTCGGGAGTCGGTTACGCGCGAGGAAGGTATTAGCACCCTCGCGACGCCCAAAAATTGGTATCTCATAAACACATGTTGTCTTAATTTTCAAAAATGCGAATTCAATGTAAAGTTTAGTTATGATCCAAAAAAAAACGAGAAATTTTAGTTTATTCCGGTTTTTGAGAAGGGTATATCGCTTTAACACAAGTCAATTGACGTTCACCCAACGTAGCGATGAACTCGATGACTTAATGTTAAATCGATACGTTGCCTTGATTATTGAAATTAATTAGCAAAACAAGAATACGATTTTCGAAATAATGCAAAGTAAAATAATATGAAATAAAAATCAATAAAGGAAAGAGCTAGGAATATATTGAAACAAATAATCGAGGTGACAATAATATTAGAAAATAATAACCGTGCATGCAAGATCAAATTCAATGTTAGCATTGAATACGAGAACGTAATAAGAATACAATGAATACACATATGAAGATAATTAAGAGTATATACGTAAAATATTTATATAAATAGTAGTAGTGTTAGAAATATACTATACGTATAGTGTTTGAAGTACATATAAGATAGTAAAAAAAGTACATAACTAGCAACAATAAAATAAAATATATACATATATGTGTAAAAAATAATATTATAAAAAGGGTATGTATACATGTATAAAAAAATAAATGTATTAACAATGAATATAATAGGGGTAAGAAAACAAGTATATACACAATATATATGTAACGTGGTACTAAGGATATATATACAATACAGTATTTAAAATAATATTTACGTAATATAAAAATATAATATTAAAAGGTATATGTACATACGTAATATATATAAATACATATATAATATAATGTTAAAATATTTACATAATATATATCATAATAATGTGGAAAACGAATATTAATAATGTTACATAAATATATACCTATATATATATTAAAGATATATATAAGCATATACTAATATCAATACAAATAATAAGGATAACATATAAAAAATACATACATGAAATAGTATATATAAGAAAACATAACTAATAATAAAATATACATACAACGACATAAAAGTATATGAACAGTAAGAAATATACAATACATAACATTAAAAATATATATAATAATATACACAAATATAATATATATATTAAAATAATAATATGAAAAAAGAAAAGCATCCGTACATTATATAAGTACATACATGAAGAAACATGTATAAATACTAAGTGAAAATCAATAACATTAATAATGAATATAATAATAATAGTAAATACATATATATATGTAATAGTAAAAATGTGACATTTTAAAGTAATTATACACATATATGTAACTAAATATCATATAATAATAACAAAATATTGATGATGTTAATAAAATATAGTAATAGATATAATACAAATAATATCTAAAATACAGTAAAACGACGAAGGTAATATAAAACAACTTAAATTTTTCAAAAAAGGACTAAATTCGAATTAAAAATGAAATTTGGGGCGAATTCGGAATGAAAAATAGAAGAAGGGGACTAATTCGAACGCGCACTAAACATTGAGGGGCCAAGAGCGTGATATCCCCGTTTATTAAAACACTGCGTAGCAAAGGGGGACCAAATCGGACGCGGAGCAAAACAACAGGGCCAAATTATAATTAAAACTGAACTTGATTTAAAATACTGAAAATGCGGAAGGGCCGATTGCGTAAATAGCCCTTCCGCTTTTAAAAACACGCGGATCCTTGCTAGGGCGGGTCGGGTCGACCCGACCCACCCCTGAAATGGCGTCGTTTTATTGGTTAAAAGGGGGGGACCAAAACGCACCGTTTTGGTCCCCTATATAAGTTAAATTTTTTTATTTTTTTTCATTTGAAACAGCTGAAAGAGAAAAAAAAAGGAAAGAAGGGAGAGAGGGGAGAAGGAAGAGAGGGGAAAGGGGAGAGCTCCGGCCACGGGCCGGTCACTGGACGGCCGCCGAAAGTCTGCCGGTGCACGCGGTGGCCGGAAAAGGTAAAAATTTACTTTTTTGTTTTTTTTTTTATTTTTTCGAATATATGTGTATATATATGCTAGAAATGAGGAAGAAAAGAAGAAAAAAAATGGATTTAAGAAGATAATAGAGAAAAATAAAAAAACAAAATCACCTTCCAATTTATGTTTTCGTTCCTTGTTTCCCTTTTTTTGTATTTTCCTCTGCTTTTTGTATTCGATGTATGCTATTTGTTGTTTGAATCTAGTGCTGATATTGTTATTCCGAAATGGTTAAATTTGCTTCTCTTTTTTTCAATCCCCCCTTTACAAATGTTTATTTCTCAGCTTTATAGCCGACTACAAAACTAGGAAAATATTATTTATTTTTTGTCCTATTCTGTTTGGTCTGCTTCTGTCTTTGCAAGGTATGGAGGTGTCAGGGAAGTGGAGGAGAAGCATGCGGTGGCAGACGGTATGGGAGTGACCAGGGGTGGTGCTGGTGTCAGAGGAGTGGAGAAGGCTGAAGAGGGGAGAGCGGCTGAAGACTTTGGTGGCTAGGGTTTGCTGCTGAAATTTTTTAGATAGTGGGCTTGGGTTGTTAGGGTTTGTAAATTGGGTTTGGGTATTGTATTATTGGGTTTTGGTTGTAAATGGGGTTTGAATTTTGGGTTGGCTGATGTATTAGTTGGGCTTATGGGTATTGGGCTGTTTAGGTTAGGGTAGGTTAGTTGGGTTTTGGGGTGGCCCAAAATTGGCCTGTACAGCTGCCCCTCTTTGCTCATTGTCGTGTAACGAGAATAAAGCAAAGACACAAAGAAATGCCAATTTTGCCTGGTCTTGCTGGGTCTTGGTGCTCTTCTAGTTCAGATAATCTTCTTCCAGTCCACTGCATCTTCTAATATATGCCTTGTAGTTTAAATCTACTCCAATGTGACTTCAAAGATATGTGATTTGTGGCTTTGATCTGCTTCCATGTAGCTTCATAAAGATAAGATCTAAGCTTCAATCTGCTCTTTTATCACTTCAGTGAGATGAGATTCGTGATCTTCTCTTCTGTAACTCTAGCGAGACAAGATTTGATATCCTCGATCAGTTCCACTGCGACCTCAGGGAGACAAGACTTGCAACTTTTGACCGGCTCCACTGCAGCTTCAGGGAGACCAAGTCTGGTGTCTTTCATCAGCTTCAATCTTTATTCTTACTCGGCATGTGATCCTGAGTTCAACTCATTTCTCGCAATATGAATTGACTCTTTAAAAACAGACATTAAAAACAAAAACTGAAAATATCTCAGCATGTGACAAAGGCTCAACTCACTTTTCGCAATATGAGTTGATTTTTTTTTTGACAACAGAAATTGAAATTACCTCAGCGTGTTCTGAGGCTTAACTCACCTCTCGCAATATGAGTTGATTTTGAAAAAGTAGAAATTAAAAGGTTCAACCCACCTCTCGCAATATGAGTTGATTTTTGAACACAGAATTTGCCAAACAGATTTTGAAAATACCTCGGCATGTGACCCGAGGCTCAACTCACCTCTCGCAATATGAGTTGAAATTAAAACACACAAAAAATTGAAAATACCTCAGCGTGCCCCGAGGCTCAACTCACCTCTAGCAATATGAGCTGATTTTGAAAAAGTAGAAATTAAAAGGTTCAACCCACCTCTCGCAATATGAGTTGATTTTTGAACACAGAATTTGCCAAACAGATTTTGAAAATACCTCGGCATGTGACCCGAGGCTCAACTCACCTCTCGCAATATGATTTGAAATCAAAACACACAAAAAATTGAAAATACCTCAGCGTGCCCCGAGGCTCAACTCACCTCTAGCAATATGAGTTGATTTTGAAAAACAAAAATTAAAAGGCTTAACTCACCTCTCGCAATATGAGTCAATTTAAAACATAAACTAAAAATACCTCGGCGTGCCCCGAGGCTCAACTCACTTCTCGCAATATGAGTTGATTTAAAAAATTTAAGAATACCTCAACGTGTCTTGAGGCTCAACTCATCTCTCGCAATATGAGTTGATTTTCCTTGGAAAGCATGAATATTAAACATCAAAATACCAAAACCAGTCCTTTGGTAGAACTCGGGTATCTTTTCCTTTGATTCAGTGCGACTCTCATTCAAGATTTCTTGCTTTACTGGATTACCTGTATATGCCATGCATGATGTCATCATGATATGCACATGTTTGTCTTAAATGACTTTATGCCTACATGATTATGCAGTGCTCCTTAAGCATATTGGTCGTATGTCATTTTCGCCATGATTGTTGAGGATCTGCGTTCATTGCTTTGATTCTCGACCTTCTCTTCAGGCCTTATGCATGTCTTCAAGCTTCACGAGTAATCGACGTTTCTCAGATATCACTCTTCTGCCCCCGATTGAACTTTGTTCTTACTTTGAGACTCTTGTGCTTATCAAATTTTCATCCAGATAATGGTTAACATTTCTTTTGTTTAGAGCATGTCATTTCACTATTTATCATTAAATAAACACATAAGGAGATGCATGAAAATGGTCAGGTAGGGACAAAAAGGATATCTCATATTCCTTTATTTCAAATGTGGCAAACAAAGAAAGTTAACCAATGAGAGTAAAATGTCAAAAAGAAAGAAAATGTCGTATTCAACGGATACAAATGCTCTAGATATTCAACACATGAACTCTTCCACGTTCCTCAATCAATAATCTTTTCGAGCGTGGCTTCTTGCGTAGAAAATTTCGAGCTTTCAGAAGTGCTTCAAATACTGTAGTCTCACTACTTGACCTATCGTTCGACCGCCAGGTTTGTTTCATTAGGACGCCCTCTCGGGTTTTCATCCTAATCTTTTTGTACTAATCAAGACGCCCTTTTCGGGTTTTCGCCCTGATCCCTTTTTTTTTAAGATGCCCTTTTCGGGTTTTCATCTTAAGCATAATATTTCTTCACCGCATCTGAATTCACCGAATTCGGTAACTCCTTCCCATCCATCTCGGTAAGGATTAAAGCTCCTCCTGAGAATGCCTTTTTTACAACGTATGGTCCTTCCCAATTTGGTGCCCATTTTCCTCGCAGGTCTTTTTGTATTGGGAGAATCTTTCTTAGAACGAGTTCTCCTTCATGGAACTCTCTTGGTCGTACCTTCTTGTCATGGGCTGCGATCATTCTCTTTTGGTACATTTGCCCATGACAAATTGCCCTTAGACGTTTTTCTTCAATGAGGTTCAACTGATCATATCGAGCTCGAACCCATTCTGCTTCTTCTAACTTTGATTCCATCAATACTCGCAGAGAGGGGATCTCAACCTCGATAGGTAGCACAGCTTCCATTCCATAGACTAGAGAGAAAGGAGTTGCTCCCGTAGATGTTCGCACAGATGTGCGATATGCAAACAAAGCAAATGGAAGTTTCTCGTGCCAATCTTTGTATGTCTCAGTCATTTTCCCAATGATCCTCTTAATGTTCTTGTTAGCTGCTTCAACAGCCCCGTTCATCTTTGGGCGATAGGGCGAGGAATTATGATGCTTTATTTGGAACTGCTCGCACACTTCTTTCATCATCTTATTGTTCAGATTCGTGGCATTATCTGAGATGATTCTTTCAGGCAAACCATATCGGCAAATGATTTCCTTTTTCAAAAACTTGCACACTGCAGTCTTCGTCACATTGGCAAACGAAGCAGCTTCAATCCATTTTGTGAAGTAATCGATAACCACAAAAATGAATCGATGTCCATTTGAAGCTTTTAGAGAAATTGGCCCTATGACATCCATGCCCCACATAGAAAAAGGCCACGGAGAAGTCATGACATGAAGGGGTGAAGGGGCTACATGAATTTTATCGCCGTAGATTTGACATTTGTGGCATTTTCTGGCAAAATTGATGCAGTCACTTTCCATTGTCAGCCAATAATAACCGAGTCTCATGATCTTTCTGGCCATATTGAAACCATTGGCATGCGTTCCGCAAATTCCCTCATGGACCTCTTCTAGTATTTTTCTGGCTTCAACATCATCCACACATCTCAAAAGCATCTGATCCTTTCCTCTTTTATACAGGATATCCCCATCAAGAACAAATCCCGCTGCCATTCTTCTAATTGTTCTTTTATCGTTCTCATTCGCTTGTTCGGGATACCTTTGATTCTTGATATATTCTAAGATATCATGGAACCAAGGACGTCCGTCTGCTTCTTTTTCAATGCTACAGCAGTGTGCAGGGACCTCGTATATGCTCATTTTGAGGGGCATTATTTCTGCTTCTTTACTTGCTTTGAACATTGAAGCCAAAGTGGCCAAGGCATCAGCCAGTTGGTTCTCTTCTCGTGGGAAGTAATGAAAAGTTATTTCTTTAAATTCCTTGATCAATCCAGCCACTAAATCGCTGTACTTAATCAATTTTGAGTCCCTCACTTCCCATTCTCCACGGATTTGGTAAATCACTAGGGCTGAGTCCCCGTACACCTCCAAGATCTCGATGTTTCGTTCGATAGCTGCACGAAGCCCCATGATACAGGCATCATATTCTGCGATATTATTGGTACAGAAGAAGTTCAGTCTTGCAGTGAACGGATAATGATTCCCGTCTGGTGATACCAGGATTGCTCCAATTCCATGCCCTAAAGCATTTGACGCACCATCAAAGCACATCTTCCATGACTTCTCTTTTGATGACTCGGATTCTATTTTTGCGATGCACATTAAGTCTTCGTCTGGGAAATTGAATCTTAAAGGCTCATATTCCTCTGTCGTTCGAGTTGTTAAGAAGTCAGCTATTGCGCTCCCTTTTATCGACTTCTGACTTACATAGGCAATGTCATATTCCGAAAGGAGGATCTGCCATCGTGCCATTCTTCCTGATAGTGCCGGCGATTCCATCATGTATTTTATTGGGTCCAGCTTTGAAATTAGCCATGTCGTGTGATACAACATATATTGTCTGAGTCTCCGAGCTACCCAAACCAGAGCGCAACAATATTTCTCAATGGACGAATATTTTGCCTCATATTCAGTGAACTTTTTGCTGAAGTAGTAGATCGCCTTTTCTTTTCTCCCTGACTCATCATGTTGCCCCAGTACGCAACCCATTGAGTTTTCAAACACGGTCAGGTACAAAATTAAGGGTTTTCCAGGGGTCGGTGGTACTAGCACAGGAGGATTAGACAAATATCATTTTATCTTATCGAAGGCCACTTGGCACTCCTCGTTCCATTCTCCCGGGTTATGTTTTCGAAGGAGTCAAAAATTGGGTCGCATTGGTTGGTAAGTTGAGCAATGAATCGAGCAATGTAATTCAACCTCCCTAAAAATCCCCTGACTTCCTTTTGTGTGCGCGGGGGAGGTAATTCTTGGATGGCTTTTATTTTATCTAGATCAACTTCGATACCTCTTTCACTAACAATTAAGCCTAGCAATTTTCCCGAGGTAGCCCCGAATGTACATTTGGCTAGATTAAGCTTTAGCTGAAACTTTCTCAGCCTTTCGAACAACTTCTTGAGGTTCATTACATGCTCTTCTTCTCCTCGAGATTTAGCAATCATATCATCGGCGTAGACCTCTATTTCTTTATGCATCATGTCATGGAATAACGTCACCATAGCCCTCTGATATGTTGCCCCAGCATTCTTTAACCCGAATGGCATCACCTTGTAGCAGAACGTTCCCCACATTGTTATGAAGGTAGTTTTCTCCATATCCTCAGGGCAATCTTGATCTGATTATACCCCGAGAATCCGTCCATGAAAGAAAACAATGAATGTTTTGCTGTGTTGTCCACCAACGTGTCAATATGTGGCAAGGGAAAATTATCTTTTGGGCTTGCTCGATTCAGGTCACGGTAATTCACGCACATTCGTACTTTTCCATCTTTCTTTGGTACCGGGACTATGTTAGCCACCCATTCTGGATATTTGGAGGCTTGTAGGAAGCCAGCGTCAAATTGCTTCTTGACTTCCTCTTTTATTTTCAACAGCATTTCGGGCCTCATCCGTCTTAATTTTTGCTGGATGGGCTTACATTCTGGCTTTAATGGGAGCTTATGGACCACTAAATCTTCATCTAGCCCTGGCATGTCCTGGTATGACCACGCGAAAACATCTTTGTATTCGCGGAGTAAAGTGATCAAACTATGCCTGGTACTTTCTGAAATAGAAGTCCCAATCTGCACTTCTTGTTTCCTCTCTTCAGTGCCCAAATTTATTGTTTCCACAGATTCTTCATGAGGCAGAACCTGTTTATCCTCTTGTTCCACCATCCTTAACAATTCAGGAGACGAGACATAATCTTCAGCATTTTCTTCGGCTTCAAATTCTCCTAAGCAAACAGCCTTCTCAAAATCAATTTCAAGATTCGTAACGGGCTTATTCATGTCGTCAATATCTGAGCACCTGAAAGTTGAATGGAAAAGGAAGCTATAGGGGGACATCCAAGTATTGGAAACAACAAACAAATGTTATGTCATGGCAATGAGGCAAATGTAAGGATGAGAAAATGATTATGAAATTAGTGATAATGCGAAAAATCGTGACAAAATGCATCTTCATTGATATTCATTTAAATGATAAAGAGCGAATGCAAACTCTTACAAAAGAATTCTATTATATCTAAGGACACAATAGAAGGTTGATGTTTAGCATTACTCTGAAGGCTTATGAACTACAAGAAGCTCCTCAGCAATCCAATTGTTCAACATGAAACCAGGAGGGCAAGGGCGTATCCTCGAGACATCTTTACTTGCACCAGCTTCTTTGTCAATGACATTTATACTAACATTCTGAAAATCTCTTTCAATTAATCCCAGCATGTTTCGTGGATCATCTTGTCCAGGGTACATCATTCCCGCAGATGTAAATGTTTTTGACAAAGGAGGGTACTCTATTGGTTCCCATTTGGTTCTCAGCCCAAAGTTCTTGCAATTCTTCTCTCTTGATCCCTCTTCCACTGTCTTCTTCTTTGGCGCATGTCAGGCTGGAACCCCAAACCGTATCGGGCCTTGTGGTGCACTGGCATTAAAGCCCTCACTATTCCTTGCAGATGTCTCCCTAAACCTCTTCTCGCACGAGCTCCCCTTCCTACGGTCAACTTGACACCCATTCTGGTATTTCTGATAGTTTTGGCATCGGAATTCTATTTCCCTCAGCGACGAAAGTGGCATTGATGAATTCAAGGGATCGAAAGGAACATTCCACTGCGTCCTTGCTTACTTCCAGGTATGGCGCATCAGCAGAGATAGATGCGACGATGTCTTCTTCGCCCTCGACTGCGACCAAACAGCCATCCATGATGAATTTCACCTTTTGATGGAGGGATGATGGACTGCTCCAGCAGAATGAATCCAAGGTCTTCCCAAAAGGCAGTTATAAGAGGGTGTAATGTCCATGACTTGGAATTCGACCTCATAGATGTAGGGGCCCACTTCCAAAGGGATTTCGATCTTTCCCATGACTTCGCGCTTCGTCCCGTCGAATGCCCTTACCATGGAATGACAGGGCTTTAAGTAGGACAAATCCATCGGTATTCTGGAAAGCGTAGCCAATGGCATAACATTTATCGCTGACCCATTATCGATGAGTACGTTCGGTATTATGTAGCCCTTGCAGCGGGTCGTGATATGCAGCGCTTTCACCGAGCCTCTACCATTTGGCGGTATCTCATCATCACTAAAAGAGATAAGTTGTCCGCATTCAGATTGTTTACCCACCTATCAAGCTTTTCGACAGATATGTTGTTGGCCACGTAAGCTTGATTTAACACCTTCAATAAAGCGTTCCGGTGTGGCTCTGAATTTAACAGTCGAGATAGAACTGAGATTCGTGCTGGCTGCTTGCTCAATTGTTCCACCACACTATATTCGCTGTGCTTAATAAATTTCAAGAATTCTTGAGCTTCTTCCTCATTCACAGGCTTTTTAGTTTCTTGCACGGGTGGAATTTCTTGCTCGACTTCGACCTCGTACATTACTGCTTTCCCTTTTTGCTTCGAGTCGCTACTTTTCTTTACCGGTTCAACTTCTTTAGAATAGCATCGTCCACTTCGAGTAAAATGACCTACCTCCCCAACATCTTCAGTTATGGCTTTGGACTTTTCAACTTCCGGTGTAACGATATTAACATCATATTTCCACGGTACTGTTTTGTTGTCCTTATACGGGAAAGGAGATGGTACTTCAATTACCATCTGTGGTTTCAATGGCTCTCTCATCGCGTCGTAATAAATTACCAACGGTCGATCAGCACTATAAGGGGCCCTGATGATTGGCTATCAGAGACGCATACTTTCTTTCGTTGGCATCTTCACTCTTGTTAAGGACCTTGATCTCCTTATTATCCATCCGGTCTTGAAGTAACCTTTTAAAGTCCTCACATGACTGAATGTCATGTCCAACAATCCCATGAAAATTGCAAAAACTTTGACCTTCTTCTCCAAAAATTCTATCAGAGTGACAGAGCAATCCTTTCTTAACCAATACCTCCCAGATTTTCTGTAGAGGCGTCCTTATTTCTGATACACATCTTCTGACCTTCCATTCATCCTCTTTCCCCACTGTGCTCACATTCCCTTCGGTATGGTTAGGGAACGGGTTCCCCGTGGCGTTACTAGCACTATCGAATCGTAGGATACCCGCGTCAATGAGTCCTTGAACTCTCCTTTTGAAAGCGAGACAGTTCTCAGTAGAGTGCCCTTGGTTCCCTGCGTGGTATGCACAACTAGCGTTTGATCGTACCACTTTGGGTATGGAGGTTTAAGGGGTGCCATGTAATGGGGAGAAATTAGCTGTTTTTCTAAAAGTTTTGGGTACAATTCCCCATACGACACAGGGATGGGGGTAAATTGCGGTCTCTCGGGATTATGCCTTGATTGGCTTTGGGCGGGTACCGTGTTTTGTGGGAAAGTGGTGAGGGTCTTTGGTTGTTCGTGGCGTATACGGGGCAGGACGGATGTGGTGCTTGGTAGTAAGGGGTTTGAGGGGGATAATAGAAATTCGAGGGTGGATAATTTCGAGGTCGGGGTTGGTTAGGATACGAATTGGGAATGTAACGACTCCCAGTTCCCACCATGTGGGCTTCTGGCTCTTTCTTCCTTAAGGGTGCTGCTTTTCTTGAGCCTTCTGATCCTTCCATTCTACCGCTCTTGACGGCATTCTCTATGAGTTCACCGGATATTACAATATCCGCGAAATCTTTCGTGGCACTTCCACTAATTTGTCATAAAACGGTGCCTTTAAAGTATTGATAAAGAGAACGGTTATCTCCGTTTTTGTTAGTGGGGGTTCCACTTGAGCTGAGACGTCTCTCCATCTCTGCGCATACTGTCTAAAGGTCTCTGATGGCTTTTTCTCCATCATTTGCAAGGTCATACGGTCTGGCACCATATCCGATACATGCTTGTACTGCTCGCAAAATGCTGACGCCAAGTCCTTCAGGATCGAATCTTTTCTCTACTAAGTTGATTGTACCACCGAAGAGCTGACCCTGTTAGACTATCTTAAAGAATGTATGAGTAGTTTATCCTCGTTCACATAACCGGTCATTTTCCGACAGAACATAATAAGATGTGCTTTTGGGCACCTTGTCCCATCATACTTCTCAAAATCAGGCACTTTGAACTTCGGGGCAAAATTAGATCAGATACCAAACTGAGTTCCTTGGCACCTAGTGCGGAGAAGACTTCAGTGCCTTCTATTGCTTTGAGTCTTTCCTCTAGACTCCTATATTTTGCTCATGGTTATCCAATTTCAACTTGGCTACCTCTGCTGGGTCATCCAGATCTGGAACTAGTGGATTAGCAGGACTAGCCCCTGGGTTCGACGCTAACATTCCTTGCCCCAAATTAGTGGGTGGAGCAGGTGGCATAGGTCGATGTTCCAAGCCAGTGGGTTCCTCTTGAGTATACCCTCTTTGTATTGTATATGCGGGCGGTGGAGTGAATCCCGGGGATAGAGTGGATCCTGATCATGGTGAATTCTTGACCGAGGTTCCATAACATCGGGTTCTGCATTTTTCCTTTGACCAAAGTTGTCATCATCTCCATCATTTTAGCCATCTGATCTCTTTGCTCGAGAGATTCCTCTCGAGATCTCACCATTAGGTCTCTCGTCTCTTGTTGCGATTTGGCCAGTTGCTCTTGTAATTCCTTTTGAGCCCTTTCCATCCTTTCAATTCTCTCATTGAATTCATTCTCCATTACTCTAGCTTGTCGGCGGTTTTATACGGATGACGTGGTTCCAGTCTTGAAGTCTGGCAACTGCGAATTGTACGTTTTAACCTCAGCGAACGAGTATGGGATATCAATGAATGAATTGATGCATGAATAATGCATGAATGTCAAATGAATGTCAGTTATGAATGAAATGCAAGAAATTGGTGTTGATTTCAAGATAGCCCCAATTTAGGCATTTCATTTATCAACATAGTCTATTACACAAAGTTCTCATTTTTCCAACAGTTACACAAATTTCCTAGCCACATTGCCTTGTTTCTTCACTTGCTCTAAAAACTCTGATATGCTCGATCTTTGGCTCGGAGGGAATTGGCAACTGAGAACTTCGGCTTCATCTGATAATTGAACAACTTGCATAGCCGCTTTACGAATTTCATTGATCAAGAAGTCAAGTTGCATTTCTTTTTCTTTGAGAGTTCCTTCATACGCGTGAATGTCCCTATCGTACTGCTCACTCTTTTCTTCTAGAGCCTTCAAGAGGTTATCTCATTGTTGTTGACGAGATTGCAGCATATTTTCTAGATCTTGTGTTTTCCTTTTTAATTCTTGATGTTCAGACTGACTATTCGCCAATTTTGCAGTCACTATTTCATACTCAGCGTTCTTCCTTCTTAATTCTATCACAGCGCGCGTAGCCTTTTCCTCCTCTTTCTTTGCTTTTCCCTTCCAAAACTCCATTCCTCCCTTGATATTGCTAATTTCTTCCTTCATTCTGCTGTCGACTTGCCCAACCCGCTATTCTTTATAGTGTTTCTTAATTTCTTGTTTTCCAAATGAAGGTCCCTTAAGTCGTTTCTCACAATCTCGGCTTCTCTTTGTACCTTTTCAGTCCTAGACCTTTCAACCTGAACTTCAATCTTCAGTTGATAGTTTTCTTCTTGAAGGGCACTAAGGTCCCGAGACATCTTGGCCTTTTCTTGTTCGAATTCTTGTCTTGCCATTTCTAGCTCAGACGGCGTTTCCTCCGAGAAAAGATTCTGGATGGTGTAGTTTGTTGATGAGATTTGCTGACTATTTACCCGTTGCTTCCTCCATATGTCGTAATCTTGGGTAAGGATATCAGCATACAAAGCTAATTCCATGAAATGAATTTCTTTCAATACTTTGCAGTGTCTCGGACTCTCTTCATATATCCTTCACCCGCGAAAGCGAACTCGAACTGTGCTAATCCTCCAGTTGCGGGGTGGAATTGTCGCGAAAAAAACTGCCTTTAGACTAATAGCGGGGCATATCCAACTCCTCCCTATAACCCGAGTAAAGGTACCCAATCTTGGTTTCCACATTTGTATAGCATAACTGAAGGACGGATCCAGGGTGCTCTCCATGTTATATTCTCAGCGCGAAGATTCTGAAAAACTGATCCCAATGTTGCTTGGTGACTTCCTTCGGCCATTCCTTATTGAGGTAAGCTTCTAGCGGGGAGAATGTTTTAGAAAACATATGGAACGGAGTGCGCTCTACCTTCCAGAAGTGACTCAAAATCCAAACATTGAGCAACTGCGCGCATCCGATAAATCGTCCCTCCCCTTTTCTTCGACAACTACTGAGGGACCTGAAGGTCTCGGCTAGGATGGTCGGGACAGGGTTGATTCCTTGTTTTAACCTTTCGAAGAAATCAACTACTGCAACTTCGAGATGTCCGAGAACTTTTGGGAAAATGACCAAACCGTAAATGGCCAAAGCGAATAGATTTACCCTTTTCAGCATGTTAGGATGGTTTAGAGCCAAATCTCGTAGGGAGGACCATGGAATGCAAATGGTTTCATTCTTCTTCTTTATCTATTTTTCGGCCCATGCATCAGTCATGTCTGTCAGTCTCACTAACTTTTTCTTGAAGGTCATCGGCTTAGGCTCTTTCACGTATATTTTGCTGAATTGTACATTGTCGATGCGGAGTAAAGCAATATACTCTTCTATGGTTGGAGTCATGTCTTCTTGATTGAAGGTGAAACACTGATAAGCTAGGTCTCAGAACCGAACCATGGCTTGAATCAACTGTTCGTCTACACGGATGGTGATCAGGTGAGCTATATCTCCATACCTCTCAGTGAAAATGTCTCTAGTGTCTGAATCCCACTGATTCCAAATTCGAACCAAATCCTCAAAGTTATTTTGGCGAACTTTACAATTATATGTTCGGGCAAATTAGCGACATACCCTTCCACTAGACTATCCCCCTTTTCTCTCTGAATTTTTAGAGACCAGTCCCGAACCACGGCATTCTTCTCGGTTATTTGTGTAATTGACTCCTCCATCAGAAACCCGTTTTTTGGCAACCAACCTTTAGTCAACACCTTCTTAATATGATGCCTATGATGCATGATGAAAATAGAAGTGAAAACAAACAAACTTGGTTAGTAAACACGACAAATATAATTTGCAAAACAAATTAAACTACCCAATCCAATTATTTTGCATAAACAGTGTAAATGAAAGGCAAAAGGCATTTTCCCGTGTACTTATTTTGATGACTATAAGCGGACAGAGGTTCGGCATGGCTCTAATTGGATAGCTCGTATGGTTCATTATATGCGGTTTTGGTTCTAGATAGGTACTCGAATTGCCCGTACTATCATCTGCTAAGATTAACACGGAGCCTCGGTCATAGCCCATCACAGGCTTACGAGATCAATTCGAGGGATTACATTTACTTATGCCTATGCGGAGGGACAAGTTAACTCACGAAAGCATAAGTCATATGTAACCCGAAAGTATTCACTAGCCTGTGCGGAGGAACGAGTTAACTCACGAAGGAGTAGCGTTTACTTTCTCTTAACAGGGACAGAGCCCGGGTATAGAGCTCATGTTATGCAACAAAAATGCACGTGCACGGTGTGTGGGGAGAAACTTGTAAACCTTTACGTTTTATTTAAAGAAACTAAACCAAAATTAAAACCATAAAAATTAAAAACTGAAAAACAACCAAATAAGCAAGTTAGAAGAAATATTTACAGCACGATACAACTGCATGAATTTTGAAAACGAGATTTTCGGATCATGACCAAATATTTACTTTGAACAAGGAAATTTGAAAATTTTGACAAAATGTGTTTAATTCCGGACACGACTCTCAACAAGGGTCCCCAGTGGAGTCGCCACTGTAGCGACGTAAAAATTTTGGTTTGGGGTCGCTAATTGTGGCAATCTAGTGAAAAAGTTTGAAAACTGAAGTTTGATTTTAAAATAAAGAGGGAGTCGCCACCGATCCTTTTCCTAGGTGTGATCGGACACCTATTAGATTCATTTTTTTTTAAAACAAAAGGAGGGCTGGATTTAGGTCTACGTTAAAAGCCAGAGGAAAATTAGGGTTCGGGAGTTGGTTACGCGGGAGGAAGGTATTAGCACCCTCGCGACGCCTAAAAATTGGTATCTCATAAACACATGTTGTCTTAATTTTCAAAAATGCGAATTCAATGTAAAGTTTAGTTATGATCCAAAAAAAACGAGAAATTTTAGTTTATTCCGATTTTTGAGAAGGGTATATCGCTTTAACACGAGTCAATTGACGTTCACCCAACGTAGCGATGAACTCGATGACTTAATGTTAAATCGATACGTTGCCTTGATTATTGAAATTAATTAGCAAAACAAGAATACGATTTTCGAAATAATGCAAAGTAAAATAATATGAAATAAAAATCAATAAATGAAAGAGCTAGGAATATATTGAAACAAATAATCGAGGTGACAATAATATTAGAAAATAATAACCGTGCATGCAAGATCAAATGCAATGTTAGCATTGAATACGAGAACGTAATAAGAATACAATGAATACACATATGAAGATAATTAAGAGTATATACGTAAAATATTTATATAAATAGTAGTAGTGTTAGAAATATACTATACGTATAGTGTTTGAAGTACATATAAGATAGTAAAAAAAGTACATAACTAGCAACAATAAAATAAAATATATACATATATGTGTAAAAAATAATATTATAAAAAGGGTCTGTATACATGTATAAAAAATAAATGTATTAACAATGAATATAATAGGGGTAAGAAAACAAGTATATACACAATATATATGTAACGTGGTACTAAGGATATATATATACAATACAGTATTTAAAATAATATTTACGTAATATAAAAATATAATATTAAAAGGTATATGTACATACGTAATATATATAAATACATATATAATATAATGTTAAAATATTTACATAATATATATCATAATAATGTGGAAAACGAATATTAATAATGTTACATAAATATATACCTATATATATTAAAGATATATATAAACATATACTAATATCAATACAAATAATAAGGATAACATATAAAAAATACATACATGAAATAGTATATATAAGAAAACATAACTAATAATAAAATATACATACAACGACATAAAAGTATATGAACAGTAAGAAATATACAATACATAACATTAAAAATATATATAATAATATACACAAATATAATATATATATATATTAAAATAATAATATGAAAAAGAAAAGCATCCGTACATTATATAAGTACATACATGAAGAAACATGTATAAATAATAAGTGAAAATCAATAACATTAATAATGAATATAATAATAGTAAATACATATATATATATATGTAATAGTAAAAATGTGATATTTTAAAGTAATTATACACATATATGTAACTAAATATCATATAATAATAACAAATATTGATGATGTTAATAAAATATAGTAATAGATATAATACAAATAATATCTAAAATACAGTAAAACGACGAAGGCAATATAAAACAACTTAAATTTTTCAAAAAAGGACTAAATTCGAATTAAAAATGAAATTTGGGGCGAATTCGGAATGAAAAATAGAAGAAGGGGACTAATTCGAACGCGCACTAAACATTGAGGGGCCAAGAGCGTGATATCCCCGTTTATTAAAACACTGCGTAGCAAAGGGGGGACCAAATCAGACGCGGAGCAAAACAACAGGGCCAAATTATAATTAAAACCGAACTTGATTTAAAATACTGAAAATGCGGAAGGGCCGATTGCGCAAATAGCCCTTTCGCTTTTAAAAACACGCGGATCCTTGCTGGGGCGGGTCGGGTCGACCCAACCCACCCTTGAAACGGCGCCGTTTTATTGGTTAAAAGGGGGGGACCAAAATGCACCGTTTTGGTCCCCTATATAAGTTAAATTTTTTTATTTTTTTTCATTTGAAACAGCTGAAAGAGAAAAAAAAAGGAAAGAAGGGAGAGAGGGGAGAAGGAAAAGAGGGGAAAGGGGAGAGCTCCGGCCACGGGCCGGTCACCGGACGGCCGCCGGAAGTCTGCCGGTGCCGGCGCCGGCCAAAGGTAAAAATTTACTTTTTTGTTTTTTATTTATTTTTTCGAATATATGTGTATATATATGCTAGAAATGAGGAAGAAAAGAAGAAAAAAATGGATTTAAGAAGATAATAGAGAAAAATAAAAAAAACAAAATCACCTTTCGATTTATGTTTTCGTTCCTTGTTTCCCTTTTTTTTGTATTTTCCTCTGCTTTTTGTATTCGATGTATGCTATTTGTTGTTTGAATCTAGTGCTGATATTGTTATTCCGAAATGGTTAAATTTGCTTCTCTTTTTTTCAATCCCCCCTTTACAAATGTTTATTTCTCAGCTTTATAGCCGACTACAAAACTAGGAAAATATTATTTATTTTTTGTCCTATTCTGTTTGGTCTGCTTCTGTCTTTGCAGGGTATGGAGGTGTCAGGGAAGTGGAGGAGAAGCATGCGGTGGCAGACGGTATGGGAGTGACCAGGGGTGGTGCTGGTGTCAGAGGAGTGGAGGAGGCTGAAGAGGGGAGAGCGGCTGAAGACTTTGGTGGCTAGGGTTTGCTGCTGAAATTTTTTAGATAGTGGGCTTGGGTTGTTAGGGTTTGTAAATTGGGTTTGGGTTTGAATTTTGGGTTGGCTGATGTATTAGTTGGGCTTATGGGTATTGGGCTGTTTAGGTTAGGGTAGGTTAGTTGGGTTTTGGGGTGGCCCAAAATTGGCCTGTACAGTTTTTGATGCCTTGTAATTGATATCTGGACTTTTAAACCAAGGAGAGAGTTTTCCCTTCCGTTAATTTCGCCTTTATTATATTTAAAAATGAAAAGAGAAAACATCATTTTTCCAATTGCGAATTGGAATTTGTGATAATCTTGCACTTGGATTGCAAGAAAAACTGTAAATAATAAACACTACACAAATTTTGTCAAATTTGTTAATAAAATTAACAGGAAAATGAGGTGATCTTTTTGTGTGTGTTGTAATATAACGTAGACTAAAAAATTAATTTATTATTTTGGGTCTTTAAAATTCTTTTTCTCTTCTCCACTCTTTTCTGTCTTTTTCCCCTCAAAGCTGTGAAGGTCCATCAATATATTTTGCAAAACCCATTCATTAATTTCACAAAGCTTTTAAAACCCATCAATTTTGTTCATTGCATTCGGTTTTGGTGATAACGGTTCGGTTCATATTGATTTGAAAAAGAACACTACTAATGTATAGGTTATTTTAAGGGTTAATATAAATTTTAGTCATTAAACTTGACAATTAAGTCTATTTTGGTAATAAAAAATTTTAGTAATTAAAAATTGATTCATGTACGTCAACATGATGTCCACATGGTATGCCATGTATCACTATCTAGTTATTACGTTAGCTATGCAACTTTTTAATAATATAAATGGATATAAAATTTCATAGAAAAGACAATTATGCTCTTTTAACTAACGAATAGGAACTAATTTGCCCGTTTTTTAAGTAGATAAGGCAAATATGCACTCTGAGTACTAGCACAACGGCCTCCATTGGTACTTTTATTCATAATTTTAAAGTATTATGTTACCAATCTTTTATGTTTTATCAAGTTTAATGATCAAAATAGACTTAACTATCAAGTTCAATTATCAAAGTGAACCAAAAAGATGTAAATATTAAAATGGACCTAATTGTGAAGTTGATATATTATAATAATATAACAACAATTATGAGTATATGTAAACAATTGATGTAATAGTTAATTAAAGTATAAATAAAACTTAATTTAATTAATTAATTAAAGTTAATTATCATATAATCTAAAAATAGTATGCTATTTTTTAAAAATTAAAATGTTGAACTCTATGTTTAAAAATATAGAAAGAGAGAGGGCTTAAGATTCCTTGTCGCTATTCATTCAATCCACGCATTTGTACAAATTACAAAACCTTGACTTACACAACTCATTATTCGACAAGCATGTCTTTTTCGCACACCACCAAAGAAAAAGTGTTTTTATTAAAAGAATAGTCAGCTGCCATCTTTTATTTGCACGAATGATCCTATGTAAAATTTTGTCTTTCTAATAAATTAAAAGATTCAATTTGAATATAAAATCACAAATAATTATAAATTTATTTAACTAATTTGAAATAACATTATATCATCATATCCATATATTTTATTTGCAGGCATGTTCTTAAATGCATGCATCTCAGAGCAAATTAATTAAATTAGTTTAAGAATTTGATATTATGATTAATTAAAAACTTAAGAAAGTTGTTCATGAATGACAAAAGCGAACGAGTTTCACACAAAAACAAAGAAGATCATAAACCTTAATTGTCAGTGGTGCTTGATTTTCAAATTAGATGTTGGAAAAAGTGGTTAATTGAAAGAACTTGGGAGCAACTGTGAATTAAGTTGAGGATCTCTATCAAACCATGACAGAAGTAACAGTGAAATTTTCAAAGCATAGGCACAAGTCTGATATGTTCTGGTTTATAGTTGCAGGCATGTTCCTAAATGCATGGAGCTATGAAAAATGCTTATAAAAGAAGAATCCATAATAATAGAGGGCAGGACTGAGAAAATATTCCAATTTTTTTGTTCAATCACGAGGGATATGAGCTTCTCGCCAATATATGAAAATAAAAATAAAGAATACCCACCCCAACTGATACATACAATAGACCACCACAGAATCAAAACCAATGATGAAATTTTATATTTTAACAAGTTATACTTGTCTTCAATTGAATCCTTCATATATGTAGGTCTAATTGCGAGTTTGGATTTGGTTTATATATCCAAACGATGATCTTTTTTAATGTGATTGAATTATTAGTGCTACTCTTCAACTTGAGACTAAGTCTTCTATTTTAGGCTTTCCTTTTTTCCCCTATAACATGGTTGGACCACAAGATTGTACAGATTTCTTACTCAAATAATGAGTCAATGGATGCCTTACTTAAATCCTTCGAATCAAAGTATTTAAAGAATACTGAACTAACATTAGGAAATTATTAAACTTAGTTGTTTCTCTCTTTATGATGCGCCTTACACCCATATCCAACCTTATGGCAAAACCAAGCTTCCTCCCTCCGTTTATGTTTGGGCTGCTATTTGCAACCTTTGAGGTTATTTTGTCTGCAAAATATCCTAGCTTCACCGTTGATCAATCTGCTCTTCTAGCACTAAAATCTCATATAACTCATGATCCCCACAATTTCTTGGCAACCAATTGGTCTACTTCTACCTCCGTTTGCAACTGGATTGGCGTCACATGTGGATCTAGGCACCACAGAGTCACTGCTCTGAATTTGTCAAGCATGGATCTCACAGGCACCATTTCTTCTCAATTGGGAAATCTATCTTTCCTTGCTTGGCTCGACATTCATCAAAATAGTTTCCATGGCTCTTTACCCATTGAGTTAACTAATTTGCGTTCGATGAAATATTTGGACTTTGGTAACAATAGCTTCAATGGAGAAATCCCATCATGGTTTGGTTGCTTCATTAAACTTCAAAGATTGTCTCTGTACCTTAACAACTTCATTGGTGTTATCCCATCTACTCTAGGCAATTTGTCAAAACTAGAAAGGTTGAGCTTGGGTGGGAATCAAATTTCCGGTAGAATTCCAAATAGTTTATTCAAGTGCAAAGAGCTGAAGTATTTATCATTGTATAACAACTCCTTGGAGGGAAGTATACCTACAGAAATTGGAAATTTGACTTTGCTCGACACTTTGTATCTTGGTGACAACCACCTCAAAGGTAAACAATTCCTGGTTATTGTTTCATTCATTTTTATCTAATTTCCATCAACAGTTGTTTTAAATAGTGAAGCGGGACTTTAAACAATAACCACTAAGTTCAGTGCTAGCAAAACCAAACTTAATCATAGAGTGTATATATATTATTTATGTCAATTGAGCCATCAACCAATTTAATTGGTGTCAAACGAAACTTAGTCAGATTTTCAATGCAACTCCTGATTTACCCTTAATAGCGGGTAGGAACACATCAGAACTCATAGTCACCTCCACAACCCCATACTTGAGGAATAACAGAGTAAGATATCTCGTCAACCTCTGTTATTTATGAGAGATATGAAAGAACTAAAGCAAAAGTGTTGTTTAAGATTGGCTTATGATTGGTTTAAGAGTTGTTTATGATTGGTTTTTAGTTGTAATAGCCTTGTTTCTGTTAAAACTGTTAGTACAAAACTCCGGTAAGGAAAAAACTCGAACACACGATCGGAACTCGAAAAGAAAAAGAAGAAATAGGACAGGCTCCAAGGCGTGTATCAAGCCACTATCTTTAAGGTTATATTCGCCCCCACTTATCTTCAGTGTGCAAACGAGTTCCAAGCAAATTAACCTCGAGGATACAATGAAGCCAATGACTATTTGCGTTTTGCACTGACGAGAATAGTCCACTATGCACTGAGTAATGTATAACAAAAACTCAATTTCTACAAAGGATTTCTGCAACAATACTTTATAGAATAATCTAATAATATTAGAAAATGAAGGAAGAGAAGAAATAATATTAGAATTTGTTGATATGATTTCCAAATGAAATCCCATTCCTATTTGTAGGAATTTTCATGTCTCTTCATAGAGACATCTTTCAATAGGTGTCTTTATGAATAAATAAATAATAATAATTATTCATTTAATTTTGTAACTATTCAAATAATATTTTTTGAATAGTTATAATTCTTTTTTTAAAAAAAATCAAATGATATAACTTTTGACCAATGATCAAAAGTTTTATCTTTTGATTAATTACACCCATTCATTTATAGTTATTGGGATACTATAAATATTTGAAAATATTCCAACAATCTCCCCCATTTTCAAAATATTTAGATTTTGATATTCTTGGAAATCAATTTGCATAAATAAAGGTGTCTTACGATTGAACCTTCACTTAGTGAAAACATGTTAAAGTTAATCGAAATTGTATGGTAGACTAAGCTTTGAACCAACTATTCCATTTGATTAACTGAACACATCTCACACAATGATTTCAACATCAGTCAATGCATAGTATCTAGGGACACTATTATAGCCATGTGTCTATGTCCTCTTTTCATGAGTGCTGTCAGAGCCAAGCCCTTAAGCTCCTAGAAGCGGCCACACTTCCACTCACATAGGTAGATCCCATCAAAAGTGTTCCCGTAATTATAACACTCTAACATATTTATGTTATGGGTCCATTAAGAGTACATTACTCATCCTTCCCTTATCATTACGGGTACCTAGCACTTTAATCTTAGGATGGATTTATTTATAGTGCTAACAGTCACATACTGATGATGTACTTTGTCTCATTGAACTCAAGACTTGACGTTATACCAAGCGTTGAGTCGAGTTTCCATCATGGGTGACTCTAATTAATAGGCTTGAGTCCCATCCCTTTTGAGGTCCTTTTTACTGCATCTCTAGCAAGACTTTTTGTCAAAGGATCTGCCAAATTTTCACTTGACCTCACATAATTAATAGTGATCACTCCATCAGAGATTAATTGTCGGACATAACTATGTCTTAATCCAATGTGTCTAGACTTTTCATTATATACTTGGCTATATGCCTTTGCTAGAGTAGCCTCACTATCACAACGGATAGAAATAGGTGAAATTGGCTTAAGCCATAAAGGTACATCATAAAGCAAATTTCTTAACCATTCTGCTTCTTTAGATGCAGTGGCTAATGCAATAAATTTTGCTGCCATGGTGGAATCAGTAATACATGTTTGTTTCTTGGAACCCAAGAAATGACTCCTCCACCAAGAATGAAGATCCACCCACTAGTAGATGCATGATCTTCCAAACTTGTAATCCAACTAGCATCCAATACCCTTCTAAAACTGGAGGATATCCATTATAACACAATCCATAGTTAATAGTTTTCTTTAAGTACCTAAGTACTCTATTTAAAGCTTGCCAATGCAAACTACTTGGATTACTTGTGTATCTACTCAATTTTCCAATAGCATATGCAATATCTGGTCTTGTACAAGTCATTATGTACATAAGACAACCAATTAGACTTGCATATTTCAATTGATCAATTTTCCTACCAGCATTAGATACTAATTTTAATTGAGGATCCATGGGTGTAGATGCTGGTATACAGTTGAAAAGATCAAACTTTTTAAGCACATTTTCAATGTAATGTGATTGTGATAAAGCTATAGTGCTTTCATATCGGGTTATTTTAATCCCAAGAATAACATCTGCTACACCCATATCCTTCATAGCAAAGTTGTTTGACAAGAATTTCTTTGTGTTTTCTATTTGTTCCAAATCCGTGCCAAAAATGAGCATGTCATCTACATATAAGCAAATTATAACACCCTTTCCATT